>NC_133617.1:366894143-368106643 GCF_048593235.1 Sminthopsis crassicaudata
TAAACAGTAAGTGATGGCAAACTCAAAGAAAAAAGGGGCCACTAATCTGTACATAAAGACCCATATGGGCTGCATATTAACCTAGTCCTAAAACATAATGAAATTTATATTTTGTTATATTTTTATTTGTTTTAGTTAAATATCTTCCAATTACATTTTAATATGGTTTAAGAACTAGTGTTGCTGGCTGCATGTGGTCCCCTCCAGGCTGCCAGTTTGACATCTTGATTCATCCCAAATCCAACCCTTATTTTCTTGTAGACAAATTATGTGGCCTCCTTTATTATGTTTGTGAGTTAATTTTTTAGCTCAATTTTAGGAAAATACAATTTATCTCCATTAAATGTAATATTGTTAGAATCAATCCAATATTCTTATCTGTACAAATGTGGGCTTTAATTTAAGATAATAATAAAAAATGTTAAACAACACATACCCAAACATACCTATTTAGAGTTGCAATCAAACTATTAATGTCTAATCCTTTGTGGCCAGACATACAACTAGCCCTGAATTCACCTAATTGTGCTCCCATCTAACTCAGACCTCTCCATTTCTGCCATGGGAATAATTGTGAGACTTTGAAAAATGCTTTGCTAAAATCTAGGTAATTTACATGTATAACATTCCTTTCTCTACCAGCTAATAATCCTGTCCAAAAAAGACTCCCTGTGGGACTTATATAGAAACAAGCATCTTTTTGACTTGACAAAAAGACACATTGACGACATGAAGATCGATGAGTATCTACTGCTAAAGAACTTCTGTGTTAGCTAGTTATCATAGACATTTTAGAAATCCCAACAGATCACTCATTATTCCACATGGGGTTTGATGACTGATTAGCACATTAAAAAATTCAATAAATATAATTACAGTTGGAGTCAAAGCTTCAGGGTTTTATTATCCATCTGTCTTGTCTTATTCCAGTAGACCATAGATGGAACAGGATCAGAAAGCAGGAAAATGATAGATTTAAAGCTACAAGGTTTCAAAAACCATCTACTTCAATCCTTTCATTTTATGAGGCAAAAGACTAATGCCCTTACAGGTTAATGGTGACATAAGTACTAATTCCAAGTTCTTTATCCTACATTTGATAAAGGCCCCAGAAATCAGAATACCTGGGAAACAGGAACATTCTAGTCACTTCAATTGCCTAAGTAATTTAGGGTTGAGCAGAAAGACATTTTTGTTTCAACATTTGATATTGAAAACTCTCTAATTTGTCTTATTCACTTGATCAAGTCCTGCTTGCTAAATCTACCTTGACTGATTGAGAATCTTGTAGGATGCTATGTCCCATTCCTGGGCATCACCCTTTAGATAGAGACTGAGAGGGGTTAGAAGAGGGAGATGGGCCTCTGCTGAACACAACACTTTTATCTGTGGTGGTTTTATTGCTAAATCTCATTTGTCTCCTTTTCTAGTGATATGTCACCTCCTCCTCCAGGGAATGAGAGCAGAACAGAAAAATAAATTGATTGTACATTGTGGTTAATTGGATTTCAAATAATTAAAGTTTTAGTGACCCAATCTCAGCCACCCCTGTGCTGCTCAATCCTTTAATAAAAGCTAAGTGACCAATATGGTGGTATAGAAAGTACCTGGAGTTAAAAAGGAGGACCTGAGTTCAAATTTGACCTAGACACTTAACACTTCCTAGCTGTGTGACCCTGGACAATTAATCCCAATTGTCTCAGGGGGAAAAAAATCCCAGCTCTCCTATTGAACTTTTCTGGGAGATGGGAAGGGATAGGAGGAATACTAGATGATCTCCAAGCTCACTTTCTAGCTCTAATATTTTATTTTCTGTGTTTCTGTAAATTGATTAAATAATATTGAGCAGGATCAGAGGGTTTAGTACTAGAAAGCCTCAAAGATTAATTAGGCTGATTCCCCGATGAAGGAACTAAGGTTCAGAGAGGTTGTTACCGGCCCAGCTGAATAGTAGAAATATGGGTTTTACGGTTGGAAGAGACCTTAAAAGACTATACAGGCAGGCAGAGGCAGGCATCCTCATTTTACATCTGAGTACTCTTGAGGTCCAGGAAATAGAAATCATACAGGCAGTAAGTAGTAGGTCTGGGATTCAAACTGAGGTCTTAGAATTCCCTGTTCTTTTTCTATCTCATCCCAGTGCTCATGCTGCATCCAACTTACTCAAAAGATGTTCTATGGAAATACTAGCAGATATTGCCCTTCGGGGATCAGTTTAGATCTACTTTTGCTAAAATGTCAACTGCACCCAGAGAAATAACTGATTATGTTTGAATATAGATTGTAGCTTTCTCTCTCTCTTTCTTTATAATTTAATTTTTCTTGATTTTTAAATTTTAATTAGGGTGGGAGATCTATGTTTTCTTTCATAACATAATTTTTATGGAAATTTTTTGCATAACTTCATATGTAGTTTTTTAACTGTGGATGGGGATAAAAGAGAGAGTCTAAAACTCGAAAAATTTTAAAAACAAATGTAAATTTTTTCTTTTGTTTTGAATGTAACTGAGGGAAAATATTAAATAAATTTTTTAAATTTTTAAAAGAAAGGAAATATTAGCACAGTGGTGTCCTAACCTACCAACATTCTCTTTCTTTTCTTTCTCCAGTATTTGGAAGAGCTGAACACCAAGAGAGACAAAGCAAGGATCAGTTTCCATATCCCTACCGAAAGCCCACTCACGAATTTCTTGTGAGTATTGAAAGATACTTCTTAAAGCATGAGAAACAGCCAAGAGAGAAGTAACTCCCGTCATAGAAGTAACTCCCATCATTCAGCCATGTTCAACTCTTCATGAACCATTTGGGGTTTTCTTGGCAGAGATACTAGAGCGGTTTTCTGCCATTTCCTTCTCCTGCTCATTTTATAGATGAGGAAACGGAGGCAAAGAGGACTTGCCCAGAGTCATACTATTAATAAGTAGCCAGATTTGAACTCACAAAGATGAGTCCTTCTGATTCCAGGCTTGAAACTCTATTTATTGTGCTATCTAGATGCCCCCATTATGGAATTAAACTAATAAAGTTACTAAGAACAAGGTTGGGAAAAGTTGATAGCTCCCAGTTCCAAAATGAACAATTACCACTCTGTTCATGCACAATTTAAATGCGCAATTTCAATTTAAGGTATTTTAATTTCTCAGCTGGGCCTATGGTTTATAAACTAAATAGAACCCAAGGTCATAGTTAGCCAGAGCAGGTCAATAGTCAGTCCTATAGTCCAATAGTATTTTCTAAGCTTCATAGAGGCATATAAGTAGCTGAGCAGATAGAGATATTAAAACCAAGATAAGAAAAGTCAAAACGTGGAAGGGATGGCTGAACAGTAAGTGATGGCAAACTCAAAGAAAAAAGGGGCCACTAATCTGTACATAAAGACCCATATGGGCTGCATATTAACCTAGTCCTAAAACATAATGAAATTTATATTTTGTTGTATTTTTATTTGTTTTAGTTAAATATCTTCCAATTACATTTTAATATGGTTTAAGAGCTAGTGTTGCTGGCTGTATGTGGTCCCCTCCAGGCTGCCAGTTTGACATTTTGATTCATCCCAAATCCAACCCTTATTTTCTTTTAGACAAATTATATGGCCTCCTTTATTATGTTTGTGAGTTAATTTTTTAGCTCAATTTTAGGAAAATACAATTTATCTCTATTAAATGTAATGTTGTTAGAATCAATGCAATATTCTTATCTGTACAAATGTGGGTCTTAATTTAAGATAATAATAAAAAATGTTGGGGGCAGCCAGGTGGTGCAGTGGATAGAGCACCAGCCTTGAATTCAGGAGGAGCCGAGTTCAAATCTGGTCTCAGACACTTAACACTTCCTAGCTGTGGGACCCTGGGCAAGTCACTTAACCCCAGCCTCAAAAAAAAAAAAAAAAAAAAAAAAAAAAGTTAAACAACACATACCCAAACATACCTATTCAGAGTCTGGAGTCAGAAAGACTCATTTTCTGGGCTCAGACACTTATTAACTTATTAGTCACTTAATCCTGTTTGCCTCAGTTTCCTTATCTGTAAAATGAACTGGAGAAGAAAATAGCAAACAACTCTGGTATCCTTTTCAAGAAAATTCCAAATGAGATCATGGAAGTAGAATACAACTGAAAAATGACTTAAAGTTTCATAAAGTGCTTTCCTCCCAACCTATCCCAATCTTATAGCTAAAGAAACTTAGTCTGGAAGGTTTGATAACTTATCCATAATAATAAAGTTAAGTAAACCTCAGAATCAATTGTCCAAGGTTAGCAATATGGTAGGGTAGTTGACAAAGCATTTGGGTCCTGGGTTCTAATTCCAATTCCACCATCTACACCATCTGGGTAATGGAAAAGTCCTTGGACTTGGATGGGCTTGAGTTTCTTTGATCTATAAAATAACTGGGAGGGGAAGCAAAAAATAGACTGTCACACTGCCTCGGAAATATCTATCCCATTTATACAACATGCTTTAATGCAGTATGATTTACTTACCACAAAGACATCAGAGCAATCTAGGAAGATTAGCATTATAAATCAGATAGACAGCTAGGTAGATAGAGAAATATATATGTACATAATTATATAATAAATTTTTATCATGTAATGTATAATACATATATTTAGAGTTGGAATTTACATATGTATGTATATATGACATATTACATAGACATATAAATACACATAGATATAGAAACACTCACAGAAACATGCATAATTGGAATACAAATCTAGGTGAAGACATTCATTCAATTTGGCTCCATCTTATTTGAGGAGACTGCTGGTCTGGTGATCATCATTACTAGATTTCCCATATTGAAGATCCTTACATTTTGTGTTGCCAGAGTTGAGATAATTTAACAACATTTAGTTGGTGCTTTAAGGTTTGCAAAGTGCTTTACAAATATTTTCATTTGAAACTCACAATAACCTAGGAGTAAAGTGCTATTTTATCCTGATTTTACATATGAGGAAACTGAGGCAACTAGAAGTTAAGTGATTTGCTGGGCAGATTATACAACTAGTAATTGTTTGAGGCTTCATTTGATCTTAGGTCTGACTGATTCCAGTCCTGTGCTCTACCTGAAAGGAGAAAGCACTCTTTCCTATAGAAAAAGCTTTGGACTTACTGTGAGGATCAATAGCTTATTAAAAAAAAAAAAAAAAAAAACTATCCCAGGAGATGGAAAACAGAAAATAGTAACTGCTTCTATTGATCAAACTGATTCTGATTAGTAGTCTACATTTTAGACATTAACAGTACATTGTTGGACAGAGTATCTGTTGTCGAGGAAAAGAGGTAAGAGTTTATGCTGTTACTAGCTACGTGACACTGGAAAAAGCCATTTAACCTCTACCTCAGTTCCCTCAACTATAAAATAGGTATAATAGTAACAAGTACCTCCCAAGGCTACTGTGAGGATCTAAAAGGATATTTGTTGAGTGCTTAGCACAGGGTCTGGAATACAGTAATCACTTAATAAATGCTTATTCCTTTCTTTCTGCTGGATCCTCACCATACAAAAAGAAAGGTGCATATGTGGGACTCAAAACTAGGCTGCCTCTACATCAGAACTTGTTTCACACATCAATCTGCATTTGATTTTTACCAACATTCATCCTATCTTTGGGATGTTCTTTGGACTTGTACACAGAGACACAGATGCTCCATCTGAGCCAAAGAGATACCAAGGGGTTTTTTCTCACACCCTTCGAATCAAACCTCAGCTACAAACATTGTCATCCAGAGCATTCCATCATTTCCCTTCCCGAAAGCAGTCACAAATTCTTCCTCTTTTCAATACTTCTTCCTGCCTCCTCCCTCACCATTCTCACTTCCCCAAAGCTATCCCAATAATGTCACTTTAGTTTTTGCTTTTCTTTTTTTTTTTTGCCATATAAATGGCACTTTATATGTTTTTGCAACATCCTCATGAACATTGCTTTTCCCTCACAACAAGCCTGGATGATGGAGAAGGCAAAGATTATCCCCTTTTGACTCTGAGGCACAGAAAGATCATCTATCTATATATACAGTAAGGATGAAAATCAGGGACAGAACACAGTTTTGGGGCTTTTTTTCCCATCATACCCCACTTCAATGGAAGAGTTACAGGTTATAAAAATCTGTTGTTTTTCTGCCATTCCCTCATGCAGGATCTCAGTAACAGCATGGAAGACAGCACTGAGATCAAGGTGGAAACAAACGTGACCAAGACCTCTCGGATCCAAAATTCCTTAGCCACCGGTGGGAAAAGACTCAGCAAAGCCTTCAGTTACATCACAGGAGAAATGAAGGAATGTGGAGAGGGGCTTAAAGGTAAAGAATCAGCAAGAACAGTCCCACTCAGAAGGGATTATCTTCTACTGGCAGTCAGGGAAAAAACAAAGTCTTGCCCAAGAAGTATGACTCAAGCAATTACCTCATCAGAGATTAGGGTCTTTCAAGAAGGGCTCTGTGACTCTATGTAACAACCCCTAAACTGCCTGAAGGGAATTATTAGTGTACTTTCCTTCATGAATTTATGTTGTTACACCTAGAAGGAACCTTCTGATCCAACCCATGTATTTGATGGGTGAGTGAACTAATGCTGAGAGAAGTGATGTGATTTACCTGAGGTCACACAGATAATGGCTCTGGAGACCCAGGTTCAAGTCCTGCTTTTGATGTCTATAACCTCAATGACCTTGAATTAGGCACCTCATCTCTCTAGGTCTGTTTTCTTCTCTATAAAATGAGGATATTATATTAGACTATTTTTGAATCCCTTGCAGCTCTAGTTCTATGACAAGCTGTGAGCTAGGTCTTCTAAATCCAAGTTCACAGGCCTTCAGAATAGCCATTTAACTCCGGAATTCTCAACTGGTGTTTATGAATCTGAAAAAAAAAAAAAGAAAGAAAGAAAGAAAGAAAGAAAAAGAAAAAGTTCAAGCTTTAAAAAAAAAAATCTTCTGAAACCAGAAAAATTGGTTTTCTTTGGTAATTCTATGTATTCTTGTTTTGTGTTCAAAAAACATTATTCTGAGATGGAATCCATAGACTTCCCTTGACTGCTAAAATAATCCATCCATTGTAGGGGGAGAAAAAAGGTGACAAACCCCACCCCATCCCACCCCACCCAGAGCTATACAATGGTTTAAACGAGTACTAAGTATAAACCCAGCTTTAGACAAAAGGAAAATAATGACATTTCCCCTCTGGTGTGTCCCTCCTCCCAAATGCTAATTCAGTATTAGGGTACAGTGTTAGTACAATGGCTTTGCATGCATTAGCCTGGCATTCCTGGGAGCTCCCTAAGGAAACTCTCTTCCTCTTTCAGACAAGTCTCCAGTATTCCAGTTCCTGGATTGGATCTTAAGGGGCACGTCCCAAGTCATGTTTGTGAACAATCCTCTCAGTGGTCTCATCATCCTTCTTGGCCTCTTTGTCCAGAACCCCTGGTGGGCCATCTCAGGCTGTTTGGGAACCATCATTTCTACTCTGACTGCCCTTATCCTGAGTCAGGACAGGTAAGTCCTGAGGGCTACACAACCCAGCAACCTAAGGGCAGGTTTTCTAAGGGTGCCATCTGTAGGAAGGGTTCAAGTTCAAGCCAGACAGCCAATTGCACATGTTTCAACAGCAATTCAAGGTTTCCAGGAGAGTTTTTCCAAAGCTACCCTAGGAGGCGGGCAGCACAAATATTATTAGTCCTATTTTACAGATGGGAAGACTTTCTAACTTCAATCTTCTCACATCAGTCCTTCTATCCTCAGAGTGATAGTCCTGATTTTCTCTCCTAAAAGCTATCTTCCAATGAGATTTCATCTAGATGAAAATACTCTAATGACATAGTTAAAAGTTCAATTAAAAGACCAATGATGATTTCCTAAATATATAGGGAATTCACACAAATATATAACCAATATATTCTTCAATGGAAAAATGGTCTCCAGATACAAATAAATACTTCTCAAAAGAGTTGCAAACTCTCAACTACATGAAGTATTGTTCCAAATTCCAAAAAATAGGAGAAAAGTCTACATGAATTTTAGGGTGTGGAAAGGTAATAAATAGCTGGGAGTCCAGTGTGGTAAACATCTTGTGGATAAACCTGAGGAGAAATTTTTTTATTATAGGCAACTCCCAAGTGAGGAAATTCTTTCTACTAATGCCATCACTTATTCAGCAACTCACAGTTTTGGAAAATTGGCTAGATTCCTAAAAAGTTATCCTCTTGGTTTATCTAAGATTATACAGACAATGTGTGTCAAAGGCAGAAATGGAACTCTTCCTAACTTGCAGACCACACCTTTAGTCATCCTCCATTCCCAAGTTTTCCCCGTCCAGCCTGTTCTCAGGAGTGACATTTGGCGCTCCACACCTTTCTTTCCTTTCTCCCTCCCTTTACCTATCTCTCATTTCATTCCTTTAAAGATGTACTTTCTTCTATAAAGTCATCTGGCCTCTCTGTACCTCAGTTTCCATCAATTTATAAAATGAGGCTGTCAGAGGTATGTGACTTTCCTAAAATTATACAGGTTGTAAATGACAGAGCTGGGATTCATATCCAAGCTCTCCAAACCCAAGTCATGGATCATAGATTGGGGATAATCAAAACCCCTTCATTTTAGAATTGAGGAAATTGAGGTTCAGAGAATCCAGACCTTTTAACTTTGAATCTAACATTCTTTCCATTATGGCATTTGTGGCAGTAATCTCTCAAGGGTCAGTGATTTAGGACAGAATAATAACTTACTCCAGGGATATCTGCATTGTCCTAAAGGACGGACTTTAGGGGCATTTTTAATCCCAAAGGACATGAATTTCTGATGGCAGAAGTTCGGATCCTGGGAGACACTAGGGGATGGAGGGAAAGAAGATACCTTGGTCTCTCTCAACAAGCCATGGAGGACTCCACCTTCACTATCCTCTCACTTGCATCCTGTGCTTTTCTATTCCCCAGGTCATCAATTGCAGCAGGACTTCATGGCTACAATGGGGTATTAGTGGGCTTGCTGATGGCTGTGTTTTCAGAGAAAGGGGATTATTACTGGTGGCTTTTGCTCCCTGTCATTGTTATGTCCATGACCTGGTAAGTCCCATCAATAAAGTTGTGGGTATAAATTAAATGCCTCTCCCTACTACTCAGACACATCCTAGCTATATGACCCTGGTACATCACTTAGCCCTGTTTCCTCAGTGTTTTTATCTGTAAAATGAGCTGAAAAATAAAATGGCAAGCCACTGCAGCATCTCTGCCAAGAAAGCCCCAGATGGGGTCATGAAGAGTTGGAAATGACTGGATAACAGCAACCATACTCCCCAGGTCCTTTCAAAGTCTCTTTTCTCTGCTTGGGAGGACCCAAACTCTAAATACCCCCCCCCGCCCCGTCTTGTCCTGTCTGTTGGTTGTGAGCTCCCAAACCTTCCTAGCATCCTTATCTACCTCCTACTCTCTGAATCGAGAGGTCATTCTGCCCCCAATGTAACCAGTGATTACTTGCCTACTGTGTGAGACAACCCCTGCAGCACAGACTGTATGGGAGCATGGAGCCCCTTTGGTTCTTCTTCCTCCCCCAGGATACAGACAGTAGGGCACCATGGGCAAAGCACTAGCTCTAGAATTTGAGGATCTGGGTTCAAATCTTTCCTCTGATAAATACTATTACCTGTGTGACTGTGGGAAAGCCACTTAACCTTTTTCACCTCAGTTTGCTGTACTGTATAAAGATGGATCTGATGAGTTCTAATGTACCTTCCAACTCTAGATGTGTCATTCTATGAAAGAGCAATGGCTCTGGAATCTCTGACCTCTAACGGCTTCCAGTTCAATGTAGGAAGACAGCCCAGAAAAGAAAGTGGGAAAAGGGAGGTGGGGAGAGAATGTAGAAATTTGCACTTGTGACATCTCAGATCCTTGAAGTGTCAAAGAGGAAACAGCTTTCTCTCCAGCACACAAGAGCCAAACAGCTTTTTCTATGATATGTCTACCCTGATACCTTACTTAGAATGCTCTCTAACTCAACCTGACTTTGGGGTTCATGAAACATGTCCAGGGAAATATTTGTAGCTGAAGAGAGTCTTTGGCTCAAAGTGCACATCTCTTGCCCCTTTGCCCAGTATTCTTTAAAAAAAAAAATTATTTTCAAAATACATGCAAAGATAGTTTTCAACATTCACCCTTGCAAAACCTTGTGTTTCAATTTTTCTCCCTCCCTTCCTCCTGTCCCCTCCCCCGAATAGCAAGTAATGCAATTCTTCTAAGCATATTTTCATATTTATCATGCAGCACAAGAAAAATCAAATCTAAAAGGAAAAAAAAAAAAGCAACTTTTCCACTATTCTTAGATCTGATACTCTAGAGCAGGGGTTCTTAAACTGCAGTCCACAAACTTGCCTTTTTTTTCTTTTTTTTTTTTAAGAGGGAAAGACACAGAAGTAGAGAACTGTATTTCACTACATTTGATTTCTTTATAATCTTACAAACTTTATTTTATTCATTTCTAAATATGAATCTGAGAAAGTGTCCATAGCCTTCTCCATTCTATTAGAAGATTCCTCCAAAAGATTCAGAACTGTTTTCAAGTCCAAAGGTGACAACAGAAAGCTCAGCTACTCTGCCTCCTTGTCAAAGACTTCTGGCACTCTTCAGTGTGCTCCAGCCAAGGAATTCTTACTATTCCAAAAAAATTCCAGGATGCTCACAATTGGCTGCTGCGGGGTCACTGAAAAGAGCAAAGAAAAGAAGGCAAAAAGTTTGACAGGAGAATCAGATGAGACCAAGCTTGACACATGGGCTCCTCTGTCCCAGCAGTGGCTGAGAGAGGCAGATAAATCCCTGAAGGAGACTCCTGGAGCAAGAATTCCCAGTTCCCTTGGTCATTTCCTAGAGTCCACAAGAATAAAACTATGTGCTTTTAAATGTGCACACACACACACACAAAAGACAGAAAGGTTATCTGAAGTGAGTTCTTAAACTCTCTTTTCCATCCCCAGCCCGATTCTTTCCAGTGCCCTGGGCACCATCTTCAGTAAATGGGACCTCCCAGTCTTCACCCTCCCATTCAACATTGCTGTATCGCTGTACATGGCAGCCACGGGTCATTACAACCTCTTCTTCCCCACGGTTCTGGTGCAGCCCATCACCTCAGTGCCCAACATCACCTGGTCTGAGGTCCAAGTGCCTCTGGTAAGTGACGCTGGAGGCAGAAAAGCCTTGCTTTAAATTGATTTTTGGAAGTGGTGTTTACTTTCCTGGGAACACAACTCTCCCCACAAATGTGTAATTACATGGTTAAGCTATTATGTACACAAAGTTTTTTTTTTTTTTTTTTGTCTTGTTTTTATTGATACTCTTTGTTTTTATGCTCCCTTTCATTCTGAACACATCCTCTCCTCTCTCCTCCCCAAGGAGCCATCTGTAATAAGATTTTAAAAGGAAATGGAGAAAAAAATAGAACAGCAAAACTGATAATCTCCGTGTCTAGCAGGCAGTATATTGTATATCCAAAATAGCTCACCTCGGCATTGGATTTTCTCAACTTTTCTCTGGAGCCAAGTTTGCTCATTATAATTACACTGAGTTTTCTTTTTTGTGGCTGTTCTCTTTAGTTATGGTTGTGGTCATGTATGTATTGATTCTTTATAAGATAAATTTTTAACAAGTCAATTTAACAAATATTTAATAAACAACTCCTAGGAGAAGCTAGACACTGCGCACTAGGTGCTAGGGATATCAAAAGATAAGGGAAAAAAGAGAGAGCCTTTAAAGAGCCTACGTTATCCTTGGGGGCTATGATGAGTGCACAGAGAGGTAAATACTAGTCAGTTTGAAAAAGCAGCCAACATTTTAAAAAAAGTAATTACTAGAGTTGGTCTTGAAGGAAGAGAAGGCTTTTGAGAAACAAAGATGAAAGGACAGTGTATTCCAGACAGCCTGTGAAAACTCATAAAAAGAGGAAAGGGAATGTTCAGTTCCAAAGAACTGCTCCAGTCTGGCTGGAGCCAAGAATTCATAAAGGAGAATAAGAAGAAATATCTCGAATGATAGAGTGGAACTAAACTGTAGAAGAATTTGTGTAAGAGAGTCCATAAGAAACCACAGAAGCTTTTGGTGCAGGGGGAAGAGTTGAGAAGTCTAATATTCAACTGACCGTCAAAAATAATCAAAGAATTTCAAGCTGGAAGGGGTCTTTGGTTGATCAAATAATAATTTGGAGATTAGTCTCAAAGATGAGATAAGAGATAATCCCTCTTTCTGCTTCCAGATATGGAAGCCCCTGCATGCAACACAAGATTTTATTTTTTTTTTTTAACATGTTGATTGAAGGTTTTTCCCTTAGTTTTTGTTCTTTATAAGTGATGGCTTTCTGGGAGGGGACAAGTAAAGAACACACTGGGAAATGTATGTGACATAAATCAAAAGGGATCAATTTTTTTTAAAAGAAAAAGGTTGTGATAATCGAAAAAAAAAAAAAAAAAAAAAAAAAGCAGTGGGATTGAATTTTGGGATTGCTATGCAACTGGAGACAACAGCCAGAAGCAGTGGGAAGATGACCTCTTTCCCAGATAGGGCTCTATTATTCCACCATGGACAAGTCACTTTATTATTTCAGTTTCTCATCTGTAAAGTGAGAGTGTTAGAGAAGATAGCATGAGACTGCTTTCAGCTTTAGCACTCTTTGATTTTGAGTGGTGTAATGTAACACAAAATCCTTAAGTTAAAGAGTTCCGCTCATTTTGGGGGAGGAAGTGGGCTGTGGAACTTACTACGCGGCCCTTTCTTTGTATTTTTTACATCAAAGATGTCAAATTCATGTAGAAGGTGCCAGCATTCTCCCTGGTGGCCTGACTCGGATTAAAATGTAATTGAGGAATATTTAACACAACAAAAAAAAAAAAAAAAAAGTATAATGAAAGACAGCTAATATTACATTTTAAAACTAAGTCACTGCACCTCACTAGGGATTCTTACTTACTCATTAGTGGCCTCTTTTTCTACTCAAGTTTTACACCACTGCTTTAAATAAGAAACCTAGTCATGTAAATCCTCCAATAATTTGAGAATAAAAATTTGTGTCCTTATTAAGTTTTATTTAATTGAAATAAATGAAATAAACCAACTCTGAAGTTGGGAAGACCTGAGTTCAAATCCAGACTCAAACAAACACTTATTAGTTGTTTAAGCCTGGACAAATCACTTAATCCCAATTTCCTCCTTCTTCCCCCCCCAAAAAAATCCTATATGAAAAATTGTTAGGTTCTTACTAAGTGCTAATGAGATAATGAGATATTAGGTTTTTACTAAGTGCTAAGTCGGTACTTAACAAAAAATGATAGTGAAATATGCCAGGGCAGCTAGGTGGCACAGTGGATAGAGCACCAGCCCTGAATTCAGGAGGACCAGAGTTCAAATCTGATCTCAGACACTTAACACTTCCTAGCTGTGGGACCCTGGACAAGTCACTTAACCCCAGCCTCAGGAAAAGAAAAGAAAAAAAAAAAAAGAAAAAGAAAAAGAAAGAAAGAAATATGCCATCCTAAATCATAGATATTTTAAAAATATTACAATCTACCCTCCCTTCAATTTGAAGGGGAGAAAAATTAGGCTCTGAGAAAATGACTTGTCTAAGGTCACACACTCTTTGATGAGAAAGTCAAACCTAGAACTTGAAAGTCTGGCCTTCTGGTTTAATAGAATTTCCATTTTATTGTGAGTCTTCTTTTGCTGTGATTTAATTCTGCTACATCATCTACCCGCATAATAAGCATGTTATTGTATGATGCTTACAGCTTTTAAGAGCCATTCCGGTTGGAATTGGTCAGGTGTATGGCTGTGATAACCCCTGGACTGGCGGCATTTTCCTGATAGCTCTTTTCATATCTTCACCACTTATTTGTTTGCACGCTGCAATTGGATCTACCATGGGGATGTTAGCAGGTATGGTCTCTTTGTTCACCCATCACCAATGATCAGGGAGAATATTGGTACCCAGGGCAACCCTTTAACAAAATTGTGAGGTTAGTGATATTCCCTTTTAACATCCCAGCCTCCAGTTTCTTTGGATATTTGCTCTCTGATAATACCCCCACGATTTCCACTTCAAGCACCTAGCCAGTCTTCAGGCTGTCTAGCCTTGCCCTTCCCCTATTTTCAGTATGTATCAGTCATTTACAAATGAGTATTAATTTTTTTATTTATTTATGAATTCAAAGTTTTTTTCTTTATTTATAGAATAAAACAGTGTCTATCAGGATTACAGGAATTTTTAATGATTATCTCTCAAATAGAACAAATTTTCTGGGGACCGAGAAGCCTTATCTATATTCCTGAAAGGTTACTCTGTGGGCAATCATGGTATAACTAATGCCGGCCCTTACAGAGCTCACTATCAATTGTTCTCCCTTCAACTGCATTTATATTGAATGAAACCCCAAACTTAAATTTCCTAAGGTGTCACTGGCTCTGGAATGTGCAAAGAAAAACAGATAGAAAACAAAGAAATTGTTCAGTTGCACTGCTCTATCGCCAAAGTGGCCCTAGATGTACCAGCTGTACCTAGATGTACTAGATGACATAAATGTCTGTTTTTTCCTTCCAGCCCTCACTCTGGCAACACCTTTTGAGTCAATCTACTTTGGCCTGTGGGGATACAACAGTACTCTGGCCTGCATAGCAATAGGAGGAATGTTCTATGTCATCACCTGGCAGACACACCTTCTTGCAATCACCTGTGGTAGGTACCTCAAACCTAATTCCCTTTGTGGGACTGCTGTATGTGTGTGTGTGTGTGTGTGTGTTTGTGGTTATTTGAAGTGCTGTACAAAGAAGAGTGGATATGGAAGCAAGAAGCCACTTACCAGACTCAATCATGAAGGAGTCCTTTGATCTTTCTATAATTCATTTTCTTCCTTTGCAAAATAAGATTCACAGGACTCTATCTTACCTACCTGTATGAGCAAAGCACTTTCCAAACTTCAAAGTGCTAAGTAAACATGGGTCCTCTAAATAAATCTTATTTATACAAGTCCTCTACAGATTTCTCTACCTGGGAAATGACCTGTTCTATCCTGCCTACCTTATACGGCTATTACAGATCAAATTGGTGAGGTCAGGATAACAATCCATACTTCAAAATAAACATACAATAAGGATGTGGCATATTTGATTTAGTTTCACTATATAATATTATTATCTACCTTTTGTTATACTTTTATTTATTTTTATTAAATATTTCCCAATTGAATTTTAATTTACACAAAAGTTTTTTCAGGGAAAAATTGCTTGCTTTACAAAGGGATTCTTTCCTTTCCAAAAGAATTCCTGGTAGCATTGCTTTAAAGAGAAAATTCCTCCAGCACATGGAAAACATGATAAAGTGTTCAAAAATGAGCTACAGAATCATATTAAAATTATGAGACATACCTGTTGGTTTTTTACTCGTTTCAGTTATGACCTTTTTGAGGTTTTCTTGGCAGAGATACTGGATTAGTTTGCCATTTCCCTCTCATTTTACAGATAACCCTGAGACAAACAGGGTTAAGTGGCTTTCTTTCCTGGGGTCACATAGCTAGTAAGTTTCTGAGACCAAATCCGAACTCAGAAGATGATTTTCCCAACTGTAAGCCCAAGGCTCCATTCACTGTGCCCACCTGACCTGGGGTTAGTTAGCCCTTTGGACTAGGTGATTACTGAAGCCTAGAAAGACCAAGCGATTAATCTAAGATCACAGATAGGATACGGGATTTAGAAGCACTGAATCCCCCCAAATATATTGGGATTTTAGGACTCTCCCTGTATGGGCCACCAAATATTGAGGAGCAAGAGTAGGACACCAAAAATAAATTGGGATCTGAGGCTGATGTTGCTAGGTGTCTGAAAAGGATTTGTAGGCTTAGGCTATTTTCAAATCAAGAGGCAAAGATTTTGTTATGCTATTGACAAGCTAGTTTCCAAACAGGAGTTTTAGCCATTAACTAGGGGAAAGACCTGGGGTTTTCAGACACCCCTCTAAGGGGCCTAAGGATTTGAATGGCAACAAAATTACATCTTTATTTTTACTGACTTTTAACTCAAAATGAGTATTTCCTTAAATTATTTTATTGTTAAATTGTTTAAAATATTTTTTTATTAACTCATAATTCTGAGAAAAGGGGCTGAGGCTTCTCTAGATTGCCAGTTGGAACCACAATACACACACACACACACACACACACACACACTCACACACACACGAGATCTGATCCAATTTTCTCATTTTACATATAAGGAAAACAAGGCCCTTCATGTCAAAAAACTTGGAAAATAGTCTGACATCCAACCTCTTCCTGAATAGTTGTAGTTACAGCTGTTGCTTTCAAAGGCACAAATATTATTGAATAACTCCAATGGTTAGGAAAGTTTTTCTGGTATTTTTAGTCATTAAATACCTCCAAGCAGAGTCTAAAAAGGGTCCATTGATAGAAAGTTCTATTTTCTGAGTGGTCAAATTCCACTGATTCTTCAGAACACAAAATACAACAGGCTAACCTTCCTTCTCCAATTCAACTTTTATCCTCTTAACCAAACTAATCAATAACCATTCATTCATCACATCTTCCTATTTTCTGCACTGTTCTTCCACTGCAGATGTTCCCACTGACTTCAAAGGAAGCTGAGTCACTTCATCCCAAAAAGCAAACTAATTCAAAGCATAATTCTTCAAAATTAGACAGCTTTCATTTATCAACTAGGAAGCTACAAAGACAACATCTTTATAATCAGTCCTTACTTGTTAGGACCAGATACCTAAACTATGGCCAAGCAAGAAAGGCCAAACCATATTTTGATCCTGGAGTCACGAATCTTCTCCCTCATCATTCTTGTCTCCTCAGTTAGAATGAGGATAAATGTTTGACGACATAGAAAAATAAAAAGGATCTGGAGTCAAGCATCAGGAGATCACGGGATCCTAGAAGTATAAGAGATCCTGGAGATCATTTGGTTCAACACCTTCATTTTGCAGGCAAGAACAGTCAAACCGGGAGAATGGAAGTAATTTACTCAATATCCCATAGATAAGTGACAGAGCCAGGATTTACATTTGAGTCCTCTGAGCCCAAACCCATTTTGCCATGTCTAGATTCCAGTTCTCATTGCCAATACCCAATATACAGTCTAATGATTTATGTTCCCTCTATGAATCTTAATTAAACATTTGAGCTTTCGAAGTCATTTCCAATCTTAACATTCTGTGATTTGAACTATGTAAGCCTTAAAATTATATGTCTAAAGAACCATCTAGTGAATAGAAAGGTCTTCTACAAGCTGTATGATCTTGGGCAAGTCACTTAACCCTGATTGCTTCAAAAAAAAAAAAAAATTCTGGTCTCAATTGATGTAAAAACTTTGAAGAGAACTTTCCCTCAAGTTTGAAACAAATAACTTTTCTTATTGAATCTTTTAAGTGGCCCGCAGCATGACTTGAAACTGAGACCCAACCCAGTTAATTTATCAGATAGTCATTTTTAAAAGGCCCTTAATATATATAAATACCATATTTAAACATCATAAAAATCTATCTGCACAGTACTGAAAAGAGTTCTAATCTTTAAAGTAAAGGGGCTCATCAATTTTCTGACTATAATTTTTTAAAGAGTGGGGGGAAGGGTAGATGGTGGGGAAGGGACTAGGAGAAAGATGATGGTACGCTGTCAGTTAACAACCCAAAAGACCTGGTTATCCAGACTGGAAGCAGAAAGCAGTAGTTTGCAATACACACTGAAATTAAAGAAGGAACCTGATGCACTGTTTAAAAGGACCCCAAAGTGTAACTACTGACCAAGGAGCCCCTGCAAATATTGGGGGAGGGGAGTATAGACAGTGGACAAGAGATAAACTAGGAAATCACAGAATAGGGGTTCAGCCATAGCTCTGTAGCTGCTTTATGCGAAGTTTTGCTAAATTCAGCAAGAACTCCAAAAGTTGCTCCATTTCTATACAACCCCATTTAGAGGAATTCCCCTGAACTTCCAAGAACTTACAGAAAATGGCTCATTTATTTTGTGGAGGATTAAGTATTCCATGGTTGCAGATAAAGCAAAAAGCAAGAAAAAACAAGCGAGAACCAAACCCTGAGCCAGGAAAATGACCCTTAGAGATGCTTCCTTTGTTTCCCATCAGAACCTCCAATACTATTCAAGGAAACTGCACAGCAGATAGATCTGAGCTATGTGTAACTGGAACTTAAAAGAATTTTTTTTTTCCCCATTTGGGACTTATGGAGGGTCTAAACTAGGGACTTCGTTGATTTAAAAGAACCTAAGGTGAAAATACCTAACTTCCACCTGAATCAGTAACCTTATACATGTATTAGTACT
This sequence comes from Sminthopsis crassicaudata, assembly GCF_048593235.1. Taxonomy (NCBI): domain Eukaryota; kingdom Metazoa; phylum Chordata; class Mammalia; order Dasyuromorphia; family Dasyuridae; genus Sminthopsis; species Sminthopsis crassicaudata. Next base: position 366,912,470 of record NC_133617.1, read on the forward strand.
GCCTGGGATTCAAAGAGGTTAAGTTTTTGTCCCCATTTATTCTTCTTAGATATTGTCAGAGGCATGCTTCTTAACTTTAAAGCTAGAACTCTATCAACTTTCATAAACTCTCTCTTATTCCAACAAATACAGAGACTAATTTTTGCATCCCAACTCTTCCTTCCTTCCTCAGCATTCGGATCTCAGTCCTTATTATCCCTTTGATAAATTTTAGTCACTCAATCTGAATGAATAAATGCCTGAGCATGGTACAGTGAGAAGAACACTGACTCTGAAGACAGAAGACCTGGGTTCAAATTCCACCTCTGATGCTTATTTATCTCTGGGGTGGTAGGCAAATCCTCCTAGATCATCAGTTTCTTTTACTATAAAATAAGGTGGTTGGACTAGATGGTCCCTGGGGGTCCCTTTTAGTTCTTTAATGAGATCAATTTACTCTTATTTTAATGAAACTTCCCAACCTCCTTCCTATGACCTTCCTATGCTACAAGCAGGAATGTTTTAGATCTAGCTTGAACAAGCTAGTTGATTGGTTAATTTTCAGTGTGATCATTATCTACTATAAATCAGTATTTGAGTTATTATTTTGTGGATTTTCAAAACTTGCGAAAGTCATAGGAAAAATGTTATTAATTCAGATTAAATGTGAGAGTGTCCTGTATGCTTTTGTCTCCCCTAGAGCTGGTTGTTAAACATTTACTAACCCATTTCTGATCAGAAGACACTCATTTTGTGTATTTAGTTTATTTCCTATGGGCACACTAGCTCAATCTCTGGCATATCCCTGACTGATAAGTCAGGGAAAGAGAAAAAAAGCAGGGCTACAGACTTGGATTATGAAGAGAACTATTTTAGTAATCTACACTTTCACTACTGCTATTATTTCTCTCTGGGGTTTATAGATATGGATATGTATAAATATATATACTTTTATAAATAATATTCATATGTTAATATATTTAATATTGCCATATACTATATTTATGTATTAATATGAACACTATATTATATATTAGTAAGCCTATTTATATATTAATAAAACATATAGTTTATTAATGGTTCCTAATAAAGGATTCCAGCCGAGAGCCCTGGGATCCATTTACCCTTACCATATAGTAAAATTTTCACTTAGAGTTGAAAAGTGCCTGCTAACAGAATACAAAAAGGTGAGACCTAAGAGAGCTCTCACTACTGAATTTGGGGTCTTTTTAAAAAGTGCATATGACTTCTTATCAGATTTACCTTTTTCTGTGGAATACAAATCTTTTCAAAGTTGCCAAACAATTAAAAAAAAAAAAATTAGGATCCTTTTTTTTTTTCCTTTTTTGTTCTGTCAAGAGAAATAAAGCAAATATAAGGAAAAAGAACTAGAGTCCATGAATATCAGCTCTATATCTTATCTGTGGTGACTTAGGGCAAGGGATTTCATATCTCCAGGCTTTAGATCTCTGGAAGCCTTAATTTCTTCTTATGTAAAATTTGGTTACAATTTTATCAGTATCATTTTATCACTAAATTCTGTCAGCCTTTGCAGCTGTTGGGAAGCCTTATTCAAAGACTAGGGCCAGAGCCAATGAAACATTTACTCATCACTTTTCCATTCTGATCTTTTCTCAGCACTGTTTGCAGCCTACCTGGGAGCTGCCCTCACCAACGTGTTATCTGTGGTAAGTTGATCTGAGATCAGCAGTCACCTGGAATATCCTACCTCAAACCAGTCTCCCCTCTGCATTCATTCTGACCTTTTCAGTCTTATCTATTACCCCCACCCCTGCTTGCCTCTCCTCACCTGTATTTGCCCCCCCACATCTCCAGCATATGTATACTGGTGTGCTGCCTCCCCCATACAGCAGACACACTCCTATACTTTGTCTAACTGAATTTTTGACCAGATTCCATTTTACAATTTTTTTGACCAGATTTAAATCCAGTTGGAAACTCTTTTCTAGAGCAGTCCATCACTCTTCATTCCTTAATTCAGTCACTCCCTAAATAAAGATTTGAATGTATTGGGTTTGTTTAAGGTAGGATCCACTTGAATTCATTTCTCATTGTTTCTCTAGCTTCTGTAATAGAAGGCCCTTAGATCTCAAACTCCTAAGAATCGTAGTTTTGAGAAATAAGCATTCCCTCTCAACCTTTGCCAACTCTGGGAGGGAATGCTTTTGTTCTAAATACAAATCCCAGAATGCCTTTAAGATCATAGATTGCTTTTACACTTCTCAGCTATATTCTTGAGGCGCTTTCATTTTTCCTATCCTCTCCCTATATTTATACTACTAGCATGTCAAGTGTACACATACACACACTCATTCCCTCCCTTAGGTAGCAGAATTATGAAGTATTGTGTACAGGGCTTCTGTTGTTCTCCCTCATTCTCCTAGAGGAACAATGATATCAGAAGGGTGATATTTTGACTAGTAAATTGGATTTATGTAAGCCTGAGCTTCTTGAAGTCATCAGTCTCACTCTCCTCCAAAGTCACTGAAGTCTAGGAGCAAGACATAGGTCAGGACGACTGGAGATGGCCCCAGATGCAGCAGCGGATTTTAGTCTTGCTATGCGAAGGGCTTTCCCAGGTCTCAGTTTGTCTTTAATAACAGCCATTCAGTGATTCAAGGATGGGTAAGAATTCCAGTACAACCTGCCCACCTCTGACAAAGAAAAGGATGTAGGAGAATAAATTGCAATCAGCTATCTCCATTTGAGTCCAAATGTTGAAATAAAACATAGAGCTGTAGCCAAAGCCCCCAAAAAAGCAACTCCATGTTGGGTAAGAACAACCTATCAAGAGTAGCTTAGGTGAACTCATGGGCTGCCTTAAAAGGAATGAGCTTTTTAATCCATAGCTCCCCAAACTGATAAAATTACAGATCCCCTCAAAAAAATGCTTTTTATGAATGCAAAAATCTCCCTGACCTCAAAGAACTTATAGCTATATCTTGACAAATACATAAACCATTGGTCACTTTTATTCCCCCAGATAAAATCCTCAACATTTCTGCAGTGCCTTATGATTACAGTGAGCTTTTACATCCATTCTCTCATTTTATTCCCATTGCTTCAAATTAGGTAAAATGAAATTAGTAAGTGTCCATTTTACAGACATGAGACGATCCCAAGTTATGAACCTGTAGTTAGAAAGACCTTGTTTTAAATTCCTACTCAAGACATTTGATCCATGTGACTACCAGAAAATCTCTTCAACCGTTTTAGCCCCAGGCAAGTCTTTAAGCTTTCTAAATTATAAATTGGCAATTCCCAAATTGCCAGAAGCAAGTATATATTTACAGAAGAAGAAACCTATTCAGAGAGGCTAACTGGCTGGATCACAGAGATAAGACTATCAGAAGTCAGCCTTGAACCTAGGTTATCTAATTGGATTCTCCATTTAGCATTCTTTCTACAATATATCACCTTGCTTGACAAATATTAATTACATCAACTTTCTTCATAGATATTAATTGAATACCTACTATGTGCAAGAAAGTTTGCTAAAGACAAAGAAGTTTAAGACTATAGTCTGTCCCTCGAGAGTTTTAAAATTAATGTGAAAGACAGTATGAGAAATTGAGAAAAAACAAAATATAAAATCCACAATAGAACAGAGATTTGAATTCTGTTTTTGAATTGTTCTCTAATTGCTTCATGCTATTTTAAGTCCCATCTTATCCTTATAATACTTTATATTTCCCAGAGTTCCAGGACCAATCCTAGTATTAAATCTGATAGTATTGTGATATAATAATTATAATAAATGCTTATTAAATCAGCTACTGATTTGCATTAGTGGAGCAAGTTTCCTATAACAATAAAACAGAGTTCCTAAGCTCATCCTACCCCTAAATCAAACACGAGTAGATCTTGTGTGTAGGGATGTTGTTGTTCATTCATTTCCAACTCTGTGTAACCACATTTGGTTTTTCTTGGCTAAGATACTGAACTGGTTTGCTATTACCTTCTTCAGCTCATTTTACAGATGAGGAAACTAAGGCAAACAGATTAAGGGACTTGCCCAAGTCACACAGTTGGTAAATGTCTGAGGTCAATTTTGAACTCTGGAAGATTAGTCTCCTTAATTCCAGGTAGCGCTGTATTTGAGTCACCTAGAAGGAATGTTGCTGGCCACACACTGGTAATTTTCCATTTTTCATAGAACTTTTTCACTTTTTCACAGATCTTTAATTATAAATGCCATTGATATGTATCAGTAAAGACCAGGAAATTCTAACAAATGCAGTGGGATCCTTTTTTAATGCCAGTGTATGCTTAGTGCATGGGACAGGACTCATCAGTGGTTTGATTATTGTAACAGGTTTGTATATGGAATTGAGGTGAGATTATTTGAATTTTAGCATACCTCACACCATGTAATAAAAGGGCATCTTATGTTCCACTGTATGTTTTGAAAAATGCAGACCATCACTACTGATGTATTTTATGCAATCCATTCAGTAGTATTCTCTTCAGAGCACCATGCTAGGATACTGAGGTTAAGATATGACCTCTGTCCTAAGGAAGTTTGCAATCAATAAAAAGTTGTGACAAATAGACAAATTATCTAAGTTATAAGTACATAAAAATCACACGATACTAAGTGATGGCTAATAAGAAAAGGACTTTATCAGCTAGCTGGGGAGAGTCACATGTGATAGAGGAGGTAGCATTTGAGTGGATCCATACACACCTGTCCAAAGAAAGGCCTTCCACCTGAGGCAAAAGAGAATGGAAGTCAGAGGGTAGGGATAAATATACAAAAAAAAAAAAAAAATTAATGCAGAGAACAAAATAAAAAAGTACACAAGAGGACACAAATAGCCAGGTTTTATTACTTCTATATATGTCTTTAAAAATCAACTGTTCATATAGTTCACAATTTCTTATATACTACAAATCTCATGTTCTTTTCATATTGAAGAGTTAAATTCACACAAAAAAGACAATTTTTTTTAAAAAATGATACATTTTAAGAAAGACAGGCATATATTTTTAAAATAGGTATAATCAGGGACAGAACATAAATGATGACACATGTTTTCCTGTTCTTGGTAGAGTGATGGGAGACCAACAGGTGAGGAACGTTGCATATGCTGTCAGACTCATTGAGTCAGTTGGCTTTACTTAACTTTTTCATGTTGACGAAGGTGGGGTTAATATAACAGGTTGGGTGGGGAAGTAGTCATTACATTGGAATATATAAAAAAAAAAAAATAGGTATCAATTCAACTTTTTAAATTTTTTTTCCCCCTGAGGCTGGTGTTAAGTGATGTTAAGTGACTTGCCCAGGGTCACACAGCTAGGAAGTGTTAAGTATCTGAGACCACATTTGAACTCGGGTCCTCCTGAAATCAGGGCTGGTGCTCTATCCACTGCGCCACCTAGCTGCCCCCAACTTTTTAAAATTTCAATTTTAAAAAAAGGCTAGGTAGAAGTCTAAAGGGAGGACATGCTGAACATATGGAATTGTTTGAGCAAAAGCCTGGAGTTAGGACAGTGTTAAAGTGATGTGTGAGCTCAATTTGGCTGGAGAATTTCATGATGGTTCCCTTTCAATCCCCAGAAAGCATTTTCCCCCATGTTGGTAATTATTTTGAGCCAAAGAAATGGAAATGAAGTTTTTTCCTCATCAGTGCATTAACAAATGATCTTCTTGTCTATTCTCTCCTATCATAATCAGGTCTCTCCTATTATTGATTAATCATTGTTTTCTTTGGTCCAGACCTGTGCTTTCCTAAGCGGGAAGAACTCCTGGAGTGGAAACTCCCTTTATCAATGTAGATTAATAATATTCATGACATGTCAAAGAAATGTCCCCCAAAAGGACCTATATGTAAATATGTGTATAATATATACACATATATACATATATTATAATATATACATACATATATATTTAAAATAGCTCTTTTTGTGGTAGCAAAGAATTAGACATTGAGGGGATGCCCATTAACTGGAGTATGGTTGAACAAGTTGTGGTATATGATTATAGCTGAATACTATTGCTCTTTAAGAAACAATGAGCAGGACAATTTCAGAAAAACTGAGGACCTTTATGAACTAAGACAGAATGAAGTGAATAAAACTACGAGAACATTGTATGCAGTCGCAGCAATATTGTAAGGATCATCTACTATGAAAGCCTTAGCTGCTCTGGTTAACACTATGAACCAAGACAATTCCAAAGGACCCAAGATAAAAAATGTCACCTACCTCCAAGAGAGATAACTGATGACCTCTGAATGCAGACTGAAGCATACTTTTAAGACATTTTTATCCTTGTTGTTTTATTTTGATTGTGTTTTCTTTTGCAAAACAGCTAATATGGAAATGTTTTATAGAAGCAGAACCTAAACCCAGATCTTCCTGACTGAAGCATGGCTTTCTGTCCATTACCCCATGCCCTTTCTTCCCTTAGTAAGACTTATTAATTTTAACCTTTACTTGTGCACATACTTCTTTCCTCCTTCCCAGTGTAAGCTCCTTGAGGGTGGGAATTGTATTTTATGCATGCATCTTCAATGTTAATCTATATTTATGGAACTGAAACCTGAAGATCAATGAAAATAACCTCATCTTTTTATTTTTCCCATTTCTCCTCTCCAGTTTGGATTGCCCCCATGCACCTGGCCCTTCTGTCTCTCAGCACTCACCTTCCTATTACTGACGACCAACAACTCTGCCATCTACAAGCTACCACTCAACAAAGTTACTTACCCAGAAGCCAACCGGCTCCACTACTTGTCTCAGGAAAGGAACCGGAGAGCCTCCATCATGACCAAATATCAGGCCTATGTAGTTTCCTAACCTGCCACAACACAACCACAACGATCCTCTTGTTCTCCAGAGCCAGATCTTTTTCCTATAGAAAGTCCATTCCACCAACCCCTCCTGGGCATTCTATGTTCCTTTGCAGCAAGCAATCCATCATAATTAATTTTAATTGCTAATCATCGTCCAAAAAACAAGTAATTTTAAACTATGTGATATATATAATCCTTATAGTACTATTAGTTAGACTTTCTGTTTGCCACAAACTAGATTTTGAAGAGTTCCATTTGGGAAATTTGCTTATCATTCCACCCACCCCTTTGCCCCCAAATAATTCAGTTTTAAAATTCAAGGCAGACTCTTTAGTCTAAGGACACTAAGGAGGAAATAAGCCAGTTTCAAAAATCTAAAACTGAAAATCCACAGTAATAACTGGTCATCAGGAGATTTCCAAGGGCTCCCTGTTCTCTCTGATTTAGGCACTAGACTGGTACTCAGGAGAAGCAGGTTTTAGTCCCAACCTGCTGAGGTTTTCCTCAGATTCTTTATCTCATTCAATAAGAGTTGACCCAGGTGATCTTTGAGTTCCTTCCCAACTCTAAGATGTTCTGATTCCAAGCTTTTTTATCACCCCAAACCAACAGTCAGTCTTGTCCACAGCATGAGGATTTTGAATCATGTTGGAGATAAAGAAGGTCTATAATACCTAAGCAATAAAAATAACAGGAGCTCCTTTAAGCCACAACTGTGCTGGTAACTCAAGGCTGTAACATTGATTGAATCCATTGCAAAAGCAGGTTTATCTGCACCTCGACTGGGGTCCTGGAACCCATATCATGCAATTGCATTTTCTCCAAGCTGAACCATATTGCAAATTTCTGAAGGAACCTGTTCTTTAAAGCCAAGGACTTTGGGAATATAGGAAGAGTGAATCATCCTCCAATTTATTTGTCCTATAAACTCAGGCAACAAGAGGATGGGATTTCTAAAAGACCAGTCCTTTCTCCTCCTCTCTCACCTTTTCTTCCTCCTCATTTAAGCATCACCTGCTTCAGGTTCTTTCCACATTCTCAGAGAGAAATAGAGGCTAGATTGAGGGCATGTAACAATGGGCTGTTTAGTTGGCTGAAAATGTGGATATTTATCTTGAGCACAAAAGAATATATTTGTGGAAAAGACTGGTTTTCCCTTTCAATTGGAGTTCTTTATTAAAGAACTTGTAACCTGCAATGAGGCTGAAATGAGGAAAACCTGAGTTCAAAATCCAGCCTCAGACACTTACTAGACAGGACTGAAAAACCACAATAACTTGGCCTTAGAAGAGCCTCACTTCTCTCAAACCCATATATTACAGACTCACTTCTCTGACTCCTTCCTTCCCCTCTTTTCTTTTCATTTTACAAAGTGTTGGGCTTGAGGTTTTGCAGGAACAATCCCAGCTCTAGTGCCAGCCCCTGACACATGGGTATCAAACTTCCTATTAAGCAAATGGCTCATAAATCACCCAAATCCCTTTTTGTAAAACTAATGGCTTCAACTTCCTCCTCACCTCCTCTGCATATCACACAACACATATGAGTAGGAATATAATCTGCACCTGTGCCATCTCTCCGATGTGACGGCTCCAGCTTGCTCTCCTGTACACCTCCCACTTCGATCAGTTTAAAGAATGAAGCAAGAAGCAAAGGAGAAAAAGACCCTCCCACTAGTGGTCAGAAGCATCGTGGGGAAGGGGATGCACCACAATATGCTGAGAGTGTACTTGTTTCTGCTGGAATCATCATTCTATGTTATTGCTTTAAAAAAAAATGTATTCAATGAGCACTTAAAAGGCTTTATAGAACAAATAAAATGAATTGTTTCATTAATGCTGAGGATGTGTTCTTGCTTTTCTAAATGTGATATGGAGTAACTGAATACAAATCTCATTTGGGAAAATAGGCAAACCTCCTCACATCTGCTATTTCCTTTTCTTAGTAAGCTCAATTTTAATCACCCCATCTCTTTGCAAGCCCACATCTCTGATTACTTGCATCTGTCCAAAGAAAGCCAATGTCCTACTTCTCTTCCAGATAAGATCCAGCTGGCTGTATGCACCTACCAACAAGCATTTATTAATCGATTAATTCAGTGTCAGAAGACATGCTCCCTGCATGACCTTAGGCAAACTGTTAGGTTTCCTCATCTATAAATTGAAAATATTCATTAAATAAATTAAAATGAAAGTATTCAACTAGATAATCTCTCAGGTCCTTTTCAGCTCTAAATCTAGCATCTTATTGACTCCTTGACCACATCACTAGAACTATCCCTTCCAACTAGGAAAACTTCTTTCTGACACCCTTGAACACATAATTAAACCTTGAGTTAGGGGGTGGGGAGCCATTGTTATTATTGCTGCACTCTGTGGGTCCTGAGAAATGTCCATGTAGCACTACCAGAGAGTCCTTCTCAACATGAAACAATTAAGAAGTTTACATCTAAGAATTATATTAGAGTTGCCTTAAAAGAAAAAAAAATGTCTTAAGGTATTTTCCTCCTTAGAGGAAATCGCACTGGAATTGTTTTTAAGTGTTTTACTCTTCTTTTTACTGGACCTGGGAGACTTGACCAAAGTTAGCAAATAAGTTAACTGTAATAAAAGAATTGATGGCTGTGGCATTTCAGTGTGTCTGTAAGATACCAAAGCAAACAGTCTTTGACCAAGTCAAATCCATAAACCAATTGATAGGCTCAACTAAATTGCAATTTGCTCAAAATGTTCTTTGCAATAATAAAACATAGGTTTACTTGTGTCCAAGTTAAGATCAGCCTAAACAAAGACTATCAAAATCAATAGCCTAATAAATAGGCTATTAACAATACAGAAATGTCATTTTACTTCTGCAAGAGATCCACCCAAGCAGTGAGTATCCTTGATGAAAGTAGTTGGGGAAAATAGGCAGAACTTGGCAAATACTCTGTAAAAGATAGCATCCTTATAGTTGTGTAAATGAGTAAAAGATGTAAGGAACATGAGATTCTATTGTGTCTATTTCTTGTAAGCCTTATGCAAGCATTTTATTAAGTAGAAGAAAATCTAGTTTCAAATATTCTCTTCAAATAAGGTATGCTAAATATATGGATGAAAATAATATAAAAAATCTATAGAAAATGCTGCTAATAATAATAATACCTAAGACATATAATGCTTTAATATATAAATATATATAATATATATAATGCAAAATAATTTTATACATAATATCACAATCTTTATGACAGTCCAATAAGTTGTGTTATTTCTATTTCACAAATTTGATCTCACATACTTACTAGCTGTATGACCCCAGGCAAGTCACTTAACCCAGATTGCCTCCAAAAAAGAGAAATTTATACAAGAACAGATGGAAAGTATCTTAAAGGGGAGGGGAGAGGGAGAGAGAGATGGAAAGAAGGAAGGAAGGAAGGAAGGAAGGAAGGAAGGAAGGAAGGAAGGAAGGAAGGAAGGAAGGAAGGAAGGAAGGAAGGAAGGAAGGAAGGAAGGAAGGAAGGAAGGAAGGAAGGAAGGAAGGAAGGAAGGAAGGAAGGAAGGGAGGGAGGGAGGGAGGGAGGGAGGGAGGAAGGAAGGAAGGAGGGAGGGAGGGAGGGAGGGAGGGAGGGAGGAAGGAAGGAAGGAAGGAAGGAAGGAAGGAAGGAAAGAAGGGAGGGAGGGAGGGAGGAAGGAAGGAAGGAAGGAAGGAAGGAAGGAAGGAAGGAAGGAAGGAAGGAAAGAAGGAAGGAAGGAAGGAAGGAAGGAAGGAAGGAAGGAAGGAAGGAAGGAAGGAAGGAAGGAGGGAGGGAGGGAGGGAGGGAGGGAGGGAAGGAAGGAAGGAAGGAAGGAAGGAAGGAAGGAAGGAAGGAAGGAAGGAAGGAAGGAAGGAAGGAAGGAAGGAAGGAAGGAAGGAAGGAAGGAACGAGGGAAGGAAGGAAGGAAGGAAGGAAGGAAGGAAGGAAGGAAGGAAGGAAGGAACGAGGGAAGGAAGGAAGGAAGGAAGGGAGAGAGGGAGGGAGGGAGGAAGGAAGAAAGAAAAAAAATTTCCACACCTTCCTATAGGTATATGTAGTTTATCCAAATTTAACACTCTTTAAAAAGACCAGAATTTGAAGCTAATGTGCCTCAGGTCTCTCCCTATATCAGTCCTTCTTTGACTCAGCTGCCAGTGTCCTCCTAAAGTACAGATCTGACCATATCAACCCCTACTCAATAAAATCCAATGACTCCCTATTACCTCCCTGATCAATTTCAGAATCCCTTGCTTGGCTTTTAAAGCCAATCTGGTCTCATCTTTATCTCTCCAGGCTTCTTTCACTTTATTCTTTTCCATGTATTTTAACATCTAGTGATTCTGGCCTCCTGCCGTTACCCACACATGACTCTCCATCTCTGATGCTTTTGCCCTGGCAGTCCTGCTCTCTTCTTAACTATACCTCCTGGCTTCCCTGCTTTCCTTCAATACAACTTAAATCCCACCTTCTGCAACAGGTCTTTCCTGGTATCCCCATAACATCCCACCCCCATCCTAGTACCTTCCTTCTAAAAAAAATTAGGGGAGGGAAAACAAGTTTAAATGACTAGCCCAGGGTCACACAGCTAATAAGTGTTAAGTGTCAGATTTTAATTTAGATCCCCCTCAGTCCAGAACCAGTGCTCCACCCTACTGTGCCATCTAGCATCCCCCTTCTTTCTAAAATTATCTGTAATTTGTGCATTTCTTGTATATATTCAATTATTTGCATATTGTCTCCCCAATTAGAATGTGACCCCTTAAAAAGCAGGGACTATGTTTGTTGATGTTATTATTGTTTTCCTTTCTATGTGTCCCCAGGTCTTAACATAGTGACTAGAATGTAATAAATACTTAACAAATGCTTGTTGATTGACTGACCCCCATAAAAGAAGGCAGTAGAATCAGTGAAGTAACTATGCCCACTAACCCATAGAATAGACACTATCCATGCAGGAGAGGTGTATTTCATTCTGGAAGGGTTATAACTTCAGGTCTCAAAGAAAGAACCCCTTATCTGATCCTCTGTACACACAGGACAAGAACTGTGCCCCCAAACTGAGAACTGTTTGAGGGATGAGCTCATTAGGGACAAGAATAGCAAACTGATACATTTGCCCTGTTTGGGAATATCTCACTGATATTGTAGGTGACTGTTTAGAATAGGAATGGTCAGAACTGCAGAGATATAAGCAGAGGGTTAGGTGAGAATGAGCCAGTAAACAAACATATATATATTCAGGGTTCCTCACCAGGGGGCACAAGGTGAGTATACATGAAAGGATGGCACAGGTGGGAAGCAAAATGAGCTGACACGAATTACAGGCAAGGTCTGATCTATAAGATAAATCAGAAGTGGGGAAGCCAAAAGGACAGTAAAAGGCAAAGACCAGCTCAAGACTGAGAGCAGCACCTGTGACCTCACTCAGGAGCCAGGTTTAGGCCAAGGTAGACCACGTGAGAAGGACAGCCTTTTAACAGGTACTTCCAGTAAACTCAGCCTGGGAGGAGACAGTCTGTTGTCATGTACATGGAACTGCTCAGCTACCAGAAGTAATTTCAATCTAAAAATGTAGGCAGTACTAGATCCTTAAGGACCTGAATAGATCTGACCTCCCCTAAACCTTCAAGACACTATTTTCTTTTTTTTTCTTTTTGAAGTTTTTTATTTTCAAAACATATGCAAAGATAATTTTTTCAGTATTTACCCTTGAAAAACCTTGTGTTCCAATTTTCCCCCCTTCCCCTAGATGGCATGTAATCCAATATATGTTAAATCCAATATAGATGTATATGTTTATACAATTATCTTGCTGCACAAAAAAAAAAATCAAAAAGTTTTTTTTAAAATGTTTAAATGAGAAAGAAAATAAAATTCAAGCAAAACATGTAACAAAAAGAGTGAAAATGCTAAAATGTTGTAATCCAGCCTCAATTCCCACAATCCTCTCTCTGGGTGCTGGATGGCTCTCAGCATCACAAGATCAGGACTCTATTTTCTAATACCATGAGAGAAAAGCTGTGAGGCGATTCTCAGTGACAGGGTACTGGACTTGACAGCAGTGTTTAGCACAAGGTTAGCCCTATAAAGAACACTCAATAATTAATTGACTGAATATTTGGAATTTTCATCATCTAAAACTAAATTTTAATATGGATGAGCACTGTGATATTGCAGCATTCAGATTGAGCACCATCTCTAATTTCAAAGAGGTTAAATTTTTAAAAGTCTATTCCCTTATCATGAAATTCATTATTACTAAGATACAACCTTGAACTTCTTTCACCTATGCTAGGAAATACTCAACTAATGTACTACTTATATTTTTCTTACATGTAGCTACATAGAAATAGTTCAACCAATCCAGCTCCCAGTGGCAACAGAAAATCTCATTCTTTCTTTCCTTAACAATTGTCATGCCTTGGAATTCCTTTCCCCTCATCACACTGAAGGTGTGCAGAGAATGCCTCCCATAGCATCAATTTAATTTAATAAACACTGATATCATTCAATATGTTTAAGGCACCATGCTAGCCACTGGGAAACAAATACATAAGGAGAGAGTGCCTTCGCTAAGGAGCTTGCATTCTACTAAAGAATTATGATGCAAGGTAGGGAGTGAAGGAGGCTCAGATTAGGAAGACAAATATAAGACAAAGTCCTCTAGCGATGTTTGAAGAGGATGAGCCCTGATAGCTTGAGAGATTGAGAGAGTGGATTAAGAAAGATTTCTCAAAGAAGATAATAATTGAACTAAGTGTTGATTCCATACATCAGGTATAGCTTACACAGAAATTGGTATCATTGATTGGAAGTGGGATGGGGCAAGTTCAGTTTGGGAAGAGCTTATGATCTGTGCTGAGTTTTGTGGATGTGCCAAAGCATCGTCCTGTACCCTTTATCTTGTCCCACCAGGGAAGAATTTGTCTTCATATGATGACATCCCCCTAACTTAGGTCAAAAGGTATAAGTCCCTTTTCAAAGGCTTACCTCCTCCTAAGATATTTTGCCTTCTCCTTGGTTGGCCAGTTGATACAACATTGAAGATGATTTATTGATTCATACACCTGAGTAACACCCTTGGACTTGGCATTTTAAAATGAAGAAAGTAGACATGAGAATAAGAGCTGGGAATCAGAGAGAAGTAGTTGGACACATATACTTAGTTCCCCAGAAGAAAGCCAGCATAGTCCTGTTGATGTGTTTCCAGTGGACAAAGAGAGGAGTCAATAATCAATAATCAATAATTTGAGATAATCTGAAAGCTACAGAAATTAAAGTTAACAGCAATTAGCAAAAGAGGGAAAAAGAGAAATTTCTGGGCAAGAACTCTAGAACTATGCTGAAATTTTGGAGCAAATAGAAGACAAAGCCATGGAGAATTCCAGGATTATCTGACTGACCAATAAACCTAAGTGGAAACCTTTGGAGAGGGGGTGAGGGGTAGACAGAAGTGTGTTGATCCAGGGCACTGTAAGTCTCAAATTTCTAAAGCTCACCAACTAGAAGAAAATTATATATGGGGTGAAAAGATGGTAACCTTGTAGGGAAGTAATAACTTCACCTTTGAATTTATCACAAAAGAAAAAAGAGATAGCTATAGATTGATACGAACACTATAATTTGAGAAAACAGATTTGAAAGAGTTCAGAGAAAGAAAAAGTAAGATCCCATGGATCTAAATTCTATGGAGAGAATGGAAAAATCCCAAGAATGAAATTCATAAAATCCAGAAAGCAACAGTTTCAATACAATAGAAAAGTGAAAGTCCAATTTAATTCAACAAATATTTATTAGTTGTCTCCTATTTTCCAGACACTGTGCTGATGCTCAGACAGAGAACAGCCAGAGCAGAGATCCAGCTAAAAGAGCACATAGCTGCTCAGTGGACTTCCAGGAGATCTGAGAGCAGCACAGTCCCTAACAGATGATTTGGGTTTGTCGAGGGACAGTAACCTCTAGGTTGGAGACTGTGGAAGGAAAGGAGTCAGAAAGGTTAAGGCCTGCTCCTATATTAGATTACCAGAAGAAGGGAGAGAATTATAGCAGAAGGCAGGACCTAATCCCAGCTACATTTGTGCATTGTATGGGCAGGAGCACGCACTCTGCCCATGTTATCCAAGAGAAGAGAAGATCCAATAGAATACCAGAGAGTGGAACTTCATCCTGGCACTGATTATGAGATTTGACAGCAAAAGAAGAAGAGATGAAAAAAAGGAAGCGGAATTTAAATGGGAAATTGAGGAAAATATGCAAAATATTCTTCAGAGAGTGAATTATAAAGGATAAAAAGTAGAGAAAAATTGCAAGAAAGAAGGACAAGGTTTTAATTTGGTATTGATTGTATTCCCTTTATCACCTCCAATTTCTTCTGCTTTGTCAACAAAGCATTAGAGAGAAAATAAAGCCAAAAAAAATACAAGAGAATATGGGGGGGAGGGGGAATTGATAATCATAATGGTGAATGGAAAAGGAATGAACAGGTGTTACACCAAAAGCAGGAAGGCATACAATTATATATATATAAGCATATGTTGCACCTGATGACGATGGGGATTGTCATGAAAATACTCAAAAATGTTCTGGGCTGTCTTATTATTGCCCCTGAAACACGTCCGATTGTCCTGGTCCAATGTCCCAGAGGTGGAATAGGTCCCACAGTAGGTGCAGCGCAGGACACGGAGATTCCTCGGCAAAGTGGATCGGCAGGTGGTCTGAGCACAGCACAGTGTTTGGGCCTAATAACTGAACAACTTCCTCAACGGAGGAACGTCCCAACTTAAACCAATGTCTGAGAGTGCTACTAACCAAAGGCACACAGTACCCCAAACCACGTGGTGCTTTAGTAATACAAAAGGGAATCCCAGCGCTCGGTCTGGAAAAATTACAATTCTGTACTGATGCTCTTCCAGTTCTCCCAGGGGGTGAAATAATAAAGTCGTTTTTTAGCCATGCAGACATATTGCCCTGTGTGTACAGGGATGGGAGGGCTTCACCCCAGTCGACAAGCTCAGGCCAGGGAAGTTTATGGGTAATGCCCAGTGTTGGTCGTCACTCCCCGTGTCGGGGAGTAGGGACAGGCTCCTCAGCCGTCTCAGGAGTGTCATCAGGCTTCCTTTCCTCTTGGGGTTGTCTCTCCTGCCAACCATGTCTTCTCCTCCTCTTTCCTGTTGTCAGCCATTTTCCAGGTGCGTTTGGTCGGCACCCACTGGTCTCTGGTTTCTGTAGAGATACAAAGGGAACCTGGACCCCACATTAGTATCCTGTATGGACCTGACCAAACCCCTTCAGGTTTACACATGACCCAGAGTGACCTGTTAGGGTCACCTGTGTTCGTGCCGGGCGGCATGCCCAGGGTGTGTTTAACTGAAACAAAGTGTCTCATGGCAGGGATCGAGTCATCGACAGGTGAGAGCTGAAGAAAATTGCATGTGTACAGGGCCCTGTCCAGGTCCCCTTCAGTCAGCCTCCCCCTTCCCCTGTCTTGTTTGGCGAGGATCACCTTCAAGATGCGGTTAGCACAGTCCACAATGAGCGAGGAGCTTCTCAAGGACCAGGTGTATTGGTTTTCCAGGTCAGAGGAGGGCATGTGCTCCCCAACTTTTCAGTGGCCCCCATTATAAACACTCATTTGTAAGCCTCAAACTTAAACATTTCATTATATCTCTGCCCCATAAGTTTACTGTAAGGCCAGGTACCACCAGGGGTTTCAAACGCCCAAATCTATGATCCAACTTCCATTCTACCAGTTTTATTGATTGTGTGGCACTTTGTGCACCTCCTTTGACATATATATATATGGGTTGACGGTGGCTCCAGGGGCCAGTCAGAGGGCCAACAAGAGGCAGTGATCACTGTCCGATCAGTCCTGCTGTCTAGGCCACCCATTCAGTAAGACTGTGGCAAAGGGCTTCCCTCGTTCAGTGCCACAACAGGTGGTTCTGGGGCCGAGGATAAAGGGACAGCTACCACAGCAGAGTAGATGTTATCTATAGAAGCAGGCTCATCATGGGGGTTGGTCAATATGATGGAGGATGACCCCGGGAGAATGCAAGGGTGGACTATGGCAGCAACATAATCAACCTGACCCAGAATAAGACAGAGTGAGGAAGAGGTTGATGGGGACTTCTACTGCAGCATGAGGAGGCCCTTGGTATTTGCCCAGGCCGCACAGGCGTTCTGTGGGTTTTTTTGATCCTGTAGTTGCTTGTATTCTCCTTTCAAGGTCTGGGCGGGATAAGCCTGAGGCTTTTGTCCTATTTTGTTTAGATACGGGCCCACGAAGGACCCCTCACCCCATTTCCCTGTTCCTATTGGTCCTGCACTGTTTGGCCTAATGTCCGTTCTAGCCACATTTGGAACAAGTGACCACAGGTTGTGTTTGCTCACAATCCCTTTTCGTAGGCCCTGGCTGGCCACACTCATAGCATCTCTCATCCTCATGTTTATTAGCACGAATTGCTCCGCAAGCAGCTCAGCTTGATAAACATCAGACCTACCCTTTCACATCTGTTTAGAATATCCTCTAGCTCCACATCTGCAGGAAGGCCAATCATAGCCTTCTTACAGTCATGATTGACATCTTTCCTCAACATCATCTTGAGTACCCTTTCTGCACCTTCTACTGGTCCCACACATCAGGCCACAGCTTCCTGCGTGCGGGCAACAAAATCTGGGCAAGGCTCTTTTGCATTTTGCTTTACCTGTGCCATGCTTTTCCTACTGTCCTGTTCTTCTGTTAATTTAGTCCATGCCCTTCTAACACAACTGGCTACCAGGACATATTCTGCAGGCAAGTACTGCAGTTGGGCATCAGTGGTTTCAAATTGCCCTGCCCCTGTCAGTGCTGGGTATACCTATGGGGCCCTGTGCCCAGGTCTCATGGCTTCCTATTTAGCTTGCTCTGCAAATTCCTCTTGCCATTCAACAGCTGTCCAGGAGTCAAGCAGGTGCGAGCCATTGTCTTCCAATTATTAGGGCAGAGAATAAACATCAAGGATAATTGCTCAATTTGATTTAGTACAAAAGGAACATAGGGCCGCATTGAATACAGAAGCCTTTAGGTCTTTAATATGTTTCCATGGGATAAGGATATGCTCCCTCCAACCACCCCCACCCCAGAGGCTTGTGGACCTGGGGGTTTCTATGACTGAGCAAATCCCCCAACCCTCAACATCTTCCCCACTCTCGGGGGCTTGCTCTGCAGCTTTCTCTAATCCTGATCTTTCCTTAACATTAGCAGATTCCACTTTTGTTGGTATGTGAGTGCAGAGTGGGCTAGGACAGACTTCCTTTTTTGCCAGTCGGAAGGGAACTCAGTCCTTCCTCAGGTAAAGAAGCTTCTAATTCTCTCTAGTCTAGGCATAATTGTTTATATGAGGGTGCCCTGGGCAGTGGTGGGGGAGGGCAGAGTTCCTCTTTTTCTTCTGAGGCTGTTTCGCAGAAGCTCATTTTACTTTCAATTTGGCTTTCCATGGTAAAGCTGCACTGTGGGCGGCTAGCCCCTTCAAACGCAGCTCTTACAAGACTGAATATTATCAAGTCCTTACCCTCCAACAACCCAGAGGTGTCTTTCTCATAACTGGTCATTTGTTCCCCTACAATTTTCCATTTTGCCTTATCCAGATCTGTGTCAGCGAGCCACAGAGAAACAATCAGAATTTTTAGAATGAAGCCCGTAGATCCCCTCAATGGCAATGTAGCTCCCTGTTTTTTAATAGCCTTATATAATTGCCTAGCCCACGTCTCATTTTCCTCTGGCTTGATCATGGTATTGAGTTTCCCATCTTCCCACCTGACAATGTTAGTGAGGAACTCTCCTTGTCTTCCTGCACTCCCCGCAGGGTCCCGGTCCCTTCCTGCCCAATACACCTTCAAGTTCCTGTTCGGGAGCCACTTGTCAGGTGCTACACCTGGTAGGTCAGGTTCTACACCTGAGGGCAGACGGGTCTTATTTTCCCACAGTCGTCAGTGCTCATCACAAACCAGCCGTGTTCCCCAAGGAGAGTCACAAGCCAGAAGAGATGAAATCAAGGTGCTCTTTATTGCAGCACATTTGGTCACAGCTACATCCCTACCTCTCTCCCCTCTTTTAATCCCCAACCTCCCACACTGAACATGAGGAACTATCTTATGCTGACAGGAGTGAGTTAGGAAAGCCATGGAGCTCACTTCCTGATAACAGAACCAATTCTTGGACATGCATATTTTGGGTCACTGTGATCATGACCGAAGCCTAAATCAGCAACCTCAGCATGTTTATCAGGGGAACTGCATGAAATACTTTCTTATTCTTAATTCAGCACAGACCTCTGACCTCTGGGTCCCAAACCTCTGGGCCCCCAACACATACCCATAAAACTAAGGAGGATAACAAAATGGATTGGAAAGCAAAATTCAACAATATGTTACTTACAAGAAATGTATTTAAAATATCAAGATTCACAAAGAGATAAAAGGAAGTATCAATGGAATGTTTGCTATGACTCAGATAAATTTAAAAATCAGGGATGATAATCTCAGACAAGAGAAAAATAAAAATAGACACAGCCAAAAGAGACAAACACAGGAAACTATATTATGCTTAAAATTCCATGAAGTAATAAAATTTCCTTCTCCTTTTGCCTTCAATCTTTCACAACAAATCCTGGCTTCTCATTATGTGGCCAAAGTATTTAAGCTTTAGCTTCACCTCTCCATGAATAATCTAAATTGATTTTTTTTCTTTGTACTTTTTTATTCTGGCAACAGCCAAAAAAAGTCAACTGAAAAAAGTCAAATGTCATATTAACAAAGAGCATAACCACTAGAAAATATATTTTTTCAATATATTGAATTCTGTCATTATTATAGTCAAACATGGCTCCAAAGAGTTGAAAAAATACAGCCACCTACAGATTGCAAATTGAGTGGATGCCCATCAATTGGGGAATGGCTGAAGAAATTATGGCATATAAATGTAATAGAATATTATTGTTCTATAAGAAATGATGAGCAGACTGATTTCAGAAAAGCCTGGAAAGATTTACATGAACTGATGCTAAGCAGAACTGAAATGAGCAGAAGCAGAAATATACATAGCAACAGCAAGATTATGGGATGATCAGTTATGATAGATCTAGCTCTTCTTAACAATGTAGTGATCCAAAACTATTCCAATAGACTGAGGATAGAAAATATCATTTGCATCCAAAGAGAGAACTACAGATACTAAATGTGGATCAAAGCTTACTATTTTCTCTCTTTTTGTTTGCTTTTTCTTTCTTGTGATTTTTCCCTTTTGTTCTGATTTTTCTTTCCCAATATGTCAAATATGGAAATGTGTTTAAAAGGATTATACATGTATTACCATAAGATTGCTTGCTGTCTTGGGGATAGGGAAGATAAGGAAGGGAGGGAGAGAGAAAAGAAATTGGAAATCAAAAATGTACAAAAAAATCAATATTGAAAACTATCTTATAATTGGAAAAATAAAATGTTATAGAAATTGGGAAAAAAGGAAAAAATAAAGAAAGAAAATACAACCACCTTTTGATTTAATCACTTTGCTGTCCAAGGAAAGGTAATATTAAAATGTACAAAAAAAAATGAATGTTGCAAACTATCTTATAACTGGAAAAAAAAAGAAAAAAGAAAGAAAATACAGCCACCTTTTGATGAGATCACTTTGCTGTCCAAGGAACTGTGATATTTAAAAAGTTCTACAGACATAATTTCTGAGTAATGTAATCATTTTGTCTATAATGTCAGTCTTTTGAAAAAAGGAGTTCTGTGGAACCCTCAAATGCCAAAGACAATCATGATGGCAGGCTTATGATTTATATGCCCTTGAAAGAGGGTTCCTGAGAGTGGCAATCAATCCTGGTTAACAATTAAAGGAAGAATGCATATTACAAGGAGGGTCTAAGAGTAACATTTTGTCAAAGAGAAACTATCCTTTTACTCAGATCAACCCAGCTTTAGACAATCTATTCAAATAACCTATATCCCCAACCCAAAGATGAGCATAAGTGAACTTCACCTTAGATTAGAAGTCTAATACCAATGGGTGGAGTAGTAATACCCAGAATGAAGAGAATGTTAATCCTATCTTCCATTAGCCCTGTCCTTGAGAGGTTAGGCAAGGAAATAGGAAAGAGAAAAAAAAGCATGGATCTCCCCAGTTTTAATAATGGGTTATTAATGTGAAAGAGAAATAATCATTTTTCTCAGGATTCCCAAAAGTAGTTTCCAGGACCACAATTTGAATGTGTCAATTTTGTGAGTGTTCAGCATTCCTAACAATCCATCTCTCATAGCCATATGTAAGACTTGTTAGATGATGTCTGGTTTTTTAGTATGCTGTCCAGATGTACTATAGTTTTCCTTCCAAGAATAAAAAATCTTTTCATTTCATAGCTGCAGTCACAGTCTGCAGTGGTCTTTGAGCCCCAAAATATAAACTATGACTCTGCTTCCATTTCTTCTCCTTCTATTTACCAGGAAGTGATAAGACAAGTTTTCATGATCTTAGCTTTTTTAATGTTAAGCTTCAAGCCATCTTTTACACTCTCCTCTTTCACCTTCATCAAGCAGCTTTTTAATTCTTCTTCCCTTTCTGTCATCAAAGTGCCATCATCTGCATATATGAGATTATTCTCCAGGCAACCTTATTTCTGGCTATTGATGCATCTAGTCTAGCATGCTATATAATGGATTTTACATTTAAATTAAATAAATAAAGTGACAAATTGCAGACTTGTTTACTTCTTTCTCAGTCTTAAACCAGTTGTTCCATGTTTGGGTCTAATTGTTGCTGCATTCAAATTCCTCAGAAGACAAATAAGATAAACTGGTATTCTCATCTCTTTGAGGTCTTGCCACATTTTGTTGTGATCCATGCAGTCAAAGACTTTAGTCTATAAAAATTGGAGAAATTGTAGGTGGTTTTCCAGAACTCCCTTGCTTTCTTTATAATTCAATGAATATTACCAATTTAATCTCTAATTTCTCTGCCTTTAAAAAAAAATCCTTCTCTTCTGTAATTCTCAGTTCATATATTGCTGAAGCCTAGCTTGTAAAATCTTAAGCATAACCTTGCTGGCTTGTGACATGAGCACAATTGCTTGGCAATTTCAACATTCTTTGTCATTGTCCTTCTTTAGGATTGGGACATAAACTGATGTTTTCCGATCCAGTGGCTGCTGGTAAGTTTTCCAAATTTCCTGGCATATTGAACACAGCACTTTAACAGCATTATCTTTTAGGGTTTTAAATCAACTGAAATTCTGTCACTTCTACTAGCTTTTTTGTTAGCAATGCTTTCTAAGGTCCCTTTGACTCCATTGTAAAAGGCTCTAGATCAGTAACCACACCATTGTGGTTTATCAATGTTATACTCTTTCTTGTATAGTTCTGTGTATTCTTGCCACCATTCTTAATCTCTTCTATTTCTGTTAGGGTCCCTATGGTGATCATTTTGCATGGTATATTCCCTCGGTATCTCTAATTTTCTTAAAGCAATCTCATCTTTCCCATTCTTTCATTCTCTTCTATTTCTTTGCATTGCTCATTTAAGAAAACTTTCTTATTCTTGATATTTTCTTGAAGTCTACAACCAGTAGGTTATATTTTTCCCTTTTTTTCTTTCACTTTTACTTTCTTGTTTCCTCAGCTACTTGTAAAAGCTCATCAAAGAGCCATTTTGTTTTCTTGCTCTTCTTTTTCTTTGGAATGGTCTTTGCTGCTGCCTCTTGTACAATATTGCAAACCACTGTCATAGTTCTTCAGGCACTCTACCAGATCTAATTCCTTTAATTTACTCATCACTTCCACTTCATATTCATAAAGGATGTTATTTGGGTCTTACATATATGGTCTGGTGGTTTTTCATGCTTTCTTCAGTTTCTGAATTTTGTAATAGAAAGCTTATGATCAAAGCCACAGTATGCTCCAAGTCTCATTTCAACTCACTCTATAGAGTGTCTCTAGTTTTGGCTACAAAGTATATAATCAATCTGATTTTGATAGTAACCATATAGCGATCATGTGTAAAGTTGTCTTTTGGACTGTTGAAAAGAGTACTTGCTGTAACCAGTGAGTTATCTGGACAAAAATTTATTACTCAACCCCACTTCTTTTGTATTCCAAGACCAAACTTGTTTCTTATCCCAATTATCTTTTGAATTCTTACTTTATCATTCTAATCCTCTATGATGAATGTCACCTTTTTTGAGGGGAAAAGAGGGGAACAATTATTTCTAGAGAATATTGCAGATTTTCATAAAACTGATCAATTTTGGCCACATTAACATCAGTGATTGGAGCATAGATTTATATTATGTGATGGTGAATGATTTGCCTTGGATTTGAATGGATATCATACTATCATTTTCGGGATTTTATCCCAGTACTGCTCTTCTCACCCTTTCATTGACTATGAAGGTTCTCCATTTCTTCTCAGGGATTCTTGCCTACATAGTATATGTAATAATCACCTGAATTAAATCCAGCCACTTCCATTCATTTAAATTCACTGACATCCAAGATAGCAATGTTTAATCTTTTCATGTCCTATTTGATTATATTTAGCTTACCTTGGTTCATAGAATTTACATTCCAGGTTCCTATTGATCTTTACAGCATCAGACACAGCCATAGTTGAGCTTCCTTTGGGCTTTGACCTAGTCACTTCATTCTTTCTGAAACTACTTGTAGTTACTCTGCTCCTCTCTAGTAGCACGTTGGACACCTTCTGACCTGAGGGGGTCAGTCTTCCAGCTTTTATCATTTTAATACTGTCCATTGAGTTTTCTTTTCTTTCTTTTTTTTTTTTTTTTTTTTTTTTTTTGACAAATGAGGTATATTTTATTTAAATTAACATTGAATTCATAGTGAAAAGCACAATCCCCATCTTACCCCATCTTCCTGTAACAAGTGTGCATTACAAGAGACTCATTCCATCTTTAAGGTCAGATATTTTCTTTTTTTTTTTTTTTTCCCATGGAGTTTTCTTGGCAAAAACATTGGAGTGGTTTGTATTTCCTTCTCCAGATAGAACACTCCACTATGACCTGTCCTATATAAGCCCCTCTACCACACTAGTGATGGGCAGTGATCTAGGGAAGAATAAATAGAATACATTTTTTATTTAATTACATGCCAACAAAACTGACAAACTAAAAGACTTAGGTGATTATTTTTTAAATGTTCAGATGAACAAAAACAGAGTTAATATAATTATAATCATAATAACAATATTGAACAAACAACAAATAAACTCCTGTAGAGGTAGAGGAAAAAAAAACCAACAACCAAGTTGTTACAAGTTACAAGTAAATTTTACCAACTATTCCAAAAAACAATTATGTAACATCAAATAAAGTATTTGCAAAAATAGAATACAGGGTGTGATTTTCCCCAAGGCTATAAGAAAAAGAAGACATTTTACTAACTAAATTCCTTTCATGAGACAAATATTTCCTAAACCAAAGAAATACAAAAAAGAGAAACCATGTGTGTACCAGTCTATGTGTGTATAATATACACATGTGTATAAATATATATGTGTGTGTGTACACATACATACATGTAGCTGTACATGTATATGTGAATCTCCCAAGAAGATTCTCCCATTGGAGTTAGGAGTCACGGGATTGGAATGATTGTAGGAAGTGGGAAAAGTGGTACAGGAGCAACCTGCTAGTGGCTGCTGGGGACCTAATTCTGACTAGCAGAATAGATCTCTTTATGGGAGAGGATAATAAAGATACAAGGAGGCTAAGAGGCAGTTGCATTCTCTGACCTCTCTCCTTTTTCCCTCTTGCCGCTGATTTATTTCATTCCCAATTCACAAGCCACATCTGTGTCAGTAAAGGCTGATTTGCAATTCCTTCAAGTATGTTATGATTCACAGCTGTGGGAGCTTTCTGAAGAATCGACCTGCCCTTTCACACTTAGGTGTGGTCCTTAACAGAAAAAGAAGAATGTTATAGGCATTTCAAATTGGAATTATGAATTGATTTTTCCAAACAATGAAGTTCTTCAGAATAGTATAGTATAAGTAATATATAGTATAAGATAGTATAAGATACTTGTATATAGTATAAGTATCAGTACAACATAGTATAAGAATTCATCCTGGACTTGCAATTCATTGGTATTCACCAGTTCAATACTTGGGATTGGGATTCACCATTGGGATTCACTGAGGAACTCCCAGGTGAAGGAAAGAACTGTAAGAAAATTGCTTAGAAGAGTGAATGGTATCAAATTCAAATAAAAACAAATACCTGGCTGGCATTTCCAACTTGGAAAACTACAAATTAATATTATCTCTGTTGTATTATATTTTTATTCATTTTTTAAAAGCAGTTATCAATTGTATTTTAAACTGATTTGACACGAACCTAGGGTATTGAGAGATTAAGAGTTTATATTATAGAGTCATACAACTAGTATGTGTCTAAGGCAGATCTTGAAACCAGGTCATCAGGGCTTTGAGGCTATCGCTCTATTCACTACACCTCAGTGTCTCTTCCCTACTTAGGCATGTTATGAATTAAACAGATTTTTATGGTTTGAGCAGAGAGCTATATATAACATTGTTTCTTTAGAAAATAATCATATAAATAAATAAACAAATAAATAAGTAAATAAATATCCCAAGCTTGCAACACCCAAGTAGCAAAGAAACATTTAGCACTAAAAAACTCTTGGTAAATTGAAAGATAGTTTATGGGACTAGATAAGTGGTTACCAACTGCAGGGCCTTGAAGTTGTTTCAAGAAATTAGCAGATTCTTAGCCAAGCATGGTTATTTTAATATATTTTTTTAGCTTCAGAGTATGAACAGTATGAATAACCTTTTATAGACTGAAAAGTTTTATATTTAGGGCAAATCACTTTATCCCTGTGAAATGAAGACTAGATAACCTCTAATAACCCTTGTAGTCAAAAATCTATGCTCCTATAATCCACTGTGTTTCAAACATATGCAGCCACTGCTTTCATTATTAAAATATAAATTGATTTAAAAGTCTCACTAAATTCATAGTCATTTTTTGATATCATGTATTTTCTCAGTAAAACTGTAGGTCACGATCCTATGTGGGCTCTTATAACTGAATGTAAGGATTGTGAAATTATGATTTATTGTCAGTAAATGTTGGATTTATATACCTATTTTATATATCTACATATCCAGGGTTACAAAAAAAAAATTCTAGGAATAGGAATAGCAAGTAGAAAAAGTTTAGACATGCTACTGTGCAGGTGCTGCAGGGTGGTAGGTGTCCTATTCCATTAGAAACAGATCCAAATGGGCAGCCTATTAACTTAGAAAAGCACAAATAAGCGTTGTCTATGTTGCATTGCATTATTATTTATTTTGTCAAATATTTTTCAATTACATTTTGATCTTCTTCTGGTTATAGTTTTGCCAATGACATGTAGCCAGAGGGTCATGAGTTTTGACACTTCTGCTCCATGGGACACAGAGGTAAATATAACATGACCCCTGCCTTCAAGGACCTTACAAATGACTAGGACATAGATTAGAATATGCTAAATAATTTTTTTTTTTTTTTTTTTAATTTTAAATTTTTTTATTTTATTTTATAATTATAACATTTTTTGACAGTACATATGCATGGGTAATTTTTTACAACATTATCCCTTGCACTTACTTCTATTCAGATTTTTTCCCTTCCTCCCCCAACCCCCTCCCCCAGATGGCAAGCAGTCTTATATATATTAAATATATTACAGTATAATTTAGATACAATATATGTGTGTAGAACCGAATTTTTTGTTGCACAGGAAGAATTGGATTCAGAAGGTAAAAATAACAGTTTACATTCATTTCCCAGTCCTTTTCTGGATGTAGCTGGTTCTGTCCATCATTAATCAATTGAATTGGATTAGCTCTTCTCTATGTTGAAGAAATCCACTTCCATCAGCATACATCCTCGTACAGTATCATTGTTGAAGTGTATAATGATCTTCTGGTTCTGCTCGTTTCACTCAGCATCAGTTGATATAAGTCTCTCCAAGCCTCTCTGTATTTCTCCTGTTGGTCATTTCTTATAGAACAGTAATATTCCATAACATTCATATACCATAATTTACCCAACCATTCTCCAATTGATGGACATCCATTCATCTTCCAGCTTCTAGCCACTATGAAAAGGGCTGCCACAAACATTTTGGCACATACAGGACCCTTTCCCTTCTCTAGTAGTTCCTTGGGGTATAAGCCCAGTAGTAGTATGGCTGGGTCAAAGGGTATGCACATTTTGATAACTTTTTGGGCATAATTCCAGATTGCTCTCCAGAATGGTTGGATTCTTTCACAACTCCACCAACAATGCATCAGTGTCCCAGTTTTCCCACAACCCCTCCAACATTCATCGTTATTTGTTCCTGTCATTTTAGCCAATCTGACAGGTGTGTAATGATACCTCAGAGTTGTCTTAATTTGCATTTCTCTGATCAATAGTGATTTGGAACACTCTTTCATATGAGTGGAAATAGTTTTAATTTCATCATCTGAAAATTGTCTGTTCATATCCTTTGACCATTTATCAATTGGAGAATGGCTTGATTTCTTATAAATTAAAGTCAATTCTCTGTATATTTTGGAGATGAGGCCTTTATCAGAACCTTTAACTGTAAAAATTTTTTCCCAATTTGTTACTTCCCTTCTAATCTTGTTTGCATTAGTTTTGTTTGTGCAGAAACTTTTTAATTTGGTGTAATCAAAATGTTCTATTTTGTGATCAATAATGGTCTCTAGTTCTCCCTTGGACACAAACTCCTTCCTCCTCCACAAGTCTGAGAGGTAAACCATCCCATGTTCCTCCAATTTATTTATGATTTCGTTCTTTATGCCTAAATCTTGGACCCATTTTGATCTAATCTTAGTATGTGGTGTTAAATGTGGGTCCATGCCTAGTTTCTGCCATACTAATTTCCAGTTTTCCCAGCAGTTTTTGTCAAATAATGAATTCTTATCCCAAAATTTGGGATCTTTGGGTTTGTCAAAGATTAGATTGAATATGCTAAATAATTAAAGAGAAACTCAGATAAGATACTATGAAGCTTCAGAAGAGGGAGAGATGAGGCTTAGAAGAGGGATAAAATTTCAATAGAGATTAAAGAATTTTAAGAAGTTAGGAAGAACATTTCAAATATAGGGAATGGCAAGAGCAAAAATGGGAATAATCCTATATTATCAAAGAGGAATAATTACTATATTCTAGTTTGAGAGAAAATGTGAAGAGAACATTAGATAAGACTGGAAAAAATGAACCATAATCAGATTGTGGAGGCCTTTTGTGGGACAAGTGTAAGACCCCCTTTCCCAAATTAACTAATCAGAGACATCTTCAGGTACAAAGAAAAAGCATCCTGCAGGGAGAAGCCCAAACACACACTTGGGAGCCATCCCAGCTCCCACCATGTGCTTATGGAACCTGACCAGTTTTCTGCTTGTGAGGATTTAAAAAGCAAAAGACCCAAGCCTTTTTCATTGGATAGACTAAAAGGATGTAACTATGCTCAATGGTCACCAATGTTGTCTGTTTCCCACAAGTCACATCACTTCCTGTCACCTCCAGTAAGGTCTGATCTTTTAGAGATCATGTGACTTCCCAGAGTCCTTCTTGGACCCAGGGTCCAAGGCCTGAATTCCCAAATCTGGGAATAGGAATCATGTGATTTAAGACTAGTCTTATAAACTGAGAAAACTTCATCCAAACAGTCCCATTCAGCCTTAAATGCCATGCTAAATACTTCAGAATTTATTTGGTGGACAAAAGGGAGTTTGAAGATTTTTAAGCGAGGCAACATCCAGAAGAGGAAACAGAATGGAGGAAAGGGCCCTGGGACCCTCTCAGATCCCTTCTAGTTCTGTCTGTTCTCTAACCTAGTGTCCTAATCCAACAATGGCAAACATTCCCTTTCCCACTGCTAATACAATTTAACTGATCCCTAGTTCCAATTGTCTTTCTTCCAGTTCCTTTTTCAGCCAGGTACAAGGGATTACAAATACCTCATAGACTCAAGAACAGGAAAGAACTAATTTTGTTCAGATGTTCTTTGTTTACGACTTTCATGAGCATCCGGTGAAATCCCCAACACCCTACACTTAAAGGCTCCAAATTCAAATTAAAGTTAAGATCCATTTTCTCTGTCATTTCAAGATTCAGAGACTTCTCTAATAGCTACTCAAAATCCACATTCTGGGGATTGCTATCATACACACCCTTTTCATCAAGGTAAACAGAATAAGAAAAACAGCTTTCAAAGAGAAAGGACACAGATGGAGAATACACTTTCTGAATGCCAAAACTTTAATCTCTTGGAGTCAGTAACAACAAAACACCTTTAATCTCCTTTAAAGTCCTCCACTGTATGGCCTTTGCTCCAGCTCCAGCCTCAGGGGATAATAAGGGAACTGTTTATGTCACATGGTTTATGTAGGTTGATTTTCCATTTTAACATATTTAGGAAGGACTATGTGCTGTACATAGAGAAAAAATTTAAAATCTCTGACCTCAGGAGCTTGTATTTTTACTAGAAACCTTATAATTCTCAAAATTCCATCTTCAAATCCTTCCCTAGACCCCACCTGCCACAGATGTCTGAAATTCCTTTTGCCATCACTGGAATTCTTCCAGGGGGACACTCTGAAGGACTATTTTAGAGGGGATTTCTATTCTGAGACTCAATGACTGAGTTATTTCAGAGTAACTAACCTATTATGACTCACTAGCAGAAGGCAGGGACCCAGAACCTGAGATGCCAATGTAAAGATCTTAAGGAGGGAGGAATCTTGGAGAACATGCAGGCTGGAGATACTAGGCAGGCAAGAGGCCACCAGAGGGACCCAGATAAAAAGGGACCTAGAAAGGAAAGACTCAAACCCAAACTTGAGCTACTTCTCAATTTTCTGAGAGCCCTTCCTACCCATAGAAAAAAGAACAAGTGTAAAGGAAAAAAAAAAAAAAAAAAAAAAAACAAACCAAACATCTGTGCTAAATAAATGGGGCCCCCGGAAGAAGGCTGACGGAGCTGTTGCCAACATAGGGCGGAAGCTGGGCAGCAGAACTGTCAGAGGTATCACAGCCCAACTGGGGCCGGTCCAGGAATCAGCCCTTGACTGAGGAGCTCTGCTGGGGCTGAGGAGCAGCAGGTGTGGGAAGTTAGCAGGTGCAGAGGCACAGCAGGGGGCACCTCCCAGAGGGAGAAGGTGGTTGCAAAAGGCCAGCTGTGTTGGTATCTGCTGAAAGGATGTACTTTGCACTAGGGAGCCAGAAGCCCCTGGTACTGGATTTTCGAGGAGCCTTAACAGATTTGACGGCTAGCTCAACAATGAGGTAAGGGAGACCCTGAGCCAGGAAACAAGGCTGGAAGGGCCTCATAAGAACTATGGGACATCTCTAAGTCTGGAATAAGGATCTCCCTTCTTGGGGAAGGGGCCTTTGGACCGGCTGCTGCCTCTGAAAAATGTGATTTCCTTTAGGCTCAATGGCTGGGAGTGTCCTCCCTCTTCCCCAGCCCCCATAAAGAATACATTTTTTGTTAAATTACATGCCAACAAAACTGAGAAACTAAAAGATTTATTTGATTGTTTTTTAAATGTTCAGATTAACAAAAATAAATCTGCCTTGAGTTCCAGGAAGGCATGGGGAAGTATGAACTCTTGCCGCTTCAGTAATGGAGATAGTTACCATGAACTTGGAAGGGAAACAGGGAATTGGTAAGGCAAAAAGAGAACCTTTCAGAAATGAGGCAGGTGGTAAAGATAGCTAAAATTTCAGGAGAGGGAAATTGTGGAAGGAAAAAATAATGTTTATTTTAGCAATGCAGGAAAGAAAAGAGAATAAGTTATTGTCAGATTGTGTAAGGGCAGAGTCAGGCCCCCTTCTTCTAGCTCTACAACAGTTAGGTCAGAAGAAGCTGGGATATAGCTAAAAGATCATAAAGTTATCAGAAACTATAGAGGTTTACTAACACTATGTCTGGCAGGATTTTACTATAAAATCCTATTTGATTTTTAAAGCCCTTCATTATCTGACCCTTCTAATTTTTCTCATCTGCCTCTACATAGGACACACACACATACACACACACTCATTTGCCCCCATGTTGTCTCTCACTTTAGAAAAATGAGCTTTTTGAGGGAAGAATCTAAATTTTTGCCTTGTTTTGTACCCCAGGTTCTTAGCACAGTGTTTGTTGCATCATAAGGTCTTCCTAACCTGGGAATAAGAATCCCTTATCCTTCATCTTTCCTAGGGGACTGGGAGTAGTTGAAAAAGCTTTGAATTTAACCCTTAGAGACTTGAGATTAAAGGCCAGCTTGGTTACTTACTACCTGTGGCATTTTTAGGCAAGTAACTAAACCTCTCTTGCCCTCAGTTTCCTCATCTGTAAAAGAAGAGGCACTGGGACTAGATGATTCTAAAATCTAGCTCTAGAGACATATTATTTTCCTTTTAATTCAGTAAATATGTGTTAGCATTTATTATTCTTTGAGGACTAAATTTAAAAATATATTTTCTTGGAGCCTAAGATTAGCTGTAAGAAAGGTTAATTAACTTGCTCTATATCCATATGTATGCAAAATGTGTGGCTGAGTATACAACACACACACATATATTAAACAACATGGTATAACAGAGAAGCCCAGGCTCAAACACAGGATAACTCCTACAACACAACTACCAAATGTCAAAATCAAAATTTGAACTCGGATCTTTGAACTCTGGAATTCTTTTCACTCAGCTATTAGGCTACTTCCTTAAATTTCCTTCTCCACCCCATTTTATAGATGAGGAAACTGAGGCAAATAAGGTTAAACTACTTGCTCAGAGTTAATAAGTGTCTGAGATCAGATTTAAACTCAGGAAGATGATTTTTCCTGACTCTAGGTCCATCACTCTTTGCATTATGGCATGTGGCTGCCCTGATATAAATGTTATAGATGTCATAACATTTATATGTTATGTAAACATATACATTTACAGCTATTGTTGACATGAGAATTAGCCCTGATTTACCTGCCTGTATTCAGTAAGATCATCAACTTGTCAAGTCTAAGATGAAAATTTATAATAAATAAGAAAGAATAACAACAACAAAACGATATATTGGACAATTAAGTAAATTTAATTTAAAAATTTTAAAATAAGTTATTGAAAATCAGAAATGGTAAATGGATTAGAGAAACATCAAAATATATTAAACAATCTAAACCGGTAGTTTCTTAAGCTTTGATAGAAGGATGAGTTTAATGGATCCTTAATAGCAAGAATGGGACAAGGTATATAAAGAGAGAGGAATTATGAGTGGGAATATGGAAAGGAGTGCTTAAAAACAGAGGTATGGGGGCAGCTGCAGTGGATAGAGCACCAGCCCTGAAGTCAGGAGGACCTGAGTTCAAATCTAGTCTCAGACACTTAATACTTCCTATCTGTGACTCTGGGCAAGTCACTTAACCCTGATTGCCTCAGGGAAAAAAAAAAAAAAGGAGGTGTGGTACAATTTTACTTCTGACAATCTCTGAAAGGCACATCCTCATATGATATAAAATGAGTAACCCTGGTTCTCTATTAGCCCCTGGCCTGGTCTGTCTCCCTATGTTTACAGGAAATATAACAAGATAGCATTTCACTTTTCTAAGGAATAGGGATTCCTTTTTTTTAAATAGAATTTTATTTTTCCAAATACATGCAAAGATAGTTTTCAACATTCACCTTTGCAAAATCTGGTATTCCAAATCTTTCTCCCTCCCTCCTTTACTTCTCACCTCCCCAAGACAGCAAGCAATCTGACATAGGTTAATTACTGCAATTCTTCTAAAATTTTGCCCTATTTATCATACTGCACAAGAAAAATCAGATCAAAAGGGAAAAAAGTGAGGAAGAAGGAAAAAAAAAACAAGCAAACAAACAACAGCAAAAAGTGAAAATACTATACATTGATCCACATAGAATAGAGGTTCTTAAAGTCTATGGACCTCTTCTCAAAGTAGTTGTGTGTTGTTTCTTTCAATTATAATGGAAAAAAAACTAATAAATTTCAATTAGATGTACTAAAGATAAAAAAGTTCACAAACCCCTCTAAAATCTATTTTACAAGTCCCTTAGAATCAGTGAATTGCAGGTGAAGGACTCCAACTCTACGGGCAGTGAAATCCAGTCAATATTTTTTGGGCTCTATCTAGCCTTCTCTCTCTCCCAGTTCTTGAATCAAGAAGGCAAACTACATAAGGAGATATAAGGATTCATAAATATGTTGCATGCAAATTACATGTAAATTCATATTCTTTGCCACTTTCTGTGACTGTCATCAGGATAAAACCTTACATGTTATGTATAGCATTTATATAATTTTTTTTCTTTCTTATCATGACTTTGATAATCATCCCAAAACAAAACATTCCAAAGTACAAAGAACAAGAGGATTGAATAAGAAACTATGAGCTTCTGTTATGTATAGTTATTTATTCTTAACTGTATTTGCATGGGGGCGGGGGGAGAGGGAGAGAGAAAGAGAGAGAGACAGAGAGAGAGAGAGAGAGAGAGAGAGAGAGAGACAGAGAGAGACAGAGAGAGACAGAGAGAGAGAGAGACAGAGAAGAGAGACAGATACAGAGACACAGAGATAGAAGGAGAGAAAGGGACAGGGGGAGAGGGAAAGGTAAAAAAAGAGACATATTGGAAGTCTCCCAGAGACAGTTTATTAAAGTAATTGAAGCCTGAGGATCCCAGTTCCCATTTCTCGGGGAATAATGTGGCAACATTCTTGTCAAACCCTTGCAAAAACACCTTGTAGGAAGTCTACAGGTTTCCTTATTCCCTGCAGGCAAGGACCCAGCCAATAAAACTAAAGGTCTACAGGAACAGGATGGGTTAGGGTGGTCCTGTGTTTTTTGTAGGGGTTTTTTGTGATAAAAGCTTGCTGTGATGCTTGTCAGGCAGCCTCCTACTCTGAGCTCTCTCTTCAGGCTTTATAATAGGACTGCCCACTTCTCGTGAGATTATAATAAAGA
Source organism: Sminthopsis crassicaudata (assembly GCF_048593235.1). NCBI lineage: Eukaryota > Metazoa > Chordata > Mammalia > Dasyuromorphia > Dasyuridae > Sminthopsis > Sminthopsis crassicaudata. The sequence continues at coordinate 366,946,302 of NC_133617.1, forward strand.
AGCTTTCTGTTTTATACCTTGAGACGCCTCTGAGTAGTCAATTTGGGTAGGGGGCTCGTCCGGGATTGGTGGTCTTCAGGGAGATGGTAGTGATCTCAAGTCAGAAGCAGGTGCCTGTAGACCAGTTGTTTCAGTGGCTTCTAGCTTTGAGAGTGCTGCCTTCCTCCCAGGAGACAAATGACCCGAGGCAGAGGAACTCGGTAAAAACAGAATTAGAAGAGCACCAATTGTTCAAAGTGATCCTGATGGCCGGCACAGTCTGGAAAGACCTACAAGTGTAGCTCGAGGTAAGCGCTCAGGAGTCTAGGGGTCTATTGACTGGGTCAAGGGGACCAGAGGAACTAGCCCTCTTGAAATTATGGGGACTGCTCTGACCCCAAGGCAAGGACTCTCCAGGGACTCTCGAGAGACTGCTGGCATGAAGGCAATCTCTGTTGGAACCTGAGTCTGGGACCCAGAATAAAATATGGAGAGAACGCAATCCAAAGAACAGGGTCAAGATCTAGGACAGGGGATACTGGACCAATAGGCCCTTGGGAAATTGGCTTCAGAACTGAGACCAAGCCTCAAGAATAAAGGGAAAAACAAGAAGAAAATGATTAAATATTGCTGCTTTGTATGGGGCAATAAAAATATAAGTGAAGGAATGATTTTTTTTTTTTCCTGAGGCTGGGGTTGAGTGACTTGCCCAGGGTCACACAGCTAGGAAGTGTTAAGTGTCTAAGACCAGATTTGAACTCGGGTCCTCCTGAATTCAGGGCTGGTGCTCTATCCACTGTACCCCCTTGCTGCCCCATGGAGGAATGATTTAGCCAAAATATGCTTCTCCAAGGTTTGGGTGTGTCAACAGCCTAAATCTGTTTGTTAATGGGAAAGATCCCTTTTGCCCAGAAGAGTCGGCATATGTCAATCTCTGGCTTAATGGATCCTCTAAAATCTTTTTGAGGGGAGAGTGGAGAAGGGAAAAGTCCTGAGAAGGTTCAGGAATTCAAGAACCAGTGAAACTCTATCATTGCTCTTCCCCCTTCTTATGCACTTCCTCCTCTCAGCTCTGGCTCTGCAGCATTTGTGCCCAGGCACTACCACCTGAAGAAACCCCTCTTATTGATTTAGGCAGAGATGGTTATAAGATTCTGCATTTGAAAAAATTAGAACAGTTGAGGCAAGATGTCCGTAATCTCCCCTTTAAGAATCAGGGAAAGGATCAAGAAGATAAGCCACAGAATATGTTTCTCCTCAAGGAGGTACCATTAGGAGGGGCACTAGGGGGAATTGGGCTTGTAAATGCCCCCTTATCTGCAAATGAAATCAGGAACTTCAAGAAAGATTTGGTATCCGTTATGGAAGATTCAGTAGGAACTGCTAAGCAATTAGATCAGTTCTTAGGACGCAGTCTATATACTTGGTCTGAGCTCATGCATATTGTAAATATGTTCTTTACCCAGGAGGAAAGAACATCTATTAGGGCTGCTGCCATGAGGGAATGGGAATGGCGGTACCCACCGGCCACTGGGGTGATGCCCGCAGACCAGAAATATCCATTGGCCAACTCGGAATGGGATAACAATAACCTGGGACATAGACGGCATACACAGGATCTAAGGGAACAACAAAATATAAATAAGGCTCTAGCAATCAGACAAGAGAAAGAGGAATCACCCACACAGTTCCTAGAGCGTCTCAAGACAGGGATGCAAAAGTATTCAGGAATGAATCCTGAGGATCCCGAACATGTTTTGAGATACATTTTGTTTCCAACTCCTGCCCATATGTTAATAAGAAGTTACAAAAGACTGATGAGTGGAGTCAAAAGGGAATTGGAGGATTAGGGAAGTCGGGGGCTCACTGAGAAGTCCCACCTTGATAAATCTGAGGGTGGGCACACCAAGAGAAGAATTAGTATCTTTAGTCGATTCAGGAGCAGCCAGAACTTTGGTCACGCAAGTGCCGAAAGGAACCAAGTTGTCTGCTAAAATGTTGTTAGTATCTGGGTAAAAGGAGAAAACTTTCCTGTCCTCATGTCTGAAGTAGTGCCCATAGAGCATGATGGGACTGAGGTGTGGGTGATCCCTGAGGCTGGTGTAAATCTGCTAGGGAGAGATCTGATTACAAAATTGTCTATCAGCCTGATGCCCAGAGGATCTATGCTGATGCCTGTGAGAACTTATCATGAAGGAAACTGACAGACACCAAATGGATCCACAGGTATGGGCCGGGCCTGAGAACCCAGGGCGGCTTTCCATCACCCCAGTAGGGACCATTGTAAAAGACCCACTACATATTGTTCGGGTTCGACAGCATCCAATTCCCACTGAAGAGAAGAAGGGCCTACGACCAGTTATTAAGAGACTACTAGGCACAAAGCTGATTGAAACCTGTATCTCACCTTATAACACTCCTATTTTATCAGTAAGAAAGATGGGACCTACAGGATGGTCCAGCACCTGAGGGAAATTAACAAGGTGGTCCTCCCCTCACATCCAGTAGTTCCTGACCCATACACTATCACGGGGAAAATACCATGGAAGATGCTTTTTGGAGCTGCCCTCTAGCTGAAGAAAGCAGAGATATTTCTGCCTTTGAATGGGAGGACCCCCTATAGTTAGAAAACAACAGTACCGCTGGTGTGTACTTCCCCAGGAATATATGGAATCCCCTAATCTATTTGGACAGGTTTTGGAAGAATATTAGAGGAATTTGAGAGCCCACACAGGGAAGTGCAGATTTTACAATATGTAGATGACCTATTTCTTATAGGTAGAAAAAGGGACTGCTTTGTGCAGACCATTATAAGATTGCTGAACTTCCTGGGAGAGAAAGGGTTAAGAGTTTTTCAAGAAAAGTTGCAGTTTGTTGAAAGGGAAGTGAAATATTTAGAGCATTTGATAAGTGAAGGTAGGAAGAAATTAGATCCAGCAAGAATTGAGAGGATTCTCCAAATTACAAGATCAGAAACCAAGAAGGAACTCAGGAAATTTGGGGGATTAGTGGGATATTGTCGAAATTGGATTAATGAATATGCACTGTTAACCAAATCCCTTTACACTTATTTGTTAGAAGGAAAACCCAACCATGTCCAGTGGGAACCTGAGGCAAAACAAAATTTTGATGACTTGAGGAAAGCTCTAATGTCGGCTCCAGTGCTGATGCCATTTCACCTATTTGTAAACACGAGAAGGGAGGAGCATTGGGGGCACAAATAAAGGGAGGGCAAAGTCATCCAGTGGCTTTTCTATCTAAGCTCCTGGACCCTGTGGCAAGGGGGTGGCCCTCATGTATACGAGCAGTGGCCACAATGGCCATCCGGTGGAAGGGAGCAGCAAATTGGCTTTTGGCGGGAGCCTCATTGCGAGTACCCCTCACCAAGTTGGGTCCATCCTGAATCAAAGGGCCGGAAGATGGTTGACAGACGCTAGGATTCTGAAATATGAGGCAATTTTATTAGAAAAGGATGCTTTGGTGCTGCCACAGGATTCAAACCTCAATCCAGCCAGTTTTCTATCCGCTTCCCCTGGGGAACATGCACATTAGAACATGATTGTATAAAGGTAGTAGACTCACAAACAAAAGTCAGGGAAGACGTACAAGAAACTCCTCTGTTGACAGGGAACCAATGGTTCATAGAAGGTTCCTCACGAGTGGTAGAAGGGAAATGGAAGAACGGGTATGCAATCATTGATGGGAATGGGTTGTCAGTTGTTCAGTCAGGGGCTTTACCCAACAACTGGTCTGCCCAGACTTGTGAGCTGTTCGCCCTTACCAAGCACTGAGGAAGCTAGGAGAAAAGAGCAGAACCATTTATACCGATTCTAAATATGCCTGGGGAGTGGTACATGTATTGGGGAAAATCTGGGAAGAACGAGGCTTGGTCAGCAGTAAAGTAAAGGGTTGGTACATGAGGCCTTGATAGCTGAGGTGTGGTCTAATCTTACGCTGCCCAAATTTATAGCTGTTGGCCATGGGAAAGGGCATCAACTCAGGGATTCCTTTGAGCCCAAAGTAAGTGGCCTTGCAGATGAGGAAGCAAAGAGAGCAGGGGGGGAGATCCCACTAATCCTGCGGAAATGATGGTGTTAAGACCAGCTCTACCCCAGCATATACCTATCCTATATCCCAGATGAGAAGCAGAAGCTTCGGGCTCTCGGAGCCCAGGAGAACACAAAGGGCTACTGGCTCTTGCCTGATGGCAAAGAGGTACTGACCAAGGCAGGTATGAAACATGTGCTCCAGTACTTACCCCAGGGCAGTCACTGGGATGTCCAGAACCTGCGTGATACAATATAGCGGACGGTTGCCTTGTCTGTCAAAGAACAAATAAGACAGCCCTACGATGAGCCCTCTCAGGTGGATGGCTTCCTGGTTTCAGGCCTTTTTAAAGCATACAGGTGGACTTCACCGAGTTGCCCCCTGTAGAGAATGTTAAATATCTGCTGGTCATAGTGGACCCTGACATCCTGGGCACAGTCTATCCCCTTCAACAAGTCACAGCTTCAGCCGAGGTCAAAATCCTCCTTGAACAAATTTTTCCAAGATATGGGGAAGCCCATACTCCATGGCCCCTTCCTTCCTCAGGGAAAATGGAAGGGATGAATCAGGAAATCAAGAGGCAGCTAAGCAAATCGGCTCTGAAGACTTAGCTACCTTGGACCAAGTGCCTTCTCTCCCCCTGCCCTCTTGAGAATAAGGACTAAGCCTCGTAGGGACATAGGGCTGTCACCTTATGAATTGTTGTTTGGTCGTCCGTACCCTGGGATGCTTGTCAAAGAACAAGCAGATCCAATTGTTGAAACCAAAGATTTATTCTTAAGGAAATATATTTTAGTGCTGGTGACTCATTTGAAAGGATTTCAATTAAAAGGCCTATTGCTCAGACCCCTCCCCTAGGATTCACACTAGACTGGATCCTGATTTGGACCTGGAAGGAAGACAAGTTAACCCCGAGCTGGGAAGGCCCTCTCCAGATGCTCCTGACATCTGATACTGCGGTCCGGACCAGAGAAAGAGGGTGGACTCATCATACCAGAGTAAAAGGCCCTGGGGAGGCTCCAAAGGAATGGACTATCGTCAAAGAAGATTCTGATGATAAGATGAAACTGAAGCTAACAGCAAAAATTAAGGACCAATGGACTTTGTACTTAGACTTCTGAGAATTTTGATCTGGAGAGCATTGTTAGGTATTTTTCTTTTTATAGCTGAAAAGACATTCTTTTGGACTGTTTTGTTATGCTTTAGAGATTTGGCATGGGACCAGGACCTGAATTGAAGCCCTGGGGACTGCTGCTTATACCCAAAGGATTAATATCCTCTCTTCCCCTGGGACACACAGCCCCATTCCAGCCCCATGACTGGAGAATACCTTTCAGACCCTGACACAAACTGTAGCCTCTAGTTTTAATTTGACAGATTGCTGGATATGCAGGGGACCTCAACACATGACACAATAGACCCTGTTTGGATATTCAGTAATGAATCTCCATCCAACACGGTTTTGGTTTTTGTTCAGATGAGGAGGAACACTCTTGGCCCCTCTTGGAAGAAAGAGAAGGGAGGTATTGCTTCCATCAGAATAGGATGAATGGTAAAACTATGGGAATGAGTAAATGTGATTGGACCTATATGATCACTAGAGTCCAATATAATAAAGTAAATTGTCCTAGGTATAAGGGTAAATGAACTAGCACGCACCTACAATTACCAAACAGGATGTGGCCAAAATGTGCGGATCGTATAAACAATCAGACAGTTTGAAATTCTGCCAACCCCAATCAGCGGCAGCAGGAGTGAGGGAAGCCACCAGGGTGGCAGGATGCAAGAGGAGAAACAGTACAGGAATAAACTCCCTCCCAAGGTATATCTGGCAGTGGAAGAACTCCACCTGGAAGGGATACTTCAAACAGTTCTGGAGTAGGGACAACCAAAGTGATGATTATTGCAGTACAAGCTGTAGTTGGAAAAAAGAGAAGGGGGCACGGAGCTGTCAATACGGAAAATGCACCGGTGGGCCTTTGGGAAATAGAGCTAGTTATTACTATCCTGTAGTTCCTAATCATACTGCAATCTTCCTTCAGGCACAGCCAGCTCTGAAAGCACATTATTGGGTCTGTGACTCAACAGCCTACACGCATTTACCTCTGAATTGGACGGGGAGCTGCTATGTCAGACCTAAATTCTTTTTCCTACCAGGACAGGAAGGAGGACAGCTAGGGGTCCCATTGTATGATAATTTAGAAAGGGAAAAGAGAAGTATAGACACCTCTCTCACTTCTGCCGGGGATACCAGTGGGTGGGGGGACACTTGGCCCCCTGAGAGGATAATCCGAGAGTATGGGCCGGTTACCTGGGCTCAGGATGGGCGTTGGGGCTACAGAACCCCAGTGTATATTTTGAATCAGTTAATTCGGCTTCAAGCTATGGTAGAAATTATAACCAATCAAACTGCCAGGGCCCTAAATCTTTCAGCTGATCAGGCCACCCAAACCAGGGAAGCTGTTCTACACCACAGATTGGTTTTAGATTGTCTGTTAGCAGAGGAAGGAGGTGTTTGTGGGAAACTTAATCTAATTGTTGTATGAAGATTAATGACAATGGACAAATAGTGAAAGTATCAGGAAAGTGGCCCATGTGCCAGTACAGACCTGGAAGTCCCCATCTTGGTGGTCATGGTTTGGGGGCTGGTGGAAACAGCTCTTATGGTTCGGATTCATCGCCCTTAGCGGGGTGATACTGCTTCCAATTTGTCTACCCTGCAGATTAAGCTAATCACTAATCTAGGTTAATACAAGAAAAGGGCGATATTAGGCTGATGTTGCTCTGGAAAGAGAGGTGGTTACTAGTAGGTAGGGAAGACCCGGATGGGAGGGAAGGCTATAGAAAGTGTGAAGAATTGATAAAGAAACTTGAACAATCTTGGGAGACTTCCATTACCAAATAAAAGAGGAGAGATTGAGTGAGACATTGGAAGTCTCTCAGAGACAGTTTATTAAAGTAATTGAAGCCTGAGGATCCCAATTCCCATTTCTAGGGAAATTACTAACCCCTTTGCAATAATGTGGCAATATTCTTGTCAGACCTTTGCAAAAATATCTTGTAGGAAGCCTAAGTTTCCTTATTCCCTGCAGGCAAGGGCCCAGTCAATAAAAGTAAAGGTCTACAGGAACAGGTGGGTTAGGGTGCTACTGTGGTTTTTGTGGTTTTTCATGACAAAAGCTTGCTGCAATGCTTGTCAGGTGGCCTCCTACTCTGAGCGCTGCCTTCAGGCCTAGTAATAGGACCACCCACTTCTCAAAAAGGGAGGGGGGGAGAGAGAGAGAGAGAGAGAGAGAGAGAGAGAGAGAGAGAGAGAGAGAGAGAGAGAGAGAGAGAGAGAGAAGAGAAGAGAAGAGAAGAGAAGAGAAGAGAAGAGAAGAGAAGAGAAGAGAAGAGAAGAGAAGAGAAGAGAAGAGAAGAGAAGAGAAGAGAAGAGAAGAGAAGAGAAGAGAAGAGAAGAGAAGAGAAGAGAAGAGAAGAGAGAGGAAGGAAAGAGAGAAGAGAGAATGTTAAATTTAACAAGGTAGAAACAAAAGGGCTCTGTGTCCACTTTTGGAATTGTTTGTTTGTTTGTTTGTTTTTCTGTACATTTTCAAATATGTTTTTTACTGATATTATATTTGTTTCTTTGTTTGTTTTGGGAGGGGGGGTGGACATTATGTAGCAATCACTATCTACTGATTCCAAATTTCCAGATAGAAATCTCTCTTGTAGATAAATATATAGTTGGACACAACCAATTCTCACTTTGTACTTTTCCAAATCACTTTTGAACTATGTCATTCAATAGATAAACTAACATTTCATCTAACTCCTTCCCTCCTCCCCCAACTATACATATTAGACTCATAAAATGTTTTAAGAACCGCAAAGATTAGGGGAAGTATTTCTACTTAAGCAGGGAGTAAATAGGTGTGGACATCTTTCAGGTGCCACTAAGCACCAGATGTGGTCCTCTAGAGGGACTGAGGAAAGGGTGGGATGAAGAACCACCCAGCTGGGTGGTTCTGTAGCTGATGCTAAAGACTTGAGACTCACATATTTAAATCAACCTCTTCCTCTCCTTCCAGGAGGTAAAGGTTGGGGCTGCCCCTCCTCCCCAGGAGCACACATTTTTCCTACTTTTCTCTGAGACTTCTTTGTCCTGTTAGCTGGCTATTCATTTTGAGTAGAAAGTACAAGCTGTGATTTATCTAGCCCTCCTTTTTTTTGCCCTCCCCCTTTCATGTGAACTTCCTCTGAAACTAGCCATTTCCAGTACAATCTTAGGCATTTGGATAGATAGCTAGGAAAGGAGCAGACCCACTTCTCTTCTAGAGAACTAGCTAAGGCTTTGTGGCAAAGAGAAGACCTCCAGTTGTTTTTGAGGATGGAAGACAAAGCATGGCTAACTGGACCCAGGAAAAGCATTCCTGACAAGGTGTGGTTTCAACACCTAAAGGTAGGAATTTGATTGTTAACCCTGAACTGATAAATAGCTACACTTTGATTTAAGATTATACAACTATACCTTGGGGACAAGGAGCTGAAAAGGAGATTGGTGAAATGATTAAAAGGAAGACACCATCTCACAGCACTCCCCTATACTTTTTGTGGTAATTTAAATATTTTCTGGCTATATTTGATGTTTATGTGGCCAGCTGCCCTTGGCACATCTGTAAACTGGTGTGAATATGCTTCTAAGAGTACTTATTATTATATAATTGTAATTCAACTCAACTCACAAGGTCTTAAAGTGAATGGCACAGAAAGACTTGGATTCAAGTGTTACTTCTGATATATATTGACTCTCTAATGCTAGACAAGTCATGTAACTTCTCAGAGCCTGAGGCAGCTAAAATAGAGGTCCATTAACTTTCAAGATATGTATTTTGATAATTGTATTAAAACATTATTCTTAGACTTGACCAGACTGCTAGGAGAGTCTATGACATAAATGATGTTAAGAACCTTTGCTCTAAGTTGATCTTGTTATTTTATAGCATATTATATAGATCTACATTGGTAAAAGATAATTCCTTTCCATAGCGCTCCTGACATTAAAGAAATCACAGGTAAAGATAAATATTAAAATAAATAATGATCTATTAAGTACTCACTATTCGCAAGACATTATGTAGGGTCAGAAGTTCTTACAGAAATAAATGGCTCTTAGATGCAAAGAATTTACTAGAATATAAGAGAGATGGACACTGTGGAGATGGACAGTGTAACCAAGTTAGTAAATGCAAAGTAACAGAAGAAGGAAAAAGGCTCTTATAACTGAAAGGCTTTAGAGGGGAGATGGCTTCTGTACTGAGCCTTGAAGAAAGACAAGGATTGTGGGAGACATTAAAGATGCACAGTGCTAGCATATGGGAACAGCCACAGTGCCATTTGGTTAGAACTTAGAGGGTATAAAGGCATGTAATATAAAGTAAGATTTAGGCTGGAAAGTTATGTAATCACCAGATGGTAGAAAACCTTCACTGTGATGATCTTTTTCTCTTCTGTGCTGTAAAGTGATATTGGGGTTACCATTAGCATTCCCTGAAGCCAATTGTACTTATCTATTTAGAAAATGATTAAGAGGGTCAAACATGTCTGGTACAATTTTGTCACAAAGTTCCCTTTTATATCACATATTAGGGTTAATATATATACTGCTCTGGGCTGAAATATAAAGAAATATAATAGATGGTACTAATGAATATCCTAACAATTTTTCATAGTAACTGCCATTTTCCTTCTACATCTTGCCACCTAAAATATCCATTTGAAATTCCTTGAAGGAAGATGCTATTTATTTTTACTGGGGAAAAAATTAATGTATTCTAAGAGGTTTTTTCAGAAGTAATGAGTTCTCTGCTACATAGAAGTGTTCAAGAGTTTAGAATATGGCCACTTGTCAGGAAGGCTTTTTTCTTTTGAATGTGGTTTGAAATAGATGCTTTCTAAGGTCCCTCTCAACTCCAAGAACCTTTAATTCTGCTGTTAATTAATCAAAAGCAAATAAAGCTATATCCAAATTAGGAGATGAAGGTAGGGTTTTTTTTTTTTTAAGAAGCACAATCCTTACTTATAATTATTAATTATTGTATTGGAAAACCCAGCTATAACAATAAGAGAAGAAAAAGAAATAGAAGAATTGAAATAGGGAATGAGGTAATAAAAACTATCTCTTTTTGTAGACAATATAATAATACACTCGGAAAATCCTTGCCTAAAAAGTTAATTGAATCAATAATTTTAACAAAATAGGAGGATATAAAGTAATTCCGCATTGCTATAAGTCACAACAAAACTCTGCAAAAAGAGATAAAGGAAGGAAGGAAGGAAGGAAGGAAGGAAGGAAGGAAGGAAGGAAGGAAGGAAGGAAGGAAGGAAGGAAGGAAGGAAGGAAGGGAGGAAGGAAGACCCCATTTAAAATAACTCTAGACAATATAAAATACTGGGGAGCACTCTTGTCAGAAAGAAATTCAAAAATCATATAAAGACAATTGTAAAAAAGTTTTTATACCAATAAAATTAAATTTAAATAATTGAAGAAATATTATTTAAGGTTAGACAGAGCCAATATAGTAAAAAGAAAAAGAAAAAGAAAAAAACACCACCAACAACAATTTTACCAAAACTTATTTATATATTCAATGCCATCTCAATTAAATTACCAATTTTTATTTTTTTTTACTGAATTGGAAAAATGTTAACAAAATTGAATTGGAAAAATAAAAAATTAAGAATATCAAAGTAAATAATGAAATATGTTAAAGAAGGAGATTTAATGGTACTAGATCTTAAACTATATTATAAGGCAGTAATCATCAAAATTATTTGATACTAGCTAAGAAATAGAAAGGTAGATCAATGGAATAGAATTAGACATACAATTTACAGCAACAAGATTTAAGAATTTGAAATAAAAATACATTTGGTAAAAATTGTTGGGGGAAAAAAAAAAAAGCAGTATGTCAGGAGGAAATAGACCAGAATCTTATACTACTTACCAAGATAAGATCAAAATGGATATGTGACTTAGATACAAAGAGAGATTTTACAAGAAAATTAGAATATGAAACATTTTACTTACCATACTTTTGGATAGGCAAACAAATAAATAAGAGACAGAAAGCAAAGTTAGATATAAAATTAATCATTTCAATTATATTAAATTTAAAAGGGTTTGTACAAATAAAACAAATGTAGCCAAGATAAGAAGGAAAGCTAAAAAAAAAAAAAAAAAAAAAGGAAAAAGTGTATCAGTTTATCAGATAAAAATTTCATGTATAAAATATGTAAAGAACTTTGTCAAATCTATAAGAATATGAGTAATTCCCCAATTAATAAACAGTCAAAGATAATGAACAGGCAGTTTTTTTTTCTTTTTTTTAATTTTATTTAGAATTTTTTTCCACAGTATATATGCATGAGTAATTTTTTTTTATAATATTATCCCTTGTATTCATTTTTCCAAATTATCCTCCCCCTCTACTCCCTCCCCTTGATGACAGGCAATCCCATACATTTTACATGTGTTACAATAAAACATAGATACAATATATGTGTGTAAATACCATTTTCTTGTTGCACATTAAGTATTAGATTCCGAAGGTATAAGTAACCTGGGTAGATAGACAGTAGTGCTAACAATTTACATTCACTTCCCAGTGTTCCTTCTCTGGGTGTAGTTGTTTCTGTCCATCATTGATCAACTGGAAGTGAGTTGGATCTTCTTTATGTTGAAGATATCCACTTCCATCAGAATACATCTTCATACAGCATTGAAGTGTACAGTGATCTTCTGGTTCTGCTCATTTCACTCAGCATCAGTTGATGTAAGTCTCTCCAAGCCTCTCTGTATTCCTCCTGCTGGTCATTTCTTACAGAGCAATAATATTCCATAACCTTCATATACTATAATTTACCCAACCATTCTCCAATTGATGGACATCCATTCATCTTCCAGTTTCTAGCCACTACGAAAAGAGCTGCCACAAACATTTTGGCATATACAGGTCCCTTTCCGCTCTTTAGTATTTCTTTGGGATATAAGCCCAATAACAGTAATGCTGGGTCAAAGGGTATGCACAGTTTGATAACTTTTTGGGCATAGTTCCAAATTGTTCTCCAGAATGGCTGGATTCTTTCACAACTCCACCAACAATGCATCAGTGTCCCAGTTTTCCAACATCCCCTCCAACATTTATTATTATTTTTTCCTGTCATCTTAGCCAATCTGACAGGTGTGTAGTGGTATCTCAGAGTTGTCTTAATTTGCATTTCTCTGATCAGTAGTGATTTGGAACACTCTTTCATATGAGTGGATATAGTTTCAATTTCATCATCTGAGAATTGTCTGTTCATATCCTTTGACCATTTATCAATTGGAGAATGGTTTGATTTCTTATAAATTAGGGTCAGTTCTCTATATATTTTGGAAATGAGACCTTTGTCAGAACCTTTAACTTTAAAAATATTTTCCCAATTTGTTACTTCCCTTCTAATCTTGTTTGCATTAGTTTTGTTTGTACAGAAACTTTTTAGTTTGATGTAATCAAAATCTTCTATTTTGTGATCAATAATGATCTCTAGTTCTCCTCTGGTCATAAATTCCTTCCTCCTCCACAGGCCTGAGAGGTAGACTATTCTCTGTTCCTCTAATCTATTTATTATCTCATTCTTTATACCTAAGTCATGGACCCATTTTGATCTTATCTTGGTATGTGGTGTTAAGTGTGGATCCATATCTAATTTCTGCCATACTAATTTTCAGTTTTCCCAACAGTTTTTTTCTGAATAATGAATTTTTGTCCCTAATGTTGGTATCTTTGGGTTTGTCAAAGATTAGATTGCTATAGAGGTACCCTTTTTTGTCCTTTGTATCTAATCTGTTCCACTGATCTACTGGTCTATTTCTTAGCCAATACCAAATGGTTTTGGTGACTGCTGCTATATAATATAGCTTTAGATCAGGTACACTTAGGCCACCTTCCTCTGACTTTTTTTTCATTAGTTCCCTTGCAATTCTCGACCTTTTATTCTTCCATATGAATTTTGTCGTTATTTTTTCTAGGTTATTAAAATAGTTTTTTGAGAGTCTGATTGGTATAGCACTAAATAAATATATTAGTTTGGGGAGTATTGTCATCTTTATTATATTCACTCGGTCTATCCAAGAGCACTGAGTGTCTTTCCAATTATTTAAATCTGACTTTATTTTTGTGACAAGTGTTTTATAATTTTTCTCATATAATTCCTGACTATTCTTTGGTAGATGGATTCCCAAATACTTTATACTCTCAACATTTGTTTGGAATGGAATTTCTCTTTGTATCTCTTGCTGTTGCATTTTGTTGGTGATATATAAAAATGCTGAGGATTTATGTGGATTTATTTTGTATCCTGCCATTTTGCTAAAATTCTGAATTATTTCTAATAGCTTTTTAGCAGAGTCTTTGGGGTTCTCTAAGTATACCATCATGTCATCTGCAAAGAGTGATAGTTTGATTTCCTCATTTCCTACTCTAATTCCTTGAATCTCTTTCTCGGCTCTTATTGCCGAGGCTAGCGTTTCTAGTACTATATTGAATAGTAATGGTGATAGTGAGCAACCTTGTTTCACTCCTGATCTTACTGGGAAAAGTTGCAGTTTATTTCTATTGCATATTATGCTTACTGATGGTCTTAAATATATGCTCCTGAGTATTCTAAGGAATAATCCATTTATTCCTATACTCTCAAGCATTTTTAGTAGGAATGGATGTTGGATTTTGTCAAATGCTTTTTCTGCATCTATTGAGATGATCATATGGTTTTTATTAATTTGATTATTAATATGGTCAATTATACTAATAGTTTTCCTAATATTAAACCAGCCCTGCATTCCTGGTATAAATCCTACTTGTATTATCCTGGGGATGATTTTCTGAAGTCTTTTTGCTAATATCTTATTTAAGATTTTAGCATCAATATTCATTAAGGAAATTGGTCTATAATTTTCTTTCTCAGTTTTTGATCAACCTGCTTTAGGTATCAGTACCATGTCTGTGATATAAAAGGAGTTTGGTAGGACTCCTTCATCCCCTATTTTTTCAAATAGTTTATATAATATTGGGGCTAATTGTTCTTTAAATGTTTGGTAGAATTCACATGTAAATCCATCTGGTCCTGGGGATTTTTTCTTGGGGAGTTGATTAATAGCTTGTTCTATTTCTTTTTTCTGAAATGGGACTATTTAAGCAATTTGTTTCCTCCTCTGTTAATCTAGAAAGCCTATATTTTTGGAGAAAGTCATCCATTTCACTTAAGTTATAAAATTTAATGGCATAAAGTTGGGCAAAGTAACTCCTTATTATTTCTCTAATTTCCTCTTCATTGGTGGAAAGATCCCCCTTTTCATTTGTAAGACTAACAATTTGATTTTCCTCTTTCCTTTTTCTGATCAGATTTACCAAAAGTTTATCTATTTTGTTGGCTTTTTCATAAAACCAACTCTTGGTTTTATTTATTAATTCAATAGTTTTTTTACTTTCAATATTATTGATTTCTCCTTTTAATTTTTGTATTACCAGTTTAATTTTTGGTTGGGGGTTTTTAGTTTGTTTTTTTCTAGCTTTTTAAATTGCAGGCCCAATTCACTAATCTTCTCTTTCTCTATTTTCTTTAAATAAGCCTCTAAAGATATAAAATTTCCCCTTATTACTGCTTTAGCTGCATCCCACAGATTTTGGTATGATGTCTCATCATTGTCATTATCTTGGGTGAAATTATTAATTGTTTCTATAATTTGCTGTTTCACCCAGTCATTCTTTAAGATGAGATTATTCAGTTTCCAATTACTTTTTGGTCTATTTACCCCTAACTTTTTACTGAATGTAGGTTTTATTGCATTGTGATCTGAGAAGAAGGCATTTATTATTTCTGCCTTCCTACATTTAATTTTGAGATCTTTATGTCCTAATATATGGTCAATTTTTGTATAGGATCCATGAGCTGCTAAGAAGAAAGTATATTCCTTTCTATTGCCATTCACTTTTCTCCAAAGATCTGTCATACCTAGTTTTTCTAATGTTCTATTTACTTTTTAAATTTCTTTCTTATTTGTTTTGTGGTTTGATTTGTCTAAATCTGAGAGTGCAAGGTTGAGATCTCCCACTATTACAGTTTTACTGTCTATTTCTTCTTGCAACTCTCTTAACTTTTCCTTTAGAAAGTTAGATGCTATACCACTTGGTGCATATATGTTTAGTATCGATATGGCTTCATTATTTATGCTACCTTTCAGCAGGATATAGTTTCCTTCCTTATCTCTTTTAATTAGATCAGCTTCTGCTTTTGCTTGATCTGAGATAAGGATGGCTACCCCTGCTTTTTTGGCTTTACCTGAAGCATAATAGATTCTGCTCCAACCTTTTACCTTTACTCTGTATGTATCTCCCTGCTTTAAGTGTGTTTCCTGTAAACAACATATTGTAACAGGCAGTTTTCTAATGAAGAAATCAAAACATCTGCTGGTTATATGAAAAAAAAAAGTTGTTGATTAGAGAAATACAAATTAAAACATTGAGATGTCATTTCATATCTACCTGATTGGCTAAAATAATTGAAAAGGAAAGAAACAAATGTTTAAGGAGATGTGGAAAAATTGGGACACTAATTTATTCCTGGTGAAATTATGAACTAATCCAACCATTTTGGGGAGGGGACTGGAATTATATCCAAAGAAGCTATTAAAATATCTATACCCTTTGACCCAGCTATGCCATGACTAGGTTGATTTAGTGAAATGATTTAGTGAAATGGTTTAGTGAAAAAGAAAAAGAATCTATATGTTTTGAAATGTTTACAGCAACTCTTTTGGGGGTGATGACTAGAAATTGCAGAGATGCCCATCAATTTGGGGATTGCTTAACAAGTTTTGGAATACGGTTATGATGGACTACTATTGTACTATAAGAAAGAATGAACTTGGAGCAACTAGATGGAGCTGTAGATTGAATACTAGCCCTGAATTCAGGAGGACCTGAGTCCAAAGCCCACCTCAGACACTTAACATTGAGCAAGTCACTTAACCCCAACTGCTTAGAATCAACAACAAAAAACAAATGATGAGCCCACAATGATCTTAGAAAAACAGAAAATCTTGCATAAAATAATGAAAAGTGAAATGAGCAGAACCAAGAGAACAATTTCTGAGTAGAGCAGAAAACAGTTCTCTGCTTCTACTCCCTCTAGAAAACACTTGACTTTCAAAAGACAATTCATCCCAGCTCAACTATCTGTGTAATTGCATAAGTCACTTGGCCTCTCTGGGGCTCTGTTTCCCCATCTGTAAAACAAAGGAATTGAGCTTGATGACCAAGTTCTTTTCAGGTCTAAGTCAATCCTCAAAATATTCAAAAGATCTGGCAGTTTTAACAAGTTCAGTGTGAATTCAGTCTTTGTTGTCACTGTTCAGTTATGTCTGATTCTTCATGATCTCCTTTAGGATTTTCTTAGCACATACCTGTTTGCCTTTTCCTTCTTCAGTTCATTTTACAGATGAGGAAACTGAGCCAAAGACAGTTAAATGACCTCCTCAAGGTCACAGAGTTATTAAGTGTCTGAAGCCAGATTTTGTACTCAGTAAATTTTCTTGACTTCAGGTCCAGCTTTCTATGTACCATGTCACCTAGCTTTTACTAACTGAAGCTCCATGTCCAGAGTGAAGGAAATAAGAGTCCCCTGGTATTCTATTCTGGTCATACCACATCTGGGGTATTGTGTCTAGTTCTGGAGACCACATTTTAGAAAAGACATTGACCAGGGCAATGGAAATTATCCCATACCAGGGTTTGTTGAAGGAACTGGAAATGTTTAGCATAGAGGTAAGAAGGTATAGAAAGAGTTAGAGAAAAACATGATGGTGACCTTCAAACATATGAGTGAATCAATGTAAAAAGATGCTCCTCATTCTGCTTGGCCCCAGAGAATAGAGCTGGGATTAAAGACAAGATTACAGAGAGACAGAATACAGATGACTAGAAGGGAATACTTCCCAACAATTAGAACTTTCCCAAAATAGAATGGTGTGAAGTAGTGAGTCCCTTGTCACTAAAAATCTTCCAAAAGAAAAAAAAAAAAAAAAGCTGACTAGGGGGTAGCCAGGGGATACAGTGGAGAGAGTACCAGCCATGGAGTCAGGAAAATTTGAGTTCAAATCCAACCTCAAATATTTCCTTCAAGTGGGAGTGAGGGGAGTAGGAAAGAGAAGAAAAGGCTGGGTGATCATTTGTCAGGACAGTTAGAGATAGCATTCCTATTTAAGCATGGTTGAACTAAAAGATCTTCTAAATTTAATTTTGTGATTAAATCGACCAATATTAATTCTGTATTTACTGCGTGTAATCCTGTGTTAGTTGTTTTGGGAACAAGGAAGTCCATGGTACTGTTCTTATAGTACTGTACAAGAAGTTCACAATCTTGATAAATAAAATAACTGGAAAAATATTACTTGCTAAATAGGTACAGACTCTAAATACAGTAGAAATTCAGAAAAGATTAAAGTCAATGTTGGCTAAAAAAATCTGAGAGTGTTTTATTGAGGAATTAGAAATTGAATTAGGTTTTGAACAAGTGAGTAGGAAGGAAAAGAAATAGGCATAAACATGGCATGTCCAACAAATCAGCAGAAGCTCCTATTCTGTTCCAAACATTGTGCTAAGTGAAGAGAAAGAAAAGAAAAGAAAATTTAAAAAACAAACAAACAAACAGTCTGTTTTCAAAGAGCTCACAGTCTAACTTGGAGAGCAATATGTGAATAACTATATACAAACAAGGTGCATACAGGATAAACTGGAGATAATCATAGAGAAAGGTCACTAGTATTAAAGGGATTCAGGAAAGATTTCTTGTAGAAGGTGGGATTTTTAGAAGGGACTTTAAGGAAGCTCAGGAAGCCAGGAGACAGAGATAAAGAGGGAAAGAATTCCAGATCTGGGGGACTTACAGGAAAAAATACTCCCAGTCAGGAGATGGAGGAACAGTATCTTTAGCAAAAACAAGAACCTCAGTCTGCCTGGAGCAGAAAGCATAGATTGGGAAGCAGTGGGAGACATATTTAGAAAACCAGAATGGGACCAGATGAGGTAAAAGTCAGTGCTACAAACATGTTAATATTTACTGTGTCCAAGGTTATCATATGCAATGCTAATAACTGGGAACACAATAGTATCTCAGATTCAGAGCTCTCAGAGACCTCAGAGATCATCCTCTCATTTTACAGATGAGGAAACCCAATCAGCTAAGTATCTTGCCAAAAGTCCCACAATAAATAGAGAAACAAGGGCTCAACTGAGGCCCAATCCAGTTCTCTTTCTTCTGAACCACACAGCCTTCTACTAAGTGGATACAACATGCACACATTTAAATATACATGAGGTAGTTTTAAGATTGAGAATGCATGAACAACTGGGGGAGGATCAGGGAAAGCTTCATAGGGGATGGCAATAAGGAATCAACATAAGTCCTTGAGTAAGAGAGTGATATGATGAAAGTAGCATTCTGAGAACACTGCTATTGCACTGAGAAAACAGAGAAAGGGAGAACATTGAAAGGCTAATGCAGAAATACTGGCATTTTTGTCATGGACTATGGTTTTGGAAGTTGAAAAGAAAGGGAAAATCTTTGGTACCATCAGACAACGTAGAATAGAGTTGGTTTTCAGTCGTGTCTGACTCTTTATGATCCCATTTGGGGTTTTCTTGGCAAAGATACTGGAGTGGTTTGTCATTTCCTTCTCCAGCTTACAGGTGAGAAAACTGAGGCAAATTGAGTAAAGTAACTTGCTCAAGGTCTCACAGCTAGGAAGTGTCTGAGGCTAGGTTTCAACTCATGTCTTCCTGACTCCAGGCTTGATCCACTGAGGCACCAAGCCACCTTTGGGTAAATTTGAGGAAATGAAAATTAATCCTATATTTGACATGATACATTTGAAACTCATAGAGGACATCCAGATGGAGATGAAAAGCAGGCAGTGAGTAATGTGGGACTAGAGCTCAGGAGAATGAAGATCAGACAAATAACTCTGAGAGTCATCTGCAGAGAAACGAAATCCCCAGTAGTCAATGAGGTTGTGCATGATATTGAAGTTTTGGAAAGAGGAGTTTTTAAGCATTTCATATTATGCCCCTGTATCTCTGTATCAGGTCAGAAAAGCTGATAGGTACTTGCTTGCCCTGAATCTACAAGTGAATATTTCAATAAATTCATCTTTAGCTAAAAATACAAATTTTTAAAAAATTCCAACAAAAAGCTCTGAGGCCCTGAAGTATATAAAGTAGAAAGGTTATGGGATTAGGAGCTAATCCTGGCTCCAACATTTATTTACCAGCTGTGTGACCTTAGGCAACTCAATATCTAATGCTTAATTTTCTCCTTTGAAAAACAATGTTAACCATTTAATCTATATTTGATTGCTTGATGTTTTAGAGAGGAAGGAGAGGGAATAAAGGGAGAAAACTAGGGAACACAAAATTTTGCAGAGTGTTGAAATCTATCTTTGCATGGATTTGGAAAAATAAAATGCTATTAAAAGAAAAAAAATGTTAATAATATGTCTCCATTACAGTATATAATGGACCTTCAGTGGGATTTTTAAAGGGGTAGTTATTTGAAAGGAACCTGAGTCTTTCTGATTCCAAGCACAGTATTCTGTCCACTAGCTGCACATAATCTTAAATAGAGGCATAATCTTAGATAGATGGTGAAGGCACAGAATCATTAGATGACTTCTCCATGTTTACACAATTATGTATGAAAGCGACTGTTACCCACTTCTTCTCTATTCTTTTTCTGTCTCTGTGCTTGTCTCTCTATCTCTTTCTGTCTCTGTTCTCACTTCTCCGTAAGTCTCTCTCTGTCTCTGTCTCTCTGATTCTCCCTCTGTCTCTATCTCTTTTTTTCTCTATTTCTATCTCTTTCTGTCTCTCCGTCTTTGTCTGTCTGATTCTCTGTCTCTGCCTGTCTCTCTCAATGACCTCTCTCAGATTTATATATCCAGCCCTAGTCTCTACTCTTCTTCAAACTTGCATCACCAATTACTTACTCAATATTTCAAATTGGATATCCTGGAGACATTTTCAAATTAACAGGTCCAAAACAGAACTGTTTTCTTTCCCCAAAAAAAACCCTCAACCCTCTTCCAAGCTTCTTAATTTCTGCTGAAGATACCACCACTTCCCCATTCTCCTAGCTTTATAACTTTGGTGTTATGCTTGACTCCTCACTCCTTTTGACCTCACATATGACCAATTGTCAAATCTTGTATTTTCTACTTAAACAACATTTCTTGCCTCTGTATCCTTCTCTCTATTCACATAATTACCACTTTAATTTAGTTATTAATTAACCTCTCACCTGGATGATTACAACAACCTTTTCATTGATCTCCATCTCAAGTACAGATCTGACCATGACTCTTACTTAATAAACTCTAGTGGCTTCCTATTTCCTTTAGAACAAAATTTTTTTTTAATTTTATAATTATAAAATTTTTCACAGTATATATGCGTGAGTAATTTTTTTTAAATAACATTATCCCTTGTATTCATTTTTCCAGATTATGTCCTCCCTCCCTCTACTCCCTCCCCTAGATGACAGGCAATCCCATACATTTTACATGTGTTACAGTATAACCTAGATATAATACATGTGTGTAAATACCATTTTCTTGTTGCATGTTAAGTATTAGATTCCAAAGGTGTAAGTAACCTGGGTAGATAGACAGTAGTGCTAACAATTTACATAGAACAAAATATAAACTATCTTTTAAGTCTTTCACACTTTTGCCTCAACTGATCTTTCTAGCCTCATCATACTCCCCTTTTCACAATCTGCAAACCAATCTTCTCTCTTCCCTTCACCTATAATGCTCCATTTCTCATCTTCATGCCCATGGGGTTCTTCCTTATACCTAGAATGTCCTCCTTCCTCACCTCTGTCTCATAGAATCCTTAATCTTCTACTAAGACCCAGCTTATAAATCATATTCTGTGATTAACTGCTAGTACCTTTCCCTCTCCAACTACCTTATATTTAAACTACTTTGTATTGGTTTTCCCTATGTTTAAGTATGTTTATCCATGTCTGCGCTCCTCCTAACCTCCATTAACATGTTTTAGATATTATATTTGTATGCCCAACACTTAGGCTTTTATTAAATGCCTACTATCCATTCATAGCTCAATCTACCTTTTTTTTTCTCCTGGTGTTGTTCCTCCCCCCTCTGGGATCTAGGAGCATTCTGTCTTTCCAGTTTTGTGGAGACTAGATGGTGAAGGAGTGAGGGAAGCTCTGGGCTCAGCTGAGACCTCTTTTCATTATTGTAAAGGGCAGAACTCTGAAGAAGTTTGTTAACTCAGTGGAATTAAGATAATGATTCTCTAGTTCACATGTACTTAAGATTGACACCTAATCTACAAGACTGAAAACTATGACGATGTGCTTATAGTAGAGTATATAAGAGCCAACAAGGACTGGGAGAGAGACATTGCATGTCCCACATGGTGGTGGCTCTCCTGCCTTCCTGCACTTTGGGAGAGACTGGTTCAGACCAGGAAACTGAAGGAGACCAAAAAGAATTTGGACTTTATTCCTGACTATTCTTGTGGTGATTACTCTGCTAAAACCAAGACTGGTCCCGAGACTTCCAGAAAGCTAACCAGAACATTACAATTATTCCCATCAACAAAATTATTGTCTTCGAGTATCTTCTCTGTGCCCAACTGCTGGGTGCTCTGGGAGTTCACAGTGTGGTAAAGGAAATAAGATGTAAACGAAAAGCTTCATAAAATGAAAAGCTAAACTATATTACAGACGGGAAAAGGAAAATCAGAATAGGAGGTGTCACAAGGCAGGGGGTAAATCACCAGATGAATAGCACTGGCAATCGTAATTAGGGCTATAGGAGTAGGGAGTGATTGTCTTCAGGTAAAGTGGTCTGGAGATGCTTCGTAGAGGTCAAAGGACCAGCTGGTCTTAGACATGGGTAGGATTTGGAAAGACTGATTTAGGGGAGAAGTTGAAAGAGGGAGGAGGAGAATGAGAAGTAAGAGAGGGCAAAGGTATAACTGAGGCAATAATGAGGAAGGTTTTAGAACCCCAATCCCTACCCAGCCTTAATCACTGAATGAGTGCAGCCTCAGTCAAACTGTGACCCGTTGAAGACCTTAGCTTAAAAAAAGATCAAGGTCTCCCACTGCATCCAGGGCCATCTCTTGATCTCTATCTGGCCACTGGACCCAGAGGGCTCTGGAGGAAAAGGTGAGTCAGGGAACCTTGCCCAGCCCTCCCTCACTTAAATCCAATTCACTTACATGTCACAGCATCACCTCCCCGATTTCATGGTTTTCTTTGAGAACAAAGGCAAACAACAATGTATGAGGCAACTAAGTAGCATAGTATATAGAGTGCCAAGTCTGAAGTCAGGAAGACTCATCTTCCTGAATTCAAATTTAGCCTCAGACACTTAGCTTGTTTGCCTCAGTTTCCTCATTTGTCAAATGAGCTGGAAAAGGAAATGGCAACCCATTCCAGTATCTTTGCCAAGAAAACCCCAGATGACGTCATGGAGAGTTGAGAGACTGTGCTATCTTCTATATCAAGTTCTCTGAAAGCTTAAAATGCTAGCTGTGTACAAGGGATAATGTTATAAAAAATTACTCATGCATATATACTGTCAAAAATTGTATAATTATAAAATTAATAAAATAAAATGCTAGCTGTGTGTGTGTGTGTGTGTGTAAGAGAGAGAGCATTTTTTAAAGCACTCACATTATACCAGGAACCACATGACCCCATAGTCAAAATCAACATTCAAAAAACATTTATTAACCAGCATTATGTGACAAGCACTGTGCTGAGGTCTGGTAATATAAATAAGAAAAAAAAAAAAAAAAAAGGCAGGAGCTTGTAATCTACTTTGGGAAGACAATACACAAAAGAAAGTTGAAAAGGTAGTGGGACTCAGAGGAGAGAGGACACCTTACATGGGGGATGTTGTTATGGAAAAAGAAGCCTGAGATGGAAAATTCTGAGCCCTCCTAAAAGGAAGGCTGCGGGGAGGAGTTTATTGGTTTGCCCTCCGGACAGAGGAGAGAGGCAACTAAGGTACTGAGATAAATATAAGGTATCAAAGCTGAGTCGTCTTTACGAGGATGAAATTTCAGGTGGTGAGTTTGTACTGGGGAAGAAATGATGTTCAAGGAATAGAAAGCAAGGACCCCCTTCATCCCCCCCCAAAAAAAACTAATGAAAAATGAGTCAATTGGCAGACTCTCCCACTTTAAAGGTGAAAGAACTGAAGGTTATGAAGACCAAGTTGTTTATTTAAGGTTACAATGCTAGAAAGTGGTAGACCTAGAATTCAAAGCCATGTCGGACTCCAGATGTAGAAGACTCCCTTCTTGCACCTTGCTGCCTCTGTCTTTGTGGACATCTTGTTTTCAGGTCCTCTCTGACCTCTTTTCCTTGCTCGACCTTTTTTCTTCTTCTCTCCCAAGTGATCCTTTTTCATCTTTATTTTTTCTTCCGATTTCATCTTTTCCTACTTTGGTCCCTCACTTAGCTGTACTTCCTCTGCCATCCCTTACTGAAAGGTGCCTGGCAATGTGGTCACTAAATACAGGTGAGCTGGGTATGATTGTGGTGTTTGATACTCTTTTTCAACATCACATTTGTTTTTTAAATGTACTTAGGAGGCACTATATAAGTTAGTTATTATTATTACTTCTATTCTCAATACTTCTTGAAATTGTCACTAGAGGGAACCAGAGCCTTTTAAAAACTGCCAAGTTCATGTTTACTCTGGTCAGTTCTCTTGTCCATTCATCCTTCTTTCCACTCCAGACTCCAGAAGCTATTTAACAATGCTGTAGAGATAGCAGTTGTAAAGAATGAATTACAACTCTGACATCAAACAGTGATTACAGTAATACTACAAAAGAGAAATTGCCAGTTTCTTTGTAGAGCCAAATCTTCTAACTGCTGAGATAAAAATGAAGAAAAAATATGTTGCAATCTCCTTGGCATTCCTGGGAGATTTCTAAGTTCCTCTTGTCTCTCAGAGGAAATAGGGCATTTCCCTTCATGCTCCTTCTGTTATTTCCTATTATCAATGGGTACAAAACTTAGAGTTTGTTTTGGTTTCTTGCTTTTTTTTTCTCAGAACAATTAGGGGCCACAAAGAAAATATTAAAAATCCCCTAGTGGATTTCATTCCTGTAGGTGTGCAGACCCTGCAACAAATGTACATTGTAAGCATTTGTGCCCTGAATCATCAACTTGTGCTATCTTGTGCATGTCTTCCCTTAAATTCACCACAAAGTAGGCAGGCTGGGTGGGGAAAACTAACATGTTAAGAAACTTTACTTTTACATTCTTAATATTGGATGGAATACCTAGCAGTAGTACACAGTTGGCTCTCAGGCTTGCTACAAGACATACAGACCCATTATTTTTCTTAGATCAGACATTTGTCTAATGACCTCCTTTATTATTATTATTACCGTGTTTCCCCGATAATAAGACACTGTCTTATTATTTTTTTGGGACTAAAAAACACCAGAGGGCTTATTTTCAGGGGAGGGCTTATTTTATCCTCCATCATGCCCCTTTTATCCTCCATCATGCCCATTTTAGCCTCCATCATGCCCCTTTTAGCCTCCATCATGCCCCCTGAGTGCTTATTTTATTCTCTATCGCTTACTGAACTTACCGAGTTTTTAGATGGTCCTGTCTCAGCTCTACTCCGCGGTGCTGCTCTCAGTAGCGCCAGCAAGCAAATCACCAGGGAAGAAGAGGATGACGCGCTCACTGCTGCAGCTCTGATTGGATGCAGCTCGGAGCGCGACGTGCGTTTCACCCGGGAGGGGAGGGCGGCGCTGCTTACTGAAGGTACCGCTACGCAGCATATAGCGCAGGGGATCACCATGATGACCGTTTTCATAGTAAGTTCGATAGGGCTTATTTTCGGGGGAGGGCTTATTTTAGCGGAATATTAAAGAGTATGTGGGTGTCTTATTTTCAGGATAGGTCTTATTATCGGGGAAACACGGTATTATTAATTTTATTAAAGCTTTTTATTTACAAAACATATGCATGGGTAATTTTTCAACATTGACCCTTGCAAAACTTTCTGTTCCAAATTTTTCCCTCCTTCCCCCCACCCTCTCCTCTAGATGGCAGGTAGTCCAATACATGTTAAATATGTTAAAATATGTTAAATCCAATATATGTATTCGTATTTATACAGTTAATCTTGCTGCACAAGAAAAATCAGATCAAGAAGGGAAAAAAAACCTGGGAAAGAAAACAAAAGCAAATATCAGCAGCAAGAATGAAAATGCTATGTTGTATGAGCTTATATCCCAAAGAGATTTTAAAGAAGGGAAAGGGACCTGTACGTGCAAGAATGCTTGTGGCAGCCCTCTTTGTAGTGGCCAGAAACTGGAAACTGAGTGGATGCCCATCAATTGGAGAATGATTGGGTAAATTATGGTATATGAAGGTTATGGAATACTATGTTCTGTAAGAAATGACCAACAGGATGATTTCAGAAAGGCCTGGAGAGACTTACATGAACTGATGCTGAGTGAAATAAGCAGGACCAGGAGATCATTATATACTTCAACAACAATACTGTATGATGATCAATTCTGATGGAGGTGGCCCTCTTCAACAATGAGATGAACTAAATCAGTTCCAATAGAGCAGTAATGAACTGAACCAGCTACACCCAGCAAAAGAACTCTGGGAGATGACTATGAACTACTACATAGAATTCCCAAGCCCTCTAATTTTGTCCACCTGC
Organism: Sminthopsis crassicaudata; assembly: GCF_048593235.1. Classification (NCBI taxonomy): domain Eukaryota; kingdom Metazoa; phylum Chordata; class Mammalia; order Dasyuromorphia; family Dasyuridae; genus Sminthopsis; species Sminthopsis crassicaudata. The sequence continues at coordinate 366,972,154 of NC_133617.1, forward strand.
ATTTTGGATTTCCTTCACAGGCTAATTGGACACTATTTCAAAGTCTGATTCTTTTTGTTCAGCAAAACAACTGTTGGACATGTATACATTTATTGTATTTAATTTATACTCTAACATATTTAACATGTATTGGTCAACCTGCCATCTGGGGGAGGAGGTAGGGGAAGGAGAGGAAAAGTTGGAACAAAAGGTTTGGAAATTGTCAATGCTGTAAAATTACCCATGCATATATCTTGTAAATAAAAAGCTATAATAAAAAAAAGAAGAAGAAAATGCTATGTTGTAGTCCACACTCAGTTCCCACAGGGTTCTCTCTGGGTGCAGATAGCTCTCTTAATCATTGATCAATTGGAACTGGTTTGAATCATCTCATTGTTAAAGAGAGACACGTCCATCAGAATTGATTGTAGTATAGTCTTCTTGTTACCATGTACAATGATCTCCTGGTCCTGCTCATTTCACTCAGCATCAGTTCATGTAAATCTCTCCAGGCCTTTCTGAAATCATCCTTACTGGTCATTTCTTAGAGAACAATAATATTCCATAATATTCATATACTATAACTTACTCAGCCATTCTCCAATTGATGGGCATCCATTCAGTTTCCAGTTTCTGGCCATTACAAACAGGGCTGCCACAAACATTTTGGCACACACAGGTCCCTTTCCCCTCTTTAGTATTTCTTTGGGATACAAATCCAGTAGTAGCACTGCTGGACCAAAGGGTATGCATGATTTGATGACTTTTTGGGCATAATTCCAGATTGCTCTCCAGAATGGCCGGATTCTTTCACAACTCCACCAACAATGTATCAGTGTCCCAGTTTTCCCACATCCCCTCCAACATTCATCATTATCTTTCCCTGTCATCTTAGCCAATCTGACAGGTGTGTAGTGGTATCTCAGAGTTGTCTTAATTTGCATTTCTCTGATCAGTAGTGATTTGAAACACCTTTTTAATGACCTCCTTTATAACAAGTCCTTTGTCTAATTCCTTGTTTGGAATGTGTTATAGCCTACTTGCTTCCACCATGTATATTTTTATGTCTTTTGTATAATTTTCAATTTTGTTCTTTGGAAAGTGAAGAATCCCACATCTTGCAGAATACATCATTATGGAGGGATATGTATCTAAAAAAATAGACATTATTTCAGAAAGAAGCTTGTGATAATTAAAAAGATTGTGAATTTTCAATGACATCACAGCACACACTCCCTCCTATTCAATTCTGAATACTATTCATTATTGATTTTCATAGTCAATCAAAACATATTTAAGCACTTACTATGTGCCAGGCACTGTGTTAAATACACATTTCCAAATACAAAGAAAGATGTAAGACTATCCCTGAATTCAAGGATTTTATAATATAATGGGAAAAGACAACACATTAGGAAAAAAACTGAAAAGGAGAGGGGAATAGGATAGGGAAAGTTACCCAGCAGAAGGCATGATAAAGTTCTATAGACACAATGGGAAATGACCTGAGGAGAAGAATTTCAGAGTTTTATTGCATCTACAAAATGATGTATTTCTAAGTCAAAGAGAAGTAGTCATGTGGGAAATTATGAAATTAATTTCCTGGGTGCCCTCCTTAAATGGTAGAGAAATTGAGAGGAACTCTCCAATGTCTATACTCTACCCAAGCACAAGGAATGTTGAGGAAGTACACGTTTCAGAGTTGATTTCATATTATTTTTCAGCATTATCCTATATATATTAACAGGTGAGCTCCATAGTTTATTTATACCACTTAGTATTATCATCTGGATCACATCCATTAATTTTAATATTCTTTTTAAAAAAGTCTCATAGATGCCTTTATTCTTATGTCACATTCATTTCCAAATACATCTTTCCTCCTGCTAGTGAGTATTCCTTTGTAACAAAAGAAAAAAATTGTTAACCAAAACCAAGGATCTCTTGACTATATATAAAAGTACCCATAATTGTCCCACTTTAAAGTATGAAGTTCATAGAGTGTGCTGTTTCATTTTATAGAATTTCCCTCATCTTGTTTGTTTCACTCTGCAGTTATATGAATTCTTTGTCCACTTGGTTTTTTCCTGACCAAATTCTTTTGACTGGTTATGATTTTCATCCAAATGGCCCTTTGGTGTTCCAGGGCTTGGTGTAAAAATAACACAATGTTATCTGTAAACAGAAGCATCTAGAGGACCTCACTATCTTTAGGAAATGTCTCCTTGGCACAAAGGCATTGCTGGATCCATACCATGACAGTAATTCCTCATTGCCTTTAAGATAAAGAGTAAATTCTTTAACTTGGCAATTTAAAACCCTGCAGGGTCTGGCTCCAATTTACTTTTCTATTTCTTCATGCAGTGTATGTTCCAACTAATTTGGAATACCATCCAAATTTCTTCTGTATTCTCTTGTTTGTGTTCATTTGTGTAGGTCACCACAAAATCCACGCCTGAAACGAATTCCTTCCACATCTCCACCAATTGACAAGACCATTTATTTGTTCTTTGACCCAAAAAAGGCCATTCGTCCTTTCTGAGCCTATTTTTACATCTTAAAAAAATGAGATACTTGAACTAGATGCTTTCAGAAACCTCTTTCAACTTTATGATCATAAATTTATTTAATATCTTTTCCCCCAGATCTATCACATAAGTTCTCTCTTCATATGGAACCATAAAAACAAATATTTGAAATGTACCTTGCAGGTTATTTTGTCTAACCCTCTATCTGATTGAAAGAATCCTCTCTAGAACATGCCTAGTGGTCATTTAGCCATTGTTTGAATACTTCTAGTTACATGCTACCTCATGAAGGAACTCATTTTATGATATGAGAGAATTTTTCCCTGATACTAATCTAAACTATTTCTCTCTAACTCATTTTCTCCCCTTGTTTTTTGTTCTGTCCAGAAATAAATGAAACAAGACTCGTCATTCTTCCATATGACATATTTCAACATTTCAATTATTTGGAGATAATTAGCATGTTATTCCGCTATGTTTTCTTTTCTCTATCTACAATTGCTTCAATCTTTCATACTATAGCCCAGTTTTTAATGTCTTTACTTTCCTGGTTATTGTTCTCTGGGAAAATATTGTTGTCCTATTTCAATGATATAGAAAGATAAGTTAAGCAACATGTTAAAAGACAAGCAACTAATTAACAAAGTACCAGAGTAAACACAGGTTTTCTTATTTCTATTCTTCTGTTCTCATTATGCCACATATATATATATATATATATATATATATATATATATATATATATATATATAAAGCTTTTCATTTTAAAAACACATGCATAGTTTTCAACATTTGCCCTTGCAAAGCTTGTGTTCCAAATTTTTTTCTGCCTTCCTCACATCTCCTCCCTTAGATAGCAAGTCATCTAATGTATGTTAAACATGTACTATTCTTCCATACATATTTCCACAATTATCATTCTGTATAAGAAAAATCAGATCAAAAAGGGAAAAAATGATAAAGAAAAACAAAAAGCAAGCAAACAACAACAAAAAAGGTACAAATACTATATTGTGGTCCATACTCAGTCCCCACAGTCCTCTCTCTGGGTGTGGATGGCTCTCTTCATCCACAAGACCATTGGAACTGGTCTGAATCACCTCATTGTTGAAAAGAACCACATCCATCAGAATTGATCATCATATAATCTTGTTGTTGCTATGGACAGTGTTCTCTTGGTTCTGCTCACTTTACTCAGCATCAGTTCATGTAAGTCTCTCCAGGTCTCTCTGAAATCATCCTGTTGGTCATTTCTTACAGAACAATAATATTCCATAATATTCATACACCATAATTTATTCAGCCATTCTCCAACTGATGGGCATCCACTTACTTTCCAGCTTCTTGTCACTACAAAAAAGGCTGCCACAAACATTTCCTTTTTCCCTTTTTTATGATATCTTTGTGATACAAGCCCAGTAGAGACCCTGCTGGATCAAAGGGTATGCATAGTTTGATAGCCCTTTAGGCATAATTCCAAAATGTTCTATAGAATGGTTGGATCAGGTCACAACTCCACCAAAAATGTATTAGTGTCTCAGTTTTCCCACATTCCCTCCAACATTCATCATTATCTTTTCATGTCATCTTGGCCCAATCTGAGAGGCCAATCTTAATTTTCATTTCTCTTATCAACAGCATCACATGTTTTTGTAGGAAAAAAATTCACAGTTGGTACTATTTTCTTTCTTTCTTTCCTTTCTTCCTTCCTTCTTAGATTTGGGTATTATCCTGAGGATTTAATGCAAACTTTCTAAAAGGAAGATCTAGAGATTTCTAAAGGCTCCCAAGATGCTCTTTGCAGGTTCTGCAAATAAAAGTAATACTACGATGCAATAATTTCTAAAATAGTAACTATGAGTAATTATAACTCAGATAAAACAAAACTTTTTAGAGAAATCTTGAGATCAAAATATTTAAGAAATACTGGCATAAAAATCACAAATTCTCACTTTATTTATTGTTATCTATAAAAAGTATTTAATTCTTTAGAGGGATCTCTCCCATTTGTATATCAGAATCACATAAGATACCTCAAAAGATGAAAGTCTATAGAGAGAAGAAAGTTCAGAACAGAACCTTGGATCATACCAACACAAGGGGAGCAAGTAACATAAAGCAAAAAATAAACATCACAGAAATGATATGGACAATATCACATAGTGGGAAATAAAAAGAATCAAGAGAGACGAGTGAATAAGGACAAATATCTTGTGAGTTTCAGAAGTCTGGAAAGGCTTCATGGAGATGACTGAACATAATGCAGATTTTGAAGAAAAGATAGAATTTCAGCTGTTAGAAATAAAAAACATTCAAGGACTAAAGAGAATATCATGAATAAAAGCACAGAAGCAAAAATGTTCATGTTGTATATAAGGAATCACATCTAGACAAGGGTGACCAGAATGAAAATTCAGCATGTGTACTAGAATATAAGATCAGAAGTTTAGGCCACAGCAGACTCTAACAGGTTATTGTTTTTTCCCTTGGAAGTGATGATATGAAAATAGTATTTTAGATGGGAAGCTAGTGATTCTGTGCAGAATGGATTAGAAAAGAAAAACTAAAGGCAGGGAAGCTATTAGTAGTAATTCGGGTCTCAGGTGATTGTTAAGAGTAGAAATGAAGAGAAAGAAGGGAATGATTAGAAGAGGAATTTGAAGAAAAAAATCAATAGAACATGCAGATTAAATATGGGGAGTAATAGAAGAGATGATTCTAAAATGATTTTGATGTTTTCAGTTTGGATGACTAAAACAATGATAAAAGGAAGGGAGTTATGAGACAACCATTTTGGGGAAAAAAGTGCTGAGGTAAGTTTTTGACATTTCGAGCATGAGGTGAAGGGAAGACATTTAAATGGAAATGTCAGCATCAATAGAAGTAAGAACACTGTAATAATGATATAGTAATAGGCTAGAATAGAATAACAGAATAGAAAGAACATTAGATTTGGCATAAAAAAACCTGTTCAAATCTAAGCTCTGCTCTTTATTTGAATGACTTTGTTGATGACACTCTACTTCCGTAGGTCGCAGTCCCATAGATAATAAAATTAAGAAGTTAAATTCAGATCTATAAGTAGATCAAGACAGTAAGGACTTTGATTCAGTTCTGATATCTAAAGATGATTACTTTCTCCCCCCTGCAGAGTGGGGAAGGAGCAAGTAGCTCATGAAGAAGATAAGGGAGTAGGTCACTTTTAACAAATGTGATAAGGAAGAAGACTGGACAGTCTCTTCTCCCTGAGACCGGCCATCTTATTGGGCTTTCTCACTTAGGGCACACTTGCCATATTTACCTTTGTATTCTCTTTTTCTGCTATCTTTCCCTACGTTCTCATTAGTGTCTAGCCCAGATCTGGCTATCCCCTTTGTCTATCATTGATATCTCATGTTTATTATTAACAAATTTCCCTTCTTCATAGATCTTCTCTCACTTTCTTTCTATCTTTGGGGGCTCTCTGGAACTGATTTCTCTTACTGATACCACATCTCATGGAAACATCTCCAAGACAAGTTTTTCTTTCAAACCCCACTCATACACGTATACTTAGACCCAGAATGAAGAGTTGGTATACTCCTTGGCCCTCACTGCTCACCTAGAATGAGCTTCCTCAGAGAACTGTAGATCATTTATAGTCTTGCTTTAAAATTCATTCTTACTGGTTCAGATCTTCATTGCTGGTATCTATGGACTTCCAATTCAGTTTCTCTTCTCACCAATAAGTCCAATCTGTGCATCAGTCATCCCATCCCAAAGCTGCCATCTCAAACATTCTGGTCTATTAGTTCCTCAATCTCACCAACTTCTTTGCCATCTATCTCCATTCTATCTAAACCACAATCCACAGAAATCATTCCTTGGACCTCCAACCTTACCGTGTTTCTTCCTTCAATTGAATTTGTCTCAGGTTTTGTACTTCTAGATGATCGCTAACGTTTCTTCTACTTTTAATTCTCATAAGCCTGTGGATAGAGCTTAGAGGAAAGATCAGAATTAGAAATAATTTGGGCATCAGCACTGCAGTTGAAACCTCAACTAGGGAGAATATAAATTAACATAGATTTTGGAGCTCAGTATTTTAGAAGTTGTCATGTATTTGGCATCCTTTAATTTTAGAAATGAAGGTACTAAGGCTCAAAAGAAATAAGGAAGGAAGGAAGGAAGGAAGGAAGGAAGGAAGGAAGGAAGGAAGGAAGGAAGGAAGGAAGGAAGGAAGGAAGGAAAAGGAAGGAAGGAAAAGGAAGGAAGGAAGGAAGGAAGGAAGGAAGGAAGGAAGGAAGGAAGGAAGGAAGGAAGGAAGGGGAAGGAAGAAGAAGGAAGGGGAAGGAAGGAAGGAAGGAAGGAAGGAAGGAAGGAAGGAAGGAAGGAAGGAAGGGAGGGAAGGAAGGAAGAGATGGAGGGAGAGAGGGAAGAAAGGAAGGAAGGAAGGAAGGAAGGAAGGAAGGAAGGAAGGGAGGGAGGGAGAGAGGGAAGGAAGGAAGGAAGGAAGGAAAGAGGGAAGGAAGGAAGGAAGGAAAGAAGGAAGGAAGGAAGGAAAGAGGGAAGGAAGGAAGGAAAGAGGGAAGGAAGGAAGGGAGGGAGGGAGAGAGAGAAGGAAGGAAGGGATGGAGGAAGAGGGGAAAGGAGGAAGAGAGGAAAGGAAGAAAGAGAAAAGTCAAGGAAGGATGGAAGGAAGGATGAATGGATGGATTTGTTGAGTGCCTACTATGTCCCAGTTACTGGGCTATGTATTTAACAAACAACTCATTTGATCTTCACAGCTCTAGGACTATAAAGATGCTATTATTACCCACATTTTATACTTAAGGAAACTGGGACAAATAGAATTTAATTGATTTGCCCAGAGCTATACAACAAGTATCTAAGGTTGTATTTAAATTTGGGTCTTCCTGACTTCCAGTTCAGTCTTCTATTCTCTCCATTACTGCTACCTCCAGAAAAGCAATCCATCTAAAGGTTTCTTTCTAGTCATATCGCTACCAATCCCTTGCTGTGTGACCCTGGATAAGTCCTCTCCAGAGCTTAGATCTAAGGAAACAAATTCTAATTCTATCTCTGTAATCTATTGTTCCATGGAAACAAGATGAACCCTGGAGTTAGAAGTTTTTCAAGTAGTCAGATGTTGTGTGAGCAGACCTGTGATAGTAGTTATGATGCATACAGATATTCTTCACTATTGCCATTTAGTTGAGAGATAAAACCAATTCCCTTGAAACCTGAATTGGTCATTGCATTGATCAATCTCTCTCTCCCCTCTTGCATGATTATCATCATAGTAAAACATCCGGACTTCATAATTAAAAATCCTTAATGAAGTATTCATTACCCTCAGATCTTTTTATATCCTGGTGAGTCAGTCCTGAGAAGGAGTTAGGAAAACAAGAAACAGAGTAATTGAGTCCAAATCCTTTATAATGTAGATCTATAATGTAGATAGAAGTGCTATGATTTGTCCGAGTTCACACAACTAATTAGGGGATGAAGAGAGATTCCAGTGCAGCTCTTTTCTTAGCTTGGAGTTCTTCCCACTGAAACATGGCTGGGTGTAAGGCATTGCGTTTCTGTTTGGATGCCAAAATATTATTGATCTGTTTCCACTGTCATTTTGTACCAGCTGGGAGGAAAAAAAACAGCTCCACTGTGTTGGAATTGTCAAAAAAGTAAAGCTTAACAACCTCTTCTATGGCAAAAGGGTTGTCAGTGTTTAAAAGGGGAACATCAAGAGAAACTGAGACACAAGGAAGCTATACATAGCCCATGGAGAGAATTGGTCATACTTGCCAGTCTAAGCTTTGAACACCTCACTGTCTTTTAAATTTTTGTTTCTTATTTCCTGTGCCTCAGACCTTAGAATAATAAAGAATTGTCACAAGATAGGCTGACTGAGATATCTCATACCTAATCAGATGAATGTTGGTAAAAGCCTTTACTTCAGAAGAAATCCCTTTGGAATGGGATCTAAGAAACTCCCAGAAAAGAATACCTCTTTAATGGACAGGACTTGGCCACCCAGGACCAAATAGAGATTTTTGGCCACAGACCTTTTATAGATCATTCCAGTAAACTCCCAAGATTAATGCTGTTCTAGAGGACCATGAGGAAGTTTATTCTCAGGGATTTCATTCCTTTGTGATGTAAGGCCAAATAGTCTTAAGGGAAAATGTTCCCTATTTTCAGACTACATCTACTAACTGGGTCGTTATTGACCACCCACTATGTTCACTGAACTGTGGTCAATGTTTCAGATATAAAATAGCTTAAGTTTGTCTAATGCTTTATGACTTGCAGTGTTTTTAATGTTATCTAATCTGATCTTCAAAACAACAAGATCTATATTATCCCCAATTTTACAAATATGGCATTTGGGGCTCAGAAAGATTAAGCCAGTCTCTCAGGATCACAGGATTGGTATCCTAAGTGGCCTCTGAGTTAGAATTCCTACCCATGTCTTCCTAATTCTTTCTCAGGATTGATTCACCAAGATTCAAAAAGACCTGAAGGCAATAAATACTTCAATAAGGATTGTTAATTAAGAAGTTGGGATGTCAGCGAAAGAACTCTGGGAGATGACTATGAACCACTACATAACATTCCTAATCCCTCTATTTTTGTCCTCCTGATTTTTTATTTTCTTCACAGGTTAAGTGTACATTATTTCAAAGTCCGATTCTTCTTGTGCAGCAAAATAACTGTTTGGAGATGTATACATATATTGTATTTAATATATACTCTAACATATTTAACATGTATTGGTCAACCTGCCATGGGGGGGGGGGGGTGAGGGGAAGGAGGAGAAAAGTTGGAACAAAAGGTTTTGCAATTGTCAATGCTGAAAAATTACCCTTGCATATATCTTGTAAATAAAAAGCTATTAAAAAAAAAAGTGGGATGTTTTACTATGATGGTAATAATGTGAAAACAGAGAGAGAGATTGACCAATGCATTGACAGGGTCCGCTTAGGATAGCCTAAAAGAAACAGTGATAAATGGGGAAGGAATGAGGGAAGAATGTACTCCCTTCTGTTCCAAATTTTCCCCTCCTACCTTCCACCCCTTCCCCTAGATGGCAGGCATTCCCATACATATTAAATATGTTATAGTATATCCTAGATACAATATGTATGTGCAGAACCAAATTTCTTGTTACACCAGAAGAATTGGATTCAGAAGGTAAAAATAACCTGGGAAGAAAAACAAAAATACAAACAGTTTACACTCATTTCCCTGTGTTCCTTTTCTGGGTGTAGCTGATTCTGTCCATCATTGATCAATTGGAATTGGATTAGCTCTTCTCTATGTTGAAGATTTCCACATCCATCAGAATACATCCTCATACAGTATTGTTGTTGAAGTGTACAGTGATCTTCTGGTTCTGCTCATTTCACTCAGCATCAGTTGATGTAAGTCTCTCCAAGCCTCTCTGTATTCCTCCTGCTGGTCATTTCCTACAGAGCAATAATATTCCATAACCTTCATATACCATAATTTACCTAACCATTCTCCAATTGATGGGCATCCATTCATCTTCCAGTTTCTAGCTACAACAAAAAGAGCTGCCACAAACATTTTGGCACATACAGGTCCCTTTCCACTCTTTAGTATTTCTTTGGGAGATAAGCAAGCCCAATAACAACAATGCTGGGTCAAAGGGGATGAACAGTTTGATAACTTTTTTGGGCATAGTTCCAAATTGTTCTCCAGAATGGTTGGATTCTTTCACAACTCCACCAACAATGCATCAGTGTTCCAGTTTCCCCACATCCCCTCCAACATTCATCGTTATTTGTTCCTGTCATCTTAGCCAATCTGACAGGTGTGTAGTGGTATCTCAGAGTTGTCTTAATGTGCATTTCTCTAATCAGTAGTGATTTGGAACACTCTTTCATATGAGCGGAAATAATTTCAATTTCATCATCTGAAAATTGTCTGTTCATATCCCTTGACCATTTATCAATTGGAGAATGGTTTGATTTCTTATAAATTAGAGTCAATTCTCTGTATATTTTGGAAATGAGACCTTTATCAGAACCTTTAACTGTAAAAATATTTTCCTCAATTTGTTACTTCCCTTCTAATCTTGTTTGCATTAGTTTTGTTTGTACAAAAGCTTTTTAATTTGATGTAATCAAAATTTTCTATTTTGTGATCAATAATGATCTCTAGTTCTCCTCTGGTCATAAATTCCTTCCTCCTCCACAGGCCTGAGAGGTAGACTATTCTCTGTTCCTCTAATTTATTTATGATCTCGTTCTTTATGCCTAAATCATGGACCCATTTTGATCTTATCTTAGTATGTGGTGTTAAGTGTAGGTCCATGCCTAGTTTCTGTCATACTAATGAAAACTATCTTTACATGTAATTGGAAAAATAATATGCTATTCAAATAAATCTTTTTTAAAAGACAACTAGCAAAAAGGTAACATATATTTGTTGTGTTGAGGGGTGAAAATTGAGGGGTAAAAGATACCCTAACAGCGATGGGGTCCCCAGGCCAGTGGGGCAGGTTTTTGCAAAAGAATTCGCAGTCCCAATCATCAAGCAAGGTTTTTTGGCAAAAAAAAAAAAAAAAAAAATTAAAAATAGGTTGTTTGCACTGAGAATTAACTCATACGATAAGAATTAGCAAAGGTTTGGGTACAGAATCTTGTCTTTTTTTGGTCTTCTATGGTTTGGCACAAGGGAGGGATTAGGGGCTCATTTTCAGATGAAAAAGGGTGATGATTGTTTCCCAGACTAGTGATTGTCAGATCAGTTGGGAAGTGGGAGATTCCCGTGGGAACCAGGTAAGAGGGTGGGGATCTTTTTTTTTTTTTTTTTTTTTTTTAGAAATTTCCCCAGGCAAGGTGGCCCACCCTCCGCAAAGATCATGGAGACACAGACTCCTTATTGCATCAGTTGGATATTTTAACTTATCTTTTTAGAGTGAGAAGCAGAAATGACAGAAAGTAGTAATAACTTCTAACCAATTATCCTGAGAGGGAAGATACAAATCTCTGTAAATGAAATCATATAAGACAAAAGAATCTCACATTAAGATTATTAGGAAATATATATAAAGCTCTACCAGTTTAAATCATGACTATTATTGTTAGTTTGGCTCAAAGTATTCTGGACTTAAATATAAGGGTTTTTTTTGTTTTTGTTTTTGTTTTTTTTTTAAAAGTGTTCTTATATTACTGTCTTAGGTGGAAGGCTAGTAGAATATTATGACTTTTGGTCCAGGCAAAAGACACTTAGGAGTCTGATCTCACTCTTGACTTTTTCAAACTAAAGTTCTTGAGAATTTTATCACAGGCTATGGCCATTTTAGGGATAGCACCAAAGAAACATTAAGAGACCTAATAACCAATTTGCACAATATAGGGTATTCTATAATAGTGGCATTTAAACCCTAGTATTTAAGTCTAGAACAGAGCACTGAAAATGAAGTAATCACAGTAATTACAGATTGTATAGTACTGCATGTATGACATGGACAAGGCATTGTGCTAAACACAGTTTCCACAAACAATTCCATTGGGTGGGTGAACTTGAAAGAAAGATGCTTATCTAAAATCACACATAACAGACAACAAAAGACTAAAAGATGTTCACTTTCTTTCTTCTAAGACAGCTAATTTCGGTGAAATTCTTTTATTTGAAACAAAATAGATGTTTCTGATTTTAACTTTAATAATTAATAGATTTATATTTTTGTCCCACAAACTTCTTCATTTTTGTCTAATTATTCCCTTATCATTCTAAGATATTTCAAGAATATTTATTAGCAAGAAAATGACATATTTAGGAATCTGTATCTCATTATCTTAATGCAGTGGAAACAGTTTCCCCTTCTCACAAATTAGCAAGATTTACACTAGTTTTTAATCTTAGAACAGTTACCTTGTATAATAAGAAATTAAGCTTTGTGGCTTTATAATGAACAGAAATATAAATTGGATCTCTCATTTTTTGTAATTTCTATGTAGATCTATGATTTTGGGGGTATGGGGGAACCTTAGAATGTATTGTTATTATTGCCAATTAAGCTTAAATTGCTACCCATTAGCCTGGATGTGAGACTAGATTTTGATAAACTAAACTAAAGTATTGACATTTTGCCCAGTTGCCAGTAAGCTGCAAGACTTCAGCATTATTTTTCAAACTTAATACATTTACACTGTTAACATAGTTGGCAAGATTTTGAGACTTTGGATTTCATACATAAGGACATCTTAAGAAAATTTTGCTAGGACAAATTTACAGAAAATTATTACCATTATCTATTATATTTTTAAATAAGTAGTTTTCAAACTTATTTGCATCACTCATAACATTTGATCTATAATCCAAGAGAAACCAATTTAAAAGGGAATTTACTTTTCTAACAATATTTCTAACAGAATGGTCAAATTCATGTTAGTCACTATGTTTATCCACTTTATAGTTAGTTGCATGACCTTTGCTTCATCCTAGTTTACTAATAAATATCTTGATGACAAATCATATTTATAATTTTTTTTACAAAGTTCTAATCTACTATAATTACCTTAATTAGGGAAGCACACTTAGATAACAATATGATTTCATTTCAAGTTAGATTTCAACCAAATCTAATCTGAATATTATAACCTTTGATAGTAACATTTAAAATCCAAACATTTTTCACAGCACTTAGAAACTCAGTTAACTGAGTTATCAATTAGCTCATTTTCTAAGACATTCTGTGGCACTCCCAGGTCAATATAACCTTTTTCTTATTTCCATTTAAAATCACGGAGAGTATTTCTTAATCCTCACCCTCTCCTTTGTCCCTAAGGGGAAGAAACAGGGAGTGGTAGCTTTGCATTCCCATCTCCCTGCTTTGGAGTCTGGGAACTTCAGGCTACAATTTTGTTACTATAATTTCCATAACATTAAAAAAAAAACAAAAAACACATATGTTTTCTCACATCTTATTTCAACAAAACTAAAAATCTTCCTCATACCTTTTTTCCGACATGCTTAAGATTTCTTCCTTCTTTCTTTTCTTTATATGCCTCTCCAGTGGTCTTCAAAACTGCACCTTTCTTATTACTTTCATATCCTTTATTATTATTATTATTATTACAGCTTTTTTATTTTCAAAACCTATGCATGGATAATTTTTCAACATTAGTCCTTTGCAAAACCTTGTGTTCCAAATTTTTCCCTCCCTTTCCCCTACTCCCTCCCCTAGATAGCAAGTAATTCAATATACTTTTTTTTTCCCCCTGAGGCTGGGGTTAAGTGACTTGCCCAGGGTCACACAGCTAGGAAGTGTTAAGTGTCTGAGACCAGATTTGAATTCGGGTCCTCCTGAATTCAGGGCTGGTGCTCTATCCACTGCGCCACCTAGCTGCCCCAATTCAATACACTTTAAACATGTTAAATATATGTTAAATCCAATTTTATATATATATATATATATATATACACAATTATCTTGCTGCACAAGAAAAATCAGATCAAAAAGAAAAAAAAAATGCAAGCAAACAACAGAAAGAGTGAAAATGCTATGTTGTGATCCACACTCAGTTCCCGCAGTCTCTGGGTGTAGATGGCTCTCTTGGAACTTGCTTTCATATTCTTCTAAACTTCTGTTTTCTTGCTCAGTTCCTTAAGTTTCTATATTTCAATGATTCCCAGACTGCCTATAGAACAAACCTTCACTGCATTTAATTTTTCCTTTAGCACAAAATGTTCTTTAATGACACTAATGGATTCCAAGGCTTATCATTCCTAAATTGCATAGTTTCTTTCAACCCACAACTAAACTTTGTTGAATCATTACTAAGTGATTGCAACACTGCCTTGAAGGCAGATTAAAAGCTTCTCAAATCACCCCATATCTCTCCTACTCTCCCAGAAAGAAGTCTACACAACATAATCTCTAACACAATTTGTGAAGAAGTTTGGGGGACAAAGAACCTCCAAAAATACATTAAGATGCTCTTAGCCCTTATAAAATTGTTGAGGTTATGGGGCAAAGTCAGACTCTTCCCATACCAGATCACCAGGATTATGGGGTTTGCCATCAAAATGATGAGGTACCTGATGAGACCTCAGAATATATTGGGATTCCAAGTCAGTGTCCTGAATCATCCCAAAAGATTTTTTACTGGTAAGAATGAGCTAAATCCAAGAGTTTTTATAGGTGAATTATAATCTGGGGGATGGGGAGGGGGGTGGGAAAAGGACTGACCTCATAATTTGGCTTTCTTTTTGGATAAATAAAGGTGAGATTTCTGGAGACCCAGACCTGGAGTGGGACTGTAATACTTAAAAACAAAAGGCCCATTTAAGGCTTGGATTATTCAATCAGTGTTCCTCCCACTTTGCCTCTGGGAATATTTGGGCTTGGAGATTGTATATAGTGATTCAGACTTTCTCTGCTTATGGCCACATAGCTACCCAAGACCTCATCAAAATCATAACATGAAATTTATAGGGGTTTTTCTTAGTAAATTTACTTATTTTTAATATGTATTGCTTTATGAATCATGTTGGGAGACAAAAATCAGAGCAAAAGGGAAAATCTATGGAGACGAAAAAATAACAGAAAAAAGAAAACATCTGAATGCAGACGGCATTTTCTGTTCAAAGTCTAATTGGCATTGCTTTGATCACTGAACCACTGAGAAGAACCAAGTCTTTCATAGTTGATCATTATACATTTTTGCTGTTATTTTGTACAATGTATTCCTCATTCTGCTTGTTTTGCCCAGCATCAGTACATGACATTTATAGTAAAAAAATTCAAGGCAGGAAACTTGCAGTGGTTTATATTCCCATCTGGGGCACAGCAGAGGAGCTCTGGGTTTTCTCAGTATGCTTGTGGTTCATCCTTTGTTCTAGAAAAGGACTTTTCATGAGGGTAAAGACTTGACTTAGGAGTGAAGTCAGTTTAAAGGACTTTGCTGCACAAACTCCTCAGTTTCGCTGTCTCCTCCAGTCATCAGAGTCCAGGACAAGGCAAGAGTCAAGATCACTAGAGATGGTCCAAGATACAATGGGTGTTAACAGCTTACAAACACCAGGACTATTCAAATAACATTTGGTTACATCATTCACAGAAATAACCCAAAGCATTTTTCCAATTTAAATGTTACTTATTTCCCGCCCCCCCTTTTTTCCCTTACTCTTCTCTTTGGAATTTCATTGATGGCACTTTTCACTTTTCAGAATCTAAATAGAGTTTTCTCTTCCTGATAATATTCCTTAATTTCCAAAGCAAAAGAGTTGCATTTTTCATTTCTTAATGAAAA
This sequence comes from Sminthopsis crassicaudata, assembly GCF_048593235.1. NCBI lineage: Eukaryota > Metazoa > Chordata > Mammalia > Dasyuromorphia > Dasyuridae > Sminthopsis > Sminthopsis crassicaudata. The sequence continues at coordinate 366,987,932 of NC_133617.1, forward strand.
AATATCAGGTGGTGGGAGAGCAGTTTGAAATGTGAAAAATTCACAACAGGCATTTATCATTGTCATGAGGCCTTTATTGATGCAAAAAAGCTCACTGGCAAAATCAAAAATGATTTATGAGTAAGGAGGCTTTTTAACCTTCAGAGGAAAGAGAGGAAGTAAGGGCAGGGTCTACAGAATTAGAGAGGAGTTAGGGTGGGTCCTAATCAAGAACAAACTGGCATGCTTTATGTCTATGTGAGCAACTACAGGATGAGGCAGGAAGCATTGAGTATGACAATTAGTTATGCTACAGTCCTTGAAGTTCGTGGCCTATCCTATGGGAACAGGATGGACTCTATTAAATCTTTTCTCATTCCTGATAATGAAGACAGAATGAGCTAGTTAAAGTTCTGCTTCACATTATTAACATTTCTTATGCTATGGTTTTACCATATTAGCACACTTTTTTTTTTTTTTTTTTTGATGAGACAATGGGGTTAAATGACTTGTCCAAAATCACAACAGCTAGTGTCAGTGGCATATATATATTTATTTATTTTAATGTTTTCTCAATCAACATTTACTTATTTTTTAAATTATTATATCTTTTTATTTACAAAACATATGCATGAGTAATTTTTTCAACATTGACCTTGTAAAACCTTCTATTCCAAATTTTCCCCTCTTCCCACCTCCTTCCCTAGATGGCAAGTAGTCCAATAGATGTTAAATATGTTAAGTTATATGATAAATCCAATATATGCATACATATTTATGTAGTTATCTTGCTGCACAAGAAAAATTTAGATTTAGAAAGAAAAGAAAAAAAATCCTGAGAAGAAAAACAAAAATGCAAGCAAACAATAATAGAAAGAGTGAAAATGCTATGTTGTGAACCACACTCAGTTCCCATAGTCCTCTCTCTGGGTGTAGATGGCTTGTTTCATTACTGGACAATTGGAACTGGTTTGAGTCAGCTCATTCATCAGTTGATCATCGTATAGTCTTGTCGTTGCCATGTATAATGATCTCCTGGTGCTTCTCATTCACTCAGCATCTGTTCATGTAAGTCTCTCCAGGCCTTTCTGAAATCATCCTATTGGTCATTTCTTACAGAACAATAATATTCTATAATATTCATATACCACAATTTACTCATCCATTCTCCAATTGAGGGGCATCCATTCACTTTCCAGTTTCTAGACACTACGAAAAGAGCTACCACAAACATTTTGGCACATTCAGGTCCCTTTCCCTCCTTTAAGATCTCTTTGGGATATAATCCCAGTAGAAACATTGCTAGGTCAGAAGATATGCACAGTTTAATAACTTTTTGAGCATAGTTCCAAACTGCTCTCCAGAATGGTTAGATCCGTTCACAACTCCACCAACAATGCATCAGTGTCCCAGTTTTCCCACATCCACTCCAACATTTATCATTATCTTTTCTGGTCATCCTAGGCAATCTGACAGGTGTGTAATGGTATCTCAGAGCTGTCTTAATTTGCATTTCTCTGATCAATAGTGATTTGGAGCATTTTTTCATATGGCTAGAAATAGTTTCAGTTTCTTCATCTGAAAATTGTCTGACCATTTATCAATTGGAGAATGGCTTGATTTCTTATACATTTGAATCAGTTCTCTATATATTTTGGAAAACATTTACTTATTTATAGTTTTCTTTTATAATATATGTATATTAACTTTTTAATGCATATTTCTTTTTTTATTAAAGCTTTTTATTTTCAAAACATATGCGTGGATAATTTTTCAACATTGCACAAAATCATTGTTGGGAATCATGATGGGAAAGAAAAAACAGAACAAAAGGGAAAAACCACAAGAGGGGGGAAAAAACAGAAAAAAAGAAGTGAATATAGCATGTGTTGGTTCATATTCAGTCTCCACAGTTCTTTTTCTGAATGCAGATAGACTTTTCTATTCAAAGTTTATTGGGATTGCCTTGGCTCTCAGTAGAATACATTTTAAATTATTAATTGATGCCTTTTTAAATTGATTTCATTCAAGGCCAATATGGAAAAAATCTTGATCAAAATGATGATGTCCTGAATGGTGAGTGTGATTGACAGAGAGAAACTGAAGTATCTCACCCTCTAAAAGTAATCCAGTAACACATCCAAATTAAGTTAAGTCCCTGAGGCAGTTTATGTCCCATAGACACTTACCCTCCCTGGATCAGTCCACCAAGACACTGTCTTGTAGTGTGTTTTCCTTTACCCCTTCCCCATGTTAAGTGATGTTTCTCCTAATCCCATGCTTCATAGTGTCAGCCTCTCCTGAGTCCACTTCTCCCTTTAGCTAAATAACTCTTTTAGAGGGCTAAGTCCTTTTTAGGATTTATCCTGCCAGCTCAGGGCATATCAGAATCTCATAGGGTCGTTTTTTCTTCTGGTAAATGGCAAGCTCCACTAGGGAACTTGCCCTTTCCATAAAACCCCTTTCTATTCTCTCCCAAACTATTTCATCTTTACCATTCCTGGTGTCTATTGTATCTCTTCATTTTGTCTGTAACCTCTTCTAAATAAGCCTACCTTTTTACCAAAGAGAATGGCCATTGCGAACGCTTCACATGATTGAACCCCTACATTTGGTGCTTCTTATAAAGCACATCACCTGATGCTATATCATTTGCTATAACAGCCACATAAAAATTGTGCTTTTTAGGACAAAGACTTATTTTTGAAGTTTTTAAACATATTGTCCTGAAGTCATGAAAATCAAATTCAACAGCAATAATCTAGATCTAACTCTCCTCAGAGCTAGTAGACTTTATATTTTAAATGTGTTAGTTCCTTTCTCATGTACCCTGGATCATTCTTGGAGAAAAAAAACAAAACAATTAAATGTGGATTTACAATTTCTAATATTTAAAATAAATTCTACTCCAACTATTTAAAAGTAAGGACTAGGATAGCTAGAGCACCCTTGTCAAGACCACTTGAGTTCAAATTCAGTCTCAGACAATTACTACCTGTGTGACTGGACCTTAGCCCCAACTTATTTTCAAAATAAAATAAGTAAATAAAATTGATCAAGTGTCAATCCCCCTCAAGTTGCTCCTTTCTTCAAATGAATCTCTCAGGAAGTCAGGAAGAAAAGCAATTGTCAAAATTCAAACTGTAAACTTTATTTTTTCTTTCTTTGTTCCAATCTTTATACACATCTAGGGTCACAGACTGAAATTTCTCAAAGCCAACAGAAGCATAAAACATACAAGTACCATTTGATATCTGACAGAATTTGATTAACAAAAAGCAAAGCAGCAAATGGTTAAAATGATATCTAGTCTTGCTTACTGCCTAATTTTTTCTATACTTAATTAGGATGTGGTAAGTACTTTATCAACAAAAGAAGAGTTATTCAAAATCTCAATTTTCCTTTGTCTTCTCTTAAATTGAGGGAAGGAAAACAGAGAAAAACAAACATAGGTATGGCACTCCTAAGTGGAGGAAAATTTATTCTATATTTTGGATGTCCCTTTTTTGTACAACTGGAAATTTTCTATCTTTTAATGGGAGGTAGCCCCTTCTTTGGAGCAGCTAGGTGGTGAAGTGGATAAAGTACCAGGACTGGGGTTAGGAAGACTTATTTCCCTGAGTTTAAATCTGGCTTCAGACATTTCCTAGATTTGTGACAAGTCTCTTAATTCTGTTTGCCTCATCTGTAAAATGAGCTGGAGAAGCAACTGGCAAACCACTACAGTAACTGCCAAGACAACCTGTAAGAGTTGGACAGGCCTAAAATGACTAAACTTCTTCAGCCTTTAAGTATCCTCTTAGTCTAATGTCAAGAGTCTCCTCCAGGAGAAATAAATCCTCTAACATTGAAGAACCCCTCTTTGTATAAAGAAAAAACAGGAACCCCTTTAAAAAAAGAAAGAATTTTCTAAGCTTTAAGATTTCCCCAAATAGGCTATCAATCCCTCTTGGGGTAACCTAAGGGTTCCTTTGAAGGAAGAAAGGTTACTCCAAGGGTTTTAAGAACTCTCTTGTAGTCAAGAGCTTACTGGGAAAAAAGGAAGTGTTCAAGATTTTAAGTTCCCTCCCATCTCTCTAGCTAATATATTACCATATGGTTATAATAGTAATGATATTAGCTTTGTAAATCCCAAAGCCCTATATAAATGTCAGCCAATATCATTACTATTATAACTAGTTGGAGATATAGATAGATACATGTCTGTATGTGTATGTATGTGTATCTTTATTTGATCTTCACCACAACTAAATGAAATAGAGAATATTATTACTCCCATTTTACAATGAAAGAAACTGAGACTCAGAGGTTAAGAGATATGCCTGGGGTCACATAGCTAAAAATGACCCAAGCAGGACTTGAACCCACCTTTTTTTCTGTCTCTACCAAGTGCTCTATCCATACTACCTTTCATACTGTCAGAGTAATTGAAGCAGGCTGAAAAGATTTTCATTCTTTTTTTAAACATTTTTTTTTCCCTAACAATTACAGAGCCCTAGATATTTCTGTCAACTGGAAATGGCTTCTCCGCTTCCCTGGTATTTTCCACTAATTTTGCCACTGCTAACTTTTTTACTAAGTTCAGGGAAAAAAAACTACTGACTCTCCTATTGACAGATCTTCTAGGCTCCTAAAATGATAGGATTGTTTGGAATTGGATATTGCCTCTCTAGGGTTTCTGATCTTCCTATCGTTTGTTTGCTTTGCTAACTTGACCTTCTGACCCCCAATGAATATAGGAAAAGCACCAGACCAGCCACTTATGCAAGGAGTTTGAGAAATTTCTAGATTGTTATTTTGTGTAGATATTTGGTTAGATTTCCCATTTCTACCTTATGGCCACCCTAAAAGAGAACTTTGTCTCCTAAAGCATCTTAAGTTGGAATACAGATCACGGAACAAACTGAAAAGTGAATTGGAAATTTGAGTTTTGTCTTGACTAAATTTAACAAAGGTAAACTGAGGTACATAGCTCTGAGCAGAATCAGTGTGTTGACAATGATGTATATAATAACTGTTAACAAAATAGGTCAGACTGAATACATCAGTCAGGTCAGTGACTCCACTGAGAAGCAGATGGGAGGACCGCTTTGTTGACCTGCAGGAAAGAAGGAGGTCTTGGTGGTCATGAAACAGCATAATTAGCTATACTAAGAAAAGTGGATTGGCATTCAAGTCAGACTACTCATACCCCTCTCTGACAATTAAGCATTGCTAATTGTTTTATGGGATACCTCTGCCTCTTATAATCTTTTCTAGGGAATCAGAACCGCCAGGCTTGCTGACCTGTTGGAAGAGATCAAATCCCCCTAATTATACAAGGAGGGGCAAGGACAGATAAAGGGATGGCACTAGGTTAAGCTGGTTGGAACTTCCAGACAACAAGCAGATTGCCCCCAGGGACTAACAGCATTTTCCTCTCTTTCTCCTGTTCCTTTATTGTTCCTCCTTCCCTCCAGTTTCACATGATGAAATAAATGGCTCTCCTCCTTACCAAGGTTGATCCTTCTAGTTATTCAAGTGATTCCATTTCATTTTCTGTCATCTCCAATCTTTCACTTCTTTTCAGTCTCTCCCTGTCTATTGGCCACATCTCCCTCATGCTGAAAAAAAGTGACTTGATTCTTCCATCCCCACTATCATCCTATGTCTCTCCTGCTTTTTGTAACTAAACTCTTTGGAATGGCCATCTACTTTACATTTATCTTGATCAAACATTTTATTGGCTTTACATTGCACAACAAATATAACCTGCTAAAGCGTTTTTGAGCCCACTTCCAGTGGACAGGCCTTTTACTGTAATAATAGACTTCTGGCTTATGGTTCTTGTTAGTGAGATGAACCATACTTTCTCTTTATGAGATAGAAGGGACACAGGGAGAGATTAGTTGCTGCAAATTGCAGGGGAATTATAAGATGTGTTATAGAATTCCTTTTTGGCATCTTTAAGTTCTCTCTTATTGATTTTTTTTCCTCCTCCACCAGAGTGGCAACTAGCTGTGCTGCAAACTTAAAGAGAACCTACAGTCAGAATGTTGCTTGTCAGGAATAATTAGCCTATTACATTTAGAGAGGGGTGGGAAGAGATTGTTAACAAAGTAGGACAGAAATTTGACCTATGACATCATTGTGCTTGAAACCAGTTTACATCTGAAGGTTGGGTAAAATCTATCATGTAACCGGTGAACAGATTCCCCAATGTTCTTCTTAGTAGTTGGATTTTTATTAAATCAATGAGCCAAAGGAACTCAAGGCATAGAGCTGTAAGGAGTTTGTCACCCATAATCTGGGTGAGTTGGGAATGCTCCCCATCCTCAGCATCCCAATCTATCATAAAAATCTTCATCTGGGTCCTTTCAGGCAGCTTTTTGACACCTGTTTTTAATTTCCCCTTTCCCAATGAGGGCAACCATGAGTTGATACATGTCTGTATGAATGCAAGGTGAGTCAGACCCTCTCAGGAAAGCCTATAGGATCTTTCCTGGAGTAGGGATACTCCTTGGCAATAACTTGGAGTTCCTCCAACTACCAGAGTTGAAATCATAGGTTGTGAGTATCTTCAGGGGACAACTTTGGCCACCTTGAAGGAGAACTTAGAAACTGGGGGATGAGCAAGGTCTTTTGGATAAGCATAGACATATTTTTGGCCGTTGGGCAAGTTAGGACTTCCAGGGACAAATTCTCAACTACTCTAATCTGTTCCTATACTGACTCAGGTTCTGACTTACGATCTTTCCTTTTCTTTTTCTTTTTGCTTCCTAGTATTATTTGTAGAAACAATCCCACTCATGAGGCTGAGTTTTTTTATTCATCAATTTTGTCTCAGTCTAATTTGGTTTTATCAAAACAAAACCCAGGGAAATTTTGGATCATCCTTAATCAAATCCATCCAGCCTGGACAATCAATATGAAGGATAGTTGGGGGCTGTATTTCTTATATATTTAAGAGGCATGTGTTTGATCAGGAAATGGGCTAGCAGAAACTCCTGTTTCAACCTCATTCTTAGAATATGCTGGTCCCAGATTTGTAACTTCACAATAACAGAGACAAATACAGACAAAATCGGTCACAGTTTTAACAGTCCTGACAGGGCATATGTTTAGCAGTTTAATGGAAGCACATAGTTACAGAAGCATGAAGTTTAGAAGCAACACAAGCATACAGTCAGGATTTTGACAGAGATGTGTAATTTAGGAAAGATTATCCTTGCTTGAGAGAATAGAGATAAACCGGTTCACCAGAAGGCCATGGAGTTTTCCTCACAAAGAATGGAGATCTCAGTGAAGGCAGGAGCTCAGAGATTGAAGCAGAGAGAAAGATGAGGGATTCAGGGGGACAGACTCCAAAGAACTCTCTCTGGGGGTGTCTAATCCAGCCCTTCTTTCACAGACAAGACTGCTGTCCCGGTTCCATCTGTGCCCAATTCCACTCAGACACTACTTAACCAGACTAAACAGGTCTCTAGCCTGTGGATGACCAGAACTGAACAGAGCAGGCAAGAGACAGGAGAATTAGGAGTCAAACTGAAGTTTAATGCGTACAATGAGGGAAAATGGCTTGCAAGCAGGCTCTTCCTTTCTAAGAAGGAGGGCTCGCCTGTTTACATTGGGGGTAGGATGTTTAAGCATGAAAACCACAAATACAGGTCTTCTTGTTCTCTCAGTCACTGAGCTATGTGGTTTTTTAGTGAAGCACAAAGCCAGGCTTAGAGTGCCTGGGACTTATGACTGCACAACAGCAGAGCACCTGATTTGTATCACTTGGGATTATAGGTGCAGGAGGTTGTTAGCATGTTAAATGGGTGAAGAGGATTGATTACTTTACCTTCAGTCCTCACTTTCAAGTCAGTTTGGGAAGTAGGGAAGCTCCAACAGCTCTAAGTGATTAGTATAGTCGTGCTGATTCACATAGATTGTATAAATATCACCTTTGCATTCATACTAGAAACACAAGTGCCTGGTACATAGTAAATGTTTAATAAAAATTACTGATTAGTTGATTAATTAATGCTCCCATGGCTGCTAATAATGTTCCACCTTAATTTCTTTTTATTATTATTAAAGCTTTTCTTTTTTTTTTTTTTTTCCTGAGGCTGGGATTAAGTGACTTGCCCAGGGTCACACAGCTAAGTGTCTGAGACCAGATTTGAACTCGGGTCCTCCTGATTTCAGGGCTGGTGCTCTATCCACTGCGCTACCTAGCTGCCCCCTAAAGTCTTTTATTTTCAAAACTGATAATTTTTCAATATTGATCCTTGCATAGCCTTGTGTTCCACATTTTCCCCTCCTTTCTCCCACCCCCTCCCTTAGATGGCAAACAATCCAATATATATTATGCATATTAAAATATATGTTAAATCCAATATATTTAAACATATTTATACAATTATCTTGCTGCACAAGAAAGATCAGCTCAAAGGAAAGAAAACGAATAAGAAAACAAAATGCAAATGAACAACAAAAAGAGTGAGAATGTTATGTTGTGATCCACAATCAGTTCCTACAGTCCTCTCTCTGGGTATAGATAATTCTCTTTATCAAAAGATCATTGAGACTGGACTCAATCATCTCATTCTTGGAAAGAGTTATTTCCATCAGAATTGATCGTTGTACAGTATTGTTATTGCTGTGTACAACGATCTCTTGGTTCTGCTCATTTCACTTAGCATCCATCTAAATTTAAAAAGAATTACAATCACAATGAATGATCCAGAGAGCATACATTTGGTCTAAGTAGATTTCAGCATATTATCATTGATAACTAGCATATAAGAAATGGCATGTCAGATTGCATCTTGAAGATGTCTTTGGGTCCTCTGGCTAATCTTTGATCTTACAGGGACCACCATGGATCAAAAACTAGTATTATATTAGTAGGCAGCAACTAACACAGAGTGAATAGCATTTTGTCCTAGGGCACCAATAGCTTCCTCATGGCCAACTGCTTGCTGCACCTCAATTTAAGTTCTTTAGGCTGGTGTGCTACAACTGTGGACCCAGCACACATCTTGTCTCCAGGGTCATGGACAGACTTGCACACATGATTAAGCTGTTTTTTATGCCACAAATCTCCCTATTCTCAGCTGAATTTGTCCCAAACGTAGTTAGTTGCTCATGACTCTGAATATCTGTTCTATAAATTCACAGGTAATAGGCAGATAAGTTGGTTCTGCAGTTTGCTGAAATTATGGTGTCTTTGGAAGAAGATTATTTTATTTGGGGTTGTAATTTCCAGTGCCTGGTCCAGTGACTTAGACATAATAGATGTTTAATAAGTCCTTTTTAATTGATGAATTATTAGATCCAAACTCCATAGGGTCCTTAGCACATTCTGCCCCAGGATTTTCTTCAGCACAATAGGGCCAGGTAAGGAAAAAGTGTTAGAGAAGAGAATTTTCCAAGGCCACATGGGTAGAACAGAGCTGAGATTTTAGCCCTTTGACTCTAAATGACTTCTTGCCATTACAACATACGCCTGGCCTTTTACAAGCTGTTGCTCACTGCTCTGTGGAGTTTTGGTGATGTTCATGTCTCTGGGGGTAGTAGGGTTCCAGGCATAAGAAGATTACACTACCAATTAGCCTAGAAATGGAGGGTGGAAAAATTGAAGTAGTCAGGATTATAAAGAACTCACGGTATCCTGGGCTTTTTACCAGGGTGCTGTGAACTTTGGGCAAGAAACCAATTGCCAACACCACCAGCTTTGGAGGAACAGGGTGTTATGAGATGGAGAGGGCTGTGGCTAGAATTTCTGCCATTGCCAGGTTTCTTCCCTGTTGCCAAAGGAATGATTTAACTTCTTGTGCCTCTAGTTCTCATCTCTTACCAATAGTAATTCCCTAGGATTACTCCTGGAAGGAGCAGGCAAGATAATTATGAAGCACTTAGCACAAGGCAAAGCCCATAAATTATATGGAACCCTGAGATTTGTCCTTGCTCAGTATGACACAGCATAGAACAACTACCCTGCCAGGGAGTATAGATGATGATTCACTTAGGGCTTCTGAAGCATTAGCGTGCCTAATAGCATTAAACATGCATCATCCACTGCCATTCCAGGGCCTCTAACAATAACTGATTTATGTCATCTCAAGCAAGTGTACTTGCTTGATTTTTGTGAACATACATCCCCCCATCTGTAAAGGAGAGAGTTAGATTAGATAATTTCTGTAGCCAAAAGAGCTGTAATAATCTGAGAATAATGCTACTGCCCCACCTCCATGGGTCTGATGTCTACATGCCTTTATTAAGCACCTACTATGTGCTAGGCACTATAAGTTCTAGAGGTATAAGGAAAGGCAAAAGACAGTGTCTGCTCCTTAAGGAGCTCATATCAGTGTAATGAAGAAGATTAAACTACAAACAGCCATATAAAACAAGATATGTATGTGTGTGTATATATATATACATATATATATATATATATATATATATATATATATATATAAGCTAAGTTGAATATTGAATGAAAACTTGTAAAAAGTGTAATTTTAACTAGGACTTGAAGGAAGCTGGGAGACAGAAATGAGAAGGGAAAGAACTTCAGATATAGGGAAAAGACAATGAAAAAACACCAAGTTGGGAGATGAAGTTTTGTGTGAAGAACATGAGAAAGGCAGCAATGATGGGTTACAGAAGTATATGAGGGAAGAGAGAAGAGGAGATAAAGTGTAAGAAGCTTGGGAAGGTAGGATGGGGCCAGATTCTAGAGGGTTGAATGCCAGAAATTTTTACATTTGATTCTCAATGTAAGAGGAAGCCACTGGAAATTGAACAGAGGTTGACATGGTCAGACCTTTGTTTTAGGAAGATGCATTTGACAGCTTGAGTGAAAGAACTTTGAGTTGTTTTTCCCATAATTGGGATGGATATGTTCTAACCCACCCAGAGTCTCTTACCTGGTTGGTCCTGCTTATGACCAAAGATTTTGTGTTTTTAATATAGCTACTATCCCTTTCCTCCAACACTTACCAATATGAGCCCCCAGAAGAACTCTTCAGGTTTGAGGCAATTTGTCAATCAGCATAGACTCAATTATATAGCTCATGAATCCCCACTAGTATATATTTTACCAGCCACTTAGAACAATATGTGACTCAGCAGTGACTCAACAATAGTTTATAAACCACCGCCAATATAATTATTTTTACCCACCTGTCAAAACATTATTAAGAACATTTGTTCATATACCCAAAAGGCTATCAAACTGTGCACATCCTTTCATCCAGCAGTATCACTACTAGGTCTGTCTCAAAGGGGGGCAAGAAACCATAGGTGCAAAAATATTTGCAAGCAGCCCTTTTTGTGGTGGCAAGGAATTGGAAATTGAATGGATATCCATCAGTTGGGGAATTGCTGAATAAGTCATCATATATGAATGTAATGGAATATTATTATTCTATAAGAAAGGATGAGAGAATGATTTCAGAAAAGTCTGGAAAGATTTACATGAGCAGATGCTGAGTGAAGTGAGTAGAACCAGGAGAACATTGTATACAGTAACAGCAAGATTATGTAAGGATCAACTATGGTAGTCTTAGCTCTTTTCAGCAATATATTTATCCAAGACAATTCCAATAGATTTGGGATGGAAAATGACATCTTCTTCCAAAGAGAGAACTTCCGGAGATTGATTCTAATCAAAGAATATATTAGTTTCACCTTTTTTTGTTTGCTTGTGATTTTCCCTTTTGTTCTATTTTTTCCCATAATATGACTAATATGGAAATTGTTTTAAATGATTGTACATCTATAATCTATAATAGATTGCTTTCTGTCTTGGGAGGGAGGAGCAAAGGGAAGGAGGGAGAAAAAAAAATTGGAACTCAAAATCTTACAAAAATGAATATTGACAATTATTTTTGCATGGAATTTGAAAAATAAAATACTATTCTGGGGGGGAGGGGGAGTAAAGAACATTTGTTGAAAATAGGCATAGAGATTTATAGAGGCTGGGGACAGGGACTAATCTTCACAAATAGTGAAATGACATCTCAATTAAGAAAATTTATCAATCAAGTTGACAGTTTCTCTGTACCTTTTAGTCTTAGAGCATGAGTTCTTAATAAAGGAAGTTAATTCTCATGTTTAGGGATCTGTGAACTAAGATAGGAAATATTTTCACTAATTTCTCACTGAAATTAAGCATTTCCTTCAATTATTTTTAAAATATCATTCTGAAAAAATTGTTTATAGGCTTAACCAAACTGTCAAAGGTCATTACACATATAAAACTGTTCAAAATCCCTGTTTTAGAGAATTATCTTCTTACCTGAGAAATTTAACACAATCCCAGGAATATAGGTAGATGATAAAAGGCATACAAATTAAACATTTACTGGTAATAAATCATAATTTCATGACCCTCAATTCAGTTATGCATCTCCATATTGGTGTCTCAACCCACAGTTTAAGAAACCTTGATCTAGAGTACTTAGGATTAAATTACTTTCCATGAATTACATAGCCAGTATGTCAGAGTTGGGGCTTGAATCCAGGTCTTCGTGATTCCAACACTGGTTCTCTATCCACTTATGCTATGCTACTTCTAGTTCTAAAAAAAAAAAAAAAAAAAAAAAAAAAAAAAAAAAAAAAAAAAAGATATTTATTCAAATGGTATAGAAAAAAAAAGAAGAAAAGATTTTCATATGCATAAATGGATGGATTACCATATGACTCCTGGGGAAAGACATAAAACACACATGAACAAGGAAGAAATATGGAAGATACACAGATAGTTGAATACAAGATAAAGAAACGTGTGTGAGGGAAGATATATCAAGAACCAATCTTGCACATTTGAAGGGTGTATATGTGTGTGTACATATATGCATATTTTCATATACAACACACTAGACATGTGTATATATTAGCATTTATGTACATGTCAGAAACTACATTGTGAAGTGTATATTCCTGGAAAGCACAAATATAAGAATAAATGTGGCCAGGTTACCAACTCATACCTCTGAAGCTATGTAGCTGCTGATGCCCTTTGTTTTCATTATACTCCTCTCTGCTGGAAGTCACCCCTCTTTACAGAGTGTTTATCACTTCTTGTCATTGCTGGGATACACTGATTATTATCTTCTGGACTTTAATTTTGGAGGGTTACCTGCTGCTCTCTGCTCCCATCTTCTGAGATATAGGAACTAGACATTCCCTTAGTGTATAGTTGTGACTCTGAGCTATCCTACATAGACCCTATCAAAAGTCATCGGAATAAGTTATTATCCTTCATTCTTGAAGAGGACCAAAATGATATCACTGTGTTAGAGTCAAATTACAGAAAGCCCAACTGATGTTGATCAGACCAGTATAAGCTCAGAAAGTTTTGCCATAGGTCAGACACAAATAGTCCCTATGAACATTTGGGGTGGACTTTGTGCTTCTCATGTTTCTTCTGAGCTTATTCAATTCTGCTTTGCTTCCAAACAAAAGTCAGCAGAATATCCCAAGTTAAGAAAGAATTTATTCGTCTGTAAATTGTTCATATCCTTTGATCATTTATCAATTGGGGAATGATTTACAATCTTACAAATTTGAGTCAGTACTCTATATATTTTAGAAGGAAGACATTTATCAGAAATACCAGTTATTAAAATTATTTCTATTTCCCTTCTAATCTTGGCTGCATTGTTGTTGTTTGTGCAAACCTTTTTTAATTTATTGTAATCAAAATGATCCATTTTTGTATTTCATAATATTTTCTAATTTTTCTTTGACCATAAATTCCTCCCTTCTCCAAAGATCTGACAGGTAGACTATTCTTGCTCTCTTAATTTGCCTATAGATCACCTTTTATCTGATGCCTTTCTAGGATTTTGACTCCTATGAATTTCCGGGAGCTTCCATTCCTATTTTTCTTCCTATTGTTTATTACACTTAGCATGTTAGATATACAAAGACATTTTCTCCCTTTCCCTTTTAAATTTAAAACCATTTACTTAGATCTGCAAATCTACAATCAGCTCCATTTTTGTTAGCTCCAACTAGGTGCATTCCATCATTGGAGATGACCCTTTAACTTCTATAATTTAAGCTGAGGTCCAGAAATTTAAATGCTATTTTCAGACTCTTCTTAATTAACTGTTAGCTCACCAAATATGCCTCTCCCCCCCCCCCCAGAAAATCTGGCAGGAATGATGAAAATGTAACCTTTGTAGAACAAGAAATTTGAGCAAGTAATCAGTAAAGTTCTTTTCAGATCTAAAATCTGCTGTTTGATTATTCAGTATCACAATTTTGCACAATCCTGCATACTTTTCAAGTCTTTCCCCCTATCTCACTCTTTTCATCCTGATATTGTATTGCTTTTCTATTTGTATTCTCAATTCTCTACATATAGTAAAGGCTTAATATTTTTTCTAATATTCATTTATTGTTGTTTTTAAGAAAATATATTCATTCGTTTTGTTGGGCAATTGTTAGGGTCAGACAGTTAGGAAGAAGTTTCTGAGGTCAGGTTTGAACTCGGGTCCTCCTGACTCCAGAGCTGGTGCTCTATTCACTGCACTATCTAGCTGCCCTTCATTTGTTGTTAATAATAATATGACAGATAAATAATAACTATTAAGTTAGGTTTAAATGACTTGCCTAAGGTTACAGAATAAATAACAAACTAAATTAAAACCCAAATTATTTTTTCTTGAAAGATGTCATCACTTGGACATCCCAATTGTTCTAGCTTTATGATAGAGCCTATAATTGTCACACTCACTTCTTGTCCTATGACTTAGTTTGGATATAGAATAGTCCTTGGGGATTCCCATAAGAAGATATGAAAAATGGAGTACCTCTGGAATCAATCTACATTCTCATGGTCTCATTTCCAGGAGTGATTCTGGAGACGGGAGTCAGATTTTATTGCTGTCATTTCCCTGTTCCAGTCCTACTTCTCTTTATTCTGCCAATTGTGTGACTCCATTTTTTAAAAAAGGTTTTGTTTTTTAATTTAATTTAATACATGATTACAGGAAAAGAGAAATTAAAAAGATTTCAAAGTACTCAAATCTCATTTACAATGGAAATAGAAAATAAGCTACTCCTAAAAAAGAGCTGGTTGAAAATATAGTTAAAAAAGAAAAAAAAAAAAAAAAAAAAAAAAAAGGAAGGAAGGAAGAAAACAGCAGACCAGTTGAGAAACAAGATGAATTATAACCAAATGAGTAAGTGGAGCCAGTTATATGATTTGGCAGATAGACTGCCTTTACCTGAAATTGGACTAGACTGTGAAGTTAACTAGAAAATTACCAAAAAAACAAAAATGGGAGTAACCATTGACAAAATAAGATAAAAGAAAAAAAAAAAAACTTATAGAAAGGATCATGTCATGTACTAGAGAAAGATGAAACCAAGGAGATTAAACCAGGCTTGCACAAGGAGTGACTAGGTGACTTGCTGATGTATCATGAGTCTAGGGGTAGCTCTATGGAGATCCTCCAAATACTGACGAAACAAAAGCATATCACATTAGAGAAGCGTAAGCCATAGTATGGGATCATAGCTATAATAATTGGGCAGGGCATCTAGTCCAAGCTGTGCTTGAAGAATTGTGTGACTCCATTTACTTGAAAGTTATAATGTTAATTTCTGTATGTCCTCCTCATCCCTTTTCCCAACCCCACCTCAATCAACAAGAACTCATCTGCCTCCTATGTTAGACTCTATGGCAAAAACAAGAAAAGGAATAACTTTAGTTCCTGTGCTCTAAAAACTTAACATCCAGTTAGGGAAATAAAGTGTATCCGTGAAACAGAGAATGAAAAAGCATTTTTAAAAATGCTAGAAAGTGTTATAGAGATTATAAATAATCCTTACTGATCAGGGGCAAGAGTTCTGGTCCTCAAATAATTGCCTGGTTTTCAAGGATCTGGGCTGCTGGGCACTAACCCAGGAAGGCCTTTGTAGGTTACCAGTGGGGCTTGTTACAGTCAACTTAAAAACCCCTTTTTTTCTTAGACTTTTCCAATAGGACTACCTATTGTAACTCATTATTTATTCTTACCCTTCCATACCTCCCTCTGGCAGCCCTGTGTGTCACTATTCTGTTCTCTTTCTTCTTCTTCTTCTTCTTCTTCTTCTTTTTTTTATTGACAGAACATATGAATGGGTAATTTTTCAACATTATCCCTTGCACTCACTTCTGTTCCAACTTTTCCCTTCCCTCCCTCCACCCCCTCCCCTAGATGGCAGGCAGTCTTATACATGTTAACTATGTTAAGTATATGTTAAATACAATAGATGCATACATATTTATACAGTTGTCTTGCTACACAAGAAAAATCGGATTTAGAAAGAAGGTAAAAATAACCTGGGAAGAAAAACAAAAATGCAAGCAAACAGTAACAGAAAGAGTGGAAAAGTTATGTTGTGGTCCATACTCATTTCCCTGTATCCTTTTGCTGGGTATAGCTGGTTCAGTTCATTTCTGCTCTATTGGAACTGATTTGGTTCATCTCATTGTTGGAGAGGGCCACGTCCATCAGAATTGATCATCATATGGTATTGTTGTTGAAGTATATAATGATCTCCTGGTCCTGCTCATTTCACTCAGCATCAGTTGATTTAAGTCTCTTCAGGCCTCTCTGTATTCCTCCTGCTGGTCATTTCTTACAGAGCAATAATATTCCATAGCATTCATATAACAATTTATTCAGCCATTCTCCAATTGATGGACATCCACTCGGTTTCCAGTTTTTTGCCACCACAAAGAGGGCTGCCACAAACATTTCCCTTTTTTAGTATTTCTTTGGGATATAAGCAAGCCCAATAACAGCAATTCTGGGTCAAAGGGGATGAACAGTTTGATAACTTTTTGGGCATAGTTCCAAATTGCTCTCCAGAATGGCTGGATTCTTTCACAACTCCACCAACAATGCATCAGTGTTCCAGTTCTCCCACATCCCTTCCAACATTCTGCATTATCTTTCCCTATCATTCATATAGCTTTGTGTTTCCATAAAATTTGGTGGTCTTCTACTTCTAATTCTATAAAACAGATACCAGAAGATATTAATTAAAATGTGATTTTTAAAACTTAATAGCATGTCTATTGTGCCTCATATAAAATTGGCTCCTGTCAATTTTTGCCCTGAGGATAGCTGTTTAATGTTGAGATAAACCAGAACACATGATCCCATCATTTCCTCTCCTAAGAGAGAATATTCCTGATTTAATTTCCAAGGTCAGTCATTACAAAGAAAATTATGAAATCAGAGATATAATCACACTGTAAGTGATTGGGTTTTGGTATTTTGGTTTATAATGGACAAAGCCTGAGGCTATTTGACTAACAACTGTAATGTATCTGAAAAATGACAAATACATCTTGAAAAAAAAGACAAAACAGTAAGAACAATTAACTGAGAGGAAATAATAGAACATTAAGAAATCTGATTTCTAATCAGACAAAAGATTGGGGATTTTCCAAGTAGGAAGGGGTACAATAAGCAAGAAAATTAGAAAAATAAGTATCCCATTTCTCCCAAGTGTCTCTATGCAATCAAAGGAACATGGAAACAATAACTACCGATCAGTATAGAGGCAGTTTTCAGATACGACATGAGATGTATAATTGTGAGAAAACCCCTTGCATCAATTTTAAAATTTAACTGAGTTTCTGATCAGTATAACACAAGTCCTTGATTAAGGGTCTTTAAATGGCAAAATTTCCATCCATGCAGGGCTAGGTTCAAACAATGCAACTGTGAAAAAAAAGATACCTATAATATCTATATTAATCAGAGTGATATTTGTAATGATTATACTAATCAACCTTTTTTTTTTTTTTTTTTTTTTTTGAGTTTGCTCCCTATCTGCCCCTTCCACTGTACTACGCATCTTCTGAAATGACAATCATTTTGGATGACTATCTGATGTAAGAACAGGAAAATGGAAGTCAGGAGTCAGGTTGAAAGCTCACCTCAGACACAAACTGTCTGTGTTCCAAACACTTCGTCCCTCTGTGCCAGTCTCCTCATTTCTAAAGTGAAAGAATTGGACCAGACAACCTCAAGGGCCCTCCAGGAATACTGACTAGTTTTGGGCCTAGTCCCTATTTTAGCAGATGTTAGATCTTTTCTGCTCTTGTTATTGTTGACAAAATGCTGGTTTGGTCTTTCTAGAGTGTAGTGTCACCTTCATGTGAAGGTGAAATTTCAGGAGGAATGCTTTGGAGTCTGATTATGCTTTTAAAAAATCTCCAGTTCGTGAGATTATAGGCTCACAGATCTAGAGCTAAAAGGGAACCCTAAATCCGGTTATTTTTAAAAATGAGACAGAGACATTCAATATGAATTGCAGTAATCATAATCATAATTTTTTTGAAAGTTGTGAGTTCACTGGTCACACCTCAGCAGCTCAGTTCCCTGGAGTAAAAAGTGTTAAGCCCCAAATATCTCTTGGGGCTTTTAAAAAATATGCCCCAAGACTAGAGATAGAAATAGTTGGTAGAATAATGTCTAGAGGGGACAAGGTGGGATAAAGCTCTCCCTTCTAACCCTTGAGTAAGAGAAACATATTTCTCTTTGCTTTCCAGGTCAAGCTTTCACTCTGGGATGTGCAGCTGCCACACTGCCCAAGCTCTGTTCTGGGTCAGTGTGAACCCTCACCCTTGTTTGCATGCCCCTGGTTTTGTCTGACTGGTCTCTCAAAGGTTTCTCATAAATAGACAACATGGACAGGCCAGAACAAACCACAAAGGAACATTCTGTTTTCCTCAGATTTTTTTCTTTTCTTTTCTTTTTTGAGGGGTAGGGGTGAAGGCCAAAACGTTTCCTAGCAGGCTCTTTAAAACCTTCATCAAAATTCCTAACGATGCCTCTGCCATTCCACTCTGCAGACACTAACAAGGGGGTACAAAAATAGAACAGACACTTTTCAAGGAGCAAATTGCTTTTACACATCAATCAAAACTACAGTATCAGGAAAATTTCTGAATAGTGTGTAACCAATAATAAAGTACTTGATCTATTTTTTAAAATGAAAATGCACATTATTTATCTAGCACCTATTTCTATAAATCACGAAGTATAATGGGAAGTATTATGGGGAGATTCAGAAATTGTAATCACTAGAAGTTTGATTTTGACGACTCTAAGAGAGCTACGAGGGATCAGTTTGTCTAGCTCCGTCATTTTAAGACAATTCTCTTCTGAGAAGTGAGCTCTACTAAAAACTACTTCCTTCCTGAGACTCTTCAAGCTAATAGCACTTTAATTTATATTGCACTTAAAGTTTGCAAAGCCCTTAAGGAGTATACAACCTTGTGTGGTTGTTGCAGAGGGTAGGGTCAGGAGTAAATCTAGGTGATCTAACTAGGTGAAATGATCAGGCTTCTGTTTGGGATTTTCATTACCACTAGTTAAATGGATGGAAGATATTTCTGGAATGTAAATTCCTTGGGGTCAAGCACAGTTTTTTTATCTTGATCCCTAGTATCCAAAACAACCTAAAATGTGGGTGGGGAGAGGGAGGATGAAAGATGGGAAGGGATTAATCTAAATTTTTAGTTCTTATTGATAGTAACACTTCACTTTTCAAATAATAATAACTAGATATAGATATCTATTATGTAGAGATCTAGACATAGAATAGATATAGATATATTGATATATAACCCTATTATGTGTCAGGAATTGTGCTAAGCACTTTAAGAATTTTATCTCATTTAAGTTTCCTAACAACCTCGAGAAGTAAGAGCTATTATTATTCCCATTTTACAGTTAAAGAAATCTCTGCAGATAGAGGTTCCACCTGACTTGTCCTGAGGTCACATAATTATTTGAATCTGCACTCATATCTTCCAGACTCCAGACTCAGTGGTTTTATCTTACTGCACTATCTAGATACAGTGCAGCTTTCTGCTGCCCTCCCTGAGGAGCTCCTTTTTAATAAGACACTAAAATAAAAATAAAATGAGGGGAAAAGAGTTTATCAAATTAAGACATCGATTGAGTCACTAGTGAACAAATTTTTTCTATCTTCTTTAAAGAAAAGCTTGGCCACTATAATTATATGCTGTTTGGTTTTCTTTGTGCTTTCCACTTACATTGATGTAGTAATTGAATATTTCGTTTTCCTGATTCTACTTCTTTCATTTTGAATCTGTTTATGTCTCTCCCTGATTCTTTCAATCCTTCACACCCATCATTTCTTTCAGTGTAAAAATATTTTATTAAATTCGATTGATGAGTGTATATTTTGTTTCTAACACTTTGCTGCCACAAAAAGTGTTGCTATTAGTACTTTGCTGTCTATGGGATCTTTACCTCTTTGAATGTGCTTTTCAATGAAATACATAGTGGATTAGTTAATTGGTAGATCAATTTATCTAAGTGGCTGTTAATGACCTTCAAGTGATTTGACCTGGGTATTTGTTGACCCATTAAATGTCACTGAAAGAAGTGTTTGTTTTCTTAATGGGACTCTGCAATTGTTTATTGTTGGAACCCTAACTAAAGGCAACTGCCAGTGGCAAATAAGGGAAGCTTGCTTAGTTTAGGGGACAATACTTGAAACCAGTTAGGTTGCTCTTTTCCTAAGGAAAAGAATAGAAGCAGGTGAAGTAGTTCAGTAAGTCAGTCACTGTGCCAAGCTCTGGACTGGGCCAATAAAGGAAGATTTTGAGCCAAGATTTAGGCAATATGGCCCATCTTCTTAGAAGGAAGAATTGCATCGTCCCCAACTAATCTTCAGTCACAACTTTGGTGTCTAGCTAATAATGATTCTAGCTACTATGGATGTGAGCACTACACTCCATACTGACCAATAAATGGGATTAAAGGAGGCAGAGGATGAACTGCAGAGAGCAGGACTCAAGTTGAACAAGAATGGAGAGTGAAGTGTAGGTGGAAAGAAATGGAACCTCTCTGTGTGACGAAGTAGTACTCTAACTGGTTGTTGTTTTTTTTGTTGTTGTTGTTGTTTTTGTTTTATGAAAATAGAATGCTAAATTACAGAAAAGATGTAGGTAAAAATGGAGGCAGAGGCACATAATGGATACAAAGGAGTAGTTGGAGAATTGTAATGCCAGCAAATTTTTAGATCCCTGAAAATAGAACTAGGAATTAACTGAACTTTTAAAAGATGTAGCTAAGCAAAAAAAAATAAGGAAGATTCCATGGAACTACTCATTTGGTAAGACAGAAAAATGTCAGTTTGGAAAAATAATATAATTAGTAACTAGTTGGGTAACAGTCTGAGTCAGAAAGGAAAGAGGACACTAGTGGTATATAGCCCAGGATTCTGTGCTTGACCCTAGTGTGTTCAGTATTTTTTCAACTTTTAAATTTTAGGTTTAATTTTAATTAAAGTTTGTTAAAATTAATTAATGAAAATTAAGTTTAATCCAATTTTAAAATTTAAATTCAAATTTGAAAAAATGACAAAAGATGGAAATAGCCCCTGTTGGAAAGGTTGAGGAAAAATAAGCACACACGGATGAATTATTGGTAGAGCTGTGAAATGAGCGTCCTCAGGAGAGCACAGGAGAATAGTTAAACAGATGGTGGTACATGAATGCAATGGAATACCATTGTGCTGAAAGAAACAAGGAGCATGATGAATACAGAAAAGCATGAAAAATTTATATGAATTGATACAGAATGAAGTGAACAGAGCCAAGAAATAATATACACAATGATTACAGCAATTTCAATGGAAATAAAAACTGCATGTTGTGAAATACTGAAGAACAAGGTTGGCCCCCCAAAAAGAGTTATAAAAGACATCTCCACTGGATACTTAGCAAACCTGGAAGGCACAAATGTAAAATATTGCATATACAATCAGATTTTTTTCCAGTAGTGTATAGTTTTCCATAATTTTTTTCCTTTTTCCTCTTTAAAAAAAACAAAAACAAAAACTAAGAGTTCACTGTCTAAAAGAAAGAAAAATTACAGGGGAAATCTTTACTGACACTTTAAAATGCTGTGAAGCTGAGAAATATAGCAAATATTTTGAATTACAACATAAGGATTCAGAAAAACATCTCAATAAGCTAGAATGATGGGCAGAGTCTAAGATAAAATTGAAGAGAGAGAAATGTAGTCTTGTGCTCAATCAAATGTAAATATTAAGATCAAAGTGAAATGATTAGACTAATGCATTCAAAAAAAGCAAAGGTCTTAGGTTGTTGCATCAGTAAAAGTATAATATCCAAAGTGAAGAAGGGATAGTCCTATGACACTTTGTCCTGGTCTGAGCATATCTAAGGTATTGTGCTTATTTCTGGATTCCAATTTGTGGAATTGGAACATGAACAAACAGGCAGAGGCCATCCAGGAAGGTGAGATCCAAAACCATGCCATATAAGAAAACCATGCCATATGAGGAAACTGGGTAGAATAGATCTGGAGAGAAGAAAGAACATGATAGTGAAGGTATGCCAGCCAGAAAGCAATTAGATTTATGAATTATTCCAAAGGGCAATACAAGAACCAGTATATATACGTTTCAGGGGGAAAGCCCAATTAAGTGCTTCCTAACAATTTAAGTTGTTTGAAAATGGAATGAGTTCAACATATCCTGAGTTCTTTCCATAATGGGAAATTTTCAAGGAGTCATTGAATATCCATGTGTACAGAATGTGGTGGAGGGGATTTCCAAGAAGTCCTTTTCAGCTTTATGATTCCATGTGTCTGGTCCAGGTATGACATAATAAGGGTGTGCACTAGGATGATTGTATTGAGAATAGATAGGAAGGAATAGGTTTAAGACAAACAGTATTGGGAAGGAAGAATTTTCAGGACTTGGCAGCCGATAGGATATGAGTAGTTGGAGAGAAGGAAGGAATTCAAGATGATCTGACATTTTTAGCCTGACTGGTGAGAAGAAAGATGGCACTACTGACATAAATTAGAGAACCAAGAAAAGGAAGCTGGTTTGTAGAAGAATGATCATTAATTTAATTCAAACATGCTGAGTCTGAAATCAGTAGCATGACATCTAAAAAGAAATATTCAATAAACATTTGTAGATAGGGAGATGGAAAATGGGAACTCATTAAGATTGAGAGAAAAAAAGATTTGGAAATCATTTGTTTTTAGGAATTCATTAAAGTCAATAGAGGGCATGATGTCTTGGATGAAGAAAATATATGAAGAGAAGAGATCAAAAACAGAACCTTAAGAAAGGGTCTACACTTATGGGACAAAAAGAAGAACCCATGAAGGAGATACAAGGGATGAAAGGAAGTAGCAAGAGGACCAGAATTACAGGGGGGCTCCAAAAGCCAAGTGAGTGGGATAGAGGACCAAATCCGGAATCAGGAAGATATGAGTTAAAATCCAGCTTCTGACACTTCCTAGCGGTGTGATCCTCAGCAAGTTACTTCACCCTGTTTGCCTCAGCTTCTTTCATCTGTAAAATGAGTGGAGAAGGACATGGTGAACCACTCCAAATGGCACTTACATAGTGAATCTTTGCCAAGAAAACCTCAATAGGATCATGAAGAGTCAGTGACCAAACAACAACATAAAAGCTAAAGAAAGAAGAAATAATTAATTATCAATGGTATATGCTACCTAGTGGTTGAGGAGAATGAGACATAAAGTAAAGGTCTATGGACTCACCACTAGAGGATCACTTAAAATTACTTAATGATCTTAAGTAATCTCTCCCGGGTCACAGAAAGTGGAAAGTGGAAAATTCTATCATGAGTTCACTGGCCAACCTTGCTCATTCACAAACTCTTAAACATTTAGAAGCATAGATTCTTTGAGTTGTAAAAGAATTCAGAGGTCATCTTTCTAATCCAGCTAGAGATAGATGGCTTAGAGTTCTCCAAAGTAAAGAATATATTAACTTCTGTGTCACACTCCAAGAAGTTGAACCTACTCCCTCAGATAAACTATGCAGAAATATAATGGCTAAAGGCAAAGCCAGATTTTGGCTGATACAGGCAATGATGATGATGATGATGATGATGACAATGATGAAAAAAAGGAGCAACTGAGGAAAAAGAAGCAAGGGACTCTCTTTATAATAGAGTTTCCCAATAGTAGAATAGAAAACAGAAGAGAATGAGCATTTATATACCAATCATTATGCTAAGTGGCATTTTATAAATATTATCTCTGTGGATCTTCACGATAACCCAGCAAGGCAGATCCTCTTATTAAACCTGTTTCATTGTGGTTAAGCAGATTAAGTAATTTACCCAGGATCACATAATCAATAGGTATCTGAAATCTAGTGCTCTGTCCACCTCCACCTTTACCTGTCTCTCTAAAGAGTAGAAGGGATTAATGGAGCCACAAATTGTGTCTGGAGATGTATGTGAATGGAGTGAGGATAAAAGTGTTACAAGAGGTAGGATAGGAAAGGGCTATTCATATGGGGTGCTATTCTAGGACAGCACAAGCAATATGTGTTTGCTTTAATAGTGTGACCTCCCCAGGATGAAAGTCTGCGAATGGACTTCTGGCTGAAGGAGCCGGAGAGCCAGATGGGATATTGGCTCTTCCATGGGGTACAGACTCCTCTCCCTCGACTGGCCAGATTGAATCAGAGTCCCCAGACTAACATTCTCCTGTTCAGGAATCGAGGAAATTACCCTTGTCTTCCAAGTCTTTGTTCTAAAGCTTTCCAATAGCAAGCCAGAACTAAAAGATTAGACTTGGCTATCTGAGCCCAGCTTGACTGAGGGAATATGAATGCTAAAATGTTCTAGACTTTGTGGATTCCTCTAGCAAGGAGATCCAAGGATACACCTGCAGTGCCTCAGGCAGTTACACCTAAGAACCAGGATAGAGACAGCTTAGAGCAAAGGAATTCCTTGGCCCAGAATATAGCCCAAGGGGCTAAGCCCATGGAAACTGGACGAAAAATGTGAACTGAGATAGCAGTGGTAATTGGGAGGCATTCCCAAGGTGAACAGATGCTGTGACCAGCAGGCTTCTGTCTCTAAAGCCTCCGTGACAGTTGTAGGTAAAGGCTAGAAGGATTCAAGAGCTGGGGCAGGAAGAGGAAGAAAGCGTTTGTCAAGAATACAGACCACCAGGTGAGCTGTCTGCCAAACGGTGTGAGGAAGGATCCCATTCTGTTTTAAGGGTGGGTGAGTGCACTTCAGGGATTCTGGGTTCTGACAGATCAATCTGCCTCTTACCTTGAATAGAACCAGGCTTCCATGCCAGTTCCGCGTGCCATGTCCCATCCCCTACTTTCAAGCTTCCATTTATTTATATTTGTTCTCCGTTAGACTATTGCAGCTCCCCTTTATATTCTTCATTAGAAAATAATATCCTTAAAGACAAAAACTGTGTATTTCTATCCCTGGCACTTGGCACAATTCCTGGCACACAGTAGGGACTTTTTAAATGTTTTACTAATATCTATCTGAACTCCAAAACAACTAAGCAAATTAAAGGGGGAAGGAATTATCTTGTTAGTCCCTGGATGTTTGTAAGCAAGGTCACACACACACATACTTGTATTTTGGATCAGGACCTGTGATTTTACTGATATAAAGAACACGAGGTCCGGAGGCTCCTATCTATGCAGATCAGCTTGTGCTCAACTGCCCAGGTTTAGTGACTTGCCCAAAATCTCACGTCAATGAGAGTTGCTTGCTTTTATGTCTTCCTGACTCCTAACTCCTGCCACTTCAGCTCTCTCCACTATCCCCCATACTTCTCATATATACTATGACAACCATCCCTCTATGCTTATCGAGAGCATTGGACGGTTTTCCAGAACTCCAGGTTCTGGAATTAAATGCTGTTTTTACCGGGTTTCTTATGTTCTATGTTATGACCAGTGAGAAAGCTGGAGGAAGACAAAAATGTAACTCTACTAAGTGGGTTTCGCATCCATCTAGTAGTCCTTATAAAGGCTCCTTTTCCTTTCATATTTTAGGAATGTTTCCCATTTTCAGTCCTGGACTTGAATGTTCATTTGAATCTTTTACTTGGGTCAAAACTTTGGAAGTAAAAGGGCTTGGTGCACAGTGTGACTGCTGCTCCCTGTCACCCAGTCTCTCAGTGATATTCCTGACCTTCTCCTCGTCCCCCACCCTAGCTGCTAAGCACAGCATTAAGTTTCCAAGAGTAGAAAGGTTCAGGTCCTCCTGTTGCCACCTTTTACCTTTGTAACCTTCGGCTTCACATTTCTCTACCTCAGTCTCCTCAACTATAAAATGAGAAGGCTGAACTAAATCCAGTTCTTAATGACCTCTAATCCACCTGAGAGGATGCGGTCTGGACAGGGAGCACTGTCATTTCGGGATGTTTCAAGCCCGGTCTGGCCATTGTCCAGTGGGTGGTGCAAGAGAGTTTACTCTGTACAGATCCGATACCGGTGCTGGAGGCTGACAAGGGTTATCACAGTCCCGGCTCTGGTGAGGTAGCAGGGGCCAAAGGAGCTGGCAGCCGCCAGTGCTACAGGCACCTTTTTCATGTTTGTTTTAATTTTGTCCCCATCATGATTCACAGCTGAAGTATAGACCAGGTGACTGAGGAGATCAAGAGGCTGTGTTATACAGAAGAATGCCACAATCTTGAAGCCAGAAAAGGGGGTGAAAAAAAAAGGAAGGAAAAGAGAGAGCTTCAACTTTGCTTTCAATTTTACCTGGTTAAATGCTTGCCTCCAACCTTTGCAAACATATCAGTTTATCCTGAGACAGGACTGTGCTGCTGAAAGACTATGGGGTTGTGCTTTCTAGCAGAGAGGTTGTTTTAAATGAAAGGGGCTTGATGTTGCACACTTTCAGCTTTTGCATCCCAAATTCTGGATTTTCATGAATGGATTGGTCTAGAAGTTTGTCATAGAGGAAATGACATACAGAAAAATTGACTTGTCAGTCCAGGATCCATCTGGGGAGCAGACTGATCCAAGTAGCAATTTCTGGTTAAAACGGCATCAGGTTGGCCTTTTCCCAGCTGGAGTCCAGTGAGAGGGAAACAAATCAAGAGTCTGGAACTCATTGGGGTAGGAGGGGAAAAGAAAGGGAAAGAGATGGCATGGGACAGGGGAAGGCTGTTTCTAAGACAACAGTCTGGAGAAAGAAAAGATGAGACTTGGAAAGAAAGAAAGCCAACAGAACAAACACCCTAGAAACCTGTAGAAAAGATGGTCCAGAGCCTGGCACCGAATCAAGGACCAAGGCTTAAGGTGGAAAAGTCAAATGACTAGTTCTTCAGCATTTCTTGACCTCTTATGCCAGGAGTGGGAGGAGACACCGGCCACTATTTATATGCAGAGTGGGGTATGTGATATATAAAAACTGTTAGATGACTCCCTCCTCAACCATATCTGCGGCTACTTAGCACTCTTCTTTTGCAAAGCTCCTGCTCAAGTCTTTTATCAGTCACTGCCTTCTGTCCACAAGAAACCAGAGAATTTGTAAGTATCCTCTTAATGTCTGTTATTTTGAGTTTTCCTCATTACTGGGTAATTTCTATTATTATTTATCTGAATGTATTTATTTCCTCCTCCCCTTTTTGAAAAACTGCAGTTTCTCCGTAAGCCCAAATGAAATAGATTAGTTCTAAAGGCAAAGTTCAAGAGATGCAGTAAGTTTCTGGGGGGGTTTTGTTTTCTTTTAAACCGAACCACCAACTTCTTTAATACAGTTTGAATGTTCTGTTGTTGTTCGTTGAGGCATTTACTTCCTCTCTGGTGTTAAGACAG
Source organism: Sminthopsis crassicaudata (assembly GCF_048593235.1). Classification (NCBI taxonomy): domain Eukaryota; kingdom Metazoa; phylum Chordata; class Mammalia; order Dasyuromorphia; family Dasyuridae; genus Sminthopsis; species Sminthopsis crassicaudata. Next base: position 367,015,541 of record NC_133617.1, read on the forward strand.
AGTAAAAGAATAATTTTGCACAAAAGTGACAGAGGATATGTGACAAGGGAATCCCTTTGACTGCTAAATTGTCCTTCTGTGGAATACTGAATTTGGAATCAAAGAGGTGAGTTTGGACCCAGCTCTGCCATTAATTATGTCATTTTGGACAAATCCCTTATTGTCTAAATTTCAGTTTTCTCAATCAGCCGATACAGCTTGAGAATTAGAGTTCAAATGTTGGCTCTGTCACCAAGGGCAAATCACTCTCTCTCAGCCTTAGTTTTCTCATCTGTAAAATGGGAATAATACAGAATATCCACCAAAATTTAATGTAGTTTTTAACTATTGAGTTAAAAATGACTAAGACTAAATTATCAAAACTTAAAACCACATTTTTGAGACACCCTTTGTTAATCACCTACTTCCCAGCTTTGCTGTGAGAATCAAATGAGATAACATGTATAAAGAACTTTTTGGACTTTCCAGTGCTATTACAAATACTAGATATTATTATTATTACTATTATTATTATTATTATTATTATTATTATTATTATAGAAAATAAAAAGGGTGAACTAAGTGGACTCCAAAGGTCTTTCTAAGTATAAACCTACATATGATCTTATGATTTGATGACTTCTGAAATTCCCTCCCTCACTTTCCAAACCTAAAAGGTTCCATAGTGATTCTAGGTTCCTCTCGATTTCATAACATTACCCAGGCTAAAGAAGCTTATGTTCTTGAAATAGTTAAATAGCATAGAAAACTTGATATTTCTATGACTCAATGGGAATAAGTGAGGCACAGGGTATTAGTCTTCCTAATTATGGATTTATGTCTTTTTCTACATGTCCTGTCATGCTGAGAGAGTTTGTTTCACAAAAGCCTATGGTATGGAGAGAACTGCTCACATTTGAAGTCATTTGCTAGGGCAAATCTGATGGTACTTCCACATATGTGCAAACTTCAGATTTTGATTCATAGATCATTGAAAGAAAAGGACTTACTAGGGAGTGGAATACAGGACAATTTCTTTTTTCTTATTCCAGCCTTTGGCTTTAAAGGGAATTGGGCTCCATCTGCTGCATCAGAACTGAGAATACTCAAATTAAAGACTATTTGTAAGTACCAAATGCATACCTTAATGACAAATTCTGTTCATACTAGAACATGAATATTTGAATATCCCTCATTTAGAGAAAAAAAAACCCTATATGTTAATTATGCAAATGGAGATTTTATTTTAAACTCATCAGTTGACTTTATAACTTATAAGTCACATTTGCCTCAAGAGTTGAGAAATGCCAGTCTTCAGCTTTATGGATTTCAGATATATAGTACTATGGAATTGTGAAAAAGATTTGATTGGAGGAAAGTTAGTCTTAATTGCTATATCGAAGCTTTTCAGTTGCAGACCACCCCAGCAGATGAATTTAAAGAGCTTCCTCTGGAACTTCTTAAGGAAGGACGATATTCTTAGCCATAATGAAATCTTCTCCAAAGAATTAAAAAAAAAAAAAAAAAAAAAAAAAAAAAAAAAAGGATTTTAGGCATTTTACTCATCGCTTTTCCCAGTTAACAGACTATCATCTCCAAGCTAACTTTTTATTGTTTTCTAATATAATTCAGAATTTTTACTTTTGAGGAAGGAACAATATCTTGTGGAAGTGTCTAAAAATTATCTGTTATTTGATGAATGGTTTAAAGCATGTTATCAACAGATTTCATTTAAGCCTTCTGCTAGTTTGAAAATGAGAGAATTCCTTAACCTGAGCAACAGGTGAGAAGCTTGACAGTGAATAAAAGCTTTCCGTGAGTATTGTCTAAAAAAAAATTTTTTTTAAAACAATTGTCTCTCACCTCCAAAATAGTTTTTTTTTTTTTCCACTTTTTTTGGTAGACCAAAAAGATCACCATAATTTTGCCTGCTTTTCATATATCTGCATTTGACCACAAGATGGAGACATGACAATTTAGCTTTATTTCTTTCAAGGCATAAAATCTAATCTTCAGTGATAGGACGAAAAAAGTCCCTGAATTCACTGACAATTCACCAAAAAAAAAAAACTATGAAATAATATTGGAATCAGAATCTGTTCTTTTGTCATTAGACATTTGATTATGTTATGTTAGAATGAAGGGTAGGATCTCAGAGTAAAACAACTCTTCTCATGACCAGCATTTTGTTGGTAAAAAATATAAGGACATATTATCTTTTGGTCTTGTACATGACTTGATCAGGAGGTTCTTAGACCCCGTAATGTAAGATTATAATATTTCTACTTCATTCCTGGCATTCTGGCCTCCATCTACATTTAAACAGAGAGCATGTTTCCTGATTTACATATTTTTTACCCCTTGTCATATGGAGGAAAGGAAGGATGAATGGACATACTTTGAATGGCATTGGTGACACCCCACATAATTCTCTTTGGACAAATAATTTTGGAAACAAAACTTTTGAGGCAGAAGCCCAAGGCACACATCTAAGTTTACTTCTTGTGGATGGGCTGGAGGAACAGGTATGCCTATTTCAAAATAATCCCTTTCTGTGGATGATCTTTGGGATCTGGCTTATGGCAGTGTTTATGGGGGAATTCCTGGGAGTTCTTGGCTGATATCTGAAAAACTGACCCATATCAGTGCAGTCTTTGAATACCTAACACACCCTCTAAAATCAGTGGAAACGAGGTGGGCAGGCTGGGAAATGTGTGCCAGGAAATTTGGGACTAATAAATCACATTGAGCGAATTAAGGAAACTCATCTGGGGACAAAATAATCGACTTAATAATGTCTGTAAGTCATTGGCCACCAAGAAGGAAAATCAGACTACAAACGAAAATCATAATATCATAACTGGTACACAGTATCTTTATATACATTGAGTGTACAATACATATCAGGGTGGCTCAGTGAATGAATTTTCATGTATTGTCCTTTCCCCTAATGTAGTCTTGTATAATATTGATTTTTTTGCCTTTGTCAATTTAGCTAAAATTATAGTGTCTATAAATGCAATCTAGAATATTGGTCAAAGGGTGCTGGGTGTTACTCAGGTAATGTTTTCTTATTGTCCAGTTAGTGTCTAGATTAAAAGGGGGGATAAAGGAACTAATAGAGCCACAAAACAAGTATTCTGGTATTACAAAGTTTCTTGGGTAACCAGAAATTGAACATTTCTATTTAAATTTGTGAAATCTATCTTAGCTATAGCCAAAACATTTAAAAGGCTAAGCAATATACACCTGCTCTGTGATACTCCAGTCATCTAGAAGAAATATCTGTAAGACTCTGGAGCAGCAGCAGTTATCTTTAAGAAAGAAAAAAGCCAAACTTAAGCAAAATAATAATAACAATAATAAATCTAATATCTATCAAGCTGTCAAGCTGAAGAAAAGATAACATGATTTGACTTTTATTTTTACTTCTGTACTTGGACAGTTGTTCTTGGCTAGGTTTTTCTTATCTGGTTTCATTTATACTTCAATTTCCAAAGTTCCAAAATAGCAGAGGTTTAGGGCGCTTTTTCTTTAAGTGCCCAAGTTTGAGAGAATGAATATATTTACTCTGTAATATGCCAGATATTTAGATGGCCTTTTAATCAGTGTACAAATTGCACTGACATTTATCTTTTACCTGTCCTTCCCTTTTAAGATTCTGAATACACAGAAAGCCAGGTTACCAGATTGATCCCCTTTGTCTTGACCAGAGTAGTGTGAGTTTCATAGAATTTTCCAGTTTTGTTAAAAGGACTTACTCTAGGAGGAGAGGATTACTAAAGAGGAATTTTAACTTGTCTCATCTTTTTTTTTTTCCTTGTAAAAACCAAGTATTTGAAGTAGCTTAATCCTTCAAGCAATATCAAAAGGCACATTCAAAGTGCCTGTGGCTGGAGAACAACTGACTGATTTCAGTTGTTCTGAAACAAACAAAACAAACAAAAATTTTAAAATATATATCTTGTCTTCTGGGAATTTGAGTCTAAGACCACCTTCCTTTAAAAATCAATTCAGTTGAATAGCCATTTATTAAATGCTTACAATATCCCCATAGCATTGTATTAAGGCTAGATCTAAAACCTAAAAAGACTTTTTAAAAATGATTTCTGTCCTCAAGCAGCTTTCATTCTACTGAAATCCGCTTAACGAAAGAAACTCAGATTCTAGTGGCTAATACAGTTTCATTCTTTTATCAAAGCAAAATGTGCCCGATCTGTAACTTATCAAATATTTACCTGTAGTCAAAGTATAAATGTTTAACCCTCCACTGAAAATAAAAGAAAATTCAATGCCAAAAGAGCAATACCGAAAAAATAATGGTGAGCAATCCCAAGGATTAATTCCCTTTAGTAATTCTCTTGTTAGTAAATGTTTTTGTAAATGGAATGATGGGCATCTAAAAGGAAATCTCACAGATTGGCACTGATTAATAGCACCTGTTCCCAGCCTGACCCATGAGAAAAGGTGTCTATCTCCAGACACATCCTGCTCTTGCCCTGGGTTTTCTGCTATCAAACTGTCATCACTGTAACACCCTGATGTTATCTACTGGTCTAATTGTGGTTTTGTACTTTGGGCATTTTCCTATAGTTCTTTTACCCTGTCTATGTTATTTCAAAGTAATTGCAATTCTGCTCTTGGATATATTTCTTTGCATGCGTACCCAAAGTTATGTTATTGATTTTTCCTTAACGTGAGAGGTAGCATGGCAGAAGATTGAGCCTGAGCATTGGAGACAGGAAAATCTGAGTTCAAAATTTGCCCTGCTACAAGATTGTGACCCTGGAAAAGATATTTAGTGTCTCATTCCCTAGGTAACTGCCTAGGCTGAAAATTAGGTATGAATTATAGAAGAGTTGCCTATTCATAGGGAAGTTTCCATACAAAGAATTCCCAACAGCTAGGAAATCAAAAATCTGTATCCTATCTGCCTTTTCTCAACTGCACATTTTAAAAAAAAAAAGCTATTATACAACACGATTCATATTATATATTACCTTTTTGTGTCACAATACTTCATCTCGTCTATATTTATTGTGGCTATGGCCTTGGTCTGTTCTTCTTACACACTAGGACTGGGTATGGTGCTGGCATTCTCAGTTTGCATATTTCTCCTGGTTATATGATTGGCATTCTTTTTGGACATTGATCGATATAATTCTCTTTTTTGCATGCTGATTTTGGCTAGGTCATTGGCATTTTTGTACCTTTGTGGTTCTCTTGTTGGCATTTTAAAAATATTACTGTTGGTTATATTATCAGTATTCTCTTTTGCTTAATATGCTACTTATGTTATTAGCATTCACCTTTGCATTTAGTGTGATCATATTTAAGGCATTCTCTTTTGCACATTTAGCCATTTTTCATTATGTTATTACCATTCTCTTCTTCGCACTTATCTTGATTACACAGTATATGCACGTTTATTTTGGTTGGCACTGCCATTCTATTTTGCATAATTTTCCTAGTAATGATTTTGCTCTTGTCCTTTGCATACTTCTCCTGGGTAAGATGTTGAAGTTTTCCTTCTGCGTGATTATCTTGGTTATATTACAGGCATTATATTTTGCACATTTGTTTTTTTTTTTATGTCATTGGGTTTTCATTTGAATACTTATCTTAAGATATATTTGGCATTCTTCTTTTGTGCAGTTCCATGGATTTGTTATTAATATTTTTCTATGACATATTTATTGCAATTATGCTTTTGGTATTGGCTTCTTGCATTCTTGTCATGGTTATTCCATTTATATTCCTGTTTTGTGTTATCCACTTTCTTTCCTTCTGTATCTACAAAACTCTTTGAATATAAGATGACTCAAATAGTTAACAAAAACAGCACCCATGGTCACAGCCACAAAATGTTTAGATAACTCAAATACAAGTTCAAATAGTCACTTGTCCTTTTGACTTTCAGGGAAGGGGATTTTCTTTAGAATACTACAACTGTATACTACTTTACATATTGGAGCATATGCCTGAAAATTTGCGCCTAAATAAAATTTCAATTTCTATCACTTTTGAGCTAGATTAAGGGAGATCTGGATCTCTGGTTCCCTCAGTCAATAATTTTGCAAAATAATCAATCCAATTGCAATACTAATGAACACATTCAAATTAATCTGAGTTTTATACATTGGAATATTTAAAAATCTTTTTCATTTAAATCTTTTCATTTAAAAAAGATCTTTCTGGAAAAAAAGAAACTTAAACTAAGAAAGCTTCCTTTCTTAGTTGAAGTAAAATTTAATTATTTTCTGCATTTTTATTCATCTCTAAATTGCATTAATGTTAGGGCAACTCATCCCTATCCTTGAAAGCACATTCCTTCTTGTACAAGCAAAATCATCCCTGACAGGTATCCTGCACATGAGAAATAACACAATTAAATGAAGGCCTGCTCTTCTCCATGTATCAGTGGGGTTTTGGTGACAGGGTAAATTTAAGGGACCCTCTTCAACTTTATTTCTCTTTCAAAAGGAAAATAGTGGTGCTTTCCTTCCTGAACATCATCTCATTTTTCAAGCCCTAAATAAGCTGATCTTCCAAAGATGCATTTATAAATGGAAATAATAATAAACCCTCCTCTTTCTTTTAAGGAGCCAGGGGAAATAATAACCATGGAGGATAACCCCACTGTCATTAAGCTAGACACTTCAGAAGGAACTGATTCATCATGGCGAAGGAGAAAGTTCATTCCCAGAACCATTGGCTATATCACCGGAGATATGAGAGAATATGCAAACTGGCTCAAAGGTATCTGTCTATATCTGCTGTGGGACGTAGTTCTCTGATTTTTTCAGCCTTTGAATTGAGGTCTGCTTCTCCATTTTATCTGAGGAAGAAACACTCAATCATTCTCCTAACCCCTTTTCATCTCTCACTTTCTTCCCCTATCATTATTTCTCTTTTTTCCCCCTTCAATCTTCACTTCCTCTTTCCTGTAAGCACCCCATTCTCTCCCTTTTCCTTCCTATCTAAATCCTTCACATACACAAATAATCTCAGTGGAAGTCCAATGACACCAAATAAATGACTTTATGGGGTATGAGAGATAGCCAGTGAAAAATATGAATATATCATGGGAAGAATCCCACGCAGTCCAGTGTCACCCAGTCACAGAATTTGTGCATGGGATTACAGGATAGAAGACTGGGAAAATAGGAAGCAGACAGGTTATGAAAAACTTGGAGTGACAGAGGATTTTATATTTGATCCTGGAGGTGATGGGGAGCCACTGGAATTTATTGACTAGAAAAGTGACATGGTCACACCTAAAATCACTTTGATAACCGAGGAGAAAATGTGGTTCCACAGCAAGAGGAGGCTGGGTGATTGGCCACTTATTACAGATATCACAGAAGGAATTCCCATTTAAGTGCAAGCTGGACTAGGTGATCAGAGTGTGTTGTCCCACTGAGATTACATGAATATAGGTCTTTGCTTTTGATACTTAGCAATGACTAATCTTCCATGTTCTGGTTTCTTTCAGACAAACCTATCATACTTCAGTTCCTTGACTGGATTCTTCGAGGCATGTCCCAAGTGATGCTTATTAACAACCCCATCAGTGGGATCATAGTCATAATTGGGCTGCTGGTCCAGAGCCCCTGGTTTACTCTCACAGGCTCCCTGGGAAATATAGTGTCTACACTCACAGCCCTACTGCTCAAACAAGACAGGTAGGGATCGTCCACGTGGGGCATCTTGTTTGTGACAACCCTTAACCTTCGTTCAAGTGAGGAAAGCAGGATTCCATGAGGAAAGAAGAAAGGCAAATGAATTCTCAAATGAAGTGATTCTTTACTTTCAAAAGCCCATCTTTCTTAATCGGGATCCAAAATACTATTTTATCAAATACTATTCAGAGATATTGGATGTTGTATCCAAATTATAGGAACTTTTCACATTTCTGAGGCTTTTAAAATATTGGATTTATATCTATTTTTACCATGTTGAACATATATTGGATTGCATGCCATCAAGGGGAAGGGATGGGGGAAAGGGGAAAATTGGAATACAAGATTTTTCAAGGACCAATGTTGAAAAAAATTATCCTTGCATATGTTTTGAAAATAAAAAACTTCAATAAAAAATAATTCCAGGCATAAACTACATTTTCATGATGTTTAGATTATAGGAAAAACAAAATGGTTTCATATGCTTTAGAGTTTGTTTTCCAGTAATATTAAGTTTGAAATTTCACTGTCTGAATACCATAATAAAACAAACCAAAAGTTTGTTACTATCAATACATTATTTTTTTAATCTTTTCAAATCGGGAGACCCAGGTTCTACTGCTATTTGTTGTTATTCCATTGTTTCCAGTCTTATCTGACTTTTCTTGACCCCATTTGGGGTTTTATTGGCAGAGATACTGCAGTAGTTTGCCATTTCCTTTTCTAGCTCATCTTACATTTGGGAAAATGGAGACAAATAAGTGACTTGCCCAGAGTCACACAGCTAGAAGTGAAGCATTTGAACTCAGAAAGTTGAGGATTCCTACACTCCAGACCCAGCACTCTATGCACTATGGCGCCACCTAGCTGCCAAATCTACTGATCGTGCAGACATGAGCATCTCCAGACCTCACTTCGCTGGTCTGTACCATGAGAGGCTGAGGATTACCTCGTAGCATTGCATATTTAAATCAGACAGGTCTTTTAGACAGCATCTGATCCAGCCCCTTTATTCTGAAGTGAAGAATCTGAGGGAGATAAATGACTGGTCCACAGTCACACAAGTAGATTTTGACTTTCAAAGCCATTGCTTTTTCTACTATACTCCCCTGTCTACCTAGCCTTTAAAGGGTGAGTTATTTGGGGTATAGTCTTAGAATATAAGGTTTATAAGGTATGTGTGTATATATATATATAAAGCATATACGCATTTTATATATATATATATATATATATATATATATATATATATGTAAAAAGCATAGATCTAGACCTTAAAGGGATTTCAAAGACCACCTAGTTCCTCCCCTTCCATTTTTTCATTGATGTTACTGAAGTCCAGGAAGTTGTGTCTTGTTCTGGGCCCCAGTAAATAATGTAATAAATAATAAATATAAATAATAGAATAAATAAACATCAGAAACAGGCTTGGTACTCAGGTCTCCTTGATGTTAAGGTCAGCTCTATGCCTGCTACACTACTCTGCCTACATTTACATGTAGATATGTAGACATATGTATTCTCTAAAATGAATGGGCAGGATTAATGAGCTCTGAAGGTCCCTTCCTAGGAAGGTGATAAACAATGATTCTATGACCCCCATATATAGACATCATTGGATCAGATGTTGAATCTGCTGGACAAGGTCATTTAGTCTAATCCCTTTATTTTATAAATGAGAAATTGAGGTCATGAGAAATCCTCAAGATTACACAGGAAATAAGAATCAGAAGGGAGATTTGATTTTCTTTTTTTTTTAATTAACTTTTTTTTAGCTTTTTATTTTCAAAATATATGCATAGATTTCAACATTCATTCTTGCAAAATCTTGTGTTCTAAATTTTTTCTCCCTCCCTTGCCCCCACCCCCTCCCTTAGATAGCAAGTAATGCAATATATGTTAAACATGTACAATTTTTGTATACATATTTCCACAAATGGAACTGCACAAGAAAAACAAGAAAGAAAGAAAACAAAAAGCAAGCAAACAACGACAAAAAAGGTGAAAATACCGTGGATCCCTTCTCTAAATAATGCTTTTTAATTCATAAAATGTCCCATATTGGATTACGAAGAAAAATCATATTGGTTTTCAAAATATTTTTTTAAAAAACCATTTCATGAATATCCAGGATAAGAACATGTGCTCTATACTTACAACTACAGAATGACATTTCTTTTATTCATATTCTGCTGATCTTTTTCATGTCATTCAAAAAGACTTTCCAAATTCTTCTCTTCTTCAAATACCAATCTATTTCTTCTTCATTTGCTCTTAGCAAACAATCTTTCTGCCTATTTGAGTGAGAAGATTGAGAACCATATGATTGAGGGAATGCCCTTAGTCTCTCATGTGCTCTCAGTTTTTGAATACTTCCTAAGCATCAGTTCTGGGTCTGTCCAATCTGTTATTCTTCTCCCCCTTTTCTTTCACAAGCAGCCTACCATTCCCCATCTCTTTGTACTAGTCATTGGTAGCAGTGCAGGGTTTGTGGTTAGGCTCTGAGGGTCCTCAATAATAGACAAAAATATATAATTAGTACAGCATTTGCTTTTGTAGGCATTTGTGCTTGTAAATGTTTATGTACCTGAAATTCAGTTCAATTCAGCAAGTATTTCTTAAACAATTTTGTTTTGTTTTGAGCTGGTACCCAGCTTGCTAAGTCCAGGGATACCCCAATAAAAACAGAAACAGCCTTTGTCCTCCAGAACTTGTTTTGCTAAACTGATAATGAAATATAAATAATTTGAGGATGATGCCAGAGGACTCACACAGCTGGATATTATTCAATTCTAATTTTAAGGAATTATTTTCCTCAGCCAGTTTTGCTTTTTGGCTGTTCTGATGCTCTGGAATTAGTTTTAGAACCATTATTTAAAGGAATTTGGAGCAGTTTAGGTGATTGGTGAGGTTGCCTTTACTCTGTCATCTTGCTCTGGACAAATCACTTAATCCTGTTTGCCTCAGTTTCCTCATCTGTAAAATGAGCCAGAAAAGGAAATGGCAAATCACTTTCTTTGCCAAGAAAATTTCAAATGGGATCATGAAGAGTGACACAACTGTAATGATAGAAAAATAAGACTGTTAACCCAAGACCTCTGTCTCCCAAACCAGGGTTCTTTCTGTACTACTGAGCTTCTCCCAAAAGGAAAGTTGTATTTGGTGGAATGTTGTCCTTGCATCAAACTAAATCATTAGCTTTTGCCCATCGCTCTGGGCAATTCTGATCTCTGGGGTCTAACCTCTGTTCCTCCATGTTACAGCTCATCACATACAGTGCCTTTTTCCTACAGGTCAGCAATAGCAGCTGGGCTTCATGGCTATAATGCCACGTTGGTGGGAATACTCATGGCTCTTTTCTGCTACAAGGGAGACTATTACTGGTGGCTCTTATTTCCTGTGACTGTCATGTCCATGGCATGGTGAGTACAACCTGCTTTTAAAAATGCATGTTTGGGGCAGCTAGGTGGCACAGTGGATAGAGCATCAGCCCTGAAGTCAGGAGGTCATGAGTTCAAATCTGGCTTCAGACACTTAACACTTCTACCTGTGTGACCCTGGGCAAGTCACAACCCCAATTGCAAAAAAAAAGAACTGCATGTTTTGTTTTTATTTGCATTGCAAGAACATATATGCAACTGAAAAAAAAAAACATTTAATACTGCTGGCTATTTGAAGTCAAATACTAAACATTTAGTTAGTTCAACTTCTATTTATGCTAAAATAAGTCACCCAATTTTAAGCTCCAAACACAGACTCAAATTCCTATGCAATAGCATCTTACATTATTATATGTATTCTGAATATATATCAAATAGTGCTGAATATATTCCATTCCCTTTTGAAGCATTTTAATAACAAGAAAATGGCAAAATACTCATCTTCCTGAGTTCATATTTGGACTCAGACACTTCCTTTATGTGACTCTGGACAAGTCACTTAACCCTGATTGCCTCAGTTTTCTCATCTGTGAAATGGGCTGGAGAAGGAAATGGTAACCACTCCAGTATCTTTGCCAAGAAAACCTCAAATGGGATCAAAAAGAGTCAAACACAATTATAATGATTGAAAAACAAGAATGTTAACTCAAGTCCTCTGTCTCCCAAACCCATCTGCATATCTAATGTCACTATTAGACAAGGTTGTCTTGCTTTATCCTGATATGAAGAATTGTGATTTTGCTTGTAGTGAGAACCACAAGTCAATGAGACTATATCCAAATAAGTGCCAGGGAACTGCCCAAGACTCAGAGAATTTAAGGGATCAGCATGGTTAATAAGTGTCAGAAGAGGGATTAAACCCAGGTCATCTTGATCCCAATTCTTGCCTTCTGTCTGCTACCCCTTTGCTCCTCTTTCTTTCATGCTTATGATTTTAAAATAGAAGTTTTCAGTACTGGAAAATTCCACATGTTGGCAAGGGTTTTAAAACATATGTTTCCACAATGTTTAAGATTTTCAAGATTTTTTCAGTAATTCAATGCATTTTTATAAGATAATTTTTCAAGAAAATTGCTTGATTCTAATTCCTTTTCTTCTGTGTTGTATGCATGCAAAGGTACCTCCTCTTGGTTTTTTTTTATTATGCTATGGAGAGTATAGAAACCTGGGTCACTTAAAGACACATTTACTACAATCTCTAACCAATCCAAAAAAAAAAAAGGATAAAAATAATTAAAAGAGAAATTTTAGCAGGGAGAAGAAGTGGGGAGTATATCCAGCCTTGGGATTTTATTTTCAGAGAATACTCTGGACAATATATAATCTTAGAAAATTGTCTGGGGTCAGGAAATTTGGACAACATGTGTCGAGGGTGGGGCTTGAATCAAGAGTTTCTGGATGCTAAAGGCAGATCAGTAGCCACTACCTATGCTGCTTCTCATGAAACCCATTTTCAAAATAAAGTTTTACCTTTTTGTACCAACTTCATTACATCATGGGGTGAATGATTTTCTTTATAGCAATATCTTTCATTGTGCAACAGGAATTACCAGGGTTATTTTTTTTCCTTCTCTGAGGCAATTGGCGTTAAGTGACTTGCTCAGGGTCACACGGCCAGGCAGTATTAAGTGTCTGAGACCAGATTTGAACTCGGGTCCTCCTGACTTCAGGGCTGGTGCTCGATCCACTGTACCTATCTGCCCCAGGATTATTTTTTCCATGTAGCTCTCCTAATGCATTTATATATATCTTAACTTTGTCAAACTGATATTACACACAACTTTGCATGAACATGTTTACTAAGTAAAGTCAAATCTATTTATACAGTAACTCTCAAGTTGGTCTTTCTGGTTTATTATTTTTGTTTTGTTTTTCAGTCCAATTTTTTCCAGTGCATTGGCCTCAGTGCTCTGTAAATGGGACCTTCCTGTCCTCACCCTGCCTTTCAACATGGCATTATCAATGTACTTGGCAGCCACTGGACACTTCAACCCTTTCTTTCCCACCAAATTACCTACAACGTCGGTTCCCAATGTTACCTGGTCTCATATCAATGTCCCTGAGGTAAGTCACATTCTCTTTTCATATTTCTCCCTTATACAAAATATAGTGAGAGGTCTGTTGCTTTCTTGTGCATGACTATAGGAGCTCCTGTGTGTTCAAGGTGACTTTAAAGTCATCATAATTGCCATTGTTAAGAAAGGTTGAAAATCAGGTTCAAAACAAAGTTCTCTTGTAAAGCCCTTTGAGCTAGAGCTCAATATGAGGTGAGCCTATTGGCTCAAAGCTAACACCTAACTTTTTTATGGAACTCTATCTGAACAACAACAAAAACAGGGATAATATTCAGAGAAGTTGCCTGGAAAGGCAAATATTTTACAGATTGCTTAAACATTGACTTGAAGAATGTCATTAAAATTGATCCTTGACAAAAATGAATTTTGGAGCTGAAAGGAATCTTAGTAATTATTGTTCCTTCACTACCTGTATTACACACACCTGTACCCCAGATACACCTGTATCTCTTTTCTCTTTTTTCTAGCCCCCAACAAATATACTTGGAGACAGGTAAGCAGCAGAGTAAAATGAGCATTGACCCTGGACATAGGAAGATATGAATCATACTTCAGAGACTTCCTAGTTGTGTAATCCTTGGCAATTCATTTAATCTCTGTCTGTCTCAGTTTCTTCAAATGGGATTATGATAACTACTTTGCAGAGCTGTTATGAGGATCAAATGAGATAATATTGATAATGCTTGTCATAATGCTTAGGACATAAGTAGCGACTATATTTTATGTATACATATTTATAACTATTATCTCATTTGATCTTTACAACAATCCTGGGACGAAAAGTCCCATTATTATCCCTATTTTGTAGATATGGAAACTGAGGCAAACAATTTAAATGATTTGACTGAGGTCATATAACTAATAAGTGTCTGAGTCCAGATTTTAACTTAGATCCTCCTGACTCTTATGTCACAGATCTATTTACTGTGCCATTTAGCTGCCTCCATATATGTATGTTGTGTTTGAAAACAGGGAAAAGAGAAATAGAAGAGAAGATCATTGGAAGTAGAACCAAAGAGTGTCAATTCTGGTTCTTCTTAGTATTTATTTGGCAAATGTGATTAAGATCATTTTGATAATTGCAAAGGAGAGACAATTTGGCATAAGAAGAAATCAGAAAAAATTCTTGACTTTTTAACCCGCAAGTGCTTGTTCTTAAAAATTATGAAAAAAGTTTTGATGAATTTTCAGCTAAAGATCCCAAGTAGCTATTACCCAGCAAATCTGAAGACTGACTGTTATGAGTGATTACTTGCCCCCTTTATTAGTGACCTAGAAGGAAATTAAAGAAGAGGATTTCATAAGAATGGGGAAATTTAAAAAAGGAAAAAGAAATATTCTATGGGTACAATCAGGTTTATAAAACAATTCCAATCTGGGAGCCATTAAAGCTTTGAATCAGTGATTCAGAGGAAACCAGAACTATCTAAAGGCTTCCCTGGATAATCAGGATGTCTTCAGAGCAATCCAGACTCTTAGCTAGAATTGGCCAGATACTAAATTGGACACAAACTCCCTTTTATATATATAGCTCTCAATCTTCAACCAAAGCTATTGCTAATAACAGCTCTTGGGCAAAGAATACAGGGCCAAGATTGACAATATATGCATAAGTTGGTATTTATAAAATAGTCCATAAGAAAACACCCACTTAAACAATCACTCTCTGAACCCAGAAATAGCACTTCCTGGTCTGATGTGACATTGCCCCCTTTTCCTCTTCTCCACTGAATTTCTCACTCTTAAAGTCATTGTTTCTAGAAGGCCTCTTTTAAAATACATACATGTTTTTGTTAGAAGGGAAGTAAAGGAAAAGCCATGGGGAGAAAGAGAAGACATCTTCTAAGCCTCTCCTATGAGCACATCCATATGAATGAGTATATCACTTTGCAAATTGTTACCCCCAAAAGGAACCAAGACCTTGATCCTGAGAGGGAAAGGTGCATTGGGAAGGAAAGGAAAAGGCAGTGTTGAGATAGGGTGTTGGACCATAGAGGGCAGGCCAAGGGAAAGATGAAGTGCCTGAAGCTATTTAGTAGGAGCAAACGTGGGAAAAATAGATGTTATTTATATTTTATAAATATGGAAACTGAGGCCTTGAAATTTTTCTTTGTCCTTTCTAAATTCACTCAGATGGGAGGAATGTCCTCCCTAATCCAGGTGTCTTCATCTTCAACCCAGTTATGTAATACTATACTGTTATGTATTTCCCAGAGAGAGATATTTGCAAGACTCAAATGTTGAAGATGATGGACTTAAAGCACTCTATAAACATAAATATTTTTACCTAAAGCACTAAATGTAAGCAATCATTATTATGATTATGACTTTATCAATTATGATTATCATTTTTTTGCCAGCACCAGCACTGAACAGAGTTTTATAGCAGGTCCAATCCTACTCAGTAATGGGTCAGTTTGGGCAAATTCTGCCCAAAGGCAAACAATTCTGTCAAACTAATTTTTTTTGGCAATAAATAAATCTACTTTCTAACCGTGGGGCTGAATTTTTCATTTTCCAACTAGTCACTTTGCAGTAAACATAAAAATGAATCTCTAGGAACAAAATGTCCTTATCAAATTATATACTACTGAGGGATAAGGGAAAAGAAAAAGTCAGTTAAACTGCTGTTCAATTGAATGTGATTTTAAACAATTACAATTAGATAAAAGTTATTTACCATAATTTTTGAAGCTAATTTTTTGCAATATTTAATAACCCCCAAAATGCATGTAGTAGTAAATGGGATGAGGTAAGTCATCCTTGTAAATAGTTTCATACAACCTTTATATATTTTCAGAAGCCCATGAGATTCTTCACGTTCCTTCCATCCCTTCACCACTGACTTATGAATCTCTCCTAATGTTTTAATAAAGCATTTTTAGTAAAGCTTTTTGACATGAAAGCCAGAAAGAACTTTAGAGATCATCTAAGCCAATAGTGGCTCAGCAGATAGAGTGCCAGCTCTAGAATTAAGAGGACTTGAGTTCAAATTCAGTTTCAGATATTTACTAGTTCTAATGTGGCCCTAACTATTTGCCTCAGTTTCCTCATCTGTAAAATGAGCTGGAGAAGAAAAAAATTCCAAATGGGATTAAGGAGTGTTACACATGAGTAAAAAATAAGTACACAACAATAGACCAGTTGTTCTTAACTTTTTTCTTTATTTCACGGGCTCTTTTGGCAATCTGGTGAAGATTGTGGTGCTTTTCACAGAGTACTTAAGTGAACAAACAGTTCAAAAAAAAACACAGGATTATAAAGAAAATCAATTATATTGATATTATCAGAATTATTTTTTCTAAGTTTACTGACCTGGAATAAGAGCCCCTGGACTGATCTAACTTTCACTTTTTACAGTTTTACAGTTTTATATTTTATATGTTTATAGCTCACATATAAGTCAATAAAAGATAATATTGATAAAACATAAGTAAACTTCTTGTGCTACTTAAATTTTTTACTTTTAAAGTTTCTTAAAATGCTCTCCATTCCTTTCTGGCATGGAAGGAATCTTGAGCAATTGAAAGCCATACCAGCAGAAGCAGGAGCTTTTGAAGATCCTTCCATCCTGTAAGGGCTGAGATTATGAGCCTGGTGACATATCAATCACCTAGGGGCCAACAAAATGCAACCAATTGATCAGTCGATAAGCACTCATTAATTGCCTGTTATGTGCCAAACATTGGGGATTTAAGTACAAAGAATAAAATAATCCCTGCCCACAATAAGTTTACAATCAAATGAATGAAAGAGATAGCAACTACTTATAAATACATATATAAAGATATAGATTATATGAAGTTAATATTTATAGTATATATGCATATATAACTATTTATTACACATATGCATATATGTATTATAATTATGCAAATCAGTTCAATACAAAATGGTTTGAGAGGGAAGGCACTGGCAGTTGCAGAGATTGGACGGGTTTTCAGGCAGAAGATGGTGCCTGAGCTATATCTTAAAGGAAAGGAGACATTCTGCCAGAAATAAGCAAGGAATTCATTCCAGAGATAGGAGACAGCCCATGAAAACACAATGAGACTGGGCGAGTTGATGTCTTCAGGGTTTACTGAATTGACAAGTGTAAAAAAGGGAATAACATTCAATAAGGCTATAAAGATAGGTTAGGGTCAGGTTGTCTCAATCTTAAAAAGCTAATTAGATAAGTTTTTATTTTAATTTAGTGGCAATGTGAAGCAGATGGAATTGATTGATGTAGGGGAGTCATATAGTCAGATCTGGAAAAGTGCACTGGGTTTAGAGTCAGATGGGCTGGATTCAAATTCCACCTCTGACCTTTAATAACTATGTGGACTTTGGCCAAGTCACTTAGGTCAAGTCTTGGTCAAAGCTTCTCCGGGCCTCAGTTTCCTCATTTGTAATATGAAGGAGTTGAGCTAAATCATTTCTAAGGCCCCTTCCAGTTCCAAATCACTGATCTTCTGATTAGACTAATTGAGTTCAAAGATGCTCAATATCACATTGCCTCACAGTGATGAATTTTTCATCCATAAGATCTCTCAAAGAGAGTTGGAATCAGTGTTATTGGAAAGACCACCTACATGGATGAAATCATAGTTCCCTGAAATAACGAAATAAATGAACATAGCTTGGATTTTAGTTAAAGATCCATAGGATGTTTAGACCAATAAACATTCGGTGCTTCCTGTGTGTACAACTCTATGCTTAGATACTAGGGATATAAAAGGAAAAAACAATAACAATCTGATATCATTCTCTTGGGATTTTAATAGTCAATTCAAGTCAATAGATATTCATAAAACACTGTGAACCAGGTACAATGCTAGGTACTAGATATACAAAGACAAAATGAAATCATTTCAAGTAGCCTAGCCGATGTGTTCACAGATAAGTCAAAAAAAGCCAATTTGGTAAGGCATGAGTACTGCTCTTGACATTGGGGGAGATGAAGAAAGGATTCATGTAAACCTTAACACATATATAAATGCTAACTATTAATATTTCCAGAAAGGCTTCAAGTACAGTCTTGGTAAAAGAGTCAACTTTCTGAGGATCAGCCTGTTTTAGTTTATAAAGGCTCTTCACCATAATCTGTCTATGCAGTAATGAATTCTCTGATGCTGGCAGCCTTTGAAAGAAGAGTACCAAATGGCCCTCAGGCTTGGAAATCCCCTTTTGCTTCTGTGTTTAGAGAGGCAGAATGACAGTGAAGGGACAAAGGATGTTAAGAAGCACCTATCTTTTAAACCATCTGTACAATTTAATTTGGCTTTTGTACTCTGATTGTGAGCTCATTCTCCAGTGACCAACAACCACTGAATCCTATCAGTCTTTGTATTCTCACTTAAAGGAGGAGAAGGAAGGAAGAAAAATGTTGAATTTGGAATCAAAGTACCTGCGCTGGAAGCCAACTTCTACCTTAACCTCTACTTGACCTTGGTTGGGCAAGTCACAATCTCCCTGGGCTTCCGTTTTCTCATCTCTAAAATGAAAGAGATGGACTAATTGGCCTCTAACAGTATGATTTTAAGATATCATTAAGTAGAAAAATGTCCTGAAGAATAAAGGAATTGGAAAAGTTAGTTTTATTGTATGCTAAAAGACAACAAGAAACATAATTTAATGGTTCATTTGGTTATCTCATAGTTCAGTGATCATTAAAGTAAATTTGTAAAACATTGAGACTAATTTTAGCTTATGAAACAATAGTTGCCAGAGATTTAATTTAATTTTAATTTTTAATAGTATTTTTTTTCTCCAATTACATGTAAGGACAATTTTTAAAAATTGAGTTCCAATTTTTCCCTCTTCATCTCTTCCTTCCCTCCTCTCTAAAACAAAAAGCAATTTGATATAGATTTTAGATAGATAGATGTAATCATACAAAAGATTTTCCACATTTCTCATTTTGTCAAAGTGGATTTTATGAAGAACTTAAAAGAACCTACAAATTAAAATATAGTTTGATATTTGGTGATTTTACTGCAAAGGTAGGTAAAGTTAAGATGGTAAGAATTACATTATTAAATAGGGATCAGGAAAAAGAATGAGACCAAAAGCCTTTTAGGTGACATTGAAACCTTATGCCTATATGTCATAAATATTTTCTTTGACAAGAGAACTGTAGGACCCTGGAAGGGGGACACTGAAAAAAAGGTCATAAAAAATTATATTGTTGGTATTTTAAGTAACAGGAAATGATTCTTTAATAATATTAGAGTCATTCCTGAATCATCTATTTGTGTATAATCTATTTTATTAGAGCTTCTACTAGGATGTATGTGGTATTCAGGTGTGATGGCTTGCTGAGCCCTTATTAGGGCAGCTCATCCACCTTTGGTGTCCACCTGTCATCCAACTCTCACCTATGACTCCAAAAAGCTATAGCATATGCAGTGACCACAGACAGCCTCTCTTAGCAGATGGTCTAAACTAGATTAAGGCCTCAAACCCATTAGAGAGTTAGGGGATGTCTGCCTCCAAGTATGTGAAGACATTCCCTGGGCAGAATGGGTGGATGAGAATAATTGTTTCAACAGCCATGGAGGCAACTGAAGCAGGTGCTGTGGAGCATTAGAGTCTGATCAGATATCAAAGATGCTAAGGTTATTTACTACATCCTGGGCCATTACCAGGTGTCCTGATTTATCTTGCCACTGCACTTGGATGACTCTTGAAGAGTGAAGCTGACAACTTTATGCAACCCTGCCTCACTTAAATCCAATTCACCTGCAAGTCAAGATATCACCTGTGATATCATTGGTCTGCTTTGAAAATGAAAGACAAACAGTAAGATTTCCCAGCTAGATCAAAAGTCAAAATTAATATGAAACTAAAAAAAAAATGTTTCAAAGATAATGTGTGTCACTGGAATAAACCAATCCTGACCTATTCAAGAAAGTTAAGCTACTAAAACTTAAAACTGGTAAATAGATTGGCAAAGCACTTTATATAACACTGTGAGAAAGGTTCTACAAGGATTCTTATCATTCCTATTTTTTCAAATAAGAACACAGAGACTGAGACGTGTTTAGTAACTTGCTCAGTATCACATAATTAATAAGTGTCTTATTTGAGATTCAAACCCAATTAACTCAGAATTCTGTGCTCTATCCACAATAGCATACTACTTCTCAGTCAGTCATATTTCTTTCTCACAACTGGACTTAGGGCTGTTTGCCAAGACACAACTGGTTCACCTTCCTTTTGACTGTAACCATTTTCTCCCTGATATGGAATCTGAAATATGACGTGGTTGTATACAGTTGTGTAATGAGATTGCTTCCAACTAATATGAATTTACTTTTAAATGTCATGAATTTGTTTCAGTCATAGCTATAGACTTAGCTTATTACAGTTTAAAAGTACACAAAGATTTAGTGAAGTTCATATACATGTCATTTTGAAACAATTTAAAGTGTGTTTATATACCACTTAACCAAGACAAACAGGAAAATAGTCACAAGAAAATTAATCACTTGGTCCCCATCAATAGTTCTATTGTGAAGGATAAACTTTATATTATGTTAAACCAGACCCTATGCCTTCCTAGGAATCCTGTTCTGTGAAAAAAATTGGCTCTTGGATCCACGTGGGAAATGTAACCAGGAAATACATATATAGCTGAGTGTTTAAGGATATCATGTGCTGATTGCTAGTGATGACTGACATGAAGAAAGGCTTATTGAGACATATTTAACTCTTCATGACCCTATTTGGGGTTTTCTTGGCAAGGGTACAGGCATGGTTTGACATTTCTTTCTCCAGCCCATTTTACAGATGAGGAAACTGAGGTACACAGAGTTAAATGTATTACCCAGGATCACAAAGGTAGGAGGTGTTTCAAATCTTCCTGACTTCAGCCCTGGTTCTCTATCCACTATATCACCTACGTGCCCCAAAACATTAGACAAATATTTATTGTCAACAAGAGAATTGTAAGTGTAGTCCTACTGAATCAGTTTAACTGTTAATTGCTTCCAATTTTATAGAGACTTTAGATTAATTTCAAGTCTTCAGCCATATTTATTATTCCCTTTTTTTTGTCAGAATTTAAACAGGAGTGATTTTGGGACAAGAATCTATGCCATTTTATATTCAATGTAATTAAGCATTGAATATGCCCATTAAAGCATAGGATTTTTCTTAAGTTAAATAAAAATAGTAGGTTTGGAAGTTTCTTGGTACGTTCATCATAGATATCCTCAGTACAACCCCAAGAGTATTTGTCGGTTTCCTTTTTGTAAGATGATGTTTGCTGCTTTCATGCTTCCTGATTTCCTTCTTGAAGAAAGGATTTCAGAGAAGAGTTGCACCTCCTCTTCTTCCAACATGATTATTGTCTCCTGTGATAGATCTCTATTATTTGAAAACTTTTTATTCCATGGACCTTGGAGAATTTAATCATATGGGATCTCAAAATCTATTAAAAATAGTTTTTTGAGATTTTGTGAATCAACATTATATCTGGGCAATTGTGGGTAATAGTTTGGTCTGTAATAATAAAAATTATTATTAACATTAGCAAAAATCATATTTTCTCAATTTTATCTTGTCTGGGATAATGGCTGGGGTCATTGGAAGGAGTGACCACACTGATTAAATTACACAACCTCCAAAGTGTCAAACTAAAATTCTGTCTTAGATGTTTCCTTCTGTCTCATCTATCCTGTGGGACTTGGTTTAATAGCCATAGCTATTAGCAATATTCACTTGAGGCTATTTATAGTAACCTTGTGTTTGTGTGTATGTGTGTGTGTGTATTGGGGGGGTGATTTTACAGTTACTCAAAGCCATTCCAGTGGGAATTGGTCAGATCTACGGCTGTGATAATCCTTGGACTGGTGGCCTTTTCCTGTTTGCCATTCTCATCTCCTCCCCACTCATGGGCTTGCATGCAGCGATTGGATCAATACTGGGCATAATAGCAGGTACTCCCATTGTCTCTAGTAGGGATGGGTCTCTTGAGTGAAGTGGATGATACATGGGACTCTCATTAATGTCCTGCTATTGCAGCTCCTTTCAGGATATCAGGTTTTTTATTATAACATCATCTCTCTTGTGCAATAGGACTGACTCTTTCAGCTCCATTCGAAAATATCTACCTTGGATTATGGGGCTTCAACAGCTCTCTGGCCTGCATTGCAATAGGAGGGATGTTCATGGCTCTCACCTGGCAAACTCATCTCCTATCACTTGCCTGTGGTATGTATTTAAAGAAGTTCCAGGGTTGGGTTAATAATTATGGTTTGCAGAAGAACCAAATAAATAAATGACACTGACCTAGAAGCATCAGATTTAGGATAAATGTTCTTAACCTTTTTAGTGTCACGGACTCCTTTGGCAGTCTGATGAAGTCTATAGACACTTCAGGGTAATGGTTTTTGAAGTGCATAAAATAAAATATGCCTGACTACAAAGGAAACCAGTTATGCTGGAAAAAATTATCTAAAAAAGAATGTTTTTTAAGAATCAACTTTATGGGCCCCAAGTTTAAAACTCCTGATTTAGGGTGATAGATTTAGACCTAAAAGGGGCTTTAGAGATTATCTAACCTAATTTGTTCATTCTAGAAATAAGGAAACTAAGCTGGAAAGAATCTCAGATCATAATGGGTCATCCTTAACTTTGGAGATGAGGAAAATGATTTGTCCAGAGTCCTTCTCAGCTTATTTTATGGATGAGGAAACTGAGGCAAATAGCTATAATTTTGTGTAGGGTCACATAGCTAGTATGTGTCTGAAGCCAGATTTGAACTCAAGAAGATGAGTCTTCCTGGCTCCGTGCAGTACTACATCTGGTACTCTATGCATTATGGCACCACCTCACTGCCCCAACTTCCTGGTTAAGATCATCCAAATTAAATCAGCATATTCTGTTTGGTGACTTCCATACTTTACAGGAAGTGGGAAATGTTTTGGAGAATATGTCATAGAATAAATAGAGAAAAGAGTCCAGGCTCTGAAAGCTTGCTAGACCACAAGGAAAACATGCCTATATGTCATGAATAGATACTTTCTTCAAGAAGGAAATCAGGAAGCATGAAAGCAGCAAACATCATCTTACAAAAAGGAAACCGACTTATTTTAATAGAAGTAATTTTCAAAACACCAAAAGAATCTAGAAACCATTCTAACCAGGAAATATTTGATCTTGCCAACCAAAATCACAAATAAATTAATTAAAAAGATAGTATTCTTGGTCAACTCTTATTTCAAATTTAACTTCAGGTGCAAAATTGCATGGAAGAAAATGGTGAAAGATCATGAATGGTATCATAAAATTGAAAGAAGCAGTAGAGAATCAGAGCTAAAAATGGAAGGGACCTTAGAAATCATCTAGTCCAACTCCCCTCATTTTACAGATAAGGAAACTGAGGCCTACAGTACTTGTGACTTGTTCAACATCACATGGGTAGTAAATACAAGGTGGGATTTGAACCCAAGTCCTTTGATTCCAGAGTCAGTGTCTTTTTCATTATACCATATTTGGAATGAGACACAATTAAGCCAGACTACCCTGATTGCTCTACAGGATTACACTAGGATAAATAACCAACAACTTGCATAATAGCAAAGATCAGTTAAGACTTTAATAACAAAATATTTTCTTCAATGACAGTGGAGTTGGGCTCTAATATCAAAATTCCAATGTATATAGAAATGAGATTAAAGAAAACAAAAGTGGTAAAAGCAGGTACTTAGACACAGGCAAGATCTGAACTGTTCACAAATGTGAAGACACTGAGACATTGATTCTCAAGATCCTTGAGATTTTTAAGGGAATACATCAAATTCTTGGAAAAATCTCAGATATTAGTTCCCCCAAAAAGTCATCAAGAAAAAAAATCAGTAATCCATATGCCAATTTTTACATTTCTATAAAATCTTTATAAGAATAATATACATTTATATTATATACATATATCTCAAATATATCATTAAGTTTTGCAAAGAAAAGTCATGCAATTCACAAATCATATTCTAAAGCAAGTCACATTTTTATAGTTGCACAATCAATAAAAATCAGATACTACTCCTTCTATTATTCTTGAGTTTGTGAGCAGATCCTGTTTGCTCCTGGATTTAAGGGCTAAAACAAGACTACATTCTTGGCAGCAATTTCTGGATTTGGGCTCAGATTCAGTTTTGATCCCCATTCATTCTCTGGCCTTTTTCTTTGCCTAGTTCTGAACTTGGGCGTTACCTCACCTCCATCCTTTGCAATAACTCTAAAAAAGCCCCAACAGATGTTGTCTTTTCCATTGGTAACAAGTCTTCTATAAGACTTCAAGTCTGTTTCTCAGGTGCCACCCTGGCTTTTTGTCCTGCTGTGGCTCAGGACAAAGATGTAGACCTGTGCCCTCCACCTACCAAGTCAGAGTCTCTAAGGATTTCTTGAAATCTTGTAAAATTCTGGACTAGATGAAGGCATTTATAACCATTTCTCTTTGGTTCTCTTTACCATTGTTGTATTTCTGGTACTTTTATAGAAATTTGGAGGAATTAGGGACATTCTAACTCCTCTTAATCCTGACCACTACAGTCTTAGCTAGAAATCATAAATTCTGTATTCTCAAAACCTATGCCAGAGGACAATGAGTTCTTGAAGATCCTATCCCATCTAATCCTACCTGAGATTGGATTGAGTGCTATATTCCAGGGGCCAACCCAGATAAGTTCTGAGAGTTCCATCACCAGAAAGGTGGCTACCAGATGACAAATATCTTTACCAATAACTAATGAAATATTATCTTACAGTGTACATCAATGGAAGTATAAGCAAGTGTCACTTCAATTCTGAGAGACCCATTTTCCCATCAGTAAAATAGGATTAATATTCACACACACACACACACACACACACACACACACACACACACACACACACTCACACTCACACATATACATACACAACATTAGTACAAGATTGTTATAAGGACCAGATGAGACAACATAAAATCTTTTATTCAAACTTTAAAGCACAATATAAATGCTAGATAATATTATGAGCCTCATTATTAGGTAATATACATACCTAAAACCTTACAAATTCTTGAAGCAGTGCTAAAGTGCATATGGATGCCTCCTGTCATGAAAAAGCATGGAGTAACCAGAACATTTGAGATTAGAAAGGAAGGTTTGTAATTCAACATCAATTGGGGAAGAGCTCTGGGAGGAGGTGGTTATGTCTAAATTCTAAGGAGAAGAGGGGAACTTTTTGGAGGGGAGAGAGTATAAAGATCAAAAAGAGAGAGTGCTCTAAACAGGAGGGATAATTTTAAGGTATTGCAAGTGGGAAATTAAAAAAAAAAAAGGTTATTTACATAAGCTTTGAGATAAAACACATTCTTGGCAAGTAAAATTTTGCATCCAGTTTCATGGTACCCATTTCACAGTGATAAAATGACTTGCCATTTCAAGTCGAGCAAATAAATTAATAACCAAATAACCAAGACAAAATAGATTTTTTTCCTTGCCTTTATCTGGGAAGGTCACTTCAGATAACTTAGGTAAAATCCCCTAAATGCTATCTGCTCTGTGTCAATTTTTACATACAAACTGGCATAATTAAGTTATTAATTTTTATTTATCAGTGCACAATGTGAAAATGCTTGGCAGCTTTTATTATCTGGGTTATGACAGTTGAGATTTTCATCTGCTTGTATTAGAGAGATCCTTGTCCATATTAGCCTGTTGGAAGGGACAATGTCCATCAACAGCAGAAATCCTAGATGGTTCTAAATAGTTTCTGGCTTAGAACTGTAGCTCCAACCATGTGGAGGTTTGGATTGGTGTTCAATTGTTTTTAGTCCAGTCTGACTCTTCATTACCCCATTTGAGGTTTTCTTGGCAAAGACACTGGAGTAGTTTGCTATTTCCTTCTCCAGCTCATTTTGCAGATGAGGAAACTGAGGCAAATGAGGTGAAGTGACTTGCCCAGGGTCACATAGCTGATTGAATTCAGGAAGATGAGCATTATTCCCATTTTATAGATCAGTATCATCAGAGTCCCAGAAGGTCAACCTAACAATGGATCTCAGAGGCCATTGAGTCTAATCTGTGCCTAAGTAAGAAACCCTTCTAGAGCATCCCTAATAAGCATTATCCATATTTCTCTTGAAAACTTTCCCATTATCTCCTTAGGCAGCCTATTTCTCACTGTTGGTGAGAGATTTTTCTGTAAACCCAATCAAAATCCAACTCTATTACCAATTATTCCCCATTCTGCCTTACAAGTCCAAGTCAAACAAGTCTAATCCTTCCACATAATAACTTTAACAATTTGGTAAACAGGAGATCTTGTTTTCAACTCCCAATATTTCCTTGTAGTTTGATTTTTTTGTGTGGCTGGGGGGTGGATGATGTGGCCACAATGAAGATTTAAAGGCACAAGAACTGGGATTTTAATTTGTTACTTCTTACCTCTGTCAAATCAATCAAATTATTAAATATCTCTGAGTCTCAATTTTCTTACCTTTCTTATATTATCAATTTTCTTTCTTTCTTATATTAGAGTTATAACATTAGATTAGTAGTCTTCCAAATTTTCTTCATCATTCATTCCAATGAATAACCATTTTTGAGCATATACCTTTAAAATATGTATATTTGTCATCCAGTCACTTCAGTCATGACCGACTCTTCATGACCCCATTTGGGATTTTCTTGGCAAAGATTCTGGAATGGTTTGCCACTTCCTTCTCCAGTTGCAGATGAGGAAACTGAGGTGAACAGGGTTAAGTGACTTACCCAGGGTCACAGCTAGTAAGTGTCAGAGCCTGGATTTGAACTCTGTTCCTGACTACAGGCCCCATATTCAGTCCATTGTACCACCTACCTAACTATATGTATATTTACTCCTTCATAAACTACATGTATTGTGGTCATTGTTTGGGTCCTGGTTGACTCATTTTGAATGTAAATAACAGTCATTTTTGTGTTGGCCAGAAACCCTGAGGGTTTTCCCCTCCCAAATGTATTTATTTATTTAGTTTGGGGGGCCATTCTTTGCCTCAATTCCTGCCATCAATCACTGATTAGGCATTGCTTCACTCAATCTGAGACCTGTTGAAGATCTTAGCTTAAAAAGTCCAAGGTCTCCCATTGCATCCAGAGCCATCCCAATTGTCCTGATTTATATTTGGCCACTGGACCCACATGGCTGTGGAGGGAAAAGTGAGGCAGGTGATCTTGCAAAGCCCTTCCTTACTTAAATCCAGTTTGATGAGGAGTAAACTGAGGTCTAAACAGAGATGGGTCAGTTCCTTTTCTCTCTCTCCTTCCTTCCCCAAAGTAACCAAGGGCTGGTTCGGCAGCAAAGGAATTTGCTACTTAATGCTGTATGGAAACACAGTCTTTATTGATTAGAATGGAAACACGGGAGAGCCAGTGGGCAAAATGGCTGCATGGTACAAGGCCAATTTTGCAAAGAATAGATTTTTGAAGACTCTGTTTTATACAAGAGCACAATCATTCAGATGCAGTGATGTAAGGAGGTTCAGGAGAGTGATGTAAATAAGATAAGGATTCTCTTGTTATCTTTTGGGGACAGACAGAAGTCTCTTCCCAAAAAGGAATTTCCTGCTGGCATTTGGTCTATCTGAGCAGATTAGAATGGGGGCTATAAAACCCCAGCCAGCTCAGATAGCCCAAACTAGTTTGACCAGATCTTATATCAAAGGTCCAAGTCCCAAAGGAAGTTGGAGATCAAACAAGGAATATCAAGGGGCTACCGCCCCCAACAAGTTCACTTACATATCATGGCATCACCTCCCTGATGTTATGGTCTTCTTTGAGAATGAAGGACAAACAACATTGTGATATACATTATATTGTGGTATTAAAAATTAAAGATTAAAAAATTAGATAAAATAGAAATGAAAAAGGAGATAAAGATGAGATAATATCTGATCCCGTACGCTTAGAATACACCCCCTCCTCATCTCTGGGCATTGAAATATTTCTCTTTCTTTAAGGCTTAGCTCAGCTTTTCCTTGAAGCCTTAGCTGATACCTTTAGCTGAAGTGATTTCTCCTTTAAACATTGAGGCAAGAAATAATGCAAATAGATTTCTGCACAAGAAAATTTGTCTGGAGGTGGCATAAAAGATGGATTGTTAGGAAGAAAAAAGGGAACTGAGAAGGCCTATGGGAGATATATTACTAGATAAGTAATAGTGAGGGCTGATAGTAGGGCTTTCTGGGGCAGCTAAGTGGCAGAATAGAAAAAACTCAGCTTCCTGATTTCAAATCTGGTGTCAGATACTTCCTAGCTGTGTGACTCTAAGCAAGTTACTTAATCCCATTTGCCTCAGTTTCCTTGTCTTTGAAATGAGCTGGAGAAGAAAATGGCAAATCACTCCAGTATCTTTGCCAAGAAAATGCCAAATAGGAGTCACAAAAAGGTCAGATATGATTGAAAAAGATTGAACAACAGCAACATTATGAAGCTTTGCAGTGGGAACAGGGAAGGAATGGGAATAAAAGATATTGATAAGACACTTCATTTCTTTAGGCCTAAATTTCATTATCTGTAAAAGCTCTGAGAAATAGAACAGATTATTCCTGCTTTCCTTTCAGGTTGTAAAATTTTATCAAAAACCAAAACCCAAAAAAAGGCATATATGTAATGAGAAGGGCACCCAAAGAAGAACATAATTCTGATTGCAGTTTGGGTTTTCAGAAAGCAGTCACACTTCCTTTAAACAATAACTGTTTACCAAGACTTGTTTTTTTTATTTCTTTTGTAGCTCTGTTTACTGCTTACTTGGCCATAGCGCTAACACACATCATGGCTAAGGTAAGTATGCCTTTATTTGAATTTTGCTATTGTGTTAGAATAAGTACTGTAAGCTCTTTCAAACTTCTATACACTAGTTTATATCAAATCCAAGGATGTAAATTTTAATCTACTATGTCATCAAGACTGTCAAAAATACAAGTCATGTGGTATAAACCTAGTGATGTATGCTGTTTTTCAGGTTGTCTCTGAAATGCCACAAATCCACGTCCTAATTAGATAGGCAAAATCTGAGCTCTCAGCAGCTACTCACCATGTATTCCACTTTGATCACACCAAATGGTAGTCTTTGGTACTCAGGGGCACAAGATCAGAATGAACAAAATAAACAGTTATCCAAACCCTCCAGAATAGTGCCTCCCTTTAAAAAAAAATCATTTCCCTTTCCTCCAGACTTTTGTTTATATCAGTCAATTGATCAATAAACATTTATTAAGCACAGGTCTGGCTTAATCATTAAATAAGCAGTGTGCTTTCAGCAAAACCAATTCTACATCTAAACAAATGATTGCCTTGTATCTGAAATGTCCTCCCTGCCCTTCCTTCTTCAGCTACATTCCTCCCCTTCCTTTCCTTATCCTACCACTTTCAGAACTAGACTTCACTTGGATCATTCTGCTTTGTGGCTCCTTGAGATACATTTTGTACTATAATTTTTAAAAGTATCTATTGTGGGCTAGCAACTATATCATGTACCCACAAAGGGGGAAAAAAAAGACCTCAAGGACTTCTTACATTCTACAGGGCAGAAAAAAATATGCCAAGTTAATCAACAAATTAAGAGTCTGCTATACTATGTGCTGAGCACTGTGCACTGGGAATGCTAAGGCAGTCTGCTTTCAAGGAGTTCATGATCTGTTGGGAAAGAAACATACAAATCGCTATGTACAAATTTTGTGTGTGTTTATGCATCTCTGTGTGTGTGTATACATATATATATGTGCATCAATTTATCCTGTGTACGTATATATGTAATAATCTTTCAATTTAGCCTATGTTTATATAAATATGTGGTTAAACACAAATATACATATATATATATGCCTTCCCTTTTAGTTACTCTTAATTTATCCTATGTATATATAAATGTATGGATGTACACCCACACACATACATATGTCTTATTTCTTGATTTACTCTCAAATTTATCCTATGAATGTATAAATGTGTGGGTATATACATACACATACACACATACACAGGATAAATTGAGATTATGTTGACACATATATACAAATAAACATAATAGGGTAAATTAAGAGTACACACATATTATCCATGCATGTGTCTTGTAAATAAAAAGCTATAATAAAATATATTTTTTTTAAAAACAGTACACACATATACATACACATATACGCATACAAGATAAATTGAGAGTAAACTAAGAGGGAAGTTACTAAGATTAAGAAGGAACAGGACAAGTTTCCTGTAGGATGTTGGACTTTAGCGAAGTAGAATCTTGGAGAGCTGTCAGAGGCATAGGGAAGTTAAATGACGTATGTGGTCACACATACAATTTAGATGGGAAGTAAGATTTGAATCCATGGCCTTTCTAACTCTAAAAGCAGTTCTCTCTATATTAGGCTAAGTTGCTTCTTAAATATAAAACAGATATAAAATTAATGCAAACTAATATCTGCTGAAGGAATTAGGAGGAAAAGAGTATTAACAAATAGGGATTAGGGAAGACCTCCTAAAATGAGTAGATGCCCATCAGTTGGGGAATGACTGAATAAGTTGTGGTATATGAAGGTAATAGAATATTATTGTCCTATAAAAAATGATGAATAAACTGATTATAACAAGGCCTGGAAAGATTTACATGAACTAATGCTGAGCAAACCAAGTAGAAGCAGGAATACATTGTACATAGTAAAAATAAGACTGTGCGATGATCAACTATGAAAGACTTGGTTCTTCTCAGTGGTTCAGTAATCTAAGGAAATTCCAATAAACTTTATAATAGCAAACATTATCTGCATCCAGAGAGAGAACAATGAAGAATGAATGTAAATCAACATATGCTACGTTCACTTCTTTTTTTCTGTTTTTTTCCTCTCATAATTTTTTCCTTTATTCTGATTTTTCCCTCCCAACATAATTCATTAAGCATTGTGTGTTTTTAAAAAGTTAGTATACATGAATAACTATGAAAAAAACAATAAAAAAAAAAAAAGAAAGAAAGGCCTCTTATAGGTGTTTAGGGGTTGCTAGGTATGCAGTAGATTGAATGCTGATCCCAGAATGAGGAAGACTCACCTTCCTGAATTCAAATCTAGCCTCAGATACTAGGTATGTGACAATGGGTAAGCCATTTGACCCTGTTAGCCTCAGTTTCCTTATCTATAAAATGAGAAGGAAACATGAAACCACTCTAGGATTTTTGCCAAGAAAACCCAAACCTGGGGAAACAGATTCAGAGATGGTTAATCAGTTAAATAACAATAACAAGCTAATAGGAGTTAGTGTTTTAGTTTAGTTTTGAAGAAAGCTTAGGATTCTAAAGGAGTAGGTAGTGGTAAAGAGAGAATGAGTTCCAAGTATGTGTGCCATTCTATGCCAAGATCTACTAACCCAGGAGAAGCATAGGAGACAATATTATGTATGGAGATTGCAAGAAGGCCAGAATGGCTAGAAAATACAATTCTTGAAGGTATCAATGTACAATGAATCTAGAAAACTAGGTTAGTGCCAAATTGTGAATGTTTTTAAATGATAAACAGATGAATTTATACTTTATCCTAGAGGTCGTAGGGAATAGAGGCAATAGGAAATCATTGGAGCTTCCTGAATATGGTGGGAAAGGGAACAAGGTGAGGGAGAGGTAGAATATATGCTGAAGTTCTAAAGCTGGAGTTCAAGGACCTGGGTTCAAATTTGATCACTAATGCTTACAATCCATGTGATCTTAGGCAAGTCCTTTGAACTTCTTGAGGCTATTTAACCTCAATTTATTAACAACTCATGTGAGGGAGTTAGATAGGATGCTCCCTGAGGAGTCCACCTCAGCATTCCAGAAGGACTCAAGTTACCTGTTTCTTGTTTGCTCTTTTCCAGTTTGGGTTGCCATCATGCACCTGGCCCTTCTGCTTAGCCACACTCATCTTCCTCTTGGTAACAACAAAGACTCACTCAATCTACAAGCTGCCACTGAACAAGGTGACTTACTGTGAAGAAAA
The DNA here is from genome assembly GCF_048593235.1 of Sminthopsis crassicaudata. Classification (NCBI taxonomy): domain Eukaryota; kingdom Metazoa; phylum Chordata; class Mammalia; order Dasyuromorphia; family Dasyuridae; genus Sminthopsis; species Sminthopsis crassicaudata. Next base: position 367,047,693 of record NC_133617.1, read on the forward strand.
CCGCACCTTCTACCTGACAGCAAAGAAAAAGTTAGCAGAAAGCCCTTTGTGATAGAAGGATCAAATTAAAGCCAATCTGTCTGATTTTAAACCAGACAACACCATCGACTTGCAGTATCTGTAAATTAATATCTTCTACTGTTGTAGAATCTTTTAAACTAACTATACAGCAATTTACTACTATTTGTTCTTGATAAAAAAAAAATCCATCCTTTTCTCTTGCTTGTAGCTTTCTGTTAAAAGTCAATAAGATGCCTTTGATTTAGGCTTATATAAGCCTAAACCAGCAAAACTACATTTCTCTGGGTCTCAATTTCCTCATCTGTAAAATGAGAAAGTTGGAATATATGACCTCTATATTGCCTTTCAGCTCAAAATCCAATAAGCCTATTCTCTGACTAGGAGCAAGGGGCTGCAGTTTTATAAATACTTGATTTGGAGGAGAGTTAGAGAATAAAAGAATGTATTGGTCATAGGCTTTAAAAGCCTCCCACATACTCAAAGATAAGAGGAAGTGAGTACAGAATGTGTTATTGCAGCTCTGTGTGATAGGGTGGTTGGAATTAACAGATACATAAAAAATATTAACAGTATTAATAATATTAAGTCATATATCTAACTAGCCTTTAGTTAATAGAACCCCAAACAGCAGAAGGCCCATAGGTCATCTCAAATAGAAATTTAAAAATTCAATGCTGGCTACACAATGAAGTCTAATATTGTGGGCATGCCTAAGTGACTAATCAGCACACCTAAAAGAGTCTCTATGTAATTATAAAAAGTGAAGTCAAGCTTTTGTCCATTGTTGCTTTATATTCTCCCAATTTCAGGGCTCCTTGGCTTTGAGTTGTTTTCCCTCTCAGGATAGACAGCAGAGTAGGAGGGAGATGGGATAGGATTAATATCTCTCCTCTATTATCACTCTTGTTGGAATCTGGAAATGACTTCAAAAACTCCATCTCTTGAGAATAAAATTATTCTGAAGAGAATAAAAACAATGAATCTCTCTTCCCAACTTCAATATCTCATTAAATTCATAGGAAAGTTATACATTGTTGAATTTGCCTTTGAAATATTTGACAGAACCAATTTACTTTAAATTGATAAAAATCATTTTGAATACACCATGAATAAGAGTAAAAGGAAGTTGGTAATTCTTTGCAATTTACACTCTCATTTTTCAGATTCAACATTTTTTTGAATATTTTCAAAGACAGGCTTTTCCCATGGGGTTTGATTACTTACTAATGTTACTTGTTGAATTAATAGTCTATTAAGTTAACAATAATTTTTATACTAAAAGAGGAGAAGGGGAAGGAAGGAAGGAAGGAAGGAAGGAAGGAAGGAAGGAAGGAAGGAAGGAAGGAAGGAAGGAAGGAAGGAAGGAAGGAAGGAAGGAAGGAAGGAAGGAAGGAAGGAAGGAAGGAAGGAAGGAAGAGAGGGAGGAAGGAAGGAAGGAAGAGAGGGAGGGAGGAAGGAAGGAAGAGAGGGAAGGGAAGGGAAGGAAAAGAAAGGAAGGAAGGAAAGAAGGAAAAGCACCAAAACAACTTGTAGAACAACTATTACTTCGTCTAGCTCTCAGCACTTCAGAAGGAATTTCAAAAAAGAGAGCTTATGGTGATCCAGCTAAAGACAGAATATCTGCACTTGGCTCAATGATCCCATTTGGTTACAGTCTGGAAGGTTCTGCAAGGAAATGTGGTGGTGCTTTTATCCCTTATTGGTCATTATAAGAGAGTTCATGCATGCCATCAAAATGAATACTCAAAATGGAATGACATTTTTGCTAAACTATTGATCTGTCAATTGGAAGTTTTAGAAAATAATGTTTTTTTACTTACAGTTTCTAATGGAAAATCTATATTTAAACATGTTGAAGTGATGGACTGGTAGCAGAAAAATAATCAGTTAATTAAGAAGCATTATTAAGCATTTACTATGTGCCAAGCAATATGCTAGGAGATAGAGATGTTAAGACAGTCTCTGCTCTCAAGAAATTTACCTTCTATTCAGTGATTCAAGGAGGAGATCATAGATCATAACAATTTTTCCTCTTAGGAAAATATACCAGTTTTTCTGATATGGAGTTTTTCTGATCAAAGCTTTTCGACTTCTTTCATTTGCAAGTGCAATTCAGTTCAACCAACATTTATTGTGTGCCTACTATGTTCTAGGTGCAAGGCATACAAAGAAAGAGAATAAAATATAGACCCTACTCTCTACTAAGTCATTCTAAGTGTATACATTCCTATGGAAAAAAAGATTTTCAATGTTTGATTTGACATTTATTTTGTCAGAAAATTTGTAAAATAAGAGCATTAGAAATCAGGAAGAACAACACAATAGCAACAAACAAAGGAAAAAAACGTTGTACAGGTTCTGAAATCTGTGCTCCGATATGTGAATAAGCAGCAATGGAGATAATCCAATTAACATGCTCAGAATGAATTCGTGGTGGGTGAGTTTCTGTTCTGAATAGAACTTCTCATGAAGTGATTTCACACAATTGTAAATATAATCATTTGAAAGCACTGTAAATAAAATAAGCTAAAGTGGTATTAATTTTCTTGTTTCCTGTTACATAATGAGTATTATTCTAACAACATGTATATATTTTTTATCTTTGTTCCATTGAAGAGCACTTGTGTTTATTTTTTCTCTCATATATGTATTATGTAAGCTCATATCAATAAAAATATATAGTCACAATTCAGTCACACGTGCTTGTTTTAAAGAAAAAGATGATGGATGCATAGATAGATATGATGTAACATTCATTTATCCAATCATAAATATTTATTAAGTACTTTCTATAGCAAGGGAGATAAGACACAAAAACTTAATAAGTATAATACATAGCATTACATAATAAATGCATCAGAGGCACGAAACCAAAAACTTACTTTGTGAGAGAAGGAATTGGGCAAGAAGAAAGAGCAAGATTGGATAGTATAATAGCTAGAGAATAGGATCTGAAGACATCAGTTTAAATTCTATTTCTAATGCTAATTTTGTGACCAGGAGCAAATCATTTGACTTCTAACGCTCTCAGGGAACTCTCCAAGACTCTACATAGCACTCTTCTCCTTTTTGCACATGATCCCTACCTTTACTTTTAATCCATTTTTTGATTAAAAATCAACCTGAGGACATAATTGTTCAAATCAAACAGTATAGCAAGACAATTGACAAAATTGACAATTGATTATCATATCATTAAAGTGTAAAGAACACACATAGAGTCCTTGTGATCAAGGCAACATACATGGCCGGATACACATGTGGCCAAGACATATACTCAGAGGTGAACACATATCTCTGGCATTACAGAGCTTCCAACGTCCTCTGGTGATGTCACTGAACAAGCCAGATTACTTGGATGCCCTGTTTTCTCTGTTGCCTAGGATAGGTGGGTGGCACAGGAAGTAAAATGCTGAGCCTGAAGTCTTGGAGCTGAATCTTCCTAAGTTCAAATCTGACCTCAGACACTTTAGTGACTCTTGGCAAGTCACTTAACTCTTTTTGCCTCAGTTTTCTCATCTGTAAAATTAGCTGGGGAAAGAAATGCAAAGCACTGAAGCAGCTCTGCTAAGAAAACTTCAAATGGGGTCATGAAGTGTAGGACCCAAGTGCAAAATGACCAAACAACAACTTTCTGCACCACATGCTAGTTGCTAGATGGCTTCATTGTTCTCTGCTGCCACCACTGGGTTTCTATCTCTTAGTCTCTACTGAAGCAATCTTGGCTTTAGGGTCTCAGTTCTGGAAAACCCTTAATCCTAGACTGCTGTTGTTTTTTCCAGATGCTCACAGTAATCTAGCTAGTTAAGAAAAGTCCTCTTTATTATGTATATGTGATGTGCACATGCTACAAAGACAAGGAACTCCCCAGTCTTTTTCTGCCAATTCTCAATGTTGGACACTTCACTCTGCAGTTCCCAGTGGCAGGGTTCTGTATTCTCACAATACTTCTTTATGTCTTCTTGCTACTCATCTGTATCATGTTGTAGTTGAAATTTGTAGGAAAAACCCAAGCACCTCCAGGCCCAAGTCAATCCTCACTATTCAGTGGAACTATTTCCTGGCCTTGGGACCTTCCCTTCTCTCCAGAACAGTTTAGTCATAGCTAACAGGACATGGGCATCATGTCTGCACTTCTTCAGGGCATCTATACCCTCTTGTTCTTCCTCTAGATTCTTGCCTCAAAGAAAATTATTTCTGACCAGAGAATGCTTGATTTGGGATATTCCTGCAGTTCCTTTGCCATGAGTATTTTGGCAATATTCTTCAGTCTAGTTCAGCATTCTGATCTCATAGATTCCAACCACAAATTTGGGTTCTTTGAATTCTTCAAATGAGATTTCTCCAAAATGACTCTTGCTCTAGTTAGTTTTCCAACTTTTTATAATCTTTAAAGTAAAAGCCACAAGATGACAGGAAAAGATAATGATGAATGTTGGAGGGGCTGTGGGAAAACTGAGACATTGATACATTGTTGGTGGAAATGTGAATGGATCCAACCATTCTGAGAGCAATTTGGAACTATACTCAAAGGGCTAACAAACTGTGCATACCTTTTGACCCAGCCGTGGTTCTACTGGGCTTACATCCCAAAGAGATCTTAAAGAAGGGAAAGGGACCTGTATGTGCAAGAATGTTTGTGGCAGCCCTCTTTGTAGTGGCCAGAAACTGGAAAATGAATGGATGCCCATCAATTGGAGAATGGCTGAATAAATTGTGGTATATGAATGTTATGGATTATTATTGTTCTGTAAGAAATGACCAGCAGGAGTGAAATGAGCAGAACCAGAAGATCACTGTACACTTCAACAACAATACTGTATGAAGATGTATTCTGATGGAAGTGGAAATCTTCAACATAAAGAAGATCCAACTCACTTCCAGTGGATCAATGATGGACAGAGGTAGCTACACCCAGAGAAGAAACACTGGGAAGTGAATGTAAATTGTTAGCACTAATATCTGTCTGCCCAGGTTACATGTACCTTTGGAATCTAATGTTTACTGTGCAACAAGAAAATGATATTCACACACATGTATTGTATCTAGGTTATATTGTAACACATGTAAAATGTATGGGATTGCCTGTCATCGGGGGGAGAGAATAGAGGGAGGGGGGGATAATTTGGAAAAATGAATACAAGGGATAATATTATAAAAATATATATATATAATAAAAAATTATTAAGTTCAAAAAAAAAAAAAAAAAAAAAAAGAAATGACCAGCAGGAGGATTTCAGAAAGGCCTGGAGAGACTTACATGAACTGAAGCTCAGTGAAATGAGCAGAACCAGGAGATCGTTGTATACTTCAACAACAATACTGTATGATGATCAATTCTGATAGACGTGGCCTTCTCCAACAAAGAGATAATTCAAACCAGTTACAATTGTTCAGTGATTAAGAGAACCAGCTACATCCAGAGAGAGAACTATGGGAACTGAGTGTGCTTCACAACATTGCATTTTCACTCTTTTTGTTGTTGTTTGCTTTCATTTTATTTTGCTTCACTTTTTCTCTTGTGTGGCACAATAATTGAATAAATATGTATGCATGTATTTGATTTAATATATATTTCTACCATGTTTAACATATATTGGACTACTTGCCATCTAGGGGAAGGCATGGGGGAAGGGAGGGAAATTGGAACACAGGGTTTTGCAAGGGCTAATGTTGAAGAATTGTCCATGTCTATGTTTTGAAAAATAAAAATCTTTAATAAAAGAAAAAAAAAAAAAGTAAAGCCACCAGCATGTAATGTGGGGCACTTCTTCAGCTCCCAGTGATGGGCTTTCTGGACATTTTCAGTCAGTTCTCACTGCTCCACAGTCTGCCCTTTCACCATCTAGTTTGGTGAAATCTTCATGGTGCTTCAAGACTTCTTTCCAGAGATTCTAAGTAGTGGCAATGTTCCCTAGCATCCTCAAATTTCACAGATTTCACAAACAACTTTGTAGTGAGACCCACTCATATTTATTATCCCCAATTCAGGTTTCACAACACCAACCAGATCCCCTCACTGTTGAGGCTGTCCTAGAAATCCAAGGTCTTCTTGTGGTGGGTGCGTCTCCCACCAACCACTTGGACTTGGAACCCGTGAGGCAGAATATCTCAGCCTCGGAGTAATGGGCAACTGCTCTCTGTAGGAGTCCTTTGAAGGAATGTCTGGTCCCATGGGTCTCAAAGTAAGCAACTCACAGTCACTCACTCTTTTTACTAGGGGAAACTCGCAGGGGAAGACAAATAGCTTGGGCATACACCAGTGCATTGTGGGCAACACAACTATTTGCATCCTCTATCCAGGTAAGTGTTCTAGTTTCTTCCTCAATCACAATTCCATGCATAACTGCATGCATTTCAAGCTGGCAGGGGGCCACCCCCCAGCTTTATTACATTCCTCAGCATCCTGCATCCACTTCTCTGTGTTGATTTCTACACCATTTGCTCTAAGTGATAGGATGGCTCTGTTAATGACTTTCATCACCACTGAGTATTTCTATTGGCTTCCTCCAGTTTCACTGTCATAATCCAGATGTGCTGATCTCAGGGAATGTTCTCCCATGCTGTGTTTAAGACCTCACTAGCATTCTCATAGGTCCCCATCTTCCCCAAAGCGAGCCGGAGCACCACAGTAGCGGTGCAGTATGAACAAGTTGGCTTAGCATTATTCTACCATCTTCCACAGCTGCCTTCCACAAGAGAAGGGAATTTGGTACATATTCCAGAGTTTTTCTGAATATGTGCTTCTTTGCTCAGATGTCTGTTTCTAGTCCTGTTGCTCTGATATAAATCTTGGACAGACTGCAGGAGGTGACAAAAAGTTTGTGCAATCCCGGCCTTGGCTGTAACACCAGGCTGTTGATGGGCTGCTTCTTCAGTCTTAGATCACATTTATGTTTTTTTCCTAATGAGGTTTTGAGCTATTTGAGCTATTTCCAGTGACCTCTTCCAGGTAAGCTGAAGCTGGAGGAAGATGGGGATTTGTCTCTCATACATTTTAGAAATAAACAGACTTTTAAAATATATCCCTGATGTCTCCTCCATGAGTGGGAATCATGGGATTCAAATAGGTGATATTACAGTTGGGATACACCACTCTCTCACTCTCCAATCAGATACCTGATTCAAACACATATCCATCAAGGTGTTCCTGTTTTGACCAATCTCCCTCATGTCCCATTCACCTGCACCAAGTATCATTAGCCCAGGTATCATTCCACCTGGATAAGGTATATTACATTCTCCAAATTTTGCTTGTTAGAGATCAAATGAAGTATGGTTTCCTCAAGTCTTTAAAAGTTTAAACAAAGACACTGTCAAGGGAACAAGGATAAGTTTTTCCTATCATGCATTCTGCTGGCATTTGTTTCTAGCATCACCAATTTCAGGAATATTTAGCCACTCTTCTTCTGTTAGCTTCTGCCAATTTTCAGATCTGAGAATATATGGACATTCCATATGGTATTTTTCAATTTCCTCTTTCTCCCTCTGTTCCCTTTTTTCTTTTCTTCTTTTATCTATCTTTTCATCCACTGATGCATAAATAGCACCTGTTTTCTCATCATCCTTTTCATAAGGACCATGTGAAAGAAGACTTCCAGCATAACCATTAAACTCATCAAAGTTATGTTCATTCAGATTTTCATCATCATCTATAGCCTGGTTTTTCTTGATCTGGGCCTTTACAGTCTTCTTGTCTGGGGGAGAGTGCTAATCATCCAGTGGATATTAGCCTCCCAATCATGCTCCTGTCAGATAGGAGAGAAAGAGAGAGAGAGAGAAGAAAGAGAGAGAGAGAGAGAGAGAGAGAGAGAGAGAGAGAGAGAGAGAGAGAGAGAGAGAGAGAGAGAGAGAGAGAGAGAGAGAGACAGAGACAGAGAGAGAGACAGAGATCAGAGAGAGAGACAGAGACAGAGAGAGACAGAGAGAGAGAGAGACAGAGAGAGAGAGAGACAGAGAGAGAGAGACAGAGAGAGAGAGAGAGAGAGAGACAGAGAGAGAGAGAGAGAGAGAGACAGAGACAGAGAGAGAGAGAGACAGAGAGAGAGAGACAGAGAGAGAGAGAGAGAGAGAGAGAGAGAGAGAGAGAGAGAGAAAGAGAGAGAGAGAGAGAGAGAGAGAGAGAGAGAGAGAGAGAGAGAGAGAGAGACAGAGAGAGAGAGAGACAGAGAGAGAGATCGAAATGAAAAGTGACTTCAAAGGACTTGGCCTAAAGGAAGCTAGGATTGCAAGAGGCAGTTGTGCATTCACTCAACACACTAACGTGTTAAGGAGCCCAAAGATAAAAGTGAAAATCATCTTCTGTCTTCAAGGATACCAACAAGAGGCTTCATGTAGGTCAAATTTCTACCACCCACTTGACTACCCCCTGGACCCTGATGAAGAGAGTCCAAGATTCTGAAGCAGAGACATTGGAAGTGCAGTATTTAAAGACCAGGTCACTGGATAAAAGCTATGAGTTATTTCTTGTCCACTTATCTCCTGGGTCACTTCAGAGGAAAGAGATTTTGTTTGTGAAGTTTTCAGTGCTGCTGAGCCATCATCCTGTGTAACAATTCTGATGGAGATGAAGTCTGGCCACTGCTTTATAGATGTTATAGATGAAGTTACACAAAAATAGAAGTTTTTGATGGAATTTTTTTAAACATAATTGAACACATAAAAACTGTCCATTTGCTTATTGTCTCAAGAAAGGGAAGGGATGGAGGTGGAAGGAGTAAGGAACAGAATATGGAACTCGAAATTTTAAATAAAAAACAGAAACAGAGAACCACAAGATTTTCCCATCTAACTTGCAGCTGAAAACTTCCATATGTGTTACCTTCCCATTAAAATACCTGCTCTTGAAACAGGAATTGTCTTACTTTTCAATTTGTGTATTGAGGACTTGGCACAGAGCTTTGCACACATTAAATGCTTAATAAATTATTCCCCCCCCCATATATTCATTCATTCATGCAAGGAGCTTACATTCTAATGGCACAATCTAGTTATTACAAAGTATTTTGCATATTTATTTCATGTTAACCTGCCAGCAACCAGGTGAGACAAATCATGTAGATATTGTTAGCTCTTTTCTCCATTTTCATGAATATTTGTGTGAAAGTTACAAAACATTATACAAATATAAGACATTATTTATATATCTAAGTTAATACAAATTTATATCTATTTGTTCACTAGGCAATAGCAGCAGATATATATATTTTCCATTCTTGATTTGTACACCAGTCATCAAATGCTATTAAATTCCTCATGGATAGGAGCAGCTAGATGGCATAGTGGATAGAGCACTAGCCTTGAATTCAGGAGAACCCGAGTTCAAATCTAGTCTCAGACACTTAACCCTTCCTCGCTGTGTGACCCTGGGCAAGTCACTTAACCCCAGCTTCAAATAAATAAATAAATAAATTCCTCATGGGTAATATACACATAATGAGCTTTTAAGAGAAGCTATTAGTGTTTGTGAAATCTTTCTTATTTTTTAAGGCTATTGTGTACAGACTTAAAGGGGATTACCTCCACCTCATGCTCAAATCATTCCTTAAAACTGCCACGCTGAGTACAGACCCTGCAGCAGACCCAAGTGTCAGTTCTAATGCATGAGAAGAGCAGAAGTTTGGAAAATAGGGTCTTCTTTGACACAGAATCCCAACTATGACACTTAATAGTTATATAACCATGGGCACATCACTTAATTCTGAGCCATAGCTCACAACCACAATCAAAAAACTGAATGTGACAGACTCTACCAAGTGGCATTATAAAAATTACAAAGAAATATAGAGAATGAAACACATCTGTACTCTGCTTTGGTTAGTCCACATCCGGAACACTAGGTTTAGTTCTCGGCACTATGATTTAGGAAGGATATTGGTAAGCAATTGTGATATATGAAATGTTCAAGAAATATAATTTCTGGGCATTCAGTTTATTAATTTCTTTAACTTTGATCATATCTGATCTGGTAGAGTAGGTCTATGCCCAATATTTCACCTTATCATTAGCCCTGGTCTTTAAAGATTGGCTGAATAATCTATAAGGGCTAATTTCTGAATGAGGAAATATGGAGAAAATCTGATAATTCAACAATTGGTTATTAATATTAATAGCCCTAACCTCCCAGGAAAACTAGGTTTGAGAACTTAAAATGACCTAGAAATCCCCATAACCCCTTTTGCACATCTTAAAAGACCCTTATTGGGGCAGCTAGGTGGTGCAGTGGGTAGAGCACTAGGCCTGAAGTCAGGAGGACTTGAGTTCAAATCTGGCCTCAGACACTCAATACTAGTTGTGTGATCCTGGGCAAGTCACTTAACCCCAATAGCCTTGGTGAGGGGGAAAGATCCTTGTCTCCTTCCCTCCTGCAAAACATTAGGAACAGAAATCTCATACAAGACTTCCATTTTCTGCCTGTCTTTGATATATCCCCTTAACAAACAGTTGCAATATGTCAGATAAGGAAGCAGGCTAACCTGTTTGCTGGTTTCTTTAGACCCTATAAAAGGCCCTATATCCTTTTGTTCAGGGCCATGTGCTTTGGAGGCGAATCCCTGTATGGTCAAAGTCGACTTTAATAAATTCTCCAATTAAAATTAATATTTCTCAATATGTCTCTATATTTTGCCACAATATAAGTAACCATTTCTTTCACTACAGAGTATGAGGAGAGAGAAAGGGTGACCAAAAGGCTGAAGGATTTTGAAATCTTGCCATATAAGAACAGGTTGAAAGAACTGGAGCTATTCAACTTAAAGAAAATACAACTTAGTAGAACTAATTCTAAGTATTTGAAGTACTATACATGAAACAGGGAGTAGATCTTTTGCTTGACCCAAAGGCAGAATTAGAAACAATGGATAAACTAGGGAGACTAAGCTCTTGTGTAATGGAAAAAGAGCTAAGAGCTGAATGAGCAACTTTAGGGGACATTATTTCATATCACTGGATATCTTCAAGTGGAAATTGAACAACCACTCATCAGAATATCAAAGAGATTTTATTCAAGAATGGGTTATAAACAAGCCATTCTCCAACTGATAAATGTGAAAGGATATAAACAGACAATTTTCAGAAGAAATTAAAGCCATTTCAAGTCATATGAAAAAATGCTCTAAATCACTACTAATTAGAAAAAATGCAAATTAAGACATCTCTGAGATATCACTGCATACCTCACAGATTGGCTAAGATGACAGGAAAAGATAATGATGAATGTTGGAGGGGATGTGGGAAAACTGGGACACTGATGCATTGTTGGTGGAGTTGTGAAAGAATCCAGCCATTCTGGAGAGCAGTTTGGAACTATGCCCAAAGGGCTGTTACACTGTGCATACCTTTTGATCCAGCAGTGTTTCTACTGGACTTGTATCCCAAAGAGATCATAAAAAAGGGGAAAGGAATTATGTGTGCAAAAGTGTTTGTTGCAGTCTTTTTTGTAATGGCTAGAAACTGGAAAATGAATGGATACTCATCAGTTAGAGAATGGCTGAATAAATTATGGCATATGAATATAATGCAATATTATTGTTTTATAAGAAATGATGAGCAGGATGATTTTACAAAGACCTGGAGAGACTTACATGAACTGATGCTAAGTTAAGAGAATAGAACCAAGAGAACATTGTACACAGCAACAATTATATGATGGATGTGGCTCTTTTCAACAATGAGGTCATTCTGGCCAAGTCTAATCAATAGACTTATAATGGAGAGAGCCTTCTGCATCCAGAAAGAGTATTATGGGGACTGAATATGGATTACAACATAGTATTTTCACCTTTTTTGTTATTGTTTGCTTGGTTGTTTTTTCTCATTTTTTCCCTTTTTGATCTGATTTTGTTTTTGCGAAACATTGATAAATGTGGAAATATGTTTAAAAGAATTGCACATGTTTATCATATGTTGAATTACTTATTGTCTAGAAGAGAGGGTAGGGGAAGGGAGGAAGAAAAATTTGGAACACAAAGTTTTTCAACAGGGAATATTGAAAATTATATTTGCATATATTTTGAAAATAAAAAGCTATTATTTTTAAAAAATGAAATTTTAAAAGAGAAAAATAAAGAATGGGTTATAAAAAACAAAGTCTCCAAATTCAAGCCTTCAATAGCTACAGGGGAAATGTATTCCACAGAGCTAATAATTAAAGAAATGAAGATTCAATTAACTATGAAGTTGCACCTCACATACATCAGATTGGCAATGTTGACAAAAACAGAAAATGATCATTGGAGGGGCTGTTAGAAAAGCAATCACTTTCATGCCCTGTTAATTGATCTGTGAATTGGTGCAATTATTCTGAAATGTAATTTGGAGTTATGCTCAAAATGTTAGTCTTTCACTTAGCAGTACCATTAATAGGCTTATACACTACAGATTAAAAATTAGAAAGGAAAGAACACAGGTATATACTTATAATAGCTCTTTCATGTGGCCGCAAAGATCTGGAAACTGAGGAGGTACCCATCATTTAGGAAATAGCTGAACAAATTATATACCATAATTTATACCATAAATATACATATATATATACATATGCATATACATATACACACACACATACCATATTTTCATTTAGATCAAGGAATAACTTGATATCAATGAAAAAGACAGCAAGCAATGCAGGGACAGGAGGCAAGCTATATCATGGGTATTTGGGGTCTTTGGTTGTAAGATTCAGAAAATGCTAATAAATGCAAAATAAATATAAATTATGGTATATGACTATGACAGAATACTATTTTTTATAAGAGATGATGAAAGGGATGGTTTCAGAAAAAACTGAAAAGATTTATATGAACGGTTGTAGAGTGAAGCAAATAGAACTTTTACACAATAACATTTTAAAAATAGATAACTTTGAAAGACTTAAGAACTATGATTCCCTGGGACTGATGATAAAGCATGCTTCTTACTCCCTGACAGAAATGATGAACCAAAGGGACAGAGAAGTTTTTTTATTTAAATGGCCAATGCAAGAATTTGTTTTGGTTGACTATGTATATCTGTCTGCAGGCTTTGAAGTTACTGGTTTTGGGGTTTTTGTTTTGTATTTTTCATGTGTGGGGGCAGTGAGAAGAAGTAAAAAGAGCTTTTTATTCATTGAAAACTTCATTTTTTAAAAGAGAAAGTATCTGAGAAGCCTTCCTAATCTGCAATTATATAATTTTTGTCTGTACATTGGGATTAATAATAAGTGCATTCCCTCTTTGTCAATGTTTTACTTTTGCTTTCCTCCCCCTTTTGTCTTATCAAAGACTAACATTTCTAGAACTATATCAACTAATACTGGGAAGAAGGGGCATCCTATCTTTACACTTATTTGTAGTAGAAAATTTTCTAATATTTCTCCAGTGCAAACAATGCTAGCTGTGAATTGTGAGACAAATAAAAAATAGGCCTTTTCATAACTTCAGGTTTTAAATATTTCTAATATAAATGCATTAACAAATGAGATAACAATTGTAAAGTATTTAGCACTGTATCTGACATAAGTTCTATGCAAATGTTAGCTACTATTATCCTTGAAATATTTGTGGGTTTTATAATTCTTCTATTCCCTGTCTCAAGGGCTGTTATAAGGGAAACCATATCAAATTGTGACTTATGATTTAAACTGCATCTGGATTCTCCTATCTTACAATATGCTTCTCATTTGCCTCATCTCACCCTCAACTGATTTATGGACAAAGAAAACATAATCAGGAAAGTAAGCTTGATGTAAAGGAAGTGCTATAATGCATTTTAAAATACATTTCCTGCTGTTTGGAGTTTTTCCAAGCTACTACTGTCCCTGCTGGCTTAGATAATTGAGGGGGAAGGACCTGTGTTACATTTGTAACGTGCTCTCCTGGCAGTTACAATTACTAGTCTGTCCTAGACCCACCAGAGTACCTTTGACCACTGTCCTTTGCAGTGTGAACTCTACCCGGCTCGCCTCCTCTGAGGCCTTCTAAGGTCTCTGGCCACAATCTCTTGAATCTATAGCTTAATAACCGGTAGCGCACTCAAGAACAACCACGTGTAATCTTAAAAGCCTTTATTATACCTACTCACATAATGCCCTAACTGATGCCCTGACTTGTTGGTTCCCGAGTGAACACCTGGTCAGAAGACCCACGTGTTCACTACCAAAACCCTTACCTCTTTTGGCTACCCATCTTGGCTTGGCCACCCAGGCTAGGGAGCCAGGGTGAAGACTCTGAACACAGCAGAGACAGATAGCTAAAATTCTATAGTAAAGGTACCCTTCATTTCCCAGCTGGCCAGACAGTGATCATTGCTACAAAGATTCAGGATGTCAGGCTTGCCTGCAGAGGTCAAAAGGACTTTTGTCCAGAGTTCACAATAGTATCAACAACTTGAACTTTTTCCTGAGAACTATAGAGAAAAGATAGAGAGAATCCACTGAATGGAGACATTTGGGAGGAGGGGTAGATCTTGCTCTGGGCACCTTCCCTTCTATGTCCCTTTCATTACCCTCACCCACAGGTCTCAGTTCTCACTAGTGAGACAAAGTGCACGGAGCCCCTGGCAACTTTCTGTTGTCCCCTTCTGTGTTTCATAAAAGAACAGTACCCACTTCACCCAGCCTCCCACACTTTCTGCCTCTATTTCTTTCCTGGAAAGAAAGAAAGAAAGAATAAAAGCATTTTTTGTCTTCTATAACTAAAGTCCCCAAATAGCCATGATAGAGCTTGCCTCCTGCCCCTGCATTGCTTTCAGGACTGGGATTTGAATCGAGATCTTCTGACCTTCAGACGAGGATTCTTTCCACTCCACACTACATGTAACACAGAGTAGTTTGAACAGGTCCAAAACATCCCATATCCACGTATTCCCCAAGGAACAGTATTATATAGATTGAATTCTAAGTTAATAAGGTCTTAAATATAGCTATTTCAGGTTGATCCTGGTTTTGAGGGCAAATTTTTTAGAAAAACTTATTAAAGTTAGTTTCTTATTTAAGGCTGAGTCATTTGGTTCTCATCTAAACAACATGTTCTAGTAACATATAAGGAATCTAGGAAGGAATGATGCAGAGGGAAAATGCTGGTTCATACTCAATGATAAAATTAAATCTCATAGACAGCAAAAAGTCATTTTGGAAAAATTAATCACTTCATTGGAGTGAGCTCTAGGAAATCTCTAGTCACTACTGGGCATGGACAGAGACTGGTTTCTTGGAAGATTGATGGGGGAGAAGGAGTAGCTCAAGGAGTCCATTTTTTCAGCCTCCAGAAGCTTCTGAGGAGCTCTGAAACTCAAGCAGGAGCCCTTGGAAGGTTATAATTAAATAAACAAGCCTCCCCAAGCTCACCCATAGAAAATACTAGAGTCAGAGTTAATCCTGGTATATTCAACTCTATTTATCATAGACTTTTTAGAGTTGTGAATACCTTTGGAAACCATTTAGTCCAACACATCCTTTTATGGTCAATAGTTCTCATTACTCTGAATTACTTTCATTAATAATAGATCAGATCCATATAATGAAGTACACAGGATGACAATCTTAAATTTGCAGTGTGAAGGGAACTCAAGAGGCCATCACTGTTTTATCAGTGATAACTGGGAGATTTAGTGAGGTTAAATAGTTTGCTTAAGGCTACCCAGGATCTAATGGCAGAGCAAACAATAGAATCTTAGTTTCCGGTTTGAAAAAAGTTTGATTGACATGTTTTATTTTAATTAACATTTCCAGATTGCCTTCACTCCATGGGAATTCTCTTGTAACAAAGGAAAATGTTCCACCAAAATTAACAATAATGACCTCCTCTGAAAGGACATCTAACATCTCACATCTTTAGCATTCTGCCCCCACCTCTGTATTTTTGTTATTAAGCTTTTTATTTTAAAAACATATGCATAGATAATTTTCGATATTAATCCTTGCAAAACATTGTTACAAATTTTTTCCCTTATTTCCCCCATCCCTTCTTCTAGACAGCAAATAATCCAATATATGTTAAACATATGCAATTCTTCTATATATATTTCCATAACTATCATGCTGCACAAGAAAAATCAGATCAAAAAGGGGAAAAATGAGAAAGAAAACAAAATGCAAGCAAACAACAATAATGAAAATGCTATATTGTGATTCACACTCAGATCTCACAATCCTCTCTCTGGATGTATATGGCTCTTTTCATCAGAAGATCATTGGAACTGGCCTCATTCATTTCATTGTTGAAGATGGCCACATCCATCAGAATTGATCATTGTATAATCTTCTTGTTGCCATATACAACAGTCTCCTGGTTCTGCTCATTTCACTCAGCATCAGTTGATGTAAGTCTCTCCAAGCCTCTCTGAAATCATCCTCCTCATCACTTCTTACAGAACAATAATATTCCATAACATCCATATACCGTTACTAATTCAGCCATTCTCCAGTTGATGGGCATCCACTCAATTTCCAGTTTCTAGCCACTACAAAATGGGCTGCCACAAAAATTTTTGCACATATGGGTCCTTTTTCCTCTTTTATGATTTCTTTGGGATACACACCCAGGAGATATTACTGGATCAAAGGGTATGCACAGATAGCCCATTGGGCATAGTTACAAATTGTTCTCCATAATGTTTGAATCAATTCACAATTCTACTAACAATATATTAGTGTCCTAATTTTTCCAATCCCTTCCAATATTTATTATTAGTTTTTCCTGTCATCTTAGCCAATCTGAGATCCCCTCTCTATTTGTATTTTTAATAAACAGAGAAGCTAGCTGGTACAGTGGATACGGTGTCAGACCTTGAATCATCTTTAAATCTGACCTCATACAGCATGATAAATGTGGAAATATGTTTAGAAAATGGCACATCTTTAACCTATAGTACATTACTTGATGTCTAGAAGATGGGGGATGAGAGTAAGGAAAGGAGAAAAATTTAGAACACAAAGTTTGCAAGAATGAATGAATATATATTGATTTCAATATTTTACTCACCTTCCTGGGGGGAAAATTTTTTTTATAACAAATGTGCACAATCGAGCAAAACAGATTCTCTCATTGACCTTGTATCACTTTTTCTGACCATCATGAAAGCACTTGACGTGTGCAAGTTCTCTATAAAATAGTCTTTCTGGTAAATGTACATTTGGCATTTGAATATCACAATTATATGCATATACACATATATGCATATAATTATATATTTAATATAAAATATTGAAATCAGTATATATTCATTTTTAAAGACCAGTTATATTATCATTAATCAATATTGTTGCAGTTTTCAATTTTGTCTTATTGTTCTTTCCATTTATGTAATTATTACCATTGTATTTGTTGTTTCTATATGCTGTTTATTATTTCAATCCTTATCTCTTCTTACTTCATGCTGTACCTCTTTTACTAAAAGATAGATATACATTATAATTCATACATACACACATTCCCCATGTTTCTCTGAGGGCTTGAAATTCATCATTTCTCATAGTACCCATTACATCCATGTATTAACATTTGTTCAGCAATTTCCCAGTGGAGGAACACCCACTTTGCTTATAATGTTACTTGCTACAAGCATATAAACACACAAAAAGTGCTACCTTGAATATTTTAATATGTCTGGACATATTTACCCAGTTTTGATGTCTTTAGGGTGTATTGCAGTCAGCAGCATCCCTAGGTCAGAGAATGAACATTTTAGTCACTTTTTTTTTGCATAATCCTAAATGTCTTTCCAGAATCATTAAACCAATTTATAGGTTCAGCAGCAGCATATCAATGTGTCTGGCTTCTTACAGTCCCTCCCACAACATTTACATTATTTGTCATCTTTGGCAACTTGCTGAATATGAGATGCATCATTTTGACTTACATTTACATTGTTCATGATTTGAAATATATTTAATGATTGCTAATAATTTACCATTCTTCTCTTGAGAGCATTGAGTTGGAGACTAAGCCCAAATTCTTTCAAAGACCACCCCAATAAACAAGCTTGGTGTCCCAACAATAGAATCCTAGATTTCAGAATCTCAGCAGTGTGAAGGACCTCAGAGATTGTCTCATGCTTCTGATGCTCCCATTTCAATGAAGGCCAACAGGGATCCCCCAACTCTAGGAATTTTTCTCTGATTCCTGAGGGTTAGCCCTGAACATCTAACACAGGAGACACTAATCAAGCAGATACCATTCCCAAAAATCTAACCATGCCTTTGAAGGGTCGCAAATTTATCTGGTAGGAACCCAAGATTTCTCAGGATAGCTCAATAATTTGCCTAAGGTAACTCAGATCATAAGGCAGAACATAAAATCAAAGTTCTGTGCTCTTCCCACTGTACCAACTGCTGCCCTAGAGATGGAAGAGGAACTTTAATCAGTCCATTGTCATCCTGTTCCCACTGCCTTTCACAAAGGTAAGCGAAGTCCCCTAGACTGTCTTGTTAGCAAATCTAAAATTCATACATTACAGCCTCCCTTCCCTTGGAGTGCCTGGTAGAAGCACATGTGAGTTTGATCTCAACCTAGGTCCCCTCCTGGTCTCTCCCTAACTTCTTCCCAACTCCTCCCTAATTCCTCCCTATCTTCCTAGACTTTGCCCTTACTTCTCTCCCCTTATTTCCTCCAACTTTAAAAGTCCCTTCAGTAGAAACATCTTGCTTAATCATATATGATTTAGCCCGTGAGCTACTTCACGTGCTAAATGGCATCTTTTTGTGGCTGTGATAAATACCTCGTGAGTGTTTCACAATGTGAACCGCTCTCCCACATGTTTACTTCATTTACACTTCTTGATCTTGATGTCAGAGGCCTTCTAGTCTGACAGAAACTTCATCTAAAACATAACCAAGAGCTGACTAATTCAAATAATCATTTTCTTCTTGAAAACCTCTACTAATAAGAAATACCCTGCCTTCAAAGCCATCCTTTTTGCCTTTGGATTTCTGTAATTATATAATCAGGATGTATAGATTATTATATATTATACATAAATATAGATTTATAGAATATAAATATATATATCTTATAATTGTATGATTATAATATGTGAATATGTACATCCACACCTACATATAATTTTCCACTAGTCATTTTGAAACAAAGTCTATAACCAAATGGGAGAATTGCTGTTGAAAACTGTTGCTTTTAAAAAGATCTCAGATTGGGACTTTGAAATACATTGCAATTAATCTAACTGAAATATGAACCTTTCAACTTTAAAGTCTTTTAAAGTAAAAATAAAAACCCAGAATGTCTCAGGAAGTACAGGCTAGGGATAATGGAGGACTCTGAGGAAATAGAGGAGAGGGTGGGGGAGGGGAAAAGTGAGAGGGAGCCCGCTGAGGTCATGGCTACCACTCCCCTTTACTCCACATGTATTTAGTCATTTCTGTTGTCCAGTTCCTATTGTTCACAGAGAATCTCCCTTGGGTTCCTCCAGTCATACATAACTTAAGGCTGAGTAAACCATTAGCTGTGCCTGAACAAACTTCATAAATCAGAAAGATCAAGCTCTGAGGACAAATTTCCCTTCCATTATTCAGCATCCCATAAAAATTTTATGTTCTTCCTGTTTTGTCCAACTCAGATGGATACCTTTTCTCACCTAGAACACACCCCACATCTACAAATGGCTCTTCTGAGCACTGACAGAGTCATTGTCTGAGTGCCCCCTAAAGTGAAAGGCCACAGGGTTTCATTGCTCAGGTAGTGTCCAAGGTCCCAGGTGAGATTCTTTTAGGTGTGTCACATTCTATGACTTCCCCAAAAATGTGGGTCATCCCACAACTTACAAAGGAAGGACTAGATTTGAAAAAGAAGTATGACGCATGATATGATGCTTCATGTTCCCAACACTACTCCTCTTCATGGGTCCTTCCCCCTACTCTGCCCTGCAGAATGCCCTTCCTCCTCTTCTCCATCCAACTACTTGTTTTCCAAGGTCCAACTCAAATCCTGTCTCCTCCAAAATAACTCTTTGAGCCCACCAAAGCACCCTGGGATGAAATTCTACAAGCATTTATTAAATTCTAGGTAGGTAGGTGGGTCATAGGGAGGGCAATTAACAGGAGGCTTTTGTTAAATTTAAGTGGAATTTAAGGGGTCTCTTTTTTTCACTTAATAGTGTTTTGTTGTTGTTTTTTCCCAATTACATGTAAAGATAATTTAACGTTCAGTTTTATAAGATTTTAAGTTCAAATTTTTTTCTCCCTCCCTCCCTTCTCTCACCCTTCCCTAAGGCAGCAAATAATATGATATAGATTATATATGGACAGTCCTTTTAAACATATTTTCATATTAGTCATGCCATAAATAAAGTTAAAATAGTATGCTTTGAACTTCATTCAGTCACCATAGTTCTTTCTCCGAATTTCTCCACCCTAAGTTTATTGAAATTGTCTTCAACCAGTGCGCTGTTGAGAAGAGTAAATCTGTCATATTTGATCATTACCCAATTTTGCTGTTGTACAATATTCTCCTGGTGCTATTCACTCCATTCAACAACAGTTTGAAGTGGTAAAGGCAGCAGCAGTGGTTTGGGGAGAGCAGTAGATTTGGGAGAATATAATTATAAAGAACTATTATATAAAAGTTCACGACATGGAACAACCATGACAAAATATCTATCACAGATTACTAAGGTTTTGCTATTTTATTGTGAATAGCACACAGGAGTTAGCAAGTAAAAGGGTTTTAACAACTAACAAGAACAAAGACAAATTCCCTAGTAGAACTCACAATTAATTAAAGGGAAGACCCTATAAAATAGGAGAGTCCTTCAAAGTGCACTTAGTCCTGAAGAGTTAGCTAAGAGCTACAACATGGGTGGATCTTTTATAGGGGAAATATAATTTGAAGGGAGTGGGGGAGGAAAGAGGGGCAGGAACTGACATCATAACTAGGCTTTCTGATTGGATAAGGTGAGGTCTCCAGAGAGTCCCACCTGGGGTGGGACTGGACTGTAATCAAAAGTTCACTGGAACAAAAAACCTTAAGAACAAAAGCCTCACTTAAGGATGAAATGATCCCATCAGTGCCCTTCCCAGTATGTCTCTAGGGGGTATTGTAATCCTATCAGTGCTTCAGGCTTTCTGTGCTAATACTACCTAACTACCTAGGACCTCATCAACTTCATGTAAGTCTCTCCGGGCTTTTCTGAAATCAGCTTGCTCATCATTTCTTATAGAACAACAATATTCCATTATATTAAAATACCTCATCCCATTCCCCAATTGATGGGCATTTATTTAATTTCCAACTTCTTGCCACCACAAAAAGAATTGCTATAAATATTTTTTTTTACATATGGGTCCTTTTCCTGTTTTTAATTTTTCTCTTTTATTATATCCTTGGGATATAAACCTAGTAATGGCACTTCTGGATCAAAGGATATGCACAATTTTATAGCCCTTAAGGCATATCACCAAACTGCTCTCTAGAATGTCTGGATCAGTTCACTACTCCATCAACAATGCATTAATGTCCCAGTTTTCCCACATCCCTTTTCACATTTATCATTATCTTTTCTGTCATCTTAGCCAATCTGATGTGTGACATGCTATCTCAGAGTTGTTTTAATTGTTGAATTCCTTGTTGAATTCTTTCCATTGCCAAAATCACCATGACCCCACAGTTACTATATCTAAGCAGAAAGTCAAGTTATGTTATATCTGTCCTATATAAGAACCTATCTGTACCTCACTCTCCTCTACTCCAATTCCTTTTAGGTCACTAACTCCTTTTAGGGTTAGCCTACCCTAACATAATAATCTTTTAATTCATGGTGGATTCATTAGGAACTGCCACTTTATGGCAATAGGTTCTCTTGCTTTATGTCATCTTTCCCCTTGTTAATTGTTAAGTTAGCCCACTGTCAGCAGTGTAATAAAATCTTTTTAACCCTAAGGCCTCTTGATTTGGAGGTCTAAGCTTACAAATTCTTTTGAGACACCTCTCAACATCAGCCTAAGACCCCAATATACTTTTGGGGTCCAAATCCTTTCTTCCCAATACAGGAAAGTCCTGAAATCCTAATATATTGGGGGGGGCTTAGCATTTCTTTACTCTAATACCCTAACATGAAAAGAAGGTAGACATCACCCAATTCCATCCCTTCTTCATACAAATAAGAAAAGAGAAGCCCAAAGGAATCTTTATTATTATTATTATAGCTTTTTATTTACAAGATATATGCTTGGGTAATTTTACAGCATTGACAATCGCAAAACCTTTTGTTCCAACTTTTCCCCTTCTTCCCCCCACCCCTTCCCCCAGATGACAGGCAGTCCAATACATGTTAAATATGTTAAAACATAAATTAAATACAATATATGTATACATGTCCAAACAGTTGTTTTGCTGTACAAAAAAGAATCGGACTTTGAAATAGTGTATAATTAGCCTGTGAAGGAAATCAGAAAAGCAGGCAGACAAAAATAGAGGGATTGGGAATTTTATATAGTAGTTCATAGTCATTTCCCAGAGTTCTTTCACTGGGTGTAGCTGGTTCAGTTCATTACTGCTCTATTGGAACTGATTTGGTTCATCTCATTGTTGAAGAGGGCCACGCCCATCAGAATTGATCATCATATAGTATTGTTGTTGAAGTATATAATGATCTCCTGGTCCTGCTCATTTCACTCAGCATCAGTTCATGTAAGTCTCTCTAGGCCTTTCTGAAATCATCCTGTTGGTCATTTCTTACAGAACAATAATACTCCATAATATTCATACACCACAATTTATTCAGCCATTCTCCAATTGATGGATATCCACACAGCTTCCAGTATCTGACCATTACAAAGAGGGCTGACACAGTCTTGTACATACAGGTCCCTTTCTCTTCTTTAAAATCCCCAAAGGAAAATTGCTTATTAAGATCAAGCATCTAGTTAATAGTAAAGATAAACATCTAGGAATTTTTCTTTTTTTTAAAAAACCATGTTTATTTAATTTTTAAAATTTTGAGTTCTAAATTCTCTCCTTCCCATCCCTTCCCTCACCCATTGAGAAAGTAAGAAATATGCCAATTATATTTCTATATTAGTCATGTTATTAAAAAAAAAAAAAGCAATAAAGGTGAGACATAGGAACAATAAAAATAAAGTGAAAAATGCTTTAATTTACACTCAGAGTTCATCCATTCTCTGGAAATGGATAGCATTTTTATGATGAATATAATAATTTTTCTATATCATATTTTTTCCTAATGTCTTCCTCTTAATGTTGGTATCACTAACATTGTGCTGCCTGTGACAGTACTCCTCTTTCTGCCTTATATTGCATTTATTTCTTTTGTTAAGTCTTTATGTATTCATATCTAACTCCCAACTATATTTTAGTATCCTTTACTATAAGATCCCCTTTCTTTATATTCCAGCCTACCTAGATTTTTGTGACATTAGTTTTTCCTGGTTTTCTTCCTACCTTCCTGATTGCTCCTTCAGAATCTCCTTTCTTGGTTCATCATCAAGATCACACTCCCTAAATATGGGGGTCCCACAAAACTCTATCCTAAATTCCCAACTATTCTTTTTAGTATAATAACTAATAGCAACTATCAATATATGTTCACAGCTAGCATTTATGTAGTACTTTTTTATAGCTTTTTATTTACAAGATATATGCATGGGTCATTTTTCAACATTAACAATTGCAAAATCTTTTTTCCAATTTTTCCCCTCCTTCCCCCCACCCCCTCCCCCCAGATGGCAGGTTGACCAATTTAAATATGTTGAAGTATAAGTTAAATACAATATATGTATACATGTCCATACAGTTATTCTGCTGTACAAAAAAAATCCGACTTTGAAATAGTGTACAATTAACCTGTGAAGGAAATTTTAAAAATCAATAATTTTCTCTTGTTCAGGTTTTTTTGGGGTCTCTGGAAGCATTTCAAAAAAATACTTTACACATATTATCTTATTTCATTTGATTCATACAACAACTCTGTGAGATAAATTCTATTATTAGAATTATTATCTTTAAGAAAACTTGAGGCTGAGAGAAGTTAAATGACTTATTCAGGGTTTCACAAATAGCATATATGAAGCAAGATTTTAACTCAGGTCTTCCTGACTCCCTGACCAGCATCACCATGTTGCCTTGCTGCTGGGCACTGGAATATAAAGGAGTAAAAATAAAGTGCTTGCCCTCAGAATAGTAATAGGTTAGGGTTGGGGGATGGGATGGGAATATATAACATATATGCAAATTATAAATTATCATTTAAAAATGCAACTGAGATAAAGAGAAATTCACAGTTCTATATGATATAAGGCAAATAATATATAAAATAAGATTAAAAAAATACATTGTATCCAGATTGTGGGGTACCTAAAATTCCAGATTGTGGGGCACCTAAAGTACCAGATTAGGAAATTTATATTCCAACCTAGACGTAATAGAGAACCACTCAAGGTTTTTGACCAATGAGATGATATGGTCAGACCTTGCCAAAGAAAGATCTTATGGCAACCTGTAAAGTATAGATTAAAGATAGAACAGGTAGTTAGGAGTAGTTTATGATAGTTCAGGTAGAATGGCATTGTAGTAGCATTAGTGAAGAAAGGTCAGATGTGAGATATTTAGTCTGGACTTCCAGGTCATATGAAAAAAAAGATGGAGGATTAGACATTTTCTCTGATCCCCATGACTTTTCAATTCTCTCCAAAAACCAGAAATTATTTACCAAAGATTAAGCATCTTCAGCTCCTAGAATTCAAAATAAGGTGGAAAGTAAAATCACAAACTGGTATTCACAGACCCTGAGTTCAGTAAGCACTTCTGACCCATCTCCCATGCAAGCCAGAGTGAGATTTCTCTAGCAACCCAAGAACACAAGACAGAATTACAGAAAAATCCATCACCACACCCACCCCCTGATTCCCCCTCTTTTCCAGTTCTATGAAGATCCAAGTTCCAAGCTGCAGAAATTTGATGACAGCACCACCATAATCCTTCAGGAACAAAAGTCTACAGGGGTCACAATCCCATAGCAATAGGACTGCAAAGTTCTGAATTGCCTGTGCCAGCAGGGACAATCCTGAAGTACCAGCAAAGCCAGTGCTGGAGTAAACAGGTCCATAGCACCAATGCTGAAAAGTTCCTAACTTTTCAAGTTAGAACCCAACCAAGAACTAAGGAACAGGAGGGGCACAGGACACCATGTTTATAGCGTATGTAGTACTCTACTAAACCTTTGGGAAAGAGCACAATATCCAGCTAGAGCTAGTTCTAACCACCACCCAAAAGTCACTTAGGGTGGAAACTATGTTGGTAAACAATTAATTGCCCAGAATGGAAGGTGGCTAACATTTTGCAACCCAGACCTCAAGTAAACCACAATTAGAGGGAAGGGTGTCAGAAAGTGAACAATAGGGGGAAAAGGAAGGAAAGAGGGACTGAAATTACTGAAGATTTCAGAAAGAAGAAATCTCAAACATAAGCAAATAATAGGAAAAACAGTAACAACAAAAGGAAATAAGAAATCTAAATCTGATTAATGAGTTCAATCATAAATGAATAAGTCCTGCAAAGCAAAGTGTAATTTTGTTCTATAAAATACAATTTTCCCTTGTTGAGGTTTTTTGGGGGTCTCTAGAGGCAAGCCTTCATTTCTTTTTCTTTTTCTTTTTTTTTTTTTTTCCTGAGGCTGGGGTTAAGTGACTTGCCTAGGGTCACACAGCTAGGAAGTGTTAAGTGTCTGAGACCAGATTTGAACTCAGGTCCTCCTGAATTCAGGGCTGGTGCTCTATCCACTGCGCCACCTAGCTGCCCCGGCAGCCTTCATTTCAGTTCACATGAGTACATCCAGGTGTTAAAGACCAAATCCTTTATTGTCTCCTTCAAAGTCTTGTCTCCTTCACTTAGAGCTAGGCTAGTGTTTCTTCTAGAGGGCTTCCAGATCTTGGTTTCAGTGGGGAAGCAAAGGAGGAGAACCTGTCACCACTTCTCTGGTCTTCCCTCATTCTCCTTCTGGCTGAGTTTGTTTGAGCTTATATCCTCTCTCATCAAAGGTGTGAATCTTGTAGAACTATAGTAAGTACTAAGTACATATACTGAACTAGAGAACTGTTAAGCACTGTGCTAAACAACCATTGTCTCTATCCATTCCACTGACTTAGCACCTTGTTTCAAGTTCTGGCCCATAACAGCAAAGGAAAAGGATTCACCTCTTAATGAGACAGACAGAAGAGAGACAGAACTTCTCTTAATGTTCTCTTAATGAGAACATGGAACCACAACATATAGAAACTGAGTGGTTCAGAGAGAAATGAGAATCAGGAGAGCAAAACGCATGGTCTACATAGCAAAAATAATGAACAGAATAGAAAAAGTCTCAGCATCCCTAATAGCATGGATTATAAGTGTATACCACAATATACAATTTATGAAATATTGTCAAAGCAATATCAATATCGGGGAAGTTAGGTGGCGCAGTGGAGAGAGCCCCAGCCCTCAAGTCAGAAGGACCTGAATTAACATCTGGTCTCAGACACTTAACACGTCCTAACTGTGTGACCCTGGGCAAGTCACTTAACCCTAATTGCTTCAGGAAAAAAAATATCAATATCATATATCAATTGATTGTATATAGGGGGCCAAACATGAGGGAAGGGACAAAGATGATTCTGAGATTTCAGACCTCAATGACTATAGGGATGGTTGGACCATTATCAGAGTAGAAAGGCAGGATAAAGTCAGGGAGAAAATGTCAAGTTAAACTTTTGATTTTTGAGGCACCCAGGAGCTATCCAGCAGGTAAATGGTGTTACTCAAGGAATAAATGAGAGGTATATATGTAGATTTGGGAATGAGCATCGAAAAAAATTAATGAATTAAAAACACCCATCAGGGAAACTAATTCAGAGAGAGAGGGTTTAGAACAGAGATTTGTAGAAAAGCCATACTTATGAAATGAGAAGAAGAGGATAATCCAATGAAGACATTAGTAAGATCAGTAGGAAAACAAGACTAGTATTGCAGAAATTAAGAATTTGCTGGTTAACAACGTTTACTCCTATAGAACAATAAAGCAAGATGGGAAATAGAAGATGAGGTCATTTTCTGAATTATAATTTGTCTTCCTGCTATATTTCTTCCTTTACCCTACCCCAATTGTTTTCTTGAAAACAAAGATTATATTTTTTCATCCTTGTAAACTATTGCCTCCTATGAGTCCAGCACATGATGACTAGGTGATGTAATACATAAACTGACTTGGGGGTAGAAAAAGCCGAGTTCAACTTTTGGGTAACATAAACTTATTAACTGTATTACTTTAAACAAGTTGTTTAAAAACTCTGTTCATAATTTCCTCAATGTGGGTAATAATAGCATCCAAATCCCAGAGCTGTTGTAAGGCTCAAATGAGATAATATGTGTAAAGCACTCTGAACTCCTCAAAAGTATATCAATCTATAAATTAAATCAAAGGTGACCTTAGAGACAGTTATTTAAATACCCCAGCAAGGACTGAAGTTGGGAATCAGGAAGGTGAGAATTCAGTAGTGATGAGGAACAGAAGGTTAGTACATCTCTTTGCAGAAGAGTATTGGGCTCCCTAGGACTTGATCCTGTAGACAGTGGTGAATCAATGAAGGATTTTGATAATACTTCTATTACAAATTGACTCTTAATACTTGAATAGTTTCCCACAAAAGTCCTCTTCCAATGTCTTATGGAAAATGGGAAGGAAAAGTTGAATCTCAGAGGCCATAGACAAGCTCTGACAGCTTCTATCAAGTCTTCAAGTATTATCCTACCAATAGAATGTATCTACCATCTGAAGAACATCTTTTTTCTTATTGGAGAGGTTCATATTGCCAGATTTTAAATTCTTTGGCTATGGCAGTCTGGAGGGGCAATCCCTTGACTTATTCTATTAATACATTTTTATTGGACAGGCTATAGGTAGACAATGAACTGCTCAGAAATAAAGAGGAGATCAAACTGGATTGTATTTGTGAAATTGTATAGCATTGTTAAAGATCTCAAGGTGCTTTATACTGCAAGACCCCATAGTTTTTGCAATATCATATGACTTCAAACCATGTAAACCACAATCTCTAAAAAAAAGAAAATGGCAGGTAACCTGGGTCACTTGACCACCTTGAGAAATAGAAAGCACATTCGCCTAAAACCAATGATAATTTGATCATGAGAAGTGGCCAAAAAAAAAATTACTACTAAGGTCATGTATGGCCTAAAAAGAGTAAGGAGAGTCTACCTTTGTTATCTACTAATTATTAAAAGATTTAGAAGATAATCACTGATTCATTGAGTAGGCATTCTATGGCAGATTTATGGCAGGAAATGAATAAGAATCACCCAAAATGCAAAGATACAAACAGGTTAACTCATCAATAGAGGGAGTGCCCATATCTTTGAGATTAAGAATCCACTCAAAGTATCATTCCATGATGATGTGCAAGATGGATTGGATGAATCATGAAACTTAGGCCCATGCTTTTTCCACTATACATCTACAATGAGTAGATAATATGGAGATATGGATAATGTAGAGATGGTGGCAAAAAGGAGAAGAAATAGAATGATAAGAAAAAAGGAAATATATTTTATTTCAATGGTTTCAGCAAACACAGGTCCATCATAAGTGACTTCCCAAGGAAATAAGACAAGACCATTAATGAAGGGAAATGGTGGGTTAATTAATCCCTAGTGATTTCAACAACAAACAGTAATTATCCAAGCTTTTAATCACTTCCTTGATAGGCTCTGCCAAATTCAATTGCAAATCCTGCCAACAGGAACAAGAACATGAAGGTCTTAAAGAAAATATGGATTCATTCCCATTCTGTGTGCTCCCAGTGCCAGAGCCCATTTTAGAGAAAACAACTAATCCTATAATCAGGTTTAGCACTATCACTGTGGGATCTGATCAAGACACCACTTCAGCAGAAAGCTAGCTGCATGAGGGCATGGAGGGAGGGGAATATGGTACGTCTTTGTGCAGCTAGCTCTCCAGACTATTTTGCTTCAGATATGCAAGAACTTACATTCGGGACATTTCTTGGATGGCCAGTCTTTAGCAAGAAGGCCACGATAACAGTAATATAAACAGACAGGCCCTAACAAAAGGATGGAAACTCTTCAAGTCAACAAATATTTAATGTGTTTGCCATGTGCCGAATTATGTAATAGGAGCAATGGAGGATACAAAATTGTAGAAATAGATACTGACTTCCTACACTTATGCTATACTTAAAAGGCAAAACTAATTCTACTTCCCTTAATAGAAGGAACTATTTAATTTTGAATTTCTGTATTCCCTGCACCTAGCACAATGCCTAGTATAGAGTAGGTGCTTAATTGATGCTTTTTAAATATAAGAAAGGAATGAAAGCTACTTAGAATTCATCTAGTTCACAACCTTCTGATTATATAGAACGGGAAACTGAGGTTCAGAAAGGGAAGATAATTTGCCCAAGATCTCACATTTAGCTAATGTTGTAGTTCAGTTCTCCTGACTTTTAGTTTCCACTATACTAGGCCCTTTCTGCAATTATCTATTAAAAACTAGAGGATAATAGGACAGATTATGAGCAAATTCTGAGTCATTTGCACATAGCTAAGAGTTACAAAAGGAGAGACCATTGTGGTCTTGTACTGTCAAGGAAAAATTCAAAGAGTAACTGAAATTTAACTTGAACTATGTAGGATGTATAGAATTTAGAAAGATGAAGAGAAGGGAGGGAATTCCCTGAAGAAGGAATGGTTTGAGAAAAGGCACCGAAGTAAAAATAGGCATGGGGGATGTGGGGAAGGAAAGGGGAGGAGAAAATGAAAAAAGAAAGCTATTAAACCAGTCCCTTCTACTGTTCAAAGACATAGGTTTGAGAACAGGAAAGGACTTTGTAATTTGTCTCTTTAAGCGTTTCCTCTTACTGGAATAAAGAAAGAGAACAACATATGGGGGAACAACTAACCTTAAGACTGACTTCCCCTGCCTCCCTACTGTTCAGTTCAAATGATGATTAAAGAGAGCAATTCCAAGTTCCAAATGATAAGATTTAGGCACCAAATGTTGGGGTTCTGTCATGTGAAGAATTCACAATGGCTATTTTCTTTGGCAAAAGTTAAGTTTACTTAGGAGGAGTTATAGACAAAATGAAAAGATACAATAGATACCAGGAGTGGTAAATATATTGAAATAGATTTGGGTAAGTTTAGTTAGCAAGAAAAAGGGTTTTAACAAGTAACAATGAAAAAGCCAAGTTCCCTACTCACAATTAACCAGGAGAGAGGGAACATCCCATGAAGTTAGAGTATGCCTTCAGCTGGCAGACTAAATCCAACAGAGGGACTTAACACCCTTAAAGAGTTAGCTACGAGAAGGAGAAAGACACCATGAGGTATAATGGGATGATCAGAGGACAGAAACCATGAGCCATGGTGGACTGATGAGAAGAGAGACACCATGTGGCATGGGGCAGGAATAAGGGAAAAGACACCATCAGACAGAGTGCTGTGGTAGGTTATAACCCATAAGAAGTTCAGCAAAGATGACATGGGTCATAGGCAGATGTATAGGGGAAATATAAACTCAGAGGTTTCAAATTTCTGATTGAACATAGCAAAATGGAGCTACCTACTTCCACAGGGGATGGGACTATGAGGTTAAACTGATCCCCCTCTGTGCCTTCTGGAGGTTGTTATATTCATGTTGGGGGAGGAGGGGAAAAGAGGGGAAGTGGTAAAATCACTTAGGGACTATAGGGACTATAAATCTAGATAGGTTGAACACCTCAGCCTTTTGGCTGAGGAAACAGTGCTTCCAATCAGCAACAAAACCTAAAAAGACAAGAATGCTTTTCAAAAAAGTTGGACTTAAAAAATGGTGTTTGACTTCAGCAGAAGGCTTTCAGTTATGACATCATTCCTCTTCCTTAGGAGTCTCCTCTCTCTTTCAGGTGTTAAGGTTCCTCATGTTCTATAATTTTCTAATCCATCTCCTATGAAATTTGTGATCAGATGTTAGCATTTATTAAGCTCTTGCTAGATGCCAGAACCATGCTCCTGCTCTGGATACCCAAAAAAACCACACACAAAAAACCAACCTGAAGTTTCTGCCCTCAGGAAGCATCCTTCATAATGGATGAGATAAATTAATAATAACTCGGTGCAGACAAAATATATACCAAGTAGATGGAAAGTAATCAGGAAGGGAAAGGCATCAACAGTGTTAACAAAATTTTACTATATCAGTCTCTTACACTGTGAATAGCTAGACCCACACCAAACAGGCTTAGGGACAGGTTTTTAGAGATTAAGTAGCGGTTTAATTAATCATTTTCATAGTAAGGAATGCAGTTTGCAAATTGAGAAGCTCTCCTGGGAATGAGATCTTTGCTATTGCAGTAAAGGCAGAGATATTTTACACAAATCCTAAGTGGGAAGGAGAATTACAATACTATCATTTTCAGGCCTGAATAGTTTCCCACAACAAGCCCGCAGGTGTAGGACAATATGGGGTTCTCTAGTCCTATGGGAACAGTTCTTAAGTGATTGTTTCAAATCCAAAGCTTCTTTACTTGGTAGGAGACAGGCCCAGAGTTCTTTGATTGAAACAGGTTTTGCAATCTTTGATTCACTTCATTTAGCATACACAGGAGAGCATTGTCAGGAACTGATTGATCATTTCAAGCTGCAATCTAAGACTGACTCCCAAGTCAGAATTTGCTGAAAAACTCATTCATTTTGAAGATGAAGCTATTGAAAGCACTTTAAAAAGTGGAGATATGTCCAAGGTCATATAGCCAGTTAGTAGTGCCCAAAACGTACTCCTCGATCCAGTGCCATTTGTCTTAGTTCTTACCTTAATCAATGAGTGCTCTTTAAAAAAAAAAAAAAAAAATCCAGAAAAAAAAAAACCATGTACTATATTGCTCCAATCTGCTCCGCCCTCCCAGATTTCACTTCATGCTTTCCCACTTACATACCCTCACCCATGCCATGCTTTTTACCTGCATGTCTGTACATTACATGTACAGACATTACCTGTCTATAAATACCATATGTCTTCAAAATCCAGATCATTTATTCTGGCACAGAAGAAAGAGCACAAAATCTAGAGTCAAAAGACCTCAGTTCAAATCTTGTCTTAATCTTTACAATCTGTGTGATCTTGTTTCTTCATCTGCAAAATGAAGGTTTGGGCCATCTCAATTCCCTTGCAGTTCTAAAGTTATGGCCACATGAAGAAAGGCTGCCCAGGTTCTCCTCAGTCAGAAGTCCACAAACCCTTTTAAAGTAAAACAGAATTCAAGAATGACAGAATTGAACCTATAGCTACACAGGCATCCCCACAACAAACCAATAATTATTGGAATGAGGAATCTATTACCTCTTAAGGGACCTTTTGGGAAAATTCTAAATTACTAGGACTTGAATCACATCAAGCCAAAATCTGCTTTTCTACAATTTTCATCTTAACAAATCTAATCCTTTTGATGTGAACTCTGAGTTCATTCTGTCCCCATTATCAGGTATAATGAAACAAACCCATCCTGTCTTGTTAGCATAGAATGATGTCACCCTGGAACTTTTAATCAGTTCATCTATCCTCTATCTTCTCATTTATTAGAAATTCTAGTCTATCCTGTCTCCAACCTCTGAGACTTGTCTTGATTAGTATATCTTTAGATAAACAAACTCCTTTCTGGTCACTCCCTTTACTCCCTAGATCCTGGCCACCCCCACCGCTCCAGTTCCCCTGAGACATTAAAGGTCCTGTTCCCCCCAAAAACAAGTTACTTAATTGATTTGAGCCTATGAGCTATTTCATGTAATAAAATGGCAAGCCTTTGTAGCCTGTAATGGATGTCTATGATGTGATCTCTACATGTCATTTGAACATATTATTTTATAATATTCTTCTATAATGATGCTCTCCGAAATCTATTTTATATCACCCCTTCTGGTTTCTTTATTATCACATACTTTTTCCATGGCATAGCTTTTTGGAATCATCCTCTCCCTCGTACTTCTCCATATTCAATAAATAGTCAAACCTTCTCAAATATACTTCCATTAGAGTTAGAAAAGACCTAAAATGTCACAATGTATATCTTTTCCCTATTCTTTATGCACAGAGTACTAGGGTAGTTCAGGCCCTCATTGTTTTTCACCTAAAATGTTAGAATAGCCTCCTATCTGGTCTCCCTACTGCCAGTCTCTTTCTTTTCCAACCTATTTTCCATAGAACTTTTATATTATCCTTCCCAAGACAAAGGTCTTCTTCCTCACTGTGGCAATCAGCTGGTACAGTGAATAGAATACCTGAAGATCTGAGTTCAAATTCAACCTCATACACTTACTACCTGTGTAACTCTGGGCAAGTCACTTAGCCCTTTTTGTCTCTGTTTCTTCATCTGGAAAATGAACTGCAGGAGAAAATGACAAGCCACTCTAGTAAATTTGACAAGAAAACCCTAAATGGGGTCATGAAGAGTCAGACACAACTAAAAACAGATAAACAACAAAACTTCTTCCCTGTTGTTTCTAAAATAAAATACAAACTTCTTACATTTACAGATTTATTTCTTACTGGTCCTTTCACAAACATACCTTATGTTCTAGTCAAGCTGGCCTACTATTTCCCAAACCCAGCGCTCCATCTGCATGCATTCACATGGACTGGCCCCTAGACCTTAAGATATATTTCTTCTTGTTGGTTATCTTTTAGAATCTTTAGTTTTTCTTTAGGATTCAGCTTGTGACTCCACTTCTTATATGAAGCTTTGCCTAATTTCTTCTCTTTGCCTTCCTCCACCCAGCATTATTCTTCTTCAATTTAGTTGTTTTTCACTTATGCCCAAATTCCATTTGGGGTTTTCTTGGCAAAGATATTGAAGTAGCTTGGCATTTCCTTCTCCAGATCATTTTATATTTGAGGAAACTGAGGTGAACAGGGTTAAGTGACTTGCTCAGGGTCACACAGCTACATAATTATATCCTACACATAACAGGATGCTACATTCAATTGATTGGGGCTGTCCTTCAGCAAACCAAATATTACTTATTTGATGAATTAAAAGAAATGCACATATGAAAATAATATGGAGTTCCTGGGGCAAATAATAAGCTGTAAAAAAATTTATATGGATCCATAAAAGATGACGGTCCTATAGCAACAGAAGAAAATAAAGGACTCTAATCCCTTGGCTGCATTAGGTACTATCACTACTTTGTCTCCAATCCTTTGCTTTGATAGTATTTTTCACCAACGTATTGAAACAGTAAAGGATGTTTTTAAGAATAGAACCAATTCCTTTAGATCTTATTTTGATGTGGGAAGACTGGAGAAAATTGTAATGGCAACCAAGAATGTTTGTGGCATCCCTCTTTGTAGTGGCCAGAAACTAGAAACTGAGTGGATGCCCACTAATTGGAGACTGGCTGAATAAATTGTGGTATATTAATATTATGGAATAATATTGTTCTGTAAGAAATGACCAGCAGGATGATTTCAGAAAGGCCTGGAGAGACTTACATGAACTGATGCTGAGTGAAATGAGCAGGACCAGGAGATCATTATATATGGCAACAATAATACTATGTGATGATTAAATCTGACAGTTGTGGCCCTCTTCAACAATGAGATGAACCAAATCAATTCCAATAGAGCAGTAATGAACTGAACCAGCTACACCCAGCGAAAGAACTCTGGGCGATGTCTATAGACCACTACATAGAATTCCCAATCCCTCTATTTTTGTCCATCTACATTTTTTAATTCCTTCACAAGCTAGTTGTACACTATTTCAAAATCTGATTCTTTTGTACAGCAAAAGAACTGTTTGGACATGTATACATATATTTATTTAATTTATTCTTTAACATATGTGACATGTATTGGTCAACCTGCCAACTGGGGGAGGGAGGTGGGAGGAAGAAAGGGAAAAATTGGAACAAAAGGCTTGGCAATTGTCAGTGCTGTAAAATTACCCATGCATACATCTGGTAAATAAAAAGCTATAATAAAAAATTAAAATTTTAAATTTAAAAAAATTTTAAAAAGAGAATTGTAATGGCCTGAATAAAGGACAAAACATATGCATGATAAAAATAGGAGTATGGAACAGGGATGGAAGCTAATGACCTTTTCACTTTGCTTGGCCATTTCATTCTTTTCCAAGGGTTCACTTATAAGTCATCTGAGACAGCTAGTGTATAGGCATAGGAAATGGAACTAGGAAGATCTAAGTTCAAATCCAGTCTCAGACACTTAAGTAGCACTTTGACCCTGGGCAATTCACTTAATCCTGTTTACCTTTTCTCATCTATAAAATGGGGATTAAAAATAGCACCTACTTCCCAAGATTGTTGTAAATATCAAATAAGATAATAATTGTAAAGCATTTAGCAATTGTCTGGAACATTGGCTCTATATAAATATTAGTTATAATTAGGTAGTATTATGAGAGCCAAGGAAGACCTTTTCATACATCTTATAAGGTTTTGTTGGGCAGGGTCTTCAAAATAGGTTTGGAGGATGTAAAATGAAAATTAAATAATTAATGAGAAAAAAAAAGCAATTCTAATAACATGCTAACTGGTTAACTCCAGGCTGTTCTGATGCTCTCTGCTAGTGGGAAAGCCATCTTCCAAGTGATCTGATGCTCTTTTGTGCCTTCTCCTGGAATACAGTGGATAGTAAGCCTATACCTGTCAAGGGAAGGCTAAAGCTCTTTTAATGCGAAACCAAGAGCTGAGTTACCATATCCTGCCTGGTATGATCAGCCAACAAAAGTCAACAATGGTTCAGGCTAAGATTGTCTATTCCTTTGAATTAAGAATCAACAATTTTTCCCTAATCATACAGTTACTTGTTATGGGCTATCTGACTGGGTGTGATGATTCTTGGCTCTGCACTAAAAGTTCTTTAGCCCTTCCTTAACAGGATCAACCACTGCATCCTAGCGGAGGCAGCTGATAGCAGATAGAAGCACAAAATTAGCAGAAGAATTATCCATGCCCAGAAGAAAGAACATCATCACCAAAGAACACTGGCAATTCTACATACAGCCTTGGAGATATAAGTTCTCCAGTTACATGTGCAGCCTGGTCTCACATATCACTGTTCTTGTGACTTCTTTTTTTTTATTATTATTAATTTTTTATTAAAGTTTTTTATTTTCAAAACATATGCATGGATAATTTTTTGACATTGACCCTTGCAAAACCTTGTATTCCAAATTCTCCCAGTCCCACCCTCAGATGGAGAGTAATCCAATATATATTAAACATGTGCAATTCTTCTATACATATTTCCACAATTATCATGCTGCACAAGAAAAATCAGATCAAAAAGGGAAAAAAAAAGTGAGAAAGAAAACAAAATTCAAGAAAATAACAAGAAAGAGTGAAAATGCTATGTTGTGATCCACACTCAGTTCCCACAGTTCTCTCTTTGGGTGAAGATGGCTCTCTTCATCACAAGACCACTGGAACTGGTCTCAATCATCTCATTGTTGAAAAGAGCCACGTTCATCAGAATTGATCATGGTAGAATGCTGTTGCTGTGTACAACGATCTCCTGGTTCTACTTGCTTCATTTCATCAATTCATGTACCTCTCTCCAAGCCTTTCTGAAGTCATCCTGTTGATCATTTCTTACAGAACAGTAATATTCCATAACATTCATATACCACAATTTATTCAACCATTCTCCAATTGATGGGCACCCGCTCAGTTTCCAGTTTCTGGCCACTATGAAAAGGGCTGTTACATACATTTTTGCACATGTGGGTCCCTTTCCTTACATTAAGATCTCTTTGGGATATAAGTCCAGTAGAAACTGAACTGTGAGAAAGGAAGAACATGATGTGTGTATATATACATATACATGTTCTTCCTTTCTCTAAACAATCTGTTCTTCTTCCAAATTCCCATGCCATCTTGTTTGTATATCTCTCTTCCATACTTTCCCTATAATATGGCATTATAATTACTGTGAATATATCATATATGTATACATATACACACACACATATACATATACACATATTATATATATACAAACTATGAAGGGCTCTTTGAGAGCGGAGTCAATGAATTATATACTTTTGCCTTCTCCTACATCATTTTACAAAGAGTAAGATCATTAAATGCTTGTTATTATCATTTATTCTTCATTTTTGAGGAGGACCAATGACATCATAAGGATGATGGGTCTTGATTTCTGGATGAATTGAATTTTAATGAGGCAGAGCTAAACAAAGTTTCAGCTTCACTATCTCCTCCAATGCCAGTCATCCTTATCTTTGTCTTGACAAAAAATTCTTACATAATGAATTAATTAATCAGTCACTGTGCTTCTTATCCCAGAGTATAGAGCTTTTTTGGCTGACTGGCTATACAACTGAATCACAAAAGAGAAGATATGGGCTATGGGGCTATGAGCTTAAAAAAGAAAAGAAAAGAAAAGACTTTCTCTCTACAGAAGAAAAAAAAAAAGGCCACATAGCAGCTTCAGTTCATCAGAGACACATTAAGTGGAAGCACTGCAAATGAAATAGAAAAGACAAGTATATTCTGCAGTTTGCAGAAGTAGAGAAAGCAACTCATAGCTTAATGACATTCCCAGATCAGCCAATGATGTTACCTATTCTTCAACGAAGTAAATGATACTATCAGAACCATATAGAAATTTCAATGAAGATGCAACCCTAGTATTGTGAGATATTTTGGCTACACATGTACCATGGGCATGCATGTTCCAAAGTCTATATTCTTTCCAAAACATGTTGCCCTAGCCACACATTTTCTACTTGCCATCTCAATATGTGTTGCATCATCTACTAAAGATATGGTAACTTATGGATTTGTTGTTGCTGTTTAATCATTTAATTATTTAGTCATTTCCAACTCTTCATGATCCCATGGATTATACTATCCATAGCAAAGAGACTTGTAATAAGGCAAACAGAGTATAAATGGTTTGCCCAGTCACACAGGTAATAAATGTCAGAGGCCAGATTTGAACTCAATTCTTCAAACCTAGTATTCTATCCACTGAGCCATCTAGCTGCCACTGGGTGAAAAATTATACCTTTATAATTATGGGTGGTAAATTTCTATTGTCACTTATTTTAATATGCTGTTTAGCTAAATATTTTTATTTGAGTAGTGTGTCCTTGGTTGTTTTGACAATTTTTTGGTATTCCCGAGCAGTGATTTTTTTTTGAGTAGAGGTTGATCTAAATGACAGATGTTAAATTTCTGTCCTGCCTTTAGTCCAAATGAAATTAAAATGTAACTGGGAAATGTTTAACAAAATAAAAAGGAAAGAGAGAGACAGAGAGACAGAAAAGACAGAGACACAGAGAGAAATAATTGGCATAAATCTGTGATTTCCACTATTGATCAGAGAAATGCAAATTAAGACAACTCTGAGATATCATTACACACCTGTCAGATTGACAGGAACAAATAATGATGAATATTGGAGGGAGTGTGGGAAAACTGGGACACTAATACATTGTTGGTGGAGTTGTGAAAGAATCCAACCATTCTGGAGAGCAATTTGGAACTATGCCCAAAAAGTTATCAAAATGTGCATACTCTTTCCCAGCAGTGCTACTCCTGGGCTTATATCCCAAAGAAATACTAAAGAAGGGAAAGGGACCTGTATGTGCCAAAATGTTTGTGGCAGCCCTTTTCATAGTGGCCAGAAACTGGAAGATGAATGGATGTCCATCAATTGGAGAATGGTTGGGTAAATTATGGTATATGAAGGTTATGTAATATTATTGTTCTGTAAGAAATGACCAGCAGGATGAATTTAGAAAGGCTTGGAGAGAGACATATCAACTGATGCTGAGTGAAACGAGTAGAACTAGGAGATCATTATACACTTCAACAACAATACTGTATGAGGATGTATTCTGATGGAAGTAGATATCTTCAACATAGAGAAGATCTAATCCAATTCTACTTATCAATGATGGACAGAAACAACTATACCCAGAGAAGGAACACTGGGAAATGAGTGTAAACTGTTTGCATTTTTTGTTTTTTTTCCCAGGTTATTTTTACCTTCTGAATCCAATTCTTCCTTTGCAACAATAACAACAACAAAATTCGGTTCTGCACATATATATTGTAACTAGGATATACTATAACATATTTAATATATATGGGAATGCCTGCCATCTAGGGGAGGGGATGGAGGGAAGGAGGGGAAAGATTTAGAACAGAAGGGAGTACAAGGGATAATGTTGTAAAAAATTACTTATGCATATGTACTGTCAAAAATGTTATAATTATAAAATTAATAAAAATAAATAAATAAAATAAAGCTGTGATTTCACCAGTGTAGTAGACACCCTGTATGGAAACTCTACAAATCTCTGTAACTAACATTCCTAGAGATTTAACTGGGACACTGAAAGTTTAAGTGATTTATCTACAGTTGCATAATATGTATCAGAGGTCATAACTTGAACACAGGTCTTCCTAACTCCATGGTCAGCTTTCACTTAAAGATGAATTTCCAGCTTCATTATAACTCATCACTTCTCTTTTCTGTATCATTAACTAACAAAAAGCTCACCAAAGCTCATTAGACAACCTGACACTAATTTGGATGGAGCCTCAGTGAATAGACAATTGATTAGTGTTATTTCAGTGGAAGGATTCTAGGACTAGGAGTCAGGAAACCTAAGTATGACAAAATAAATTTTTATTGCTATAATGCTTTCTATAATATCCGATCCCTATAGCTCTGTGCCATTTCCTAATAATGTATTTAAATGTATAATTTTATTTCTTAAATTTTTTTCAAACTGTTATCCATCCTTAATCTAAGGAATAAAAATGAATCCATATCACTTATTAGGGAACACATATAAACATTCAAACATATTAATGAGTAAGTTACATTGGACTCTCTGAATATTAGAAATTCCTCTCCCCAGATGAATCTAAATTAGCATTCATGTGCAGAATCTCAAGGAGAGGAAAAACCAACCCATGATTCTTCAGTTGAGAAAGTCAACCAAAATTATTCTCCAGGTACTTCCCAGGCATTATAGATTATTCTTTATTTTTTCTTTTTATTCCTAAAACCAAACAAGAATGTCCCTCTCTCTTTTCATAATAAATTCATAGGTAAAGTTGCCATGTGGGTCCATATATCCCTATAGCATCTCACAACATAGGTTAGACCTTCTACATGTCCTTTGCTAGCTAATCTTGAGCAAATCAGGGAATATTCCAAAACATAGATCTGGAATTAGGGGTATCAAATGACACTTTACTCCCCAACAATCGCTTCAAAGATAGAACTCCTTATGTTTTGTGTAAAAGAAAGAAACTGGGTACTACTACTGGGATTATATCCCAAAAAATACTAAAGAGTGGAAAGGGACCTGTATGTGCCAAAATGTTTGTGGCAGCCCTTTTCGTAGTGGCTAGAAACTGGAAAATTAATGGATGCCCATCAATCGGAGAATGGTTGAGTAAATTATGGTATATGAAGGTTATGGAATATTATTGTTCTGTAAGAAATGACCAGCAGAATGAATACAGAAAGGCTTGGAGAGACTTACATCAACTGATGCTGAGTGAAATGAGCAGAACCAGGAGATCATTATACACTTCAACAACAATACTATATGAGGATGTATTCTGATGGAAGTGGATATCTTCAACACAGAGAAGAGCTAATCCAGTTCCAATTGATCAATGATGGACAGAATCAGCTACCCCCAGAGAAGGAACACTGGGAAATGATTGTAAACTGTTTGCATTTTTGTTTTTCTTCCCAGGTTATTTTTACCTTCTGAATCCAATTCTTCCTGTGCAACAAAAAAAAATTCTGTTCTGCAGACATTCTGTTCTGTTCTGTACTTAGGATATACTATAACATATTTAACATGTATGGGACTGCCTGCCATATAGGGGAGGGGGTGGAGGGAAGGAGGGGAAAAACTCGGAACAGAAGGGAGTACAAGGGATAATGTTGTAAAAAAAAAAAAATTACCCATGCATATGTACTGTCAAAAAAAAAGTTATAATTATAAAATTAATAAAATAAAATAAAAATAAAAAATAAAAATGAATGTTAAAAATTATCTGTACATACAATTGGAAAAATAAAATACTATGAAAAAAAAAAAAGAAAGAACCTGGGAAGCCATATTTTAAAAATTATTTCCCCCAATTACATGGAAAAATAATTTTTAACATTTGTTGGGTTTTTTAAAAAGCTTTGATTTCCAAATTCTACTCCTCCCTCTCTTCCCTTCCCCCTCCCTGAGACAGTAAGTAATCAGATCGCTTATATAGATTATACATGTGTAATCAGATAAACATTTCCATATTAGTCATGTTGTACAGGAAGAGTCAAAAAAAAAAAAAAAAAAAAGGAAGAAAGTGAAAAACAATATGCTTCAGTCAGTCTGTAGTCAAACAATATCAATTCCTTCCCCAGAGGCAATTATAAGTTTTTCATCATGAGTCCTTTGTGATTTTCTTGGATCACTGTATTACTGGAAATAACTAAATCATTCACAATTCTTCATTATACAATATTGCTGTGACTGTGTGCACTGTTCCTCTGTTTCTGCTCACTTTACTTTGTATCAGTTCTTGTATATCTTTGAAAAAGCATCTTTGGGGGGGCAGCTAGGTGGCACTGTGGATCTAGCACCAGCATTGAATTCAGGAGGACCCGAGTTCAAATCTGATCTCAGACACTTAACACTTCCTAGCTGTGTGACCCTGGGCAAGTCACTTAACTCCAGCCTCCAAAAAAAAAAAAAAAAAAAAAAAGCATCTTTGGAACTTTCATTCTATCCCAATCCAATAAAATATCATGTCTTCCTAGTCTGGACGTAGACTTAGGGGACCATTCCCATATCCATCTTGGTATAAAGAATAACCTTTAACAAATCTTTGTGCTTACAAATCTTGTACATGAATTTCCTTTTCCTTTCCCTTGTACAATGGGGATTACCGCATAATCATTCATTCTCAAAGGAGTATTTGTTGCCAAAGAAAGGAAATTGGTCAATTTTCCTTCTCTTTTAGAAACCCATATTCAAAAAGAGCCTTCATTCTATTTATTTCAGTGAGAGGCTCTAATTTATTGAATTTTAGTTTCTGCTCTATCACTGGCTCACTCGTGACCTTTGACAACTCCCTTCAATCTAGACCTCAATTTCCTCATCTTTGAAGTGGAGAAGTAATATTTGCAATTATCGACCTCACTGGAGTAGTGTGAGGAAAGTGCTTTGTAAATAAACTTTAAAGAAATGTGAGATGTTATTACCTATTTTATAAAATTGTTCCAGGATGAAGCCAGATAATGTATTGTTTTGGAAAGCAATAGCAAAGTACAGATTATAAATCAAATTAACACTCTCTGTATGAGGCTCTGTGCTGAGAGCTAAGTTAGGTTGTATTATTAGATGAAAAGTCAAGATGACCAGATGAAACAAATGCCAGTGATCAATTGGTCCTGATCCTTGTAATGCATATTTTTAAGGCAACATGGTGTCTGTCAGATATGCCCTCCCTAGGGGCCCATATTCCTCTTTCCCTCTCCCATGGAAATTCAGTTCCTAACACCCTGCTGGTTAAACCTGATAATTGGGGGAAAGGAGACAAAATGTAGAAAAGTTTCCATGAGCTCCAGAATTGTGACAATACCTGTCCTGCCAGGGATGGGCCCTGAGCAAACATCACCTTAAGGCTTCCACTCTATCCCTTGGCCTAGATTCTAGCAGTAGCCATCAGCTAAGCATGACTGAAATAAAAAAAATTAGACATCTTCTCTATCCCACCTTCCCCTTACACACACACACACACACACACACACACACACACACACACACACACACACACCTACAGAATATCCTCAGCAGCATAGACCTGTTTAACCCAGGAAAGCTTTTTCATTTCCCCTTTTTGTTATAGAATCTAGAAGCCTGTGTCTATGTAGTAGACAGGATGGCTCCTTCCTCCTTATCTCAAAACCCCAAAACATCTTGGGCTGCTAGTTCACTCATATCTCCTCTTACAGTCAGCTGAAGATGGCTTTCTTGGCCCTAAGTCCATCCTCCCAGTTTCCAGCATCCTAAATACTGTTGGATCTCCCACCCGAGCTGCTCTTCATCTTTCATTCAACTTCTCTACTTAGGAAGGAAGAGGGCAAAGAAAGGCTCTCAGAGTTTCAAAGAGAGGGAAGTCCTTGAATCCTCAGGCAAGAAGAAAAGCTAAGGATGCTTCTTGTCATTGGAGTAAACTTTTTGAGACAAGGCAATGTAAAAGAACACTGATAACCAAGTGAAGTTCATCATGGAAGGATTCCTGGAAGAAGAGGGTTTAGAAGGCAGGAAAAGTCCAGAGTTGAATTACATCCAGCATAATGTAAAGATCTTCCAGATGTGAAGCAAAAAAAAGCTGAGTTCAAATCCTAGCTCAGCTACCTTTAAGATTGTGATCTTGAAGTCACCATTTTGCATCTGGACCCCTTTGACAATCAAGTGAAGTTGATAGGTCCCTTCTAAGAATTGTTAAATGAATAAAAGTCTTAGAGTTACAAAGGAAGCCAACTATATTTTAATAGTTATGAATGTTTTTATTAAAGTTCACAGATTAAAAACCCCAGCTTTTGAGTATTTTCTAGATATAAATCCTAGGAGAGCTGTAAAGTGCTTCAAAAAGGGCTCTGTAAGATTCAAAGGGGACAGACAGCAAGGTGGCACAATGGATAGTGTACCAGGACTGAAGTCAGGACAACTAATCTTACTGAATTCTACCTGATCTTCTGGGGCCTTATTTTCTCATCTGTAAAATAGGGAAAGTAATATTACCTATCT
Organism: Sminthopsis crassicaudata; assembly: GCF_048593235.1. Classification (NCBI taxonomy): domain Eukaryota; kingdom Metazoa; phylum Chordata; class Mammalia; order Dasyuromorphia; family Dasyuridae; genus Sminthopsis; species Sminthopsis crassicaudata. The sequence goes on from NC_133617.1 coordinate 367,091,530, forward strand.
CCAAATATTATTGTGAGGATGAAATGAGATGATAATTATAAAGCACTTAAAAAGTGCCTGGCACATAGTAGGTGCTATATAAATGTTAGGTATGTTAGATTTTATTTAGATGAGGGCTTTCTAAACTTTTTCCACTCACAACCTCTTTTTGCTTGAAAATTTTTTACAAGACCCCACGTATAAAAATATATAAAATAGATATACAAATCTAACATTTATTGATAATAAATCATAATTTCACAACCTCCCACATTCAGTTACATGACCCCATGTGGAATGGGGTAAACCCACAGTTTAAGAAACTTTGTTCTAGATAATTCATTTGTGTAAAGGTCTGGGCTAGTTCCTCTGAAGGGCTATAAGTCCTTGTCAGGATAAGCAAAAGTCCTTGCCCCACTGCCCTCCTCTTTTATCCTAGCAGAGAATGGACTAGTGAGGGGCCTGTGGGAACACTTCAACCAATGAATTTTCTTCTTTAAAGATGCAAACTCCTTTAAACATGTAAACTCTCCTTCAGAAGTCTAAAGGTATAAACTCCCTTCAAAGGCCTGAACCAAAGGTGTAAATTCTGAGCCAGAGAATTGTTTAGACAACCTGTTATCACCTTGTAATCCTAACACATTTGGATATTCATGTTACCAAGGCACAAATATTCTTCACAAGTGAAACCAGGGAGGAGGAGGGGAAGGAGAGAAGGAGGAGAAAGAGAAGAGAAAGGAGAAAGGGGAAAGATAGCTAGGAGATGAGGGCAAGGTGGGTAGCAGATTGGCTAGACTCCAGCTATGTCCAGCTATGCATTCTAATCTTCCTCATGTAAGGATTATACTTCTTATTATTCCCTACCCCTCCCATCTTACCTTTGTTTGGACTACTCGGCACCTTCTCCATAGACAAAGGATTTCAGGTAGTTCACCCAGCCTGGAGACTCCAGATCCTCCCTAAACAACCCCTCCTGAGTTGACTAAATAACAATTAGATCTATTTGCTCTGTTCTTATCGTTTTCTAGGATCTCTAAGTCTTCTGAAGTCTCCATGGATGATAAATAAAGGGCAAACATAACCCCTTCCTCCTGACCTAGTAAGTCAAGTTCATACATTTCCCCATACTCCACCCATTTGTCCCAGCTTTACTCAAATATAAGCTCAGAACCAGTCCAAATGGGAGTCTGATGGCCCTGCTCCCCCCCCAACTCCCAATCTTTGAGGAGACAGTGAATCATTCAAGCAGGGACTAGTCTGGCCTACCACCTCAGTGAGTCAACATCTCCAAAGAGATAATAATAATTTCTTTCCCTAAATAAGAAATCTATTCCACGGACAGAGCTGCTTAGGTAGTATGACTTGAAAAGCAACTACAGTGCTCTCACCATCACCATACTACGATAGTGCCTTTATAGAAAGAAAGAAAAGAGAGAGACAGAGATTCAGAGAGAGACAGAGAGACAGAGATAGAGAGACAGAGAGAGACAGAGATAGAGACAGACAGAGAGAGACAGAGACAGAGAATGAAAAGGGAGGGAGGCAGGGAGGGAGGGAAAGAGAGAGAGAGAGAAAGAAGAATGGAGGGAGAAAGGGAAGAAGGGAGGAAGGCAGGAAAGGAGAGAGGAAGAGAAGATGGAGGGATGGAGGAATGGAAGAATAGAGGGACAGAATAATGCTTCAATCTGTATTTAGACACCATGAGTTCTTTCTCTGGAGGAAGATAGCTTTAATGTTTAGGAAACCTTTCTTCCCAGACTGGAAACTAAACTTTTCTTATACTTGTAAATTCTACACATTGCTTTTAGTTCTGCCTTCTGTGGGCCATAGTAAACCTAACTCCATTTCTAGATAACAGCTTTTCTGCCATGCTCATCTCTCCTCTTCTCCAAGATTCTTTCAAGTAATCCTTGCCTAGTGTGAACACTAGCCTCTTCGCCAACCTACGACCCCTTCATTTGGAGATTGTCCAGTTAGTTTATCAATGTCCTTTCTGAAAAGGGAGTGAATGAATGGACAAAGCATTTATTAAGTACCTACTATGTGTCAAGCACTGTGCTAAGAAATAGAGATCCAATTAGAAAAGTAAACCATGTCTTACTCTTAAGGATAAAAATATTCTAATTGGGGAGATGACACATGTAGAAAGTTTCATCTACAAATCAGATTAAAAATTTCATAGTCCTTGGGGCACGGAAGCAGGACAAATGGCGAAGCCTAGTGTTCTTACTGGGAAATGGGGAGGGAATTTAGGGCTATTTAGTATACTAAGACTCATTTTTTTTTTCCATTTGGCAACCATATCTACTATGGCTTCATTTATCATCTTTATGTGATAGTGATGGGATTCTGATCATTGCCCCTAGCCCAAACCTGCTCTAACCCAGACCAAACTCCACAGAAAACCTCAGTCACCCACTGACAGGTACAGCTGTCCACAGTCCATAATTCTATCATCCATCAATTTTAGACATCCTAGACATACCATAGAAATCAGCCAAAAAGAAAATAGTACCAAGAGGGTGTAAAACAGGACATCGCACCACAAACTTCTATAAATCTTTTCCCCAACATGGCGCCTTTTCTGTCCTTTGGGTGAACTTATGATGAAGTCAGGCTAATTATAATAAAATTACCATACATTAATACCACACCCTCCCAGTGGGCTTTTCTGTATGCATTCTGGATAACCACAGGCATAGTTCCATCAAGGTTTGCCACCTTCCCTTGTTAGAAAATTCCTCCTATGATCTCAAAAAACCTACATATCTTGTAACCAGCTTCTTTTGCTGTGCAGCTCCTGTGTGCTAAAACTCCTTAAAGGAGGATAGATTATTCTAAGTTCATGATTCTCAATTAATCTTAATAAATACCTTTACTTGATTTAGAGATGGCCTGAGTCCTGATTATTTCTGATTATTTATTTGAATTACACCAATGTCTTCTAAATTCATTGTGAAGTTCCCTTCCTGTATTTCTAACTTCTTGGTGAACATGCCATCTGAAAAATACTTCTGTGCATCAAATTCATCTTCCCCTTAAAACAAATGTGTATTCCTTTTTTGTTTTTTACAAAGTATTTTATTTTTCCCATCACATGCAAAGATAGTTTTCAACATTCACCTTTGCAAAACTTTATGTTCCAAATTTTTCTCCCTCTTCCCCCCACCTTCCTTATATAGCAAGCAATCTGATATATGTTAAAAATGTGCAATTTTTCTAAACATAATATACGTGTACTTCTAATCCTTTTATTAAAGTTAATATCATCACCATTGTCCCAGGCTTGAAATCTCAAAGTCACTGATGATTTTCTCCTCTCTCTTCCAAAGGGTTCTTTGTTCTGTTCATTTTCCCTCTACAAGTTATTTTACAATTTTCCCTCTCCTTTTCACTCTGAAGCTCAGATTTTCATTATCTCTTATCTGAACCATTATAGTCTCCTAACTTGTCTCTCTGATTCCCTTCTCTCCTTTCTCCAATCCAGCTTTTCCTATCTTTCTTGCCAGTGTATGGGCTTGAACACCATGACACTTCAGCTCAAAACAAAACCAACAATAACAACAAATTTCAATAACTCCCTCTTGCTTGTTACATAAAGTAGAAGTTCTTTAACTTGATTTTTAAGGTTACCTATATCTATCTCCAATAAGGAAAAGAAAACCAGATTGGAGAAGGGACCTGCATCCACATTTTTGTTCTTCTACCTCTTACTCTATATATTTCTCTAGCTACTACCTGATCTTGTACAAGTCAGGTAATAACGTACATTTTCTCAACTTAATTTCTTCATGGACTTTAGATCTTCTCTAGCTTTAAATAATATGATTTTACCTTTCCAATCTTATCTCATTGGTGTAGGAAAGTCCCCATGAGGAAGTTCCATCTACCAACATTGCTGTTCAGTCATATTTTATTTGTGTCTGACTGTTCATGACCCCACTTGAGATTTTCTTGGCAGAGATACTGGAGTAGTTTACTATTTCTTTCTCCAGTTCATTTGACAGATGAGGAAACCGAGGCAAATTGGGTTAAGTGACTTGCCCAGGGTCATACAGCTAGTATCTGAGACCCAATTTGAATTCAGAAAGATGAGACTTGTTGACTCTAGTTCCTGCACCACCTAGCTTTCCATCTATCAATATAGATGAGCACTCACTCTTCTGCGATTTGTATTAGAGAATTATCAGAATTTAAGAAATTAAATGATTTGCCCAGGGTCTCACAGCCAGTATGTCTCAAAGGTAGGAGCTCAGTAATAAAGATTCTTTCTTGGTGATAGGTATACTTACAGCAAGGAAATCACAGATTCTTATGACATAGAAGTAAGAATTCTATCATGTAACATTCTATCCTGGGAACAAACACAATTGATATCTAACTTATGGCTTAGACAGTTAACTGAGGCTCAATAGGAGCAAATGACTTGCTCACAGGCACTCAACTTTAAATGTCATGGGCAGAATCTGAGGCCAGGTCTTTCAATTCCGAGCCCACCACTTTATTCACTGCACTAAACTGCATTTCATTTTATATTGTTCTTACTACCTCCTATCTTTTTTCTCCATCAATTAAAAGATTTTCTAAGAAGAAAAAAAAAATAGTCATTTGTATTTCAGTAACATGAACTACTGTTAGTAGTTTGGTCTCTATAGTTCTTTCTCAGACACAGATGACATTTTCCTTGATGTTATATTTTTTTTTTGCTGAGACAATTGGGGTTAAGTGACTTGCCCAGGGTCACACAGCTAAGTGTGTTAAGTGTCTGAGACCAGATTTGAACTCAGGTCCTCCTGACTTCAGGGCTGACTGCACCACCTAGCTGTCCCCTTCATGATCCCTTTTAACCAGATTTTAGCTCTATAAAAATGAGGGAGAGAGTAGAAAGGCTAACAGGATCTTTCCAAGGATAACTCAGGCTTGGGAAAATCTCCAGGCCTCAAGATTTTTTCACCAGACTATAAATCTATTGTTTCCTGCATTTCTCCCCAACATCCCTTCCTCACCATCACCCCACCCCCACCTCTGGCTTCCACCAGTGCCTCCTTTGGCTCCTCATATCGCTTAGCTAGAAGAATAATATCACAGGCCCATAACATGTGCACATTGAGTCTTCACTGTGCTGCACTTCCTGGAAAAAAGCAATTCTTGCTAAACAGCCCCTAACTTTGCAACCAGATACACAAAACTAATGAAAGGAGCACAAAATGAAAAGGAACAGCTTTTCCCCTTCCCACTTACTTCCCTCACTTATTTTCTTTTTTTTCCCCCTTTTTCCATTTTCTTCCTTTCTTTTACTTCCCTTCCCTTTTTTCCTCTTTCCTTCCCTCACTCATTTTCTTTTCTCCCTCATTTTTCCCTTTTTTATTTCCTTTTTTACTTTATTCCTCTTTTACTCTTTTCCTCTTTTCCTCCTTCAATAGCCTATACCCAACAGCCAGTGTGTTCAAGGTGCCATCCCTTCATCATTCCCACTTAAGAGCAGCCCGAAGCATAGATGGGGCACAGTTACCAGTGTGAAAAATGTCCCTTCCTATACCTAAGTCATGAGGCTCCAAATCTCCCTCATTTATCTCTCTCCTTCAGGGCCTTTCCAAAGAGTCACGCAATTTAACTCGGGTAAATCAATATGATCTTTAAGAAGGAATAGCCTGGCTAACACAGTGAGTCACTGATCTGATTAATCCATAAGTGCCCTAACATGTCACCAAATAAGCAAGAAAGCCTGAAGGATTAGAACATAGGAAGGTAAATTTTATTTGGGGGCAAGAACAGAAGTTTGAACATGAGGTACTGTACCCAAGAAAGAGGGTCCAAGTAGGGATGCTGAAGGAAGAGATCAGAACATCCAGCATGGAGAACCTTAGCTCCTAGATGAACAGAAAAGTAGATATTAGGAAAGGGTAGAGCCAGAAAAAGGAGGGGCAGATGGGTGCTGAATACCAGCTTTGTCTATGCACTCACAGTTTGGCTCTGACCCAGCTATTCATCTGAACTTTTAGTTCAGCACCCAAGCCTGGGAACCAAAGGTGTCCAAACGTTCAGAACTGTAAATCATGTAGCTTGGTTGAAAGATCTGACCTAGGGAGTAAGTCTTTGCTTTTGAATGTTAATCCCCCAAAGGAACTATTCCTGTAGACTTACAATTGAAGAGTTGAACAACAGGCAATGGAAAAGACCAGAATCCCCTGGGAGAGATCAGAGGGGAGCTGAGAAGAAGAGGAAAATGACCTATCCCAGACCAGTGCTAAGTTAGAACTGGAAGGGGAAAAGAGTGAAAAGTTTCCCAGGGGATAATATAGAAGCTCCTGGGAGAGAAGAGAAATGTTTGTTCTCCTTGTCATGTCAATAAGTCTTCTTCCAATAAGTGATGGAATTCCAGAATTTGCGCATTGGAAGGAACCCCTACTTAAGACCTCAAACAGTGGGAAAGTCACCATTTCTGAAGGTAGCTTGCTTCACTTTCAGCCAATTCTTACTGTTAGAATGTCTTTTCCTAACATCTACCCTAAATCTGCTTCTTTGAAAGCACACAACTCCTATTAAATAATATTTGTAATGTGCAACATGATCCTTGGCACGTATTAGGAACTTAAATGTTTGATCCTTTCTTTCTCCCATCTTTCCCCTTTAACCTCTAGGACCAAGTCAAATCATTTGTTCCTGTGATATCCCTTCACACATATATGGAATATTTGACTATTTCCCACCCCAACACATATAAATAGTCTGCTCTTCTCCCTAATTCTTTATAGAAATCCTCATTTTTCTCTGAAACCTAAACAACCCAGAACGTTATGCCTCAGAAAATTCTGAAGCCCATGATAATATGGCCTATTTGGTTTATTTCGGTTTTGAGGCAATTGTCATTTAATACTTGCCCAGGTTCACATAGCCAATAAGAATCTGAGGACAGATTTTAATTCAGGTCCTCCTGATCTAGGACCAGTGATCTATCCACTGTACTACCTAGCTGCCCCTCTGAAACAGTGTAATTGAAGAGGCTGTAGATGTGGAGAAGATTTAAGTAAAAACTGAGAAAAGCTTTGAAATAACAAATATTTTGTATTATTCCCTATAGCACCCATTCTACTATTAGATTGTAAATTCCCTAAAGGCAAAGACTATGGTGTTTTGTTCTTCTATGTCTTCCTAATATATATAGCTCAATGTTTTATACACAGCAGATACTTTATAACTCTTTGAAGAATTGAATTGATACCTTTTTTCCCATTTAGCTAAACTCTGCCCATTCACACCTAATGGATGTTTTGTATATACTAATTAGGTTTCAATTAATAATTTTAATGGATAGCTAAATGAATAATGATTTCTCACTCCTTTATTATTTAGTTATTTAGTAACTATATTATTTAGTAACTATAGTAAACTTGGTACTTATAGTACAAATAGTAACTTGGTACTTAAATTTTGATACTCTGTATCTTTGGTTAAGAGGCAGTATAGTTTAGTGGAAAAAGCACTGAACTCTCATCCTTAGGAGACCTGGATTCTAATTGTGCATCTTAGACCTCTATTACTCTAGGCAAGGGCCATTTTGAAATAGGTAATTTTCAGTCATGTCCAATTCTCATGTCCAACTCTTCATGATCCCTTTCAGGGTTTTCTTGGCAAACTACTGGAGTGGTTTGCTGTTTCCTTCTCCAGATCATTTTATAGATGAAGAAATTGAGGCATGCAGAGTTAAGTGACTTACCAGAGCCACATTATTAGTAAGTATCTGAGGCTGAATTGAACCTCAAGCCTAGTGCTTTATCCACTGCTTCACCTGGCTATCCACTGAATATGATTAGATTTGTATCAAAAGATTGAGTTTGATTACTAACTTTATCATATACTACCTGAGTGGCCATGAGTAATTTTTCATGTCACTGTTCTGGGCCTCTGTTTCTTCACTTGTAAAATAAAAGATTGACCAGACTTCTAAGGTTCTTTTTACCTCTGCCTCTTTGATCCTAGATTGTTTAGTTTTTCTAAATCTCAATTCTTTACCTCTTTAGAAACACACACAATCTGAACTAGAGGATGTTTTGGAGTTCAGGTGTTAGCACTGCAAGGGAGCTAGATGATACTCTCATCTAATACCTTTATCCTTAAGATGGTACTGGAGTTGAGTAAATCTCTGTTCAGAGATTTACAACCAGGTCTGAAATCCAGGGCTCCTGATTCTAACTCCCTCTAGCTCTAATAGACTATCATTTTCATTGTCTTCTCATGTGTCTTATCTATCAAATTAAACTATCGTGTACTTTACTATACTATATTATACTAGTGTAGTAGAAAGAATACCAAACCTGGAATCACCAGAATACCTTGGTATGAAGCCTTAATTTGACACTTGTTAAGCATGTGATGTGACTCTGGCAAGTCACTTAATACCTTTTTTTGAACCTTGAGCCTCATCTATTAATAAAATTCACTTGCTGCTGATAAATGTGGAAACATGTTTAGAAGAATTGTTCATGTTTAACCTACAAAAGATTACTTGCTCTCTAGGGGAGAGGGAAGGGGAGAAGGGAGGGAGAAAAATTTGGAGCACAAAGATATCAAATATTATCTTTGTGTATATTTTGAAAAATAAAAAGCTATTATAAAAATTTTATTTGCTGCCTGCCTCTCTGGACAATCAGATAGAAAATGTTTTGTGAATCTTAAAGAGCTTATAAAATATGAATTATTTTCATCACTTACAATGTTTTGCTTAAAAGTATGATTGAAGGAGCACAGAGATATGGACCCCAAAGAGAAAACCCTCTGTCCTTGGTGCCTTTAAGTTAACTTCAAGATCCTGAGCCAACTACCAAATGATGGCTGTTGCTAATGTTGATGTATTTGAAACCTGGGATAAATTCTGCTCAGAAATCCAAATGCCAAAATGCCATTTTGGGAGAATGGACTCAAACAAAATTAGAATCACATTCATGGAAGTATATGCAATGTATCTGAGGAAGGGATGGCATAATACATAAAAAAGGTGTGTCAAAATCATACTTCATCTTTTGCTTGCATCCTCCATGCAGTAAAAATAGCAGGCAGTATAAAGAAGTATTAGCTTTCTGATCCCTGCTGGCACTCTCCACACTGAGGAGGAGAAAAGGGGACTGAAAAACACCACTAGAAAAGGAAAAACACCCCCAACCAAGCCAGTGACCACCCTCTGCAGACTCTCAGTTCACCAGAGGCCTTTTAGACCTGGATTTTTCCATGGATAGAATTGTCCATTTGTTAATTCTCAATCCTGATCTCCATTGCCTCCTAGGTCATTCCCTACAGGGGTATTTTTCCACAATTGGACTTTTGTGGCTGAAAAACACTGGTCTTCAATCTGGGAGTGGATTAATGGCAGGAATTTCCTGAAGGCTGGCAGCACACAAGGCTCTCTAAATTTATAGCTTTCAGGTAAGGTACTGCAAGTGGTTGTGGTACAATAGACTAGAAAGAAAGGATAGCTAGTGGCTGCTCTAGCTGAACTCCAGACGTTTCCTGCTCTTTGGAGCTGCCCATTTGGCCTCATGGCTCCTTGGGAATTGGTCTTACAGCCCCACCTCCCCTGACTTCCATCCGTTCCTTTCACCACCACTGCCGGTTGGCGTGCCTTGCTTTGTCATGGAAGGTTAAGCAAAATGTCCTAGTTTTTCCCATCCAAGGAGTCATTTCCCTCAAACCACTCCCTAGAAGAACAATGGGAGGCAACAGCTTAGTGTTTTATTGTACCAAGGGGACACGGAAGAAGCATTGGGGATTTTACAATGAAAGATCCTCAGCTCCCTGGTTTCTACAACTCCCTGTTGTGCTGTAGGAAGCCTTGTTTACTTCATTATGGAACCACTGGATTTGAAGTCTGAAGAGCTGGTTTATGGTCCTCATCTCCATCCCTGACTAGCCATGTGGCAGAACTCATTTTCCTCTTCTGATAATGGAGGCAGATGAATTAGATCAGAAATGATCCCTAAGGTCTTTTCTAGCTAATATAGCCTATTACCCCAGTATGTACTCCACATATAAACAATCCTTTTATTAATTTTAATCAATCAATCACAAATCAAGTCTGTCAATCAGCCCATTATATAATTAATCATCCAGCAGGCATATCTTGAGGTTAGACACACAATATGTATTTACCAAGGATAATCAGAATTAAGATTTAGGAGTTGTAGCTTAAAAAATAGCCATGGTTCATTCCTTCAAAGAATTTACAGCCTAATACAGAAGATAATACTGATTGAAGTACTAGTTGAATTAGATGATTCCTAAGTCCTTTTGATTGAAATTCTATAATTCACTTAGCAAGGATCTGTAAAATGAGGTTATGTTTGCTGGTCTTTTTTTTTTTTTTCATCTTCGGTTTTATTCATCTCATTCTTCTAACCTTTTTCTTCTTATTCATATTTTCTTTTTATTTTCCCCAGTTACTTATAAAATTACATTTTTTGCTTATACATGTACATTCATTTTTCTTACATATTTCCATATATATGAATCGTGTTGGGAAAGAAAAATCAGAAAAAAAAAAAAAAAGAAAAGAAAAAAAGTGAACTTAGCATGTGTTGATATACATTCAGTCTCCATAGTTCTCTCTAGTGATGTGGATAGTATTTTTCATGCAAAGTTTATTGGGATTTCCTTGGATCAGTGAACTGCTGAGAAGAACTAAGTCTATCATAGTTGATCATCGCACAGTCTTGCTGTTGCTGTATATGATGTTTTCCTGGTTCTGCTCCTTTCATTCAGGATCGGTCTATGTAAATCTTTCCAGGCTTTTCTAAAATCAGCTTGTTCATCATTTTTTTATACAATAATAATATTCCATTGCTTTCATGTAATATAACTTTTTCAGTCATTCCCCAACTGATGGTCATTTACTTATTTTCCAATTCTTTGCCACCACAAAATGAGCCACTACAAATATTTTTGCACAAATGGGTCCTTTTCCCTCTGTGACCTCTTGATTCTATTCAATTTCTTTCTTTCCTTTTTTTTTTTTTTTTTCCTGAGACTGGGGTTAAGTGACTTGCCCAGGGTCACACAGCTAGGAAGTGTTAAGTGTCTGAGACCAGATTTGAACTTGGGTCCTCCTGAATCCAGGGCTGGTGCTCTATCTACTGCACCACCCAGCTGCCCCATTTCTATTCAATTTCTAACCTCCTAAGTTCTTAGGGTCCTAAATTCACTGCCTTGACTTAAGTTTCCTCATCTGTACAATAACTTTCTTCTAGATCTCTGATCCCACATTCCAACAATCCACTGTGTATAATAATTTTTTGTTGTTGTTTAGTCATTTCAGTCCTGTTTGATTCTTCATAACCTCAAATGGGGTGGAGGGGAGAGAGGATACTAGACTAGTGTTTCATTTCCTCCTCCAGCTCATTTTATAAATAAGGAAACTAAAGCAAATAGGATTGTCATGGGGTCATATCTAGTAAAAATCTGAGGCCAGACTTGAACTCAGAAAGATGAGTCTTCCTGACTCTAGGTATGATACTATCCTCTGTGCAATCTAGCTACCCCTTTCTACAACAATAGCTAGAATTTATAAAATATTTTAAAAGATAAAAAACATTTTATGAATGTTATTTTATTTTCACAATCATGGAAATTAAATGTTATTATTATTTCCATTTTGCAGGTATGAAAACTGAGGCAGATAGAGGTTAAGTAACTTGCTTAGAGTCACACAACTAGGAAGTATCTTAATAGACTGGTTTGAAACCAAGGTCTTCCTGATTCCATTTCAACTCTCTGTCACCTAGTTGCATAGATATACCAGACACATGTTAGGATTACTAAGTGAGAACTGAGGTTGTCTGGACAGTTACAAGGTGAGAACTCAGGTTGACTTGATAGAAGGAGCAAGCCCATTGGCTGAAGTGGTTCTTCCCAGAAGCCCTTGCATTATCCCACACCCATTCTCTGGGAGGATAAAGAGGACAGCACTCCAGGAAGAGAAGAAGACTCTCTGCATTACATCAGGCCTGACGGGGCTCTCTGCAGGAAGGGAAGTCACTTCTAAGGACAAGAGTTAACAGCAACTGCCTGGAGACAACGGTTCACTACAGGAAGAAGAATCTGTCGGAGAGATTTGAGTAGAAGACACAGCAGATCTCTTCCCAGAGAGTGATCCGGCAGCTCTGGAGACGACAGCTCGCTACAATTGGCGCCCAATGTGGGGCAAGGACTTTTGCTTATCCTGACAAGAAGAGCTAGACCAGACCTTTGCAATTTGGCGCCCGAACAGGGACAGACACGGTCCTGATTCCAGTGGAAAAACTTCCGATCTAGATCTCAGTCTCTCTGACCCAGAACCGTGAGTAACGAGGAAACTTTGTTAAAGATTAAGTGAGCGTGCTAATAGATAAATAAGGAACTTGTTAAGGGCTAAACCAGGAATCTCTTATAGTGAAATGGGGCAAACACCTTCTGTTCAAGGAAAATGTTTAGAGAGCATCATCAAGGTTATGAAAAGCCAAGGATTGATTATAATTTTAGAGGAGATTACTGAACTTTTAAGAACTGTGAAGGTTATATGTCCTTCTTTTTCTCTGGAAGAAGAATTGGATCCAGATGAATGGGAATTAGTAGGAAAGCAATTAGGTGAACACTACAATTCCAGGCCAAACTCAATTTCCAAAGATACAATTCATATATACAATGTAATCCAATTGGCTTTAAACAATGTTATTCTAAAGGAAGAGATGAAGGAGCAAAATGGGGAAGTGTCAACTAAACTAGGTGAAAAGGATGAATCAGATAACAATGAAGTTAAGTACAATTCTGAGCAACAGGAGCACCTCCCATCTCCTCCCTCAATTAACCCTTCATGGGTGGAGCAAGAAGGAGGAGAGGAAGAGGCAGAAACACAAACAGAATTGCCTGTGAAGCAGCCTAAGCCTATGACAAGATTAGAAAAAGCATTGGTTAAAGCTAAGAGAGAAGGACAGGATATAAGTGATTTTATACATGCATATCCTGTGATTGAAAATACTGACTCTGTAGGTAAAAAAAGGAGAAGCTATGCACCTTTAGATTTGAATAAAATTAAGGATTTGAAAAAAGGTTGTACCCTTTATGGGGCTACATCAGCTTATGTCAAAATGTTACTAGATGGTTTGTCTTATGAAGTCCTAACCCCGAATGATTGGAAATCCATAGCAAGGACATGTCTGGAACCTGGAGAAAATTTATTATGGCTTGCGGAATTTCATGAATTATGTAAAATTCAAGTCAGATGCAATTTGGAAATAGGAGTTAACACACAATTCACTTTTGAGCACTTAGCTGGTGAAGGTCAATATGGAGAGAATTCGGAACAGATTAATTATACCATGACAATATATGAACAAATTGCTAAGGCTGCAATAAAAGCCTGGGGTGTCCTTCCTGGACAGAAAGATCGTGGAGAGGCTTTCACTAAAATACAGCAAGGTCCCAATGAACCTTTTGCAGATTTTGTGGGACGTTTGCAAACTGCTGTCAAAAGAACTATTGGAGAAAATTCAGCTACAGAAATAATGACCAGACATCTGGCTAAGGAAAATGCCAATGAGATTTGCAAAAGAATTATATGGGGATTAGACAAAGATGCTCCTTTAGAGGAGATCATAAGACGCTGTGCTACAGTGGGAACAAATGCTTTTTACACCCGGACAATGATGAATGTGGAAAGACAGGGTCCCTCCTGGCAAGGGCCTTCTAGAGAAACTCGGCGATGTTTTCAATGTGGAAAAATTGGGCATCTAAGAGCTCAGTGTAGATATGGAGATACAGTGAGAAGACAGGGTGAAAGAAGACCTAAAACCCCATGTCCAAAATGCAACAGAGGACTCCATTGGGCATCAGAGTGTAGAATAATTCAGGGAAATGGGATGAGGGGCCCAGGTCCAGGGCCCCAGGCAAAAAAGACTTGGGGCATGATGGCAGCTGATGTTACACCTAAAGAGCCTTTAGAAGGCCAGGACTCTGATTTAATCAATCAGCAGAGAAGCAATCACATGGCAGAAAGGGATTACCTGATAAGTCAGTCAAAAGGCAATCAGATTGCAAAAATGGATTACACTTGGGGAGAATACAGGCCTTTTAAACCAACAGGGCTGTGCCCAGTGCAAACAACTCCAATGTAATTGTCAGATGATGAGAAGAGATTTAGTGGTAAATAGAAGGTAATTAGATAGGTTAACTGCCTGGGAGAGAGGGTTTGCTAGTATTTTAACAGACAGAAGAAAACAGATGAAGAAGGAATCAGATGGGTGCCAACGAATCATATTCGCCTTGTCCACCAGAGAGAGACAGAAAAAGAGAAAGACCTCAAAATAAAGGAGAAGATCTAAGAAACATCTGACACTGAAAGAGCATGGATAATAAGAAGACTGTTAAAGAACTTTAAAAACCAGCAGGAATCATTGGACTTCCTCACACAAGATGAGAATAATGGACAATGGACTTATGGACATTTATAAATTTTCAATTTATGATTATTTGATTATGTTATATACTTCTAGCATGTGTTATGTTACTATGTTACTATGTGCTTATGTAATTTATGTAATTATCTGTAATACTTCCCATATTGATGGATTTATGTTTCAAGGTCATTTATGTAATTATCTGTAATACTTCCCATATTGATGGATTTATGTTTCAAGGTCATGACTGTCCTATGTTCTAAATCAAAAGAAAGGGGGAGATGTTAGGATTACTAAGTGAGAACTGAGGTTGTCTGGACAGTTACAAGGTGAGAACTCAGGTTGACTTGATAGAAGGAGCAAGCCCATTGGCTGAAGTGGTTCTTCCCAGAAGCCCTTGCATTATCCCACACCCATTCTCTGGGAGGATAAAGAGGACAGCACTCCAGGAAGAGAAGAAGACTCTCTGCATTACATCAGGCCTGACGGGGCTCTCTGCAGGAAGGGAAGTCACTTCTAAGGACAAGAGTTAACAGCAACTGCCTGGAGACAACGGTTCACTACAGGAAGAAGAATCTGTCGGAGAGATTTGAGTAGAAGACACAGCAGATCTCTTCCCAGAGAGTGATCCGGCAGCTCTGGAGACGACAGCTCGCTACAATTGGCGCCCAACGTGGGGCAAGGACTTTTGCTTATCCTGACAAGAAGAGCTAGACCAGACCTTCGCAGACACATACCATGAACTTTCTACAGGGTCTTAGGTGGAATATTTTGCTTCTCTATAGAATAATATTCTTTATATATAGAATGAGGGAACTGAACTATCTTATTGTGTCTTTCTCAATAACTGTAAGCTGTTATTTTACCCATTTTAAAGTAGAGGAAACTGAAGGCAGGCTATGGTTAGGTGATTTGTCCAAGATCACACAGCTAGAAAGGGTCTGAGACAAGTCTTGAACTTGGATCTTCCCAATTTTAGATCTAGCTCTCTACACACTGTGCTTCCTACCTGCCTACCCATGCCAAACATATGCCACAAACTCTATTTTGCCATAAGTAGATTATTCCTCAATTTTGTCATCTGTTAAATAAAGGGATTGCACTAGAGAATCTCTAAAATCCCTCTAATCCAAAAGTCTAGTTCTCTACAATCACAATAGCATATACAGGTGAGCTTCCTTTAATTATCAACTCCTCAAGGAAGAATGACACGCTAGACATACTTCACTTATATAATACATGTTACTCTCCCTAGCACTGAAGGCTGCTTCTGATGTCTCATCCTAGCATTGAGAGGCTCCTTAGTTTTCTGAGGCTACACTAGCAAAAGGTAAACTCTAGTAGATCTTTCCACTGGGACAAGCTTGAATACAGTCTGGAAGACCAGCCTAGCTAAATCTAATACCTAGAGGTACTAGATCAACTTTGGTGGGGAATAGGCAGGGTAGAGATTTTGACATTCTTGGCCACAGCAATTATTAAAGCTTATCTCCTAAGTTTCAGAAAGGATGGATCTGTACCAACAAAAGGAGATGTCACAATGACAAATCACAAGACCTTGAACTATTATACTGTCTTCTGTTGTTAGTTGTCCTTTTACTCATAATAATCTTGACTCTTTTTGACTACACTGAAAAATCACCAAAGGGAAGCATCTTCCCTTCTTCTCCTATATCTGCCACCATCCCTAACAGCACAGAACAGTGCACATCTAAGTTCCACAATAAATATTTGCTGGTATATTAAAGGTTTTCTTGCTAGTTTATTGTTGTGTCCTGCTTTCTAGAGACCCCAAGTTGGGGTAATCAAAACACACCATCTTAGAGGAGAAATGGGACTCCTGAGGATGGTGGAAATATGGAATCCATTTATATGATGACTGTATTAGCCTGGATACCTTAGAATCAGCCAGATCAGGATAAGCAAAAGTCCTTGGTCTTTAGTGGTAGAAGTGAAGAGAATGGACACATAGAATCTCCATGACCTCACCTCCGTGTCTCCCACCCAGAAGTGACCCTGCCTAGTCTCATTCTACCTCCTAGTCCCTCCCACAATTCTCTGTATATACCAAACGATTGGGCCAGCACAGGATAGTGGGAAGGGCCATTTTCCAAGCATATTCTTATGGAGTATTGTCCAATCAGTAATTAGCCTCAAGTGCTTGATTGTCCAACCTCAGTGCATTAACTCTGGCTTTCTTTTGTTTTAGAACACAGGTGGTAATACCATCCCTGACTTCTCAGGAAGATGAGAGCCCCCAAAAGGAGGTGATCATGCGCTTCCTGACATCTCAGAAAGGGAGATGAAAAGCACCAAGAGAAGTGGGGATTGCTGGCAGTTTTCTGGGCTGAAGGGCCTTATTAGAGACAAATATGCACAAACCCATTAGCATGGGAGATATTACACAAGCACATAGCAATAATGCACAGACTAGTAGTGATGACTCTCCCCACAGTCAGTGCAGACTCGATGTGGTGTACCAACATGAATTGTACATGCAAGTAGTGATATAACAAACAATATAAATCAACATGGTCTTGTAAAAGAAGTCCTAGAAAGAGGGTATGTAAACATCAGTCACACATACGCCTTTTTCAGCAGCCAAGAGATAGTCCAAAACCAATCTATTGTCCATTGCTTCACGTGTCAGAGAATCCAATGATCCCCACAAGTTTTTGAAGTCCTACAACAGTCTTTTTATGTGTTAGGGAATCCAATGATTCCTGCAGATTTTGAAGTCCTGCAATAGTTTTATCATTTCTCAGAAAATCCAATGATTACTGAGGATTTTCAAGTCCTACAATAGTCTTATCATGTCTCAGAGAATCCAATGATTCCTAAGGGTTTTGAAGTCCAACAATAATCTCATCATGTCTCAGAGAATCCAATGATTCCTGAGGGTTTTGAAGTCCCATAACAATCTTATCATGTCTCAGAGAATCCAATGATTCCTGAAGGTTTTGAAGTCCTACAACACTCTTATCATGTCTCAGAGAATCCAATGATTCCTGAAGGTTTTGAAGTCCTACAACACTCTTATCATGTCTCAGAGAATCCAATGATTCCTGAAGGTTTTGAAGTCCTACAACAATATTTTCATGTCTCAAGAAGTCCAGTGATTCCTGAGGGTTTTGAAGTCCAACAATTTTTGATGTCCATGAGTCAAACGCCATAACTGCCAGGCTCTTTCAGTGGTGGGCACAGTTAGTAACAGTACCACCTGATGTTTCTTGGGTCTTCTCCTTTGTTTCGAGGGTCTGTTCCACCTCTCTCCAATGGACAAGGTGAATACGGCTTGTTGGCACCCCTCTGATTCCTTCTCCATCTGTAGAGATACAAGCAAACCCTCTGCCCCAAGCAGTCAACCTATCTGATCCCTTCCATTCACCACTTTCTGGGTCTCTCTATATCACCCAGTGATTATCTAAAGATAGTGGAGCTATTCTGATGCCCAATGGAAGCCTCTATTGCATTTTGGACATGGGGTATTGGTTCTTGTTCTCCCACCCTGTTTTCTTACTCTGTCTCTATGCCAACATTGAGCTTTCAGATGCCCTACTTTACCACATTGAAAGCATTGATGAGTCTCTCTGGAAGTCCCTTGCCAAAAGGGACCCTATCTTCCCATGTTGGGATCTTGAGAAGTCTGCATCATAGCCTGGCTATAAAAGGTATTTGTGCCCACTGTGGCACAGCATCTTATGATCTCCTCTAAAGGAGCATCCTTGCATAGGCCTAGTATAATCCTTCTACAAACCTCATTAGCATTTTCTTTAGCAAGTTGCCTTATCGTAATGTCTGTTACTGCATTTTCACCATTAGTTCATATGACAGTTGTCTGCAGATGTCCCACAAAATCAGCAAAGGGTTCATTTGGCCCTTGTGCTATTTTTGTGAAGGCCTCTCCTTTGTCGTTTTCACCAGGGAGCCCATGCTTTGATAGCAACAGCAGCAATTTGCTCATATGCTGCTAAGGGGTAATTAATCTGTACTGAAATGTCTGCATAAGAACCTACACCTGTTAGTTGATCATAGGTGATTGGAGGATTAATTCCACTATGACTATTTTGTTGGGCTTATATCCTACAGAGCTCACTATATTCAGAAAGCCACAACAAGTTTTGTCCAGGTTCTAAGCATGTCCTTGCTATAGATTTCCAGTCCCTAGGAGTTAAGACTTCATAAGCCAAATTCTGTAATAATATCTTGGCATAACCTGATGTAGCCCCATAAAGAGTGCAAGCCTTTTTCAGGTCTTTGAGGATTTCTATATCAAAAGGAGTGTATCTTCTACTTTCTTGACCTGAAGACTTAAACTGTTGAATCACAGGATACATTGCAATTTTCAAATCAGCTAAACCCTGCCTTTCTTCTGTGGCTTTAAGTAGTGCCTTTTGCAATCTAGTCATAGGAGGGGATTGCTGGGGCGGGAGGTGCTGGCAGTATAACTGTCTCTCCCACTACTCCTTCTCCCTCCATCCTAGAAAATGAAGTTGATGGGAGTGTGTCAAGAACTAGTTCTGGTTTAGTCTGGGTTGAAGCTGCCTGGTCAGAGTGAGAATCACCATGCCCTTCATCCTCACTTAACTCCACATGCCCTCTAGTGATATTGCTATTAATCTATTTATTGTCTTCCTCTTTTTCCTCACACTTCCTAATTTGGCTGTTTTTAAAATTTTTCTTTTTTTCTATAACCTGCAGGATTCCTTAAGGCCAATTGTATTATGTTGTATATGTAGAATATTTCCTTGAAAATTGAATGAGGACCTTTATCATTGTAGTATTCACATAGTTGTTCCCCTACCAGCTTCCAATTATCTAGCCCTAATTCTTCTTTCTTTAAGAACCAAGGGGATGTGTGTTCTAATGTACCCAAGAGACTAGTGATCTGCAACCAAGTTATAATTAAGCCTTGTCCCTTTATCAACTTAAGCATGCTTTCTATAGCACCCCCTGGAGTGAGGGTGAGGCTGGGGCTGGGATAGAATCCTTTCCTAATATCTGCCCCATTTCATCTAGAAAAGGTTACTAGTTTAACCCTTAACAAAGTAAGTTCCCTATTTGTCTATTAAAATACTCACCCTCTTTTCTGGTCCCCGAGGGCTTCTTCAGTGAAATTAGGGTCTTTGGTCCCATGTTGAGCACCAAATGTGATGACCACATTAGTGCTGGAACTCTGTCTTCCCAGAAATCAGCTGGAGTCAAGATCACTAAACATCTTTATTCTTGATCTTTTACGGTCAAGGTCAGGGGCTTAGGCCTAGCAACCTCACACACACTTTCCTCCCTCAAACGCCCAGAGAGACTGACTCAGCTTCTGAGTCTCAATTCCTCTTCCTCCTCCTACTCCTCCCACCCATGTCACTTCCCCCTCTTTGTCCCACCAATCAAGTCAGCACAGAACAGCTGGGGAGGCTCAACCTTCAAACAAGTTAATAAGGAACTGTCCAATTGGCAATTAGTCTCACGTGCTTCATTATCCAAGTGCATTGCTCAGTTCTAGCCCTTTACACATTAGGACCCTGGATATCTTAGAATCAGCCTGAGTCAGGATAAGCAAAAGTCCTTGGTCTTTATTCTTGGTCTTTAGTAGTAGAAGTGAAGAGAGTAGACGTGCAGGATCTCCATAACCTCACCTCCTCATCTCCTGCCCAGAAGTGACCCTGGCTCGTCTCCCTGCACCTCTTAGTCCCTTCCACAATTCTCTGTATACACCAAATGATTGGACTAGCACAGGATAGTAGGAAGGGCCATTTTCCAAGCATATTCTTATAGAGTATTTGTCCAATCAGTAATTAGCCTCAAGTGCTTGATTGTCCGACCTCAATGCATTAACTCAAGACTTTCAGCCCTTTATACATTTATTCCCACTTCTTTCCCCTTGTTATACCCTAGTACCCTTATGTAACCAAAACCACACTGGACATGCACTAAGTATATACTGTGGGAGTGGGACCACATAAACAACTTGCAATAGCAATAGTATGTAGTTTGTCACTTAGTATCACTCTTCCAACTGCTATCACTCTGCTTCAATCACAACACAGTCGTCACCATACCCTGACTTCTCAGGAAGGTCAAGCGCCCTTAGGGGAGATAGGGAGCCAAACCAAACATTGTCAGCAAGTTTCCTCTGGGCTAGAGGGTCTTATGCCTCACACAGAGTTCCCCCACTATCTGTGACCCTCTACAATTTATGGACACATGGAGTCATACGATTAGGGTTAAAATCCCTAGACCTAGAAGGGACCTCAGAGGCCATTTTGTCAAATTCTCTTATTTTACAGATGAAGAAATCAAGGTTCAGGGTAGTTAAAGAAACTTGTCTATTTTAGGAGCATCAAAAATTATATTTGAACTCCTCTGACTTCATAACACTATTTTCATTGTACTCATCAAAATTTCTTATGAAGCTCATTTGTGATGCAATTAATGCTAATTTAAATATAAGGGAAGATTACATTGATTCCTTTTCAAAATTAAAAATAATCATAGAGATCACTTCATGTCTTTGCCTCAGTTACCTCATCTATAAAGTGTGAGAAGTAATAATTATAGGTGTTGTTGCTATTTTTTAATGAGTATTGTAAGGAATTTTCACTGAGGAAACACTCTCTACCTTTATGGGAGTGGTTTATCATTTCCTTCTCCAGTTCACTTTATAGATAAGGAAACTGAGGCAAACAGGATTAAGCAACATGCCCAGGGTTACATAACTATTTCATGCACAAGATGCTCCATCTACTTGACTTTGTAACTCTAGTTGCAGGAAAGCTAAAGTAGTAGGAGGAATAAGAAGGGCTTAAGGAGGAATAGAGAGGGGCAGAATTCCATCATCCCAGCTGTGGAGGTAAAGTGCAGAGACAATTAGGATGACATTGGTATTCATTAGTTCTAGCCTAAAAAAAGAAACAAACAAAAAATCTATGAACACTCACTAGTCATCAGTAAAGCCTCTAGTATAATCAGTTTAATTCCCTGATGGTTAAAATGATTATCAACAGGAAACCTTAGAGTTTTAAGATTTGGTGGAAAGAGCAATAGTGAGAGAGGCAGGAAACCTTGGTTCACAGTAAGGCCTTGAGCCTAGCACACTATGCTACTGGATCTGTAATCATAAGCATGAACTTTTTTTAAAAGTTATTTTCAGGATCATATTTTTTCCCTCCTATTTCTTCCTCACTTCCCCATTCAGAAAAAAAGAAAAACAAAATCTTTTATGAAGTACAATCAAACAAAACAAATTCCCTCAGTGCCTATATGTGTATACATATATTTGCATATATATGCAAATACACACATATGCATATGATTATGTAATATTTAAATTCTATTTAAATTTAAATTTATTTAAATTTCTATGTGCATATATATACATTATACAGTATTAGTCATGGTACTCATAATTAATAAATGAGTAATATATCATATATAACATGTTGTATGTTATATGCTTATATTGTGTACATATATAGCATTGTGCACAAATGTGTGAATGTGTTTTGTACATCATTATATACACATATATTTATATACAAGAATACCTCAAGATATTACAGGTTCATTTCCAGACCAATGCAATAAAGCAAATATCACAATAAGAAATATATAAATCTTCTGGCTTCCCAGTACACATAAAAGTTATGGTTACACTAGACTGTAGTCCATTAAATATATTGTGCATAAATATATGTATAAATGATATTATAGCTAAAAATATGCACATACTTTGATTAAAACAATATTTTACTGTTAAAAATTGCTAACCATCATCTGAGCCTTCAGCTCAACAGTGAAATTTAACTTACTGATTGAATCTTCTTTTCACTTGAACACTTTGAGGTCATTATAGTATTATTAATTAGCTTAACTTTAATAATGTATCTCACAGAATAGGGAGGCCCAAGGAGAGGAATGGAAATAGCCTGTCAAAGGAGCAGTCAAAAGACACATCACATTTATTAATTAAATTCATTATCTTACATGAGTATAATTCATAGTGTCCCAAGACAATTACAACAATAATATCAAAAATCATTGATCACAGATTACATAACAGTTATAATAATGAAAAAATTTGAAATACTTCAAGAATTAACAAAATGTGACACAGAGATATCACCTGAGCATATATATACTGTTGGAAACAAAAAATGGTACTGATAGATTGTTGAACACAGGATTTCCATAAACCTCCAATGGGAAAAAAAAACCCTAACTATATTAACTGATACAAAAGAATTGAGCAGAATCAGGAGAACAATTTATATAATATCAACAATATAGTAATGATAAACAACTTTGAAATTCTTAGGAACTGATCAATACAATGATTAACCATAATTCTAGAGAACTCATGATGAAACATGCTACTCACATCCAGATAGAGGGATGGACTCAGAATGCAGATTGAAGTAGTATGTATGCACATATACATATGTGTGTCATATACACATGTACACAACACACATACACCTGTGCATAAAATGCATATATCACATATATGTTGTATAAACATACACATGTGTATAAATGCATAAGTATACCTATGTACACACACACACAAAGACATATACAGGCACATAGACACACGTTGTGTATACATATATGTGTGTATGTGTATGTGGATATATATATATATACATATATATATGTATATGCTTATATATTACTTCAATCTGCATTCTGAGTCTATCCCTCTATCTGAATTGAATAACATGTTTCATCATAAGTCCCCAAAAATAATGGTTTATCATTTTGTTGATCAGAGTTCCTAAGTCTTTCAAAGTTATTTGTCCCTATATACTGTTGCTACTATAGAAATTGATCTCCCTGTTTCTGCTCAAAATCTTTTCCATCTATTCATGTAAATCTTCCAAAGTTTCTTTGAGGCCATCCCCTTCATCATTTCTTATAGCACAATAGTATTCCATCGCATTCATACATCATAAATTATCCAGTTATCCCCAAATGAATGGTTGCTCCCTCAGTTCCCAGTTCTTTGTCATGTGAGTCCTTTTCTTTGAACATTGGATCAAAAGATATGCACAATTTAATAGTTTGGGAGTCATAGTTCCAATGAAGCAGGCATTTCTTAAAACTGCTGTGCTGAGAACAGAGGGAGATTTAAAGCAGTGCCTTCACTCATCAAGTTAAAAAATCTTCCAACCCTGAGATACCACTTCACACCTCTCAGACTGGCTAAGATGACAGAAAAAAGATGATGATAAATGTTAGAGAGTATTTAGGAAAATTGGGACATTGTTGTTTTGTTGATGGAGTTGTAAAATAATCCAACCATTCTGTAGAGCAATTTGGAATTATGCCCAGAGGGCTATCTAACTATGAATATCCTTTTATCCAGCAATGTTTCTACTGCATCTGTAATCGAAAGAGATAATAAAAAAGGGAAAAGGACCCACATGTACAAAAAAGTTTGTAGTAACTCTCTTTGTAGTGGCAAGGAACTGGAAATTGAGTGGATGCCCACCATTTGGGGAATGGCTGTATAAGTGACAGTATGAAAATAATGGAATATTATTATTCTATAAGAAGTAATGAACAGGCTAATTTCATAAAAGCCTGGAAAAACTTACATGAAATGTTATTGAATGAAGTGAGCAGAACCAGAAGAACAAGGAGATTATGTGATGATCAACTGTGAAGGACTTGGCTCTTCTCAACAGTGAAGTGATTCAAGACTTAGGATAAAAAATCCACAAGGAGAACTATGGAGATTGAATGTGGATCAAAGCAGAATATTTTCATCTTTTGTTTTTTTGCTTGTGGCTTTTCCCCTTTCTCATAGTTTTCCCCCTTTGATCTGATTTTTCTTGCACAACTTGACAAATATGAAAATATATTTAGAAATTACACACATTTAATCTATATCAGATTGCTGTCTTAGGGAGAAGAGGGAGAAAAATTCTGAATACAAAGTTTCACAGTAATGAATACTGAAAACTATCTTTTCATGTATTTGGAAAAATAAAAAAAAAAAACTATTGAAAAAAGGTTAAAGCCTTCATGAAGAATACAATTATTTTGAAGAATTTTTATAGCTCAAAGGGACCTTTTTAGATCATCTTGTCCCAGACAATAGGACTCCTTTGACAGTCTAGTGAAGCTTATGGTCAGAATAATATATTCTTAAATGCATAAAATAAAACACAAAAGATTAAAAGGAAACCGATTATATTGAAATATAGTTATCAAAATGTTTTACAAAACAAGTTCATGGACTCCAAGTTGAGAACTTCAAGGCTAGTCCAATTTACCTCTTTTTAGAAGAAAACTGAAGTGTAGAAAGGGAGAGTAATTATCCAGATACCCAGGTAGTAAGGGACAAAACCAGGATTTGAATTCCCAGGGTGATGGTTCCATAATTACTCTGAATTCCACTAAACTATGTATCTAATTTTTTTTTTAAGTCCTGGAGGTCAATCAGGTCTAGGAGTAGGAAGAGAAGTTGATACTCAAAGTTTATCTTCAAAATGCTTTAAGAGACTTGAACAAGTTGCCATTTTTTTAAAGGAACAAACTATAAACACTATCCATCCAGGAAGGGAAATGAGATTACATTGTAGACACAAGTTTCTCAAAGATACATAAACTCATTGTTTTATCATTGTGAGCACTCTCCATTCCTACATACTTTAATAAGTGTTCTTTGATGATTACAATGACCTAAAAATTAATTCTTGTGGTTAACCGGGTGATGAACCTACCCAAACTTGGCTGGGCTAGTTCTAAGAAAATAGACATACATACATGCCTTTACTGAATCTGGACTCAAAGTTTTCCTATCTTAGCAGGACCTGTCAGAACTTGTATTCTTCAGGTATTCTCTAGAAACCCCAGATCATTTTCAAATCAAATTAGTTATTAGATTAAGACATTAGTAAAGGAAATAATGTCTATGAAAGATACAAACTCACCAATAAAGTATTATTGGTATCTACTTGGATTATGTCAATTTTATGAATATAATTTTTTGTACATATGACTTATTTTCCTTTTTTTAATCTCTTTGGGGAATAAACCTAGTTTTGATATCTTTAGGTCAAAGGGTTATATTGTTGCTTTTCAGTCATGTCTAACCTTTTTTTGGATATGTACAATTTAATAATAGTTTTTTAGTGGTGGTGGAGGTAGTGATATTTTGTTTTTACAGTCATATCCTATTCTTTATCAACCCTTTGGAGTTTTTTTTTTTTGGCAGAGGTACTGGGAATGGTTTGCCATTTCCTTATTTTACAGCTCATTTTACAAATGAGGAAATTGAGGCAAACCACAATATAATTTCAGCTTTGGTACTGCTAAATATTCTGCTACTGCTTTACTTTTTTTTTTTTTTCTTTAATTCCTTTGATATTCTTGGGAATGTTTCCCAGCCACCTCTTTATTTTAGGTGTTTGTTTTTCTCTACTCTCTTACCCAGTCTATTCCTAGAATTCTTCAACATATAGCTGAAAGAAACAAGGACATTCTCATTATCCAGGAAGATAATGAAGTGTTAGACTGGAGGCTTGTGCTACTGAGCCTTGATGAATCCCACTTTTGTCTGAAATTTATAATTTCTTTTATAGCACCTTATATTATTCACTTATTTCTAATAACATTTAAAAAATAATCAATGTTAGGGATGTCTTTTGTTTTCAGGAGAATCTCCTCTTTATCACAGGTCTTCCTCTTATTTTTATTTGATAAATTATTGTTGGACATTCCCCTCTCCTTCTTCTTCCAGTTAAGTGACTTACCCAGGGTCAGACAAGTTAGTAGTAAGTCTCTGAGACCATATTTGAAATCAGGTCTTCCTGATTCTAGGCCTGATACTCTATCCATGGAGCTACCCAGGTAGCCCTCATAGCCTTTTGGGTATAGTTTCATAAGAAGATACTTCTTAAGGATATATGCCACTGTGCTTACCAGAGACAAAGAGTGGCTCACAGAGGTTACTGAAGAAACTTAATGTCACAATACTATTTAGTGGTATAAATGGGATAATAAATTAAAATATTTTGCTTCTTAGTTCATTGTATATTCTACTATATGATAATTCCTATTAAGGTGTCCCTGGTCAATTATTTCCAACTATAATGGGAGAGTAGCCAGCAAGGACTCTGTTTTTAAATATGCACAATCTACACTGCCTGATTGCAGCCCATGTGTATGATTAAGGAATTTGCTTTTGGAAAAGTGAGAGAGAAGGCCCTATCTTTCTCTTCAGAAGTATTCTGTGCCTTACTCCTAACATGTTACTATATGATGAATTAGCAGCTGAGTTAGAAGATAATTATATGCAAAAGATACCAAAAAGCCAATACTCTCTCTTCTCCCTCTTGTCTATGAAGTGTAAAGATGACTCTGAACTCTAGAGGACCAGTGTATATAATGATTCTATTTGGAATATATCTGGAGCAGCAATTCTCAGTGTGTCCCTTTTAGTGAATCCAAGAGATTAAAACTATCCTCATAATAAAACTAATTTAATTCCTAATAAATTCAAAATTTGGTAAACTTTGCTATGTATAACCCATATAAACAAAAGCTCTTTGGGAAGGGTATCCTCAATAATTTTTAAGAGTATTAAGATGTCATGAGATTAAAACATTTGGACCCACACAACACCATATACCAAGATAAGATCAGAATGGGTCCATGATTTAGGCATAAAGAATGAGATCATAAATAGATTAGAGGAACAGAGTATAGTCTACCTCTCAGACCTGTGGAGGAGGAAGGAATTTATGACCAGAGGAGAACTAGAGATCATTATTGATCACAAAATAGAAGATTTTGATTACATCAAATTAAAAAGCTTTCATAGAAACAAAATTAATGCAAACAAGATTAGAAGGGAAGTAACAAATTGGGAAAATATTTTTACAGTTAAAGATTCTGATAAAGGCCTCATTTCCAAAATATATAGAGAACTGACCCTAATTTATAAGAAATTAAACCATTCTCCAATTGATAAATGGTCAAAGGATATGAACAGACAATTTTCACATGATAAAATTGAAACTATATCCACCCATATGAAACAGTGTTCCAAATCACTACTGATCAGAGAAATGCAAATTAAGACAACTCTGATATACCACTACACACCTGTCAGATTGGCTAAGATGACAGGAACAAATAATGATGAATGTTGGAGGGGATGTGGAAAAACTGGGACGCTAATGCATTGTTGGTGGAATTGTGAAAGAATCCGGCCATCCTAGAGAGCAATTTGGAACTATGCCCAAAAAGTTATCAAACTGTGCATACCCTTTGATCCAGCAGTGATACTACTGGGCTTATATCCCAAAGAAATACTGAGGAGGGGAAAGGGACCTTTGTGTGCCAAAATGTTTATGGCAGCTCTTTTCGTTGTGGCTAGAAACTGGAAAATGAATGGATGCCCATCAACTGGAGAATGGTTGGGTAAATTATGGTATATGAATGTTATGGAATATTATTGTTCTGTAAGAAATGACCAACAGGATGAATACAGAGAGGCTTGGAGAGACTTACGTGAACTGATGCTGAGTGAAATGAGCAGAACCAGAAGATCACTATACACTTCAACAACAATACTGTATGAGGATGTATTCTGATGGAAGTGGATATCTTCAACATAAAGAAGATCCAACTCACTTCCAGTTGATCAATGATGGACAGAAACAACTACACCCAGAGAAGGAACACTGGGAAGTGAATGTAAACTATTAGCACTACTGTGTTTCTACCCAGGTTACTTATACCTTTGGAATCCAATTTTTAACGTGCGACAAGAAAATTGGATTTACACACATATATTGTACCTAGATTATACTGTAACACATTTAATATGTATGGGATTGCCTGTTATCTAGGGGAGGGAGCAGAAAGAGGGAGGGGAAAATTTGGAAAAATTAATACAAGGGATAATGTTATAAAAAAATTACTCATGCATTATGTAATGTCAAAAAAATTTATAATTATAAAATTAATAAAAAAGAAATTAAAACATTAAGAATCACTGTTCTAAAGAATTAATAGACTAAGATGTTAACTGCTGAGTAAAATTCTTTATAAAATATGATTTACTGAGGCAGAAAAGGAGAGCAATACATTTTAGAAGCTATATTAATAACTGATTTAAGAAGTCCCTTGGTGAATTTATTTTATTACTCCAATATATCTGACTTCACTGGAGGCCAGTTTCCCTGATGCTGATCTTCAAATTGAGGGTTGATCTTGAATCTGAAGTCCTTCTTCCTTTTCCTCCCACTCCTTATCCCCTGTTATTTCACCAAGCTATCTGTCTCTGCAACTCTCCTTTAGATATTCTAGCTGACCTAGTGACACTCCTGGGAATATCACTGAAGCACAGAGCAATTATCTTTTTTTTTTAAATCCTTTAGTAATTATCTTTTTTGTTGTGATTACCATTGGTAAAATATTCTCAGAGATTCTAAACCAGCTCCTGGACTTTGATTAATCACTTTGTTCTCTTTTGAATGGAATGCTTTCTGCTTAAATGATATAATTATTCTTTCCATAAAAGAAGGAAGGGGGCATTAGCTTGCCTTACTGAGGCCTGAACATAACCCAGCTGATACCTCACCATGGGAATGTTCCATACAAAGAACAAGCCAAAGCAGAAAGTTCATTCCAGAAAAAGTCTATTCAAAAGTGGGGAGGAGGATTTGGGGTATTATTCATACTTTTAGCTTTAAAGTATCCTAAAATGTAATTTTTTAATACATTAGCAGCAACAAAGGAAATTATAAAAGACAAGATAGATCTCTTTTAAGATCAAGTTATCTTTTCTCTCTTTAGCCATTCACAGAATGAATGTGCCCCAGTAGTTACTAAGCTCACCTCACCTTAAAAAAAATCTTGTGATTTTGTGTGTGTGTGAGAGAGAGAGCAGAACCAAGAAATCTTTGTACACAGTAACAATAAGATTATGTGATAATTAACTCTGATGGACTTGACTTTTTCAACAAAAAAGGTTATTAAGGGAAATTCTACTAGACTTGTGATAGAAGAAGCCATCCACATCCAGAGAGAATTATGAAGACTGAATGTGGCTCAAAGCATAGTACTTTCACCTTGTTATTGTTGTTGCTTGTTTGTTTGCCTTTTTGTTTTTCCCTCATAGTTTTTTTCACCCCTTTCAAACTGGTTCTTCTTATGCAGCATGACATGTTTAGAAGGATTATACATGCTTAGGGGCAGCTAGGTGGTGCAGTGGATAAAGCCCCAGCCTTGAATTCAGGAGGACCCGAGTTCATATATGCTCTCAGACACTTAACACTTCCTAGCTGTGTGACCCTGGGCAAGTCACTTAACCCCAGCCTCAGGGGAAAAAAAGAAGAATTATACATGTTTAACCTATATTGGATTGCTTGCTTTTGAGGGGGAAGAGGGAGAAAAAAATTGGAACTCAAGATTTTGGAAAGGTGAATGATGAAAACTATCTATACATGTATTTAGAAAAATAAAAGGCTATTATAAAATTTTTAAAAATCTTTTGCCACCAAAGTGGCAAGTGAAATTTCCAAATGAAATTCATCTCATTACCCAGACCTGAATCTGAAACTGTTGGCTCTAACAGTCTCCTAAGGAGCTTTTTTTAGTCACTTAGTGCTAGAGAAGTCTTGCACAGTTTATTGCAAAACTATATTTTATATATGTATGATTTTTGAAAATTTATCTCTAGGGTTGGAGAAGTCTATTTGGGGGGAAAGGAACCAACCAATAGCATAAGGATTAAAAATTTGACATTTGAAATTTGAAATTAAGGAAGGAAGAAAGAAAAAGAAGAAGAAGAGGAGGAGAAGGAGGAAGAGGAGGATTCCCATGGAAAAGGAAAGATATTTATATGCTTTTTGAAAACAAATCTCTTCCTTTTAGCTGTGAGTATCATGAATTCTTCTTGTTGCCCCAGCTTAGAGGTTCATTGACTGATAGGCCCCTTCTAATATAGCATGTCCAGAGAAAAGACCATATGCAATTCAAATATTTTTAAATTGTCACTTACCAGAAAGGCATTATGCTAGGTGTTAAGTACTAGTGAAACCAATGTGTTTAAAGGCAGGTATAGTGAAAAGAGCATAGCAGAATCCTGATAAATATATTAGAAAAAACCCTAGAGAGACTTGAACATGCAAAAATACTCAGTTATTGATTCTCTTCCATTAAACACATTGTTAGTAGAAGCCTTTTCACTTGTTTATGAAGATAGAACTATAGATATCTTTGAAAAAGCCTTTGTTAACTTTAGTTAGCTTGTTCTCTTTTTCTATTTGTGGTTGGACTTTTTTTTTTTTTTTTTTTTTTTTTTTTTTTTTTTTTTTAAAGAATGTAATGAAAAACAGTGCCTTTAAGGGCATGGGCCTTAAGCCCATTTTTAAAAAATGGGCCTCAACCTTGACCTCTGTAATTATCCTTTTCCATTTTAGATGAAGGGTTTGGAGAGCAGACATCCATATATCCTGGAAACCCAGCATCTCATTATTCAGGTTTTGCAATTAAATTAATATTTAGTACCCTAAGGAACAAGTAATGACTTTTGCTAGTGACTCCTGGGATATAGACTACCAGTAGTACAGATAAAGACTCATCCAGCAGTCATGATGAATTTAGACATAACCTTTCGGCTTTGGTGTTACATAAAACTGAGCTAAGTTTGAGTTAACTCTCCTGAGAGAAAAAAGGAAGAAAAGGAGAGAGATTGTGGAGAAAGAGAAGACATGATCCTGAAGTGTTTGAAGAAATACTTGTATTTTTGTTCTTGTTTTATTTGTGAAATAAATGTGTCTTTGTATAAGACAGAGACAGATACAGAGAAAGCAAGACTTATGGAAGCAGACAATATAGATTCAAGCCTAGTTTCTGACACTTATGGTCTGTGGGATTTTGGGCAAGATAGGACTTTCAGCTAGAAAATCATCTAGCCTACACTCCTCCTTTCATTACCAGGGAAACCAAGGGCTCTGAGCTTTAATTTTCTTATCAGAAAATGAAGCTAGATCCCAACTTTCACTACCTCTTGCAACTGTTGGAAAGGGGGGGAAGTCAGATCCAAAGGAGATAACATATATAAATCATTTTGTAAACTCAAAAGGGTTATGTAAATGTGAGTTGTTGTTGGTTTGTTGTTGATATTGTTATTCTAGCTACCTCAAAGCAAGATAAAGGAGATAGCACTGGAAGTTCCACTTCCCAGCTGTTCATCCTGGAAAATCATCCATTGTGGCTCCTTTCTAGGGTTTTCCACATGACTAAACCCCATGAGTCTTATCTAATAATATACCCTCCTGATGGGTGCTATGGTTCAGTTCCTCCAGATACAGAATAATCCTAGCTGATCTGGTTCCCTTAGACAACTGGCCCTTCTTCCCCTCCCCTCCCCTCAATAGCCTATGCCCACTCAAGGTGGGATTTTACTGTTGGAAGAGGAGAAACACTTGGGAGGATTGAAAATCCTCAGAAAGTATGAGGAGGATCATTGGGCTCCTGGTCTTCTTGGTCTATCTTGTCAGGATGGGTGAGTTTCCAACTTTCCTCTCTTCTTTGTCCTGGGGACATAGTATGCTCAGTAAAGCTTTATTCACTGATTGACTCAGAATCTCAATTTCAGGTACTACTTCAGTCTCTAGGGATCACAAGTAATGAATAGGGAAACAAGTAAATCACAGTGAACGGGGAATCAGGAGACCTGGGACCTAACTCAGATTTTACTGCTAATTGTAACCAAGTCATTTCACCTTTCTACACAATCATTGCTTTATCTACCAAAAAGGAAAGATGATTCAGTGGAAAGAGCTATTTATCTGGTGTTAGAAGACCTAAGTTTAAATCTCAGTTCAACTATCTGCTATCATTTCATTCTGAGGGGCTCAGTTCTCTAAAACAAGTGGCTTAATCTTAAAGGTGCTGTCCAACCCTAAAGCCTATGATGCCCAATCCTACTTGACACTATAAAGATAATAGACATAATGAATATGAAACTTTTAAAAAGTTAAAAATGCTAAACATAAAATAATATTACTATTTCACTAATATTACTATTTCACTCTTCTTGTCTTTTTTTCATGAGTTCAAAGGGAAGAGGGACTGGGACAAGTTGTTATTCTGCCTCTATCCTTTTATATTTAGTTTTTATGAATTGTTTTATAAATAAATTAAATAACTGCTTTTGGTGATTAAATAAAAGTGTTAGGACATTAAAATAATTTTCTGTTTTGTATCAGATCTTAATCTATAGTATAAGGCAGTAATTATCAAAATTATCTAGTACTGATTAAAAAAATAGAAAGATCAGTGGAACAGAGCAGACAATTTAAAGCAGCAAATAAATATAATAACTTTATACTTGACAAGTGAAAAGATTTAAGATTTTGGGATAAGAATTCATCATTTGACAAAAATTGTTAGAAAAACTAGAAAGCAATACACAGAAACTGGGTATAGGCCAGTATCTTACACTATTTACTGAGATAAGATCAAAATGAATATATGACTTAGATATAAAGAGAGATATTATAAGAAAATAAGACAGTCATATGAATAAGAGATAGAGAACAAAAGTAGGTATAAAATAAACAATTTCAATTACATTAATTTTAAAAAATTGTACAAATAAAACAAATGTCACCAAGATTAGAAGAAAGCAGACTTAGGCAAAAAAATTTATAGTCACTTTCTCAGATAATAATTTTATACATAAAGAGTTTTGTCAAATCTATAAGAATATGCATCATTCTCCAACTGATAGATGGTCAAAGGGTATGAACTAGTAATTTTCCAATGAAGAAATAAAAATAATTTATAGTCATATGAAAAAATGCTTTAAATCAAATTAAAACAACCTTGAGATATCATTTTATATCTACCAGACTGGTTAAAATGATTGAAGGAGAAAGCAACAAATCTTGAAGGGAATGTGGAAAAATTGGAGCACAAATTCATTGTTGATAGAATTGTGAACTGATCCGACCATTTTGGAAAGCAATCTGGAATTATTCCCAAACAAGTTATTAAACTGCTTATACCTTTTGTCCCAGCAATACCATTACTAGGTCTATTTCCAAAGGTGATAAGTGAAAAAGCAAAAGAATTTATATGTTCTAAAGTGTTGATAGCAGCTCTCTTTGAGGTGGCAAAAAACTAGAAAATACAGAGATGTTCATAAATTAGAGAATGGCCGAATATGCTGTGGTATATGATTTTAATGCAACACTACTATGCTATTAGAAATTATAAGCTCAATTATCTTCGAAAAATATGGAAGGACTTGTGTGAAATAATAAAGAGCAAAATGAACAGAACCAAGAGAACATTATAAATAGCAACAGCAATATTATTTTAAGAATGATTTTCAGTAAATATCACTTTGAATACTATGAATATCCAAATTAACCATAAAAGACATATGAAGAAAGATGTTATCTGCATCTGAAGAAAGAATTGATAAGTAGAAGTACATATAGAATAATTTTATACATACATACCTATTTGTATCTAATAGTAGATATCTCTAGGGTTGTGGAAATTTTTCTATAATTTATATTATATAAATTTGTACAGAATAAATTTGCAGTTTCATGTATAATCATCTTTTTTGTTTTATTTTGCTGTGGAAGTGCTTGTTTTATTCCATGAAGAAAAAAATAAAATAAATGTGGTAAAAAGCCATCTTGTATGGCTCACTGATATACCATCAATAGCAGACAAGACAACAGAGTTGCCAGAGCTCATATTCTCACACATTTTGCATCTTCTCTGCCAATTTTCTTTATTATATGAGGGTTGGAGATTATAAGTATTTGGTATGAAGACATCTATTAAGTTTTAATGGATCAATGTTAGTCTGAGTGATGCTGGCTAATAATTCAGTCTATTAAGAATAGTTCCATTTAAGTATGGTTTATTGGCTGAATTCTTCCAGACCTTTGTATTCATAGTTCAAGAGTTTGTGGGCAGCTGGGTGATTAGAGCATTGGGCCTAAAGGCAAGAAGACCTGAGTTCAAATCTACTTTCAGACACTTAGTAGCTGGGTGACCCTGGGCAAGTCACTTCACCATATTTGCCTTAGTTTCTTCATCTGTAATATGAGCTAGAAAAGGAAATGGCAAACTACTCCAGTATCTTTGCCAAGAAAACTCCAAATGGGGTCAAAAAAAAAAAAAAAAAAGTCAGGAACAAATGAAATAACTCAACAATGACAGGAATTTGTCATCTACTAGTCCATGAGTTAAGTTCCTAGTGAGGTGAGGCAAGAGCTATCTATATTTCCTGCAGTCTTTCATGGGAGATCTTCGTCTCCAGAGAAGAATACTACCTCTTATGCCACATTCTATTGATTGAAAGATTCTTAGAATATTAAAACTATAAAGGGCCTTAGCAATTATCAAGTCCAACAAGAAAATTTTTCTAGATTCAAAGAAATTGGTTTCAAATCCTGTCTCTGACACTCATTTCCTGGGTGCCACTTATCCCCACTACAAAATGAGGTTATTAGACTCAATGTCCTAGACAGTTTATTCCAGCTTTCGGTCTACTAGTTTATAATCCCTCATTTTACAGGTGAGAAAAATAAGATCCAGAGATGGGGGACCTCTCCAAGGTCACACAAAGGCAGAGATGAGAATCAAATTGTAAAAGTCTTCTAATTCCTATCCCAAATTTTTTTTTCCACTGCACTACTTTGTGGAGGATTCTTAAAGTGGTTATTTTTATGAATTCCTATAGCATATTAATCACTGCCTAGCTCAATGTTTCTCAACATAAATAGGGATCCATAACATTCAGTAATTTGGACCCCTGTGCCCTGAACTGCCACAGTTCCTAGAATGCCTCTCACTGAAGCTTAACCATGGAAAAGGAAGGTAAAAGGAAGAATCAAATGTAGAAAAGAACACTGATCACTCTGGTACTTATAGGTTTTGTTTTTAAAAGGATCTTTTACATGCCAACAGAAATTTTGCCACAGTCCCACCCATGAATGAATGGTTGAGAAGCCTTGCTCTAAACCACCCACTCAGATGAATCATATATTGCTTTGTTACATCTTTTCTGTGATTTATGTTTTATAATTAAATTACTCACCATTTAATGTTCCATACATTTATCTTTTATCCACCAATCAATTTGTAAACTCCTTGTAGTCAGGGTCATACTAAAATACTTCTCTATTGCCCACACCACTACTTGGAGCACAATACAGCTTAGATATAACCAGAAATACAGTATGAGTAGAGTTCACATGATCCAGATCACAAAGGAGTTCATGAAACCCAGTTAGGCTGTCTAGCCATTATTTAGAAACTCCTCTAACATTATTGCTATACTTCGATAAATATATTCTCCCCAGCTGTAGAACACTAGTAGAGTGGTCCTTTAAAAAAGAACTTTGTCACCTTAACTATATAAATGGGGGATGGGGCTGTATGTATATACCTCTGTGTTAGGAAACCCTGGACTCAATCTCACTTTTGTTCCATATGGGGTTAGGTTATACTAAGTAATTCTCTTAAGCTCTCAGTGCCCGGGACCACTCTCTAAGTTACAGAGTATTTGTCAGTCAGAATTGAAAAAGGTTTTCCATCAGAAGTTTCCTGTAATAAGTAAATGTATGCATATGTCTTTTCCTCTCTCTTTTATACACATATACACACACAAGTAAATGTATATTTGCATATAAACATATGTATAGCTGTATGTGTGTGTGTTTATATGTATGTATACAAAAGGTATACAAAAAGATATACATCCCCCAAAGGTGGGAAGGTGGAGAAAGGCATCACCCTTTATTTTCAGTGATAATGGAGCTCTCAGTGAAAGATGTCTTCTACTTTTTAACTCTGACAAGACCTCATCTGAGGTTAAATAAGCAGTATGTATTAGAGACTAGACTGGAACCCAGTATTTCCTGATTCCAAGACCAGTCCTACACATTATACCATGCTGCCTCACATATAGGATATCCCAAAAGTCTTAGTATAGTTTAAAGCTTTAGTTTATGTATGCTTATAAACACATTTGCACATATATTTGCATATATAAAATTGCTTATGTTATATGCTAACATATTATATATGTATAATTTACATAGTATCTTAAGATTTGATAAATTCTTTCTAATAGCTACTCTTCGAGGTACAAATGTTTTATAGTTGAATGTAATACTTTTAACACACTGTAATGATGTGTATATATTCCTGCTTTAAGATCTGCAAAATCCTCTCTGTTTATCAAATGCCCAAGTCACATTTCAAAAAGTGTCAAAATTCAGATCATGTAAGTTTGCTTATGTGTGGAGACTAGGGGGAAGGTAACAAAAGAAAAGAGAGAAAAAGACAGAGAGAGAGACAGAGGAGAGAGAGAGAGACAAGAGAGAGAGGAGAGACAGAGGGAGACAGACAGAGAGCTCAACAATGTCTGAAATTCTATAACCCCAAAAGTAGTACTGTTTCTAGAAAGTCTAAAATCTGAATTGATTGTATGTTTTCTTTCCCAAGTGTCAGCTGATACGAGTCAGTCAGAAAGTGAGGATTTTAACTGGTACAGGGAATAAGTGGCCAAAAAATTTTAGCCATGGCCCCAAAACTGCACATGCCTGAACCATGTGTTCCATGTAACGCGGAAACACAAAGCCACAACTAAGAATAAACACAACCAACTGCATCCCTTCTTTCTTCCTATCAGTTGACATTTTTCATTAAAACCACAACTCTGACTTTACCCTGAAATTTCCAGAAAAGTCATCTTGTGATAATAACTCCCATTTCTATAGTTTTAAGATTTATAAAGTTTTCCTTAAAACAATTCAAAGACATAGTTTTGCAAATTTTATAATTCTGATTTTATAGAAGAACTTGAAACTATAAAGACACTAACTTTCCGAAAGTCCAAGTAGGCTAGCACCTTTCTGCTATCCTATAATGAGAAGGAACAGAGCTTTCCACACTCCTTCTCTACCTCTGGAACTCATTTTTCTATCAGTATGGGAGCTTAGTTGTTTTTGGCAGCTGGCTTCCAATGGACACTTTCTAGCAAGAAGGGCTTAGCTTAAGGTCTCCATGGATTCACACTAATATGCCTGTGTTGGTTCCAAGAAAGGCAAAATCTGGGGCAGCTAGGTGGCACAGTGGATAGAGCACCAGCCCTGAATTCAGGAGGACCAGAGTTCAAATCTGGTCTCAGACACTTAACACTTCCTAGCTGTGTGACCCTGGGCAAGTCACTTAACCTCAGCCAAATAAAATAAAATTTAAAAAAAAAAAAGGCAAAAAAATATGATTTGATTAATTATCAAAATCTCACAAAATAATTACAATGTAAGCAGTGGAAAGCCTAGCTCTCTGGCTTGAGTCCTGGCAAAAATGAATTAAATATGTGCCTTCGATACATGTCACCTAATTCTGGAGCTATGGTAGCTTGATTACTGTATCTAAAGCCAAAAACAGATGAACTTGAATCTCTTCTCAGATACTTAATAACTACAAGTCTCTTAACCTCTCAGACTCAGCTTTCTCATTTATAAAATAGAAATGATAATAATAGCATCTACTGAACAAGATTATTATTAGGTTCTTTCTCATAACAACTTTGAGGTACAAATTTTTACAGATGAATATACTTTTACCACACTGCAATGATATGGGTATATTCCTGCTTTAAGAACTGCAAAGTCCTCTCTGTTTACCAAATGCATACTATAAGGGAATATTATTATCACTATTTGACATACAAGGAAACTAATACTCAGATATCTTAGCTAATTTGCCCAAGGTCACATTTCTAGCAAGTATCAGAACTCAGATCATGTAAGTTTGCATAATAACTTTCTGAAGGTCTGAGTAGACTAGCACCTTTCCCCTATCCTTTAGTGAGGAGGAACAGAGCCTTCCACACTTCCTCCCTACCCCTGGAACCCATTTATCTATCAGTAAGGGAGCTTAGCTATTTTTAGCATAAGGTATGTAAAGTGTTTCCAAGAACTACACAAATATGAGATAATAATAATAACAATATTAATAATATTACCCAGAACCTTGTTGGGCAGCTATATTTTAAATCTATCTCTTCTACCTTTTACCTATCTACATATATTCCCTGGCTTCCATCTCTGTTTCTCCCTTTAATTTTGACTGTGGATGCTGATCCCAGGTAATTATCAAGTTGTGAAGCGGCTTGACATACTAGGGCAGAAGAGTTAAGTTGGTGTGGTGATCAGGGTTAATCAATCACTACTATTAAGCAGTTTCTCAACATAAATATTCCTTTTCCACTCTGGGGAGTAATATCAAAAAGGTCTCTTCATTTTTTTATTAGCTCCAATCCCCCCAGCCAGAAATAGCACATCTGGTAAAAATACTTCAATGTTGCATCTATCTCTTTTTTTTTTTAAGTATCTTTTTCCCTCAGTTGCCTCTTCTCAATTATATTCCCAATAAGCACCTGTCACTAGCAAAGATTAATAGTTAACACTGTTAGAAAAAAAGGAGATCCACAGGTCTTCCTCTTGCCAAGAAAAAAAAAGGTTTCAGGATCTCATGAAGTTATTCAAGGGGAGAAAGCAGATTGAGGATTACTACCTTCGAGTATGTAACTGAGGGTAGAAGATTGAGCAATACAGTTTCTGTGCGAATGCATCCTATATAATTTTGTGCCATGAGCAATCTCTTTCCCAAAGTCCTACCCTTTTTCTTTATGGTTGTATCTCTTTCTCTGACTCCACATGGCTTTTTAATAGCTTCCATTTCTCCAAAATCTGCAAGTCCTCTAATCAGGAGCTGTATTCTTTCATTCTGTTCCCTAAAGTTCCTGAATTGACTTTTAAAGTACAGCCAGAAGAATAAAATAAGAGTAAAAAACTCCAAAGTGCAGCACTCATACTTCAATATTTCAAAGATCTGAAATTTCCATTTGTTTAATGTGGGTTAGCTTTGTTTGCCCAACTAGACTGTCAGCTTCCTGAGGGCAAGAACCTTGATTTCTCTACCTTTTCTGTTTGTCTCACAGTGTAGTGTTCTGTTCTCTAAATTATAATTAGATAATTATAAATTATTAATAAAGTATATATTAATTATTAATAAATTATAAATTAGATAATTATATCCGTTCCAGTGATTTAGCACCTTGTAAGAATCCTAACATCATAGTGTCCAGTATAAGTGTTCAGTGCCCATAATAAGAAATAACAAGTTCATACTTTTTCATAACAACACCCCACAATAGGCAACCAAGGCACCATAAACCAACTTAGAGAAAGCAAGTGTAGACAAGGAACCTTGTACTTGCCTACCCTCTCATAACTCCCCTCACAAAGTCATACTAGAAAAATGCATTGAAGCATCTCTACAGATTAGTTTATCAAAGATGCACAATCTAAAAAGGCTTCAAGCACAAGTGGGAGGGCAGGATCCTGGAGGACTCCAAGTAGTTGCTCCTTTAACGAGGAAAGCCGGATTGGATGAAAAATCAAAAAGGGAGTGGGTAAGATTCCTCTTCTGGATGAGAGAGCAGGTGTGAACAGTAAATGTCAATCTGGAATTGAGAAGCTCGGAGTTGAGCCAAACCAAATGTTTTTGGCCCCTAAGCATTTCTGTTTTAATTTTTCAATCCAAGAACCATTGAAAGCACACTTTAGATTTGATTTCCCTAGATATGTTCACTAGAACATCAATGTGTAAGAGGGAGCCAGGGCCCACGCCCACTTGGGTTTGGCTTGTTCTGTAAACAGGAAGCCAATCCCCCTCACCCCCAATAGCAAAGGAGCCAAGTTTATGACACTTGATGAAATGGTCTCTCTGTTCCATATCCAGTCACAGATAGAAACCTAGCCAGGGAGTGTGTTTTTCCTATACAGATTTCTTTCTTGCATTAAGCTTTCCCTACAATTTTTATCCCTTGGTCCTAGTTCTATTTGCTAGAGCCAAATTAATTGTTCCTTACTCATTATGATTTCTCATCCCTTTGTCCATCCTGGACATTCTATGACTTATTAGGGTCTCGTGCTTCCTACAGCCAAGCAGTGCTTCAGATTGTGGCCAGACCTTAACTGTGAATCTCTTCTCTTTTTTATTCTAGATACTACATTTCAATTAATGCAGCTGAATATTACCTTAGTTCATTAGCTCCCAGATAGTGAATGAGTCTCAACTTATGACCCACTCAAATTCCCTAACCTTGCAGATAAACTGCTCTCTGGCCATTGCAACCAGCGTGTATTTGTTCTGTTAATTTTTAGAACCCTAAAATTAGGAATTTTTACATTTATAGTGTAGTCACTCCATCCACTAGAGACTCAAATTCAAATGTGACTTCAGACATTGTGTGATCCTGGTCAGGACACTTAACTTCTGTCTGACTCAGTTTCTTCAATTATAAAATAAGAATAATAACAGCACCTACCTCCTACAGTTGTGAGGATCAGATGAGATAGTATTTATAAAGCACTTAGCACAGTGCCTGGCACATAGTGTTATTGTTGTTCACTTGTTTTTGAGACTTGTCCAATTCTTTGTGATCCCACTTTGGGTTTTCTTGGCAGAGGTACTGGCAT
The DNA here is from genome assembly GCF_048593235.1 of Sminthopsis crassicaudata. Lineage (NCBI taxonomy): Eukaryota > Metazoa > Chordata > Mammalia > Dasyuromorphia > Dasyuridae > Sminthopsis > Sminthopsis crassicaudata. The sequence goes on from NC_133617.1 coordinate 367,132,481, forward strand.
GATTTGCCATTTCCTTATGCAGCTCATTTCACAGATAAGAAAATGGAGACAAACAAGATTAAATGACTTGCCCAGGATCATATAGCTAATACCTATCTGAGGCCTGATTTGAACTCAGAAAGATGAGTCTCTGACTCCAGGCCTGATAATCTATCCACTGTACCATCTAGTTGCCTCTGGTCATAATATAAATGTTTATTTCCTTCCTTCCTTTTGATAAATTTTCTAGGTGGTATGTTTTCACTACTTTTTATGCACAAGTCATCCCTTATAATATCCTGTAGACTTATAATATCCACTTTGCATCCCTTCATAGCTTTTAAGATTATTTGCAACTTTACTTCTTCAAAGATGATGGAACTTTCAAAACTATATAGTACTAGTAGGAGAATATTTAAAATTTTAAAAATTGATTTTTTCAGAAAAAAATTGGTATATAAGTTCCCAAATACAATCAAGTTTGACCTCATACAATTCAAGGTTCCACTCTAATAATTGACTAGATGCAATGACTATTCAAAATGCACATCCTAATGGACTAAGCCAATGGGCTGTTTTGTCAACTATATATCATAATCTGCACAATATAGTACTCTGCAGCCAATGGTTTTTTCCTATTTGGATTATTAGGCAAATCTTTTTTGAATAGCTATGGCTCTCATTAATGAGGCCTAATAGTTTTCAGGAATTTGAAATAATTAGGATAGTATGTCCACAAATAGGAGAATCTGAAAATTTTCTCCATGTATCAGGAATCTCTGCTATGTCCCTTAAATTTATGTCCTCTATACTAATTGTTGGGTTTTTTAACTAGTTGTTTAAATAGAATGGATTGTCATTACATATACACAGAGTCCTAATTTGAGGTCAATGTAGTCTTTCTTTCTTGAGAATAGCTTTAAAAAGTATCTAATCGTTCTTTGTCTTACAGTGACAAGCACTGGACTGGGTGGGTACAAGGCAGGTATTCAAGAAAATCTTGGTTCAGTGACTGAAATTTCATCCTGGTGGATTAAGACACCCAAGATGGGGAGACATCCTAAGTTGTAAAACACAACAAGAATCTGACCTATAAAATCATCTGATATGCTGAATTTTAGTAGGGATGATAACAAAGTAGATCACAGATAAAAGAAGGCAACAAGATAATGGAAACCTAGTCATATGATAAATGACTGAAAGAACTGGGGATGTTTAGACTGCAGGTAGGAGGGGTGGGGAAGGAGGGAGATAAAATTGTTGTTTTTAAGTAGTTGAAGGTCAGAATGTAGAAAACTGATTAGATATTCTCTAGAGGAGGGATTCTTAATCTGGAGTCCATATTTAGATTTCAAGAGGTCTGTGAACTTGGATAAAAAACCTTATATCTTTATGTATCACTTCCTTCAATTTCGGAGACAACAAAGACTATTCTGAGAATGATACTTAAGTTTCATCAGACTATTCTATAGGGAAGAGCTTGAAGGAGGGAGGGAAGTATAAAGATTTTCTAATAGTCTGAGCTGTGTAGCAATAGAATTGGCTGCTGAGATAGTATCTCATCACTGGGATTATACATAAAAATGTTCCATTGCCATCTGAAAGGAAGAATAAAAAAGACGCCAGCATAGGTAATCCCCAAGGTTTTTGGTTCCATTACTATCCTGTCTGGGCAGGGCAAGCACTTCCTTCTGATTGGTAAAATGTCTCACCCTGTTTAGCTTTTCCCGGTTTCTCTAGAGCTCCTTCTAATTAGGCTGTCTGCATTCTACATCCAGTAGATGTACTAGTCCCTCCCTATCTTAATGGAGTATCTGGTAAAGAACTATAATTTGCAAAGTCCATACCTAGCAAAGGCACCATTTGTAAGATGAGTATCTGGGAATGCAGCCATGAGAGGAAGGCCAATTTGCAATCTTGAGTTTATTAGCATCATAACAATAAAGATTTCACAATCTATTAGTTTGCTTTATAAACAGAACAGTTCAGGTTCTCTATTGTCCCCTTCTCAATGACATTGAGGTCCATTCTAGAAGATTCTGCCAAGAGAGGTTGATGGCACATGCTCTAGTTTTTTTCAATAAGATACATATACTCTCCTGAAAAGAATTCTTGGAATAAAGTTACATCTCACTTGTGTAGCAAATCAAAAGCGAAAGATTTCTACTTTACCTTTACCCAGTTCAGCTCCTTGGTGGCTCCATCAGTCTCATATAAAACTTAGAGTAAAATATAATCTCCTTCAGGGGAGAGACCATTTCATTTTTTCCTTGGTGTCTTCAGCAGCCAATGTAATGCCTGGTATAAATTAATTAGGTGCTTAATAAATGCTTGCTGCATTGAACTGAGAAAGAAAATAAAGGTTTTGAGTTTGGGCTGAGCTAGGGATTGTTTGTTATCCAATGACCCACCTAGCTAATTAGAATGTCATTCTTCTCCAGAAAGTCACCTACCAATTGATAAATTGGGGCGGGTACAGGTGATATAATAGTGAATGAAAGAGGGGCAGTGTGATGTAGTTGGTAGAAAGCCAATTTCAGATCATGAAAGCCTGTATCTGAGTCCTAACACTCATACATTCTGGCTGGGTTAACATAGGAAAGTAATCATTTCTAAGTGGCATAGGCAACTCTCTAAGAGATCATTTACAGAATCATCACATTACATTGATGGAAGTAATTTTCTATGACAATGAAATCATGGGTTTCAACACAATTTTTTAACTGATGAAATTGTTTGCTAAGGGTATGTACATAAATGTGTATGTGTACATGTGTATATGTGTATTATGTGAGTGAGAGGTTTAAACCTATATTGGTGGAGGGGATTGATACTGTGCATGCTGATGGAAAAAAGGATCATAGATGCTTGAAATAATAAAGATAAAGTGAGGGGTAGGGAAACTGAGTCACAAAGAAATTTTTATGATTTGCTCAAGGTTATGCATCAAATTGTAAGTCTAGATAGTCTCCTGAAGACCTGCCTCTGCTCACCTTAGATTTAAACAGAGCAGACAGTCCTTAGGATCTTAGCATCCTTAGGATGCTTCCCAGTCCTCCTGACTATGATCATGCATGAGCACACACACACACACACACACACACACACACACACATACACACACACCCTGCTTGAAAATCTTTTAATAGGAAACAAAGTTTTTCCTCAGTGGATTAAGTACCAGACTAAAAGAGTCAAGCTCCCTGAAAAGTGGGTGATAAGGCTGGAGAGTCAGAGAACCTTCGTTCAAATCTTGAACCTCTCCAAGTCAGTTTTCTCATTTGTAAAATTCTCACTTTAAAGTGAGAATTCCAGGGGTCCTTAACCTTTTCATGATTTCTATTATCCAATCTATTTCCAAATTCCATGACCCAGGTCCAAACTGTGAATCATATTCTCATTGAATTGAAAAGGATGGATACTCAAGCCTTTCCCAGCAGCAGTTTAAAGGATGGATACTCAAGCCTTTCCCAGCAGCAGTTTGATGAGGGAAGAGAGAAAAGGAGAAGAGCATAGGGTGCTTGCTGGAAGGGAGAGAGTAGGAAAATGTATCCTTGGACAATAGGCAAAAGTACAGGAAAGAGAGGCTTAGGACCCTGAATGCAAACTTTCTCCAACAACAATTTTACTTGGGTAGTCTTGCCTAGAAATGTCTCTTTAAATCCTGTTACTTTGAGAAAACTGATGCTGGTATTTATTTCTTAGGTGTCCCATCTCACAAATGGTCCATGCAGGTCCCATCAGATGTGACAGGGGAAGCCAGGGGAGGAGTTGTCCTGCTTTGCACCTTCACCCACCCCCACAAGTATTACGATGGCATGATCACAGTCATCTGGAGGATCCGGGAGCCCTACAATGGGAGCCAAGTGTTCCGCTGTGTGGTTCACAGCTCCAGTGACCATTGCCAGACCGCTGTCAGCTACAAGGGCAAGTACAAACTGCTTGGCAATCCACGACACAACAACATCTCCATCAGGATTGATAACTTGACATGGGCTGATGACAACCGGTATTTCTGCCGGGTAGAATTTGCTGGAGACATCCATGATCGCTATGAGAGCAGGAGTGGAATCCGGCTGCATGTGATTGGTGAGGCAAGCATTCACTTACCCATCCTTACTGAGCTTTAGAAGGCTCTAGACCTCATTCTGAGCAGAGCTGCCTGTCCTACAGGGACCAGCCCTTATTTGCCACTGGGGAAAATTCCCTAAGACATCAAGACAGAAGGGATCTTCTCTAGTCCAAGGACTCTTAACCTTTTTTATGATATGAACTCCTCTGTCAGTGAAGCCTAAGGACTTTTTTTTTTTTTTTAGTATATATAGTTAGAACGTATAAAATAAAATAGTGTTACAAAGAAATCAACTAAATTGAAATTCACTTATCAAATTATTTTTTAAGTTCCTGGACTCCATGGCAATCCAATCCTCTTATTTTTCAGATGATAGAAATGGGATACAAGAGGACCTTGTTTGAGGAGGAGTGAAGATCAGAATAAGGCAGTTCAAAGCGCACTGGATTTAGCATCAGATCCTGATTCTTTCATTTCCCATCTGAGTGACTGATGCAGGGCATTTAACTTCTCTGGATTTCATCATCCTTATAATGAGAGGATTATATTAGATGATCCTTATTGTTTCTTCTAGATTTGAAATTATGATCCTATGATCTCATGCTAAAATACTGCTAAATCCTCATGCTAAAAATACAAGGACCAAATTGTCCACATTAAATAATACTAAATACTAAATGATAGTGTAGCATAATAGAAAGTAGCCATGGATTTGAAGACAGAAAATATGAGTTTAAATCTGGTATTTATTAGCTGTGTGACTATGGATACCATTTAATTCTCTGAACATCAGAATTACCCTTTGAACTCTCTCTAGTTTATACATATTCTAAAAGAAGGTGCCCAGAACTGAACAAAGTGCTCCAGATGTCTGACCAGGCCAGCATATAGCTGGAATTATTTCCTTATTCCTGAAAGAGATGACTCTCTTCACTCAATCAAAGACCATAGCTGCTGTAGCATTATATTGATTCACTTCAGTTGAACAGTCTAGGGTTCTTAGAAGACTTTCAGTTCCCTAAGTATCAACTACATCTCCCCAAACCCTCTATTTCAGAATCATTTCTATTTATCCATACCTCTCTTACTTTGCACTTGGAAAGTCAATTTTTCCCAATTATCATCATATTAATATTGGCCCAAAGTTCTAACCTGTCAAGATCTTTTTGACTACTGAATATGTCATGCAATGGCATTAGCTCTCTCTCTTGGATTATATCCTCTACAAATGTTGCAAGTACCAAGCTATTGCTGTCAAGGGTACCATTATCCCCCAGCTCCTGAGACTCAAACTAAATATCAATTCCTCAATTTCTCACCTCCTCCTAGCAAATTTGTTGCCAAGGTCTGTCAGTTTTACCTCTATAAGATCTTCCCCCTTCTCTCTTCTAAAACTGTTACTTGTATAGGCTCTAATTGTCACACCTGGATTGTTACAATACGCTGTTGACAACTCTGCCTGCCTCAAGTTTCTTCCCATTCCAGTCTATCCTCCACTGAGCTGTGAAAAGTGATCTTCTTAAAGTGCTGTGGAGAAGGAAAAACTAGACTACATTATGGAATTCAAAATGGATAGTTTTGATTATATTAAGTTAAAAAGTTTTTGTAGAAACAAAGCCAATGCAGAAAAGATTCAAAGAGAAGCTGTAAACTGGGGGGAAATTTTTTTTTTACATCCAATTTTCTACATTGTGATAAAGGCCTCACTTCTAAAATATATAGAGAATTGACTCAAATTTATGAGAATGATCCTGAACTAAAATTGTGGTTGGTTTTGGTCCTACATTCTCAGAGAGAACCAAAATGACATCACTATGTTGAGATTAAAGTACAAGGTGTTGTGCTGTGGCTGATCAGACCAATATGAGCTTGGAAGCCTTTTGGAGATGTCTCTAGATATGGGTATCTCACATTTCTTTTTGAGTTACTACAATTCTTTTCACTGATTCAGTGATTCCACTGATTCAGCTTGTCAGTGGCAGACCTCAAACTCTACCTAGGCTTCCTGATTCAAAGTACAATACTCTTCCTACCAAACTGTACTTCCTCATATTTATTATAGTGAACCTGAGGACCTGGGAAAGGATTCTGAATCATCAAAGATTTGTTTCTGTTCAGAAGAACTTTCATCTTGCACATTTTATTTTTTCTAATTTGCTGAAAAATTGGTGATACATACTTAGCACATATAAGCTAAGAAAAAGAACTTCTGGGACTTTTAGAAGTAATCTAATACATTCATAGATATAGATAAGGAAACTGAGGTCCCAGAACAGAATAGTGGCTTTCCCAAAATCATACAAAATTATACTTTGATATTTATAATGTATAATATATATCTAAGCATATATATATATATATATATATATATATATATATATATATATATATATATATATATATATATAAACAGATTCAGACATATCCAAATGTATGGAGAATGTCGAATTTAGAATGAAGAAATCTAGGTTCATACACCTCCCCTTCTTTTTCTTTTATGACTCCTCCTATTCCCATTAGAATGATTAAATACAAAAAGATAACACCCATTACTATATTTCTCCTTCAGCTCCTACTTGACTGTACTTTTTTGTTCTTATTTAAATGGAAAACCACTTCTCAGCACTTCTATAGAGGAGACCCATACAAAATAGATTAAAATTGAATTGTAAAAGGAGTTTCTGATCGGTTAGATGAATATCACAATAATGTTGAGTACAACAGCTATGATGGTAGTAACTAAAGTTTCTCATCTAGTCACTGAACTATGGCTTCCTGGGTTACCTTTCCATAATCTCTTTGGGTTACAGACTCAGTAGTAGCATTGCTGGATCAAAGCGTATGCACAATTTTGTAGCCCTTTGGATATAGTTCCAGATTGCTCTCCAGAATGGCTGGATCATTTTCCAACTCTGCCAGCAAAGCATTAGGGTCCCAGTTTGTCCCACATCCCTTCCAACATTTATCATTATCTTTTTCTGTCATCTTAGCCAATTTGATAGGTCTGAGGTAGTGACCTCAGAGTTGTTTAAATTTAATTAATTAAATTAAATTTGTTTTAATTTTAATTTCTAATCAATAATGATTTAGAGCATTTTTTCATATGACTATAAATGGCTTTAATTTCTTTATCTGAAAATTCTCTGTTCACATACTTTGACCATTTATCAACTGAGGAATGACTTGTATTCTTATAAATTTGACTCAATTCTCTAAAAATTTGAGAAATGAGGTCTTTATCAGAGATACTATAAAAAATTTTCCCCATTTTCCTATTTTCTTTAAAATTTTGGTTGTACTAGTTTTGTTTGTGCAAAAAATTTTTTAATTTTATGTAATGAAAGTTATCCATTTTACATTTTGTAATATTCTTTTTCTCTTGTTTGGTTCTAAATTATTCCCTTATCATAGATCTGTCAGGTAAACAGTTCTAGACTTTCCTAATTTGCTTATGCTATCACCCTTCCTGTGCAAATCATGAACCCAATTTTCTTACAGCATTTCTTAAAACCATAGCAGCCTTGAGGTCTGGTAAGCTCCCCCCATTTCCTTTTCTTTTCATTCTTAACTAGACAATTGTTCACTTCTCTCCCCCACATTCCTTATTTTTATTATTCCTTATGAAATATTTAATTTACTTTATTAATATTTAATTAATTCATTATTTTATTATTATTTAGTTAATTATTCCTATATCTGGCCCTCTCATCCCTTTACCCACTGAGAGTATTATATATCCCAAAGTTTTCCATTTAAAATCTCTAACCTTACTTTTTTCAGTAGCTAAACTAGATTAGGCTTGAAAGTCAAGTCTCATGCTTTGCTCTACCTCAGGATCATAGACTGCCTACTTCCCAAGGGGTCCTGCTAGGGTGATGGAGAAAGCATGGGGAAGAAATGAAAAAGTGTAAAGATACAAAATTGGGACACTTCCTCCAACCTCCTGGTCAAGAATTGTTATTAAGGGGCAGCTAGGTGGTGCAGTAGATAGAGCACTAGCCCTGAAGTCAGGAGGATCTGAGTTCAAATCAGATCTCAGACACTTAACACTTCCTAGCTGTGTGACCCTGGACAGGTCACTTAAGCCCAGCCTCAGGAAAAAAACAACAACAACAACAACAACAACAACAACAACAATTGCCCATTGAGAACGAGTAGGAAGATCCAGGTTATAGCAACATAAGAGAATTACTGAAAGTTTAGAGCTACAAGAGGTCAGAGACTGGAATAAATTTACAATTCAAAGTTCTCTGATATTAGAGATCATAAAAGTCCAACCCCTTCATTTTTCAGGTAAGGTAAATGAGTTTTAGAGAAATGAGGAGACTTGTTCAGAATTGCACTGCTAGTAAACAGAACTGGGATTTGAACAGGGGGCCCCAATTCCACCACATTCTACCACACCCATGCTGTCTCACTTCATGACCTACAGAGTGGGAAGCAGTGCCCTCATTGCATGCTTCGTTTGACCTTGGTGGCTTCCCCCCAGCTGCTCCCAGGATTGTCAACATCACTGTGCTACCAGGCCCTGACCACATTTTCAGTGCCCGATGCACCGCCGAAGGGGAGCCCCTGCCTTCCCTCATCTGGACTGGTCCCAGTGCTGGCAACAGCACCTCCACCTACAGCCAGAGTCATCAGATCACCAAGGAGCTCCATGCTCTGGCCCAGGATGGCCGTTACACCTGCACCGCCTTCAACAGCCTTGGCAAGGCTGAGGGCAGTGTCTACTTCTACAAGTTCCGAGCAGCGGGTGATCCATCGGTACTTCTGACCCTCCTCTTTGCCCTGGGAATCAAGCTCTTCCTGCTACTGGTGATTCTGGGAGCTGTGGTGTACCAGAGCAAAGGTGGGTGCCTCTATCAGGTGTTCCCTAATATAAGAATCCAACAAGAATCCAAAAACAAAGAAAAAAGCTGTCTCTGTTTCCACAATTTATTACAATTCCATGGTTCACTGAGGATTTACAGTAGAGACATTTTAATGGGATGGTTAGGTGGCTCCATGGTGCACAGAGAGCTGAGCCTGGAGTCAGGAAGACTTATCTTCCTGAGTTCAAATTTGACACCAGATACTCGCTGTGTGATCCTGAGCAAGTCACTTAAGATGGTTTGCCTCAGTTTGCTCATCTGTGAAATGAGCCAGAGAAGGAAATAAAAAATCATTCCTGTATCTCTGCCAAGAAAACCTCAAATGAGTTCTCAATGAGTAAAAAATAATTAAAATTGCTCAAAAACAACAGCTAAATTATATATTTTTGAAAATTATATTTTTCTTTCTTTGTCACTGAAAACTATATTTTTTCTTTCTCCTAAAAACTTAAAATTCTTTTTTAAAAATTTCATTCCTTTCACGTGTTGGTATAGATGAAAGCAAATCAGTCATAAGAGCATAAAATGTTAGTGCTTAAAGGACCTTAAAGATTACCTAGCTCAACCCCATTTTTAGAGACAAACAAATTAAAGACCAAAGAGTTTGGATTGTAAGACCTTGGTTTATGCTGGAGTTCTGCACTAATTAGGTATGTAATCTATGGCAAAATGACTTTAGCTCTTTGGGCCTTACTATGTTCATCTCTAAAATGAAGGAATTGGCCAGATAATCTCTACGATCTTTCTAGTGCTAACATTTCACAACCCAGTGAGAGTGAACAACAATTCACTCTAAACGCATAAATGGATTCATTTATATATTAAATGCAAAAAATTGATATCGTATAGATCATTTCAGAACAACAACAAAAAAAGTCCAAAGCCAAATCCTTTCCCTGTTATTGTTGAGGGTGTCACTATAATTCCCAGTTTCCCAGGCTTACAACCTCATCCTCAACTTCTCACTCGCATTTATCTCACATAGCAAATTTGCTTACAAATTTTGTTTTTCCTATTTTTTCAGAATCTCACCTACAGCTAATATCTATCATCTGCCTATAAAATATATTTATAAATATATATTTCACTTTATATAACTTATCAACAAATTAATTTTATGATTATGTATTATATAAATTATTCTGATAATTTCTTTAATATTTATATAAATTTATTATATGTTGTATTATATATAATGTGTAACATATTCTGTTATATTTTACAATGTGTAATATTACATATTATCTCTAATATAAAACATAAAATAATATCATATATATATATATATATATATATATATATATATATATATATAATTTCTCTTCTCCTCACTCATAAAGGCACAACCCAAGTCTAAACCCTATTTACTGCCTACCAAGAGGGGACTTGCTTCATTGGAATAGAGGGTGGCATTTACTGTTATACTCTCTGTCTTATCCTACAGTGCATTCAACAGCCCAAGAGAGCCTGTCACGGTAAGCAAGTCATTCTCCACCTTCCTGTACCCTTACTCTTAGCCTGTAAATAGGATTCCTCACTTTCTAGTAGTTCAGTAGAGCTGCTTTTTACCTCCTAATTCTATTGCTAATTCTGAGGGCCTCACATTCATGGCATTATAGGGTTATAGACAGAAAGTGGGACCTGTGCTAGCCAAAGTTATCCAGCACCAGTCAGGAAGAATGTACCATTCTCTCCTCTATTCCCATCCAACTTTCATTCGAGACTCAGTTGAAGTCTCTCTGATCCTGTAGTTTGACTGGAGCAGCAAAACCCAGAGGGGCCCATCTGTGACCACACTGGCATGTCAGGGGAACATTGATCACTGCTATAAAGGAGCAGTGCCTTGGGGGTGGCAAGTTATGTTAGAAAGCTCATTTTTTCCCTGACACCCACTGTAGCATGTGCCATCTAATTCCATACAGACTTTGTGGTATAGAAATCTCTGCTTATTATATACTTCTACCTCTACTTCATCCCTCAGACTTTGGCATTCCCAAAAATACCCTGTTCCTTACTCGGGCTACTTGTGGTTTGCCTCAGCTCTTCTGGGCTGGCCCTTCTTTGCTCTAAACTCTGAAACAATCAAATCTCAGGAATAGCTTCCTGACTTTTAGGGGAAAATTCCCCATAGGACCCTAGTAGTCCTATGTAGTAGATGGCATTCCTCCTATAGAAATCCTTACTTTCTGGGTGGACAAACCCCAGCCCTAATCTAGAATTTATAATAAGTTTTGATTTTGAGTCTGGAAGAAACTGGAATGTTTTAAAATGATCCCTTGTCCCTCCCTGAGCCAGCATATCTGTTGGTTTAGAATCCTGTATCTGGGAAGAAAAAGGGAATGTCAGAGTCTTTCTAGACTCCTGATGGAAGCTACCCGCATTGTAATAGGAGGGATATTTTCCATAGATAAAGATTGCCTCACTAGTCGGGACGCAATGACAAGACACCTTGTCTTGCACCATAGGGATAAGGAAGGCTGAAAGGCTGAAACTGGAGGAAGGGTGCTGAGGGTTGAGTTTTGCAAATAGTTTGCACTAAGCCATCAGGGATTCTGGAAGATTCTCCAATGGATTCAGTGAGAGAATCTAGATAAATTCACTATGCCATCTGCAGATAGGGTCACTGACTCTAATCTTCTCTGAAGTCAAGCATTCTACAACATTTAGCAACAATCTGCTAAAAAGCTACAAATGCATTTAACATAGCCCCACTTTTTAAGAAATATGCTTCAAATATTGTTGTAGCTCCAAGATTTCTGAAGCATCAATATAGTAGTAATTACAATCATCTGAGCCTACCAGTAGTTGTACAAAAGTATCCTACCAGAACCAGTAGGATACATGTGCTGATGATTTAGAGGGATCACCAGGACAGAGGAGAAACCCACCTGGGAGTAAGGAGGATGGAAGTCAAGTCTGCTCCCAAGGGAATAAACCAAAAGCCAGATCAAGTCAAGAAGAGGTTTTTTGTTTTTGTTTTTTCTGAGGCAACTGGGGTTAAATAATTCGTCCTTGGGATGCGGTTAAGTGTCTGAGGCTGGATTTGAACTCAGGTCCTCCTGACTTCAGGGCTGGTGCTCTATCCACTGTACCACCTAGCCGCCCCAAGAAGAGGTTCTTGAGAAAACAAATATTGAAAGAGTGAAACAGAAATAGGTTAGAAGCAGAGATTTCAATCCTCCCAGGTTTTCATAGAATTAAAAAAGACACATAAGAAAACAGATGTTGGTGAAATATTTTGTGTGATGAAACCTAGCTACCTGATCTATCACTGATTAACTGGGATAGCGAACAGCTTTCTCCTCTCCCATCCTCCCCCACATATACACATAATTTATACAATTTATCAGCTTTGGTAGCTTAAAATTGTGTTAAGAATTTTGGGACACCCTGTGTACACACACACACACACACACACAAATACAGAGTATATTTGTAAAAGAGCTGCAGGTTCAAAAAGGAAAGATGGGGTCCTTGCCCTTCAGGAAGTTGTATTCTGGTTGGGTAGACAAGATTTCCACACAGAAAACATTGAGAAAATGATGTAAGACAGGGAGGACTTCATGGAAGAGATGCCTGTTAAGTTAGGACTTGAAGAAAAGGAAACACTTCATAGCTTACAGAGATTCAAGTTCTATCAAATCCTAAATTTCTATACTTCTAATACTGCATGCTCTCCTGACTGCACTATAATTCAATTTGAAACAAATGTGTGAAGTCATCTAGTTTCCTATTTCTTAGTTGGACCACTCTTTCCCCATCTATTTGCTACCCCATTTCTTCCTCTGCTTGGGTGAATTTCTTGCCACCATGTTGTCAGTTATTCTTTCATCAGCAGGCCCCAGGTTCAGGAATCCAATTATGAAAACTTGAACCACGGCAACAATCGGGCCCCACCAGCAACTGCTGCCACACAGTAATGAAAAGCTATAAAGCTGCAGCTTCTGAAAGATGAATCAGCCATGTGGCAAGTGACTCACTTCCTCCTTTTCTTGGATCTCAGGGCAAAACCCCAGTCCCCCTGAATTCAGCAACCCACAGTCCAAGGAATCATCCCAGCCTCCACTTGACTGACCTCAACTACAACATCATTCACATGAATTCAGAGATTAACAGGGAAATCAGAGCCGTATGTAACAATTTGTGTATGAAATATGATAGCTATCTAAACAAAGGAGAGACAAAGTAGAGAAAGAAAACTATAGATTAATATTCCTAATGAATATTAACATATAAATATTAAAGCAAGCATTAGCAAGAGTATAAAACAACATATTAAGGAGATGATTATATGTTATGATCAGGTTCTATTTATACCAAAAATATAAATTTGGTTCAATATAAAATAAACTATTACTATAACAGTATATTAACAAAAATAATAAAACCACATAATTATATAAATAGGTAATGAAAAAGGTTTTGTTTTGTTTTGTTTTGTTTTTTACCAAAAACACTATTTGTTTCTATTAAAAACACTAAGAAGGAATAAGGAGAACTTTCCTTATGAAAAGTACTACCTATCAAAAATCAAGACTAAACTCTCTCTATATATATAGATATATATTGATATAAACAAGAGAACTTCCCGATGAAATAATGGCAAAATAAGACATTCACTATTACCATTAAATATATATTGTTAGAAATACTAGCATTACAAATTAAGAAAACTCTGAGGTACCACTACACACCTCTCAAATTGACTAAGATGACAAGAAAAGAGAAGGATGAATTTAGAGGGGATGTGGGAAAACTGGGACACTGATGCATTGTTGGTGGAACTGTGAACTGATCTAACCATTCTGTAGAGCAGTTTGGAACTGTGCTCAAAGAGCAATCAAACTGTGTATACCCTTTGACCCAGCAGTGTTACTACTTCATTTATATCCCAAAGAGATTTTAAAGGAGAGAAAGGGACCCACATGTGCAAAAATGTTTGTGGCAGCCCTTTTCATAGTGGCAAGAAACTGGAAACTGAATAGATGTCCATCAATAGGGGAATGGCTCAATAAGTTATGGTATGTGAATGTTATGGAAGGTTATTATTCTATAAAAAATGATCTGGAGGAGGATTTCAGAGAAGCCTGGAGAGACTTACAAGAATTGATGTTAAGTGAAATGAGCAGAACCAGGAGATCATTGTACAAGGAAACAACAATATGATGAATGTGACTCTTTCCAATAATGAGATGAAGAGAATGAGAGAAGGCCAGTTCCAATGATGTTGTGATGAAGAAAGCCATCAGCACCTAGAGATCTCACTCTTTTTGATGTTATTCACTTGCATTTTATTTTCTTACTCATTTTCTTTCCTTTTTGATTTGATTCTCATGCAGCAAGAGAATTGTATAAATATATTTACACATATTGGATTTAACATATATATATATATATATACATATATATATATATATATCCTAGACTACTATATTTTTATATAGTAGTCTAGTATTCTGTAAACTCCAAAATATCAAATATTAGGGTAAAGATTCACTATTCAACAAAAACTGCTGGGAAAAAATTAATCTAATAGGAATTAAATTTAGACCAATATCTCACACCACACATCAAGATAGGTTTACATTTAGATTTAACCCTGACAAATTTAAAAGATCCATCATAAATAAATTAGGGGAGAAAAGAAAAAATTACCTTCTCAACTAATGGAAAAGTACAATTTTCAAGACCAAAAAAGTGATAGAAATGATCACAGAAAATAAAATAGAATAGGAGCTATCTAACTATGAGTGAATTTAAATGTAAAAGTCATTCTTAGCTCAGACCAAAACAGGCAGCAGGCCAGATTTGGCCCTTGGGTTCAGAGTCTTCCAATCTCTGAAATAACTTTTTGAATCAAAAATAAACAAACAAGCAAAACTTAATGTAGCTAAATTGGAGAAGAAACAAGTAAGGTAATTGGGTAAAAACAATATTTGCAGCAAGTTTTTCTGATGAAGTCTCATTTTAAAATACATTAAGAATAAATTCAAATTTATATGAATAAGAGGCATTCCTCAAATGATAGAGTGTAAATAAGCAGTTTTCAAAGGAAGAAATCTACCTTATCAACTACCATATGAAAAGGTACTCCCTATCATTAATAACTAGAGAAATGCAATTAAAGCAACTCTGATATCCAAGCTCACCTCCATCAGATTAGCAAAATTATCAAAGAAAAAAAAAATAGAGCGGGGGGAATGACAAATGGTGAGAGGTCTGCAGGAAAACAGATACTTTAATGTACCTTTGATAGAACTGTGAATAGGTCTAAGTATTCTAAATGGCAATTTAGAGCTATTCTCCAAAAGATACTAAACTGTGTCTACCCTTTGATCCAGCATGACCACTACAATACCTCAAAGAAATCAGAGAATGCATAAGAAGATCCAAAGATTGAAAAATATTTATAAGTTCTTTTTATATTGTCAAAGATTTAAAAACTATGGGAATGCCTTTCAGTTGAGAAAGGTTAAAACAAATTATGGTACATAAATGAAATGGAATATTATAGTGCTATGAGTAGTTATGAAAAAAAAAATTCTGAAAAGTCTAGAAAGACTTTAATGAACTGGCACAGAATGAAGTAAATAGAATATGAAAAAAAAGTTATATAACAACAACACTGTAAAGAAAAGCAGCTTATACCTAATGCTGCTTTAAAAAATATAATGATCAGTCCACCCACCTAGTATTTATCAAAATTAATAAGTGCTGTCTTCTTTTCATAGTAGTTAATAAATAATTGTTGAATAATTTTACAGTGGAAAAAAATCTCTGCTTACTTAAAAAGTATTTGTAAAATAAATTTTTATTTTCAACAATATGAGCAATGGTGAATTGAGATGGCTGGACTTTTGTATGTAGAAATTACATTTCTAAAAAATTATTGATGGTGTGGATAAGAAGAATACTTTCAATAATTTCATAAGTTCATAAAATTTTCTGGTATTAGATTAAGCAGGAGTGTTAATGATTAATATGTTGGCACATGAAGAATATTCAACAACATTGAACTATTTAAACAACTATGTACACACTATATATATATAGGTATCATAGGATCAATTAGAAATTATTAGTTTTTCAGTAAATTCTATTTTTAACAGATTTGGGGAGGTTCTTGTGATCTTATTGAGGCAATTAATTGTTTTAACTTCTCAATGAAACTGTTATAGTTCATATCAATGTCCAAAAAAAAAAAAAAAAAAGGTGAGCAGGTCTAGCCATTCTGGAGAGCAATTTGGAACTATGCTCAAAAAGTTATCAAATTGTTTATAACCTTTGACCCAGGAGTATTTCCACTGGGCTTATATCCCAGAGAGATCTTATAGGAGGGAATGGGCATGTGCAAAAATGATTGTGGCGGCCCTTTTTGTACTGGCAAGAAACTGGAAAGTGAATAGGTACCCATCAGTTGGAGAATGGCTGAATAAGTTATGGTATATGAATGTTATGGAATATTATTGTTCTGTAAGAAATGGCCAACAGCATCATTTCAGAAAGGCCTGGAGAGACTTGCATGAATTGATATTAAGTGAAATGGCAGAACCAGGTGATCATTACATATGGCAACAAGAAGATTATACAATGATCAATTCTGATGGACATGGCTCTTTCCAACAATGAGATGATTCATATCAGTTACAATAATCTTGTGATGAAGAGAGTTATCTACACCCAGAGAGAGGACTGGGGGAACTGAGTGTGGACCACAATATAGGATTTTCATTCTTTTTGTTGTTGTTTTTTTACATTTTGTTTTCTGGGGTGTTTTTTCCCCATTTTGATCAGATTTTTCTTGTGCAGCAAGATAATTGTATAAATATGTATACATATATTAGATTTAACATACTTAATATGTATTGGATTGCCTGCCATCTAGGGGAGGGAAAGAAGGGAAAGGGGAAAATTTGAAACACAAGGTTTTACAAGGGTCAATGTTGAAAAATTACCCATGCATGTGTTTTGTAAATTAAAAAAAATAAAGATATGGCAACGACAACAACAACCACCAAAAAAACCAGTTTATGATATTAGTAACCTCTTACCAATTACAATATTGGAAAACCAGTGATTAAAGCATGCTACTCACCTCCTGATAGTTCATGGACTTAAGGTGCAGAATGAGACATACATTTTTTGGACATAGCCAATGAAAAAAATGTGTTTTATTTGACTTTATGTGTTAGTTACAAGAATTTTGTTTTTCTTCTCATTTTGGTTGGGGTTGGGGATAAGTGCTAAGAGTAAGAAGGTGCCCTGCCCAGAAAAATACAAGGGAAAAAAAAAAAAAAAGAGTCATTGAAGTATTTTTTTTTTAAGTTAGAGAACTTAGAACAGAAGCAATCACAAACAAGTAAAAGCTATTTAAGTTAAATGTTGAATTTATTTTAAGTTTAAAAGGAAAAGCAATCAGATATAATTGAGATTCCTGATTTCATGCATAATCCTTTTTTGTTTTATTTTGTATATGGAAATGTTCATTTTGTTTGGTACAAAGTTCATTAAAAAATAATTTATAGCCAAAAACAAATAAACAACAACAAAAAAATCAAACCCTACACGTTTGATATTTACTTTCAGCAAAGGTGTTCTCAGCCTCCAAGAAGTGAAACAATTTGGTGTAACAGACAAAACATTGAACTGAAAATCAAAAATGCTGAAAGCATTTCCTCTTTATGCGCCTCCACCTGGTTGTGTGATCTTGACCATCTTAGTTTCCTGGTTTATAAAATGAAATGAGTTAGATTATCTAAGAGTTAAGGTCTGTTCTAATACAAAAGTTATGATATTGAATCATGACTGGATTTGCTGTTTTTCAAGGGGGTTTACACAACCAGATACAAATCTCTGGTTTCTACAATTTTTAGGTATCACTTTAGATATTTACTTAAATTAACCTTTGTTAAATAGGGGTCAAGTTTAAGCACATTGACTTGTCTCTTAAGAGGTCCTTCTCCAGGGGCAGGTCTTATGTCTTAATATAGTTTGAGTGAGGTTCAGAATTGCAAGGTGCAGTACAAGGAATGGATGCCAATTTCTTTTATGTGCTTAGAAGGAAGAGACCGGGTCACCCTTCATGGAGGACAGGACCTTCAAACTCCACCAACTTGAAGAGAGACCCATATTTGTGGGCTTTGGGTAGGGGGTTATTGACATTTACCATTGTCAAAGGGCATGTGATTCCAGGTAGGAGCACTAATAAATGTCTGGCAGGATTTGAATTCAGGTCTTCTTGACTTCATGTCCAGAATTCTATTCACTGCTCTCTATAAGCAACATATAAGCAATAAAAGCAATACTTCTATACAGTGATATAAAAATGCTATTAAACATTCATTTTTGGCTTTGCCTTAGATCTCCTGCCTACTCTTTGGGACTAGTTTTTAAATGTTTAAAAATGGGGTTTTACCAACCATTTCTGAGAAATAAATCCTTTTAGTGGAAGTTTATATTCATTTGAAAGAGAAATAAATCCTTTTAAGGGAAGTTTATTTTCATTTGAAACAAAGAATATACAGTGAGCCCAAGAAATAAAAGTGTTAGCTCTTTAAATACTTTTAGGGATAAATTATAAATTGTGGGAAGAAGTGAAATTTATATATGGAAAATTATGAAATTCTTAAAACTATCTTCCCTGTAACTGTCATCTTATCTTCCTTTTACCTATTTGAAAAATTAAAATTGAAGGATGAGGAATGGGTCTCTCTCACATCTGATCCCAAAGGGAGTATGGGTTAGTTAAGGAAAGACTAGTCTTAAAGTAAATCTTCATCAGGTCCATAACGTGCTATGTGGTTTCAAACTAAACATAAAATTCATTGGTGCTTCAAAGTTCCTCTTTCAAGAATTTTAAGTGAGCAAAGGCTCAGCAGTAATTAGATTAAAAGTCAAACACAAAGTATGTTGTGTATCATTAAGAATTGTATGATTGTTCCCATTATTGCCAGTCAGAAACTTCTAGAAAATAAAACACCTTTATAATGATTAGAGGTTCAAAAAGTGAAGGAAAACAATGCTTTCTCTCTACCTACCTGTACAACAGCTTGATTGTGCCTTCTGGAACCTCAGTAGGAAATTGGTACTGGTGGGTTTGCTAACATGGAGAGGTCCCAAAGCTTTAGTGGAACTGCACGTGGTTACCCAGAATCTATACAGAAAAGCCCATCTAGTGGGGGTATTAATGTATGCTAATAGTATTACCAGAATAGATTCACCCAAGGATAGCAAAAAAAAAAAAAAGGGGGCTGATTTCTGTGTGTTTTATGATCACATCACGTGGTGATCTGGTGACTAGTTACAGAATATGCTGGCCTGCTCATTGTTCTAGTGAGACCCTTGATGAATGTTCTGTGGGGCTTGGGATTGGGGGAACTGGGGACAATAATCAGAATCCCACTAAGATGGGATATAAATATATGTGAGGTAGATGTGCGCTAAAATACACATTATATATATATATATATATATATATATATATATATGCACATATGCAAAAAAAAAGATTTGACATTTTATATCTCTACAAATTCCAGGAATATGTGTCTGATTCAATAACTAGATAGATCACTACATCTGGAGTCAGGAAAACATACTCAAATCCATTACCACATGTATTAACTAGTTGAGTGACCCTGGGAAAGTCATTTGAGTATGACTCAGTTTCTTCAGCTGTGAAATGAGGATAATAATAGCATCTATCTCCTGGGTGGTTATGGTAATCAGGATGCTTAGCATATACCTAACACATAAGTGCTTAATGAGTGCTTATTTCCTTCTCGGAAGATTGTCTTCATCTCTTCCCTGTCCTGAACTCCATTAAATGAGTTTGGGGTTCCTAGATGTGCCAGTCTCTAGAAACACTTTGAGGTCCTTTGAGAATATGATTCATTCCAGGCAGGGCCAAACCTTTGAAACAGTGAAGCCTCTGAAGTTTGCCCTCATGCCTCATTTTTTCCAGGCTCTTCTCTTCCTCCTGACTTCTGTCTTACTGAGGGCACCTATCCCATATCCCATCTTCCCAGGAAGCTGGTTATTAAGTAGTCATGGTTAAAGTATTAGATGACAATTAAATGTGACCCTTCCAAGAACATAAGCATGCTCACATTTCTGTATTGCTTTAATGTTAATAAATCATATTCTTCATACCAACTCCATGAAATAGTTATTTCAAGTCTTATTACTTTCCCTTTATAGATGAGACCCTCAGCTTCAGCAAGTCAAGGTCACACAGCTAGTGGGTGTTGCAGTATAGATTTAATAAAATCCAAGTCTCCCTACTCCCAAGTCAAGTGCTCCATCTACTATGACTCTGAGCCTTCTATCAGAAAGAGATAGAGACAGTACTATGTTTGGGAGGTGGGAAAACTGGATTTTAATCCATGCCTGACATCTAGTTTGTTGCTTAATTGGTTGATGGCTTAATTGAACAAAAGTACCCATTTTACAGGGATGTCATGAAGCTTAAATGAAGCAATGCAAAACAATGTGGTACTGTATTAAAAAGTTCAGTTTAAAACCACAAAAGCAGGCCTTTTTTAATGGAGTTTCTGGCATTAGGACAAGTAGTGAGACCAAGTGACACTCATTAACAAGGACTCCCCTCAAATTGGGAGCTGCCTACTTTGACAGGAGCAAGTACTATTTCTAAAAACTGCTACAGGAAGAGGAAGTCAGTCTGTCAAGGAAGTGGGGGGAAAGGGCATCTGATATAAAAGACGTTTAAAATGTCTAGGGTAGCCTCAGATTCTTTGAAGAGAAGGGAAGAGAGCTTGGAATTTAGTACTAAGATGATTTCTGGAATAGTAGTGTGCCAGATCAAGAATGGAATTATTTGTTTTTCTTCCATCCAATATAACCCACACAACAATATTATACCTACAGATCTGGTGCTGAGGAAGAAATTTCATTTGTTATAAATCTCATTCATGACAGCTTAAGTCAGCCAAGAGTATGCTTAAAAAAAAAAAAATAGAACAAAAAATACCTACAGGTAACCTTGTATATACAAGGATGAACTGGGCCAATTGATGGGTGGAATTAGATGGATTCAGTTAGTTAAGCAACCTTATCTAAATAATGTGCTAACTAAGTAAAAGTGATAACATCACAAGATTTAATCCTTTTTCACCTACCACTTCAAATTTTAAAATATGCCTCAGAGATTTCCAGGAGGCAAGATAGTGGAATAAGCAGTGAATTGCAATAACTCTCCCATGTTCACCTTTGGGCAATCATAAAATTGCACCATAAGACAGGTCCTAGAGCAGTGGAAGTAGCAAGGAAATAGTGAAACAATCTGTTAGTCCAGAGAGGATCAGCAGGAGGAATTAATCTCACTCAGGTAAGAGGTGGTACAGTCTAAGATAGGAAACTTTCTAGCCAGCCAGCAGCAGCAAGACCCACCTCAGCAAATCAGCAGGAGATCCTGACCCCCCACTGTGTTAGAGAGAGTGAACACTAACTCCATGCCCTCCATCTTCCTTGGCATAGCCAGGTACCCTTCAGACTTTAGGTCCAGGAATCACCAAGCATGTCAGTGTAGTCTTGGGATGGGCAGGTATCCTCCAGAGCTCAGACCATCACATGCATCTAGACAGCTCAGGGCAGGCAAGTCATTGGTATTAACTCATAAAGGCTATTCTTTGCTCTGCTAATTTGCTTATGAATCCAATATTCTATTTACTTTCTTAACTTCTTGCTTATTTTTTGGTTAGATTTATCATGTTCTAAACTCTAAAGGGAGGATGAGAGGTGTCCTCCACTAGTATAGCCTTTATGTCAGATCTATATGAAGGGGAAAAATTCATGCTCAAATAGGAGATAAGCTTTATGAAATGCAAAATATATAATTTTAATTATATTAAATTTAAAAGCTTTTGTACATTTAACAAAGCCAGTGCATCCAAGATTAGAAGGAAAACAGAAAGCTGGGAAACAATCTTTACCAGCAAGGGTCTCTGATAAAGGCCTCATCCTAGTAAAACATTTTGAGAAGACAGGCTAAACCAGGTTGAGGATAATAACCAAGGGGTCTCAGATCCTATGAGTTAGGGGAGTGTCTCCCCCATGCATGCAAAGACTTCTCCTAGTAGAATGAGCAGATGAGAACAATTTGTTCCAATGGCCACAAAGACAGGTGAAGCAGGTGCTGTGAAGTGCTTAGAGCTTGCTCAGACATCAAAGACATCCAAGGTCATCTACTGCATCTCAAGTCATCACCAATCTTGACACTGTCCTTTTAAGGATCGAGCTGCTCACCTCCAGGGGTGAGGAAGAGGGTAGAAAAGGTGCCCTAGAAATTGTCTGCCTCGCCCACCCTGGCCTGATTTCCACTGCAGACAGGAAGCTCACACTGCAGTTAAAACATGAAAGAGTAAACAAAAACTTCTGCAACATTGATTCACTCACAATTATAGACAACACAAAATCCAGTAGACCTGAAAGACAAGCAGCTGTTATTGCAACAGGTATCACATCCAAATAGCAGCTCTGAGTGAAACAACTTTGACAAATGAAGGACAGCCTACTGAAGTCAGAGCTGGACACATGTTTTTGGAGTGGATACAGTGAATATATAGGCAAATGAAGTGCTCTAAATCACTTTTGACTAAAGAGATGCAAATTAAAACAAGCCTGAGGTACTTCACACCTATCAGATTGGCCACTATTTAAAAAAAGGAAAGTCATAAATGTTAAAAGAGGATGTGGAGAAAATGCCAAATTTATATATAGTCAGTAGAGTTGTGAACTGATCCAATCATTCTGGAAAGCAATTGGAACTGCCCAAAGGGCAATCAATCTATGCATACCCTTTGACCCAGCAATACCTCTACTAGGTCTGTATCCCAGAGATCATTAAAGGAAAATGCTATGTCCAGATAAAGAACTCTGAATACAGATTGAAGTATATTTTTCCTCTTTATTCTTTCTTGTAGTTCAGAACTCTTTTTGTTTTTTTTTTTAAATTGTGATTAATATGGAAATATATTTTATATGATAGCACATGTATAAATTATGTCAAAATGCCTACCATCTTTGGAAGGGGGAAGGGCAAGAAGGGAAGGAGAAAACTTTGGAACTCAAAATCTTGTAAAAATGGCAAGAATTTTCTTGACATGTAAATGGGGGGAAAATACTATTTAAAAAATACATATGCCTCAATTTGTGCTTATATGCAATACAGCCGGGATGCTCTCTCTCATTCTCAAAGGATACGCATAGGAACTCAAGGAAGATAGTGTGATTAGATAAGACTTTTTTGAGTCTATTGTTATTGAGATTTTGATTCAACACCTTTCTGTTTACAGATGATATTGAGGGGAAGTGGCAGCATGCTTATAAAAATATTGGATGACACTCACTGTGAGGGATATACTCCATAACAAAAGATGATGAATCAACAATATTCTGACAGGTGTAAATTTCATCCAAATCCAATAAAAGTAATCTCAAATGTAGCGTGCTGACTGCAAGCTAAAAATGCCAGTTATATAAGTACGGCATGTGTACAGCTAGACAGTTCACATGGAAAAAGATTAATTTGAGTAGGTTGTAAGTTCACTTAGTCAAGAGTGTCACATGGTAGCCCCTCAAAAGGCGGTGATTTGGGGGTAGTTATTGAAATACAACTACTAGGGGGCAGCTAGGTGGCGCAGTGGATAGAGCACCAGCCCTGAAGTCAGGAGGACCTGAGTTCAAATCTGGTCCCAGACACTTAACACTTCCTAGCTGTGTGACCCTGGGCAAGTCACTTAACTCCAGTCTCAGGAGAAAGGAAAAAGGGGAAAAAAAAATACAACTACTCATCTGAGAGAGCTGATAGTCTCATAGCTCTCTGCAATGGTCAGCCTATACTTAGAGAACCGAGAGATCTCTTATTAGGCAGAAATTTGGATTAGATAGTCCTGAAAGTCTCTTTGAATTCTTAAGATTTTTATACTTTAAGGATAAAGAAGAAATTAAGTATAGGAAGATGAAGAATGATCCATTAGGACTGTCTGTCCCCAGGAAAATCTCCTGCAATCCAAGTAGATTAATAAATCTGTCCCTGCCTCAGGCAAACCGCTTAGTTCCCTTTCTTGGCTGTGCACGTGTGTTGATAGGACAGTGACTGGTTGGTTCCTCTGGCTCCCGAGATAGGGGGAACTCCAAGAAGGATGGGTGACTGAAATCTATACCACCCTTGAAGTTGCTGTATGAGTGAAGTGGGCTTATTGTTTAAAGGAGGCAAGGAGAGGGGCAGTGGGAAGGAAATTAAGAATTCTGGCAGCTGTGAAAGGAGGAGTGTCTATTTCAGGGGTGAGCAGTGAAGTGTGAAAGACAACCCTCGGAAAGCGCCCGGACTGGAAGAGCCAAGAAATAAGGGCAGCAGGGGTAGGACTGATAGTAAGAAAGAGAAGCAGGAAGAGGTGCAGCCAGTGAAGTTACCTTAAGAACAGTAAAATACTGATAACTGTCCCTCGATACGCACTTGGTAAGATCCCCCACCCCCACCAGGGATGAGGTCACAACATCTGGCCTCTGCCCATTGGGCACCACCTGTAAGGGAACCCCGCCCTCTGGTGGTGACCTACACCTCCCAGTTATCAAAACCTCAAGCATGTTGACAGTGTTCCAGACAACCAGACTGAAGCATGCTTTGAAATCTGAACTAGGACAACACGGAGCAAATTCCCATTGCCAACAAGACAGAGAAAACGGGAAGGAAAGAAAATGGGTGGACACAAGAGGTGGAAGGGCTTCTTAGTGCTGTCAATAATACAAATTAGTTTCCTAAAAAGAAGTTAAACGCCCTTCCCCATCCCTGCGTGCTCATCTGCACATTTTTCACTTGTTCCCTCACTTTTGCATCACTTTAGATTAATCCCCAGGTATACTTCTAGAAATATTTTCATGACTTTTCAGTGCATGTAAGAGTTCTCCTATTTCATATCAGGCGCTAAACACAAAATTTTTAAGATCTCATCGTTCAGATGCATTAGAAGGTAGACAAAAACTGACATTTTTGATCAAGGAAAAATACTCAGTCTGCAATTGTTTTTTCCTTTGATACTTTTTGTTGTAAAGGATGGCTCTCTATGAGAGGGATGGGAAGAAATATATTAAGAAAGGAAGGTAATCTAAAAACAAAATGTAGACTCACTTGCTCTTCCTGCAATTCCCAGAGACACACTAACCCACTCTATAAAATCAAAGAAAAGTTCCAACAAAGTACAAACTGAATGCAAATTCAATTTATTTACATAATTACATATGAACATCTATTCTTATTTCCCCCAGCCCTGACCTCAAGTCAAACTCATTTTCTGTCAATTTAAAAATCACAGTGAATGAAAAATGAATATTGCACAATGACCAAAATAAGTCAGTTTTACAGTGCCATACTGCACATATAAAGGAAAATGATTAAACTAGAGAACTTCTGTTCCTCCACCTAATTCAGTCATCCATTTGGAAGAAGAATGAATTTTAAGTACCAATGGCATATTAAGATAAATTATTACATCCATAATTAGAAAATTAAAAAGTATGAGAAGCAGCTTTTATTATTCTGAAATTGATAGTGGTTTAATTTAAAAGTTGTAAGAAGTTAGTTGGCCACCCAGAAATAAGGAAATTTTAATTCTTAATATGCTGCAAATCATGCAATGACTCAAAGCTCCCAAATTCCTAGTATAATGAGAATTTTTTGAAAGAAACAGTGCATTGCTGTAAAATATGAACCCAACTCAGGGTAATCTGTGAGCAACTAGAAGGTCTTGGGATAGGTATAATTTTTATTATTTATCTTTTAGAAATATATTAGGAGGAGCAGAAAGTGGGACATGGGATAAAGCACCAGTCCTGGAGTCAAGCCCCAGCCTCAGACACTTAGTAGCAGTGTGATCATGGGCAAATCACTTAACTCTAATTGCTTCCAAAAGTGTGTATATGTACACATGTACACACACATATATATGTATGTACATATAAAACACATGTACTTAAAGTTTTTATTAGATAACTAAAATTATTTGATGTAGAAATAGACACATACACTAACATCAGAACAGAATGCTGTCCCAGAACAAGGACAAAATTTAATTAACAGAGTTAAGATGTTGCATCAAGGTTTTCTTAAAAACCTGAACAAAGTACAGGAAAGTTTATCATTTTAGCAAATGTTCTGAATGAGATTAACAATCTGGGTTTAAATTGATCACAATTTTGCTTTTAATCCCAAGTAAAATGGCATTACTGAAAAAGCCCGTGTAATTTTAGGCCAGTCATAGCAATGTTTAGATTACTGGAAGAAAACTGTCTCCAGTTAAATATCTTTAGCACCATGCTCTATTCTGGATGCTACTTTTTAGGAAAGATATGTTAGAATATGCCCAGGAGAGTCAATGAAAGAACTGGATGAATAACAATTAAACAGAACTAAAGTTCTCTGATATAGAAAATATCAAGGGGAGACAAGACAGCGGCCTTACTATATTTGAAAAGTGTTCATCTAGAGAGTAGATTTTTTTTCAGGATTCATTGAAAACTACATAGAGGCAAATTTAAGCTAAATCTTACAAATAAAATTCTAACAAAAGTTTCCAAATAATAAATTGACTGCAGGATGAAGTAGTGAATTCCCTGTTATTGGAAATAGGAATGATTCCTTGTTTAGGGTTCTATAGAAGGGATTTCTACATCAAGTGAGAGAAATTGAATTAGATGATTCGCAATAATATCCCTTCCAATTCTAAAAAGATGACTGTAACATCCTCTTTAGCCAATAGATCATTCTACCATTAAAAATTCAATATCACTATCACTTTCAGATAGAGTAAGGAAGGTAAGATACTATTGCTTGGATTTGATCAGTGCCATCTGTTAACTTTGAGAAAGAGGTGGTTGAAATTTGGTTCAGATTAGTTTTATTTAGGATTGGGTTATTGTTTTGTTCTTAAATCTCAGGTTTCCTTCCTTTTATTTTATTTTATTTTTTATTGAAAAAAAAAAAAAAGACTAGGTCTTTCTCTTTTTCAGACTGGTTATGCAGTGGTCAATAAAGCCAATCCCACTTCTATTGGGCAAGGAAAATTTTATCTGCTCCATGCTTGATCTGGGGAAGATTGACTACTTAGGTAACCTGGTGGCCCTAGCTCCCTGAGGCTTACAATATTGGTATTGGACTTAGTATGGATACCCAATTGGCTCTAGTTTTTCTGGAGTTAAGAACTCCTGAGTTCAAGTGATCCATCAACCTCTGTCTCCCTGATAGCAGGGATTATAGGTATGTATCATCAAGCCTGCATTATTTTTCACATATATATAACAGAGCTGATATTATGTGATGTGAAGAAAAAAATATATAAAATTGAGTTAGTGATCAAACATGGTAATCAAAAAAATGGCAGACTACCTTCTGGACATGAATAATAAGGGGGCACTTGTAAGTAATGAAGACCTTGCAGTGGCTCCAAATATTGTCATACTCTCAAAACAAACCTGATTGTTCCTATTTTTTCCTCATGGACTTTTTATGAGGATGACACCTTGTCTCTATAAGACACTAAGTATAATAAACATGAAAGTAGATAAAATTATAACTTCTTAAATAGCTTCATCTACTGTTAATCAAAGACTGAGGGTAGGTAGAAATATGCATTAAAATTAAAAGCCTAAGGACCTCATCACCCTTCTTTTCATCTGAAGGGAATATTGTAGACCAACTGCTTTCTCCAAGTATGAATGTGACTAAAAGCCTATGACCAGTGCACCTTCCCACAATGGATGTCATCAGGCATTATCCCATGGTTTGTGGTTAGACCAGGTAAAAATTTATATTTTCAGTTCCCATTCTGCTAGGTTCACAGTTTAAAAAAAAAAAAATGCTCAAGAAAGGAAAATGCTCATTCTTAGAGGAAAGAGTGCAATACTCCTGGCCCTTTGGTGTTAAGTAAAATTAGTCAATCTGTCAGTATAATTTTCCAGGAAGTTACAACTGTACATAAACAGTTAGCATTGTTCCTTTAAGGCTATTTCTTTGGCCCTAGGTCACTTTAGTAGCTTACCAAACAACTTTGGCCTGGAATTCCCTCTGTCACCCATTTATTCAGTCCATGCAGGAAGCTAAACCTTATTGGAATCCTAACATCACCTAGAAAGTTAAACACTAAATATTAATAATAGTGGAGGCCTATTTAACAAACATCTCTGCTATTCAAATTACAGTATAAAATCAATGACTCCAGGCATCAAGTCTACATTCAGTTTCACAATTAACACATTTTTTTCATAGTCAATATATTTTCACAAGGTAATCTCCCCACAAACCTCTTATTCCTTTGCAGATGCAACCAATAATGTTCTTTATTTCTTAAAATCTTTACAACCCAAGTTCATTATAAATATTATAAAGTTCCAAAAGTTAACAGATTGAACATAATTTTCCTTAAAGTATATACACTGCCATTTGATATTTTCATCTACTATGGTTTTAAGAGTTAGTGACTGTCATCTTTTCCTCCAAGAAACCATACAGAAATGCTAAAATCAGAGCAGCAGGGATGGTTTTCCAGTCAAATGCATTCAAGAAAATTTATTAAGTGCATCCCATGAGCAAGGCACTGTGTTTTACAGTAGTAAGGAAAACACTGCCAAAATGCCCAGGTTAAAAAACCAAGAATTCTAAGATTTTGATCATGTACAATACAAGGAAGACAAAAAAAAAAAAAAAAAGGCACTGGAGAAATAATAAACTCAAAAGACTAGGGAAAAAAATCAAGCCAGAAAAAACTAGGAAATAGTCAATTTGCTGAATAAGTACACATGGAAGGCTTTTAGAGAATGTTTCTCTGGGGTAAATTTCTTTTACTTAATTAATGAAGTTCAATATAAGAATGCTTCTGCATAGCCAGATATAAGAACAAACATTCAAATGATTATCTGAGCAGGGAATGCTCATCAGCTCACTAAAAACTCTGTGTTACTATGAAAAAAGTATAAAACAACATGTTCCCAAGCTACAGATAAATGCATAGGGCATTATGAAACAGGCAAAATTTACTTCAGGCAGGCAGTGCTATGATAATAGAAATTAATTGGCTAATTTCTAGAGAAAGAAATATGCAGCAAAAATATGCTTTAAAAAATGACACAGAATGTGAATTTATTATAGCCAGAATGTAGTAATAGATATTTAAAAACTGAATGCACTTTGTGATACAATAAGGTGCCCTGTTCAGCAAATCCAGAATTCAGGAATATCAATCTTCTTGGGACAGTAAGCCTTAACTCAATTCTTTAGAATTTTGAATGGTTTTCTAACCCCTACTGGAATTCAATCACATAAAGAGATAAAGGGGAGGACAGAAAGATATCCTCATTCTTTTCTCCTTTTGACTTGTTTTATGAATGAACAGAATCCTCAAATGGTGAATCTTACATATTTTTCAGAAAAATAACAATCAGCCATCTCTTGCTTCTCATCAATAGCCTATGACCATGATAACCATTGTTTTAGACAAGGATTGACTTCTAAAGCATATTCAACTTCCAGATGTTCCATTTTTATTGCTGAGCTGATTCAGGGATGTGGTGTGTGGAAATAAGAAGCTTGCCAGGACAAATACACACCACACCAATCATCCTCAGTTGTTTCCAATAGAAGTGGCCCCTGGATTCTTGAAAAGTCAGGCCAGCATAGCACACTAACCTTTGGAGGTACTATGGACAGCCAGGAAGTCTTGAAATAAATGTCTGGCAACATGTGCTGATGTGAGAAGGGGCCCAGAGAACTCATCAGAAAAGTCTGGTCACCAGGAACTGAAGACAACTTTGTAGAGAAAAAAGAGGAGTTTGGGACTGTGATGTTACATAGTAATGGATTTATAACCTAGTAAGAAGTAATAAAGGAAGCCTGAATCAATGTGGTTATTTAATAACATCTTGGCTTCTCTCATCTAAGGGAAAGAACACATTTTTTCCAAAGGATTGTAGAATCACAAAGTAGACTTTACTTTAGGAAATATAAACAATTTCTAATTTTCAGACTAACTGTGGTTATAGTTTTGAAGAGTCCAAATGAGATTCAAAGTGTAGCTTTTTCATGTGACTCCAACTGGATGCAGTTCTAACATGGGAACTTCAGTAGTTTATTTTTTTTTTTTTAAGGGCAAGGAGAAAGATGAAAAAGAAAAAAATTGTCCTATGATCTGTGACCCTTATTGTGTCATTCTGTAAGGCTCACTGGCTTTGTATCATGTTGAAACTTATGAAGTTTTTCATTTTACAGAAATAAAAACTAAATAAGTCCTTGGTGCTTCAACATAATATTATTGTAATAGCTAAGAAAACACATGCACACACACACGCGCGCGTGCACGCGCGTGCATACAACTCTTACATCCAAAATACCTGGTAGAAATAACCAGTGCCCACACTCCTTCCAACCATCCTCCTCACTGGCTGTACTCAGTGTTACAGTGGATCTAGACAGTCAAAGTTACTTGTGCAATAACAACATCAAATGTAAACAGAAATCATCACAGAGTTTTCCATGGACCTCAGTGCTGCTATCGAATAATGTCCAAATAATGCACTTCTGGGTACAGAGAGTTAATAAGAAGAGCCAGGAAACTTTTCCCATCTTGAAGACAATGGCCAGGATGCTTTATAAACTGGGATGCTTGGGAGATCTGTTCCTGATACTCTACATACTGCTTGCTTGAAGACATGGATTCAAGAGTATTCAGTGCCTTAAAAACAAAGAAGATGACATTTAACTATGTACATATGCAATAAAGACAACAATGCAGTTGGAAGCAAAACTACTTTTCCTGATTTCTGAGGTCTTCAATAATCTGACTTTACACCACCTTTCCAATCTTCCTACCTTCCTACCCAAATATTAGCTTCACAGGTCAGCTAGATGGGGCAGTGGATAAAGCACCAGCCCTGAAGTCAGGAGGAAGACCCGAGTTCAAATCCCGCCTCAGACACTTAACACGTCCTAGCTATGTGACCCTGGGTAACTCACTTAACCCCAATTGCCCCAGAAAAACAAAGGCAAAAACTAAACCAAATATTAACTTTGCCCTGGAATTCAATCTTCTACCCATTCTTTTCTCCTTACTTATAAAGTCCTCTTTCCTACTCCCCACACAAATCCAAATCCAATTGTAGAGCCATCTCAGGTTCTATCTCTTCCAGGATCATCCCATGTTACATTACTCTTTCCCTTGTTGAACTCCTTTTTAAATTAAGAGTCAAGATCACATAGTCGGAGTACCTAATTTTTCTGTGTTTTCTGTGCAAAAGATCAGCCTCCCTCTCAGGAAACAACTTTATTTCCATTTAGTAGAACTCAGAACTTTCATTTCATTCTTAGACCTTATGCCTAAGTTATCCATCCATCCTTTCTCTTAAAACTTTTTGCATGAACTAAGCTTCAAAAGCCATTTGCTAAGTACTAAAACAGCCTGACTAAAAGGCTCTTAAGTCAGCATACTGCTTCTTTCATGCAGATGACATTCCCTCTTTCTTTTGATGTTATGAGTCAAATCAAAAAGTTGAAAGGGGTTTGCCTTGCTTCTCTTCTCAGGAGAGCAAAGAAAAAAGAAGATACTCAGATGGATATGAGGAAGGAACAGTGTTTGGCTCTATAAAGAAGGGGAAGGTGCCTTGCCTTTCTACCCTTCCTGAATGGGTGTGCTGAGTACTAATAAGGGAGTTACAGTTCAGAAAAGTGGCACTAATGGGGATAGCTGGGTAACAACAACCAAAATAAGGATAGAGAGAAAGAGAGGGAATAATAGATAGATAGATATTGATATAAAATATATGTATAGATGTAAAATTATATTTGATCTGAAGAGATATAGGTTCTTATCTTGCTCAAGGAGCAAACACAAAGAGGATCTGATAAGATTAGGAGGTGAGCTGGTAGATTAAAGATAAATTACCCAAAGTTCATGCTATTCGAAGCCAAGTAGTAGTAGACAAGCTAATAGAGAGTTTTTCTGCATCAAATTTAGATTAAAAGTAGCATTAATTGGTATTAGAAATTTAAAACTTCACAGAATCAGAAGTGACCTCAGGGTCATGGCCAAAATCTCTGGAATATTTTTTTTTAACAAACATGAAAACATTTCCATATATAAAACAGAAAAAGATTATATCTGAAAATGAAAATATCTCATGTATAACTTGATATGCATATGCACACAAACATACAATACACAAATTTAACATGTTATTTTCAAAGTTTGTCCTACTTAACTTTGTTTACTTCTGAATTTGCTTTAGCTTTTCCTATGTACTGTTTGAAAGTAATCACCCTTTCTTTTTTGCCAATCTTATCACTTAGCTCCCTTCTTCCCATTGCCTAATTGCTTTCTGGTTTTATTTACTGTACTTTGTATCACTTCATATAAGTCTTCCCATGTTTGTCTGAATTGTTCATATTCTTAGTTTCTTATTTGTAGTGAATGGTTCTCCACTGCATTTAGGCATCATAACATGGTCAGCCATTCCTCAACAAGTGGGCAGTGGCCTTGTTTCTAGTTCTTTGATATTACAAAAGATGTTCACTCTTAAAATTTTTAGAATAGCATTTATTGTTTCCACTGCTTCATAATCTGGCTTCCTCCCCTGAATTTCATTAATAGTACTACTTCCAAGATCATCCTTGACTTCTCAGTTATGAAATTCAATGGCTTTTTCTTCATATTAATTTTCATTTACTTTTCTGAAGTATTTGATACAACTTACTTTTTTAATTCTCTCCCCAACTCTGACTTCTATGACACTGCTTAACCCAGATGTTCTTACCTTACCAATCTATTAGAAAGACCTACTAACTAGTTTCCCTAATCCTTTTTTTACACAGATGCCAAATTAAACTTCCCAATCTATATGTGTAGCTGGACATAACTCCCTTGCTTAAAAACCTTCACTGGATTGATTACATAGAAAAGAGGCTATTTATTACATACTTGCTGAGCTTTTGGAGAAAAATGTAATTCAGAACCAGACTTCAAACGAATTTGATCTTCTGCAGGAACTTGAACTGAAAGGAAGGCAGCCATGCTTCTTGCAACCACACGGAACCTTAGAAAATGCAAAGACGATAGGAGGAAAAAATTATAATTTAAATAATCATTACAAATCAAGTGTAGGAATTTTTATTAAAATTCAAACTGTAGTAAAATACCTCAATTTTTTGTTAATGCCATCAATAAATCTTAATCTCTCTCTCTCTCTCTATATATATATATACATATATATATATATACATATATATATAATATCTATATGCATATACACACACATATATATACATATTACTTATACCATACAGAGCTTTAGTATATTTTAATTCTTCATTCATAATAGCAAATACAGAGCATTAAATTCAGTTATAGTTCAGTTATAGGAATAAAAGTATATCCCCTCAATGGAAGGAGAAATTTGATACCAACAAGCACATTAGCCCTTATGGGTTTATGAAATTAACTTATAGCTCTTAAAGATTAAAATAAAAACAAAACTACATATATGTTTATATATGAATATATAAACACACGTATGTCTATATATGCATGTGTGCGTGCACTCATATATGCATAAACACCTATGTGTATTTTGATTAAGCAAAGGCAGCTAGGGAAAGTGTAATTTACAAATTTGCTATTGAGCAGAGGCGAAATCAAAGATACATTAAATACTGGACAGCATGAAAAACTTTTAAGAAAAATTAACTTGCTGAATCCTATTGAATTCTACAATATACTATGAAATGAACTGTTAAAATATAGACTTCTTGGATTTGGAATGTCTGTATTTCACCAGGTCTGGCTGTTCCACAAGAATGCTGTTATTCCAAAGATATGAAAAATATCTTCAATACTGATTAGGATTAGAAGAGAATAACAGAGATAAAACTAAGTGTGAGAAAAGACAATCTAGGAGTCTGACCAAAAGGACACATATTCTTTCACACAAGATTCTAATTCAAACCTCTAGGAGGAGCTTTTTTGTTTTTTGTTTTTTTTTTTTTTTTTTAAGATTACTCAAAATTCTTTCTCAACAATAATACTAATAGTAATAAATTAATAGGCTTTTAACATACCTTTAATGATTAAGTTTTTAATTCAATAACCTGATTTTGTCCTTGTGCTATCTGACTTTATGTAATCTTAATATGTGAAGCAAATAAAGTCATGGCTTTACAAGATTATAACGATATGGACACATTGATTTTTAACTTCTTGTGCTGGAAAAGTTAATTTTTAAGCTTAAAATATCTACAAGAGTACCATGAAGATCCAAATAGAATGACAGATTTTAGAACTGAAAGAGACTCAGGGAAGCACATATGTAACCTCCTTATTTTACATAAAAGTTAGCTGAGCCCAGATTTTGGATTGGAATATAGGTCCTCTGACTAAATCTATCACACACTATATTATATTGTTATCATAGACTTCTGAAACCAACTATATTGGTAGAAATATGGCTATGGTTTTCTTCAAAATGTGGTTCATGTAAAATGTGAATACAACTAATTCATCAAAACCTCAAGAACAAACCAGCACTGAAACAGGTCACAACTCCTCTATACCATAATCATTTTCTTCAATTGCTTTGGCTGAAGAAATTCGTCGCTTGGCAGCCAACCTTCTGCTAAGAAACTCCACCCAAATATATAGGTTGGTTCCAAAGAGTTCCTTGGGATTTAAGGACTGCTTCATTCCTACTTTTGCATTCCCTGTATCTAGTATGGAGCTTGGCAGAGATTAGGTGTTAATGAGTCTTAACATCAGCCACACAGTCTATCACTGAATCCATGCTCAGGCTTCCCCAGGCTCAGAGCAGAGCTGGAACAGCAGAGTTCAGTGTCCTCTCCATATGACAGTAAGAAAGTAAGAAATTGGAGGAAGACTCTAATGGAGGGAATGTGGTCTATAACTGGTGGTGGTCTTTACTTCATACCTTTGTGGGGGGGTTTTCATTAGTTCATTTGGGGAACAGCATCCTAATTTTAAATCAATGGGTATTTGGTCAAAATCAACAGTTTTTTCATCAGCATCCATACCAGTTCTGGAATTAGGAATTCACAAAGACAAGTATTTCTTTCCAATTTTTACCTGTTAGACAAGGGAGACTTCCTGCCTAATCCAATGGCACCCAGGATCCCTGAACTCAGCCTTTCCTCAGCTACTTGGCTCTGTCTGTTTTGGATCCCAAGAAGAATCCGGATGACAGATCCGATCAGCACAGCATCATCCTGTTCAGCCTGGATCAGGGCCAACTGTAGCGCTTGGTGCCACCACAGAAAGAGCTTTGCCTCATCTCTCACAGAGCTTAGAGAGGATACATAACAAAAGAAAGGGAAAAATTAGGAGCCGATTTGCACCCCACCCTGCCATCCCCTCCAACACTTAGGTAAATAGTCCATGGTATGAACCATTAAGTTGAAGATTCAAATAAAAATATTACTTTTAAAAAAGAACAATAAGGAAATATTCTTAAGATCATCAACTGGTAGCAGAAACATAACTGGCTTGGCATCTGGATGCTAGTTTCCTGCACTAGAACTAGATGTGTGACCTCAGGCAAATCACTGGACTTATCTAAGCTGCCTCAGTTTTCTCATCCGTAAAATAAAGTGGACAGGAAAAGCCTCAGAATCTGTACTCATGACTTCTAAAGTCCTTTCCAGTCCCAACATTCTGTCATTCTATGGGGTTTTGGTAATATGCCCTACTCTTCACAACCAGAGTTTACAATCACAAAATGTTTTGCTTTTAATGGAAGGTTTCATATCTTAATTCTCTATGCATTATTCTTGTAATCACTTTTTGCAAGGTATTCTAAGAGAGAAGTGTCAACTATAAGGCCTGGCCCTGAAACCAAATTAAAATGTAATGGGGGGGAATATTTAAGAAAATGAAAGAAATACAATAGAACATTGCTAATGTTAGTGTCGTTTATAAATCAATATATAGCCCCCACAGGGATCCTAGGATTTAGTGGCCCCATTTCTGAGTTTGAAATCACTGTTCTACTGTGTTTCCAAGGTAACAGACCTGGTTGATCAAAAGCCCATCAAGAAAAATTTGACTTAGGACTGTTCTTATTTGTTTTATATACCATTTGTTTCTTTGTGCTCATGCTTAGTTAAAGCTTAAATACACACATTAACATAAACATTAAGTTAACTAAGTAACATGCTTAATATGGCATCCAGAAGACCAACAACTTACCTGGGATAAACCTGTTCCAGCCACTTTCCTAAGGTTAGCAGCATTTTCATTTCATTTCTTAATGTTTGTTCACTATTTAAACACTGCAGCATATAGACATATAGTGTCAAATAACTTCCAAGAGATAGGCACTCCTGAATAAAGTCGTCTATGGTGAGTTCAGGAACTTGAAGAGATACCAGGATAGGACCCCATCCCAAATGATAGTTGAGGGAATCTAATAACAGAGCAGGAAGCAGAGAAGCTAAATAAATACAACAAAACCAAATATCATAACAACTACTCTAATAGAGTCTTTCACTTTAAATTTCAAAATATAAAATTATTTCTCATAATAGTCTTAGAGAAACTCAGTACATCAACTCTTAAGTAAGAAACATTTAGTAACCAAACACTTGATTGAGGCTAGATGCTGTATAATATACAGGAAATCTGACTAAAGTAAGATTAGAAGTTTCTAATTCCTAGAGCATGTCTTCTTTTATCTTGCTAAAAAAAGATCTTTTAAGTTACCTAATGGAACACAATGCCATGCCAGATACTATATAAACAAAATATATGGGCCTCTTCTTCTCTGCCCCCAGAAATTACAGCCTTGTGAGACAGGAAATTTTTTTTTAGGCATGTTGTGAAAAGGGATTAACAAAGCTAATGGGCAGGGAAGGGAAATGGGACCATGGTTTCCTAGTGTATTACTATTTATCAAAGCTTATCGTGTTCAGATAGCAATCTGTTAAAAATTCACAAAATCATGAAAAGGTAGTTATTAGTTTTAAATCAGAAATTTAAACAATTAAACATTCCCTTTTTTTCTGATGATAAGATTTAAGTAAATTTTCTGAGTCATGGGATGCTAAAGGTATAGCAATTAGTGCTAAAAGGGTCCTGAGAGGTTATCTAGTAAAAACTCTTTATTTTTACAAGGAAGAAAATGAAGCTAAAAGGAAAAAAAAGATATACTACATGCCCAAGGTTACACAAGTTATAAGGAACAAAATCAAGAAAAAGGTAAGAATATAAAAGAGTTTTAAAGTAGTCTATGTAGACATTATGATATAAATGTGCAAAATAATCATTCTAATCTCAAGTGCTACCCACTTGCCATCACTCTCAGACATGCAACTCTCTTGACACTGAAATGAAAAAGATTACAGGAGACATTTTTGGATAAGTGCCAGTAGTTCCGCTCTACTTATTAAGGTGGTTATAGAGATATACAAAGCCCATTACTACGTGTCAGATGATACAATTGTATGTTTCTGTGTGTACATATTCTATTCACAAGATAAACATATATAAATAAAAGAAATGTACATGATAGCTTTATTACATATTTAAAAGAAATAGTACATAATAGATTTGCAGCTTTATATGCAATCATTTTTTTAAATCATACTATATTGTGGAAATGCCTGGTTTCATTCCAGAAACTAAAAATAAATAAAACACACAAAAAAGATAAAAAAACTTGTTTTTTAAAAGCTATCTTAAAAACACTGAGAAAAGTGTGCCAGTTTAAACAATATTATTTACCTGAGAATTTACCTGAGATTAAGGGTAAGTTTTCAATGATAGGAAAATCATAGCTAAAGAATTGGGGAGCAAAAAGGAACTTCAGAAGTCATCTAATCAATCAACAAGGATCTATTAAGCAATTACTGTAAGTACTTTTCTAACTCAAGACCAATTCCTTAATATCACATATGAAGAAATGGAAGCCCTAATAGTTAAATTGTCAAGGAAAATGTTAAGAATGAACACTAGGATTTAATAATGGCTTAATAAGAGTGCATAATTAAGTTTTCCACAATAAACAAAGGATATGAAAGTGAGTATGATAATAAAATCCTATGCTACCACTGTGATGTTAATCAAAAATATAATTAAGGGGAATATAAATAACATGAGTAAGGCTTATTAAAAAGAACACCCCTTCCTCATACCAAAAAAGGGAGATATATATTCAGAGACACACAAGAATTCAGAATGAAAACTCCCTGATTCATGTTGGGTTTTTTATCTCCTATATTACAATATATCATCGTTGGTCTTCCTGGAAAAAAATAAAACAATGATGTGAGATGATGCTTGCTCACCATCCTGGAAGTAGGCAGTGATACAGGCCTCTGTAATCTCAGCCATATGCCGGACAGAAGCCAAGCTCTGACATGCTGCTGTCAAAAGGGGAAGCACCATTAGCCCATGCACTTTCTGGTCAATCCAGTTCCGGACACTACCCCGAAGGAACTCGGCTGTTGGAACACTAGCATTATTCATCATTGTTAAAACTTCAACAAAGAGTCTGCTGAGGGCCATATGGCGAGTCTGATTATCCATGTCTGAAAGGAATAAAATATAGACATATCTACTGTTACACATAGGTAACCCATTACTAGATCTTCAATATTATTAAAAATCATCTGATGGAGAGAAAAGCAATATTTAAATTCTTAGATATTGTTTGTGCAGACTTCAGAGTTTTGTAGCTTCCTAGAGAACCAAGACATAGCCATTCCATAGTTCTAGACAATTAATAAGTATTGGCCTGCTGCGTGAAGATTTATTTTCTAGGCGAAGATAATGCTTTTAAACCATCTAGGAGCCACAGTGCATGAGAGCCATAATATGCTAAATGCTAAAGAAAAAAAAAACCTACTTGTGGAATGTTTAGATGGATGTATTCAGCAAGAATTTCTTTTTCATTTCTTAAATATTCAAACACAAAAATAAACAAAAAACTTCAAAAGTTAAGAAGCAGAAAATTGTCATGGAAAGAGAAAAATTGAGTCAAGAGATATGAATTCAAGTACAGACTCTGAATACACTGTATACATGACCCTAGGTAACTCTCTTAAGAGTTGCAAAGTAAGACTACAGTTATAGAACACATTTCTTCACCTATGAACTTGTCACACCAATGAAATCATAGGTATAATTTCTCCAATACACTGATTCCAAATCCAAAAAAGAAGCATTCATAGTATATTAAACTTCAAGATCAATGAACCCACTAATAGGAAAAAAATATCAATTACCCTATCAGGTTAGTTTGAGAAGCTGGTAAGAGATAAAAATACAGAAACTGATAAAGACAGTTAAGGGATGCTAAGTCTGTGATGTCTATTTGTGTGATGCCAGTAGCAGACCTGCTGCATTGGCTCTCATAGAGATCATGAAAAGTGAAAAGAAAAAAAGAAAAAAAGAAGAACACTGATGCTAGCAAGTGAAAATGAGAGAGTACTTTATTATCATTAACCATATTCTTAAATGCTTTCTAACCTCAGTGTTGCTAAGGAAACAAAAAGGAAAACAAAAAGTAGATAAATCACTTAATATATGAAGGGACTATGTAATATTGGGTTCAAGGAAAGATTTTAGCATTCCCAGACAAATTGTCTCTCCTCTTAACCAGCCTAATATCATATCACCATATCACTCCTGCATAAGGCTGCAAGATCCCAAGTTGTGCTTTCCCAGGCACTTGTCTGTGCATAACTGTCATTTTGACCTCGTACTTTACCCTCACAAGAATTTGCCCAGTGGCCAGTGGAGGCCAGGATATTTTAGGAACAGATATGCTTAAAGCAAATGGGATCTTCAGAGGAAGAGGTATTTCACATTTCATTATCATTATCATTGCAAGTTATTTGGCTAAAACAAATTAACAATTTTTCCATTTGTCACTTACCTGGTGGATTAAAGACAACAATGTCATCCAAAAGCTTAGACATTTCCTGTTCTAGAACTGCAAAGGTAATTTTTCCATTTTGTTCCAGAGAGCTGAGAAACTGTACGACTTGACGAGTGAAAGCTAGGCATTTAGGCACTGCATCCTAATCAAGGAAAAAAAAGAAAAAAAAAGAAGAGAGGAATTCAAGTCAATTCAACTAAAATTAAGTTAATATTCACATTCAATAATAGAAGAGTTTATATATTTTTTTTAAAATTTGACATTCATCATCTCATCTGATTTTCACAACAATTCCAGGAAGTAAACAGTGCTGGTATTAATTGATCCTAATTTACAAATTAAAAAAACAAGTTCAGGAAAGTGAAATAGCTTCTGCAAGGTCATACAAATATGAGAGGGTAGGTCTACAGACTCAAGCAATAGAATAACAAACATTTATTGAGCCAAACTCTGCAGCAGGCACTGTGCTTGGAATTAAGGATGCAAAGACAAAAATCAAATTAGCCCTGCCTTCAAGGAGTCTATGTTCTAGGCAAGATAAAAAATGTATACATAAATAAATGTATGCAAAATATCTCTAAGTACATTAGGATTAGGGGCAAGACTAATAGGGGGTGGGATAGGGAGGTAAGAAAGATCAAGAGGCTCCAGATCAGAGGTATACTTGAGCTGAGGTTTAAAGGAAATATGTGCTCATTTGAGATGAACATGAGGAGAACACATCACCCAGGCTGGACTGACAAGGGATAAGAGACAGAGACTCAAGTGATTGCCCAACGTTAATTAATAAAAACACCAAGATTAGAACTTAGCTGTCATGATTAGTGTCAATTCTCTGGCCAAGCAAATGGAAAGTTAACAAAGGATAAATCCTTTAAGGGCGGCCTGTGACAATGCCTCCCAGGTGTGTGTGGAGCCACATAAGGTCTGAACCACATCACCAATTTTAGTGCCTCAAAATGGATGACCCCTAAGCATCTCCACATGGTCTCCCTACCTCCAAACTCATCCCTTTCCCAAAATTCTCCCTTGCCACCAGGCACAAACAACTTCATTCTGCCCAGAATCCCGAACTTGGGGTCACTTCTGATACATCCCTCACAGACCTCTCTAATTAGATGCCAAATCTTGCTGCTGGTTCCCCCAGAACATCTTTCACATACACCTCCCCCACTCCTCTTCACTCACACTGCCACTGTCTAACTCAAGCCCATCTCATCTGAACTACTGCAAAGGTTTTTGGTTTGGTCATTCTCACTCAAGTCTCTCTTCACTCCAACTTATTTTACACAAAACTGCTAAAATAATTTCCCTAAATTGAGTTTGAGCATGTCACTCCATGATCAAAAAGCCCCAATGGTTTTCCAGTACATCAAGGATTAAACATTAACCTCATTCTGGTCACATAAGGTTCTTCTTACCTTTCCAGACTTTGTACTCCCTCCCCACACCCAGGGATTGTCATAATGTACTAATTACACTTTTATATTCTCAACACTCCATAACCTATCCCTATGCCCTCACACCAGTTATCAACTTTATTTGAAATATATTCCCTCCTCATATCTGCTTTTTGGAATAAATGATTTCCTTTAAGATTTAGTTAGCTCAAGAGCCACCTTATACAAAAAGACACTCCCAATACCACATTCCCATATTTCCCAATCCCCACAGGGAGCACACTCCCTTCCATAATTACCTTTTATTCATCTTGTAAATATTCTATATGCTTATGTGTCCATATTGCCTCTCCTATAAGAATATAAGCTCTTTGAGGGCAAAAGCTAATTTACCTCTGACTTTGAATCCTTAATACTTAGCACAGTTCTAGGCACATAGTATGCACTTAATTAATGTTTCAATGACTAAAAAAGATAAAACAACCTTTCTCATTTATCATGCAGCATTTTTAACTGGAAAATTTTTTAATCTAGTATAATTACAATACACCTTTCATCATCTTATGATGAGGCAATTTATGAGCTATGAATAATTCAGTGATTATCCTATATATTATGAAAATATACACACTATACAATTCTATTATTACTAGTCATTAAAAGTTCTTAGAACTTTGTAGCAGATAATCTACTTACAAGATGTATTTGTCCATCAGTAGGAATATGGAAGCCTGCAGATGCTTTCAAGAGTTTTACTATTAATTCAGCTGAAGAAGCTTTTGCTAGGATGATAGATGGAGGATAATGGCTGCTAAAGTACCCAATGACACTTTGGTACGACACAATATCTACAAGATGCCAGGAAAGAGAGCCTGCCTGCCCAAGAAGATTGAGCAATGGGGAATCCTGGGGAAAAACAAACAAACAAACAAATATGATGTTTAGTTCTAGAATTACATGTATTGATCCATTTTTCTAGCAGGGAATTTTTCTCAGTATTTTTGTAGTGGTTATTGGCTATGCAGATTGACAATGAATAGAACATAATAGAAAGTCAGTATAGAGTGACATGCAGTAAACATAATAATTCAAGACTTGGTTTAAAAAAAATACACACACACACACACACACACACAAACATATATTTATAAATATTATAGGCCCAATTTTGAAGGGAACTTCTCTAACTATTGAGAATTCTGTGAGTAAAAACAAGAAAGTATCTACTAATCTATACCTCTTAATCATAAGGCAGGATCTTGTATTAAAAGAAATTAACTAGATATTATTTTAGAAATGATATTTCTGGATTCCTTCTAACTCATCTTAAATACTTAATTGGAAAATGATACCAACAAGCTTCTCTTTGAGGAAAACAATTTGCTAATTGTACAATTAAGGAATAAATACACTAAAGAACAGCTATTTGTGATGAGAAGGAAACTCTAACTTTTATAGGTTAAAAAGGGTTCTTTTTTTCCTCTTGTAACTCTGTTGTTTTGCACAATGGAATCACTCTCACTAGAAAAGGCTGGACAACCATGGAATGGATGAGTTGTAGAGGGATGAATGGCATGAATGAACTAATGGTTCTTAAGATCCTCTGTAGCTCTAAGTTCTTGTTATGACTCAGTGAAGATTTTCAAATCTTAGGGATTACTAAATTAAATTACTAAATAAACTATCCCAAAACTGACCTTTTATTTTAGTCACAGATGTGGTTATTAAATTATGAGGACTGATTCAACTGAGAAGCAGAAACAAAATATGAGAGTAGCAGGAAAATGTATACATTAAGTTCTCCCTTATAATTTCCAAAAAAATATGAGTAAAATAAACCAGACCAAGTCTTGCATAGAAAATCCAAGAAATAAATCACAGTGAGTGACTTTCCATCCCAGGTAAACACAGGAACATAAACAACAAAGTATGAAAATATGGTCCAGGTTCTAGCCAGGAATGCTGTGCAGCTACTCCCGTTCACTCCCAACCTTGCTGAGGAACTGAAAGAGGACTAAAGCTATCATCAAGGCAAAAAGAGGTGTTAGACTAACAAAGAAGAGCTTGACCTTATATAAGATGCAGGAATAGATGCCAACTGGCAGTTTTGTTACTTACTACTCAATTCCAGCTCACAAATTCAGAGCAGAATGAGAAGGGAACCTATACTTAGCGGCTGCATTCCAAGATGAAGAGTTATCTCAGTCTTAGGCTGTGTGCTAAACAAAGAGAAAGCTCAGAAGCAAGTGGAAATTGTGTGGCTCTAACCCCAGGAGCAAAGTGGGATCTCAGTTCCAGTTTCCAATCCAGTCTGAAGCTTCCAGGGCAATAAGCAAGAAAGGAACCCAAGACCAAAGGGGAGCCTGT
This sequence comes from Sminthopsis crassicaudata, assembly GCF_048593235.1. Lineage (NCBI taxonomy): Eukaryota > Metazoa > Chordata > Mammalia > Dasyuromorphia > Dasyuridae > Sminthopsis > Sminthopsis crassicaudata. Next base: position 367,176,109 of record NC_133617.1, read on the forward strand.
GGTTCTGTCATTCTGAAGCTATGGAATTCTCCAACTAGGCAATAGTGGCTGAGTCTAACAGCAGTCAACTAGAATTCCCATAGGGCTAAGTACATGTTTTGCTCAGACCCAAGTGCAGGTCAAGAACTTGCAGAGCTCAGTCTAGAAGAGGAGAAATTAGATTTTGTTTGAGTCTAAAAATGTTTGTTTGTTTGAAATGAGATCATACCCTTTGGGAACACTAAAAGCTTGTCAAAATTCAGTTCAAGCTATCAAGTATTCAAGACATAAGTTCAGAACAGTTATTTCAAATAGAAGTGCACAGATATCAGATCTAACAAAAATCCAAAGTTAGGTATAAAATTAGAAGAAAAAAAAAAAAAAAAAAAGAATCTGACCATGAAAAGCTACTATCGTAACAGGGATACTTAAAGACACAAACCTAGAAAAAGAGAAACTTCTATAAGCAAAACTTCAAAGCAAGACAAAGCTTGGACATAAAAACAACTAGAAATCTTGAAAGGTTTTGTTTTGCTTTTTAAAAGAGTTGAGTGTTTTCTATAAATAAAATGAGATGCTAGAGGGAAAATTGGAACAAAATATGGTATTTAAATCTGATGGAATACTATTGTGTTGTAAGAAATGAAGGGGATGGTTTCTGAAAGATTTAAAAAGATTTACATGAACTGATACAGAATGAAATGAACAGAACCATGAAAACAATTTATACTGCATCAGTAATACTGTACAGATAATTGAGTGTGAAATGTTTATTATCTCAACACATTGACCCACCACAATTCAAAAATGAAAAATGCTATTCACCTCCAGATGTAGAAGTGATGGATTCAGATTGCAGATTGAAATATACTCTTTTCCTCTCATTTTATTTTTCTCTTCTCTTCCCACTCTCCCCTGCCAAACATGGCTAATACATAAGCCTTAAAATATACAAGATTAAATACATATGTTTTATATGACTTCATATTTGTAATAGGTTTTGTATTTCTTGCATTCTCAATGGATGAGGGAAGAAAGAACCTAAACTGTGAATGAAGTAAAATTGAATTTTTTTAAAAGGAAAAAACAAAAAACAAAAAAACAAAAAAAAAAAAAAAAACAGAAATCATAAGAAGAGGGTAGTTTCAGAGAAATGTGGAAAGACATATATGAACTAATGCAGAACAAAGTGAATAGAACCAGAAGAACAATCAAACAATAACAACAAAATAGTAAAGACAAAATATTTTGAAACACTTAAAACCTTTGATCAACACAATGACCAAGCAAATACCAAATGATTCATGATAACAGAATACAGATTGAGATTTTCTTTAAAAATATGGTCAATGTGGGAATTGATGTTCTTGACTAAACCATGTTGCTAATAGAAGTTTTGTTTTTTCTTTATTTCATTCTCAGGAAAAGAGAAAGAATGGAAGGAAGAAAAGATAGAATTTTGAAGATTAAAAAAAAAATTAATTTTTAAAAATAATTTTATACCTCCTAATGAATATTCTTTCAAGCTAATTATCTTCAAAGCAAAGTAAACAAGAAAATTAGCCTTATTACTTTATAGGCAAGGCTCATATACTTTATATTCAATCCAAACCACACTCATTTTCCAGTGTTATTTTTGTCCCTGTCTTTCCATAGATTTTCTAAAAGATATATACAGTTATGTCAGAGTTCTTCCTCTGATTCTTTTAATAATTTTTAATACTAAATGTCTACCTATACTCATGTAAAAGAAATGTAAATATGCTTAAATCCTGTCACTGAAATATGTGAGGCCTAAGAAGGAAAGGAAATTTACCAAGATATACCAGGCCTTTAACCTTTAAGACTTACTGCTTGGTCTACAAGTTGATCTTCCTTTGCCAGTAAGATAATCATGAAGAGCAGGCAGACAATCATGCTTCGTGTTTCTGGATAGGGATTGGGATTCCAGGCATCAGCCAGTACACTAACCCAGTTTACTTCACACAAAATAGAACCCATGAATAAGAAACAGCTTTTAGGACTTCCTCTTTCCACCTAAGAGAAAATAGATCAAAACTGTTTAAGAAAAAAAAAATTATTTGATTTACCATGCTTAAACAATTTTGTTTCTGCAAATTAAAAGCATTTTTAACGGCACCAGGGAAGTTCATTACTTAAATGAATATTTTGTCAAATTTTTTTTTCTCTCCATACTATTTGTTTTTCCAAATACACATAAAGACAGTTTTTTCAACATTCATTTTTATAAAACTTCATGTTCCAAATTTCTCTTCCTCCTTCCTTTCCCTCCATCTCCCCAAGACAATAAGTAATTTGATACAGGTTAAATACATGCAATCTTTTTAAACATATTTTCTATATTTGTCATGTTGTGCAAGAAAAAATCATTGGAAAGCAAATAAAAGATTCCTCCAAAATCCCTGCTTCTTTCAAGGAAAAAAAACATAAAATCATTTTCTTCAATGTCAAGATCAACAACCCACTCCAGTTTACATACAGGATATAACAAATTCCGAGTAGTAAAGGCAGTTTAAAGCCATTTGTCTATTCTAAGCAAAGGTTAAACACTACAGCACCCCTGGGGTTATTATTATACACTGCATTAATAGAACAAAAATTGGGTTTATCACCTATGTAATTTTTAAAATTACTAGATCAAGGAAGGAGGAATTTTCAAGTATTAAAAATGTACTGACATTACTGAAAAATAATATCCAAAATATTTTTATATTGTATCTTACATAACTGTCTTATGTCCTAATTCTGGCTCTGTAATTTGAAAATGATACATATATTTCCCTTCATTCCTGTGTTAATGATATATGTCTCTATTTTTAATTAATGCTCCCCCATTTCCTACTTCTAACTATGCCAATGGATATAGCTGAAAAGGACCAATTGACACTAAAAAGCTCAATGTCTTAAAAATATATAAGATTAAATATATTCATATATTTATAGGACAAAACCTTTCCAATTTCCCTATTCCACTGCTATTATGAACTTTAAAGAGCCACAAAGGTTTTCCTCATAAGACAATGGATTTAAATTGATTAGATTTAAGCATCCACCTTGGTTCTGTCATTTACTAGTCATATAATCATAGGATAGTTGCCTAACCTCATCAGGACTTACGTTTCCTCATCTGCCAAACAGAAATAAAAAAAAATTTCATTATCTACTCTACAACAGTGAGGAAATGAATTCATAAAGCACTCTACAAAAGTAAACAATCATTATTTTTAACACTTTCTCTCACCATAAAGTTAAGCTTATCTCTTCCTGTTTATTCTTTAGTGCAAAAAAAAAAATAACTACTTGATATCTTTATCAATTTACACACTCAAACAGTTATAGAATCACTCATTGTCTCTTCTCTGAGATGGAAAATAAAACTCAATGACAGCTTATTTTAAAATTCCTCAGAATTCAAGATATATAGATACTAAAAATTAAAATACAATGTCTTCCCTTTTTTAGAGGCCCTAGGGATACAAAATCAGTGTTAAATACCTTATTCATGTTTTATTTATTCTTATAAATAACTAAATTTAAAAGAACTATGCTTCCAATACAAAGAGAAAATCTGATAGGGTAATAGGTTTAATATATGACACAAGAAATTCTCCAATTATTAAGTAGTCAAAGGATGGTGTTTTTTTTTTAAATTCTCAAAATAATTATACCACTATTAACAACCATATGAAAATGTGTTCTATATCACTAATAATAAGGAAAATGTAAATCAAAACAGCTCTAACATTCACCTCATCCCCAGTAAAGTGGCAAAGATGATAAAAGGTGAGAATACTTAATGCTTCAGTTATGAAGAGACAGGCATACTAATACAATATTAGTGGACTCATGAATTGGTCCAACACTTTTGGAAAACAATTTGGAATTATGCAAAGAAAGTGAATAAAATGTCTACAATCTTTGACCCAGAGATTTCATTACTATGCTTAAACCTTAACAATTCTGATGAAAGACAAAAAAGAAAGGCCCCATATATACCAAAATATTTATAGCAACACACTTTTTGTAATAGTAAAGAATTGCAAACAAAATAGATGTCTATTAATTGAGGATTAGCTAAATAAATTGTAGTACATGAATGTAGCTGTACATAATCAGAGTTGTAATCATCATGCATATTGCTTTCCTTATTCTTCTTACTTGACTGTGTATCAATCAATTCAAAAAGTCTTTCCAAGTTTCTCTATCAACATATTTATCATTTCTTATAGTACCATAAAATTCTGTAACACCCACATACCACAATTTGTTTAGCTATTCCTCTATTAACTGACATCTGCTTTGCTTCCAATTCTTTACTGTAAAAGCAAAGAAAAACAAAACAAGGGAAAGTGAATGCTACAAAATTATAATTACCAAGCAAGACCTCCCTCTGGCTCCTTTATAAAAGTCAAGGATTGTGGGAATAGAGCACTGCACAAAAAAATCAGATAATTTTGATATGTTGATTAGTTTTATTAAGCTGCTTCTCCCCCATTCTTTTTCCTCCCTTTGTTATAAGAATCTCTTTCTCTAAGAAGGGGTCAGGATATGAATGCATTGGGAAATGTAGGTGATACAAAACAAGAGATCAATAAGAGATTAATAAAATGGATTTCTTTAAAAAAGAATACCACATTTGGATTATGAATTATTTAAAACTTTTAAAAGGTAAAAACAGATTATAAAAGTCTTACCAATTATGTTGCTATGTTTAAGACTGTCATTTCATTCTTTCATTCCCTCTTCTCCAAACACCTACACACCTACACACACACACACACACACACACACACACACACACACACACACACACACACACACACACACACACACAAAACCCCCTTTTAGTTTTAGAAACATGAACCATAATCTAATCAATTCCACTAATGTTTCAGGTTAGTTTGCGTTGTGTCAATACGCTCACCTGTGGCCCCACTCATTATTTGGCTATCTTTTCAGACTAAAGTGCTCCTTTGTGGAAAAATAATATCCTAATCCCTCCCCTTCATGCAAATTAAGCTATTTTTTTTTTTAAGCTATTGAAATCATCCTCAAGTCTTGGTTGGTTCAAAAGACTTTTTAAAAGCAGAGGCTGCTGGGATCACTTTTGATTTGTCTAAGTACAAAGCATCCAGAAGGTGCTCCAGGGGTGTCCTTAAACTTGGCTGGTAGACTACTAGTGTGGGTAACTCAGACAACAGGGATATGGCTCAGGCATTCTGTAGTATCCATAATACCTACTCTTGTCAAATATACTTCTGACCTGAAAGGATATCATTTTGTTCCAATACTGAGAATCAACCTTACTTAATCAGACCTAGGGCAGAAGAAAGGCAGCTAAGTAGTACAGAAGACATATTGCTGGGCTTAGAGTAAAGTATTGGGCCTAATGCTAAGACCTAAGTTCAAATCCAGCTTTAGACACTTCCAGCCTGGAGAGATCACTTAACCTTATATGCCTCAGTTTCCTAAACCACAAAGTGGGATTTTTATAATAGCATCTAGCTCATAGGATTGTTGTGTAGATCAAGTGAGAGAATATTTGTAAAGCATATGGAAGCATTCAAATATATTTATTTCATCCCCAACATCACTCAAGGCCACTGCTCCTAGTGAGAGTTGTCTCCTTCATTTCAAGTACATTGAGATCAAAAACTTCTTGCTTTTGTATTTGTCACCTCAGGCTTAGTATATATAGTAAGTACTTAATATTTTTTCATTCATGATTTTTTCAAGTAAAAATTTGATAAGATCATGCCAAAGATAGTTAAAAGTGTAATATGCCAGTCAATGTGTTTGATGGTGCACATTATTCACAATTATTTCTCAATAGTAATATAGTAACCAAAAACATTTACTAAGTTTTTTGCAAAGAGTTAAGCACTTACATGCTATATCACTTCCTCATTCAATTTCAAGTTCTAAATGGAAAAAATCAGAGACCTAATGTGAATACATGGCATTCCAAGGTACACTTCCACTTCCCTTTAATTATACACTTTACAACAGCTTATAGAAAATAAAGATTGAGTTTTATTTTCTTAAGAAGTAAGTTTAACTTTCTATAATACTATAGTGCCTATAAATAGGCATTATAGTATTAAGAGTAAATTGTTGGGCCTAATGCTGTCTAATTATGCTGTCTAATCAAGAAGATAGTTTAAAGGTAAATGTCATTAAAGAAATCTTATCCGACTGTGAGTAGATACACAACAAATAATAAATGCATTTAACAGTCTCATATAAATTTGACTTAAAAAAAATAATCCAGATTGCAGAAAATATACTCCATTGATTCTGGTGTTCTTCAAAGTCTTTTTAATACTGGCAAAGGTTAATATTATTCATTATAAAATCATTATCTTTACTACTATAAAGTACTTACTTTGAAGAATGCCTCCATTAGCACTTGGTCTGGGTGCATGTCCTTCCATGGAAGCTTTTGGTATTCATTATGGAAAGCAAAGAGAATAAATTCTGGCATTTTGGGTGCTGTGCATGTTTCACAATAATGCATTAAGTGTAGCCAAAGTGCTCCTTCATCACCAGGCAAGAGTTTATCTAAGTTTAAAAAAAATATATGAATAATTATCATCCTAGAAAATAAAATCACCAAAAAAGATTCAGTTATCAAAATACACATAGTAGCAACATTTTTTCATGGTAGCAAAAACTAGAAATAAAATGATTACTGATTGATTATAGAATGGCAAATTGTAGTGAATTAGTATATGGAATATAGTTTCTTCTCCTAAAAGACCAAAAAACCAGCTAAAAAGGGAGACTTTGTGTGGTATTTTAGAGGGGAAGTGATGGGGATTCCAAAGAACAACTCCAAGGCCAAGAATCAAGTATTTAAAGAAGTCACCTAAAGTTGGTGTCTGCTGACCCTGCTACCTCTCATATCTCAAGTTGCTGGCGCCTTTCTCACTTCTCCTTCACTGTCAAACATTTAGAAACAATTCAATACTGTCTCTTTTCTTTATATTCTTTTTTTAAGTGCCATTACCCCCTCCCACTGCTTCAATTCAACTACTTCTATGGATATGATTCGGAAATCCATCTCTATTATCATCCCTGAACTTCTGATTCTTTTTTACAACTGTCTGTTGGACATCTCAAATACCCCAAATAACTTATGTTCTTATACTTCAAAATCAACATGCCCCAAATAATTTATATTCTCCCTAAAGGCCATTCCTACTCAAATTGTTCCTCTTTCTGTTGGTGGTACTACTAGTCTTTCAGTTATGAAAACTTAAAATTTCATAAGTCTTTAATAATTCCTAGTGCCTCATCTTCCATATCTAATCAGTTACCAAATCCTAGTGATTCTACCTCTATGTCACTCACATTTTCTTCCTCCTTTCTCTCCATTACTCTAGTCGAGACCCTCAAAATTTTTACTCCTTTGTACCATAAGTCTCTTAATAAGTCTTTCTACATCTAAAGTCCCACTTTTCCAACCACCCACAGAAAGGTAATGTGGTATAGTTGAAAGAATGCTGAACTTTAGACTCACAGGGCCTAAATTTGAATAATGTTTTCTACAAGTGGAGGGCCAAATTAAAACAAAATAAAACTGATCTCTTTCTAAGTCATTCTGGACTCTTGTGGAAAATATATGCACTATGCTTCAGCCCATTAGAAGAAAACACAAACACCCAGGAAGATAATGCTTATAATCAAAAAGAAATAAAAGAAAGAGCATGAAAATCAAAGATTAATTTTAATGACTTATAGAGACAAGGGAAATTGCTAATGCCATCCATAATTTGGCATTTGCTTACCTTTAAAACTTTCATGTAAAATCTCAATACATTCAGTGAACAAATGTACAACACTTGAGGCCATGGAAGCATCACTTTCCAGCCATGGATAGAAACGTTGATTGCTTTAAACAAAGAAATGAACAGTTAAAAATCAGAACACCAGTGATTAAATTTGCCTAACATGTGGGAAATCCTGAAAGATATTTAAAAAATATCAAGAGCAATAAGTTGTTGACATGACTAGTCTACTTAAAAGAGAGACCAAATTAGTTGGGCCACTCCTCTATTATTTCACTGTAGTTTTAGGGTTTGGCCTGGCACAGAGAGCATGTTACTGACAGTGTCATCAGTTGATATCCTTTTAGTCTTTCATTCCTCACACACTGTGACCATATTTCATACACACACACACACACACACACACACACACACACACACACACACACACAAAATAAATGATTACAACACACTGTTCCACCCATGGGCAAAGTAGAATTCAAATACCAAAAAAAAAAAAATAAAAATGTTTTTTCCTATGGAGAATTTCATTAAGATGTTCTTCATAGGAAAAAACAACACTGACTAAAATGCTAAATAATTCCAATTAGTCAAAAAATGAGATATAAATGTGAAATGAGTCACAATAAAAGCCACTTTGGGCTTGCCAAATCCATGTCAATTTCATATTATGTGGCCAATATCCCATAAAATTTCAATCACCACATTCTGAATCCCAGAAACTTCTGAACTATTTGATGGTACACATCTGACAAAATCAGATTCAGAATTTTAGACTCAAAAGGGAGCATATTCTAGGCATCATCTAATCCAACTTCCAACTCAATATAGAAACCCTCACTCTTCTAGCATCCTTGATAACTATTCTGCTAATATATTTTTATTGGCAAAAAGGCTTACTACTCCATTATCTCAGCTCATTATAGCTTTGAATTTCATGAAATTTTCTAAAGTTTGCAAAATAGTGTATTTATGTGATAAATCATGTTAAACTGGATGATTTGAAATTATTAATACTATTGTAAAAAAATTATAGTTATGGCTGTAAAAGAAACATTAAGTCATTATATATGTATAAATAAGTAATTTCAACATGCAACTTCTGAAACTTTGAAAACTATAAGCTTCGTGTAGCAGCACCCATATGAATCATGGTGGTCTATTTCTTTATCATGGACAATTGAAAGTGAACTTCAATTGTATCAACTTTCTTAGGATTAGCACAAAAATAAGAGTTGAGTGCAGGTAAACAAAAACAGTAAGAAAAAAAAGGAACAATAATTCAAAGGGCAATGTAAAGATGCATGATGGTATTAAAAGGCCCACAGGACATTATCAGTAATTATGCAAATGTGTGAAATGTAATAAAAGATATGGGGATATAGCCATAAAACACTTTTAACCACTTATATAATAAGAGGCAAGAGATGGCCAGCTTGAATTGCACATGATCACTTATAAAATATAAAAACAAAAACAAGAGGAAGGCCAAGTTATGTTTTCAAGACTCCAAATGAAGTATACATATTAAATAATGGACAAAAATTGTATGAGGTATGAGTATTTCAAGCTGCATCAACAGAGAAAACACATTAAAGAAGTCATGAACCATAAAAATGTCAGCAACAAATTTAAATCACTGTCAAGAAATATTTATTAAACACTAACATTAGAATGTGAATGCCTTGAAAGAGCAAGGGCTGCAACAGCAAGAGATAAAGAAATGCCATCAAAATAGCTGTCGATAACTCAAGTCTATCTGCCAAGACAAAGCCAGAAACTATATGAACACAATTACAAAACATTTTTCATACAAATAAAATCAGATCTAAACAACTGCATATCAACTGCTCAAGTATAAGACAAGTTAATACAATAAAAATGAGAATTAATCTATTTATTCAGGGCTATACCAATTAAACTACCAATAAATTATTTTATAGAGTTGGAAAAATAATAATAAAATTCATCTAGAAGGACAAAAGGATAAGAATACCAAGGGAATTCATAAAAAAAAAAATGCAAAGGGGCTTATTATATCAGACCTATATCTATATTATAAAGCAGTGGTCATCAAAACCACTTGGTAGTGGTTAAGAAATAGAGTAGTATTTCAGTGGAATAGGTTAGGGTATACAAGATACAGTACTCAATGACTATAGTGAGTTAATGTTTGATAAATCCAAAGACTCCAGTTTCTGGGATAAGAATTCACTATTTGACAAAAATTCCTGGGAAAAATAGAAAATAGTATGGGAGAAACAAGGCATCAACCAACACCTAATACCCTATACCCAGATAAGGTCAAAACGGGTTCATGATTTAGACATAAAGGGTGATATTATAATCAAATTAGGAGAGTAAGAGATAGTCTATCTGTCAGATTCTCAGAGAAAGGAAGAATTTATATCAACAAAGAACTAGAGAACATTATGAAAGACAAAAGATAATTTTTTATTAAATGAAATGTAAAAGGTTTGCACAAACAACACCACTGTAGCCAAGATTAGAAGGAAAGCAGAAAGCTGGGGAAAAATTTTTACAGCCTGTGTTTTTGATAAAGATCTTTTTTCTAAAATATTCAGAGAACTGACTCAAATTTATAACAATAAAAGTATGACAAATGGTCAAAGGATATAAACAGACAACTTTCAGATGAAGAAATTAAAGCTGTCTACAGTCATTTAAAAATTTTTCTAAATCACTACTGATTAGAGAAATGCAAATTAAGACCACTCTAGGTACCATTTCATGCCTCTCAGATTGGCTAAGATGACAGGAAAAAATAATGATAAATGTTGGAGAGGATATCAAAAAGCTGAGAGGTTATTGCATTACTGGTGGAGTTCTGAAATGATCCACCCATTCTGGATAGCAATTTGGAACTATACCCCAAGGGCTATAAAACTGTATATATAACCTTTGATCCAACAGTTTCACTACTTGGTCTATCTCCCAAAGAGAACATAAAAGAAAGAAAAGTACCCACATGTACAAAAATGTTTGTAACAGCCCTTTTCATAGTGGCAAGGCCTTGGAAATTGAGTGGATATCCATTATGATATATCAATGTAATGGAAAATTATTGTTCTACAAGAAATAATGAACAGACTGATTTCAGAAAAGTCTGGAGAGACTTACATGAACTGATGCTGACTGAAATGAGTTGAACTAAGAGGACAAGATTATAGGATGATCAACTGTGATGACTTAGTTCATTTCTTCTCAGCAATGTGGTGATTCAAGACAATTTCAATTGACATGAGATGGAAAATGTCATCCATATCCAGAGAGAAAACTATGGAAACTGAATATGGATTGAAGCATAATATTTTCACCGTTTTGTTTATTTTATTCTTTCTCATTTTTCCCCTTTTAATCTAATTTTTCTCACACAACATGACAAAAATAGAAATATATTTAAAAGAATTGCACATATTTAACCTATATCAGATTGCTTTCTGTCTTGGAGAGAGGGAGGTAAAGGAGTTAGGGAGAAAAATTGGAACTTAAAAGTCTTACAAAAATTAATGTTGAAAACTATTTTTACATGTATTTGGAAAAATAAAATAGTATTAAATAGTGTTTTTTAAAAAAGAGCAAAAGCTATTTTGTTTTTCTATTAGTATCTCCCATATGTAGTTCAGTTCCTGGCAGTAAACATTAATTCATTCTTCTGTTTTTGATCAGCTACTGTACTGAAGTTATTAGAGGCATAACTCAAGTATGTGAAAAAGAAAAATCTTTACCTATGATTAAGGAAACAACACTGAAAATATAATACTATAATACAATAAATCAACATTAAAACATCAGAGGAACTTGACATTGTATATTAAAATATCTAAATATTTACCTTGAATTGTCTTCTAAAACTAGAATCCATGGCTTGAAGAGCTGAACAATTAGTGAATGTAGAGATTTCAACACTAAAATAAGGTACAATAATTTTTAGAGAAGGACGGTATAGTTAAGCAATCTCACTCAAAAAAAGTATTTAAAAAAAATTAATATTCTCCTAATCTGAATATCACATTCATATGGTAACAATGTGACCACAGAAGGAAATGTTTTCATTTCTTTTAGTAAAATTTAATTAAATCAAATAACTATTTTTATTATAATTAAATTTCACATATGTAAGTGGATAGACAATTTTTTTCTTTCCCAGGATGGTTACTTAAACCTCTAGAACATTTTGTTCAAAGAAATAGTATGAACAATAAGATAAATATTAAAATTTTTCTCATCCCTTTGCCTTAAAGGAAGGTTAAGGACAAGCTGCATCAAACACTCATAATGTATGAATGACAGTGAGATATGATGAATTTCTCACACCCACACTATATATTTTCCATCTTTAATTTCTGACAGATGAAATATACAGCTTCATCACCAAAAAAAAAAAAAAAAAAAAAAAAAGGGACTTAAATGTCCTAACAACTCTTTTCAGATTTTTAAAAAAAAAGGTCAGTAAGTTTGGTTCCACATTGCACTAAAAGTTTATTACCTGCTCTACTGTTAGTTAATGGGTCTTGCCCCAAGCAAGTCATTTCAGAGGCAATTAGTCGTTTCACAAGATACTTCAATAATTTCCTCACATCAGCCACATAAGGAGTCCACTTTGAAAATAATCCAAAACTTTTAAAGTCCAACTTGGATAACCGTAACTTATAGAAAAAATTTGAAAGCCATTGTATTGTCTCCATTACCTGAAAGAATAATTAACAACCAACAAATTTTTTTGAGAACCTATTATGTTTACAGTACTGTACTAGGCATTATAGAAGTTTCCTGAAATGGTAACATTATACATATAAAAGATAACTACATAAAAGACTACATAAAGCATACAATAATGTTTTAAATGTTACTGAAGTTTAGAGATAGAAAGATCACTTTGAACTGAAGTGGAGGAATAGAAATTTCATCAGAAGATTAACTACATTTTAAAATAATCATTGTAGGATTTAAACAAGCAAGGACAGAGAGAAGGAAAGGGTAATATCATTCTAGGTACAGAAAAATGAAGAGATGGGAAATCATAAGGTTGATAATCAAATGAGACAAAAACAACAGAACACAAAAAGCAGATACATTTAGGTTTCTTTGTTCAACCTACAATTACAGTAGTATGAAAAACAGAGGAAGAGATTAGTTTAGGGCTAGAGATTTAAAAGACAAAAAATTATATACCTGTTCATCTGACAAGAGAATATTTGGAGAACTTGGAAATACAGGGTTCTCAGTTAGAGGGAGTGGACAGTCTCCTTCTTTGTTCTCAGATGAGAAGCAACCCAGAGCTTTCAGAGTTGCCTTCCAACATTCAGGACTCAGTAGTTGCTCAGCTGAGCCTTGGGTAAGAAAAAAACAAGTCATCATTATTACTATAATAACCATATTATATATAAATCTTCAGTCTGATATTTGGTATTACTAGGTAATAATAAGTTAAAAAAATTCCAAAATAAACATCTTATTTTGCCAAGACATTAAAATTATAAGATTAATGGTCTGGAATGAACCTTAAAAATGATCTGATATAGTTCCCTCATTTTATAGATGAAAATTGAAACTCAGAGAGATGAAATCCCATGGAGATGGAGTCACTTGCTATAGATTATATGGATAATCAATAAATAAGCATTTGCTATATATCCTAGGAATATACTATATGCCAGTTATTGGATTAAGTGCTGGGTATACAAAAACAAAATGAAACAATTCTGACCTCAATGAGTTTATATGCTATAAAGAAATTTCATTTGGAAGGGAGGCCACTAGGAACTGTGGAAAAGTAGAAAAGGCCTCATATAAAAGTTTGATACTTCAACTACATTTTGAAGGGGGGAAAAGGGTAAAAGTGAAAAGAAAGAGCATTCCAATCATGAGATAGAAGGCACTGGAAACAGGGAATGAAAAGTCATATGTGAAGAACAGAAAGAAAGTCACTCTGGCTGGACCAGAGAGTGTAGAAGCAAGAGTAAGTAGCAGAGAGAGACAGGATTACACACCACGAATTATCTCTGAAAACGTATATGAATACAGAATTGACATGGAAATTTTGTAATTTCCAATGTTTCCTAACAGTTTGGTTTTGACTGGGAATTGATGTTGTCAAGGCTAACTACCCTGGGCTGAGGTGTTGGCAAGGTAAGAATCTCTCAGTAGTCTGACCTTGACAAAAGGTGACCAAAGGGCTAAATGTTCTCCCATTTAAAGACCTAAGTCTGTTGATGAGAGAAAGAAGGCTAAAGAGCCGGTAAAGCAATCAACACAGAGGGGCTTCTGGAATACAACCTCAATCAGGAAGAACAGTCAGTTTCTAAGAGTTCCCTGTTTTCTACTTTTCACATAATTAAAATCTACAGACATACAATTCCATTTCTTCCAAGGGGTCAAAACAGGTATTAATAAGTACTTTTTCTGAAACTTTAAAAATGAAATTACATAATTCTTGACTAAGCAGATACAAATTTTTGATTTGCTGGTAATACTTTAAACTAATAAAAATTCTGGAAAAAATATAAGCAGAAAAAGTTGATGACAACATTTTATATCAATACATGAAGTACAATTCTTTTTATTTATTAAAGCTTTTTATTTTTCAAAACACATGCATGGACAATTCTTGGAACATTAGCTCTTACAAAATCTTATGTTCCAATTCCCCCCCCTTCTTCTACCCTATCCTCTAGATGGCAAGTAGTCCAATATATGTTAAACATGGTAGAAATACATGTTAAATCCAATATATGCACATATATTTATACAATTATCATGCCACACACACACACACACAAAATAAATCAAACCAGTAAAATAATAATAATCATTTTTAAAAAGAGAAGCAAAATAAAATGCAAGCAAACAATAAAAAGAGTAAAAATTCTATTTTATGTTGTGAACCATACTCAGTTCCCATAGTTCTCTCTGTAGGTGTAGATGGTTCTCTTTATCACAAGAACATTGGAACTGGTTTGAATCATCTCATGGAAAGAGCCACATCCATTAGAACTGATTATCGTATAATGTTATTGTTTCCGTGTACAATGATCTCCTGGTTCTGCTCATTTCACTTAGCATCAATTCATGTAAGTCTCTCCAGGCCTTTCTGAAATCATCCTGCTTATCATTTCTTCCACAACAATAATATTCCATAACATTCATGTACCACAATTTATTCAGTCATTCTCCAACTGATGGGCATCCATTCATTTTCCAGTTTCCAGTTTCTTGCCAGTACAAAGAGGGCTGCCACAAATATTTTTGCACATGTGGGTCCCTTTCCCTCCCTTAAGATTTCTTTGGGATATAGAAACACTATTGGGTCAAAGGGTATGTACAGTTTGATTGCCCTTTGGGCATGTTTCCAAACTGCTCCTCAGAATGCTTGGATCAGTTCACAACTCCATCAACAATGTATCAGTGTCCCAGTTTTCCCACATTCCCTTCAACATTGGTCATTATCTTTTTCTGTCATCTTAGCCAATTTGACAGGTATGTAGTGGTACCTCAGAGTTGTCTTAATTTACATTTCTCTGATCAATAGTGACTTAGAGCACCTTTTCATATGACTAGAAATAGTTTCAATTTCTTCATCTGAAAATTGCTTGTTCATATCCTTTGACCATTTATCAACTGATGAAATACAATTCTTTTGCAAGTATGAAATAAGAATAAGCTTAAAAAAATAAAACACGTGTATCTTTTTTATATCTCCTCCCTTAAATTTAAAGCTTATATTACTTTTAAAACAACAGCATGTACATAGCACATTTCACATTTGAGTATTCGTCCACTAATCAAAGTCAAAGGATAACACACACACACACACACACACACACACACACACACACACACACACACACACACATTCTTTCACTAATTTCCTAAAAGTGGATTCCCAGGGAACCAAACACACAAAATTTATAGTCTCAAACTTGTCCCCCATTTGAGTATGAATCATACAATTCAACAGGATTGGTATTGCCCCAATCCTATTCCCCAAATAGTTAGTATATGTGGGGAAGGTGATCACTATTTAACACATTAAAATTTAACAAAATTCCCATCCATTGAAATCTCATAGGAAAATCCTATTCTTCCTTTTCCTCTGTTTCCAATGAATGCTTTGGGGGACTTAAGGGGGAGGACTTTCATGACACACTTTTCTTGCCAAATATCAATAATTTTTATGAGTAAATTTAATTATCCATAAATTCAATTTCACAATAACAGATATAAAAAAAGAAAGAAAGAAAAAACACAATCTCTAGCTTTAAGGAGCTTATATTTTATTAGACAAGAAAAGAAATTTTTTATTCTAACTTGAAAGGGCAGTATGTTAACTGTGTGGTAATCTGATAATATTAGAATCTAGAATTAAATATACTTACTCTGCATGAGCAACCTTAGAATGTCACTGTACTGGTCAGGGAACTGGTACAGAAGGAGGTAAGTCCAGTGTTTACAGAAAATATTGAATGACATCAAAATGTCTTCATCCGGTTCAAGGCCCCAGGCAGTAAGTGCCAAATGAATGGACTCCAGAAGCCTGGTACGATCAGACAGAGGAGGTTTAGTGGAGTTTAACCATTGCTTAAGATCGAACTAAAAAGAAAAAAAAATAGGAAGGCGTGTTTATTTACAATAGAAAACTCAATGGAGTAGCAAAAAGGGTGGGGATATTTCTCTTCCAATTTAATTGAAAAGTCAATATACTTAATGATAACAATATTTGTTTACAAAATCTGAGTTGGCTGGATCAGGCAAATTTTGGGGGGACTAAATTTGGCCTTAGTCATCCAATTTCCTAAAAGAATTAAGACCCCAAAGATGTCAATATTATCAGGAATGACATAATATCATCCCATTTTAAAATATAGGCTCCTTAAAAAATGATTATTTTGTTTCTTCTCTTTGTATTCCCAGTAATCAGCAATATGTCTTATACATACTATGTATGCTTACTTTGTTGAAATTGCTAAATACTTTAAATATGTATCAAGAAATAACAACTAACATTAAGACTTACAGAGCACTTCAAAAATATTACCTCATTATGTCCTCACAATAACTTAGGAGATATTATTATTATTCTGATTGTACAGATTATAACAGCAACAAAAACAATAGCTCCACCTCCAAGCTATAGCTCTCTGATCTCCAAATCTTGTTATTTATTCATAAATTGATTTAAAATTGTATTTTGCTGCCTCAATGTTGCACACATTTATGCCAACAATTCCATAAGTTGCAAATAAAATTATATGATTCTTTTTAACTATACTGAAAATAATACAATACATAAGACTAGTAAAAAATGTTTTCTGACATGATAATATGAAAGATACACTATTACCTTGACCTACCATAGACAAATAATTTACTATGGAATGATTAGAACATCCTTCAAATTAGCACCTAAAGTGCAGGATTTACATCAAACAATTTAAAAATATTATTATGGCCCCAAACTGTCAAAACAACGCTTGCATATTAAAAAGGCTAGAGTTTAATTTTAAGATATTTTCTCTCATTAATATGGTAAGTCTCTGGCTCATTAAGATATTCAAATTTCATGGATTCAAAAGTTGCCGTATTTAGGCCATTGGCAGTAATCTGAAATTCATTTTCTCGGATAAAATTATTAGCATGGCATAAGTGTGTTAAGTTCTTAGAAGGCAAGTTGTTTCAAGAAAAAGGCATTACACTGACTTAGAAGGCTTTTTGTTAAGTATGCAAAACATTTGACAAAGTAAATCATAAATGAAGAGGAAATGTTCATAATTATTTCAGAGTATTTTTCCCTAAATAAATTCTATTGTTATCACGATAGACATTTATAAATTCTTTAAAAGATAAAAAATATTGGGGGTTTGTCTTTAATTCTACATAAAACAATTATGTCCAACATGCCACCCAAGGCATACTGAAGTATCAACTTGAAATAGGAAGGAAATCCCTAATGCCAAAATCTGATAAGATACCATATGGATGATGACAGCATAGCAGAAGTTATACTGTCAGTCAGAATCCTACTATTCCTTTTTATCCTAAAGTTAGGAATAAAATTACTGTTTATATTATGATTATTAATATTTTACCTTAGTTAGCAGCATGAAAATCATATCACTATTGTCTTCACTTAGAAACTTCACCACTTTTTCATACAAGTTTATGAACTCTTCAGGTGCAGCAACTGGAGTAAAATAAGGAGAGAGTAGAGTACAAAGTCTTCTGTTCTTCAAAATTGTCTGGAGCAGACGTTTACACTCCGATTTGGTATCACTGATAAACACCTTGACAAGTGAAAAAGAAGTTGTTTACAAAATAGAATTCTCCATTTTTTTGGGGGGGGGTACCAACTGAGCTCCTAGGATACTGAAATGTCTCAAAGTTCAACTTCTGGTTGATTCCACTATACTGGAGAGGTTCTGAAGACAGGTCCAGATTGAAGGTCTGTCTGTCATCAAAGAACTAGCCTCATTCCAAATTCACAGAAGCTTATCAACTCCAAGAGGGTTTTTGTTTTTTGTTTTTTGTTTTTTTTTTTTTTGAGCTATCACAATAGGATTGTGATTCATGTCAATGGGAAACAATAACCCACACTAGAGATGTCAAACTGACAGTCAAGGATCTCAAAATGTGGCAAAAAATCCCCATGCAATCTGAGTGAGATTAAAATATAACTGGGAAATGTCTAACAAAATAAATAAAAATACAATACATTGTACTTAATGTCACACAAAATTTTGGGTAATAATTTTTTTTTAAGTAGAGGGGCATCAAAAGATTAGCTATTAAGTCTTAAGTCAACATCAACTTTACCTGTTTGATAAAAGCACATGGGGTATCAAAATGCGAAAATTCAGTAAATATGAACTCATGAAATACATCTTACCTGTCCTAAGATCTCAATGCAGGAGGTAAAGAACTGTCTTGTAGGAGGGTGACGTTGTGTCTCATCACACACGTACTCCACAACTGTAAAGAAGAGGCTAATACCAACTTTCTGAATACCAGGTGTAGGCTGCAACTTATATGCATTCACTAAGGCCCTGGAAGAAAATGGGAAAAAATATTATTACTGATAGAAAAAATCACAATTCTTAAGAACGTTTCCTTATGTTCCTTCCATTTTTTCCTCTGGCAAAATTTGTGTAGGTAGTCTAAGGCTCTCTATTAATAATTTCATTCATTCCATAGGGGCAATTATTTACCTACCCCATTTTCATGATAGCTTTACATGTCATCTTTTGAGCATCTATGAATTTCTGGTTCTTCTAGGACAAGCTCAACCTTAATAAAAACAAGCTCAAATTAACCCACTTTTCCTACTCTTGAGTTTGCAGTTAAATATTTTGTATGCATTGTTTGTATTATTCAACTACACATTATCTACAAAGTATATGTCATTATAATCTTGATTCTAAGCTCTTTAGGTCAGGTCCTCTAGTGTTCTACTGTATTGCTCCAAGTATGTATACAAGACAAGAATTAAGTTTTTAACTTAAGAATCAAATCTTCAATGTTGCAGTATAAACATCAAGAGAATAAAAGAAATGTTTTTCATTAAAAATCTTTGTTTATTTTCAGAGTTTAAAAAAGAGTTGTAAATTCTCTAAAAGGCAACACCTGGGAGCAGCAGGCACTGTAGTTTTTGCCCATCCTGCTCCTCTGCAGAGTCCTCCCCTGCCTTGCACTAGTAGGTCTAAGTGGAGAATAATCCTGAGAACAAGCAGGGATTCAATTTTCCATAAAGGATGAACATGAGAAAAGATGACTAAAGGAGGCAGAAGTGGAAAGAATCCTGGATCTGGAGTACAAAAACCTGGGTTCACAGGCCTTGCTATTCCCTTTCTGTGTGACTTTGAGCAAGACACTTAGCCTCTTAGGACCTGTTTTCTTATCTGTAACTCAGTGACCTCCAACATATCTTTCCAATTTTCAGTGTAGGACCTGAGAATTATCCTTTAACAACTACTGCATCCTTTAGAGTTCTGATTCTCTTGAATATCTCTAATACAAACCTGGCTTACAACATGTGCACGTTGCTTGAAATATATAAAACAACTGAAAATATTAGGGGATATTATTGCAAAATGCTGATTTGAAAATACTAATTAAGGCTAGGTGACACTGTTTATTAACACAATAACACATTCATAAATAAATTCAAATTTAAATCTACATTCTTCCAGAAAGGAGACTTAATGATGTCTTTAAAAACTTACGTAATCAAGTTCTCAGCATGCACAGCTGCTTCCACAATATTCTGTGATGGTGGCTTGGAGGCTTCTGCTTCTAACTGCTTCACTTCTTTACGTAACACATGAAGTTGTTGACTAATAGCCTCATTCTTATGCTTACCTTCAAACTGACAAAAATTTTAATGACTTCAATAAAAGAATGTTAAAAAATATTTAAAACTAACTCCTGCCTTTCCTGAGCTCCCACCATCTACAAAACTGGAATTGTTCAAATCATCATTTGAGCTCAGAGAACTATTTTTCATCTTTTTTTGTGGTTATAACTGTCTAATTTCTATTTATATACATATCACCTCTCATACTAGACTGTAAGTTCCATGAAAGCAGGGACTGTGCATTATTATTGTATAACTCCTGTCATCTACTAGGATGCTTTACAAATAACAGAACCCCCAATATGTTTGTTTAAAGTTAAAGAAAAAAAAATCACACAAAAGTGGGTTAAGAGGAAGGCACTAAAATTCAGAAAGATCATGGCCAAATGCTGAAACCCCCAAATCAAGGAGAAAATATTACAAGCAACAAAAAAAAATAATTCAAATATAGTAGAGTCACAATTATAATCACTTACAATTATAAAACATTCCGCAGTGGCTACTTTAAAAGACTGCTCTTAGAACACTATATATTGAAAGCAAAACAACTAAGGTTGTAGCCAAAAATATCAGATCTAGCAAAGTTAAGTATATATGTATAGTGTGTGTGTGTGTGTATGCAAAAATCTTCCAAATTTATAAATAAGAAGGGAAAGGAACAGTATTTGGAATATAGAAGGATGTGCAAACTAACAGGAATGGGATAAGGTATGTGGATTAATGAGATAAAGAGGGAAGGAAATGGTAGAGGGAGAGGATAACAGAGGGATCCTTGGGGAAAAGATTAGGAAGAAGAGGAGGGGGAATAGGTTAAGTAATAGAAAGATAAGGTGGTGGGTAGAAGTAAAGCAGAAGAGTCAGCAAGGATAGAAAATAAGATGGACACACAAACATAACAGTAATGATCAAGAGTAGAATTTATTAGAAAAAAAAAGAGTAGGAACAATCATTGATCTCAGACAAAGTTAAGTTAAAATATATTTAATCAGAGGCAGAGCCATGATGGTAGTAGGGTAAAGGCAGGATCTTGTCCAATCTCTCTCTCAAAACAACTTCAAATTCCTTTCAATAATGACTCAAGCAAATTTTGGAGCACTAGAATACCCAAAAAGATGGAGTAGAACATTTTCAATTCAAAGGCAGTTTAGAAGGTCAGCAGAAAAGGTCTTTGGAACCAGAATAGGAGCCCAGTGTGCAATCCCAGTGCAGGCTGCCAATGCAGTTAAACCATGACCCCAACCCCAGCTTCAATAAAGTAGAACCACTGAATCAGTGGTAATGCTGTGACTTTCAGGTCTCTCAATTGCATGACACCAAAGAGGACTTCAAAGGTCTATGGCAACAGGGCAGGAGTCAAGCATGGAACCCCAGTGCAGGGTCCACCAACGCAACTCCGGCCACAGCACCAACTAATAAGCAGGACTCCGTTAGTTTGGCACTCTAGAGCTTTCAACTACAGTGGGGCAGATCCAGGCTAGAAAAGAAAGCTTGTAGTCAGGTTCCTAGAAGGATCTCTGAAAACAGCTTGAGACAGTGCACCTCCACCATGGAAACAGAGTCCTATTTTAACAAAGAGTAAAAAGCCAAGTAATAGGCTAGGAAAACAAGCAAACAACAAAAAAAAAAAAGTTTCTGACCATTTAAAGTTACTATGGTGACAAGAAAAATCAAAACACACACTCAGAAAATAACAACAAAGTCAAAGCTCCTATATCCAAACTCCAAGAAAAACAATAATTGGGCTCAGGCTATGGAAGAGCTTCAAAAGGATCTTTGAAGAACAAGTAAGAGAGATAGAGGAAAAATTAGGTAAAAAATTGAGAATGGTACAAAAGGAAAAACAAAAAGTAAATGAGGAAAAGAATGCCTTACAAAGCAAAAGGCCAAATAGGAAAGGAGGTACAAAAGCTCACAGAAGAAAGTAATTTCTTAAAAATTAGAATTGAACAAAAAGAAGCTAATGATTTTCTAAGAAATCAAGATACAATAAAACAAAATTTTTTAAAAAAATGAGAAAATAGGGAAAAAAAGTGAAATACCTTACTGGAAAAACAACTGACCTGGAAAATATATCCAAGAGAGATAATTTTAAAATTATTGGTCTACCTGAAAGTCATGATTAACACACACACACACACACACAAAAGAGCCCAGACATCATCTTTCAAGAAACTGTCCTGATATTCTAGAACCAAAGGGTTCTAGAAACTGAAAGAATTCACCAATCACCTCCTGAAAGAGATCCCAAAATGAAAACTTTCAGGAACATTTATAACCAAATTCTGGAATTTCCAGATGAAGGAGAAAATATTACAAGCATTCAGAAACAAAAAATTCAAGTATAGTGAAGCCATAGTCAGAATAACACAAGATTTAGCAGCTTCTACATTAAAGGACCAGAGGGCTTGGAATATGATATTCTGGAGAGCAATGGAATAAAGATTACTACCCAATAAATTCCCTCATAAAGAGGAAGCAGTTAGCAGATTGGATCATAAGTCAGAATCCTACTATATGTTGTTTACAGGAAACACACCTGAAACAGGATGATACATTCAAACTAAAAGTAAAAGAGTGGAGCAGAATCTATTATGCTTCAGGAAAAGCCAAAAAAGCAGGGGTAGCCATCCTCATCTCAGATCAAGCAAAAACAAAAAAATTGATCTAATTAAAAGAGATAAGGAAGGGCATTATATCCTGCTAAAGGGTAGCATCAATAATGAAGCAGTATCAATATTAAACATATACTCACCAAGTGGTGCAGCATCTAAATTCTTAAAAGAGAAATTAAGAGAGCTGCAAGAAGAAATAGACAGCAAAAAAATAGTGGGAGATTTCAACCTTGCACTCTCAGAATTAGATAAATCAAACCACAAAATAAATAAGAAAGAAGTCAAAGAGGTAAATAAAATACTAGAAAAGTTTGATATGATAGATCTTTGGCGAAAGCTAAATGGAGACAGAAGGGAGTATACTTTCTTCTCAGCAGTTCATGAAACCTAGACAAAAATTGATCATATACTAGGACATAAAAACCTCAAAATCAAATGCAGTAAGGCAGAAATAGTATATGCATCCTTTTCAGACCACAATGCAATTAAAATTAACATTTAAGCCAGGTGAAAATAATTGGAAACTAAATAATCTTATACTAAAGAATGATTGGGTAAAACAGCAAATCATAGACATAATTAATAACTTCACCCAAGAAAATGACAATAGTGAGACATCATACCAAAATGTGTGGGATACAGCCAAAGCAGTAATAAGGGGAAGCTTTATATCTCTACAAACCTACTTGCATAAAATAGAGAAAGAGAGAGCCAACAAATTGGGCTTACAACTAAAATTGCTAGAAAAGGAACAAATTAAAAACCTCCAGACAAACACAAAACTTGAAATTCTAAAATTAAAAGGTGAGATTAATAAAATTGAAAGTAAAAAAAAAAAAAAAACTATTTAATTAATTAATAAAACTAAGAGTTGGTTCTATGAAAAAACCAACAAAATAGACAAACCCTTAGTAAACCTGATTAAAAAAAGGAACGATAAAAAGCAAATTGTTAATCTTGAAAATGAAAAGGGAGAACTCACCACTAATGAAGAGGAAATTAGAACAATAGTTAGGAACTACTTTGCTCAACTTTATGCCAATTAATTCGATAACTTAAATGAAATGGAAGAATACCTTCAAAATTATAGCTTGCCCAGATTAACAAAGGAAGAAGTAAGTAGTCTAAATAGTCCCATCTCAGAAAAAGAAATAGAACAAGCTATTAACCAACTCCCTAAGAAAAAATCCCCAGGACCAGATGGATTCACATGTGAATTCTACCAAACATTTAAAAAACAACTAACTCCAATGCTATATAAACTATTTGAAAAAATAGGGATTGAAGGAGTCCTACCAAATTCCTTTTATGACACAGACATGGTACTGATACCTAAACCAGGTAGATCGAAAACTGAGAAAGAAAACTATAGACCAATTTCCTTAATGAATATT
This sequence comes from Sminthopsis crassicaudata, assembly GCF_048593235.1. Classification (NCBI taxonomy): domain Eukaryota; kingdom Metazoa; phylum Chordata; class Mammalia; order Dasyuromorphia; family Dasyuridae; genus Sminthopsis; species Sminthopsis crassicaudata. Next base: position 367,200,275 of record NC_133617.1, read on the forward strand.
GATGCTAAAATCTTAAATAAGATATTAGCAAAAAGACTTCAGAAAATCATCCCCAGGATAATGCACTATGATCAAGTAGGATTTATACCAGGAATGCAGGGCTGGTTTAATATTAGGAAAACTATTAGAATAATTGACCATATTAATAATCAAATTAATAAAAACCATATGATCATCTCAATAGATGCAGAAAAAGCATTTGATAAAATCCAACATCCATTCCTACTAAAAACGCTTGAGAGTATAGGAATAAATGGACTATTCCTTAAAATAATAAGGAGCAGATATTTAAAACCGTCAGTAAACATCATATGTAATGGTGATAAACTGGAACCTTTCCCAGTAAGATCAGGAGTGAAACAAGGTTGCCCACTATCACCATTACTATTCAACATTGTACTAGAAATGCTAGCCTCGGCAATATGAGCCGAGAAAGAGATTCAAGTAATTAGAGTAGGAAATGAGGAAATCAAACTATCACTCTTTGCAGATGACATGATGGTATACTTAGAGAACCCCAAAGACTCTGCTAAAAAGCTATTAGAAATAACTCAGAATTTTAGCAAAGTTGCAGGATACAAAATAAATCCACATAAATCCTCAGTATTTTTATAAATTATCAACACAATCCAACAGCAAGAGATACAAAGAGAAATTCCATTCAAAATAACGGTCGATAGTATAAAATATTTGGGAATATATCTACCAAAGGAAAGTCAGGAATTATATGAGCAAAACTACAAAACACTTGCCACAAAAATAAAGTCAGATTTAAATAATTGGAAAGACATTCAGTGCTCTTGGATAGGCCCAGAGAATATAATCAAGATGACAATACTCCCTAAACTAATCTATTTATTTAGTGCTATACCAATCAGACTCCCAAGAAACTATTATAATGACCTAGAAAAAATAACAACAGAATTCATATGGAACAACAAAAGGTCGAGAATTTCAAGGGAAGTAATGAAAAAAAAAATTAAATGAAGGTGGTCTAGCTGTACCTGATCTAGAACTATATTATAAAGCAACAGTCACCAAAACCATTTGGTATTAGCTAAGAAATAGACTAGTTGATCAGTGGAATAGGTTAAGTTTACAGGGCAAGATAGTGAATAAAAATAGCAATCTAGTGTTTGACAAACCCAAACATCCCAACTTTTGGGATAAGAATTTATTATTTGACAAAAACTGCTGGGAAAACTGGAAATTAGTATGGCAGAAACTAGGCATGGACCCACATTTAACACCACATACTAAGATAGGATCAAAATGGGTCCAAGATTTAGGCATAAAGAACAAAATCATAAATAAATTGGAGGAACATGGGATAGTCTACCTCTCAGACTTCAGGAGGAGGAAGGAATTTGTGTCCAAGGGAGAACTAGAGACCATTATTGATCACAAAATAGAACATTTTGATTACACCAAATTAGAAAGTTTCTGCACAAACAAAACTAATGCAAACAAGATTAGAAGGGAAGTAACAAATTGGGAAAACATTTTTACAGTTAAAGGTTCTGATAAAGGCCTCATCGCCAAAATATACAGAGAATTGACTTTAATTTATAAGAAATCAAGCCATTCTCCAATTGATAAATGGTCAAAGGATATAAACAGACATTTTTCAGATGATGAAATTGAAACTATTTCCACTCATATGAAAGAGTGTTCCAAATCACTATTGATCAGAGAAATGCAAATTAAGACAACTCTGAGATACCATTATATACCTGTCAGATTGGCTAAGATGACAGGAACAAATAATGATGAATGTTGGAGGGGATGTGGGAAAACTGGGACACTAATACATTGTTGGTGGAGTTGTGAAAGAATCCAACCATTCTGGAGAGCAATCTGGAATTATGCCCAAAAAGTTATCAAAATGTGCATACCCTTTGACCCAGCAGTGCTACTCCTGGGCTTATATCCCAAGGAAATACTAAAGAAGGGAAAGGGACCTGTATGTGCCAAAATGTTTGTGGCAGCCCTTTTCATAGTGGCTAGAAACTGGAAAATGAATGGATGTCCATCAATTGGAGAATGGTTGGGTAAATTATGGTATATAAATGTTATGGAATATTATTGTTCTCTAAGAAATGACCAACAGGAGGAATACAGAGAGGCCTGGAGAGACATCAACTGATGCTAAGTGAAACGAGCAGAACCAGAAGATCATTATACACTTCAACAATGATACTGTATGAGGATGTATTCTGATGGAAGTGGATATCTTCAACATAGAGAAGAGCTAATCCAATTCCAATTGATCAATGATGGACAGAATCAGCTACATCCAGAAAAGGAATACTGGGAAATGAGTATAAACTGTGAGCACTGTTTTCTTTTGTTTTGTTTTGTTTTTCTTCCCAGATTATTTTTAGCTTCCGAATACAATTCTTCCTTTGCAACAACAACAACAACAACAAAATTCAGTTCTGCACATATATATTGTACCTAGGATATACTATAAAATATTTAATATGTATGGGAATGCCTGCCATCTGGGGGAGGGGGTGGAGGGAAGGAGGGGAAAAATTTGGAACAGAAGGGAGTACAACGGATAATGTTGTTAAAAAAAAATTACCTATGAATATGTACTGTCAAAGAAAATTTTATAATTATAAAAATTAATAAAAATAAAAAAATTTTTAAAAAAGATTATTACCCAAGAATCACCTACCCAGAAAAACTGAGTAAAATCCTTCAGGGGAAAGGGTGGAAATTCTATGAAATAAAGGATTTTCAAGCAGTTGTGGTTAAACACACACACACATACACACACACACACATACACACACACACACACACACACACACACACACACACACACACACACATACACAAAACTGAATAGAAAATTTAATTTTCAAATACAAGAAACTTGCCCAGGATCGCACAGTTAGTAAATGAACTCAAGACAATGAGTGCATTGTGTCTGAATACAGATTGAATTACTTATTCATTCTCTCTCCTCTCTCCCTCTTCCTCTCTTTTACCTTTTTTAACTTTATTTTTCTTGAGCTTTTGTTTGTTTTTCATTACAATGAGAGATCTACGTTTTCTTTCACAACATGACCTTTATGAAATGTTTTGCATAACTTCACATATAGCTTCTTAATTGGGGATGGGATAAGGGAGAGAACCTGAAACTCAAAAGTTTTAAAAACAAATGTAAAATAATTGTTTTAAAGCTAACTAGGAGAAAATATTTAATAAATATAATCTTTAAAAATAAATAATGTGCTTGTTGGTGGAATTGTGAATACATCCAGCCATTCTGGAGAGCAATTTGGAACTATGCTCAATAAGTTATCAAACTGTGTATGCCCTCTGACCCAGCAGTGTTACTACTGGGCTTATATCCTAAAGAGATCTTCCCCCCCCCCCCCATATCTAATAGGTTTTATTTACCAGATATTTGCATGGGTAATTTTACAACAATGACAATTGCCAAACCATTTGTTCCAATTTTTCCCCTCCTTCCCTCCCCCCCAGATGGCAGGTTGACCAATACATGTTAAATATGTTAGAGTACAAATTAAATACTATATATATATATATATATATATATGTATATATACATGACCAAACAGTTGTTTTGCTGAACAAAAAGAATCGGATTTTGAAATAGTGTACATTTAGTCTATGAAGGAAATCCAAAACACAGGTGGACAAAAATAGAGGGATTGGGAATTCTATGTAGTGGTTCATAGTCATCTCCCAGAGTTCTTTCTCTGGGTGTAGCTGGTTCAGTTCATTACTGCTCTATTGGAACTGATTTGGTTCATCTCATTGTTGAAGAGGGCCACGTTCATCAGAATTGATCATCATACAGTATTGTTGTTGAAGTATATAATGATCTCCTGGTCCTGCTCATTTCACTCAGCATCAGTTCATGTAAGTCTCTCCAGGCCTTTATGAAATCATCCTGTTGGGTCATTTCTTGCAGAACAATAATATTCCATATTATTCATATACCACAATTTATTTAGCCAATCTCCAATTGATGGGCATCCACATACTTTCCAGTTTCTGGCCACCACAAAGAGAGCTGCCAAAACATTCTTGCACATACAGGTCCCTTTCCCTTCTTTAAGATCTCTTTAGGATACAAACCTAGTAGCAACGTTGCTGGATCAAAGGGTATGCACAGTTTGATAACTTTTTGAGCATAGTTCCAAATTGTTCTCCAGAATGGCTGGATGTATTCGCAGTTCCACCAACAATGTATCAGTGTCCTTGTTTTCCCACATCCCCTCCAACATTCTGCATTACCTTTCCCTGTCATTCTAGCCAATCTGACAGGTGTGTAGTGGTATCACAGAGTTGTCTTAATTTGCATTTCTCTTATTAATAATGTCAAAGAGATCTTAAAGAAGGGAAAGGGACCTGTATGTGCAAGAATATTTGTGGCAGCCCTCTTTGTAGTGGCCAGAAACTGGAAACTGAGTGGCTGCCCATCAATTGGAGAATGGCTGAATAAAGTGTGGTATATGAATATTATAGAATATTATTATTCTTTAAGAAATGACCAACAGGATGATTTCAGAAAAGCCTGGAGAGATTTACATGAACTGATGCTGAGTGAAATGAGCAGGACTAGGAGATCATTATATACTTCATCAACAATACTGTATGATGATCAATTCTGATGAACGTGGCCCTCTTCAACAATGAGATGAACCAAATCAGTTCCAAAAGAGCAGTAATGAACTGAACCAGCTACACCCAGAGAAAGACCTCTGGGAGATGACTATGAACCACTACATAGAATTCCCAATCCCTCTATTTTTGTCCACCTGCATTTTTGATTTCCTTCACAGGCTAAGTGTACACTATTTCAAAATCCGATTCTTTTTGTACAGCAAAACAACTATTTGGACATGTATACATATATTGTATTTAATTTATACTTTAACATATTTAACATGTATTGGTCAACCTGCCATGGGGGGGAGGACGAGGGGAAGGGGGAAAAATTAGAACAAAAGGTTTGGCAATTATCAATGTTGTAAAATTACCCATGCATATATCTGGTAAATAAAAACCATTAAAAAATAAATAAATAAATAGATGATGTGCAACCAAAAATATTTAATCAAATGTTAATCAGAGTTAAAATACATTTAATTTAAAAAGAAACATAGGGAAACTACACTATATTTCAGCCCCATTAATCAATACTGTTTTAAATGAATTAAAATAACTAGATAGGATACAGTTGGAATACTGCTATGATGTAGGAAATGATAAACTGGTAGACTTAGAAAATTTTGGAGACTTGGACTTATGAAAGATGATATTATTCACCTTCTGAAAAACAGAGAACAAACAAATGTACATTTGTCTTACATAGATGTATATGAATGTACATGTGTGTATATGTGCGTGATTATAAATATCTATGTATATGAATGTGTATGTGTATGTGTGCATACATATAAATATATCAGGACTTAATTGTAGCCTTCTTGGGAGAAGTGACAGGAGGAAAGTGGGAAAGGGCAGCAGAGAACAAAAGAAAACCTACAAGGAGCAAAGATACACAGCTCCAAATACAGTGTATTTATTATATAAGCTTCATTGAAATAAAAATTTATTGTTTCATATGTTGAATTTTCTTTTATGTTCTGTTCACATGGCAAATTTTTTTTTCTGTTTGTAATGAAGTTTTAAATAAATTAATTAACTTGGTGGGGGAAGAGTTCCCCAGAAGGTAAGACTTTAGTTGAAACTGGAAGGAAGCAGGAGAAGCAAAAAGAAGATAAAGAGAAAGAGAATTCTAAGCATGAGGAAAAACCAGTGAAAACGCAGTTGGGAAAAGGGAGTATATCATGTGTGAGAAAGAGCAAGAAGCTAACTTGTAAGAGAACTTTAAAGGTGGGAGGAAGTCACATTATGAAAGATTTTAAAAACCAAACTGAGGATTTTGTATTTAGGTTAAAGATGCCCTAGAGCTGAATAAGGAATAGACATGACATAGTTAGATCTGTGCTTCAACAAGATCAGTTTTACAGGGAGCAGAGAATGGAATGGACTGGAGAACTGAGGTGGGTAGACTCACCAGCAATTTATACAAAAGTCCAGGCATGAAAGCAGGAAGGCCCTGCAACAGAATGGAGGCAGTGTCATAGAAGAAAAAAGGGCAGAATGAAAAGAATTTGGGAAGTGAGGCTATGGAGAGTAAGGGTGAGAAGTCAAGGATTGTTGCAGGTCTAGATGCTTAGGAAGATGGCAATACCGTTACCAGTACTAGGTAAGTTAGGATAATGATCTCAGGTTGGATATGTAGAATTTGAGATGTCTACTATACATCTAGTTCTAGATGCCCAGCAGGAAGTAGAAGACAGGAGACTCAGTCAAGAGAGAGAGGTTAGGGCTGGGGTGTACAAATAAGGATTGTTTCAGATGTGTCTTGGGGATACTTATGCCTTAAGTTGGCAAGCACTGGTTTGAACCATATAATAATACTGTAAAAAGAAGTGCAAATTAACAAGATCATATGATGATCAATTCTGATGGACGTGGCTGTCTTCAACAACGAGATGATCTAGACCAGTTCCAGTGATCTTGTGATGAAGAGAGCCATCTACACCCAGAGAGAGAACTGTGGGAACTGAGTGTGGATCGCAACATAGCATTTTCACTCTTTTTGTTGTTGTTTGCTTGCATTTTATTTTTTCTCATTTTTTCTATTGATTTTTCTTATGCAGCAATACAATTGCATAAATATTGCCATCTGGGGAAAGAGAGGAAAAAATTGGAACACAAGGTTTTGCAAGGGCTAATGTTGAAGAATTGAACATGTATTATGTTTTGAAAAATAAAAAGCTTTAATAAAGGAAAAATAAGGAAATATTCTCAAACTTGAGGGGGAGAGTACAAAATAGGCCTCTAAAAAAATCAGAAGGCTTAAAAGAGACTGATTCGATATTTAATTTGTAGACATCTAAATTTATCATTTTCCCATACTGCTCCCACCACGGTATCTAGGTCTCTCTGATTTTTTTGGCTAAATAAATCAACCCATAATTACAAGTTTTAAACAATAGAATAGAACAAAGGAAAGACTGAAAGTCATTTTACTTGAGTCATTTATAACTACCAAAAAATTCAAAAAGCTGGGAAGAATAAGCTAAGAGGGGATTCTAAAATTGTGCAAAGGGGGCTAGAAATTCACTTTCATATCTAGGTTGTAAATATGAACATAATCTTCACATGACAGTAAATCAAGAACTGCATCACAGTACAGGAATGCAATAAAAGGCACCCTGCCACAAAGTAATCTGTTTCCTTAGGGAAAATCACTGAATATTAGGAGAGGGGACCAAAAGGGAAGCACGTTCACTTTCCCATGAAATGTGTTCAGCTTTTCTCAGTCTAAAATAAACTAAATGCATTTGCAGAAAGATGGAAATTTCCAAGGTCCTCCTTGACACAAAAATTATTAACAAACCGAGTAATTTCAGAACAATCAGCATTCTAAGATAAATTATTAAATGAACCTTTAAATATATCCAAATATAAACTACATAATGAAGATTCTTAAAGAAGGTAAAGAAATTCCAAGTCTCCATAAGGCAGGTATTCCTAAGCAAAATACTGTCTCACTGAAACACAAGCGAGAAAAATAAGGGGCATCTATATAACCCTTTAAAGTTTACAATTCTCTCTTAAACCTCCCAAAAAAGCACACTGAGATGAGGCAACTAGGTGGCAAAGTGTATAGAGCACCAGCCCTGAAGTCAAAGAGGATCAGAGTTCAAGTCTGACCTCAGACACTTAACACTTCCTAGCTATGTGACCCTGGGCAAGTCACTTAACCCCAATTGCCTCAATAACAACAACAACAACAACAAAATAGAGTGAGATGAATATTATAGGGATTATTTTCCATCTCATACACACAGGAAAGTTGCCTTCAGAAGGAAAGTCAAATAACTTGCCCATCAAGTAACTTCCCCAGCCTTACCCTATTAATAAGTGACAAAGGAAGATAGGGACCTAGGACTTACTGCCCCAAGTTCAGCACTCTTAACTTCTTAGAGCCAAATGCTGCCTTACACTTTATTTTCACTGTTTTCTACCTGGCTAGCACCTGAATTTGTAAAATCATAGCAAGGATATCTGAGGATATCAATCAGTATTCAAAAGAATCTTTCTGAGGGAGGCAGCTAAGAAATTTGAATTCTGTAATAAAAGAAAGCAGCTACTTATCAGCTACTGTACTTGATTGTTCACTAGCAGAACAAAAGATCCAAAGCAGCATTCTAATTTTGACAATGAAATCACAAAAGAAAAGTCACTCTCAAGAATTATATGATCAGATATATTATTTATGGAGGGTGATACTTAAATGTTTAAGTACTATATTTTCATGCAATAAAAATAACTAACTCGAGGCAGCTACATAGCAATAGCAGATAAAGATCACTAGCCCTTAAGTCAGGAGCACCTGAATTCAAATCCGACCCCAGACACTTGATACGCCTAGCTGTGTGACCCTAGACAAGTCACTTAACCCAAATTGACTCAGCAAAATTTAAAATAAATAACTCACATTTACATAGCACTTTAAGGCTTACAAATAATAATCCCTGGATGTAGATAACACAAGTATTAATATTCCCATTTTACAGATGAGTAAGCTGAGGTTCATCAAGATTCTAAGACTTGCTCATGGTCATACAGCCACTACATGTCAAAGCTGAGGTTTAAATTGAAGTTTCCCTGTTTCAAGTACAGTCTTCTTTTTATTATCCCACAATGATATATGTTGTAAGAATCCTGATGGGGCTGATGGTATAGAAAGTAGTCATTGTTACAACAAAACTAACCAACTCAATGGACCCAAACCTCATGGTAACCAAAATTTGATTCTCTTTCCTAAATTTGTCTTAGAAGAAAGCTGCTAACAGATGCTAGACTAAGTTTCCATCTAATTCCCATCCCTACTAAGCACAAAATACTAGTCTGGACAACAATGAGTCAGAGGTTTCTGTGCAATTATCCAATTGAGGCTAGGACTGTAAGATTTCCATACTAGAAGAATAAGATGAAAAATGTATTTTTTTGTGTGTATATTGTACAAACTAAAGCATGGATCTGAACTCACAGTTCTCAGAGTCCATCAGCATATAAACACATATATTAACTAATCCCAGAATTAATGAAGACAAAATCTGATTGGATCACATTAGAGATCCTATCTCACTCACAAAGGAAAGTTGCTTTCAAAAGCTAGAGTGGCTATGAATCATAGCACACTATGATTCATAATCAATTCATAATCAAAATAGGAAAATATATTGTAGGTATAAATAAGATGCATATAGTAACAAAGATGACCTCCAAGAAAGAAGTAGTATAAAAGTATAAAAAAAAAATCTCTGAAGCTATGTAGGATAAAAGAAAAAAAGAGGTGGTACACTCATGTTGCAAAAATTAGAGGCAACTGATAAATCAGATGGCACTTTGATATCCCAGAGATAAGAAAAGAATCAGCAGAAGGCCTCTAGCCTATTTGGTAAATGTTCTATGGAAGATCTATGGAACTTTGTAGGTAAAAAAAAACATGGAAAGGTTACAATCTGCATCAGTAAATAAAATATCCATCACAGTTCTATCATAATAGCTACATGGATTATTGAAAAGATACCCATGAATGCAGTAAAAAATGCATTTGGATAGCAGGTAACTACTCTCTTTAAAAACTTTCAACACAAGAACTATTGACACTTTTATCTAAAATCCTGTTCTGAAGTTGTCATTATAATCTGGAAAGATATTTCTGAGAAAAAAGTAATATTTCTAATTCAACAATTCTTTTAGTCATATTTCTAATACATCCTATAAATCATTACCAGATCCTACATTGCTTCAATAATTAATTCATTATTTATATTTCTTACTCTTCTGTTTCCATACTTTCAGTGACTCCCATGAACTAATATACTATGGTCTATATTCTTTAGCCTAAAATTCAATGATTTTTATAGTTCAGATCCCACCTAGCTTTCCAATTTTATCTATAGTTTCTCCCCTAGACTCTTTCTAAGTAGGCTGTCCTATTAACTAGCCCCTGAATATAATATGTATGTTTTTACCTCTGTGCCTTCACTTATTACCCTAACATCCATTTAGCCAAATTGTTATGTTTCCAAATCTTTCAATGTCCAGTTTATGTCTCACCCCCCCCTTCCATGAAACCTTTTCTAAGTACTATAATCTTTCTCTGAACTTTCATGCTATGTACTATTTCTAGCTTCCACTTAAAACACAAGGTAATGTGATTAATTTCATGTCTTCCTAAGTAGATGATAAATTTCTTGCAGCCAATTTTATTCCTTTGAATTCTTAATAGTACTAGGTACACATCATAAATACTGAGCAAATATCTATCAAATGAATAAAACTCTCTTTTACCTGAACTGTGACAACAGCTGCTCCCTGGCATTTCCTGCCGCTACTGCCCCGACACTCCAAATGCAGTGTAATCTGCTCTTCTCGGTTAACATACTGTTTGGGAATTGCATCCAAGAGCTCACTGTCCAGAGCAACTTGCTGTGACTCCCAAAGGGTTGCAGTTCTGAAAAACATCATCAGAATATTAAATAAAGCACTAGGAAAAAAATGTACTCAAAAGAAAAATCTTCATCACCAGGCCCTCCCTAAAACCATTAAGAAGGACACCATATCAAGATACCCAGACATTGTTTCCAACAACTTTTTAATCAAGGACTCATGGGTTCACTAGGGTGAACAGGGATTCACAATAACAATCTCTGTCTTTTGCTAGGAGAAGAAAAGTTTGGAGATATTATTACTCAGATGAAATGAACAATAAGTAAGCTCTGCTCCCCTCACAGAATGAGAGAATTACTACTCATGTGAACCAAGAAACTGAAGCTATTTCAGAATTTCTACAATCTAGAAGTGAAGACATGCTCCAAGGTTGTTATATCATGGGTAAGGTCTCGTAGAAAAAAGGAGCTGAGGTGGGAACAAGATAGCCATAAATAAACATCATGTATCAATTACTATAATTGATATTATGTTGGTTTTGAAGATAAATAAATTGTGTTTCCAAGATCATATGAAAAGGTTTAAGTTATAATGTGAAATGTGACTTCATGAAAGATAAATTAAATCTCTTAATCATTACCTGCCTAAGTTGATGTACTATATTTAAAGAACTCTAAAAAGGATCAATTACCACCTTTTTAGTAATATTTATATCAGAATAAAACCTTAAACTTTTATTGTTATAAGGAACTTCAGATGTCATCTAGTCTAATTGCCTTCCAAATGTAGGAATTTCCCTTTTATGAAAAATGAGCATTCATCCTATGTATGAATATTTATAGTGACTAAAAACTCGATACTTAATAAGACAAATATTCTTTTTCTGGATAGTTCCAATCGTTGTACTATGTTAAAAAAAATTTTTTTTCTCAAATTTGTAAATAACCAAAAGCTCAAGTGGATTAATGTCCTATGCTCAAGTAACCCCCTCCCACACACACACGCAAAGAATGGAGGAAATGTGACCAAAATGCAATTCACATGAAAAAGACAAATAGATTTTGGTTAGTAACAAACTTGATATGAATCATAATTGATGATGGCTGCCAAAAAATCAACATGATCTTGGATAGTTCAATATAATATATTCAATATAATAAAATTATATCACTGATCCTGGGATGTCACCTAGAGCTATACTTTTTCAGATGGCATTTACTAGTTCTAAGATGAGACCATGGGTAAATCACTGCGTCTCTCATCTGTTCCTATGTGTTCAATTAACATATCTCAATGCCAGTGAATCCCAGATTTGTATTTCTACCCCTAACGTCTCTCCTGAATCCCAGTTCCATATCACTAACTGCCCAATGAACATTTTAAGTGGTTGTCCTGTAAACATTTTAAACTCAAGACATCTAAAACAAAAGTCATTTTCTGCCTATCCCTCCCCAGTCCCTCCCCATCACCTCTAATACAAAATACAAACTCCTCTGTTTGTCAATTAAAGCTTTCACAAACTGGGAGCAGGCCAACACAGACCCCAAAGTCCATGAGGGAGGGCTCCCACTGCCCCCACCCTAAGGAGGCCAGAACTGCACAGTGACCCTGTTCCAATATACTTTTCAGTTCTATCACATAGTCCTCTCCTTCATGCACTGCAGCCAAACTGCCCTAGGTGCTCTTCCTCATATGCAACATTCCTTCTCCTATCTCCATCCCTCTGCAGAGGCCACTGCAGAGTCTGGAACATCCTCACTTCCCACCTCTTCTAATTAGGATCCCCCACTTTCTTCAAAGTGCAGATACAGAGGCACATCCTATAGGATACCTTTCCTGATCCATTCTAATGTTATACCCCACTCCCTCCAAATTACATTTACTCCTTGGAGGTAAGAAATTATTTTGCCTTTTTACCCCAAGCATGTAATACAGTACACCTAGCACATTATAAGAGCTACTTAATAATAAATTCTTGTTGGCTAAGTATTCGGTTTCTGCACTTGTAATAGAGGGAACAACACTTGTACCACCACTTGACAGTCTACTAGACCAAGAGCTTGGTAAACCTTTCACACTCTACACATGTGAAGTAATATGACATCCCTTCAAATATCTGAGGCCAGCTATCTCACATCTATTTCCCATGCTCTTTATCCTCTCAAGTCTTTTCCTCTCCAAGCTAAAAATTTCCAATTTCTCCAACACTTTCTTATACAATGTGGTTTTAAGATTTCCACCAGCATTAAATAGTGGAAAAAGTCGCAGAATCAGAGGTTCTCAAAGTTGGAGGAAATCTCAAAAGGCCATCTGGTACAACAGGTAGCTTATCAAGAATCTCATCCACCTGCACTAGTCTTCCTCTGACTTACTTGTTACATCAGTTATTTCCTGATATAACTCTTGATGTAATGAATCCTCTCAAGTAAGAAAAAAGAATAGTTAAAAATAACAAAAAACAATTTAAACTGTCAGAATATGAGGCTTTCTATACCAATAGTTTCCTATGATTCTACCAAGAAAACAAGATTATGTTTCAAAGTCTGTGCTCTATGACTAAGATTGGTCAAACCAAATACTTGGAATTAAGCCCCCTTTCAGTGTTGTTTTCATTGACACTATATGTGGGGGGAGCAGGGAAAGAAGAGGGAGAAGGGAGGAGAAGAGAGAGTAGGAGAAAAGAATTCTCTTGGTTTTTGCCTCTTTCACTGTATTTCAATTCAATCTTATCTTCTTTCCAAGAATTCCTTGTATTTAGCATTTCTTATGACAAAATTATACTCCATTTCATATACATGCCACAATTAGTTCACCAATTTCCCTATTAATGAGTACCTACTTTGCTTTCAATTCTTTGCTACCACAAAAATTATGGCTACAAATATTTTAGACCTTTCAGTGTGCAAATCATCTTCAGGCATGAATTGCTGAGTTGAAGGAAACAATTGAGTGACCTCATAAAATCCCAAACTTTTTAAGAAAATTATATCAATTCATAGTTCCACCTTGAATTTATCTTCATATATTTATACAAAAACAAAACCACCTCCCTACAGGAGAACATGCATACATGTTTAAATGAAAAAGGTTCTAATAAAGGCCTCATTTCTAAAATATTTAGAGAACTGACTCAAAATCATAATAACTCAAGCCATTCCCCCATTGCCCATTAATTGGAGAACGACTGAATAAATTATGGTATATGAGTGTTATGGAATATTATTGTTCTGTAAGAACATCATCAGCAGGATGATTTCAGAGAAGCCTGGAGAGACCACATGAACTGATGCTGAGTGAAATGAGCAGGACCAGGAGATCATTATATATGGCAACAACAAGATTATACAATGATCAGTTCTAATGGATGTGGCTCTTTCCAACAATGAGATGACTGATGCCAGTTCCAATGATCTTGTGATGAAGAGAGCCATCTACATTGGGAAAGAGGATTGAGGGGAACTGAGTGCGGATCACAAGATAGCATTTTCACTCTTTCCGTTGTTCTTTGCTTGCATTTTGTTTTCTTTCTCAGTTTTTTCCCCTCCTTTATCTGATTTTTCTTGTGCATCAAGATAATTATATAAGTAAATAAATGTATATTGTATTTAACATATATTATAGCATATTTAACATGTATTGGATTACCCACCATCCAGGGGAGGGAGTGGCAGGAAAGGGGAAAATTTGGAACACAGGTTTTACAAGGGTCAATGATGAAAAATTACCCATGCATATGTTTTGTAAATAAAAAGCTTTAATTTAAAAAAAAATTTAAATGATATAAATCAACTCTCAAAATAGAAGGCCATAACAGCCTAAAGAGTGTTATACTTAATAAACCTCTAAGTTACTTGCCAAGCAGGGAGATATGGCAGCCAACAGCAAATCCAATTTAGAATACTAAGCTCATTTGTAAGATCTTACAAAGATGGATGTTGGAACATTATAAGCAGTATGTCCTAATGAAACAGAAAAGTAGTAGAAGATAAAACCAATTTAGAGAGTTTCAACTAAGCAAAGTCATTCCAAGGATGCTGAAGGATAAAAATGGAAGAAGAAACAACAAAAAGAACAGAAATAGAAATGATCTTCAAGGATTTCTATGATGAATTTTTTTCACCATCATGGACAGTATAAAGACACCACACTAGAACTCTGACATCAAGTCCTAAAAAATGCATAGTAAGAGGTAGAAATACACTAAAGAGAATAAACATATCTGGATTAGACCAAGTATAAACAGAAGTCTAGATCCAAGTTGCTGACAGAACAATTGTGAAGACCCTGAGAGATAAATTCATAAATTAACTGAAAGAGTGAAAAGCAGTAAAGAAATTAAAATTTCTTGGACTTTATTAATGGTGGGGGATAGGGGAAAAAGGAAAGGGTAACAGAAAACATCATATTTGTTTAATCACCTGCTAAAAAATGTTAAGTTATATTTGTTGAGTCTAAAATGTTATGTTGTCATCTGACTAGGGCAAAATAGAGGAGGGTATTTACCTCCTTAATATGATTGTTAGTCTTTTATTAACTGGTGGTCCAAGATCAAATTAGTTTGTATGACAGTCATTATAAACTGAGCTTGCAGGCAACTAAAGTTCTTAAGTTCTTTGACATGTCTTTTCAACATGAACTATTTTATACAAGTACAGTTTGGTTGGTTTTTTGTTTTGTTTTGGTTTGGTTTTACTGAGACAATTGAAGTGACTTGCACCGGGTCACACAGCTAGGAAGTGTTAAGTCTCTAAATCTACATTTGAACTCAGGTCCTCCTGACTTCTGGGATGGTGCTCTATCCACTGTACCATCTAGCTGCCCCACAACTATAGTTTTTAAAATTAATATAAACTTCATCCCTTTTTCACATTAGCTATTTACCCAAGTTTCTGACAACTAATGAGCATACTAGCAATGTCTTCATACTATTCTGTCTTTGTATTAATAAATAATCAAAATACTCAATGGTGTTAAGGACAGCCAGGTCTTGCAGTATATCACAATAGAGCTGTCTACTGGAGGATATTGCTACATGAATTAATTATTCTTTTAAAGATAAAGAGTCATTCCCACCTAAGAATCTAATCAATTGTGTATACAGTCTCTACTTTTCCATCATGTCCACAGAATATTAAAAGAAGCTTTGTAAATGCTTACCAATTCTTCATGTTTGTTTAATGAATCTTGAATGAATACCCTGCCAAAATTCTAACATACTATGTTTATCACATTCCTCTAAAATACCAGTTTGGTAACCTTATCAGAAAAGGAAATTTAGTAAGTTTCACATGACTTGTATTTAGCGAACCTATTTTGCCTTGCAATAATCACCACTTCCCTCAGTGTTCACAAATCATCCATTTGACAATTTCCTACATAATTTTGCTGGTTGACAGTAACTAAGTCAGTAGATTATTTTTCCCTTTTAAAAAATTGTGTCATTTACCCTTAATCTCCTTCTTCCACAATTTTGAATCCCACAGACCCTTATAGATTACAGTCAATGAAGCAAAAAACTAAAATGCAGATTATTTGAGTATCTTGAAATGTAATTCATCTTGGTCTGAAGAAAAATTTATTTAGAACAATTAAATGTTCCCTTACTATCTTTTTTTATCTTGGGATTCAAATTTTTCTTAACTATGTTTATGTACCATTTGTGGCATGAAGATCATGTTTCTTGCATCCTAGAAGCAGAACAGAGGAAAAGGTCTTTCTCTCTATGAAGTATTAATATGAGTAGCATTGAACCAATGAGCCTTTCCCTTTACTATTCTTTTTGCTTAGGAACACACCTTAAAAAATCTCCTTTATCACCTTTAGATTTATGTGTTTAGATTTATGTTTAAATGTTTTATTTTATTTATGTTAAATTATATAAATTATATTTATGTTAAATTATGTTAAATATGTTTTAAATATATACATAAATCTAAAGGTGATAAAGGGGACTTCCCCAGAGTCACACAGCCAGGAAATGTTAAGTGTCAGAAGTCAAATTTGAACTCGAGTCCTCCTGACTTCGGGGCTAGTGCTCTATCCACTATGCCACTTAGCTACCCCCTGAACTAATTCATAAAGACCTCGTCTTCATTTTTCCTTTGTTATGTGCCATTTTTAGTACTTTCAAACTTCATTTTGAATCAATGCATGAATGAAAATGTATTTATGAAGTAAAGGGCTTATTATTTACCAATCACTGTGCTGAGGCTTTGAGGATACAAAAAGAAAAGTGACATGGTCTCTGTTCTCAAGAGCTCTCACTCCGACTAAGGAAGACAACACATACAAGAAAGTGCATCTTCAGAAAAGATAAAGGGTACATTATCAGGGTGAAGATTAAGGCCCAAAGATCCTTGAATTATATCAACAGGCCAAATGATCAGGTGTCTACAGAGTATTGAGACAAGTAAGATGTTAAAGCCTAGAACATCTTAGCAGATAGTGGTATAGGAGATGGTATGGTCTGGTAGTCTTCCATCTGACTACAAATAGAGTTGGCAATTCTCATCTCATCTAGGCTATGGAAATCAATAAAAAGTACAGATGAGTTCTGGATTGCCCAAGAAGTTAAAGGACAAAGAAAAAGGATATATTGCCCCCCATGATGGTGAATCTTCCTTACCCCTAGTCATCTTAGATGAATTTTGGAACAACCCCATCAGTTTTTTTAGATACCTCTATCTTTTCTTGGGATCACCGGTAACTGTGTGTCTGCATTGCACTCAGCTCTTTTGAACTATCTTTCCTTTTTAATTCTTAGGCTATGAGATTATGACTATTACTTCTTTTAATCTGTATCTGCTCTTCTAAATTATATGTCTAACTATGCCCAGCATTCACCATTTTTGTGATGGATGAGGTGGCAACCCTAACTGCTCTTCGAGTTTTTCTAATCTTCACTTCTACAATTGATTCTCCTACTTATTGATCGGTTATCAGCTCCCCTCCATATTTTCTATACCTTTGAAAAAAAGAAACTAAGCATGAAAAAAAATCAAGAATTTAGCAGATGTTCCTCTTCCAAGAGAGAATTCCACCAAATGTTTGGATAATTCAAGTCCCCCTTACATTACAGTTGATCTATTTGTGAGATTTATAATCCTTTAATATCTTGCTGGGAAGTCAGTGGTACAGTGTATAATCTTACTGTGATATCACTTAATGTGAGCAACAAGGTGGCACCAGGCCTGTAATCAGGAGTTCAAATCTGGACCCAGACACTTATTAGCTGAATTGGGCAAGTCATTTAGTCCCATTAGCCACAATTTCTTCATCTGAAAAATGAGCTGAAAAAGGAAATGCAAATCACTCCAGTATCTTTGCTAAAAAAATTCAAAATAGAATCACAAAGAGTCAAACATGACTGAAACAACTGAAAAACCATCAATATCATTCCTCTTTCCTTTTATCCTTATCCAAATGTTTTCCATGCTGTTTCTTCTCAAGTTTGTTGAATTCTATAAAATAATATACTATCTACTCAATCTACACTACCATTTTGGATTCCCTTTATCTAATTTATTTCTTCTGAACAAGATACAGACTTCAATTGGCATAATTCATTTCTAAGTCTCATCCAACTAATCCTTGATGAAGACTAAATGGTAATATTTATCTCCACGTATTAAAAACCCAATCTCATTTTACTTATACACAATGCATTGATATTATACATATAAACTTATTAGTCTTATTCCTAACCATGTTTCCAATCATTTTTCTTCTAAATAACCAGGCAATACATATACTATGTTGACAATTTAGCAAAACGTCTTCAAGAAAGAAAGTCTTTAACTTAAAGTAAGTTACAGACTCTAAAACAATAAAGGCTAACTCTTTTGCAGTGGGCAAAGTGAAGTTACTCTGTATATAACCCCTTCTTACAAATTCTCACTGTCTAACTGGTAAGATGTCTCTTTAAGGAAGGGAGAAAGAGAATATGTGTTTACACAGATCTATTAGGAGCCAGGTATCATGCTAAACACTTTTTACAATTATTATCTCATTTGATCCTCACAATCCTGCAAGATAGTAGAGTATGAGCAAAGACAACATGGCATAGTATAGTTAGGGAACAAGCCTCAAAGTATGGAAGAGCTGGGTTCAAGGCCTTCCCACCTCTGCCACTGATACATCCTAGGGAGTTGGACAAGTCACTCAACCTCTCAGTGTACCCCAGAAATTTAAGACTATAAGCTATAGAAATGATCTTATCCTGAGTTGAAAAATGATCTAGTAGCTAAGTGAAATGAGTAGAACCAAGAGATCATTGTATATGGCAAAATTATGTAATGATCAACTCTGATGGACTTAGCTCTTTTCAACAATGAGGTGATTCAAGCCAATTCCCATAGACTTGTGATGGAAAGAAACATCTGCACACAAAGAGAGATCATGGGGACAGAATATAGATCACAATATAGCATTTTTACCTTTTTTGTTGTTTGCTTGCTTGTTTTTTCTTTCTCACTTTTTTCCCTTTTTGATTTGACTATTTTTGTCTACCATGATAAAGGTGAAAATATGTTTAAAAGAACTGCATATGTTTAACCTATATTGGATTATTTGTTCTCCAAAGGCAGGGAGGGAAAGAGAACAATTTTGAAACACAAGGTTCTGCAAGGATGAATATTGAAAACTATCTGTATTTTGAAAATATAAAGCTATTTTTATAAAAAAAAAAAAAAGAAAAGAAAAAGAAAGAAAGAAAGAAAGAAAGAAAGAAAGAAAGAAAGAAAGAAAGAAAGAAAGAAAGAAAGAAAGAAAGAAAGAAAGAAAGAAAGAAAGAAAGAAAGAAAGAAAGAAAGAAAGAAAGAAAGAAAGAAAGAAAGAAAGAAAGAAAGAAAGAAAGAAAGAAAGAAAGAAAGAAAGACCGATCGATCTAGGAGTTCCCTATACCAATGTAGAATCATTTTTCTATATCTCATTCAACTTTTACAATATGTTTTTTAATCAGTACAAATCAGTAATAAGAATTTTTAAAGATCAAGACAAAAATCATTTTTCATTTTAACATTTATCTTCAAATAATACTCATATCTATTTAATAGGTAATCTATATAAAATCTTGACTCAGAAACAAATATTAGAAAAACTGGACTGGCTTTAACATTTGAATTGTTGCCACTTGAAAAACAATAAAATATACACATGCTAAGAATATGTACAATATTACTTCAGTTTTCTAAAAGAAATGAAGAGATCTGTCATAACCTGAGCTTTCAAAAACGGTAACTCAAACCAGATGGGTGAGTGTTCCCAAGCTGAGCCCACTTCAGGTGCTAAATCATGCAGGCTATGTAATTAATATGAAAAGGAGAGCAATTTCAATGTATCATCTTACTTAGCATGCTGTTGCAAGAGATTCAGGTCTGGGCGTATAAGCTGCATAGTTTCCTTCTGATTTAGAAAACTAGTTGAGGAAATGACAGGCACTGGAGCTTTCAGGGCATGTAGAACAAGGGGAGGATGAGGAGTTTCATGCTTCTTCAAGTTGCTCAAGATCCTCTCTTTAGCTGAAAGAGAATCAAAACCAATAAATCTTAACTAAAGATGAAGCAAACAACAGAAGATGTTCTAACATTACTTCCTATATATTAAGGAACATGAAAACAAATAGAACATTTATCTGAATACCAGTCATCAGAATCAGCAAATGTAATGTTTTCTGACTCTTAACAAATCCTATAGGAACCGCCAGAAGGTCAAAAGCATTTCAGTAGAAGCTCAGGAGTCTGGCATGTACAGATAAATGCAATAATTATTTAAAAAAGTGTTTTGAAAAGTGAGAAAAGAAGACAGGAAAAGTAGAAAACGGCTGGTTTCATGGACAAGTTAGGCACTCAACTATATTTCAAAGAGAAAAAAAGTGTTCTGTGGCATGGAACTCCCTAGAAACATTCCTAGAAGTAGAGTTGAAAAGACCAGCTCCACAGGTAGAAAGTAAAAAATATCCCTGAAACACAATATGGGGGTCATGGGTTATGAAAAATGAGTTTAGTTAAAGAAAGTCAACAGTCTTTAAGACCAAAGACGGAAGTAAAGTAAAATAAATATTACTAAACACTACTTAAATGAAAATATTACAATAGGGACTGATGAGTTATAATAAGTGAAATAAATGACAAGAACTACACTTCCAATTATATAGTATCTTACAGTTTTAAAAGATTACACCACATACATGATCATATGAACATGTAATGTTACAGCACTTTAAAATTGTACAATACACCCCAAACTAATCTATTTATTTAGTGCTATACCAATCAGACTCCCAAGAAACTATTTCAATGACCTAGAAAAAATAACAACAAAATTCATATGGAAGAATAAAAGGTCGAGAATTGCAAGGGAACTAATGAAAAAAAACTCAGAGGAAGGTGGTCTAAGTGTACCTGATCTAAAGCTATATTATATAGCAGCAGTCACCAAAACCATTTGGTATTGGCTAAGAAATAGACCGGTAGATCAGTGGAACAGATTAGATACAAAGGACAAAAAAGGGTACATCTATAGCAATCTAATCTTTGACAAACCCAAAGATTCCAACATTAGGGATAAAAATTCATTATTCGGAAAAAACTGTTGGGAAAACTGGAAATTAGTATGGCAGAAATTAGATATGGATCCACACTTAACACCATATACCAAGATAAGATCAAAATGGATCCATGATTTAGGCATAAAGAGGGAGATAATAAATAGATTAGAGGAACAGAGGATAATCTACCTCTCAGACTTGTGGAGGAGGAAGGAATTTATGACCAGAGGAGAACTAGAGATCATTATTGATCACAAAATAGAAGATTTTGATTACATCAAACTAAAAAGTTTCTGTACAAATAATACTAATGCAAACAAGATTAGAAGGGAAGTAACAAATTGGGAAAATATTTTTAAAAACAAAGGTTCTGACAAAGGTCTCATTTCCAACATATATAGAGAACTGACCATAATTTATAAGAAACCGAACCATTCTCCAATTGATAAATGGTCAAAGGATATGAACAGACAATTCTCAGAGGGAGAAATTGAAACTATATCCACTCACATGAAAGAGTGTTCCAAATCACTACTGATCAGAGAAATGCAAATTAAGACCATTCTGAGATACCACTACACACCTGTCAGATTGGCTAAGATGACAGGAACAAATAATGATAAATGTTGGAGGGGATGTGGGGAAATTGGGACACTAATACATTGCTGGTGGAGTTGCGAAAGAATCCAGCCATTCTGGAGAGCAATCTGGAATTATGCCCAAAAAGTTATCAAACTGTGCATACCCTTTGACCCAGCAGCGCTACTACTGGGATTATATCCCAAAGAAATACTAAAGAGCGGAAAGAGTCATATGTGTGCCAAAATGTTTGTGGCAGCTCTTTTTGTTGTGGCTAGAAACTGGAAGATGAATGGATGTCCATCAGTTGGAGAATGGTTGGGTAAATTGTGGTATATGAAGGTTATGGAATATTATTGCTCTGTAAGAAATGACCAGCAGGAGGAATACAGAGAGGCCTGGAGAGACTTAAATCAACTGATGCTGAGTGAAATGAGCAGAACCAGAAGATCACTGTACACTTCAACAACAATACTGTATGAGGATGTATTCTGATGGAAGTGGAAATCTTCAACATAAAGAAGATCCAACTCACTTCCAGTTGATCAATGATGGACAGAGGTAGCTACACCCAGAGAAGAAACACTGGGAGGGGAATGTAAATTGTTAACACTAATATCTGTCTGCCCAGGTTGCATGTACCTTCGGATTCTAATGTTTATTGTGCAACAAGAAAATGGTATTCACACACATGTATTGTACCTAGACTATATTGTAACACATGTAAAATGTATGGGATTGACTGTCATCGGGGGGAGGGAGGGGAGGTAATTTGGAAAAATGAATACAAAAATAAAAAAATAAAAAAAAATTAAAAAATAAAATAAAATAAAATAAAATTGTACAATACAAAGTGGCATTTAACTACATAATCTTATATTGTTAAAAACTGTTTCATAAATATTGATCTAGTCTCCCCAGTCAGAGGACAAATTTATTGAGGTTAAATTATCATATCATATACTTCTATGCCTCTAAACTTCCTAGTTCATGGCAGAAAGTACATTGTAGTACATTCAATAAATACTCCTTGACTGGTGACAATTTTAGGAAAACTGCAAGATCACAGAATTAGTGTAAACAATTTTCTGACAGACAATTATGACTATGAATATATTTACCCCAAATAAGAAAAGGATTTGGTGATAATAAGTGATATTCCCAAAAAGAAAAGGAATAGATCTGAAAAATGATTATATGAAAAGAGAAAAAAGACTAAGAAAGGATTTGTCACACCGAGGTCCTGGCCTTAGGGAATATATTACGAATATTAGGCAGTTAAGAAAAGTTTAAATCAGGAAGGTAAGACTTCTGCATGACACAACTAGTCAAAAAATATTTATTAAACACCTACCATCAAGTACATGCTAAGTGCTAGGGATACAAAGAAAGGCAAAAAAAAAAAAACAAAAAACAATTCCTACTTTCACGGAGCTCTAACACTAGGAAAAATATGCTTACAGTTATGTAGAAACAAACTGTGTAAGGACATATTAGAGATAACTAGCAGAAGAGAAGCATTAAAATTAAGGACTGGGAAAGGTTATCTTGCAAAAATCAGAATTTTATTGAGACTTGAAGGAAGTCAGGAAAAGCAGAAAATGAAGATAATGAAGGTGGAAATGCCAGGCGGGGGAGACAATCAGTGAAAATGCAATCAGGACCTGGGAGATGGAATATCTTGTGTATGGAACAGCAAGGGGGCCAGGGTCACTGGATCCCAGAATATGTGGATGAGTGTAAAATGTAAGAAAACTGGAAAGAGAGAAAGAGGCCAGTTTATGAAGGACTTTACAAGCCAACAGGTCTTACTAAATTGGATAGGGGAATGTGATCTTTAGAAAGATAAGTTTTAGGGGACAGCTAGATGGCACAGTGGATATAGCACCAGCCTTGAATTCAGGAGGACCGGAGTTCAAATCTTACTTATCTCAGATACTTAACACTTCCTAGCTGTGTGACCCTGGGTAAGTCACTTAACCCCAGCCTCAGGGGAAAAAAAAAAAGAAATATAAATTTTAGAGGTAGTAAGAAAAGACTCCAATTAACAGCTGTTGCATGAGGACATGAGGGCCTATACTAGGATGGTAGCAGTATTAGAAAAGAGAAGGAGATGCTACAAAGAGTTGCTACAAAGGTAGAATCAATAGGACTTGGCAACTAATTAGATGTGGGGTAGGGGAAGTGAGAGAAAGTAAAGAATCAAGTGTTATGAGCCTGTGTTTCGAGATAATAAGTTTAGTTTTGGACATGAATATCTATGGGTGCAACCTGGAATTATTCCCGAAAAGCTATAAAACTGTGTATATCCACTGACCCAGGAATATCACTATTAGGTATCAAGGTGACCAGGGAAATAGGAAAATAACCTAAATGTTCTAAAATATTTATAGCAGCTCTTTTTGTAGTGGTAAAGAACTGGAAATTGAACCATCAAATGGGGAATAACTAAACAAGTTGTAATATATGATTGTGATGGAATACTACTATGCTGTAAGAAATGACAAAATTAATGATCTTAGAAAAACATGGAGATGATATGATGGTATACTTAGAGAACCCCAAAGACTCTGCTAAAAAGCTATTAGAAATAATTCAGAACTTTAGCAAGGTTGCAGGATACAAAATAAACCCACATAAATACTCAGCACTTTTATACATTACCAACACAATCCAACAGCAAGAGATCCAAAGAGAAATTCCATAAAAAATAACAGTCGATGATATAAAATATTTGGGAATATATCTACTAAAAGAAAGTCAGGAATTATATGAGTAAAATTACAAAACACTTGCCACAAAAATAAAATCAGATTTAAATAATTGGAAAGACATTCAGTGCTCGTGGATAGGCCGAGCGAATATAATCAAGATGACAATACTGCCTAAACTAATCTATTTATTTAGTGTTATACCAATCAGACTTCCAAGAAACTATTTTAATGACTTAGAAAAAATAACAACAAAATTCATATGGAAGAACAAAAGGTCAAGAATTTCAAGGGAAGTAATGAAAAAAAAAAATCAAATGAAGGTGGCCTAGCTGTACTTGATCTAGAACTATATTATAAAGCAACAGTCACCAAAACCATTTGGTATTGGTTAAGAAATAGACTGGTTGATCAGTGGAATAGGTTAGGTTCACAGAGCAAGATAGTGAATAAAAATAGCAATCTAGTGTTTGACAAACCCAAACATCCCAACTTTTGGGATAAAAATTCATTATTTGACAAAAACTGCTGGGAAAACTGGAAATTAGTATGGCAGAAACTAGGCATGGACCCACATTTAACACCACATACTAAGATAAGATCAAAATGGATCCAAGATTTAGGCATAAAGATCGAAATCATAAATAAATTGGAGGAACATGGTATGGTTTACCTCTCAGACTTCAGGAGGAGGAAGGAATTTGTGTCCAAAGGAGAACTAGAGATCATTATTGATCACAAAATAGAAAATTTTGATTACATCAAATTAAAAAGCTTTTGCACAAACAAAACTAATGCAAACAAGATTAGAAGGGAAGTAACAAATTGGGAAAACATTTTTACAGTTAAAGGTTCTGATAAAGGCCTCATCGCCAAAATATACAGAGAATTGACTTTAATTTATAAGAAATCAAGCCATTCTCCAATTGATAAATGGTCAAAGGATATGAACAATTTTCAGATGATGAAATTGAAACTATTTTCACTCATATGAAAGAGTGTTCCAAATCACTATTGATCAGAGAAATGCAAATTAAGACAAGTCTGAGATACCACTACACTCCTGTCAGATTGGCTAAGATGACAAGAACAAATAATAATGAATGTTGGAGAGGATGTGGGGAAACTAGGACACTGATGCATTGTTGGTTGAGTTGTGAAAGAATCCAACCATTCTGGAGAGCAATTTGGAACTATGCCCAAAAAGTTATCAAAATGTGCATACCGTTTGATCCAGCAGTGCTACTACTGGGCTTATAACCCAAGGAAATACTAAAGAAGGGAAAGGGACATGTATGTGCCAAAATATTTGTGGCAGCCCTTTTTGTAGTGACTAGAAACTGGAAAATGAATGGATGTCCATCAATTGGAGAATGGTTGGGTAAATTATGGTATATGAATGTTATGGAATATTATTGTTCTGTAAGAAATGACCAACAGGAGGAATACAGAGAGGCTTGGAGAGACTTACATCAACTGATGCTGAGTGAAACGAGCAGAACTAGGAGATCATTATACACTTCAACAAAGATACTGTATGAGGATGTATTCTGATGGAAGTGGATATCTTCAATATAAAGAGCTAATCCAATTCCAATTGATCAATGATGGACAGAATCAGCTACACCCAGAAAAGTAATACTGGGAAATGAGTGTAAACTGTTAGCATTTTTTGTTTTTCTCCCCAGGTTATTTTTACCTTCAGAATCCAATTCTTCCTTTGCAACAACAACAACAACAACAACAACAACAACAACAACAACAACAACAAAATTCGGTTCTGCACATATATATTGTACCTAGCATATACTATAACATATTTAATATGTATGGGAATGCCTGCCATCTAGGGGAGTGGGTGGAGGGAGGAAGGGGAAAATTCGGAACAGAAGGGAGTACAAGAGATAATGTAAAAAATTACCTATGCATATGTACTGTCAAAAAACATTATAATTATAAAATTAATATTAAAAAAAAGAAAAACATGGAAAGACTTGTATGAAATAATGAAGAGTGAAAAGATCAAAATCAAGAATTATTATAATACAGTAATAGCTATATTATTTGAAGAATAACTGAATGACTAAGTTATTGAGTATTATAAATACACAAACCAATTGCAAAAAAAATTATAAATGACATTATCCATTTCAAAAGAAAAGAATTGATAACTAGAAGGATCTGGTATAGTTTCAGAACTTAAAATGTAAAAAAAAAAAAAATATATTAACTCACCATAGTGAACCTTAAGTATGAGCAGACATTGTCACTTCTTAAAGTAAGATATTAAATAAATTCCAATATTCAAAACAAATATCAATTGAACTGGTTATTATGTGCAAATAATGTAATATATATAATAATTAAAAAGAAGATTCAGGGATGAAGAAACTTGGAAGTCATCCACACAGAGGATAAGGAAAATGGCTAAGTTTCTCAAAAATGAGCATAAAGACAAAATATAACAGGAGATCCAAGATAGAGCTTGGTACACATACATTCAGAAGGGAGAAGACCTAGTTACAAAGAAATCTCCAACCAATATTTCATTTAAAAAAATATTTTTTTAAATAATAGAAGAAAAAGTTCAAGGTTAATTTAAAGTCAGTAAGTCAAGTCAACAAATTTTTATGAAAGGGTTATCATGAATTTCTACCTTTGTTCCATATGGAGTTCTACTTTCTATTCTTTTTGAGAAATAGTAGGAAAATTTTGTTAAGCGTGACTCTATTGTCATAAAGGAAACTGTATTGTTTATGCCCTCAAAAAACTGAAATTAAATGCTCTGTGTTAGCCTTACATTAAAACAGTATTTTTCCACTGAACAGCAAACTAAGACATCACAATGTAGACCTCAATAGTCTAAAGCTCAAAATTAGTTCCCATGATAAAAATTTTCTGTTAAGTTTTAGTAGGGCCACTTGGATACAAATCATTAAGGAGTCAACAGGAAAATTTTAGAACAATATGACTTAACAAACAAAGGAATTTAAATCCTAAATCTAATAGAGACAGAATGGTAATTATTCTATCTCTGAATTAATTCATCTACAATCAGTAATCTTAATTACTATTCATTAAATTGTTAGCTTCTTGAGGGAAGGGACTGTATTTTACCTCTTTCTGTATCTCCAACACAGCACAGTGCCTGACATATATAGTAGGGATTTAATAAATGTCTATGAATTTAATGATTAAACTATAATTTTTAAATGTTATGAAAAAACAAATTTCATTCAAA
Source organism: Sminthopsis crassicaudata (assembly GCF_048593235.1). NCBI lineage: Eukaryota > Metazoa > Chordata > Mammalia > Dasyuromorphia > Dasyuridae > Sminthopsis > Sminthopsis crassicaudata. Next base: position 367,227,879 of record NC_133617.1, read on the forward strand.
ATAAATATTGTAGCTAAAAAATTCTATTTGCAACATTTTTGTTCTAAGGGGATAAAGAAGGAAGCAAAAACCCTGTGATTTCATTGGTATAGGAAATTTCAAATAATGAAACCCCCACTACCAGTATAGATCAGCAGCTGTTGAACAAATTAAAGTCTGAAGGAGTAACTTGAAGCACTGCTATGCCTGTGGTTAAAATCCAAGGTCATCCTATGTTCAACTGTAACCTATGCAACCAATTCATTAACTTGATAGTCATGCTGTGTATATATGTGTATTTCCTTTGTATTTGCTATCTTCCCCATTTAGAATATAAGGTCACTGAAATAGGAATTATTTCATGAACTTGTCTCTCATGACTAACACAATGCCTAGCAAATAGTGAAGGCTTAATAAATACCTGTTGATTGACTGGGAAAAAAAAATATCTTTTAAAAGGAATCTCCTCAAAATGACAAGAGAAATTCCTATTTTTAAAGTTACAAATAAAAAAAAAATTAATGATACCAAGAGTTTAACTTAAATAAATAATATAATATATGGAATGCAATAGAAACATATCACATTTTGTAATGCTAATCATAAATCTACATTACTAAGAAAATTTCAATGAAAAATACAAATAATTAATAATCTTCTGGGATCTAAAAATGCCTTTAGTGCTATACTTTGATAAGTACCATTAACTACTTTAATCAAGACTCTTACAGCATACTACCAATATTCCCTAAAAGAGCAGAAGACTGGACTGCTATAAACTATCTATGTGATCTTGGATAACTATTTGATCTCATTAAGCCTCAATTTCCTCATCTTTATAAGAAAAATAATAGATTTTATCCACCTCATGGAATTATGATAGTATCAAGTAAGATAGATCAATGAGGAAACTATAAAATATTACACAAATGTATATTATTATTAATATTGGCAATGATAACAAAAATTAAAAATTAAAAAACAAAGTCTCTGTTAAAAGACTTGCCCATAATATAATGAAGAACAAAATTAAGAATAACTCTCATTTGCCCACACTAATCACTAGTCTTTCCTCCCAAAATAACATCTTTAAACAAAATGTAGAATATTGATGAAAAAAATTCCATAAGGTTTCATAGGATAAAGGCCAGATATTTTCTGGTCAGGTGAGATTTCAATGAATTCCCCCCAAAAAAAAGATTATCTGAAGGACAGTAGTAAGCAAATCACAATCCAGCATGGTTTTGACAATGTTCATAGCACTCACCTGACAAAGGATCAGTAAAATCCACCTGTACTGACAAATTACTGGGTGCAGAATGGGTTTCAAGTTTTACTTGAATCCAAAGACTGACAGCTTCCCAAAATTCATAATGAATACGTTCCATGTTCAAATATTCCATCCACAAATCCTGGAATAGAACCATAATACAACTTTAACTTTGGAAGAAAAATTACTATATCTTTCTAAGTTGTGAAGCTTGTTTGACTAAAATATACATAAACTCATCAGTATAAATAAAAACCTTTAAAAAAATCTCATTCTAAGTTCCCTAACATTAAAAAATGGCCATATTTAGAATTCTCACCCTATCAAAAGCTTCTGAAGTTAAGACATCTTTCCTAAAGAACACTAAAGCATTTCTTATCTTTTTAAGGAAAATGTAAACATCCTCTACCATTGCAGATGGTAGAGTCAGGATGTCTTAGAAATAAAATCACTCTCAAGGCCTTAATTCCTAGAAGAAAAGAGTTAACAAATGTTTTGGCAGTGTAATGGCTGTTCATGTGAATCACATAAAGACATATCATCAATAAGAGACAGCATCAGACAGTAGAAGGAGCAGACTTGGAGTCCAATTATGTGATCTCCAATCTCTACCATATACCACCAACATGATTGTGGGCAGGTTAATTATTTTCCCTGTACCTCAGTTTCCTCATCTATAAGACAAAGGGGAGACTTGATGGCATGAGGTTCACCAGGTATAGGTCAGGAAGTTCCTGTAGGCCTAGGACTTTTTCAATTCTCAGCAAAAAAAATATTCTCATAGAATCCTAAATCCTAAAAGCCGTTCCCAAGATGCACAAAGTATTCTAGACCAAGGATGTCAAAATTAAATAAAAATGGATGAATCCTTGGGAGGTTACATATTGATTTAGAAAACCACAAATTAACATTATGTTTTATTGTATTTTTATTAGTTAAATATTTTCCAAGTACATTTTAATCTAATAAAGACTAGCCTCAGTAGTTTTGCAGGAAATGAGTATGGCTCCTTGGATCAAAACTGATCTTATTTACACCTTTAAAATGGTACTGAAAAGTATAATCTTCAGCTGGGCTTTTAAATATAAAAAAGGACATCACTGATGCTAATGTGCCATCCCCTCCCTAACACTTCCTGTATTTATGGATGATACGATATCTCTTTGAAGTAGCCATATTACCTACATATTTATACTGAATAAGAATATTCCTATATGCAAATAAATAAAGCCATTTAGAATAATTATGGTAAAGCTGCAGGAATCTATTGTCACTAATTGAGTCTCAGCTGAAGCATAAGAACTATAGCTAGAGTCAAGCATTCATATTCAGGCAGAAGAAGCTAGAAGATAGGCAGTTCAGTCCTACAGAAACTGTGTATCAAGATAGCCCTCAAAGAGGGATACAAGCTAGACCAAGAACTGAGTGAGGGCTGTGAAGAATAAAAACTAGTCCAGAACAGATGAACCACTACTTGTGATATGGAGGAACTCAACAAAAGTTTAGGTTAGATCAAATGTAGATCAAATCAAAAGAAAGGAGGAACTAGACTTTTCAAGAAATCTGAAAGAAAGTCTGGGCTTGGTAGAAACTACAAAGAAGCATCAGAAATCAGAAATCAATGGGACTTTCTAAACTGAATTAAATTGAGATCTTTTTTTTGGGGGAGGGACAAGGGGAGGGGCTGAGGCAACTTGCCCAGGGTCACACAACCAGAAAGTGTTGTGTCTGAGGGCAGATTTGAACTCAGGTCCTCCTAACTTCAGGGCTGGTGCTCTATCTACTGCATCACCTAACTGCCCCATAAATTGAGATATATACCTACATTATATAACATTCATCTAATTGGAGGCTCTTATAAATCCACATAATTGTAATAAAGTACTTTTAATGATACTCAAGTCAGCTGGACTGAAAGTATGCTGCTAGTGCAAACTTACTACAAGAAAGGCAATTAACAAAAAAAAAAGAAGGTTTACACGGTTTCAAGAGATCATAAAACACAGAAAGTGTTCCCAATACTCCAAGGAGGACACAATTTTCATCAATGCTTCAAAAGGAGATATTCTAACAAATTATGTTAATTTGAAAGCAAAAAGAACATAATGTGGATTATGGACAAAGCCCACAGAAACTAAGACCATTCATACCCTGTGGCCATATTTAATAAGTAACTTCAATCTCTGGATCAATACATTTATTTATTCCCATTAATAACAAATTCAAATTACTATCAGATATTGTGAGAAGTAAAAGTATTGTAATAATGTCACCTGTTGATTCTGCATAATCTTTGCTAGCCTGTGTGTATCATATTGCTTTGGTAGAGAAGGAATATAGGTGTCTCCTTTCTGAAAGTTCTCATCTTCTAGCCACAGTATAAATACATTGAAGAGCCTAAAGGATGAAAATAAAAGAAATAGAAAAGGGTGGGTAAAATGCATTATCTCTCTCTTTACACAGAAATTATATTCTATCTAGTGAATAAAACAATAAAAAGAATCAGGTTTCCTTAGATAATATTTCACTTTACTGTATTAATTTTCATTATGCCTATTTCCCTCTGTGTTAAGAACTATCTTTACTCATCTAAAAAATAAAGCTAGGCAAAAAATGATGACTAAAGGTGATCATAAAATAAACATTGGAATGAGAATTAAGACTTTTCCCTTTCCTTTTCGATAAATGACACCGAGGGAGTCATCCTGTTTAGAAAAACAAAATATAATGTGAAAAAAAAATACATTTTATATATATATATATATATATATATATATGTATATATATATATATATATATATATATATATCTTTCACTATTCCAGGATAAATACAGAAGGCTCATTTAAAATAGGTTACCTGGAAAATTTTTCTATTATACCTTATCAGTTTTACTGCCCTCCCTCCAAAATCTTTGGCTAACTACCAAAATGAATTATAATTGCAATTTAATTATAAATGTATGAATTCTTTCCTTTATAAATGGGTAGGACAAAAAGAAATTCTTTCAATTTTCTGTTCTAAATGTTATAAGTAGTATTTTATGAAGAGATCGAATCTACTGAAGGAAGAAGACTTCATTTAAAATCACTGTTAGTAAGAATAGGTTAACAGAGAAGCAGCCTGTGATATATAAATTAGTTAAATAAGCTCGTTTTAGCAGAGAAAGGAAGGGACAGTGTCATTTTCTTTCTATTAAAAATTAAACTTAAAAATTACTTCCTTCTAATTATGAAAGGGGCATAAAGGCTTCCATACCTAATACAACTACAAAGCACCCACTTCTAGCTTGACATAAAGAGATGGAAGAAGGGATAGTAATCAATTAATAAGCATTTATTAACTACTTCCTAGGCCCAAGTAGAAAAAAAAAAATCACTCCCTGCCTTTATCCATTCTATACGGAGAGATCACATTGCATTTAGGGAAACATTAACAGCTGAAGGAAACAAAAAAGGATTTATATAGAAGGTAGTGATCAAGTTTTGAAGAATGGTAGGGATTGTAACAGGTAGAGATGTAGAAGGAATGCATTGTAGGCATGGAGAACAGACAAGATAAAGATAGAAATGGGAGATGGAGTATTATGTGTAAGTAACAAGGCTAGTTTGGATGGATCACAGAATGCATTTAAGAGGAGTAATATACAACAAAACTGAAAAAATAAATTTCAATCAAACTGTGAATGGTCTTAAGTACCATACAGAAGAGTTCATGTTGGATCCTATTCATTTTTGTCAAGTTCCTAATAATAAAAGAGAAAATTTTAAAAGAGGTGAAAAAGAAATTATTGGATTTCATAATTAAAAGATCATTAAAAAGGGCAGCTAAGTGGTGCAGTGTAGCGATGAATAGCGATGAAGTCAGGAGGACCTGAGTTCAAATCTGGCCTCAGACACAACACATCTTAGCTGTGTGACCCTGTGCAAGTCACTTAGCCCCAATTGCCTTGGCCAAAACAAAACAAAACAAAACAAAGAAAGATCACTAAAATTGTGGAAAAGTTTCAGCTGAATGATGAGGCTGAAAGGCAGATTGTAAAAAAGTTTAGAAGTAGGGAAAAATCCTTTCTTTTTTATCTTACAAACTAACTCACCAGAATTGTAAGCGCAGCACTAACATTGCCAATATCCCTATATTGATAGGGCCACAACCTTTGGTTGGTTGCAATAATGACCAAGACCAGTCTATGAATCCTTGAGCAATCTGATGGCCCCTCCACTGCCAAGAGTCACTATACTGACACCTGAATTCCATAACACTCATCTAGCCCACTGCAGCTTAGAACTCCTGAACTCAAAGATCTGCAGCATCAGCCTCCCCAGGAGCAGAGATTACAGGCTGCACCACCACACCAACTGGAGTATTTTCCTAGAGATCAGACTGATAAAGGAAACCCTCACAACACATAATAGCTTGAAAAAATGAGAGGGTGGGGTGAAAGTTTTTCTAAGCATAAGCAAGATTTAAGTGTGTCTACAAATAGAAATAAAAAGAAAAACAGAAATAGCAAGAGATTAAAGATTAAGGAAAAGTGGGGGAATATATCAGCTAGAAAAGATAGAAAGATGGGATCAAGAATGTATATGAAGAGGTTGGCCTTAGTGAGAGAGCCACCTTATCATCAAAGACTAAATTAGGAAAGAAGGGTAATGTCAAAGGCTAGTGAAATTCAGAGAAACAGAGAGATCTCATGGAAAATAATCTCTCTTTTCTTAACAAAGAATGATGTGAATCTTAAACTAAGGGTAGGGAACATCTAGCCTGCATGCCAAACTAAGATACGTGAAAAGTATTTGCTAAGGCAATTGCAAAGCAATGATGAGTGAAAACTAGATACAACCATCTTCCACTATTTGAATTCTATATGTCTGCGAGTGATGTTTTAAATATCAAAATGGGCCTTGGGACCCCTGATTTAAACTGAGAGGATGGTGAAAGGGTTGGTGTGGGAAATAAGGACAGAAGAAAAGAGGGGAAAGCCAAAAAAAGCAGAATATACATTCTGTTAAAAACGAGAAGTTTAAGAAACACACTAAAGCCTTCATTTTAAGCAACCAACACCAAAAAGGTCACCAGTTGCTGATACAGTGAAAAGTAGTCTAAATCTAGCTAAGAGTAAAATTACAGAGTTTAAGGCCAAGCTGGCCTAAATTCTTATATCTATGTAATCCTTGGGAAAAGTTGTGACACATTACAGTGAAAATTTGGATTGAGTTACAGAGAACATTTAATCACGTATTTGTGTATACATACATACATACACAGCACATATATACATATACATTACAATATTCATTATAAGATTTGGGTAAACTTAAAAATTACAAAGAAAAAATTATTGATCAGTGAGATATATATATGTCTTCTTCTCAAGGCTTGCTCTAAATGTGGCTTCTTTAGCAGTTTAATATTTAATTAATTTAGTAACACAAATATTCCATGATTAAAAAAACCAAAGACCATATTAATTCTTTAAATATACTTAAAGCTAAAATAAAGCACATGACTACTATCTGATGACATTTAAGCTACAGGTTCAGTTTTTAAAATATGAAAAAAAAAATTTCTGGGCGCTAAAGTTTCAAAAACTAAAGTAATCAAGTGATAACAAATGTGTAATCAACTTGAAATATAAAAATGATCAGGTATATTCATATGGGTCAGTCCAAATCAACTGACTTAAACTCAAGTCATACTGCCTCCTAGTAAATGACCAAGCTGAAGCTGTCTTTTGCCAGACTTTAACACTTATTTGACTACTACTGCTTTCCACACTCAACCTAAGAGCAATAAAATAATGCTCTGAAATACACAGAAGATGCTATAATATCCTAAATGAAAGAAAACATGAGTCTGTATAGCTAAATATACGTTACCTCACGAGCTCAGTGTGCAGTTCTGGGGAAGTCAGATACCTTGCAGGGCCGGCATTGTTGTCACCTGGCTCTTCACTGCCATCTGCTGGAACGCGCAGAGCTTTACTAGCAGCATGATGGAAATCGGCCACTTCAAGCAGACGTTTCTTCATTTCTTTCAACAGATTAATATGGGCTGGGCTCTGAAAAAATCGTCTTCCAATACAACCATCTACAGGCAATCTTGGGGAAAAAAAACCAAAATTGGGTTTTGTAAGTTATTTAACTAATCATTTTTTCTGGTTAAAAATCAAATGATGTGTGCTCATTAAAGCTACCAAAGATAAAGGTGCATTCAGCAAAATCAAGATATCCTACCATTACCTATAATATCTGAGAAAGCATGGCTAAACAAAAACCTGCCAAACTTATCTAACAGGCTGTCATAAGGAAGAAATAAAATGATACATATCAAAGTATATTTTTAAAAATATAAATGCTACACCAGTTCAAAGTGTTGTCATTATCTTCATACAAAATCCTCATATGGTAGGGTCAATAAAACTTGGCCTTTGTAATACATTCTGTAGTATCTGTTCTCTGTAGTTCTCTATCCCCTTAATCATGAAGTATATTTAAGGATGTGTCTATTAATTGGAATTTTAAAAATTATAAATGCTATCCTAGTATATAAGGTGTCATTTCTTACTAAAAACTGAAATTTCTTCTCAGAAACTGAAAATTGTATTAGAAACAAATAAACACATCAACAAATCCCTAATTCCTTAAAGCAAAGATTCTATTGTCCATTCACAAAAAGAATATAGCTCAAGACCTTTCCCACTGGCATTGGTCCAAGTCAGAGACAAAAAACTCCTGAGATACTTGGACTGTTAGTTCCTAATTGCATGTGCAATTGATTAAAACTTTACTTTTTTTTCTTACTATTTTGATCTAAACTACTAAAGTGATCTCTTTATTTCCAAAATTATGCTAATCCTCATTTTAATCCAAGTAGCTTTTTATAGCCTAAAACTAAGAGATTTCTCAATTTATAGAGAGATAAGAAAGAGGGGGCTTCCCCTCCTATTCTCACCATACTGTTCAATTACTGCACTAGAATACACAAGAACTGGGGCAGCTAGGTGGTGCAGTGGATAGAGCATCAGCCTAGAATTCAGGAAGACCCAAGTTCAAATCTGATCTCAGACACTTAACACTGCCGAGCTGTGTGACCTTGGGCAAGTCACTTAACCCCAGCCTCAGGGGGGAAAAAAAAAGAATACACAAGAACTAAAAGAAAAAATAATAATACTGCACTTGTTTTGTATAAAAAGAGAAAGCTAATGACTCCTTTTGGGTGAGATGTAGAAAGAAGCTATTAACTCCATATCACTACTACCCCTCAACATTCAGTAATCATCAATAGTTAACACTTGGAAATATAAAGGGAGTGTTAATAACTAGAATGCTGGCACCATTTATACTAAACCCTCCTCCCTCACACAAATTAACACAAGATTATAGTGCTATCTATAGTGCTACAATTCTTCAGAGATCCAAAGAAACAGTAACTTCATCTTCTACTGCCATCTGAGAAACTGCCTTCCCCCCCCCCCATTCCCCTTCCCCACTTATTTATTTGAAGTCATAGGCCTCCATACTGCTGGTGGAGACAACCTGAAATGAAGACCTGAGGTACACATTCCATGTCATCGACATTCTTTCCATAAAACTCCACTAGCTACAAAGAATATCCTTTAATAAACCTTACATGGATTCCTAAATTCCATGCCTATATTTTTACTTCTTAGAGGAAAAATGAAATTTGGAAGGCAAATATAGCAAGTAATGTGCATAGAAAAATCTGATCAATTTCCCTATTATTTTCTTTGAAATCCAAGTAACCTTTACACAAATGAAAATTTTCAGTATAATAACAATGTGTTTAATTTAGAAAGAAGTAAATTATGGAAAAGAAGTCTTTATTCTTTTTCACTGAAAGAAGTACATGACTGAATAAAGCTTATATATCACTAATGTAGAATGAAAGTTCATGATACTTTTGTATCATAGCTACTTTGATGAAGCTGATGGACCCTTTCTCAGAAAAATGTTTTAAATGTGTAAAATAAATAGAATTACAAAAGAAATCAATGATATTGAAATAATGAAATTTTTGTAAATAGCATTTTCCCCCCAATTTCATGTAAAGATAAGTTTTAAATACTTCTTCTTCTTTTTTTTTTTTTTTTTTTTTTTAAGATTTTGACGTCTACTATGCCCAGAGGGCTATCAAACTGTGCACACCTTTTGATCCAGCAGTGGGCCTATATCATAAAGAGATCTTAAAGGAGGATAAGGGACCCAAATATGCAAAAATGTTTGTGGCAGCCCTTTTTTAGTGACAAGAAACCAGAAAATGGATGCCTATCAGTTGGAGAATGGCTGAATAAGTTATGGTATATGAATGTTATGGAATATTATCATTCTATAAAAACTGATCAGCAAGATGATTTTAGAGAGGCCTAAAGAGACTTACTTATATGAACTGATGCTAATGAAATGAGCAGAACCAGGAGATCATTGAACACAGCAACAACAAGTTTATATGATGATCAATTCTGATGGATGTGACTCTTTCCAACAGTGAGATTATCCAGGCCAGTTCTAATGATCTTGTGATGAAGAGAGCCATCTATACCCAGAGAGACGACTGTGGGGACTGAATGTGGATCACAACATAGCATTTTCACTCTTTTTGTTATTGTTTGCTTGCATTTTGTTTTCTTTCTCATTTTTTCCCTTTTTCTTGTGCATCTTGTGCAGCATGATAATTGTGGAAATATGTATAGGAGAATTGCACATGTTTAACATATATTTAATTACTTGCCATCCAAGGGAGGAGGTGGGAAGAAGGGAAAAAAATTCGAAAAACAAGGTTTTGCAAGGATAAATATTGAAAATTATCTATGCATATATTTTGAAAATAAAAACTTCAATAATAAAAAAAAATTTTAAAGGAAAAAAAAAAGAATTTTGAGTTCTAATTTTTCCCCTCTCCCTTCCTTTCCCTGCTTCCCTTTCCCCAACACAGCAATCAATATGATATACTTAGTATGCAATAATGGAAACATACTCCCACATTAGTCATGTTGTGAAAGAAACAGTACAAAAGGGGAAAGACACACACACACATACATAAATGAAAATAATATGCTTCGATCTACATCCATAATTTTTTTTCTGCATCTGGATGTTAATTTCCATCACGAATCTTTTGAAATTGTCTTGGATCACTATATTGCTGAGAAGACCTAAGTCTATCATAGTAGATCATCACACAGTATAACTTTTACTATGAATAATGGTCTCCTGGTTTTTCTCAAATCTTAGCATCAATTCATACAAGTACTTTCAGGTTTTTCTGAAATCTGTCTGCTCATCCATTTCTTATACCACAACAGTATTCCATTACACTCATATGCCCTAACTTATTTAGATGATTCCTCGATTTCTAATTCTTTGCCATCACAAAAAAGAGCTGCTAGAAATATTTTTTGTACATGTGGATCCTTCTTCCTTTATGATCTCTTTTGAGCTACAGGCCTAGTAGTGGTATTGCTGGATCCAAAGGTATGCATAGTTTGATTGCCCTTTTGACAGTTCCAAGTTGCTTTGCAGAATGATTGGATCAGTTCACAACTCCACTAAGTGTCCCAAAATACCACATCTTTTCCAGCATTTAGCATTTTCCCAAGTATAAGGCAGTACCTCAGAGTTGTTTTCATTTGCATTTCTCTAATCAATAGTGATTTAGAACATTTTCTTATATAACTCAAGACAGCTTTAATTTCTTCATCCGCAAATCTCTGGTTCATATCCTTTGACCGTTCATCAACTGTGAAATGATTTGAATTATTATAAATCTGACTCAGCTCTCTATATATTTGAGGAATGAGGCTTTTATCAGAAAAACTGGCTGTAAAAAAACATTTCTCATCTTTCTGCTCTTCTAATTTTGATTGCATAGATTTTCTTTGTAGAAAAAAATTTTAATTTAATGTATTCAAAATTACCTTTTTTGCATTTCAAAATGCTACCTCTTGTTTGGTCAAAAATTCTTTCCTTTTCCATATATATGACAAATAAGCTATTTCTTGCTCTCCTAATTTGCTAATGGTACTACCCCTTATGTCTAAATCATATACCTCTTTTGACCTTATTTTGGTATAGGTCATGAGATTTTTTTTATATTTAGTTTCTGCCATACTGTTTTCTCGTTTTCCCAGCAGTTTTTGTCAATTATTGAGTTCTTATTGCAGAAGCTAGAGTCTTTGGATGTATCAACCAGTGGATTAGTATAATCATTTACTACTATGTCTTATGCACCTAAATTATTCTACTGACCCATCACTCCATGTAGTTTTGATGATTGCTGCTTTCTAATAGTTTTGGATGTGATGCAGATAGGCTACTATCTTCCTCTACATTTTTTTTTATTAATTCCCTTGATATTCTTGGCTTTTTATTCTTCCAGATGAATTTCAGCAATTTTTCTAGTGCTATAAAATAGTTTTTTGATAGTTTGATTGCTACGGCAATGAATAAGTAAATTAATTTAAGTAGAATTGTCATTTTTATTCTAATAGCTCAGCCCACCCATGAGCAAGTGACATTTTTTCAATTGTTTGGATCTAACTTTGTATGAAAAACTGTTTCATAATTATGTTCATACAGTTCCTACTTTTTTTTGGCAAGTAAATTCCCAAATATTTTACAGTTTACAATTATTTTAAATGAAATTTCTCTATCAATTGTGATCTTTATTGATATAGACAGAAATGCTCGTGATTTACAAATATTTATTTTATGTCCTGCGACTTTGCTAAAGTTAATTATTTCAAAAAGCTTTTTATTGATTCTCTAATTATACCATCATATTACCTGCAAAAGAGAGATAGTTTTATTGCTTAGATGTATATTGTAATTCTTTTTACTTCCTTTTTCTTCTCTTTTTGCTAAAGCTAAAATTTCTAGTATAGTAATACTGAATAATAGTGCTGACAACAGACATTCTTGTTTCACTTTCTGTTCTTATTTGGAAGATTTCTAAGCTGGTCTCCATTACAGAAAATGTTTGGTTATGGTTTTAGATAAATACTACTTAATTTTGATTAAAGTTCCATTTATTTCTATGCTCTTTAGAGTCTTTAATAGAAATGGGTGCTGTATTTTATCAAAAGCTTTTTCTCCTCTGAGATAATCATATGATTTCTATTGGTTTTGTTATTGGCATGGCCCATCATGCTGATATTCCTGAATTCCTAGTATAAATCTTACCTGGGCATAGTAGTATTATCCTCGAGATAAACTGCTCTAATCTTTTTGCTAATTTTTTATTTAAAATTTTTGCATCAACATTTTGCATAGAACATTAAGGGAAATGTTCTATAATTTTCTTTCTCTGTTTTGGCTCTTTCTGATTTAGGTATCATACCACATTTGTGATATAAAAGGAATTTAGTAGGACTCTATTTTTCCAAATATGTATAGTATTGCAATTAATTATTTTTCAAATGTTTGTTAGAATTCGCTTGTAAATTCATCTGGTTCTGAAGCCTTTTTCTTAAGAGAGTTCACTGATGGCTTGTTCAATATTTTTTTCCTAAAATTGAGTTATTTAAGTATTGTCTATTAATCTGCACAATTTATATTTTTGTAAATAGAGGTCTGGTCATTGGTTTTTTGCGTCAGGGCCTCTAAGGCTGGGCAGCTTGCTCACTGTGCTAAGGTGCCATGGCTTAGTCGTGCCAATTGTGCCCTGAGTTTCAGGGCTGGCAGTCTTCCTGCTTCACTAGGGCTGGAGGCCTCATAGCTAGGCTACTATGCCATTAGCCTGCAGAGTTAGGATGGAGGGAACTTGGTTGCTGGTCTATGCTTGCGCCTAAGAGCTTCCCACTAGGTTGTTGGGATACTGTCTGTTCTGGGCTGCACTCCCATTTCTTTCAAGTGTCTCACTTGAAATCCTTCCAAGTTATCTTTGGCTGGAAAATTGTTTCAAGATATAATTCTTTTAGAGGCTTGTTAATGTTTCCAAAGGCAAATGTGAAGAACTTGGGCAACTTCCTGGTTTCTCTTACCATTTTGATTCCTTCCACCAAATTAAAAACAAAAACAAAATTCATAGACCACAAGTTAAGAACTTCCTTCAGACTTAGAGGATCTCTAAGTGACTGACTCAATTCAGCTTTCTATCCTTATTATACAAAATATATAAGATAGGATATTCTATCTTATTCCAAATTTATGACCCTCTTTGAGCTATTGCTGATAAGATATTCTATCAGTTAGGTACTATTTGACAGAGGAAAAACTGTAACTAAGGTTAGAAGTGACCATCAAATAATGGTTCAAAGTCACATATAAGCATATAAGATAGAAGAGTATACCAAGAAATTTACTCTAAGTAACAAGTACCTTACCCATACTGAGGCCCTGGTCGGTGAAGATAAAGCAGAAAGAATTTCTGCCAAATAAGGGGCAAAAGAGGATGATCAGAAGGCGTAACCAAAGCCTGATGAGCCCAACGATAAATCAGCAGTCTCTGAAGTGATGGTACAATAGGCAGTTTCAACTGTGCCTGGGCTTTCTAAAGAAAAAAAAAAAAAAAAAAATTTATTTTCAGCAACTTTTAAATTTAATTCAGTTTGTCAACCACTACATTAAAGTTTTCAGAAACTTAGGACACAATATTAAAGCCCTACAAAATATCCCAAAAGACTATATCATTTTCAGGTTAATTTGATGAACAAAATGTTTTTATATTAAAAACTTCTAAACCTTCATTTCTAAAATGCATGCCTTCTCTATATCTAAAGATCTGATAGAATTTTTTTCTAAATCAGACAAGATATTTCTACTAAAAAGGAATGAAATAATAAGGAAATTTAAGTTTCACTGTCCAATCATCATCTATCTTTGGAAATATGGAAGTTCAGAGAAGATTTCCCAGTCTCCAAAAGTTAGAAATGTTCCAAAGCATGGGTATCCTACATCAAAAAGTTCTATCAATTGAAAATCTTTAACGTTCAAGAACTGGAAAATTAGAAAGTAAGAGTCAAATCTGGTCCACTCCTGTTTTTTTAAGCTACGAATAGTTTTGTACAATTTTAAATACAATAAAACTTAAATAGTGCAAAAAACTTTTACCTTTCAGCAGTATGTCTATAGGCCATAACTTGCTAAATTACGAAACCAATGGTAACTATTCCAAGCACATAATCAACACTTTCAAAATTGTTATATTATGGCTTTCATTTAAATAAATCTTAGAAAGGGCTAGTATAAGTGATAACTTTAATAAACTATGCTTTTGTTGTACTCTCCAAACACTCCTGCTTAAAAGTTACAAAAATTAAAGAAGTGTCTATTCCCATCAAGAACTCAGCCAACCTCCACTTCAAACACATGAAATGATTGCTTTCTGCACCTTGAGAGCCTGCTCAGGGGTAAAGGTAGAATTAATGACCAGTTCCCCTTCAACAACTCTACGAAGCTGAGAATCTTCTTCAAAGATAGACTCCATGTTCAGTACAATCCATGCAAACCAAACCTGCAATCACAGAAAACAGAAGCAATGAAAATGAGCAGTTTTTTCTGAATGAGTTAAGTATAGTTGTAAATATATAATCCAATACTATTCCATTAATTTGATAATTTTTCTTTACTCTTTTCCACTTAATCAAAAATATAAGACTTTTGGTATAAAGCAATTACAGTTATACTGAGCCACTTAGCTGCCCCTACAGTTATACTTTTTTTGAATCTTCAAATACAGAAAGCTTGAGTCAAAGAACAAGACATAAACAAATAAAAAGTAAAGAATTTACTTAAAAACAAGAGATGTGATTCCTGAGTGTCAATAAGCAATCACAACTTCACAAAACTTAAGTGAAAATTAGATTTTTTTATTAATTTTATAATTATAAAAATTTTTTCTGACAGTACATACACATGAGTAATTTTTTTTTATAACATTATCCCTTGTATTCATTTTTCCAAATTTTCCCCTCCCTCCCTCTACACCCTCCCCTAGGTGACAGGCAATCCCATACATTAAATGTGTTACAGTATAACCTAGATACAATATATGTGTGTAAATCCAATTTTCTTGTTGCACGTTAAGTATTGGATTCCGAAGGTAAAAGTAATCTGGGTAGAAAGACAGTAGTGCTAAGAGTACATTCAATTCCCAGTGTTCCTTCTCTGGGTGTAGTTGTTTCTGTCCATCATTGATCAACTGGAAGTGAGTTGGATCTTCTTTATGTTGAAGATTTCCACTTCCATCAGAATATATCTTCATACAGTATTGTTGTTGAAGTGTATAGTGATCTTCTGGTTCTGCTCATTTCACTCAGCATCAGTTGATGTAAGTCTCTCCAAACCTCTCTGTATTCATCCTGCTGGTCATTTCTTACAGAGCAATAATATTCCAATAACATTCCATAATTTACCCAACCATTCTCCAATTGATGGACATCCATTCATTTTCCATTTTCTAGCCACTACAAAAAGAGCTGCCACAAACATTTTGGCAAATATATGTCCCTTTCTCAACTTTAGTATTTCTTTGGGATATAAGCCCAGTAGTAGCACTGCTGGATTAAAGGGTTTGCACAGTTTGATACCTTTTTGGGCATAGTTCCAAATTGCTTTCCAGAATGGCTGGATTCTTTCACAATTCCACCAACAATGCCAACAATCTTGTTTGCATTAGTTTTGTTTGTACAAAAGCTTTTTAATTTGATATAATCAAAATCTTCTATTTTGTGATCAATAATGATCTCTAGTTCTCCTTTGGTCATAAATTCCTTCCTCCTCCACAGGTCTGAGAGGTAGACTATCCTCTGTTCCTCTCATCTATTTATGATCTCATTCTTTATGCCTAAATCATGGACCCATTTTGATCTTATCTTGGTATATGGTGTTAAGTGTAGGTCCATATCTAATTTCTGCCATACTAATTTCCAGTTTTCTCAACAGTTTTTTTTTTTCAAATAATGAATTCTTATCCCAAATGATGGTATCTTTGGGTTTGTCAAACACTAGATTGCTATAGTTGTACCCTATTTTGTCCTTTGTACCTAATCTGTTCCACTGATTGACTAGTCTATTTCTTAGCCAGTACCAAATGCTTTTGGTGGCTGCTGCTTAATAATATAGCTTTAGATCAGGTACAGCTAGACACCTTCATCTGACTTTTTTTTTTCATTAATTACCTTGAAATTCTCGACCATATTCTCGACCATTCATTCTTCCATATGAATTTTGTTGTTATTTTTTCTAGGTCATTAAAATAGTTTCTTGGGAGTCCGATTGATATAGCACTAAATAGATTAGTTTGGGGAGTATTGTCAACTTTATTATATTCGCTCGGCCTATCCACGAGCACTGAATGTCTTTCCCATTATTTAAATGATTTTATTTTTGTGGCAAGTGTTTTGTAATTTTGCTCATATAATCCCTAGCTTTTCTTTGGTAGATGGATTCCCAAATATTTTATACTCTCGACATTTGTTTTGAATGGAATTTCTCTTTGTATCTCTTGCTGTTGCATTTTGTTGGTGATATATAAAAATGCTGAGCATTTATGTGGATTTATTTTGTATCCAGCAACTTTGCTAAAGTTGTGAATTATTTCTAATAACTTTTTATTAGAATCTCTGGGGTTCTCTAAGTATACCATCATACTGCAAAGAGTGTAGATTTATTATAAGAGAAATGATAACGCATGTGGAACCCAAAGAATTTACAATCCATAAATAAATTTGCATATTTATGACAGTACAACAAAGGGAGGAGGAAGAAACAAAAATTTTCAGCTAAAGATACATGACATGAGAAGAGAAAAGGTGCAGTAAGTGAAAAAAGAACAAAACCCCTCCTGAATGGGAGGAA
This sequence comes from Sminthopsis crassicaudata, assembly GCF_048593235.1. Taxonomy (NCBI): domain Eukaryota; kingdom Metazoa; phylum Chordata; class Mammalia; order Dasyuromorphia; family Dasyuridae; genus Sminthopsis; species Sminthopsis crassicaudata. Next base: position 367,244,945 of record NC_133617.1, read on the forward strand.
CAAAGCAATGCAAAAATCACAATATTTTCCCTTAGAAACTACAATGAAAACATGATGATCTGCTTATTTAGAAGGGTCTTAGTTATACAAGCAATTTTCAGCCCAATGAAAACTGAATTGGTACCTGTCTTAATTCTCAAAGACACATAGGAAGTCTGTTTGGGATGTAAACAACAAATTATGTTAGTTCAGGTAGGCTTCATTCTTGACATGTTGAGGGCCTCCTAAATATTCTGGATCTAGTGTTTTTAGAAAATGTGGCAACTCCAATTTCAATAGACTTATGAGAGCCATCTGCATCCACAGAGAGGACTATGGAGATTGAATGTGGATCACAACATAGTATTTTCACCTTTGTTATTTGCTTACTTGGGTTTTTTTTTCCTCATTTTTTCCCCCTTTTAATCTGATTTTTTCTTGTACAGCATGATAAATGTGTAAATACATTTAGAAGAAATGCACATGTTTAACTATATTGGATTATTTGCTGTCTAAGGAAGGGGAGAAATGGGGAGGAAGGGAGAAAAATTTGGAACACAAGGTTTTGCAAGGGTAAATGCTAAAAACTATGTTTGCATGTATTTTGACAAAATAAAAAAAGAAAATATGGTGACTCAAAAAAATAAGTACAGGAAACCTTTTAATATTTCTTAATGTGGGTCATATGAGCCCATATGAGCAGCAAGGTAGGAGACCAAAAAACTTCTCTAATCCTCATGACATCTCAAACTTCACCAGAACTGAAATTGTGTGCCAGAGATAAAGCAACTTCAGTTGTCTCCAAGGCCTAGGAGAGCCAAAATACAAAAGGCAAAACAAAAACAAAAACAAAAACAAAAATAAAAATAAAAACCAAAAAAACAAGAAACAAGAAACTGATACTCATTAATCCAAAGCTTACTGAGCACCCTCCCCCATCTCTCATGCTACCAAAGCTGTACTAGCATACCCAAGGACAAGGACAAAGACTTAGAAGACAGTTGTAAACTGTATCAAACATAATCACATAAAAAAAGTAAGTTAGCTTTCCCAGACTATCTCAATTGGTATGTCTTTAGACAAGTCTGGGACCCGGTTTGCCAGGTGCTTTCCATCTTGATTTCCCACCTTTGTGCCTGAGAAATCCCAGAACTGTATTTCCCCTATAAAGGATCTGGTTATGAATATCTTTACTAAGTTTCTTTAAAGACAAAAGTCCACTATGAGATACTTCCATATTGCTTTCACTTTACTGGCACCTTTCTCCTTACTCTAGCTAACTCTAGTTAGTATGCTAAGTTCCTCTATGGATCTAACCTGCTAATCAATGGCTTTCTCCCACCTTACAGAGCATTTCCTTTCTCCTGGTTAATTATGAGTTTCCCCAGGGGAACTTGTGAGTTTCCTTGCTAATTATAAGCTCTCTCAACTCTATTTCATTTTTGTCATTCCTGGTGTCCTATTTTACCTTTCATTTTTTATCTGTAAACTCTTCTCCTAAATAAACCTTCCTTTTGGCAAACAGAATAGCCACTGTGAATTTGTCATGTGTTTATTTCAAAACACAATCTCATCACTGTTAGCAATGAGAAGAGATTGTATGCTGATGCCAGGCCAAAAAATTAAGCAACAGAATGGGAAAAGAGGATGGGAAGAAGAAAAGAAACTTGCAAGGGAAGAGAAGAGATACAACGCTCCTCCAAGTGGGAAGGAAATAGGACAACAGCCATTTGGTGAGATTTCTGACCCCCCCCCAAAAAGTAACTTGGGGAAAAGTCCTTAGCTGGTGAAATATAAATTATCCAGTATGAGCCAAGATGTTCTGATACCTAGTCATCAAGAAAAATCACAATGAAAAGGGGAAAGATTCCAAAAGTGAGTAATAAGAAAAATGTGAGTAAGGGAAAACTAAAAAGTATCAAAGACCTAGCACATAAAAAGAAATTAATATGAAAAGCAGTAACAACAGAAAAAAAAATATGCTTCCAAATATAGTAAAAGAGTTCAAAGGAAATGGTCATAATGATATGATATCTTAATGACACAGAGCACTATGTGGAATTTAAGAACTGTGTACTCCAACATTCTATTCCTGAGTGGTTTAAAATAGAAACAAGAATTACATGAGGAGAATTTATGTCCTACACAGCAAATATAACAAAGAGATTAGAAAAACCTGACTCTGTAAAGACAAGCCTCCCCAAAGAAACCAGAGGATTAGCAAGGCAAATACACATAAGTGAAGAACAGAAGAAGAAAATAACAATAAAAGAAAATATGCTCACTGTGCAAGATGGCAAAGGACCTACAGAAAAATACCACAGGACAAAAAACCCTTCATACTATAATACCATAAATAATATAAGAGAACTAACCAGAACTTCTAAAGAGAAAAAATGAAATTCCAATCAAAAGGACTCACAAAATGCCCTAGGGGAAAAAAAAAATCCAAACCAACCCAAGGCTGTAAACTAAAAGGACACAAAGTGGTTAAGCTTAGTTCAATTTAGAAACAACACATTCAACAAAAACCATCAAGAAAAAAAAACAATGGAAAGGGCACTTCAGTAAAGCAAAATTATACCATATCCACCAGAAAAAAAGTAGAGAATGGAAAATGCTCCAGAGGTCAATGGAATTCAAGGTGCAGCTCAGAGTGATCTATCCTGCAAACCTGATCTGAATCAGACAGCACAAAAGTTTGACATTCAATAATAAAGACAAGTTTAAAATCTTTTTAGAAAGAAAACCAATATCAAAGTGATTATTTACTTCTCCAAATAACAAAAATGAAGGAAAAGTAAAACAAATGCAGAAGACAAGAACAATAACAGAAACAGTGATAATAGAGAGACCAATAACAGATTTCTTTCTAAGTCTACTAAGAAGACAGGTATTGAAGACAAAAATCTAGAGAGGGATTCACGGGCTTTAAGGACAGAATCTGGTAACATTCTGCCTATGAGTCAGGTTAAGATATGGATATGTAGAGGAGATAGGAGGGGCATTCAAAGTAAGAAAAAGAGTGAACTAAGGAGTACAAAACATAATCAAGAAAACGAATTGTTATTCTAACAGTAACATCATATGATTAATAAAGTACATGTCTCATACAACCACCATCTTGGTATTCAGTATATCAGGGTTCTACATTTTACACAGATAATAGGACTTACGAGAAGTTGACTAACTCAACAGAGGTAGAAGAGTCAGGATTTGAAATGCAATAATCATTATCATTACAAATCCAGGCCAGTTTCAAATATACCATGTTGCCTTCAGTAAATAGACCACAGCAACTAGAGAGTTTTCCCCCCAATATAGAAAAATGATGGAATGTTGTACTAAAAACTAAAAGACCTTGAGATTTTATTTTCTTCCTAATTGAAAACAACACTATTTTACAACCCTTTCCCCCAAATGAGGGAAATATTGTGACACATCCTTAACTGGCTAGGTTGCCTAAAGTTTACATTTTTAAGCCTGCATATTTTAAATAATCAGTCTGAGTGTTACAATCTTTACCACAAATTCCTTTTCAGTTTATTATATACTGCTTCCCCTTCTCTTATTCAACAACAGAACCAAATCAGCCTTCTTGCCCTTTTCACACACTGACAGGAGCATCCCTAACTCAGTGCCTTGGCAAAAGCTGTTGCAAGTAATGCCTCTTCACCTTTGCCATTTAAAGTCTCAAGTTCTTTTCAAAGCTCACCTCAAATATCATTTTATACTTGAGACATTTCCTGATATTTCCAGCTGCTAGGTCTCTACCTCCAATTTATTTTAAACGCCTATTTATGTGATAATGTCCAAAACTAAAGAATGTTAACCCTCTTGAGATCAGGGATCATGTCTTTGTAACCCCACTACCTAGTATGATTCTTTTGGTCCATGGTAGGTGCTTTATAAATGCTTGCTGAATGATTGATTCTGTATTTCTTAGAAAAAGAAAACAAAAAAAAAGGTTTGGGGAACTTCACAAACATGCAACTTATATGCAATTATATTTTATGTCAAGCAAAATGAACTTAAAAAAAGAGAGCTCCTGGGTAGCTAGATGACGCAGTAGATAAGAGTACTGATTGAATGTAAACCAACACATGCTATATTCACTTCATTTTTATTTTGGTTTTTTTCTCTCCCAACATGGTTCATAAAACAATGTATATTACAAATCAATCAATCAATTAATTTTAAAATGAGAGCAACAAATATCAATGACTTCTTTTCAGAGAAACATTTTTATAAGTTTTGGGTAGAAATCTGTGATTTCACTGGTATATGGAAATTTTCTTCATCAATATAAATTGGTAGCTCATCTGCCAATAGAACTTTCAAAAGGAAAACCTGGGTTACATGTGGTACATTTAATAAAAGCTTGTTACATTAATTGAGTGACAAAATGATAGAAGCCGCCACAAATATTCTTAGTTACCCTTCTTCCTTTCTTATCTGAGGGATCTAATTTTCTTTCTTTGCTCTTCATTTTGATCAAATTAGTCACCTGGGTTTGGTTTTTTTTTGCTCACCAATTTAATTATTTTTTTCATTTTTTATATAATATATATATATATGTAATATATTTCTCCAATTTTCAAATTTTTCTCTCACACTAATTTTGAGCTTATTTGTTGATTTTCTAGATTTATAAAATGTTTATCCTCAATCCTTTTTTTTCACTTTATTAACATATCTTTGTAGAGATATAAATGTTTTTCTTACGAACTGCTTTAGTTGTATACCCAAAACTCTAGAATGTTTTCTCATCATTATTCTCTTTTGCAGTTATTATTTCCATTATTTTTTTTCTCTGACCCATTTATGATTCAGGAAGTTATTAAAAGATCTCACTTTAGGTCTACATCTTCTGTTTGTCATTTACTGTATTAATTCATATTTTTATTACATTATGGTTTGCAAAATGAATATTTACAGTTCTACTTTTTTTTTTTTGCATTTATTCATCACTTTTTGGACCACACATTAATTCTCATAAGGCACACTAAAAACCCCATACAGAGGAAAGTAGGTATCACTAGACAATAATTTGAGCTTTCAAATTATAATCAAATTTGAGTATTACCATGTCACAAAAAACTGACTTAGAAATGAAGTTACTGAATCGTTCATAACACAAATGAATGAGACACAAGTCGTCAAAACTATAAAGATTAAAAAAACATATAGATGGTATAATACTAAGAACTAGCTATTAATATTATTCTAATTACTATTATATACTAAGATTCATATAGGATTTTCTTTTCAAATGCAATAATCCTACATTAACAATATTTTAAAAATCCTGGCAGTAATGATAATAGAGTATTGAGCTTTAAAAATGTTTAACATACCTTATATCACTGAAGCCTCCAAATCCTATGCTACAGCTAGCACAGATAGTTTATCATCCTTATATTAAATGTAGAAAACAGATGCTATATGAAATTCAGTGACTTGCCCAGGATTATAAAGTTATTAAATGTCCAAGGAAGGATTTGAATCTAATCATTCTGACTCTTAAGACTAGTAGTCTAACTCTGAGATACCACTACACACTTGTCAGATTAGCTAGAATAATAGGGAAAGATAATGCAGAATGTTGGCAGGGATGTGGGAAAACAGGGGCACTGATACATTGTTGCTGGAATTGTGACTACATCCAGCCATTCTGGAGAGTAACTTGGAACTATGCTCAAAAAGTTATCAAACTGTGCATACCCTTTGACCCAGAAGTGTTACTACTGGGCTTATATCCCAAAGAGATCTTAAAGAAGGGAAAGGGACCTGTATGTACAAGTATGTTTGTGGCAGCCCTCTTTGTAGTGGCCTGAAAATGGAAACTACATGGATGCCCATCAATTGGAGAATGGCTGAATAAAGTGTGGTATATGAATATTATGAAATATTATTGTTCTGTAAGAAATGACCAAAAGGATGATTTCAGAAAGGCCTGGAGAGATTTATACAAACTGATGCTGAGTGAAATGAGCAGGACCAGGAGATCGTTGTATACTTCAACAACAATACTATATCATGATCAATTCTGATGGACATGGCCATGTTCAACAATGAGATGAACCAAATCAGTTCCAATAGAGCAGAAATGAACTGAACCAGCTACACCCAGCAAAAGAACTTGGTAGTTGACTATGAACCACTACACAGAATTCCCAATCCCTCTATTTTTGTCCACCTGCATTTAGGATTTCCTTCATAGGCTAATTGTACACTATTTCAAAATCTGATTCTTTTTGTACAGCAAAACAACTGTTTAGACATGTATACATACATTATATTTAATTTATACTTTAAAATATTTAACATGTATTGGTCAACCTGCCATCTTGGGGGGAGAGAGGGAAGGAGGGGAAAAATTAGAACAAAAGGTTTGGCAATTGTCAATGTTGTAAAATTACCCATGCATATATCTAGTAAATAAAAACTATTAAAAAAAAAAAACAAAACTAATAGTCTATCCATTTAACTACCTTACTCTGTAAGGTGATATGCTCTGTAGCTCATGGACAGAACTGCAATGGACGGAACAGAAATATTTGCAGAAGCAAACATTTCGCAAAGGAGGAAAGCAAGGTCATGCTAAAGACACAAGCCAGATCAGGACAAACTACAGATACATTTTGGAAATAAATTCTATTATCTGTTAAGTACTCTGTATTCCTCTAAGATGATTTTCCATTAAAAAATGAGAAAATAGGGGCAGCTAGGTGGCGCAGTGGATAGAGCACCAGTTCTGAATTCAGGAGAACCAGAGTTCAAATCTGGTCTCAGACACTTACTACTTCCTAGTTGTGTGACCCTGGGCAAGTCACTTAACCCCAGCCTCAGGAAAAAAAAGAGAGAGAGAGAGAGAGAGAGAGAGAGAGAGAGAGAGAGAGAGAGAGAGAGAGAATATTCAATAAGTCGCAAAATCTTTATACATCTATGCCATGAACTAAGATATTATCAACATATGTGGGAAAGCAAAAAGGCACAGTCTTTTTTTCTAAGAGTGTTTCTAAGAAGTGCTAAATATATGAGACATTTCTAAGATTTCTCATGGACAGGTTTCCTACCTGAGTGGGAGCAGCAGCTCCTTCAATGAAAGATGGGGTTACATTGCCAGCCACTATCCAGCTCACCAAGGAAGAAAGCAGGCTCCGGTCACAGTGATAACCTAAAGCATTCTGGCAAGTCAAGAAAACATAAAAGTTGAGAAGATTAAAAAAGAAAAAAGGACTTTTAACATCTTCAATCACAATCTCTCCTTAATATAATAAAGCTCTAAAGGTACCATGAAAAAGTACATGTCCTGTATTTAAAAGTATCAAGGAGTGCCAAGAGAAATATAATAAATACTTCTTTTCTCATATCATTTTTTAAAATTTGCACTAGGATTTATGGTAAACGAGTATTTGGATGCAAATATTAAATCAGTGTTCTTCAACCTAATGGATGCATTAGAGCAATTAGTGGTAGAAGGTGAACATGAAGAAGTCCTGGGGGATTGGTGGAAACATTTATAGAACCTACAAGCCTGAAATGTAATCGATAATCATAGACAATAAATATAATTGTTTTTACCTTGTGCTGTTGGTAAAGTAGTTTTTGTACACAATCCTCTTGCATATACTGAAAAGCTGCCTTGCATAAATGATCCATCAAGAAAAGAATGGGCTGTTCTCGGTACCAAAACTGTTGGCTTATGAGGGCCTGGACCCAGAATTCTAAAACAGCAACAGGCCCCACTTCATTGGGATTAGTGCTTACAGAAATGTGGGCCTGTGGGGGAAAGTTCCAATTAATCAGAAATGAAATAACTATCATCCCACTTCTCATTTCCTAGCATTCTTAAAAACATTAATAAAAATATCTCCTGGGGCAGCTAGGTGGAGCAGTGGATAGAGCACCAGCCTTAAATTCAGGAGGACCCAAGTTCAAATCTGGTCTCAGACACTTAACACTTCCTAGCTGTGTGACCCTGGGCAAATCACTTAACCCCAGCCTCAGGGGAAAAAAAAAAAAAAAATCTCCTACCCTCCATTACTAAGTCTGACACTGTTGGTATATCTCCATAATATATTAATATCTATGGCATCAACCAAGCTATAATGGTGTTAAACTGCATATTAAATATACTTAAATAAGAGTTTTGGGAACTAGGCCAAAGGAAAAGCATTTATTTCAAAAGTGATAATGCCCAATGGCAAGATTAGATCCATTTCCTGACCTGGATCATGCTGCTGAGAAGCTTCACATTTTCTCCATAGTTCGTTCCTGTCAAGTGCTGGGCTACTTTGTGAGTAACTTGTTGGGTCATTCCTTGAGGAATACCACTATCCAAGTGCAAAAATAGGTGGAGGTATGATAAAAACCTATATATCAAATGAAGAAACACAGCAGACATTCAAAGAAGTTTTAGGAATCAAATAAATTTTAATTATTAACAGCTAGTAAATCAGCAGGTAATGGAAAAGAATTAAACTAATTCTTATTCTTAAGAATCTAATCACAACAAAACCAAATGAAAAAGAAAAAGACAAGGGCAAGGGAGGTAGAAGGAATAAGAACTGGAAACAAAATTCCTTTGAGGTGGTTTGCACAAATTGGAATAGCTCAATATCATTCACAATTAAACTTTTAGGGACTTAAATCAATTTCTTTAAAAAAAAAAAAAAGCCTTCAAATATAAATTCAGAAGGAACTAACAAGGAATAATTTTCAATATACCTTTCCTAAACAGGAGCATCCACAAGCTAATATACATTAAAATATACAGTTTGTGAGATATGAATGGAAAGAGCTTGCTCGAAAAATAGCCAATCTTTTTTTTCCTCATAAAATGAAATGCTACTCTCTAACAAATTTTTGATCTCAAAGAGCAAAATGTCATATTTAAAAAAAAAAAAAAAAAAGATTATCACCCTCAAAATTTTACAAGAAAAACATTTTAGGCAAAAATTCAAAAATAGCAACACAAAATGCCTAATCTTTCTATTTTATGTCCATAACTGTGCTGTAGTATCTTATCAACGGAAAATGCCTAGTACTCCTATTTTATATCCATAACTGTATCTTATCTCTATAACTTACATTCAAGATCCTCCTTTATCTATCCCTAATTTATGATCTAACGTTATTTTTTAATTGCTTTTTATCCAGTTAAAACTCTAGTTTGCTCTAGTTAAAACTGTTGAATCACTTAGTATCCCTAAAACATATTCTATTCCTTTCCACTTCTGCCTCCATTTTCTTCACCAATCCAGACCCTGTGCATTTCTCATCAATAGTATAAGCTCAGTTGTCCCATGATACTACTCGTAATTCCACACTCATTCCTATCCCAATTGGTTCTTCTCTCTACTTTGCATTCCTTCTATACTTAAGAATCTCACATTAGTATTTATTATGTTCCTTTGTCATTTTTTGTCATTATTTTATAAATGTTTCATATTTCCTACAACACTAGGCTAAAGTCACATCAATTTGCTTCCCTTGTATGTTGTTCAGTGGCTAATTCAACAACACACATCCCCAAAATAAATATACTGAAGATGCTTAAATTAAATGTAAATCTAAGTGTCTTACTGCTATTCTGACAACTTCTTTGCTAAGTGCCACCAGAAGCATCTTCTCTCTAACTGATAAGAGTTGTTCTTTCTAGTGCCAGGTTTTGGGCAATAAGGAGATATTTTTAAAACCCATCATGAAAAAAAATTAAAACCATGCCTGAGCCCTTAGCAGATATACTGCTTATAAGTTTAAATACTAATCCAAGCAAGCAGCCTATTTTGTTCCACACTGGAAAAATAAATGCTAAAACACTGCCAATCACAGTTTATTGGAGAAAACAAAACATAATGCCCATACCACAAAAGATTAATCCATAAAGCACAGATTATACTTACAGTTCATTCTTCAAAAGATAATACTGGCAAGGGTAAAACATGGGCAAAATCTTATCCAGAACGTGAACCACTGTTCGCAGATGCCTAGACTGGACCAGAATTCCCAACAATGGAATACCTTCTGCACAAAATTTCTCGATGCTAACAGGAGAAAAAAAAGGCAATATGGATTTAAGTATAAAATGTTGAGACTCTGACATGCTACTGTACTGACATATTTCAGGTTTTCAGGTCTTTAATATATTCCTTTGTTGCTACTAAGAATTTTCAAGCAGCAAATGCTAAGTAAGCTGTGTAATATTTGGTAACTATCCCCAAAAAGGCTACGGTAGGTCTTGATCTATCTAAAAGACATTACAAAAATTAGCCATGTTTCAGGTTCATATCAATTCCCTTGATCAGTGATCTAGAAATCACACACTTAGTTCAGTTATAGTGATTTTTTTTATTCCTGTTTTTATCAAGAAATCTGTAATGCAGCTAAACTGTTACATTCCATTAGAAACTACCATCAGGGGGCAGCTAGGTGGCACAGTGGATAGAGCACCAGCCCTGAATTCAGGAGGACCGGAGTTCAAATTTAATCTCAGACACTTAACACTTCCTAGCTGTGTGACCCTGGGCAAGTCACTTAACCGTAGCTCAGTAAAAAAAAAAAAAAAGAAACTACCATCAGGCAAATAGGTTGCACAATTGGAGTGCTGGATCTGGAGAACGGAAGCCTTACCTTCCTAAGTTAAAATCTGACTTCAGATACTTACTGTCTGATCCTAAGCAAGTCACAGGATTAACTATTTATCTCAAGTTTCCTCATTTGTAAAATGAAATGGAGAAGAAAATGGCAAAACTCTTCAGTATCTTTGCCAAAAAAATTACAATTGGGCTCACAAAGATGTAACTGAAAAAAGACTACTGAACAAGAGCAAAGAAACTACATCTGTGTTCAGAGTACCCTAGACTAAAAAGGTAAAACCCCAACTTTAAAAACAGATATTAGGCAAATAAAGAAACATTTCAGAAAGGGAATATTCTAAAAAGTCAAGAAAAGAGGACAAGATTAGTGCATAATAGAAGCCTTTCCAGAGGCACTAAGCAGACTATTCTCATCCTATTACTTTCTTTTTCCTAATATCTACAATAACTGCCAACTATCTATCACAATAAGACACTGCCTTAGACTACTATTACTTGAAGAAATATTCTTTATATTCATGTATTTTATAATGATTTTATATTTGTAAAATTTTGTGATTTTATTCCAGCTTGCCAAACAGCAATCTCTTCTGACCAGCTGACATGAATAGTCTACTCTGGCAATTACACTTACTACAAAACAACAAATTAGCTTTCTGGTACAACTAATTAAAAATTTATTGAGTAACTACAATATCCAAGGTTCAAAAAGAACATTAGGATGAGAATGACATAAATGCCCTCAAAGACCATGAGTTTAGGCAGTCTGAGCCACTTTTTCACAGGCTGATCACCTGAGATAAATTGTTTAGCTTATCCTGCAAGACCTTAGAAACACTAGCTCTGGAATCAAGAGGATACTCAGACATTTGACTTTGAATAGTTGTGTGACCCTGGGCAAGTCACTTAATCATGATTTCCTGACTGCCCTTCCTCCCCCCAAAATGCTTAGCTTAGTTTTAACCTAAGTAACAAACTCCTTCAGAGTACAGCAACTTTTTGTATGGCACCTCAGCCTTGGAAAATAAATATTATTAGATATAAGTATTATTCTGTACCTGTGGCCTACAGTTGTCATAGATAAGGCTAGATAGCAGCCAATGGGCATGCCAGCTTTCACAGCCTTCAGCAGAGGATGAAACGTAGGGGATTCATTCATATCCGGCACTGTGCTGGAGAAAGGAACTGTCGGACAGTTCTGCTGCATTCCATAATCATTTTTGTGAAGTTTTAACCTCAAAATCAAGTTCCAAGCCCACTGGTTAAATGAGGTCTCAGGTGTCTCTCCATAACGCACAATACTGGCCAAATAGGAAACCTAAAACAAATTTTAAAAAACGTGATCACAACAAATTTAATTAAATTTAAATTTAATTATTAAATTTAATTAATTAAATAAATAATTGAATTTAAGTTAAATTATTTAATTAAACTCCCAAATCTCTTTCAGTTCCCATTAGACACAAATTATATCCACATGGTAGAAAGTGAATAATGCCCTCCTGGTACTCAATTTATTCTTTATTTATGCAAATGAAAAAAATAATGCTTACCTAACCCACCACTTGGGTCATCTCCCTAATCTTCTGTAATCCAAACTTAGTGAAATCAAGCAAAAAAAAGAAACTGTGAAGGGTATATGAAGAGGAGGAAGAGCCATGTTCAGGTACAACTCTCCAAAAGTGAAATGCTTACACAAAAGCTTTTATTCAGAGGAAAGTCTCTTCTCTAGTCTCAGAGTTCAATTATTGGACATCAACTTGTCATGATATTTGATGATGCTATGATATAACTTAATTTTTCTAGCACTCTCAAAAAGCATATATAATCCATATTTAAACAGCCAGAGGAAAAGCAAATACCTGTTTTATGCTTTCAGAAAATAACCCAGCATATGGCTTCTGAGCAAGGTACCTCTGATAAGCTTCAAGAATCATTAATGCTACTTCAGAATGAACAGTTTGATCCAGATGAAGTGTATCCTTTAAAAAAGAAAAAAAAAAAATTACAATATGCTGGAGCCTTTTTCTTATATTTAGGAAGCCCTCAAATTCTTTTTATCCTTTTATCCTTTGCTCTCACAACTACAATCACCCTCTAGCTTTTCTCCAATCATTCTAAAAAAAATTTACTGACTACTTATTATACACAAGGCACTATGTTAAGTGCTATAGAAGACACAAAGAATAAATTATAGGATTTCTGTCCTCATATAGCTTGTAGTAAGTCCAACAAATAAAACATAAACAACTATAAATAAGGTATAACATGAAGTTACAATAACAGCAGAACAAAGTATGATGTTAGTTTTTCATACTTTCCTACTTCCAATCTTCCCATTAATACCTCAGAATCTAACCTCTCAGTATTACTATGTCATCCTCCTATTAAAGAACTCACAATCACTCTCACTTATTGCCTGGCTTTCAAAGTCTCCAGTAATCTATCTTTCCACCTACTAAGTTTAATTTCTTACTATGTCTCAACACAAACCTTATAATCTAGTCAGAATGGTCTTCTCATTACCCTCTAACACATGCTAGCCTCAATTATATCTTTTTTCTTGGCTAAAAATAATATTGTCTATATAGCACATTAAGGTTTACAAGACACTTTAAAAATATTAACCCATTTGATCTTCACAATCTTGTGAAGTGTTCTTACCCTTATTCTTAAAAATGAGGAAATTGTATCTAAGATGTCAAATGATTTGTAAATTTGGAAAGGTCACACAGCTAATGTGTCTAACTCTTAATCCTGCACTCTCTCTACTGTAACATATCAATTACTCTAGAATGCTTTCCCTTTTCTTTTCTATTTCTATAAGATTTAATCATTCTTTAAGGCCAATTCATGTCTTACTCTGCCCACTTCCCCCATATCCCCCCCAACTCCGATCATGTCCTACAAAGTCTTCTACAACTATACCAGCTCAACCTGATGTCATTCCTTTCTCTGAACTCCTAATGCACTTAAATTACAAAATTTCACTGGATAATATTTAATTTGTTCTTATCTACTGCGCTCAGTGACCCAAATAGATAGATACAAGTTCCACGAAATCAAGGATCATATCATATATGTCTCTATATTCCTTTTTTCAACATTATACCACCATTGCCAACATTATAATGATAGACACAAAGTAATTATAAATATTTTCTAACTGATTTAACAACCAATAAATGATGAATAAATGGATCAACTCTTCTTTTTCCTAGTTAAAATTATATAATTTTAAAGAATTATATAATTTTTAGGATCATGTAAACTCATTTCATCATTTTAAAGACAAGAAAATGAGTCCCAAGGAGGAGGGGTGATATGATAAAATTGTTTTTTTTTTTTTAAATAGCTTTGTGTGTGACACAGAGAGGAATAAAGAAAAATATAAAAACTAAGAAGCTATTGTAGTAGGTATATATCATATAGCAAATGTGTATAAGTATAAATAAAGGTATTTTCAGTTTGGTATAACATAAGTTCACACTGCAAAGAAGAAAGTGAAAAAAAATTCTAAATTTGAAGTAGTTTAAAAAATTCACTTACCTTGGAAAGAAAAGCATTTATATAAAAGCTTCATAGTTTATTATCACTAAGATCACATTGTTTTAGGGGGGAAAAATGCCCTTGAAACCACAGAATCAGTCATTTCCATGTTTAAGGCATACCTGTTCACCAAATCCCCAGTTCACTCCTTCCAGAATAACACAGGCCAATTTATTCTTCACATCAGACAAATTGTAATTCAGTAACCAATCCCGAATCACAGCTATTTCAGAGGTAGACGGTTGCCACAGATACAAAGGCAGCTCTTTAAACAAGTATAGGGATACCTTATTAAAAGGGGATAAATAAAAAAGAATACTTAAAATCAAGAAGTAAGATAAATTAAGTATTAATGGAGGAGGAAATTAAAGGGACATTTTAAAATAAAAGTGAATCAAATTTTAAAATACTTAAGGGAGATTTATATTGGAGCTCTTTATTTCTAACTCTAACTCCTAGTTTCTTCAAAAAGTAGTTGTTATGGGACATAGTCAAATATGTAGATAGTCATTGTTGCTGAGAGGCTGGTGAATGGTTTGAACTCAGGAGCTATAAGCTGTAGTAGGGTTAAGGTCAACTAGATATTTGGACTAAGTCAATCACCAATGTAATAACTTGATTGGGGGATGGAGACAGGGAGGCAGACATGGGCAGTATAAGGAAAATCAAAATGTCAAACTGACCCACATCAAAGCTACCTAGCTGACCAGTAGTAAGATCAAGTTCCTAAATGGCCACTATACTTTCAACCTGAGAGAAATGAGTTGGCTTTTTTGTTTTGTTTTGTTTTGTTTTTTAAATTATAGCTTTTTATTCACAAAGCATATGCATGGGCAATTTTTCCAACATTGACCCCTGCATAGCCAGCCCCCCTGCTGCAAATTTTCCTCTCCTTCTCCCTCCCCCTTCATCCAACAGGCAGCCCAACACATGCCAAATATGCCGAAATACATGCCAGATCAAATATGTGTATACATATTCACATAGCCATCCTGTTGCACACACACACACATACAAAAACTGATCAAGAAGGAAGAAAAAGAAAAAGTGAGGGGAAAAAAAACAAAATACAAGCAAACAACAGAGAGAGTGAGAAAGCTATGCTGTGTTCCACACTCTATTCCCATGGTTCTCTCTCTGGGTGTAGATAGCTCTCTTCATCAATGAACAATTGGAACTGGTTTGAATCATATCTCATTGTTGAAGAGAGCCAAGTCCATCAGAATTGATCCTCATATAGTATTGTTGTGGCTGTGTATAATGATTTCCTGGTTTTGCTCATTTCACTTAGCATCAGTTCATGTAAGTCTCTCCAGGACTCTCTGAAATTATCCTGCTAGTCATTTCTTACAGAACAATAATATTCCATAATATTCACATACCATATTTTTTTCAACCATTCTCCAATTGATGGCATCCACTCAATTTCCAGTTTCTTGCCACTACGAAAAGGGCTGCCACAAACATTTTTGCACATATGGGTCCCTTTCCCTCATTTAAGATCTCTTTGGGATATAAGTCCAGTAGTAACACTGCTGGGTCAAAGGGTATGCACAGTTTGATAACATTTTAAGCAGAGTTCCAAACTGCTCTCCAGAGTTGTTGGATCCATTCACAACTCCACCAACAATGTATCATTGGCCCAGTTTTCCCACATCCCTTCCAACATTCATCATTATCTTTTTCTGTCATCTTAGTCAATGTGACAGGTGTGTATTGATAGTGAGATAAGTTTCTTTAAAATTGTTTTTATTCCTTTGTTTTTTAAGACAATCAAAACAGAAAACAATAGGAAGTATCAACATAAAATTGGAAACATGATTATTGATACATAAAAGGCAAATTTTGTGACCTTATTTTCAGATCAATTTTCTTTTTCACATAACAAGTAGTAAACTCCTCATTTGAAAAAAATCATACTAATAAATGTAGGAAATAACTAATTCCCTTCACAAAAAGATTTAGTACAAATTTCCTTTATATGGACAAGGGTATTTAAAAGATTATTCTAATTTACAGAACTTTCTGAAGCATATTTTTTATTGAAGTTAGGATAAATCGATATTCTTGTAATAACATTCCACTCCAATATCTCGTTGTCATGTGGGTTCTTAAAGATTATACCAGGAGAAAGCAAACTGGAAAGAAATCTGGTAAAAATTTGCTTTAAACCCGTACTTCACTCTATCTACAAAAATAAGTTCAAATAAGATATTAAGAGCAAATCTCCTATTACAGAGGAACACAAAAGATAAAATGGACAGGTTTGATTAAACAGAACTTTAAAAGATTTTTAAAAATACAAAACCAATGCAATTAAAGTTAGAATGACGACAAGTAACCAGGAGGAGAAAAAAATCTTTGTAAGCAAGTTTCTTTGTACAGTGTCATTTCCAAGATATATAAAGAATTGAATGAAATTTCTAAGAACATGAGTCCTTTGCCAATAGATAAAGGAACAAAGGATATGAATGGGATGTTTTCCAAGGAGGAAATCCAAACTATTAGAAAAAAAAAATGCTACAAATAACCAATAATGCAAATTAACAAGTGTGACAAAAATGTTGGAGGGACTGCAGAGAAATGAGACATTCTAATGCACCATCGACAGAACTATGAACTGGTTCAACCATTTGGGAAAACTACTGGAATTGTCATTAATTGTGCATATCCTATGACACAACAATATAATGATTAGACTCAGATCCAAAGAGATCAAATACAAAGGAAAAGATTATTTAAATATATTTATAACAGCACTTTTTGTAAAAATTAAGAAGGGTGGAATAGATGAGGAATAGCTGAATAAATTATAGAATGTGAATTTACATGAAAATGACAGTTTTGAAGAAAATCTGAAAAGACTGTATGAAATATAAAAGGCCAACATCCTTTAGGAAATCCAAGTTCTATGATGATTAGATGTCAATTTTAACATTGTACTAAACTGAGATAATTTAGTTATGACTGTTAATTCATTGCTGGAATTAAAAAAACATTAAACAAACCTACAATTTACAAAATAAACATACATGAAGTCTGCAAGGCTCCTTATCTAATATAAACATGTGATTAACATAAAGTAAGGAGAACTGAAATCTTATTGGATTCATACAAAATTATAATAGAATTGTGGAAAGGCTTTGAACCAAATTAACCTGTATTCAAAGCAAGTTAAGAATAAGCAAAATCATTAGTTGTTTTTTTGTGTCTCTCTTCATCCAAGGTTCAATATTGGCTGACTTTTTTAACCTGTTTCAAACAGAATTGCAGTTTTCTGGTACAAAACACCTGAGAAATTTAAATAGTCTCATTTAAAATAAATAACTTTGATTTACTAGGACTTTATAATTGAGATAAAATTGTTTGGAGGAAAAAAATAGCTCTAAATAAAGAAAAGTAAAGAAAAAGATTCTTCCTTAAGTGGACTAGAAAATATTCAGTCTTTGGCAGATATAGTTAATTCCAATCTGTTTTCAAATAATACTCTTACCATCCCAACTTGGTCAATAGTCTCTTTAACACTATCCAAAAGGACGGAAATGATTGCAGGATGAACAGAAGTAATAGCTCCTAAAAGCTCTCGACCAACTTTTGAAAAGGTCTCTCTGGTAGAAAGGCTAACATAAGATACCTAGAGAGAAAGAAGATAGTTATTTTTAATATTAAGCTCAAAAACAAATGTACTTACAACATATGAGTATTTTCAAGAAAAAGAAAGATAACATCAAGCTCCCATTCACAACTTTATTCTAAAAGATTAGACAAACCGTATCCTCAGAGGGCAAGAATGTCCATCTTCACTCCAAAATAGTGTAAGCAAATTAAGCAAATTCATTTTAAATTTACCAACAGGAGAAAAATTGCTTCAGATGGGCTGAATAACATTTAGAATTGAAAAAAGGAAGACAACTTTTATCAATAAAAACTAACTTTTTAATGGAATTACCATTTGTAAAATGAGACTCCTAGTCACAATATTATCAATATTTCTGGAAACAAATCCTTATGACTGAGTTCTGTAAACATTTATTAAATATCTTCATTCTGTAAGTCCTTATGCTAAGCACTGTGAGGAATACAAAAAGGACTTTAATATATCTTTGCTCCCAAACTTATTTATAATCTAGTAAGAAGTAATACACAACTATTATATCTTGGTCTAAATACACACTGCACAATTTTTGCCTAAAATCTGTCTTGTGAAAATCCTCAGCACAACTACTAAAAGTACTTTTAGTATCAAAGACAGTACAAGTCCCACTAGTCTCCCCAGCAGTGACAAAAGCTTCTCTAATATTTGCAGATATGCCCAAGCCTATGCTAAATGTATCTGATACAAATGTGAGCAAAATAAATATATTATTCCTTTTCATCTTCTACCAAACTGCCTACATCTTTGTCCTTATAAAGAACAATCTCACTACAAAACCCACTAACTCTCTTTCTTTTCCTTCATGTCCCTGAAGCTAGAGAAAACATTTAGGTAGTCAATAGCAAGGGTACCCCTTTAACTCCCTCTCTCCAAAGAGACTGCACGTTCTTCTATAACTTAAGCTCTGCTTTCCACTTTAAACCATATGGGCCTAAACAAGGCTCACAGCCTTTTTGCTCACAGCAAAAAATGCGGCTCTAGGAAATTCAATGTTACACAGCAATTTTTTTTTTCCCCAAATCAATCCAAAAGGACTCAAAAAATAATGTGGAATAGAGGAGTTTTTCTGGCAGGTTGTTCATCCCAGCTTTGCTCACCTCATAAATTTTCAACACAATAACTTTTATGAAATCTTTATCCACATTGGTCTTTCTTGCTTGAGCCATTTGAGCAAAAGTAGTAAGAAGACAAATTTCTTCTGAGCTATTCATGGTAGAAATATAACTCTCAAAGCTCACCAGATGCACTGGGTCTGAAAATTCAGATCAGAACAATTAAGGGGGAAAAGGACAGAGAAGACATTAATTTTTATTAGTTTATTCATTTTGCCACAAAAGATAGTATAAGAATACCGAGAACTTAGAAAGTCTGAAAAAGTTTTAAAAGCATTCTATGCTGTAAAAATATTCCCAGAACCTGAGTAAAGATCTATTGCAGCATGGTAATGAAGAGAGCCAGAGAGAGGGCTGTGAAGACTGATGTGTATTCCAACATAGTATTTTCACTCTTTTTGTTTTGTACTTGCATTTTTTCTTTTTCATTTTCCTTTTTGAACCAATTTTCTTTTGCTGCACAATAATTATGGAAATATGGTACATGTTTAACATATATTAGATTACTTGCTGTCTAGGAGAGGGGGTGGAGGGAAGGGAGAAAGAAAAGATTTGGAACACATAGTTTTACAAGAGTAAATATTGAAAACTATCTGCATATATTTTGAAAATAAAAAGTTATTTTTTAAAAAAAGAAAATTCTATTGCATATCCTGTAAGTTCTTTTCCAACTGCAATTTAGCTCAAAAACATGCTTTCATAAAAGAGGAAAAAAAAAAAGTAAAATGCAAAAAGCTAGTTAAGGAAAAAAAAATTATTATTTGTAAACTGATTTCTTGTAAATTATTTGTAAAAACTAAAATATTACTTGTGAACTGATATTTATTCATAAAATAAAACTTCACAATTAAAAAGTGAAAATATGAATCATAAAATGATCTGGTATTTGGTTTTAGTTTCAAAAAAAAGGTCTCTATATATGAAGTACTGTATCTCGTCACCAGAGGGCAGAGAGAGAGAGAGAGAGAGAGAGAGAGAGAGAGAGAGAGAGAGAGAGAGAGAGAGAGAGAGAGAGAGAGAGTGTGTGTGTGTGTGTGTGTGTGTGTGTGTGTGTGTGTGTGTGTTCATGCGGGCACGCATGTTGGCTTTTTTTGTGGCCCAAATCAAAGCTCTTTCTAGAGATACAGATAACAAGTTGTCTATAATTTGTGGTCCTACAGAGCTTCCAAGGGCACTAAGGGGAATGGGTTACATCAGACAAAAGATTAAAGCCAGGGATTCCAACTCCAAGCCCAGCCCTCAATATACTATGTCATACTTCTTCTCAGGGCCATCCATCCAGAGGAAGAATCTCAACACAATAAATTACAAATGTTTAGAACTACCATATAGAAATATACTGGTAAAAGATTCATTTTCTGGTAGAACTTTTAAGACTGATACAAAAACAAAGCAAAGATTTTTTTTTTGGTTAGATATATTTAAATTCTACTATTTATAAACATTAGATATCCTTTAAAAAACATTCATAAAATCTTTCTAAATCATCATTTTTACTTTCTCATTAAAGAGGAAGCCAGGATACCCAGTTTTAAGATCAATAAAACAGAACTAACTCATGACTTGATTATATAATTTGTGGATTTTCCAGATTTCAAATGTTTTAAATGAATTTTAAGTGTTTTGCTGTTACCATTTTTGTCATGCGCGACACCAGGGGGAAAAAAGTGAAAATCAAGTTAATTTTATTTTGTGTTTTAAAAAAAAAAAAAAGTTCTACAAAAAGCTTGGCAATTGTCAATGCTATAAAATTACCCATTCATAAATCTTGTAAATAAAAAGCTATTAAAAAAAAAAAAAAGTTCTAGTAAGAGATTAAAGTACTGAAATTAAAGGTTAAAGTGTGGTTTGGGAGTTAACTACATATTTCAATAATTACTGCGTAATACAAATTATTACTGACAATAGAGTAGTATTAAGTTATTTTAATATATTAGGCTGAAATTTTAAAAAGGAAAATGCAATTAAGATATATTTTTAAAAAGGACATCTTTCCAACAAATCAATTTATTCAACATAGACTTTAAAAGTAAGCTACTAAACTGAGTGCTTATGGGTACCATAAAATAAAAGCTCCTTAGCATCTTTAAACATTAATTTTACCTCTCAAAAGTGGTTTGCAAAAGTAATTAAGATACAGTCTCAGACTTCATGATGCTTAACTAAGAATCCTAATTAATCAGAAATGCAAATTAAAAGCCAAAGTCTCATATATATAATTTTTTTTTCCCCTTAGGCAGTTGGGGTTAAGTGACTTCTTCAAGCTCACACAGGTAGGAAGTGTTAAGTCTCTGAGACCATATTTGAACTCAGGTCCTCCTGACTTCAGGGCTAGTGATCTATCTTTAAAGTGCCATCTAGCTGCTCCACAAAGTCACTTAATTTTAAAGAACATAGATTTTAGTAGAAAAAAATTATATATTAACAAAAGAATAAAAATCAAATGGATTATCACTTAAATGTACATCCAATCAGCTCATCTCTTACATTTATGTAAAAACTTTTAAAGTATTATCACATAGATTATATCATTTAATTTTATGAATTAAAGCCTTTTACTTATATTTTGCAAATGATAAAACTGAGTTTCAGTGAGATTTGAAACAATTACAATGTCTATTACCATGTATGATGATGATAGTCATGATGGTGATAATGACAGCTGACAATTGATAAATTGCAATTCATAGATAACTTTGTATAAATTGTCTCATTTGATTTTCAACAGTTCTGTGAGGTAAATATTGCAAAAATACTAGTTTCCTTAGAGCAACTAGATATTGTGATCTCAAGAGTTTTATAAGCTTGTAGTAAGGAAAAGCTGAGTTCAAGTCCTGCCCCTGACTTGAATGGCATGACACTAACAACAACTTAAACCTCTCGCAACCTCTGATATAACAGCAATATTGTTGTAAGGATCAAATGAAATAAGAGAGTTAAAATTTTATTTTGTAAATTCTGAATTAGTATTATCCTAACTATGAGCATTAATAATTATTAAATTATTAGTATTCCTTTCAAACATAACCAAACTGAGGTTCAGATCAGTTAAGAAAAAAGCCTTCCAGGTGAGATACCACCAATAAGTGATAAATCTAAGACTGGAAACCAAATCTGTCTCTTAGAAAAGAGCCATAATGCTCTTTTCTATCATAGTAAAAGATTTAATGGGGAAACCCACAACAATCCATATTATGCAGATGATGTGATTTTTGCAAATAGGTCAGAGACAAATTTTAATGATACTTATTAAAGTTAATTGAAAAAATTTTTTAAAAAAGGATTTGACAATGATTAGAACAGTTATTTGGCTTCTACAAAAATGATAAAAAGAAATTTAATCAAATATCCACTTATAAATGTTAAGCATTGACTTGATTCCAGGGACTTCCAAAGGAAGGTAATAACTTAGATTAGACTGATAGGAATATAGTCCAGGACAATCAAAATTATTTCACTAAGAAAAGCAACCACCAAAGAAATGGGCAGAGCCCAAGCAACCCTATTCTGACTCTTATCACTTGGTTTAACAAAGTGACTCAGAGAAAAATTATCACTCTCCACTGTAGCAAATTTCAAAATACTTTCTATACTTCAGGACAAGATAGGTAGGGATCATAGCCCCAAGCCACAAAAGAAAAAGAAAAAGAAAAATTAAAAAGCAAGAACTAAAATATGGAATAAAAATGAAATATACAGATTATAAAAGGAGAAAAACCAAAGGATGAAAATTACACTTGTGAAAATATTGTCTTCATTCAAAAAATATCTTTGATGTATTTAAGGAATGATAGCACTAGAACCTCATTTCAATTCTTACTCTAATGACTTCATTATGGGAGTAGCCCTAGTTTCCAAGAGTCTACATCATCTTTGGCAAGCTTGAAAGTTTTTAATTAAGATAAATAAAGACAGATACTATGTCTGTATCCTAAAACTAGCCTCATTAGTCTAGCTCACAACTAGGATAGCTATACTATAGGATAATTAATTTTTCAGCCACAACAATGCTAGAAAACTATCCACCTTCTTACTAATTTATAAATGGTGCTGTCTTCTACATTTTAAAGTCTTCTTAATTGTCATATACAAATACAAGTAAAAAGCTACTTAAGGGTCCACTGAAATCAAATAATTCAACAATAAAGGAATAACATGGAAACCCCATTAATGATTTTTAAGCATTAAGTAAATACTTAATGACTAGAATAATTTCACTATAAAAGCAGAATACTTTGGGAGAGAGAATCCCACAGACAATCTTATTTTAACTGTACTTGTTTATTAATACTCTATCAAGAGATCTAGTCTAATCTAAATTTCCAATATCCAAGTTGGCTTCCAAAACCAGACCCCCCCAAAAAATTTAAAAGGTAGTGTAGGTCATGCCACAGTTTCATGTAAAGACATAGAGACATGAGTACAATACAAACTTGATTTTTTTCTTTTTTTTTTAATTTTTAATGGTATTTTATATATGCAAAGATATCTTTCAACATTCACCTTCACAAAACCTCATGTTCCAAAATTTTCTCTTTCAATATGATATAATTTAAATGAAATACATACTTTCCATTATCCAAAAGTCAAAAGAGATTTGCAGCTACAGAAAAAATAACAATTTTAACAGAAAAAAGATGAAACTATTTCATTCATTTCAAAAACATTTGTCAGGTGAGATTTACCTTGAAGCTGGTGCTTGTACTCATTAGACTGGACTGTAGAACAGAGCTTCTCCAAATTTTCATTCTCTGCATGATGCATGAGGTAAAAGAGTTTCCAAAGCATCTGGACTGATAATGTTCCAAAGGGCATCTCTGACATAAATAGCCAAATGCCCAACCTATTGTTTTTTAAGAACAATACAAAGTTTCAAAACTCACAGAAAAGATGGTAGAAGCACGACAAAAAAATTCTTCTGCACATTTAAGTATAAGACCACCACCTACTTACTAATTCACAGATGCAGTTACAATTCCCCATTAAAGAAGTCAACCAGAGATGAAGATTTTTTTTTAAATCACTCTTTAAGACAGCACTAAGCTAAGAGTTCTTACTCTCTTTTGTTCCATAAACTCCTATGGCAGTCCAGTAAAATACTATGGACCCTTTCTTTCTTATAATGTCTTTAAATGCATGAAATAAAATATATAGGTTTACAAAGAAAAGCAATTATACTGAAATACAATTTGCAAAAAAAATTTAAGTTCATGATATCAAGTTAAGAACTCCTGCACTAAGAATGTTTGTGGCAACCCTTTTTGTAGTGGCCAGAAACTGGAAACTGAATGGATGCCCATCAATTGGAGAATGGCTGAATAAATTATGGTAAATTAGTGTTATGGAATATTATTGCTCTGTATGAAATGACCAGCAGGATGATTTCAGAAAGACCTGGAGAAACTTACATGAACTGATGCTGAGTGAAATGAGCAGGACCAGGAAATCATTATATACTTCAATGACAATACTATATGATGATCAATTCTAATGGACGTAGCCCTCTTCAACAATGAGATGAAACAAATCTACATCCAGTGAAAACACTGGGAGATGACTATGAACCACTACATAGAATTCCAATACCTCTATTTTTGTACGCCTGCATTTATTTCCTTCACAGGCTAATTGTACACTATTTCAAAGTCCAATTCTTTTTGTACAGCAAAATAACCATATGGACATTTATAGATATATTGTATTTAACTTATATTTTAACATATTTAACATGTATTGGTCAACCTGCCACCTGGGGGAAGGCGTGGAGGGAAGGAGGGAAAAAGTTGGAACAAAAGGTTTTACAATTATCAAAGCTGAAAAATTACCCATGCATATCTCTTGTAAATAAAAAGCTATAATTAAAAAAAAAAAAAAAAAAAAAAGAACTCTTGCACTAGACCAAACTTGTGAGACAATAAGAACAAACAATTACATGATTACACTACATATTGTGAAAAATGAAAAAAGTATGACATGTTGTCTTTACCCAGCATTATTGAGGGCTGACAAAATTCTGTGAGAATACGCTTGTTCCTGCTCTTGTTCAGGTATGATCAAGAAATATAATAAACAGAGTGCCAGACTCGAAGTCAGAATTACCACTGGTCATTATTCTGCCTCAGACACTCAGCAGATGTGTAGTCTCAAGAGTCATTCACTTTCTCTGTGTTTCAATTTCCTCTTTCATAAAAGGAGAATAATAAAGCACTCACCTCCAAAAGTTGTTGTGAGGATCTCCTGTGTCAACTTTAATGCATAATGTCAGTGTAAGCTATTGTTATTATTATTATTTAAATATGCCATCATCATCATCATGATTATTATTATTGAAATGTGTCACCTAGACCTTGAAGATTCTGCTATGGATAATATACTTCATAAAAAAAAATTTTTTCAGGGGATGGGGGTTGGAAAATAAGATGGTAATTGGACCAACTTGTCAGAAATTTTGCACTGTGTGGAAATTCCTCCAACAGTGTACAGCAGAAGCCCACCTCTTGGAGGAATAACTGGAAAGCTGAAAGCCCAGAGTCACACGACTCAAATCCAGTTCTGACTCTAAGGCCAGGCCCCTTTTCACCAAACCATGCTGGCTCTATGTATTAATAATAATTTTTCCCTAAACCACTCCCAACAGACTACATACCTTTTAGCCTTCAGAACATGCAGGACAGTCCTAAGAAACAGCTCATCAAATTCAACTTGGAGCTTCTCCACTGAATAGGGCTGCATAACTAATCCACAGCCTTGATTATGACTCACAAACTGGGCCCAGTGGTCACTCACATAACAAAGTGTCATTCTAAATAAGAAAATAATATTAAACCACTTTATGTCATTGATTAAGTATCAGTTCATTTCATCAGAATCCTTGCTCAAATCATTTAAATTGAGGTAAAAAAAATTACTATAGTAAATCCAAATGAGTCAATCAATTATTACACAAATAAAACCCACTTTCCATTTTAATAAATATTAATGCTTTTCTGATACACTGAATAAACAATATCTCACAATCATTGCCTTGACAAGTTTTATCTACATTCTGACTCTGAAGTCACTATAAGCTTGATCCTTAAACCACAAACAAAACCATAGGAAACCTACCAGTCTCACCCCTGGCCCACAGGAACCACAACACAAAGCAGATGTGGAAAGGAAGAAAAGAAAAGAAGAAAAGAGAAATCCAGAAGGAAAGAAGCTACACTTTCCCCTTATGTTTTTCTCTAGCCTAAAACTCAGTCCTAGGGAACACTTTTAAGATTTGGACCTAGGAATAGTTAACTTATCAAATCAACTAACTTTGAAATAGTTTAGCAAGGTTATGGCTACAAACATTTATAACATACCTATTAGGTAGAAGACAGAAAAAAAAAAATTCTCAGTTTAATGATGGATCAAGCAGACAAGAGACTACAATTAAAATGATGATTGTTTTCTTTTCTTTTTCTTTTTTTTTCCTGAAGGCTGGGGTTAAGTGACTTGCCCAAGGTCACACATCTAGGAAGTGTTAAGTGTCTGAGACCAGATTTGAACTCGGGTCCTCCTGAATTCAAGGCTGGTGCTCTATCCACTGCGCCATCTAGCTACCCCCTGATGATTGTTTTCAATCAAGAGGAGAGTTCAAATAAATATGGATATCTGCAATATATACCTAATCATAAAACCAATTCGTTTCACAAATTGTCTGTAGCGTGCTCTATTGAAGGTGTCTAATCCTACCGCCAGAAGTTCTATTAATGAGTTGGCAAAGGCAAAAATTTTCATCATCTCTTGAGGTCTTGTTGTTTCAGGTAAATAATCATCTATAAATTAACAAAAGAAAAGACAGAAGAAAAAAAATTATCAAAGGTACATACAATACAAAGACTTCAGAGGACAAATTCATAGATCATTTGATAGATATGGGATTGATTCATGGGAAGCTATTTTAGGCGTCCCAGACAACAAAATGAATCTCCTATATGGCAAAGATGAGAGAATTCTGATGAATTCAAGTAAACTGTCAATTCATCAACTGGAGATATAGGGGTAAAAGATGTTACAGGAATAATCAACAAAATGAAGAAGAAAACTATGGGGAAAAAATGTAAATAACAGCAATCAAAATAATCCAAAAACACCATGACAATATAGCTAACCACAATACAAATAAATAACAGAAAAAGATCCCAAAGAGGACTCTTGTCAGAAACGGAGATAAATATGAAGACTTTGGGTTAAATTAACTTTTTTAAAATTTATATGTGGAACATATTAATCACAAAGCTACTCTCCAGGTTGCAAAAATTTTACAGATTCACCCATATTTGGAAGAGATTCCTTCCACTGAAATTCTTGTCTACATTCAAGGCTCTTGAGGTACTAATTCTTCCATAAAATTCCTTCATTCCTTGGCTAAAGGTGACCTTTCCTTTCACCAAACTTCTCATGATTTTCTAATATCTCCTATTATTTAGCTCATTATTATACTTTAACTATTTGGATAAATCGTACCAACTTATTAGATTGTAGACTCCTTAATACCAAAAACTTAGTCATTTTTATCTTTAGTATTTAAACTCTGACTTATCATTAGCAGATGCTTAAAATAAGCTTACTGAATTACATACAAAATTCCCCTCAATATCTTTCTTTAGGAATCAATTTACCTTTCCCTTTAAATCCAAGGAAGTGTTTAAAAAGTTCATGAAATGGGAACTGTGATAAAATAGCAATCAAGTCATCTTCAGTAAGAAGGATCCAACTCGTCTCAGGATCTTCATCCTAAAGGAAAAAAAATTAAAAAGCATTTCATTTGGTTTCACAAAATAATAACTAGAAGTTGTCCAGGCTTTACTCTTGACAAACTATCAATACAATTTCAAAAGACTTCTTTTTCTAGCTATTAAAAGATAAATAACTGAATTTCTTTTTTAAGTCAAGGATCTTATAAAAGGAATACAAACTTTCACAGTTACAGTTTCAACTGAAGTTATGATATAAAGGATGTCAACTCTTAAAGTGAAAAATAGCTTCACTAAAATCCCAACTAGATGATACTGGTGTTCCTACACGTACACACACACACACACACACACACATCCAAAGTTCTACTGTCTAGCAGTTTAAAAAGTTTAAAGCAACCTAAATAGGATATGTTTACATGGCAAATATAGATCAAATTCTTAATTTTTATCAAGAAAAAATATGTCAGCAAGACTGACCTATCTTTTCAATTAAAAAAATTCCTAAAAGTAGCAGAAACTGATACAAAATGCAGATCTTGATAAACATAACACATTAATTTCAACAAAGCAATAACACAATTGCACAAATAAATGCTTTAACCAACTACACACTTAATTTGCTTTAAATTCTCCCAAAAAGGCTTAAAAACTGAACTTCAGAGACTTCACTGAAAAGTATGGAAAACAGCAAATAACCCTTTCTTTTCTCATTCTTTAGAACATAAGGTTCTTAATAGTATCCTATCTCAGGGATTAAATTAACTAGGATGAAATCACTAGAAAATGTTTCTATTTCAGAAATTTCACCATTCCATTATGATCTTTAAAACATCCATTTTGCATCAGTTTCTGAAAAGCTTGCTTTTAAGGTTAACAAGGTTACTAAAACAAGCCATTTTGTGTTCCTTATCATCTACCTCCATCAAATTGCCTCTACCAAGTTTTGAAAGTAGGAACATAATAAAAAAAAAAAAAAAAAAAAAAAGAAGACGAAAACAATGAATCTTCCGCTTGTATTGCTCTTTTAAGTATCTAGTTACAATCACAAAACATGTCTCCAAACATTCAGAAATCTACTATGACCACAAATATAATGAGTGCAGTTCTGAAATGATGAATGCTGCCCACTCCATACTTTTCTTTTCTTTTTTTTTCTTTTTCTGAGGCTGGGGTTAAGTAACTTGCCCAGGGTCACACAGCTAGGAAGTGTTACGTGTCTGAGACCAGATTTGAACTCGGGTCCTCCTGAATTCAAGGCTGCGCCACCTAGCTGCCCCCCACTCCATCTAATTAGAGAGATTACTTTGAAAATCCTTCTCTTAATCTTCATGGCAAGACACTCCAGAAAACAGCGACTCTAAACACTACTGCACCTTATCATCTGAAACTTCTCAAATTAATAAGCTAAGGAAACTAAAAGACTAAGTTTAGGCCCTGACATAGAAAAACACAATGGGACTGGAAAAGTAAATTCTCACCAAAAAACAAGATGACTTCCTATCTTCCAAATGTAATATTCCAAGCTGTTGTATTCATTACAAATTTATAACATCTAAATAAAATCATGCCATATTGTGGCTTATTATCATACCAATTTGTTTATACATAGGTCAAATTCTAGCCCTCCAAAGCAAAGGAAAATATACCTGTATTATGATTAACCTTTAAGACAAACGACCAATTCTGTCTTCTAACACTAAGTTGCATTATATTTAATTTTCTGTTTTTACCCCTTCTCCCAAGGTTAATAAAAGCATTATGATTCTCAAAATAATTACCTCTTCTCCTCCTTCATCTACTAATGTCCAGTTCCCTGATTCAGAGGATTCCTCAGAAGAGGAAGGTTTCCATTCATTTGGCTTCATGTGGCACATAAACTCAGCTCGATTTCTAAAAAAGGTAGAAAAATCACATTAATGTCAGAAGCAATTCATGGAAAAAAACAAACTAATTAGTATCTATTTTTTTCTCAAACTGAGATACAGTCAGATACAGAAATATTATTTCAACTCTTAA
Organism: Sminthopsis crassicaudata; assembly: GCF_048593235.1. NCBI lineage: Eukaryota > Metazoa > Chordata > Mammalia > Dasyuromorphia > Dasyuridae > Sminthopsis > Sminthopsis crassicaudata. The sequence goes on from NC_133617.1 coordinate 367,274,589, forward strand.
GCTAGAGAATAGAATAAAATTAGAAAAACCCAAGTAAAATAAAACCTCATTAATTCAAATTAATGTATAAGGCTAGTAAAGTATATTAATTAAGCTTGTCAAAGTCTGAATTGCAAAAGTTTTTTTTTTAATTTTTTTTTTTATATAAGTTACATTAGCATAATTCCTTACACAAACTTTGTACCTACTATTTGCCAACACTGGACTAGAGCTGGGGATAAAAGTTTACAAGAAGACAAGAAAACAAAATGTTTATGGAATGCGAGTCAAAACATTTTGAAGCATGTCTTCCTACATCTTCCTTTGATCTACTCTCCTAGTTACCTGGAAATTTTGGCAGCAATCTGTTCTGCCCTGCCTAGTGTGATATTTTTATTCCTTAACTACCTTGCCATCTACTTTGTCATTTGCTTTGTAACTCACTTATTCTTATATGAAATCAAAATCATGTCTCAAATGAAAGTGATTAATTAAACCACTACTTGTTCTCTAAAAGCCTATTTTCTTTCTGAGACTCCAGCTATTCACAATTTAGAGAGCAATACAGTAAAATTATTTTAACATTACCAAACTATTCCAATGTTTTCTTCAGAGTGGCTCTCCCTCCCTGTTAACAGATATGACCTTTCTAGTTCATACCTCCATTACCTCATATCAAGATCTTTGCTGCAAGGCTTTCTTTTAAAAAAAAAAAAAAAAAAAAAGATTTTTTTTTTGTTTGTCTCTTTTCAAAAAATGTATTTATTTTCTTTCTCATTTTTTTTCTGGTTTGATTTGCTTTTTCTTGTGCAGCAAGATAATTGTATAAATATGTATGTATATATTGTATTTTCTACCATGTTTAACATATATGAACTATTTGCCATCTATGGAAGGTTGTAGGGGAATACAAGGTTTTCAAGGTTTAATGTTGAAGAATTATTCATGTCTATGTTCTAAAAAATAAAAAAAGTTAATAAAAATGTACTTATCAAAGGATATGAACAGACAATTTTCAGATGATGAAATTAAAACTATTTCCGCTCATATGAAAGAGTGTTCCAAATCACTATTGATCAGAGAAATGCAAATTAAGGAAACTCTGAGATATCATTACACACCTGTCAGATTGGCTAAGATGACAGAAACAAATAAGGATGAATGTTGGAGGGGATGTGGGAAAACTGGGACACTGATGCATTGTTGGTGGAGTTGTGAAAGAATCCAACCATTCTGGAGAGCAATCTGGAATTATGCCCAAAAAGTTATCAAAATGTGCATACCCTTTGACCCAGCCATACTACTACTGGGCTTATATCCCAAGGAACTACTAAAGAAGGGAAAGGGACCTGCCAAAATGTTTGTGGCAGCCCTTTTTGTAGTGACTAGAAACTGGAAAATGAATGGATGTCCATCAATTGGAGAATGGTTGGGTAAATTATGGTATATGAATGTTATGGAATATTATTGTTCCGTAAGAAATGACCAACAGGAGAAATACAGAGAGGCTTGGAGAGACTTACATCAACTGATGCTGAGTGAAATGAGCAGAACTAGGAGATAATTATACACTTCAACAACAATACTATATGAGGATATATTCTGATGGAAGTGGATATCTTCAACATAGAGAAGAGCTAATCCAATTCCAATTGATTAATGATGGACAGAATCAGCTACATCAGGAAAGGAACACTGGGAAATGAGTATAAACTGTTATTTTTACCTCCTGAATCCAATTCTTCCTGTGCAAAAAGAAATTCGGTTCTACACACATATTGTATCTAGAATATACTGTAATATAATTAACATGTATAAGACTGCCTGCCATCTGGGGGAGGGGGTTGGGGGAGGAAGGGAAAAAATCTGAATAGAAGTGCAAGGGATAATGTTGTAAAAAATTACCCATGCATATGTACCGTCAAAAAAAAAAAGTTATAATTATAAAATAAAATAAAAATTAAATTTAAAAAAAATGTACTTATTAATTTCCTACATTTATTTTTATAATATTTTTATTTCCATTTTTTCTTTCTCCCTCTTCTTTCCCCTTCCCCAAGATGGCAAGCAGTACCATACTGAGTTATAGATGTACAATAATATTAAACATATTTCCATATTATTCAAGCTGTGAATGAAGAATCAGGACAAAAGGAAAAAACCATAAGAAAGAAAAAAAATAACAAAAATAAGAGTATGCTTCCATCTGCATTCAGACTCCATAGATATTTCTCTGGATGTGGATAGCATTTTCTAGCATGAGTCTTTTCGAATTATCTTGGATCACTGTATTGTTAAGAAGAGTAAACAAACTCTATCAAAATTGATCACCAGACAGTGTTGCTGATATTGTGTATAATGTCCTCCTGGTTCTATTCACTTCACTCAGCATCAATTCATTCAGGTTTTTCTGAAGTCTGCTTACTCATCATTTTCTTAAAGAACAAGAGTATTACATTACATTCACGTACCACAACTTGCTCAGCCATTCCCCAATTGATGGGCATCCCCCTCGATTTCCAATTCTTTGCCTACATTAAAAGAGCTGCTATAAACATTTTTGTACATGTGGGTCCCTTTCCATTTTTTATGATGTCTTTGGGATACAGATCTAATAACGGTATTGCTGGATCAAAATGTATGCATAGTTTTACAAATCTTTAGAAATAGTTCTACATTGTTCTCCAGAATGGTTGGATCAGTTCACAACTCCATCAACTAGGCATTAGTGTTCTAATTTTTCACATCCTCTCCAACATTTATCATTTTCCTTTTCCATCTTATAAGCCAATCTGAAAGGAATGCAGTGACATGTCAGAGTTGTTTTACTTTGTATTTCTCTAATCAGTAGTGATTTAGAGCATTTTTTTCATGGGACTATAAATGGCTTTATTTTTTTTGCCTGAAAACTGTGTGTTCATATCCTTTGACCATTTATCAAGTGGGGAATGACTGGCATTCTTATAAATTTGAGTCTCTATATGTACATATATATTTGCTATTATTAATTTTAATATTAATATTAGTTTTTACTTATTACATTTATAATATTAAAGTAATATATTATTGTTGATGTTAATATTTTTATTATTAATGCCATGTTATAATAATGATATTATGTTTATACATATTTATACATATTAAAAATAAGGCCTTTCTCAGAAACACTGACTGCAAAAATTGTTTCCCAGCTTTCTGTTTCCCTTCTAATCTTGTTTGCATTGGCTTTATTTGTACAAAAACTTTTTAATTTAATGTAATTAAATTTATTCATCTTGTATTTCATAACATTCTCTATCTCCTGTTTGGTCATAAATTCATTCCTTCTCCATAGATCTGAGAGGTAAACTATTTCTTCTTGTTCTCCTAATTTGCCTATAATTACCCTTTGTCTAAATCACATACCCATTTTGACCTTATGTTGGTATATTATTTGAAAAATTTATCAATATCTAGTTTCTGCCATACTATTTTCCAGTTTTCCCAGTAGTTTTTGATCAAATAGTGAGTTCTTACCCCAGAAGGTAGAGTCTGGGTTTATCAAACGGTACATTATTAAGTCAATGATTTTTGTGTCTTGTGTATCTAACCTATTCCATTGATCTGCCATTTTACTTCTTAGCCAGTACCATCTACTTTTGAGAACTGAGGCTTCATAATATTGTTTTAGATCTGGTACAGCCCTTCCTTTGCATTTTTTCTTTCATTACTTCCCTTGATATTCTTGACCTGTTGTTCTTCCAGATGAATTTTGTTGTTATTATTTTTTTTCAGGTCTATAAAATATTTTTGACAGTTTGATTGGAATTGTACTAAATACATAAATTAACTTAGGTAGAATTATTGTTTTAAATTATACTAGCTCAGCCTCCCCATAAGCAACTGTTATTTTTCCAATTACTTAGATATGATTTTGTACGAAAAAGTTTTATAAATAGTTTCTACTGGGTTTGTCTTTGACAAGTAGACTCACAAACATTTATATTGTTTGTTATTTTAAATGGAATTTCTCTTTCTATATCTTGTAGCTTGAATTTGTTAGCAACATATTGGAATTATCTTTCCTGGATCTATTTTCCAAATCAATTGATTTTTCCAACAAGATATTTTATATTGTCTTCTCTTTTTTCATTCTTTTTATTTTGTTTGACTGCTTCTTGATGTCTTAGAGAATTATTAGCTTCCATGTACCCAATTCTAATTTTAAGATATGATTTTTTTCAATTAATTTTTGTACCTCCTTTTCCATTTGGGTAATTGTTTTAAGGAATTATTTTCTTTTGCTCAGAAAGAAAGAGAAGAAAGTAGTGTAGCTTGAAGAAAAGGTTTCAAATAGGTGCTCTAATAGCAGGGCTTCTTAAACTTTTTCCATTTGTGTTTGTGGCAGCTCTTTTTGTTGTGGCTGGAAACTGGAAGTTGAATGGATGCCCATCAATTGGAGAATGGTTGGGTAAATTATGGTATATGAAGGTTATGGAATACTATTGTTCTGTAAGAAATGACCAGCAGGAGGAATACAGAGAGGCTTGGAGAGACTTACATCAACTGATGCTGAGTGAAATGAATAGAACCAGAAGATCGCTGTACACTTCAATGCTGTATGAGGATGTATTCTGATGGAAGTGGATATCTTCAACATAAAGAAGATCCAACTCACTTCCAGTTGATCAATGATGGACAGAAATAACTACACCCAGAGATGGAACACTGGGAAGTGAATGTAAATTGTTAGCACTATTGTCTATCTACCCAGGTTACTTATACCTTCAGAATCTAATGCTTAATGTATTTACACAAGAAAGTGGTATTTACACACATATATTGTATCTAGGTTTTATTGTAACACATGTAAAATGTATGGGATTGCCTGTCATCGGGGGGAGGGAATGGAGGGAGGGGGGGATAATTTGGAAAAATGAATACAAGGGATAATATTATTAAAAAAAATTACTCATGCATATATACTGTGAAAAAAAATTCTAAATAAAATAAAATTTAAAAAAAAAAACTTTTTTCCATTTGTGACCCTTTTTTAATCTGAGAAAATTTTATGTGATCCCAAGTATACTGAAAAATAAAATAGGCATACAAATAGAACACTTACTGATAATAAATCAGAATTTCACAAGACCCTATATGGGGTCTCAAACCAAAGTTTAAGAAGCTGGGCTATAGAGGATATGACAATCAGAGAGGAAAAAGATTATCATGCAACAGTAAAGACCCAGCTGAGAATAATAGTAAATTTGTAGGGAACCCATTTAGCAAAATCATTTATCTTCTTCCAGTGACATTCAGTATCATATGAACATCAGTGGAAGAGGTAAAGAGAGAGGTATTCCAGAGCTGGAATTTGGCTATATATGACTAATGAAAGACCAAAGAGGCAACGGATTCAAAAATAGAGACTACTGTACAACTGAACTGGTCAACTATGAGGTCAAGCCAATAAATAGAAAGGCTAGATTTAAAACAGAGGGAGGGGCAAAGAGAGTGGAGGTCATGGCGAGGAGCAAGAATTGGTTTAAGGAGAAATGAGGCAGGATAGAACAAATGTCAATTGTGATCAAAGAGAAAAATTTCAAAGTTTAAAATCATTAAAACTGTTATAGGTTTGTTACAGGTTTGTTATAGGTAAGATCCAGGTTACAGCCATCCCTCTATATTGATGAAGTGGTATGAAGATGGAGATCATGGAGGTTTTGAAGGCTGATGAAAATGTAAGGGCAGGATGTTCAAGGAGATATCTGCTTACATATTGAAATCCCAAAGTATGAAAGCAAAGTTTGGAGTAAAAAGGAAATCTATGAGCCAATTACTGACTTCTCTGAAAAGAAAGGGAGAAAGACCTGGTGATCATGAAAAGGATTTCATCTAAGTGATATAAAAATGGATAGCGAGAAATTCAAATACTATCCCTTTGTCACAGGATGGTGAAAAAAAAAAATGCTCATTACTGGAAAAGGTGGTCAGGATGAAAAATCTTTTAGGGAGAGCTAAGTCTCCATTAGCACAATAAAATAGAAAGAATGTGAGATTAAAGATAAAGGATAAAAGTTTGTAAATGATAGGCCAGGGATTTCAGCAGGAACAGGGAAATATTAGAAAGCATGGAGGCTGTAGAGTATGGAAGGATAGGATGGAAGCAGATAAAGATAAGAGTATGGGGAAAGACAGGAAGAAGAGAAGATATTATACTTCGAAGGACATTTGGTTTTAGATCACAAAAACAAGGATAACAGAAGCTGCCAATCTACCTACCCCAGAATAGACAAAAACAAGTCAATTAGGACCTTGCCTGATGCTCTAAAGTCCTTCACTGACCAAGGTCTTAATGTGATGTATATCTACCTCTGGTTCTCCAAGGCTCCAGAACTCCAGTGGTAGTCTTGGGTTTCAGTAGTATAGGCCATCATGTATGTTTGAAGTACTACTGTCTGGAGTTTACTACTGTCTCTCCACCGACATGAAGTGTTTTGGGGCTTCTCTAGTGCATCCTGTTAATTCCATTTTCTGAACTCTGACTGCATTATTTGTGAATACCTTCAAAATTTGACACTTAATTGTTCTTGTCTCCCCAACTAAAATATAGCTCCTTGAGGGCAGAGATCATGTCTTAGATTTCTATTAGCTTTTCAAAGTGTCAAGTACAATGCTAAACATTTCATAGCTACCCCTGACATTGCTGGTAGTTACTTAAAATTCATCTTCTTCAATCTTTTTTACACAAATCATCGGTATTCTATGCTAAGCAAACTTACTTAACCCCATTTTAAAGTATTTCACATTCCAAATTATCAGTCTACTTCACTTTAAACAGTCAAAAAATACACAAATTTAGTTTTACACAAACAATAAAATAAAAAAAAATTATATTTTAACAAGGATTATAATAAGAATTTTTGAAATATCAGGTTCCCTTTGTAGAAGGTGAGTAAAATTGGATCTCAAAGAGACAGAATTTCTAGGACCTAAGGAAGGGTAATCTATTACTAGTGATCAGCTATAAGATTCACTTGAGCTCAAGTCTAAAGGAAAATCAGTAAAGCTAACTTGTTGGAACTCCCACAGCTCTTTAGCAGACTTCCTCTGTACAAAGATATCTTTTAAAAGACAAATAGTTCAAATATGGGGCAGATTTTTAAAATGCATAACAAACCTCTTTCACACTTACTTGACAGGAGACATAAGCAAGGCAAGGGACTGCATAAAGTGAAATACCCCTGATGAATTATTCAAAACTTTGATCTGAAATCAGAAAAGGGGGGGAAAAAAGGATTAGAGAAGACCAACAACCTGTGTTTTTAATATCAGCTCATTAGTATTATGACTAGGAACAAGGAGTTACAAGATTTATAAAGCAATGCCCATTAAAAATAAATAAATACATTAAAAAAAGGCAGCCTCCAGAAGTTACGTGACAACATTTTTGCTCAGTTGCATTTGGGATTTAGAAGATAACTAATAGCCCCACATCAATTATCTATATAGTGGGGCAGCTAGATGGAGCAATGGATAGAGCACCAGCCCTGAATTCAGGAGGACCTGATTTCAAATCTGATCTCAGACACTTAATACTTCCTAGCTGTGTGACCCTGGGCAAGTCACTTAACCCCAGCCTGGGGGAGAGGGGGGGAATTATCTATATAGCAAAAGGGTAGGAGGATTAAAAAAAAGAGAGGACAGCATTGGTCATTTAAACAAAAAATAAACTTTTTTTTCAGGCAAGAGGTTTATTAAGTCCACAAAAAACTTGGAATGATTTAAAATTTGTCATGCTTTTATTTTATTCCCCAATCTCTCTCTGCTGAAAGAGCTAATGAAAAATGAAATGAGCTAAAGAGTAACAACACAAGGATAGGGATGTAAAGAGTATGGATAATCCACCAAGTGAATCATCAACTCCTGGGTAGATGAAAGTTGACTACACATATTCATAACCCATCATAATTAATTAAATAACACTGAATTGATCTCTAAGTCTCATTATACTTCCCAAAAGATGGGGTGGGATATAAAAAACCTAGGAAAGTCAGGTTGAACACTACTGAATAAGCATCTGTTATGATTCGGTGAACAGGGATTTTGCAGAATTAAATTCCAATGAACTTGGTCCAAGCTAGGAAACCAGTGAATTCCAGCAATTCTATTATTATTTCATCTTTGCTAAGCTCAACAAGAAACAATCCCAACAAGCTCATAAACACATTCAGTGTTTTAATTCTTAGTTTAATGCTTTTCAAGGTGAACTTTTTGCTATTCTTTCTTATAAGTACCTGAGAAAAACTTTTACCAGAAAAATGTTTGTGCACTGCACCATTTGCTATGAGGAAGTCACCAGATCATATATACCTGAATGAAAGGAACAGCCCATTTACTAACACCAGCTGGACATCGAAGAATATGGTTTAAAAGGAATAGATGATCACCAGGGCAGCCAGCTCTTTGTAACACTGACACCTGAACAATATAAAAGATAAATAATCTAACTATTCAAAAAAAGTGAAAGAAACATTTATTGTGAGGATGAAGCCCAATTATAACTGTTGAATTTTATCAAGTCAAGACACTAACACATTACAGAATTTGAAATCAGACAATTTGGTTTAAGATCCCCACCTCTGATATTTACTATCTAAATAATTATAGGCAGCTTACTAAGTATCTTTCTTAAGTACCAATTTATTTATCCCTAAATTAAAAGGATTCCACTAGAAGATCTCTAAAGGGATTTTCAGTCTTAAATCATACAATGATGTAATTAAGTATATATTAAGTGAATACACATATGTCAGCTCCCAAAAGATACATGTACCACATCATAACATTGCAATGGAAACTAAACAAAAACAATCTTACAATGTTTGGCTTTCTACAAATATGAGTCAACATGAGCCTACAAATCTTGAGAGTTAATAAATAACATCAAACATATCTTCTCCAAATAGATCCTATTTTGATTGCCTTATGAGTATAAATCCCTGAAGTTTCTGTCCATATGTGGTAAAATGAAAATAAGAAATTAAGAATTGATGAAATATCTAGTCTTCCGTCATTTTGAACATGCTATGTCTGGAAGACAGCTCTAAATATATCAGAAATTTAGTGAAGGCAAAGATATTCTCTTTGGTAGATGGGAATTGCCAGTCTATTCATTTTGGGTTTTTTTAAGTATCTTACATGTCCTTCCTTTCTTTTTTTTCAAAAAACTAGCATTCTTATCAGTAAGATCACTAAAAGCTAAGAACAATATATTTTTCTGAAGTTTTATATCGAGAGGTAATCTGTATTTTAAATGATTTTCTATTCTAGGCCTTAAATTTGGTAGAATACCAACCCAGCATTACATTCCTTTCTAAGAATGCTCAAAGATCAAAATGAGAGTATACTAAGAAAAGGCCTTGTTTTCCTTAATCACAAAAATAAGGAGCACTAATAACAAGAATAAAAAAAAAATACCAAATAAAGTACTAATATAGCAAAAGACAATTTATCAGAAGCAGTCACTGAGCGAGACTGGACAAAAATAAGAGGAGTTATTTCAGAAGGGGAGGGAGATGTAGAAAATATTACTGGCCATTCACCCCTTACCAGTTTCTGCAGCCAAAGAAGAACATCATTGTAGAACTTCGTATCTTCTATAACTCTTCGGGTGAACATAAATAAAACACTAATACACTCCTTCAGGTGACACAAATCAGAGGGAAGACTTTCTGCCTGTTTAGAAACTATAAATTAAAAAAAAAAAAGACTGAATAAATCCTCCACAGATGGTTTTTCATAACATTCTAAAGTTCTGACTAAATTCTGAAACTTTAAAAAGTCTAAGGAAAAATATTTTTATTCCAAAATATTTTGCATTTTTATCGTGCTAATTAAAAAATGGTTTTTAAACTACATTTTAATATCAACTCATCTTAAAACAAAAGTACTACATTTCTATTTCATTGTAAATCATAAGAAAAGGAAAGATTTCAATTATCACATACCTTGATCTTGCTGATGAATAGACAAAGACCTCACAACAGCTGGACTACTGAGCAAAGCAAAAATATAGGACTCTACTTGTAAGCGGGAGAGCACTGATGTATAAGAATGCAGAGCCAGAGTCTGATGTAAATGCTCAGATTTTGTTTCAAATGCCTTCTTTAGCTCTCCCAGGGCACTCTCATTCATCTCCACTGTCTGGTAGCGATGATACCCTGTAACTTTCACCTGGTCTGCACAAATACCCTGAAGGAGAAAAAAAAATGATAAAATATAAATCCAATTATCCAAAAATCTTGGTATCAACCAAGAAACATCCCTATTAATTGCCTGGCATAAGAATTACAGTCCATATAAAAGTACAGGATATCTTGGCCTCTAGATACTTATAATATAGCAGAGAATATAAAAATAACAGAGAAAATGAGCAGAAACAATATAAAATGCCAAGTGGTGTGGTATAAAAAAGTATTACGACTGAAATCCTCAGAAAACACAGATAACAAGAGTATCTGAAAACAACTTTCCTCCATCCTTCTCTTTCCTTATCTCACAGAATAAGCCCACCTTTGAAAGAAGACTTCATGAGGCAGGTAGGTGGCACAGTGCATAGAGTATCATAGGCCCTGGAGTCAGAAAGACCTGAATTCAAATCTGCCCTCAGACATTTAGCATTTACTAGCTGTGTGACCTTGAGCAAGTCACTCCAATTGCCTCACAAAAAAAACAAAACAAACAAACAAACTAAAAGAGGGAAGATTTCACTTCCTACTTTGCAACTTTACCAAAGAAAACAGGGCCATTTCTTACTAATTCCCTTGATCTACCTTCCTCTCAAAGTCAAAAATTCCTCTTTACCTTTTATCTCCAAATGTCAGTCCCTTTCCAAGGCAAATGCTTCGACCTGGGGCCCTAACATTATGCTAATGCTCAGTCATACTCTTTATGGCCTTCCCAATCCATACTCCCCAATGTGTCTTTCCCTTCTACCTATAAATATACTCAAGGATCCCTTTACTTTGAAAAATTATTTGATTGACCATGCTTTCATTTGTAGTTTCTGTCATATTTCAAAGATTGTATTTGCTGCCCTCCATTTGTTCCACACTCCATTCTTCCTTAGCCCTCTGTGATCTATTTAAATACCCATCACTCTAATGAAATGTCTCTCTTGGAAGTCATCAGTGACCTTCTTATTGCTAAAACCAAAGGTTATTTTCTCTAATCACATTAACCTAAGTATTTTCTGCCTTATGTGACAGTGAACTTGAAACTTTTTTCCTCCACTGACATCTTAAAGAATATTTTAGTTTTCTTTCTATATTTCTAGATGTTCCATTTATGTCTCCTTTGCTATCTTCCTTTCCTTTACCACCCCCTAAATATGAATTTTCCTCAATGTTCAGTCCTGAAACAATTAATGTTCTCTTTCCATTCACTTACACCCTTTCTTATAAATTTGCCATTTTCACATTATCAACTGTCACTTGTAAATTCATAAATTTACAAAACTTCATTATGGCTTTTTCCTAAAACAAAATAAGAATACTAAGTAATCAGTATGAAGCTATACTTTAAAAAGTTACATTCTCAATTTTGCATATAAAATCTAAAATTTCAAAAACAAAATTCAAAAAACTACTGTGGTACCTAAACTTTTAAGACAGGAAGAAAAATTAAAAGCTTTGACTATTGTCCAGAATTACCTATCTCTTTAGGGGGAAAAAAAAAAAAACAAAAACTTGGATTCAAAAGAAAAAAACACTTAGAAGAATAAGATTTGAAACCAAAATAACGACCCAAGTAAAGCATCTATATCCCCAAAATGACAGTTCCAAAAAGCTTTAGAGAACTTCAGTCATCATACCTGTACAGTCATTTGCTCTTCCTTAAATTGCCATAATCTGCTTTTGATATTTTGACAATCAGATGTTAAGGTAAGCAGTTCAGCCTCAGCCAGCAACAGCTGTTTTCTGCATCGTGAATAATTCAAAAGCAACTCATAAAATTCATGATGGTCTTGATGAGCCATACTGTCAAATTCTTCTAAGTATGACTCAACATTTTCTAACCAGGAACAAGGCTCAAAAATTTTCAGTTGTTCCTTAGTAAATGGTACCATTTCTGATTCAGAAGGGATTTCAGGGTACAGTCGTTCATTTCGTAAGAGTGGTTTTACTGCCATTAAAGCTGGTCTTTCTCCAGAAAATTCAGCAGGTAATTCAGGATAAAGTTTTTTCAATCTAGTTGGCTGAAAGACTTCTTTGGCTTCATAACAACTCTGTAAGTTCACATTATGTAGCACCTCTGAAGAAAGACCAACAGATTGTCTATAATCTTGTCTATTCTCAGTTTCTTTGTCCTGTAAATGTTCAGCTACCTGCTGACTATAAGGACTAGATTGGAATGTGGTTTGTGACAATCCACACTGTGTAAAAGAATAATCAGCTCTTTGTCTAACCCCCTCAGAGTCTTCTGCTTTGGTGCTCACATCTTCCTCAGGGCTGCACTTTGGCTTGGATTCTTCATTGAGTTGATGTTCCTTGACCTCTTCCCCTCCTATTACAGTCTCTAGATTAGGTGTTTGAGATCCTTCAATGTCTAAAGTTAAAGAAGTGAGTGAGACATCAAACATTTCCTTCTCAGTTTGTAAATCACTAATATCCTGCAACTGAACCTCAGTAAATGTTTCAGGACATACTGCTAGGACTTCCCTTGCTGAGGAAGGTACTTTCTGCTCTCTGCAAGTTTCAGGAAGGTCCAACTCATCAAATTCTTCTTTTTTAAAAGCTTCACTATGTTTCTTCTTTTCCTAAAACAAAATAAAAACCATTAAATAATCAGTAATAAGCAATACTTTAGTAGTCATTTTTCTTACTATTTTATGTAAAGCATAAAATGTAAAAGATGACTTCTGTTTAAGAAAAAACTAAAAATCTTTTTGGTAGGCAGCATATTATCTAGTCTATAATCTTACTAATTTGATTATTACATTGATTTTTAAAAATTAACAAGTAGGGACAGTGGCACAGTGGATAGAACACTAGCCCTGAAGTCAGGAAGACTTGAGTTCAAATAGTTTTTGAATAATAAATGCAAACTGAATGTGTGAGATTTGAAAAATTATTTTAAAATACCATTTTTTTGGCAGGGATAAATACTGAAAGTTATCTTTGCATGCATTTTGAAAATAAAAAATATTCTTTAAAAATTTTAAATACTCTTTATAAATATAAGTTAGGAAGGCATAAAGTATACATCAGAGAAACCAAATTGAATAAATAATGAAAAATAACTGAAAAAAAAAACTAGCTGAAAAGCTAATTGGTGTAGTAGATAGAGTACCAGCCCTGAAGTCAGGAGGATCTGAGTTACAAACCTGGCCTCAGAAACTTTACATTTCCTAGCTGTGTGACCCTGGGCAAGTCATTTAACCCTAATTGACTCAGCAAAAAAAAAAAAAAAAAAAAAAAGACTGAACATTTCTCCCTCAAATTATTCTAAATTAAAAAACTTAGAATGAACTAATAAAAAATATTCATCAAAATGTAGGGTTGTTCAAGGCATTTAGGGTTGTTCAATAGTAAGTCTGTAACAGAACACTTTCAGTCTCACTAAAATGATTTTGTATTACATAAAACATAATCTTAAACAGTTTAATATTAAAATGAAGAAAAAATATTTTAGAAAAAGCTAAGTTCCATTAATATTTTAAGACTTCTTCAAACTTTTTTTATTTGCATTTATTTGCATAAATAACATCAACAATGATATAAATTGTCCAAAGTCACAAAAAGAACAAAACCACAAAGCTGAGATTTGAACTTGAGTCCTCTAGCAACAAAGTTAACACTTTTTCCCATTGTACTGAACCATCTTCTATAGCCCATTATGTATAAATACACTTTAGTACCATGGTATCATACACTTAAATGAATGGGCTGCTTTTCAAAGGAATAGCTCGTAGATTTCATACGCAAGATTTCAAACATGCATTCTGATACACATATACCTAAATGTAAAAAAATTAACTGAAAAAAATTGTTTTATATACAATTTGAAGGAAATTCTTCACCAGCTTCATTCAATAGGAACAAAGAGAAGAAAATGCTAAATTTCTTGTGTGAAAACAAAACAACTTATTAAATTATAGCTAGCATTTAAATAGCACATATGTTTTCAGAGACTTTTTCAAAGTACAGATTGTTTTTGCTGGATTTTTTTCTTTTTTCTTTTTTTTCCTTAAAAATATTGTTTGCCGTTATATGTGCTCTTTCACTGAGATTGAAGGAAGGATCCTGGAAGAAATTTTCATGATGTAAAAAAGGTATCAATAAAATTTTATTTTTATAAAAGGAAAATTATTTGTGTAGCGAACAAAAATCAATAATTATAAGAATTGTTTCATTCTTTGAATTTATATCCCTAGTAAATTGACTGAACTGTAATTGTTTCCTAATAGTGCTTCTTAACAAACCATTTTTAAAAATTTTAACAGCTAAATTTCTTTTTTTTGGCCCCTCTTTCCCATGGTATGGAGGAAAGAATAGTAAATTACAACATCTGTTAGCTGTGTGATCCTTAGTCATTTTAACTCTCTGAAACTGTAATATCTGAACTATGCAACTCACAGAGATGCTGTGAGAGAAACGTTTCATAAAACTTAAAGAGTAATCAATGTAAATGTAAGCTATTATTACAGGCCAACATGTTCTCATTCTTCTCTTCCTCAGGATCACATGGGTTCAATATCACACAGTATCACACAGCAGTTTTCAAAATATTTTGGTCTCAAAAACCTTTTTACTCTTAAAAATCATCAAGGACCCTAAAAAGCTTTTGTTTATATGGGTTACACTATTAATATTTACCTTGTTACAAATGAAAATATCTTAGAAATATTACAGTAATAATTTAAACTTCATGGATTCCCTAAACAGAGTTCCCAAAATGTTGATGAAAACTATACTCATTTGTTGACTGAGTGATAGATATTACCACAAAAAAATTCCCATTAAATGTTATATCTCAATGCTTTGTAACCTGCTAACTTCATAGCTCAGAGCAAGCAGATAACAATACACATTAGGTTTACTCCTAAATCTGGTTTTAAAGGTAAACCCAATTTAGTCCTTGTAGGGTGTTAGCTAAGTACCAAGAGCTCTTCCTTCTCCTTAACAAGGCAAACCCCTCTCTCCAGAAGCACCTACATCCCAGGTCCCTTCCTGTTCTTCCAAAACTTGTCCTCATTTTCATCCCCTCTCTCAGCTTCAATTCCTTTCTAGCTACTGACTCCTTCCCAGATACTTTCAAAGAACCCCTAACTTAAATGGACCCACACTTTGGTCAAAGGATCTGAATAAACAATTCTGAAAAGCACAAACTAGTAACTACCATATAAAAGAAGGCTCCAAAAAACAATCATGAAAGATACCAAAACAACCCTGACACCTCATATCCAGCTAACTGGTAAAGATGATAAAGTAGGGTACAAGAGCTAACCCCAAAAAATATTGGGTTTCTGTAAAAGTGTTGCAAGGTATCTCAAAAAAATTTGTAGGCTTACACCATCTCCAAATCAAGACACAAAGGTTTTATTACTCTGTCATTGACAGGGAAACTTTAAGGAAGAAGTGGAAGACTGGTAAGTGATTTTACATGAGAGAAATAACCTCTGGGATTGGCATCTATAGCTTGCCGTCCTAACTGTATAGGGCGACTGTGGGGATTCATTAAGGGCCCACTGTAACAAAGGCCCACTTAAATTTAACAAAGACCCTTTCTGGTCAATGCCTATCTCTATAGCCCTCCTCACCACTAAGGATCTGGTCTTTTGCTGGGATCTTATTCACCCCATCAGGAACAGTCAATGTTGGAGAGGCTGGGGGGAAATAGGCAAATTAGTGTCCTATTTATGGAGCCAGGAATTATTATAAGCATGTTGAAATGCAATTTGGAAATACAGAAATAAAGTCCCTATCACCCAGAAGTTCCCCTACTTGGCATAAACCCCAAAGCAGGTCAATGATAAAATATAAGACTCCATATAAATCAAAATATTTTTGTAGTAGTACTTTTTGTGGTAGGAAAAAACTAGAAACAAAAGTATATGTTCATAGATTAAGAAATGGCTAAATAAATAGTAGTAGATAAATGTAATAGAATATTACTTTCCTCTAAGAAACAAGGAATGTGATTAATGCAAAACATAGGAAGCCTTATATGAACTAATAATAAGAGAGTGAAAAGTGAAGAAAGCAGAACTAAGAACAATTCATGTGACAACAGCAAAGCAAAAGAAACAAAACCCTTGTGGTTCTGATGTGGTGCAGCCTTTAGGAAGGATATAGTAATAACTCCAAGGCAACTTAGCCTTGGAAATGATGTATTTCTTTCCACTGTTTATTTTATTGATGTTAGTATCAATAATGAAGTGCCTAAAGTTAACAGGTGCAGAATAAACTGGATGCCCACCACTTGACTTAGTGCCTAAAAACACATCTGGAAGGTTCCCCCATAAGTCCTGCCCAGGGAACTGTGGATATTGCACTTGCACACAAAGAACCTGACTCCACCTCAACTCCACTTCTAAGCCACAAAGCTAGCATTATCAATAACATGAAGCACCTAGTTTCTTTTATTTTCCCCTCTAAATAATCTTCTTGCTCCTGGCTCTTTGCTAACTTTGTTTGGAACTTAGTCTGATGTTAATAGCTTAAATAAACTTTGCCTCTTAACCTGGAAATGATTTGAGCTTGCTTTCTCTTAGCGAGTTTTATTTGGGTGGGAGAACAAAGAGGGTTAATTTGTATTGAAAAATTTTACACTTTCCCAAGAATCCTGATGCAACAGAAGCCACAGATAGGAATAGAAAAACAGAAGGTACAGAGCAAGGACAGAATAAGGATGGGGTTCCTTAGATAGTTACACTAAAAGCCTTATCTGGAAAAGGAATGTTCTTTTGGCTACTTGTGCTACTTGTGCAAGGTTATGATAATAAATGAAAACACATTTCTGGGCAAAACTCTGGGGACCTGTTTGGGGGCCTGTCTCATCAAAAACACTACCACAAAAACAATCAAAAAATTTTACAAAATTATAAAGAACAAATATAACTTCTCCCATATCTTTGAAGAAGTGGGATCACAGATAAAGTAGACTACATATATTTTCATATTTCTTCAGTAATTTGTTCAGTTATAATTAGTTTTTCCTTTTTCTTCTGTTTTTGTTTTTAAATTATTATGTCAAATGGCTCTCTACAAAAGGGCTGGAAGAGATACAAAAGAAAATTTGGATAAGATAAAAAACAGAAGATAGCAACCAAATTTATTTCTTAAAAAAAAAAAAAAAAAAAATCTATACCAACCCTCCCCAAAGATTTTTTTACTTGATATCACAGTCACCATCTTCCTCAGCAATCCTGTTATCTTTCCTCCTCTTAATGATTAAACTCCTTTAGAAAGCTATCTATACTTCTATAACATCAACATAATCTACAATGCTGACATTACTACAAAGGTATCTCTACTCTCCTCTACTTGCTTTAAAAACTCTCTGGATTCTGATCTTATTGGCCAACCAAATCTGCTCAGGACAAAATTATCACAAATCTCTTAATTGCTAAATCCAATAGTCTTTTTCTTAATCTTCTTTTCTAATCTCATCTCACAATCCCTCTTTTCTAAATACTAGTTCCTCTAACAAGTTTTCCTGATAATGCTTCCCTTCAGATTCTCCTACCTGGAGAAGACTTCTCCTCTCCTGGAGGTTCATCCAGGCAATGTTCCTCATGGCCTCTTCAAAGCTTTTTCTCTTCTTTCTCAATTATTATCTTGTGTGATGATCTTATCAGTTTTCATGAGTTCAATTATCACCAGATGATTTCTTGATCTAAATATAAATCTTAGTTTCTCTCCTGAGATACAATTCCACATTACCAATTGCCTTTTTGAACATCTTGAACTGGATTACAATAGGTATTTCAAAACTCAACATATATAAACAGAGCTTCCTCCTAAACCCTCCTCTCTTCCCAATACTGCTACTACTGTTGGAAGGTTCAGAACCTAGGCTTGTCATACCCCAGTTCCAATCAAATAATACAGATTTTACTTTTATAACATTTCATTACTTCATACCTGGACTGCTGCAATAACTTTCTGATTGGTCTCCCTGCCTCAAATCTCTCCACAATCTTCAGGTGGTACAATAGACGGAACATTGAGCTTAAAAGTCAGGAAAACCTGAGCTTCAGATACTTGCTAGCTGCGTGATCCTGGACAAGTAGCTCAATCTGTTTGTTTCAGTTTCCTCCATTGAAAAACAGGGATAGCATCAACCTCCCAGGGTTGTCATGAAGATCAAATGAGATAACATTTTCAAAGTTTAGCACAGTAACTGACATATAGCAGTACTTAATAAATGCCTGTTTCCTTCTTTCTTTCCTAAAGTACTGATCTAATCATGTCACTCCCCTATTTAATAAATTCAGACTTCTACTAGAATCAAATATGGTCCCTTTCTATCTTTCCAGTCCTCTTACACTTTATTTCACATACATTTCAGAGACACTGGTCTCTTTTTTCCTAGCATAGGGCACTCCCGTTTCCCAATTCCATACTTGTCAGTCAGTCAATAAATTTTATTAGGTAGTTATTATGTGGCAGGCACTGTGCTAAGCACTTATTCCTTATGCCTGGAATTCCTTTCTTCCCCCCATCCCTGTCTATCGGCTTCCTTTTAGTCACAGATTAAATTTTGCCTGGGAAATTATTTCCTGTTCCCCTTAATGCTGAGATTACTTCCAATTTACTCTGAATAGATCTTTTCTAAATCAGGTTGTTTATAGGCTGTGTTCTCTAGCTCAGTGGCACAATAGATAGTTATAGGCCTAGAGCTAAGAAGTACTGAGTTCAAACCCAGCCTCAGACTAGCTGTGTGACTCTGGGCAAGTTACTTGTCCATGCTCTGCCTCAGTTTATCCCACTGTAAAATGGGGATGAGTGATACCTACACTTGCCAGAATTATTGTGAGGAAAAATGAAATATTTAGCATTTAGCACAATGCCTGGCAATCAGAAAACTCTTGATAAACGCTTGACTATATATCTAAGTCATTCCCAAGAATTCAGAAATGAGGCACAATTTTCAAATAATTTCACAGGGACAACTAAAACCTTCAGAACTTTTTCTCAGCTTCCAGTAGCAAACTGAGTAGATGAGAGAGGCCTTGTGCAAAATTCAATTCAACAAATGTTTATGCAGCAACTCATTCTGCAAAGTAATGTGGATACAACATAAAAATGGAAGAGAAAACCTCTGCCCACTAGAAGCCTAGATTCTAAGGGATAAAATCCACAAACAATTACAAAGTATACATAAAGTTATACAAAGTAGTTTCAAGACAAATTGAACACAGGAGGAGGAAAATGAAAGGAGCTAAGAAAAGGCCTTATGCAAGGAATAGCACATGAACTGTTCTTTATAAGAAATTAGGAATTTTAAAATGAGAGAGAATGCATTTCAGATTGAACATAAGTGTAATTACCAGTCTACCAAACCCACTCTTTTGCCCCTCCTCCAATCCTTCCATATGGAATGGTATTCAGTTGAGCTACTCAAAGTATTCTGCTTCTTCCTATTGCAAGATTAATTACAAATCCCCTATCTTCAGTCATTTTTGAAGACAGCATTTAAAGATAAATGTCAGAATTTCAATAGGCTTTTTTAGTAGCTAAAGAGAATGCCAACAAAGATGGATCACATTTATTTGAATATGATCTAAGTAGTGAGGAAGAGATTTGCGACAGGGAAGATCACATTAGGAAACTATTGCAATGGTCTAGGTAAGAGATAAGAAATTTTAAGGCTCCTATGAAATGTCTGGCAGGATACCTTCAATTTTATTAACATCCTTAAAGTTGGAACCAATAACAATATGTGGGGTGTTTCTGTCATCCATCCTCCATATATCCATCCTCCACCTAGTAAAAACCTAATATCTCATTATCTCATTAGCATGTAGTAAGAACCTAACATATAAGTCCACATTTTCATAAATAAGTTCAACATACTTCCAAAGTGCTTATATCATGGTTATATAATCTGCTTTCAAAATAGCTTAGAATAGCTGAAACTTTTTAAAAAATGTTTTTCCATCATGGCATAATTTCCCCACATTCAAAAGGTAATATAATTCCCAATTTGGAAGGGACTAAAGTCAAAGAGGATATATTTACATTTCAATGATAGATCTTTTATGAATGAAAATGTTTTTTAAAATAGAAGAAACACCCATAAATATGTAAGTGTTTGAGGTGAGAGCTCTTTCTGCAAACAAATCTGCCCAAATTTGATAAGTAAGGACAGTTTCACAATTCATCATTATATATGCCAAGTGAATGCCAAGTGAAAATTATGGAACAAGAGAGAAGACAAGTCACCCTTCTCCTTTCCTGGCTACTAATGTTATAAGTGCTGTAATTCCTATAAAAGCAGGATAAGAGGGAGCATTCATCAGTCTTATTCTTAGCATTACTATTTGGAAGATGAAGTGTACCCTAATGGACTTAATGTGAACTGATGAAGTCTCACTTTATTACCTGCTGTATATAAATAGTAACCTCAAAAGTTAAAAAAAAAAAAAAAAACTTTGCATAAGATTTTCTAAGGATCAGATGAATATCACAAGAACTACAAACTGCCTTTGGGAAATCATCAGATGATTAATATCAAAGAATGTAGGTTAAACAAGTAGCAAAACAAAGAAGATATTTATAGGGACTTAATAACAACATAGTTCACTTCCTGTTCAAAATTGCACAAGTTCATAAACTGCCATATTTTACCACAAAAATGGAAAATTATTCTTTTATGAAAGCATTTATAACACCCTCCAAAAAAAAATCTGTTAATGGATATATTTTTACACATTAGCAAGTATCAAATAGACCCTAACTGCATGCTTTTTCTTCCCATAGCTTTGCCTTTTTCTTTTTCCCCTATTTTTATGTAATTAACATAACAATAAATGTAAGGTAATTAATTGTCAGTGGAAGGCAAAACTAATCAATGATTTTCTGTATCCCAAATGGAAATGACCATCTATTCAAATCTAGCAATTTTCTTTAAAAATTCAAATAGTTTAAATGAATATAGGAGGGAAATTACAGAAAAATATTTCCTTCATTTTTTCACTTAGGAAATGTGTCTCATTAAAATGGTACTGATGTGTCTATAATCTCAGGAATATGGTTTGAAGGAGAAATGATGTGATTGTCATCTTTAATGTGATGTAATTGTAATACTGTACCATGGCTCCAAGTTGTCTTGATTATTTAAATTATCTTAAGTATACTTTTTTACTCTAAAATATCTAACCAAAGGATTGCTGTATCTTATCTTTAGATTATAATCTTGTGTTAGAGATATTGACTTCAAAAAGAAATGACTTAGTTTATGATGCTGCCTCTGGAAAAAAGATGCCTAGTCCTAATTCCAATTAATCTCAAAATCATAAAATTAGCAGATCAGTAAACATCTTGGAATTGAGCCATTAACATCCATAAAACTAACCTATGAATGGGTTTCTTCAAACCAAGTTAGTATCTTACACAGAAAACCCACCAATAAATGGTATAAGAATAAAATCTTTGCTTTTACATTTGGAAATGGGTCTAAGTCTGTGATTTGGGGGATTCCAAAAAATTAGAGGTTCCCAGAACAGTGTTGCAAGGTGTGCAAAGGCTGACTTCCCAATGCCAATAATAAACTTCTTTTTACCAGTCCAAAAAAAAAAAATTACTAAAAGAATGTCTCACTGGGCAAAAAAGGGACCAGGGTCATTCTCAAATTAATGATTACAAATCAAAAAGATATCAGTTAAAAAAAAAATTGTCTTCACCTAATTTCTTCCCATTGAAAAAAAGGCCCTGCTTCTGCTCTCTAAAACAAATAATTTGGTTTTCTTTAATTTCTTCATTGGGCAAGGGAGAAGTTGCCTTTAATATATACAAATACATATATGTGTACATAAATACACACATATATTATACATACACACACATATGAAATCCCAGAATGAATGTATCATAAAGGAAGATATGAAAGGCAGAGAGGGAAGGAATGATCTCATCTGCATTTGACACCCAAGGGCTAAAAGGTGTTTATTAAAATTATGAAAACAAACCAAAAAAAAAGATTAGACACAAAAAAATCCATGACAGTTTACATAGGGCCACATTTGTATATCATATAGACAAGCTTAATGCATTAAGAAAAAAAAATTCAAAGTTTAATAACTATAGTGGATTAATAGCATCATAGGCACATAGATTTACAACTGCAAGCTAAAAGGCCATGGTGACCTGGGAGCACAATCTTTAAGGAACATCATACCCTTTTCCTCCACTAAAAATCATACTTTTTTTCATCATATGTTGGCTTTGAAAAGGCAAACCAATGTGTTGAGGTTGAGGGGCATAAGGAATTCCAAAAATATATTGGGGTTCTGGACTGGTGTTGCAGTTGTCCCAAAAGAATTTGGAAGCTTAAATAATTTCTAAGTCAAGAGGCAGTTTTAGCATATTTGTAATGCTAATTAAAGTGAGCTAAATTTCAAGCATGGAGTAAACAGGTAAGTTTATAAGGATTTGGTGAGTACCTAACAAAGAATAGAGCAAGATAAATGACATCATAAAATTGGGCCTCACATAATTGGAGTTAATTTTGTAATAGGTGCTATCAACAACCCCCTTTCTTCTTTCATGAAACTAAGAAGTGCTTAGTGTTTTGAGTCCAGTTAAGAGATAGCAGCCCAGACTTTTGGACAACTAATCAGACATCTTTGAAGGATAGCTTAGAGGAATAAAGATATCAGCCCAAATTCCTTTTCTTTCACACACATTCTCCAAGGTTGTACCACACCACTCTCTACTGCATCATATCGATAAGCACAAGGAACCTGAAGTGTGATTCAACATTCATTAATTCAAGAACCAATGATTAAATAGATCTGTCATTAGCTCTTTGACAACTCTCTAATTAGTATTATTAATAAACTACTTAGAGTTATATAGCACTTTAAAGATAACAAAGCACTTCTATAGTAACAACCCTGTAAGGTAAGAGTTTTCTAAGTATTATTTCCATTTTATAGATGGGAAAACAAATTCAGAAAAGTTTATTTGCCCATGGACACACTATTAAGATATTTACTTTTGAATTTATATTTCTAGACATCAAGTCTGGCACTTATTTATTACAAAAACAGAACTGATCAAGGACTATTTAACTTTTATTTAAAAAATGAAATGACACTACAGAGTATTATATTATATAGATTTTTTTTTTTAGGAGGTTGGGAAAAGATAAATTTCTCTCGTATTTGGTACTGAACTTACACTGACTGATAATGTATGTGGAGGTTTGTCAATTACAGTTTCTCAGTCAACTGGCATTTATTAAGTACCTAAGCAAGTAAGTTAAATCCTGGGGATACAAAGAAAAGAAAAAAACAGTCCCTGCTTTCAAGGACTGTCTGATAATCTAAATAGCACATAATAACTATGTTATGATATCTACAGGATAAATTGAAGTTACCAAGATTAATGATAGGGACAGGCTTCTTTCAGACATAAGATGGCACTTTAGCTGAGATCTGAGAAACCAGGAGGCAGAATACAGCACTATTTTTTAATTATAGCACTTATGACTAAAGGAATAAATATGCCATCAGTAAGTTTTGAGTTGATCCCCTAGCTCCAAAACAGCATGAAGACCCACAACTTTTCTGATATATTGGAAAGAACAGTGGACTTCATTCTTCCCAGCAGTTAGCATGATTCCTGGTAGATAGATATATAAGTACTTATGTAGCTGTCAACAATAGTTCATACTCTCGTTCTTCCACTTGCTAGTTACCACTTCACCTCCCTCAGTTTCATTTTTCTTATCTGTAAAAATCAGTTTAAAAGTATGAGCACATACAAGATGACAGCATTTTGTAAACTATAAAGTGTCAAATAAATGAGCTACTATCTTTAATAAAGTCCTCTGGATTAGAGGGCTGGAAAACAGAGCAATGAAGTCCATGTAAAAATCTTCCTTTATGGAGGGCAGAATCTAAACTTTGCAACTCACTCCACTTTGCATATGCAATTCTGTCCACTTTCAACTCGACAAAACAAGATAAATACTCCATACCTTACATGGGGGACACTCTGATGCTGTTTCCCTCTCTTACCACCTTTGCTGCTTCATCTTGTGTGCTGACTTCTATTAGACCGTAAGCTCTTTGAGGGCAGAAATTTCTCTTTTTTATATTTTTATATATTTTTCTTATCTGTATCTTCAGTGCTTAGCACAATGCCTGGGACATAGTAACCACTTAACATTTAATTAATTGAATGTTTGCTTTAAGGAAATTTACCATGAGGAAAAAGTAGGGCAGCAACACAAAACTTACATAGATCATTTTCTAAAATAAAATCCTGCAAAGGCCCCTATGCTTCTCCAAACATTTCTCCAAAATGCTCATCAAAATTTCATTTCAAAAAGCCCTTATGAATTATAAGACTCTAATGGCAATTCTTCACTTTCTGATTTGTTCCATCCTTTGCTTTCTGTCATTGTCAATCATCCTCTTCTAGATATTCTCTTTTTAGACTTTTCTGACACTGAGTTTTCCTTGTTCTCCTCTCAAGTGGCTGACTGCTCCTATTTTCTTTGCTGGATCTTCATAGAAATCATACCAATTAATTATGAGTGTCAAAGGTTTAGTTCTAAAACTTCTCTATATGTATTACCTCACCTGGGGAACTCATTTGTTCCTATAGGTTTAATTATCTCTATGCAGACTACTTCCAGATCTACAAATATAGTCCTATAAATTCTCTCTCCTTAACTCCAATCTCACACTGCCAACTGACTTTTGGATAACTCAAGCTGAATGTTGTAGAGACATCTCAAACAACAGTTCTAAACAGAACTCATTCTCTTTCT
The DNA here is from genome assembly GCF_048593235.1 of Sminthopsis crassicaudata. Taxonomy (NCBI): domain Eukaryota; kingdom Metazoa; phylum Chordata; class Mammalia; order Dasyuromorphia; family Dasyuridae; genus Sminthopsis; species Sminthopsis crassicaudata. The sequence goes on from NC_133617.1 coordinate 367,299,558, forward strand.
CCCAAACTCCATATCCCAATATCCAATTTTCCTATTACTGCTGAAGATACCAACATCTTAAGGCTCAAAATTTTAGTATAATTCCTTGATTCCTCACTCTCATTCACTCCACTTAACCAATCAATTGTCAGCCTCAGAAATTTTACCTTCCATATACCTCTTATCTACATCCCTTTCTCCCCACTCACATAGCAGTTTCCTTAGTGCAGGATTTTATCACCTCATACTTGGACTACTGCAATAGCCTTCCGATTGGACTTCCAGCCTCCGTTCTCTCCCCACTTCAACTCATCCACTCATAGTGATTTTCTTAAAGCACAGGTCTAAACATAACATCCAATTGCATTCCCCTACCATTAAGTTTCAGAAGCTCCTTATTGCCTCTAGATCAAATATGTTATCCCCTGGCATTTAAAGCACTTCACAACCAAAATCCATGCCAGTTTTCCAGTCTTACTACTCTCTATATTCTATTTCTCTAATTCAGCTATAGTCTATTTGCTGTTCTTAACATCTCCCAACTCCCAAAAGCCAGTTAGTTCTCCCATCACTGAAATGCTCTTCATCTTCACCTCTACCTCAAAGATCTTTTTAAGATTCCACTCAAACCCCACTCAAAGGAGGCCTTTCATCCCCACTTCTGAGATTGCCTTCTATTTAAACAGTGTAAGTTTAAATCTTGTATATGATCTCCTGACTAGAACATACCTCCCTGAGGTCAGGAACTAATTTGCTGGAGGCTTCTCTTTGTATTCTCAACATATAGCTCGGTGCCTGGAATAAACTAAAGGTTTAAAAAATGCTAGTTGAGTTCTGTAATTCTCAACTTTCTTGGTCCTCTGGCAGCACTTTCTGACTCCCATTTGGGAGCTTTTGTCCACTAAGAGGCTTGCTTTCTTAGTGATATTAAGAAATAAACTTTCCTATTTCTTTGCCACAGAGTAAACAAAGTGACTAGTGATGTTGGTTAGCACCACTTCCTTCCGAGATGTTCTTTTTGATGGCCCTCCCAAAGTCTTCCGGATATGGAGAGTATTCATCAGTGTTTTTATTCTATCCCCATGTTCTGAAAGAATTTTCCTCATATAGAAGAGAATAAAAGTGTTCATGATATAAGTCTGGAATCACATAATTTTGTGATATGCAAAGCAATAATGATAATCAAATGCCAAAGTACCTTGCCTCACACACCATAAGCTTGGATCCCCAACATAACCAAGAGCACCAGGACAAACTAGGTGTGACCGATCACCTTAACCAGAAAAGTTTCAAATGTGTGGGCCTGATAACACAAAACCAAAAGTGAGAAATAAAAAGACCTCTTTTTACCTGGGCCTTATTTTCTGTAGCAGACGTCTGGAGAATGTTCCATCCTACACTGTCTAACTTCCATTTCTCTGTCTCCATTGGTGGTGCTTTCACCCTAAGGGGCTTCAGATAAGGGTGAAGCCGGATGACACCCAAGAGAGCCACACAGGTTACAGGCAGAGAAGAAACTAGGAAATATTTAGCCTGGGGCCAAGAACGGTGGAACTGAAAGGATAGGACGCAGTGCACTGGGAGGAGGTCCCCCGGGAGAAGAAGCATATCTCAGGACACAGTGAATTTCACTCTTTTTAGGAAAAGAGAGGAGAGAGAGAACCTGGTCTGGAGTGGATCCACTAGCTGGAGAGGGATGGGAAATAAACTTCAGGGTCCTGAGGACAAACCATCAGCGGCCTCACCCCCGTCAGGGTTTGTTCCAGGTCAGAGATTCGGCTTCCGACAGAGTGAGAATGATGAAGTCTCGGAAAAGAAAACTAGCAGATTGACAGAATTCAGAAATCCCAGGAAGAAAGCAGGGAGTCTGAGCCCCGGCGGTGCGATACACACTCAGGGTCGATGGCAATGGGGAGTTGGTTAAAGGAGCCTGTGGCCTGCAGATTGAAGAGAGACAACCAGAGAGTCTCGGTGGCCACAGAGAGTTTGGGTGGGTGAGACCTGGGACAGGACACTGAGGGCAGCCCTGGGCTTGGAGGAGAAGAGGGGGGCGGGGTGGAAGCGGCTTAACTTCGGTCCTTAAAACTTGGGGAGCAGGGAAGGAGACTAGGGTTAACTCCGAGATGGGGAGAAGGGGAGATGGAGGGTGTGTGTGAGGGAAAGATACACGGCCTAAAATAGGGGGTAGGGTGGGGGAGGGAAGGGGAGAAAGGGCTAGGGTTTGGGGTGGGGGGAAGGGGAGGATCTGAGTGTGTGACTGAATACTTGGGATGACTAGAGTCTGTGACTACCGAGGAAAAGGGAATCGGCGTCAGTGACGAAGAGACAAGGTTCGGAAGACCCAGGCCCCTGATTGGGGGGTGGGAGGAGAAGAGGGGGTCCGAGATTGAGGGGCAGGAAGAGTCCAAGTGTGGGGTTGGGGGCGGGCACTAGCTGGAGTCACGATTGGAAGAGAAGGCTCGGTGATAGGGGTGGGGCTGGGAAAGGGTCGGGATGCCTGATTGGAGGGGCTCCGACAGGTCCAGGAGCTATGATGGGAGGTGGGGAAAGAAAGAATAGGGGTCTGTGATTGGGGAGCTGGGGAAACACCAAGGCCCGTGATTGGAGGGCGAAGTAGGGCAGGGGTCTGTGATTGGGGGGCCACTAGGGGTCCGAAGTCGGTCTAGAAGAAGGTCACGGCTCCGAGATGACAGGGGGAAGGGCAGCGTCTATGACGCGGGGGCAGTGGAGGGGAGAAGGCGGGGGCCACCCGGAAGAGGAGGGGAACGCCGAATGGGGGAGACTGGGCTCACGGAGACCTTACCTTGGCTTTACCCCGGCTGGCCTTGGCCTTGGTCCGACGCGGGGGCCTCACCGCCTCGGCCATGTTTCTGGTTCCTGCTCTGACCCGGGTTTGTTATTGTCAAAATGCTTCCCCACGCACGGCCCTCTACAGTTTCCGGCCTCGGTCACATGGCCTGCGCCTCCACCAATCCCTTACGAGTGGTAGGACCTGGGGACGCCGCGGACCAGGGAACAAGGAAACTACCGCCTCTGGCGGCCCTTTTCCCGGGGGCGAGCCGCGCGCGCGAGACTCGCAGCTTCTCCCTGTGACCCAGATCGGTTTTGGTTCTGGGCGGGGGAGGAGATGAAGCGCATGCGCCCGGCGCCTTCGTCCGGCGTCTTACCCCTCCCTGCTTCAGGGCCATCAGGTCCCTGACCCGAGTCCCGCCCCCTCGTTACCCCGGTGCTGGTCCATGCTCTCCTCCCTAGCGCCCCATTACACTGTAACTACCCGCCTTGCCGGAAAGCTCTGGGCTTTGCCTTATGGTGACGGAAAACTTCCAAATAAAGAAACTTTTCCTGCCGCTAGTACAGATTGCCGTCTCTTCTGCACCGGGCCTAGTCTGCATGAAGCAGGGGATTCTGCAGTGAACAAGAGCCCACCAGAGAGGGCACAGGAGGTTTCCCACAAACCACGGAAGGGCTTTCTGGGAAATGAAATGGCCCATCGGGGCCTTTTTTCCCATAGCATCCCGGGGAAACCACCTGCACCCGGGGTCCTCCGTTATCTTCCTGGCTCTGATTGGCCGCTTTTGTTCATCAGCTCTGTAAGAAGCGCTGCTTTTTTCCTGGCTGGGTACTTCTCATGCTAAGCACCCAACATTGCTGGCGTTCTCCACTCCAACCCTCTCCAACTCAAAGTAAACCGGGTCCCCTAAACGAGGAGAGTTTTCTGGGCCTAGTGCCAAGTTGTTTCTAGACTGGGGGCACTGAGAGCATTGTGTCTCATCTCCGCTTGTGTGAAGTGGTGGCTTAATAGGGAAGGATTCTCAGTCAGTTTGGTCATCCTGCGCTTATGGGACAGCCTCCATATCAAGGGACTCTGTTAGATTCTTTAGCACAATTGGAAAATACTAGAAGTTTCCAGGAACTGAAAAAGCAGCGCTAATATTCCTTTGCTACGGCCTGGCCTCAGTATACTCTAGAGGACAAGAAACGTGACCCTTTTGAGGTCTCTCAACTGTAAACTGTTCTGCAACTTGCTCTCTTTTACAAAGAAAAATAGACTGAAGGCGCATAAATCCAAGCCACTTTGGCCTTTCACTTGATGACAGCAGTGAGGAATGTTTCTGTCAAGATTTAAATCAGAAAAAGGGGAGAGGTAAAATCGGACCTTTTAGTGGACCCTCCCCTCTGAGCTCCCGGAGTCTGGGAGGCTGGGTGCCCCCTTTGCAAGCAAATCACAAGTGGGGAGCGTGATAAAGGGAGGATTACGAGTGTTAGGGCCCCCTTTCCATTCAGATCTCTCCCAGGTAAAAGAAAAACTCAGCAGCTACTCAGAAGATGCCACCACATGTATTGAGCGCTTTAAAGCCATTGCTTTCCAATCTGACCCAGCATGGGAGAACAGTGTTATTGTTCCTCTTGCTGCCCTAGAAGAGGAGAATTTGGGGCCCAGCCCAGAGGTTTGGGGATGACTTGGCTGTGACATCCCAAACCAGAAGGTGTTCTCTTGGGGAAGTGCAGTCTCTTGTCTCTGACTCTGGCTGGGAAGACTCCAGGGGATTACTCAGGGTTCCTAGGAAAACCCTGCCCTCTTTCTGGGTAGGTTAGTTGAGGCACTCAAGAAATATGCGGACTTGGATCCCACTTTCCCCATTGGGGATATGATTCTTGGCATTCATTTTATCAACCAATCTCCTCCCTCCACCCCCATATTCAGAGAAAGTTACAGAAGTTAACTTTCTCCAGATTCCTCAAGCTAAGCTCTTAGAGACTGATTTCAGGGTATTTAACAATAGAAATCTAGGAAAAGGACTGCAGGGCTAGAGTCTTTAACAGAGAATTTGCTGGAATTTTATTAGATTACATATCTAGTGCCAAAAAGGGTCCTTCCCACTAGAATCCCTGGAATACTTCTGTGGGCCCCTCAAGAACCTGAGATTACTCTTCTGGAATAAAATATCTGCAGAGACTTTGAATGGACATTTCTGCAATCCCATATGGAGTCTCAACTCACAATTTGAAATTTTGCCTTAAAGGAACTCACCACTTCCAAGGGCCCTTTTATATCAGAGGACCCAGAGCAAGTATGCTAACTCTACTAGTTGTGTGTGATTATCATAGTATAAATAATGTTTATGCAAGATAGCCCTTAGAGTTGACAGATATAGCTCCATCTTCCAACTGTGGAGTGAGTACTACAGGATAATTTTGTCTATTCTGCAAGGTCAGCTATTCCCATGTTAGGAGGAATAGCATTCCTCAGTGGGCCCCACTTAGAAACTGGGTTGCTTCCAGGGATCTTTTGCTGGAGTCTATTCCCACCCTATTAGGTGTGAGACAACGTAAACTCAAGAGATACCATTTATCTCCATGCCAAGGATAGGGTAGCCAACCACCAGTTTGTTTTTTTAATCACACATCAGGCATATATAGATATCTTAATTGTCTCACACACACTTTAATCCTGCATCACATAGGCTAATTCCTTTCTAGCCAACTTTAGATAGTACCTCTATCCCCTCTTCTCACTAAGATAACAGGGATAGGGGCAGCTAGGTAGTGCAGTGGACAGAGCACCAGCCTTGAATTCAGGAGGACCCTTGTTCAAATCTGGTCTCAGACACTTAACACTTCCTAGCTGTGTGACCCTGGGCAAGTCACTTAACCCCAGCCTCAGGGGGGAAAAAAAAAAAAAAAGTCAGCCTCCTTGGCTCTCAGTGCCAATAAGATAAGGATAGGAAAGGTGCATGTTAGAGGAATATTTTTATTTTCATGGGTATCACTACTGTGGAAAGAATAGGCTTGGAGATTATTTACATACAGCCCCCTTATTTCTCAAACAGGAAGGCCTAGAGAACCCAAGTAATTTGGCAAAGGACACATTGGTGGCAGGACTGAAATTCAACCTTTTGACCCTGTCACTACCTGACTGAGTTTCAGTAAATCATGTCTGTCTCTGTGTCTCAGATTCCTCTTCTTTAAAAGAAAAGGGTAGGACCTCATACCTGTATACCATCATAAACTCTAGATGAATATATGGCTTATTTATAAAAGGTCACATTATAAGCAAAGGATCAAGGAAGAAATTATCTTTTAGATCTGGGAAGGGTTCATGTCCAAATAAGATGTAGAGAACATCATAAGTGATCAATTAGAAAATTTGGTTTTCTCAAAATTGAAAACTCCTTACACAAGCAAAATAAATGCAGCTAAGATTTAAAAGGCAGATTCAATAAATAGGAAAATCTTTACAAGTTTCTATGATAAAGATCTCATTTCCAAGAAATACAAAAAATTTATTCAAATTTATAAGACTATGATGAATCATTGCACAAGATGGCAAATAAGCAGGTTTCAAGGAAAGAAAGCCAAGCTATCAATGTTTATAACAAAAAATACTCCGAATTCCCTTCTCTAAAAGGGATACTTCCTGAGAACAAAAGTTGGTTGGTTTTTTCCTTAGGACTCAGAGCATCCCAATACCTTGAAATATGTATTATATCCCCAAGTCCCTGGATCTGGCTGAGTTGGACAACCACATTCTGTTTTTCTGTTCTTGTGCTTAACTGTTCACTTGAGAACTAACTCAGCCTACAGGCCCAGATACACTATAAACAGGACCCTTTGTCTAGCTTGCTCATTGATCTTTTAAAGACTAAGCTGGCCTTACTGTTTGAAAAAAAAAAAAAAAATCTCCCATTGATTGAGAACCAACTTGTTCTCTGAAATTCTTTTCTGGAGCAACCTTGACTGATCCTGACTGATCACTGATCCTTATCACAAATCACTAATAGCTAGAGAAATACAAATTAAAGTAACTCTGAGGTTATACTTTACACTCATCAGAGTGACAAAGTTGACAAAGAAAAGATAAAGATAGCATGTGATGGAGGGTTATTAAAGCTGTGAATTCAATCCATTCTGGAAAGTGTGTGTGTGTGTGTGTGTGTGTGTGTGTGTGTGTGTGTGTGTGTGTGTGTGTGTGCTCAAGGGCGCATCTTTAGCCTGCCTTTATCAGGAGTGAATATCAGATGCTTCATCACTGATCCTCTGGAATCATAGTTGGTTATTTTACCCAAAATTGGAAAAGACAATTAGGACACAGGACTGAAGCAGATTTTCTCCTTATCGCTTCACCTTTCCAAATTCACCTACATGAACAAGGATATTATGCAGTATTCTGGCAGTATGTGTCCACAGTCATTAGAGTGTTAAGTATGTGTTTACTGCATAATATATGTTGACTGGATGAATGAGTTAGTATCTCCATTCACTTTTTCAATGTCAGATTCTTATAGTGCAGGTCCAAAATGCTTGAACTTTAAGGAAAGTTTATTTTTTTTTTTCCAAGTTTGATCACTGTCAAAGCAAGAGACAATATACACTCTTGCAACTACAGTATTTCATGAAAATGATAAAAAGAATATAATATCTCAGATTTTCATGATTATGATTCTTTTTTTCCCCCCATTATTATGATTCTTAAGAAAATCCAATTCTATATTTGTAATCCCTAGTAAATCAGTTCCCAAATAACCTATGTTGCCATCTAGTGGCATTTTCTTGCTCCCATATCATATTATTTCTACCTTATTCATTCTACAAGAATATTATTATTAAATTAATTTTAATTTAATAAACTTTAAACGACCAGTTACCTAGTTGGTAACTTTGTGCAAGGCACAGTGCTAAACATTAGAGTGTCAAGGATTATCAAGACTTTACAGTTCTTGCTTTACACAGCAAAATTTAGGCAAGTTAGGTAACTTGATCAATGTAACACTAGAACTAGAATCTATCTTTCCCAATCTTGTGTTCTTCTTCCTACATAAGACTGAACACTGTAGTACAATGCTAATGTAATAGGACTGTGCTCTCATTTACTTAGTTGAATTATTATTGGAAAGCTGTTAACTGGCAATTGAAAAGGGAGAGGGGCATGAGGGTTTATAAGCAATAATATTAGAAGACCAACCTTCAATCTTCCAGCTTACCCACAAACTCTTAAGAAGAAATGTAACAGCCCTAATAGGAAGACATACCCACAAATGGTAGCCGGATTTGGGAGAGTGACCCCAGAGCCCATGTGTCAGACCAAGAAATAAATCTTCCACTTTTTCCTTTATCTCTTTCCCCATTCTCATCTAAATCCAAAAGAGAGTCTATAATTAATGTTTTGAGACTTTATCTTATCACATTCTTCTAAATCCTCTATAAGCTCTAAAGTTAGCAGTGATTTCCAAGTTGAATGATTTTTTTTCTCACTGCTCATTTTTCTTGGCCTTCCTACTGCATTCGACTCTGTTTACCATCTTTTCCTCCTACATATTTTTTTCTCTAAGTGTCATGACTCTACTCTCACTTGGATCTCTTCTTACCTATCCTTTCTCTCCTTCCTAGTTCCCCAGGCCATCCAATACCTTGCAAATTCTATATGTATTCTATATGTTTATGTCTTCCCTGATAAAATGTAAGATCCTAAGATTTAGGGAATGTTATTCTTGGGTTTGGTTTTGTTTTGTTTTTGGTAACTCCAGTACCTATCAGTGACTCAATATAATAATTTAATAAATAGTTATTGTTTGATTCCTCATTAACAATTGTATTTTATAAAAACCTGAAAGAACAATGTAACTAGACAGTGGTGAATTGAAAAGAATACCTAGAGCCCTGAAAGTCCTGGGTTCAAATTTCATCTTGATATTTTATTATTTGTGACCTTGGACAAGGCAGTTTTAACTATTTCATTGTCTACAGAATAAGGGAATTTGGACTAATCATCCTCTGAGATCCCTGCCAGTTCTAAACCAAAAGCCAATTGTCTTATAAAATCTGTCTAATCCTAGGACCAAAGGAGCTAAGGAGGAGGAGAAAATGAGGCTGATGTCTTTCACACAGCTCTGGCTTACTTAAATCTTGTAAGTCAAGTCTTACTTGTAAGTCAAGACATTACTCTCCTGATGCCATCGATTCTCTTCAAGAAGGAAGTATAACAAACAACAATAAATTGTCCATATTTAAGTTCATTACTTTTATACCTATGTGATACCCTTTCTCTCACAGTCCTTAAATAACCCTATGTATCTATTGCTCTTCCCTCTGATTCTAACTCATTTAAAATATTTTAGAGTTCTAATATTTAATATTATTCTAATATTAGGATGGTCTTGAGGATATTTTCATTCCTTACTGCCTAGTTATAGTAATAATATTAATTGAAATTGAATGTTAGAGGCTATATTTTATGTAAATTTTGTATATTCCCCAGTGCTTAGCATATTGTTCTATATATAATAGGCCCTTAATAAATATTTCTTGTAGTAAATGAGTGCAGTTCAGAATCAAAAAGAAAAATTTCCTTGAAAGGAAAAAAAAAATCCAAAAGAAAAAATTCTTAAAAATACACACAAAACACCAAAAACTCCAGCAGTGCATTTGACTTTTTATTTCTAAGAAATATTTACAAATATAAAGTGAAATAGAATTAAACTCTTAATATTTTTTAAAAGATTACAACCTAGGTTTTGTAAGGGTAAGTGTTAAAAAATTATCCATGCATATGTTTTGAAAATAAAGAGCTTTAATTAAAATATATATATATTGCAATCCTTTAAATCATTCCCTCCAAATAATTATACATGCCATATTTAAGATTCCAATAGAGAAAGAAAAAGGTGAAATTCCTGAGGAAGTCAACAATAAATAAAACTTTTTTTAAAATAAAAAAAATGTTTCCCCACAAAGGAAAATTTTCTGACATTTTTTTGGTTTGAGGAAGTCGATTATCCTTATCATACTTTAATTTCTCCATTTTTTACTATGGTGATATTACCACAAAAGGATATTCTGTTTCTGCAATTTCCTGGCTTGACCTCCCTCAAATTCACTAGGCACTTGTATCAGAAAATAGCAAATATTCAGTTTGCTTTCAACCAGTTTAATTCACTGAAGTGCTAGAGAATCTACAGTTTACAGACAGAATAACATTGGTCCTTCATGTTGACATCTGTAGCATGCTAAAGAAAAAATTTTACATAAATGATATTATTATTTTAAGTTGGTCATTAAAATTTATTAAGCATTTTGAGGGTGTTAGAAGTTATATGACAATACCCTTATCAATTTGTAAATTATACCTTACAATCACAGAAGGACTACCAAAGTGCCTTTGAAGGGTGAAGTTTACATGTCTGAATGTCATCCAAAGTCCAAAATATATGTGTACAATATATGTATGTATAATAAAACATACACACACATATTGTAGGCAGAGTATATATATATATATATATTTGCATGTGTATATTCATTTATATGTGGACATATAATGGATGTCCACACATATATAAATATGCACATGTAGATAAACATATATATATACTTTTTTTCTCTGAGAAAACCTAACCAGCAGTGATTTTATAACTACAGTATTATTTTAAAAAGTGAATAGACTACATACAATTCATCAGTGATCTATCCTAAAAGCAAAAGTGACATTTTAGTTCTTGGTCTTTTCAGTAGAGGTAGGGCAATGAGGTAGATAGAAGGTTGTCCTCAAAGTGGGAAGAGCTAAATTCAGATTCTGCCTTTGACAAATATAAGTTCATCACTTACTGCTCAGTACCCCCAAACAATTTTTAAAAAGATTTCTATGAATTTCTCAACTGCATTACTAGAAAAATTTTGCACACCACAATTTGCCTTAAATCATAGATCCTAACCCAGACAGTAAAGCAACCTAGAAAATACACTTATTAACCTAAATTTCAGCAGGATCACTGGATCAGTGAACACATTAAGGAAGGGAAGGAAAACAGGTATAGTGGAAATCAGAAGGCCTACATCTTAGTTCCAGCTTTACTATTAGCTGCAATACCTTAGACAATCATATAACCTTTCTAGGCCTCAGTTTCCTCACCCAAAAAGTGAAAAAACTGGAGTAGAAAATCTCTAAAATCCCTTCTAGCTCCACTATTACTGAAAATCTTATAAGAATAATAGAAGTTTTTTTCCTTTAATAAAACCATTTGTAATACCAATAAGAACTTTCACACTGATGACCCTTCTGTGGTTGTTTCTGCTACATAGATTCAACTCTCAAAATTCTATAAACATTTCATTAAAAAAAAAATTCCATCATTTCCAAGAAGAAAACAAAACATTATCCACAATTGCTGCTATTGATTAGGAAGAGGAATCTCTTCTGCCTGGATCTGACAGAGTCTTCAGGGAACTTTCACAACTCATCCATGACAAATAGAACAAAAACTTGACCACAGATTTAAAATGTTAAAAGTTACAGAAGAAACAGTTCACTTCAAAGCCTTCATGACTAATACAAAATGGCAACCAAATCTGTTCCAAATTGACTTCTTGTACAATTAAAGAAGCGTCAGGTTAAGAGTCTTCAATTCCTGAAAAAAAGATAACATATTATATTAGAGGGGAACACTCATGGCTGACAAGCTTTTGATATAAATGACTAAGAATTTGTATTTGTATGTGTGAGGCTCTTTGTATTCAAGTTCAATATATGTAGATACAAAAAAAAAGTATATTAGAGAGGAAAGGAGATTGCAGGGAGCAAGTTCATAGAACAATATAATTTTTATATTATTCAACAATTTGAACTAACAGTGTTATTAATATTCTCCTAAGTATACACTCCTGGTCTAGATTTTGTGTTGATAATGATAAATGTTTTATGGTAATAGAGATTATTGGGGTTTTCTCCCCTTTTTTATTGTTTTTTCCTAATAAATACCACCCCCCAACAATGAACTAGTGTACCTTTCTTCCCATACTTCCATCAAACTGACTATTCTTACCTTTTGCCATTTTTGTGATGTTGTTTTTCATTATATTTTCATAAAATTTATATTAATTTTTTTTCAAATAAAATCCTCTTTCTCTGCCTCCTCCCATATGTACCATTGAGAAAGCAAGAAAAACAAAAATCCCTATTACAAACATTTGTAGTCAAGCAAAACAAATTCTTATATTGTCCAAAAAAAAAAAAAAAATATATATATATATATATATATATATATATATATATATATATATATATATATATATATATATATATATATATATATATATATATATATATATAATAGAGGTTTTTTTAAATCCTTAGGCCAGATTTTGTTATTATTTGTATGTTAGATGTGTTACAAATAAAGAAGAAGAGATAAGCAGGCCAGATGAAGTCAACAAAAACGATTAATGGATTTATATATTGTTCTTTTATTTGTATTTAAATTCCAAAGGCTAAATACTTAGTTAAAACCCTACTTACTCATTCAATAAAATTGATTCCCTGTAAAAATGTTAAATGAACTAATTTCCCTGATTTAAGATACCATGTAACAAATTAAATTATTCTTTCTTGAATCTCTATTGAAACTGCTGGGCAATCTCATAGAGTAAACATTTTTATATCACTCTGTGCTCCACACTGTGGTTTTCCTCAAGTAACTTATTATATATTTGAGCAGAGAAGATAAAGAAATAGAAAATAAGGAAATGAAGTAACTCAGAGATTCAAGTGCTAAATTGAGTCAATCCATCAACAACTTTTTATTAAGCATCTACTATGTATCAGGCACTATGCCTGTATCACTTAATAATATATAATTCTTATTTTCTAGAACTATACAAAGTATCCTGTGAACCAATAGAAAGAAGAGAGATTAATAGAATCAATATCACCAACATAAGATGGAGGAATATTTGCCTAAGTATTTGGATACTCATGGGATAAAAGTGTGGGGCTTTGTTTCTTTTGCCGTGTAGTGTGCAAAAGTTTGGATCAGATCTCTGATTTTGTCAGAGAACTACCAATATGGAAGTTCTTTCCACCATTCAGATTGACATCTTCCTGAGAGAATTGTATGGGAGAAGAACTCAGGTGCCTGGCCCAGGATCATATGGCTTCTATGCATTAGAAGCAGCATCAAAAACCACATCTCCCTACCAAAAGAATATGATACACAGCAACAAGGAGATTATGTGGTGATCAATTGTGATGTACATGTTTCTTTTCACCAAGGAGGTGATTCAAACCAGTTCCAATGATCTTGGGATGGAGAGAACCTTCTGCACCCAGAGGGAGGACTTTGGGGACTAAATGTGTATTGTAACGTATTTTCACCTTTTTTTTTTGTTGTTGTTGTTTGCTTACTTTTATTTTCTTATTCCCTTTTTGATCAGATTTTCCTTGTGGAGCTTGATAAGTGTGGAAATATATATAAAAGAATTGCATGTTTAACATATAATGGATTGCCTGTCTGGGGAAGGAGGGTGCAAAGAGGGGAAGGAGAAAAACTGGATCACAAGGTTAATGCTGAAAACTATTCTTTGCATATATTTTGAAAATAAAAAAATCAGGTCTTCCTGACTCCAAAGACATCGGTTTATCTAATTTAATGTAGTTCCTTTCAGGACAGAGATAAAAAATTATATGAGTTAGCATTATGTTAGTAAGTCACTTTATAGTCTTCGAAGTCTTTTTCTCACAAAACCCTATGAAGTAGGTAGTACAAGGGTTATCATTCTTATTTTGCCAAAGGAGCAAATTAATGCTCTGATGTAAAGTATCTTATCCAAGGTCACTCAGTTAATGTCAGAGCTAGTACTTAAACTCAGGTCTTTATGGTCCAAGATCTATATTCTTTCCATTTTATCATGCCTTCATTCTCTGCATTACCCTAAACAATGATATGCACCCAGGGGTAATTCAGTATGTTTATCAAAGGTTTAAAAAAAAAAAAAAGACTCCTCAATTATAATTTGCGTAAATTAATGTCAAAATGGGAATAAAAGTTCTTACCATTGATGCTGGTTAGAGATAATATTGCATTCAGTTACCAAGGAATAATCATCATCCTCTGTGAAAGAGAAAGAATACAAAGTAAGACAAAACTAGTATTTTTCCACTGAAAATAACTTTCATATTACACTTGAAGTTTTGCAAAGTGCTTTTCTCAAAACTGTTTTATGATATATGTAAAACAATCCTATCCCTGAGTAACACAAATGAGAATCAGATTGCTGAGCTGCTATTGTGAAACATGAGTTATAATAGAAGAAATGGACATGAACAAATGTCCCCAAGTTTTTTGATAATAGGTAAATTCTTTAAACTTTAAAGTACATATTATTAAGAGACTTCTTTAAGACATTTTGAAAAGAAAATAGTGATCATTAAAAGCTAGCATAGATTCATCAAAAAATAAGCCATGCAAAACTAAGCTCATTTCCTTTTATAGATTAATAGATGGGCAAAGGCCAAGCTAATGCTGTGCGCATAGTATACCTGAATTTCTGCTAAGCATGTAACCAAGTCTCTCCTTGTGGAGAAAATGTATAGATGTGGGCTATTTAATAATATAGTTTGGTAGATTTGGAACTCCTTGAACACAAGACCTAGAATTATGAACTTCGTGCTCTATGCAAGATCATTGTGAGACAAGATTCAGTCTCTGCCTTCAAAGGGCTCACAATATAGCAGAAGTTCTGATGTGTTTACCTTTAAGGTAGGATTTAACACTGTGAGAGAATCACTGTAAAATACTGTTTCAATCTTATTTTAAACAACAAAACACACACACAAAAACATTAAGGGAATAATTAAGGACTAAACAATATGCTAATGACTACACATGCAAGAAGAGTTCAAATAGAGGGGAAAGTGAAAAATCAGCCCAACATCATGTGAAAATCAAACTCAATTTCTTCATGAGGAAGCAAACAAATTAATGTATAATCAATTAATCCAAAAGAACTACACTAAAGTACTGTCCTCATGGTAGTAGCTCATAGAATAAACGACCTGAGAAAAAGTTTCAGTAACCAAATCTCTTTGGCTGAATAGCAAAAAGAGATCTGCTATAAGCCAGAAATCTCATCCTCATAGTATTATAAGAAGATTCTAGGGTTATTTTCATTCATATAACTAATTCACAGACTTGCTTTGCCAAAATCGAAATAACTACTCTTACAGAGAATTTAATTCAAGCATTTAAAAAGGAATTACCCTCAATACCTAATGTACTTTGAGGAATTGGTGGAGGTCCTCGCCTGCAAAAGAGATGAAAATTAAATGTCATTCTTTCCTTAGATTACAATAAGTCTTTATTCTCCTCCTTTAGTATCAGGTTTGGTTTCTATTTTGAGGGCTTCAAGAAGACCTTAAATAAAATATCCAATTTGCTGTACTGCCTTGAAAGAATCAATACTTCAGATGTTAATGCTATAAATGCCTTTAGCCCAGCATGTATCAGAAGCTCCTGTATTGAATTGAAATGAAACTAAAACTTTAGGGATTTGGATTTCCATAACTGACCTCCTGTTAGACACTAGATATAAATGTATAGTTTCTAGAATCCTGATTACTTTTCTGGCATTAAAGGATAAAAAGAAGTTATCCTATTCCTATTTACATAATTAGAGCAAAGGCCCTTCTTTTTAATGTTAAGATCTAACTAGTGTTGCTATGCTACAGCAAGACAGGGAATACAATTTTCCTCAAAGAGTTAAAAATGTATATAACACCAAGGAAGAAATCTGAAGAACAGCCATAAAGAATGTCATCAAGGAGAAAAGTACAAGAAGAAAGGATGGTCATGAGATAAGAATGAGAGAAAGACAGAGTTCTCCTGTGATGTTAGGAGAAAGTGAGGAAGGTCTCTAGCCCCTTGGGACTACTACAAGGAAGATAAAATCCACACAGGATAGGCAGGCATGGATGGGCTGCAATCTACATTCCTGAAGGGAATCAAAGAGTCGCATATACATTAAAATATCTGAGCATTAATTAAATTCATAACAATAATTACCTGAAGTTGAGAGCATCTTTTATTGTTCTACCTAAACTAAGTTTGAAAAGAACAATGAAATTATTGACCTTTTTTCTTATTTTATACCTTAATGTCTATATTATGAAACCTCCAGTAATGTCATCCAGGGAATATAGTATTGTAAGTTACCAATTTAAAACTAATTTAAGAAATTAAGAGAGAAAAAGTCCATTATCCCCCCCAAAAAAAATTTTTTTTTCAAAAGAAAAACTGAAAGCTGTGGAATTATGATCAACCTTGGCCACAAAGGAAGCATATATATCCCTATCTACTCTTTGTAGAGGTAGGGGATATTATATATACTGTCAGATATAATTGATACACTGGTTGGGTTTGCTGAACTTTTTTTCCCCTCTTCCATTTTAAAACTCTGTTACAAGTGATATCTCAGGGGGAGGAAAGGGAGAGACATATTTGTAAATAAGGGTACATGAAAATAAAAGATACTAATATAAATAACTTTTAAGAAGTGTTTTGTCTTCAAAGCAAGAGCACCTAGTTCATTATTACCTTCCCATACTGGGTCCTGGATTTCGTCCTGGTACTGCATTTCTCTGGGAGTTATAGAAATTTTCATACACAATAGGTGCTGTAAAAGTCATCAAGAAATAACATGTCAAGGGGCAATTCTCCAAAATAAATAGAATACAATGAAGGCATATTTCTAAGACTGCTTCAATAACCTTGCTGAACTACTTACCTGGAGGCACTTGTCCAGTCTTTCTCTGAGCTACAAAATACTCAATATCCTTTTCAATGCTACACATTTCTAAACTCTTACGGACTTCTTCAAACATCTAGCAAAAGAGAAATAGATAAATCAAAAGGCACAGTAACTCCATCAGCTGTGATACTACTCATTTACATAAAAGATTCCTTAATAATTGGGATTTTGTTCTACATTTTGTTTGGAAAAAAAGTGGATGATTTGATAATACTTTCAATGTTGATGTTAATGACTGCTCTATTATCTTAGCCTCATAGTTTTTTGACCCTAGAAAGACCACGTGTATCAACTGACACAAAAAATGTTATTACAATTTTATTTTGAAGTAAAAATTTTCATCCTATTCCTATGCCCTCAATTCACTATTCTTTTTCTTTATGATTTATTTATTCTCTAAAACATGAGATATAATCATTAGTGATGCTATATAATGATCTGTAGCATATAATTTAATGGCACTAAAAGGAAATATTTTTTGTCTCTTAAATCTCTTTTTACAATAAGCTATTTATTTGGATATGCATTTTCCTTACTTATTTTTCTCCTCTGAAAGAGGAATATGAAGTTCTTCTACAATTGGTATTACTTTTTTCATGTTTTTGATAAATTTACCTTAAGGATTTAGATATTAGTCCATTAATTTAATGAATTTAATTTATTTAATAAATGTATTTATTTTTTATTATAGCTTTTTATTTACAAGATATATGCATTGGTAATTTTTCAGCATTGACAATTGCAAAACCTTTTGTTCCAACTTTTCCCCTCCTTCCCCCCACCCTTTCCCCCAGATGGCAGGTTGACCAATATATGTTAGATATGTTAAAGTATAAGTTAAATTATATATATATATATATATATATATATATATATATATATATATATATATATATATATATGCACATGTCCAAACAGTTATTTTGCTGTACAATAAGAATCAGACTTTGAAATAGTGTAAAATTAGACTATGAAGGAAATAAAAAATGCAGGTGGACAAAAATGGAGGATTTGGAAATTCTATGTAGTGGTTCATAGTCATCTCCCAGAGTTCTTTTGCTGGGTGTAGCTGGTTCAATTCATTACTGCACTATTGGAATTGATTTGGTTCATCTCATTGTTGAAGAGGGCCACATCCATCAGCACAATTCACTATTCTAACTTAACCACTCATCAGCACAACATACCTAAAATCACTAGACATCAAAATCTTTAAACAAAGACTATGTCAAAGATCTTTAACTCTGAAATTCTTAACAAAAAATGTTAACATTTTTGAACAAAACATGTTACTTGTCACCCCAAACTCATTTCACTTCCAAATTTTCTTCCTTCTGATGAGGGCACTACCATCCTTCCCAACACCCAAGTTCTCAGCCTTAGTGTCAGGTCTTTCTTCACCATCACTCACTCCATAAACCCAATCAGCTGACAAATCATGTTGTCTGTACCTTCCCCAAAGCTTTCACCCTGTGCCTAACATAAGTGAGGCTATTGCATTACTTGTCAAAAAGGTGATTTTATGGGTAAAAAGGAACATGCAGGTTAAGTCTGATGTTGTTAGTCCAAAGAAAACTAGGATCAAAAAAAAGCTTGATGTGAAACTTCCAACAAAGAATTTACTTCTCACCACAGTAACTTCATCTGGAAAATGAGCACTTTGGATTAGATGGGATCTAAGGTCCCAATCCTGTCTCAACGCACTTAGTTGAGTCAGATGCACTGACCCGTCCAAGAGCTTCAAGTATGCTTCAAGCCTGGCTCAAACCTAAACTATTACAGATCTTTTAAACCAAAAACTTGGTTTATAAGTTTTGAGAAAAAATGGAAAAAAATTAATACTGACATAGTATACAAACTCAAATTATGTCAAAAATAATTTATTAGTTTGTGTAGCTTAACCCAAAACAAAGCACTGAAAATGCTTTTTCCAAACCAAAATGGAACCTTTCCAGGTCTTGACCATACTCCTGACAGAATCTAACCAAAGCTGGCCTCTCTGCCCTGGGCCTAAACCTCCTAAAAAAACTTTATGATCTTAGAAGCCCTTTACTCCCCAACAAACTTGTTTATGTGGGTTATATTTATCAACATTTACATTTTTAGGAGTTTAAACATTTTAGTAGTATTATGAAAGTACTGTAACTTATAACCCTAAAAGGAAGATCTTCCTGCTCCCCAGATTACTTTTTTAAGAACTACAACTCTAAATTACTTCTTTGGCACTTATTCTCCCCCTGCCTTGTGACATCTCTGGGGCTTCTATCTTGCAATGTTATGAAACCTTCATATTTTTTACTTAACTTTTTATGCATGTCTCTCATTTCCCCAGTCAGTTCTTTCAAAGAAGCAATTCTGCATTATGATCTTTTGAATACTTCCAAGGTGCCTAGGACAGTGCAGTGCATGTCACAGGTGCTATAGTCAGATTTCCAAGTCAGTTGATCAGGTCCCCAGATTGGGATGAAAGATCCAGAGGCAAAGAAATGTCATGGCAAATCCAAGTTTTATAATCTATAATATCTCAATTTAAAGTTCCTTCATCACCTGACTCTTATAGTTGTGCTTACAGAAGAGGCAACAACCTCCATTTCCAGAATTTCCAATCTTTGATGAATCCATCTTATAAGAACAGCTTGGTATGCATTTCAAACAACCAAGCTCCACTTAAATGATTCCCTTTGCTTTTTAGATGCTTTAATGTCCAGATTTTAAGATTGCTCTTCACTTTAAAGATGAGAGAAGGAAAGAGACGATGACCACATTTCTCTTTTCAGGAATGCATTTGTTCATTTGTTTTCTTTGTTACAATGTATGAGATACCAGAAAGAGGAATATGGGGACTGAATGTGGATTATAATAAAGTATTTTCACTTTTTTTGGTGGTGTTTGCTTGCTTTTCTTTTTCTTTCTCATTTTTTCCCTTTTTGATCTTATTTTTTTTGTACAGCATGATAAATGTGGAAATATGTTTAGAAGAACTGCACATGTTTAACCGATATTGGATTACTTGTTGTTTAGGGGAGAGGGGTGGGGGAAAGGCAGGGGAAAAATTTTGGAACACAATGTTTTGCAAGGTTGAATGTTGAAAATTATTTTTGCATGTATTTTGAAAATAAAAAGCTATTAATAAAAATTGTATGGCATAGTATGGTTATAGTTTTATTCATATTTTTGTACTTATTTTGAATGCTCAATTGTTTTTGTTGATACTTATTAATTTTAGAAGGAAAAAGTTTAGACAATTGAATTCTACTATCTATAGATGAACTTATCTTCAGATGGAGTATTAGACCAGGAAACAAACAAAAGACCTTGTTTGTAATTTCAGTTCTGTATTGACTCAGTATAAAAGGATAAGTAAGTCAGTTCCCTTCTCTGGATCTCAGTTTCTTCATTGGTAAAATGAATATCTAGACTAGATGATCTCTAAATTATCTTCTGTAGGATAGAGGGCCTAAAACTAGAAGGCCTCTTAGAGATATGCCATTGAGTCTGATCTCCTGTCCTTTTAAGGGAACTGAAGCCCAAAGAGATAATGTATGCCCAAAGACATACAGGTAAGATAGTAAGTGGAAGGACAGAATTTGAACTCAGATCTTTTGACTACAAATCCAACTCACTTTCCACTTCACCATGCTTGTAGTTCTAAGACTTTACAATTCTGTACAATAGCTACCTAACAGATCTGGAAATGACACTGCCTACTTACCCCATCACTTATGACACATTGATGTGAGAGTTGATTCATGTGTTGCCACAATGCATTACGGAAATAGTTTATTCGTTCACATTCTTGGATCTCAAAGAACTAAGGAGACATATAAATTGATGTACATTTATTCAGAGAAAGAGGATCGTATGCTTAGTCTTTAGATTGGCAGCGAGTAACTTAAGGAAAGAAAATTCATGATCAATATGCATTGCCCAATTTGTATAATAAACCCAAACTGGCTTCCTTCTATCACTAGTAACCTCCTACGCCAGCTCCCTCCTTCCATTTAGTTATGTACTCAGAGAATGAAAGTTAATTTTAATAACAATTATAATTAGAAACAGTATTAGAAGGAAAGGATCCAAAACTCTAGTTTTGTTTGTTTTTTTAATGGAATTTATGTCACCCACCTCCATTTTTGAGAAACAATAGGATACGTTAATTAAAAAAAAAAAACTTCCAGACTAGGTCAGGTGATTTGGATTATTGTCCTGACTTGGCCACAGATGTTATGCAACTTGGGAAAATATGCTTCATCACTCTGCCTTAATTTCTTCATTTGGAAATTGTGGAAAACATCACCTGGCCTATGTACCTCACAGAGGTATTTTGAATAATGAAAATGCATATGAAAAAAATGTTTTAAAAGTTGGCAAAACAAATTCAAATATTATTTTTCATTTTTAATGAGTGTAAATTGATCCAGACATCTATTTTGCCTTCCTTTTGTGGTCTTTCTTCTTTCTCCCATCTTCATAAATGTTAGATGACTAAATGGAAGCTTTGATCAGAATTGAGGGCATGATCGAGATTTGGAGGGGCAGAAGGGAAAATATTCTAAGAATATATTCCTAATATGATGATAATGATAGTGGTGATAACAGCTAGCATTTATATAGTGCCTATATATGTGCCAGGTATTGTGCTAAATACTTTACAAACATTATTTTATTTGATCTTTACAACTATCCTGGGAAATAAGTACTATTTTTGTTCTCATTTTACGATGAAGAAAACTGAGTCAAATAGAGGTTAAGCACCTTTTCCAAGACCATACAGCTAATAAATGTTAGGATTTAAACTCAACTTTTTCTGCTTCTAGTCCCAGCACTCTATCCACTACAATTCCTTGCTGCCTCTTAGTATCTTTTTTTTTTTTTTTTTTTTTTTTCCTGAGGCTGGGGTTAAATGGGTTGCCCAGGGTCACACAACTAGGAAGTGTTAAGTGTCTAATACCACATTTGAACTCGGGTCCTCCTGAATTCAGGGCTGGTGCTCTATCCACTGTGCCACCTAGCTGCTCCCTCTTAGTATCTATATTGATAGATAGAAAACATAAATATAGGCAGTAGAAATAAATATATATAGTTCACTTTATATCTGCTTCTATATAGACAGCTAAGTGGCACAGTAGGTAAAGTACAGGTCCTGAAATCATCTTCATGAATTCAAATTTGGCCTCTAAACACTTCCTAACTAGATGAATTTAATCTTGTTTGCCTTAGTTCTTCATTGTTAAAATGAACTAGAGAAAGGAAAGACAAACCACTCTAATCTCTTTGCCAAAAATACTACAAATAGGATCACAAAGAGTCAAACATAAGTAAAACAACTGTACAACATATCTAAACCTTCTTCCAAATTGAGAAAAAGATTCCTGGACTTGTGACTTTTTTGATTTGGGGGAACTTCTAGTAGGTAAACTCCCTTCATGAATGCAAATCACTAGCTTTAACTTAGAGTCTTAAAAAGTTAACAAGAGCACTGGGAAATTAAGATGCTGCAGCCAGTATGAGTCACGGCAGATTTGATTCCAGGTCTTCTTGTCTTCAAAGGTAATCTATACATACACTTGCATATGTGTTTTATTTATACATATATATGCATATACACACACATATATGGATTTATGCATATATGCATGTGTATTTATTCACATAAATACCCAGAATAAAAATAAATGTTTTTTGGATTAGCTGCTACTTTGTTTTACCAGCACCAAAGCTTCAATTCTTTCCTTTGCTGTGGATAATTGAGAATCAATTCTATTCAAAAATCCTGAATGTAATTGAAAGGAAATATGTTCTAAGAAAGATTAGAAGACATTGAAAGAGAAAATTTTGAAAACAGAAAGCCAGGTTCTAGTTGCTTTAATATTCTGAAAGTTTAAGCAGAAAGAACTGGGAATCCAGAAATTTGAGTTTTAGTTCCAATTCTTCCACCTTTAAGACTTTGGTCAAGGGGGCAGCTAGGTGGCCCACGCAGTGGATAGAGCACCAGCCTTGAATTCAGGAGGACCCGAGTTCAAATCTGGTCTCAGACACTTAATACTTCTTAGCTGTGTGACCCTGGGCAAGTCACTTAACTCCAGACTCAAAAAAAAAAAAAAAAAAAAAGACTTTGGTCAAGTCCTATCCTCTCACTGGTGCTCTATATCATCTCTCAAATAAGAGTCAGTGAGAGAGAGACACTAGGCAGGCATCATCCTATATGTCCTATAAAGTCTTTTCCATATCCTACATATTACAATTCTATGACAACTGCAGTGTCTTCATAGAGAAAAGCCTTTACTTACTTGTCAATTTTCAGAAGCAACCCCTCATATCTGAAATAGTTTCTTGAAAAATTTACCTCACAGGCTTTGATGTGTTCATTCTGCCAGTCTTCCCTTATCTTCTCCAACAAACTGATGTTCAACAAGTATGTTTTGTCTGTAAGAGAAATAGAAATTAGCGAGACAAAAGATGATGATTCTGTTTTTAAAAAATGAAATTAGAAATTCTGTTTAGTTACAGTACTGTCATTCTTCAAAGAATGTTAAGTATAATGTGGACATTATTATTTCCTTAATCCTCATGGTCTTCCTGTGAAATTGGGAATTAGAAGCCATGAATAGCCTCATTTTTCCAAGGGAAGCCCTTTTGTGGGAAAAACATAGGGGAAGGAGGGAGAAAGAAAGAGTACACCTTAATATAAGATCAAGGCTTTTTTCTGAATCCATGAATTTCCTTTTTCCCTTATTTCTGCCTTTCTATGGTCCAGTCCCTTATAGTCTCTAAAAATGCAATAATAATAAATGTAATTATCTAGAAATAAATCCATCATATAAGTATATACAACAAATAAAATTTAAAGAGTTGGAAACTTCCAAGAGTGATGCCAATTCTCCATGCAGCTATGAGGCAGAGAAGGAGAATGAAATGAGAAAGGGGAAATTTATCAAGCTGTACTAACAGTGGTAGAGAAAGCATAAAATTATTCAAGTAGCTCTTTGTTTAAATGGGTCAGTGCACCAGACAAGGCTCCAACTGCTCAGGATTAAATTCAATTCAGAGGTAGCAATGCCCTTTTCTTGAATTAGCTCATTACTAGTTCCTTCCTAGGCTCCTTTCTCAGTTTAAAAGTAAAACTTTTCCCTCCTGCCTAATTTCAACCTCTCATAATAGCCCTTCAGTCCTTCTTTCTATCTGTGAAAAAAACATTTCTCATCAGTACTTTTGCTAATAAGAGGGATGGAAAGGAAACAAGTATTTTAAAAGTGCCTACTATGTGTCAGGCACTATGTGCTAAGCAGTTTATAAATATTATCTTATTTGATCATTACAACTGGATTGTAAGTTCTATTTTATCCCTATTTTACAGATGAGAAAACTGATACAGATAAAAATTTAAGTGATTTGATCATTCACACAGCTGAAGCTAGATTTAAATTACTATTGGATTTATATCCAATCTGCATTTTCTTATGAGGCTTTGCTTTTAAATTTTACAAGTAATTGTCTTTCTTTGTGTATGTATCTTGAACTTTCCTGTCACAATAGTAGATTTTTCTTGTAAGGTTCTTTTATTTTGCTCATTTTTCTAGTCTTTCTTGACTTTGGATTTTATATTAGTATTAGGGCCTGCTCACTTCTTGGGAGCATCTGGTCCGAACTTTCTTTTTAGATCTTTTGACTGCTTTCACAATTCAGTCTGGGGGCCTATAATTTTTTGGTGCTTCCAAAGTGTGATCTGGGGCAAGATGTGTTCACTGCCTTCTTGGTCACTACAAGTTCATGACATGGTTTAGATCTGTTGGATTGTGTATGGTTGAGTGTCTATAGACTGCTGCTAGATTCAGTCACCATTAGTCTGTTGGGAAGTTCTACAGGTTCATAATAACTCAACTGCTGGCTCCCTATGGGTTTTGCTGTTCTACTGTGGTTTGTTCTACTACAGGATTATGTGTAGGAATAAAGGTTAGAACTGAGTTAGAATTGGTCAAGAACAAACTAATGACTCCATGAGACATCAAAAAACAATAACACAAAAAACTAAAAGACTGAAAAAATAGAAGAAAATGTGAAATATCTCATAGGAAAAACAATTGACCTGGAAAATAGATCAAGGAGAAATCAGATTACCTGAAAGCCATGAACAACAACAAAAAGCCCAGACATATTTCAAGGAAAAATTATCTGATAAAGAAGATTCCAAATAGAAATAAAATGATCACTATTGAATTGAGAGAAGTCCTTTGCAAAAGTACAAGGTTCTCCCTTGTATCTTGTTAAAAGCAGAGTTCCCCAGTAGATCAATCACAAAGCAGATGCCACAATACTCCTCTCCCAGACAATAACAAACTTTGAGGAATGCAGTATGACAAGAAGTTTTTTTTTTTCCTCACTGAAACATTCCACTTGAAATGCCAAGGAACGAAAAGGGAGGAGATACATCATCAACCTTTGACCATACTACTTTCCTTGCAGTGGACAGTGTCATCTAGTCCATCTATTCCAAAATCTACTCATTTTTGTAGATGAGGGAACAGAAGTCCAATAAGGGGAAATGACTTGCTTAGGGTAACATTGGTAGTAAATTGCATAGTTGGATTCTGACCCAAGTTCTTAGTGTCCAATCCCAGTGCTTTTTCTAAGGGCTTCTATAAGAATAAGTTCATCATCTAGGGCTCATTCCATTAGCTCTTTTCCTTTTTTAGCATCCTGTTTATATCAAAAACTCCCAAGGCCAACCTTTTACTAAAAATGAGTCTCTAGAATAGTGAAAAACGAAATCAACTCCTTCCTTTTCCTTCTACCAGAAGAAAGAATATCCTATATGTGAGATGCACAGGGAGTGCAAAGAAAAAATGCCCCATAACCCTGTAAAATATATAACATGCATTAAGAGATTTCTCTGTTACTACTCTATCTTAAAATATTACTGTTTATCTATTTCGTTTATATCCTATATTTATTTATTTATGAATATGTAGTATGCAATCCCCAACCTTAATAGAATACAAGCTCCTTAATGGCAGAAACTATATTATTTCTGAATTTATATCACTGGTATCTAGCATAGTGTCCAGCACATATTAAATATTTAATGAATGTGATTATAAAGATAACCTCACTCACCAGAATCTTCTACAGCAGTCTTTGAAGTGGCCAGTTTCACAAAGAGCTTTGAAAACAAAAAGAGAATGAGAAACTTATAAAATCATTCAATCCATTAGCAACTAGGTCTTTCTTGATGGCCATCCCATGTGATGGCCCTTTTAAATACTTGAAAACAAGTCTTGCCTATGTCTTTTCTTCTCAAACATAATTATCCCTAGTTCCTGCAATTCATCCTGGCATGCCAAGACCCAAACTTTTATTACCCTCATTTCCCAAGTCTGGATGCTCTCTAGTTTAACAGTGTCCTTCCCAATACATGGTACTAGAACTGAATATCATGTTTCAAAGGTGGTCTGACAAGGACTCAGAACAATAGGAACCACCTAGTCCTAGACATGAAGCTTCTCTTAACACAGCCCAAGATTGTGTTTGCATTCCCAGCACTTAGTACCAATGCCTGGCAGGTAGAGTATTTAACTACTTCTTGACTGCTTAGCACTATTTACTCCTAATCCCCAAATTTCTTTTAGACAAGCTATTATGTGTTCCAATACTCTAATTCCAGCAGCATCTTTCTTATTCATCATGGATTCTTCAAAGTATAGTAATCATATTCAAAGGTTTCTCAGTATTTCATGAAATCTGAACTGTTAAGGCAGTAATGGGTACTCTTATCAATTGCTATTTATTTTGGCTTTTAATTTTCCTTAGTCCCCCTTGTTCTGTCTTTCCCAATCTGAAGAACACAATTTTTTTTCTCCCCAAGGCAATTGGGGCTAAGTGACTTTCTAAGGACACAGAGCAAGTAAGTGTCAAGTCTGAAGTCACATTTGAATGGGCCTAACTCCAAGGCCAGCACTCTATCTACTACGCCATCCAGCTACCCCAAGAGCATTATTTTTGATGTGGGGGTGGGGTGGGGGGAGGAGAAGAAAGAAACAAACACAATAGGTATTGTTTTTCTATTATCTATCATTTTTCTACAAACTTGAATAAGTGAATTTATATCTTCTGTTTTTGTCTTGTCACCAACAAACTAAAATGTTGTTGTTCTTATAATTCTTAGGAAATTTCAGTATTTTGGCCATTAGTACTCCTAATATGATTCTTATTGGATTGTACTACTCTTCTCTAGAACATTATATGTACACAATCATTTTTGTACATTTTTCCAGTCAGAGAATTGACCATGAAATCATATCAGTATTTTCTCTGAATTTTCCAATTCCTATGGGTTTTTTCTCTTCTCTAAAACCTCAGCTATAAATGAAACTGTCCATTATTTTCTTATCTATCACAATAATCCAAGGATACACAATGATTTTTCAACCAAGCTCTTTATCATTCTATATCACAAAACAGTTAATGAATTATAACCAAACCATGCATTGTAAAACTCCAATAAAATGAACTTCCTTGAAATTATCCATTACAACACTGTTCCTATGCCACCAATCCCTTATATATTATTTCAACAAGATTTGAATTATTATGTAACCAATAAATTACTTTAGTTGGAATATGCTCAGGGATATGCTGACAAATGTTTAATGTATATACAAAACACTTTTAGGTTTAATTTGCACTAATTCTCAAGTCTACACAATCAACAGAACAAATTTTCTAATTTGTAGCATTTGCTGACTTCTCATTTGTAAACGCTCACATTGAAATTTTAATTATTGACTCTTTCAAGCCATTTCATGCTAGCTTCAGAATAGCCTGGTTATGCTTGTGTTTCCATATCAAGGTTATGTGTACTTCTCCTTTTTGATGTTTAGGCTAATGTTCTCTACCATGCTTCCCCTCACCTCATCCAACAGGTCTATAGATTTGATGTCTTTATTTTCTTGCACTACAATGCTACTCTACCACCCCTCCTGTTTGATCTGTTCATTTTGAAAACGTTAAACTCTTCCATTGAAGAATACTACCTCCAAATCCCATTGTATCAAGTTCTTTTGGCATCCATGATTCCATATTTACTTTCTTGTACTAAAAATTCATATCCCTTTTGTTTATTTGCAATACTTGACACATTGCTGTATAGTCATGTGAGACTATGAGCACAAGGTCAATTCTCCAGATGATCCTTCATGCTGAGTCAGTCCTCAAAACTAGGTGCACTATTGAGTGATCAGAGCAGTTAGAAGTTGTAATCATAAAAACAAGTTCACTTTGAGTCTTAATCTTATCTTTAGAATCCCAAGGCAAAACAATGAGATGATTCAGGCCAGTTCCAATAATCTTGTAATGATGAGAGCCATCTAAATCCAGAGAGAAGATTGTGGGATCTGAGTGTGGACCACAACATAGCATTTTCACTCTTTTTGTTATGGTTTACTTGAATTTTATTTTCTTTCTCATTTTTTTTCTTTTTGATTTGAGTTTTCTTGTGCAGTAAGATAATTGTATAAATATGTATGCCTATATTGGGTTTAACATATTTGTATTATATTTAACATATATTGGACTACCTGCCATCTAGGGGAGAGAGTGAGGGAAAGAGAGGAAAAAATTGGAACACAAGATTTTTCAACGGTAAATTATCCTTGCATGTAAAGGGCTAAAACTCCAAAAAGGTGTACTTGAATCTGAGGCTGCAGCGCACTTAAGGCTAATTACCTATTTGATGTGAGATAATTGTTCTATATACATATATTTAGATGAGATGGTGATGTGATGGTTCTCCTCACCATTGGTGCTTGCTAAATGTATGGTGGTGAGGTAATCGTAGGCAAAGATTGGAGGACTGGGGGAGAGAGGTCAAGGTCACTTGTCTGCAGGATGAGGAGGAGGGAGGCTTGAGGCTTCGGACCCCAGAATCCAGGATTCATCTTTGGCAAGCCTCATGGCAGCTTGCCTGCCTCCTTCACTTTTCCCCCAAAGACCAAAGACTTTGATTGATTTGGACTCCGACTGATCCTGAGGCCCTCCAGAGAGTTAGCCTGGACATTATACTTGCATATGTTTTGAAAATAAAAAACTTCAATTAAAAAAATTTTTTTAAAGAATCCCAAGGTATTCATCATGTTCCCTTTTCCACTTGTTACTGTCTTAAGTACAAAAGTAATCCTATCTTCTGATTGCTAGAAATCTTTATTTTACACATTTATGTTGCAAAATTAAATGGATATTTCATCCTTCCCACATGAAAGTATCATTCATATAAAATATCAATAATATCACTAGTGTTCTTTGAATAACAGTGACTTTGAAGGTAGATGATAGCAATAACTAATATTAATTATACTTGTTAAAAAATAATTCTTAGTTACCTTCAACCAATATTTAGACCTCATATTATTTCTCTTTAATTTTTAAGCTCATGATTTAGGTCAATTAAGAAGGTGTGTCAGGGGGGAAAAAAGTCTTTCTAGTTACCTTCTCTTGTTGCTTTGGAGTTGCTATATTTGCATTCCGATGAACTGCCTGTTCTGCATCATCTTTATCTTTGCACTTCTGTTCATAGGTCTTCTTTGCCTTTGTTATTACAAAAGGAAAAATCAGAATGAGATGCCCAAGACATGACTGACATTATTAGTGAAAATTCTCCGAAGGAAATTATAAAGATAAAAAATATTAAATAGATTAATAATTTATTTATAATGCAATGAAAACCAAAGTGAGAAACCACTTCTTTACCTCATTTTCACCAAGTAGTTAGTGGTAGCCACTTCAAAGGAAGAAACATTTCTTATAAGAGAATATGTAAACTATTTTTTAAAGAAAATGTATTTGATTGAAATAAACATGGAACTTGATATAGACTAAAAAAAAATCAAGAAAATGTATAATTTTAGATTCATAACTGAGAAACATAGTACTAAAATATAGCATCCACAAAATACTTTCCTATACATAAATGTGTCCAGATTGGTGTTTGTTAAAGATGAATGTTTTAAGTGTGAAATTGTGATAACTATACTTAAATATATTCTGGTCATATCTATTCCAGCATATTCATGAATTTATAGTTTTTAAATTACACTATAAACTATGGCATATGTCATTTTTACTCTGACTACTAGAAATGAAAAAAATCAACAAATTTCTGTCATAAGTGGGTCAAAAAGTAATTAGCTGATACAACTACTTTAAGATTTGCTCTATTTAAATAAAATAAAATTCAGAACTGAGTAATCTACTACAAAGGCTATTCAACTGGGATCCATGTACCCATAAAAAGTCTGTCAATTCATTTTAGAAAATACATTAACTTGAGTAGGGAAAAATTAACTCTTTTCAGTAACCTCTAACTAAATTATTCTGAGAAAAGTTTTATAAATTTCAACAGACTGCCAAAGGAACCCATGAAATAAAAATGATTAAGAATCTTTGATCTTGTGAACCAAGATTGGATATTAGGAGAGCGTTGGACTAAAAGTCAAAAAACCTGCGTTCTAGTTCTGACTTCTAGATAACAATAAAAAGGCAATGAAAAAGAAGTGAAATCATTGTGAAGTAAGTGAAAATGAAATAAGCATAACTGGCAAAATAATAAATATAATGACTAAAATAATGTGAATATAAAGAACAACAAAACAATTAAAAGAAAATGTTATAAATATTTTGGTTTTCTTTTTTATTACAATTAATGTGATAAATATAAACAGGTCCTTATATAGATAAGAATAGGAAAAGACCTGTATATGGAACCATGAATATCTACTTTGTATCCTGCTTGGTTTTTTTAAGTATATATTGAATTTAACATGGCAGTTCCAGTACTGCCCTGTTCATTTGAGTCCCTTTCTGAACTTCTTACTGTTTGCTTCCATGTAATGTCTAAATAATTCAATTACATTCTTGTCTTCCTTTTCTTTTTTGGGGGGAATATCATAAACTACTGACTCCTTACTCCCTTTAATTCTCCCCACTCATACTCCAGGCAATAAACAAAAACAAAAATACTCCCTCCAGTAATAAACTAAATAAAATATAATTTAAAAATTAATTATGTATGAAAATGTCTGTCTCACTCTACACTTTAGTTCGCCAACTCTTCCAAGAGTTAGAAAATATGATTCATTATCAGTTTTCAGTAGTTATGGATGATCAGCACACTGGTATAGTTCTTAAATATTTCTTTCATAATCATTGTCTTTTATAATGTTATATTCACCGTATAAATTGTTTTCCTAGTTAATTTCATTCACATCACTTCATACAAGTTCTCCCAGGTTTCTTTGAATCAGTCCTATTTACATTCAGAGCAATAATATTCCATTATGCCTTAATTTGTTCAGCAATTCCCCATTTGATACACATCTACTTTATTACTACAAAAATTACTGTTATAAATATTTTGGTACAAGTGGGTCTTTTTCTTCTTCCTTTGATTTTTTGGGGGTATCTTTCCTAACACTGATATTTGTGGTGCAACAGGCATGGTTAAACTAGCCCTTCTGTGGCTGAGCCAGGGTTGGCATGAATCTGGCTATATGGGAGCTCAGAAATAGTTATTCAGCCTAGCTCTGCTGAAGTATGGGAATGAGTAAGGAACAAAGTCACTCCAGAACCTCATCTGGTACAATGAGAGGCCTGTGTCTAGAACTAATAGCCACAGAAGCAGCATTTAAGTGTCAGATGACATTAAGACTTAAGCAGTTTTTGTATTAGTTGCTCATATCAAGTTCTGAGTGCTCAATACACAACAAAAGAGAAACTATGCAGAGAAGATCTGGATGTAAGGGCACTCAAGTGTGGCTCTGTCCTGACGAGAGGAAGGAAGAGGAACTGCTACACTAAAGCTAATTCTGCTCAGTATGAAAGAACTCCTTGGTGATAGAGAAATGACAAGAAGAAACCACATCTTAGAGTCCATAAGAGTGGGGGAAATGGAACAGTGGAAAGTTGTGAGAGTATCC
The DNA here is from genome assembly GCF_048593235.1 of Sminthopsis crassicaudata. NCBI lineage: Eukaryota > Metazoa > Chordata > Mammalia > Dasyuromorphia > Dasyuridae > Sminthopsis > Sminthopsis crassicaudata. The sequence continues at coordinate 367,331,078 of NC_133617.1, forward strand.
TAGACTTTAGAAAGTAGCTTTTTAAAAATCTAAAGAAATAAGAGATGAAACTCTAAAAAGAAATTTGGTTCCCTAAAGATGGAAGGTTCTTTAAAAATTAAATTCTATCCTTATCATCACAGCAAATTTCAATGAGGAAGAAAAAGGAAATATATTTAAAGAAACTAGTATAATCACATAAGTTCTTAGATGAGGTCAGATTTTTTTTAATTTATATTTTTTCAATTAGCACAAATATATCCCCCCCTATTCTCTCTCCTATCTACTCTCCCACATACACAAGAAAGAAAGAGAGAAAGAAAAGAAGGAAGGGAGGGAGAGAGGGAGGAAGGAAAATAAAGAAAAGACAGAAAAAGAAAGGAAAACAGAAAAGGAAGAAAAAGAAAATAAACCTTTTTAACAAATAAATATAGTCAAGAAAAACAAATTCCTACTTTGACTAGATCAAAAAAAAAATGCTTCATTCTATTCCTTGAATCTGAGAATTCTCCCCAACAGAAGATGGGGAGCATGCCAAATGAGGTCAGAAAAAGTCAGATTTTTAAAGGACTAGTATAATAGCTATAAAAGAGCATATAATCAAAGAATGAAAAAAGAGTAATATGAAAGTATAAGATTAGTATCAAGGAGTCCAGAATGAGCTGAGATGTGAAAAAATGCTAGAGTTAGAAAGGGAGCTTTCAGTCTTGTTCACTGCTGAGAAAAGAATAAGGAAAAAAATATCTTTTGCTTTGGGAAAATGGTAAAGTAAAAGCAAAATTACTTAAGTCCTATTCATTTAACTGCATCCTCTTTCCTCACTGCTCTCAAAATATTTTTAAGCCATCAAGTTAATATTAACTATATCATCTTAGGATATTAAAAAAATCTGGAAAATCTAATTCCTGAATCTCTAATTCTAATCTAATCTCTAATTTGTCAATCTCTAAAAGATGTGAGAGAATAACTAATGGCATGGATGAAGGGCAAGTGTCCCATTTTCAAAAAAAAAAAAAAAGCAAAGAATATAGAGTCTGCAAACTGGAGACAATAAGCTTGAATGTAATTTCCAGTTAAAAATAATGGCAGCCTTATGATCTATCGGTCTTATAGCTATCATCAAAGCAAATAAGATTAACCTGACATAATTTGATCTTGATGTTTCTTAGGTATTGATATTTTGTTGTTATTTGCTAATTGCTTTCAAACCACCTTTAAAAAAAAAAAGCTTTATTGATATACTGTATTTTCACACATTTAGTCATTTCCCAATATAACTTACTCCCATGATAACAAACATTTCTTTTAGTAACAAAGAAAAATAGTTAAGTAAAACAAACTGGCCTATTAACCACATCTGAAGGTATACGCTTTATTCCACACCAGCAGCCTATACTTTACAAGACCTACTTCTACTTAGCCCCCTACTTTTCTTTTCTTTTTTTTTTTTTTTTATTATATATATATATATATATATTTTATAATATTATCCCTTGTATTCATTTTTCCAAATTACCCCCCCTCCCTCTATTCCCTCCCCCCGACGACAGGCAATACCATACATTTTACATGTGTTACAATATAGTCTAGGTACAATACATGTGTGCGAATATCATTTTCTTGTTGCACAATAAACATTAGAATCCGAAGGTACATGCAACCTGGGCAGACAGATATTAGTGCTAACAATTTTCATTCCCCTCCCAGTGTTTCTTCTCTGGGTGTAGCTACCTCTGTCCATCATTGATCAACTGGAAGTGAGTTGGCTCTTCTTTATGTTGAAGGTTTCCACTTCCATCAGAATACATCCTCATACAGTATTGTTGTTGAAGTATACAGTGATCTTCTGGTTCTGCTCATTTCACTCAGCATCAGTTGATTTAAGTCTCTCCAGGCCTCTCTATATTCCTCCTGCTGGTCATTTCTTACCGAGCAATAATATTCCATAACCTTCATATACCACAATTTACCCAACCATTCTCCAACTGATGGACATCCATTCATCTTCCAGTTTCTAGCTACAACAAAAAGAGCTGCCACAAACATTTTGGCACATATATGTCTCTTTCCGCTCTTTAGTATTTCTTTGGGATATAATCCCAGTAGTAGCGCTGCTGGGTCAAAGGGTATGCACAGTTTGATAACTTTTTGGGCTTAATTCCAGATTGCTCTCCAGAATGGCTGGATTCTTTCACAACTCCACCAGCAATGTATTAGTGTCCCAATTTCCCCACATCCCCTCCAACATTTGTCATTATTTGTTCCTGTCATCTTAGCCAATCTGACAGGTGTGTAGTGGTATCTCAGAGTGGTCTTAATTTGCATTTCTCTGATCAGTAGTGATTTGGAACACTCTTTCATGTGAGTGGATATAGTTTCAATTTCTTCCTCTGAGAATTGTCTGTTCATATCCTTTGACCATTTATCAATTGGAGAATGGTTCGGTTTCTTATAAATTATGGTCAGTTCTCTATATATTTTGGAAATGAGACCTTTGTCAGAACAGCCCCCTACTTTTCAAAAAATAAAAGAATATTCATAGATCTCTTGATTTATCTTATCATTCCTGTTTTCCAGGATTTCTCTAACAAAACCAATAGTCATTCCATGGTTATTGTTGTACACTACTATTTGTCTGGTCCTAGAATCTTTAATGCAGGTAGGTGTTTTTCACTATCTTCACTCCTATTTTGGGCTTCAGTTCCTCCTTAATAGTATTCCAATTCAGTTCAAAGCACTTACTCTCTGTAAAGTACTGTGCTATATTCTGAGCCTCTTCTATTTTAATTTTTGTATATTGCCTTTTCTAATTCAAAGACTGACCACCTTTATGGAAAAGATGAAAACAAAATAATCATAGGATCACAGAATCTAAGAGCAGGAAGGGACCTCAGTAATATTTAATCTAATCTGTACCTGATCAAGAAAACCTTTCTGTAATATTCTAAGAACTTCAGCAAGTACTCAATCACCTTCTTGAAGACTTCCAATGGCACAATGAACTAGTTTCCAAGGAAGCTCATTTCATTTTGAGATACTCTTAATTTTAAAAAAAGTTTTACATAGACCAAGACTAAATGTTGCTTTTCTACTTCTTCTAAATTTTTCTTCCACTTGACAGCCTTTCAAATACTTGAAGTTAGTTTTCATGTTTCCTCTTTTTGTTTTTGTTTTTCTCTCCAAGATAAACATCTCCAGTTCTTTTAACTAATTCTTGTCAAGATCCAAAGCTCTCATCATCCTTGTAACTTTCTTCTGCTTGTCTTCCATTTTTCTTATATCTGTATCTTTTCTAAAATATGGTGCCTAAAATTAAATAGTTTTCCAGATATAGCTTGGCCAGGACCAAGTATGGCAGAGCCATTATTTTTTTCTTGATACTACAGGCCTGTCAATAAAATCTAGAATGTCATTAACTTTTCTGGCCACCTTGTCACACTTGTATTAAACTTAGATTTCTATGTTCTAAAACAGAAGCATCAAAAACATTTGGCTATTAAAAATAGAAATGCAGATCATGGAATGGATTAGAAAAAGAATCACAAACAATGGAATTCAAAAACCCCTTACTCAATAAATCAAAAAGCATAAATTACCTAGAAAAGAAATCCTATTTGCTTATAACTAGAATATAGTTATAGAATATAGAATATAGAATAGGCAAAAATTAGACTTAAGGACAACATCTTATGCCATATTCTATAACAAATCCAAAATGAATAAGATCTGCATATTCAATATCATACCATCAAAAAATTAGAAGAGAAATGCATAATAAAGTTTTCATAGCTATGGATAGGAGAGGAATTCTTAACCAAAGAATGGATGCAGGGGCAGCTCAGTACAAAGTTAGGTGACACAATAATTCACATTATATAGAGACCCCAATGGCCACCTCTTGTTTTAAAAGCTTCTCAGCTCTTACAGCTCAACTGGCAATTATAGGTCTTTCAGAGAACCCTTTCAGAGAGGCCTCTTGAGTGCCTACATGGCCCCATTAACAGCCAGCAGAGAATATCTGCACATGCTTTGTACCAAGGCACTATATAATAACAATTTTTAAAAAGAGGGAGGCAAATGACCAGGAAAGAAAGTTGATTGGTCCCAAAGTAACAGAGAACAAGCTGTGTGTAACATTGGTATTCTCAAAATATTGAAGGTTCTAGGAAAAGGCATCTGGTGTATTGGCTATGTATATAGGGATAGGAGGGTCTTTCAATTATATTTTCCTTCTTTGTAAGTTACATTTTTTCTAAGGGAAGTTGATGTCAGCATATAAAATGATATCAAATCATCTTCCCAGATTTTCTGAGTGGGGGGTTGAGAGCCAAAGAATTTGAAACTCTCCAAAATGAATATAACACCTTTATGTTAGAAGAAGCTCTGACATAAAAGATTACAAAAATTATCCACCTCATTTAGAGGAAGGTCTCTGATTGTGTGCTGCAGGGTTCTCAGTTCTCTCTGCTCCACCATTTTTTTTATCAAAATCTTAGATATACAACAAAAAGGCATGTCTTTCCAGCAAATAGAAGAGACAATAACACTCCATTTGTTATATATATAATTGGAATGAAAAAAGCATTTAACAAGTGCCTCCATATACTAGGCACTTTGCTAAGTACTATCCACAAATATTACCTCATTTGATCATGCTTAATACCAGTATTCTCCTAATGATATTATGTCATATATTATAGAATACCCTACTCCCTATTCCTTACCTTCTCCAAAATTGCAGGGATTAACTGATATATTAAGAGACAGAATCAATATTTAAAAGGTTTGCAATAGATTAAAACAATAGGACAATTTGCAATATTAAAAAGAATAAAGGATAAACACAAGTTTTATAGTTAGGTTGAAAAAAAAAGTTTCTAGTTTATAAGTGGAGACCCCATTAAGCAGCAATTAATGTGAAAAAGATTTGAGGATTTTAGTTGAACACAAGTCTTAATATGAGTGCAATAGAACTACTAAATAGTGAGTTTTGCTTTCTACATAGAAATTAACCTTATCAATGGAGATAAATATTCCAATGTAGTGTGTAAAAGGTCAGACTTCATATGACACATGTCATGGAGGTACATTTTAAGATTATTAGAAAAAGTTGCCCAGTTCCAGAGAAGAATGAACTAGACAGTAAAGAACATAAAAACAGAAGTATTTAAGGGACAGCTGAATGATGTTTAGTCTGGAATAAAGAAAGCATCTATAATCATGAAAAGCTTTTTTTTTCTGTTACAAATATAGTTTTCATTTTTACTTCCAGTGCAAGTATAGCTATTCAAATATATGAGCAAAAGCATAAGAAAAGAACATTTAAAAATGAACAGGTAAATAAACAAGTAAATAAGAAACTGCATGAGTACAAATGATTCCATACTTGTGTCTATAGCTTCCTTTACTTAATGATTGTTAACCTCACAAAGGTGCATCTACTGGCTTTTATTTATTTTTTATTTTCTAAATTAAAATAATTTAAATTGTGTATTTTGTTTTAAAGACATTTTATTGATGCCTGTTTTCTTTGTATCACAAATATTTCTAAAGAAGATTCTAACTAAAGAAGACATTCTCCATGCAATTGAACCTTTTCTTATAATAAAGAATAGCAACAGGGGAAACTAGGTTGTGCAATGGTTAGAGCATCAGCCCTGAAGTCAGAAAGATCTGAGTTCAAATCCAGCCTCAGACACTTGACTTCCTAGCTGTGTGACCCTGGGTAAGTCACAACCCCAATTGTCTCAGCAAAAAAAAAGAAGAAGGAGAAGAAGAAAAAGAAGAAGAAGAAGATGAAGAGCAATTAAGCAAAACCTACAATATAGTAATTGCACATGAAAGCCAATCTTCAAGTACTGACAGGATGCCACATTGTCACTTAATTTGAGATGGAGAAAACATCAGTTGCTCTCATGCTTAGTCCACACCAGAAAGAAATCCCCACTCAATACACCTGGCAGCCTCTATTTGAAGACTTCCACGTTCCCTTGGCCAGCCATGACACTTGTGAACAGTTCTCCCTTTTGAAGGCTTTTCCTAATATCAGTCTTTACCTCATTGCAACCTCCCATCATATTTTTGTCATACAAAAGACAGAGGATAGACTTCTTTTCTATTGCTTCAGAGAACAGAAGTAGGCTCAATTTATAGATTACATAAAATTACATGTTGACTAACTGAAGAAAAGCTTTCTGAAAGCTAGAGCTCTCCAATTAGAATGAGCTAATTTTAAAACAATGAAGTTTCTAAATTAAAAGTGTTAAAAAAAAAAAAAAAAGCCAAATGATCATCTGTCAAGAATATGGGAATGAAATTATCTATAAGATTTTATGATTCTAAGCCTAGATGATCACCAAAGGCACAGAACATTGAACTTTGAACATGGAAGACCTTGAAGATGGCCTTTCTAGTCATATACTATATGAATTGAAACAGTAAATTAATAAAATTTTAGAAGTAGAAGAAGGTAAATGAAGTCCAGGTAAGTCATACACCAAAGTGGATTTTTTCAAATATTTTGAGTCTTCATCTAAACTGCCCCACAGTAGTTCAAAAACTCTGAATTGGGATGGGAGGGTGTTAGGTTCTTACTAAGTGCTAAGTCGGTACTTAACAATTCTCCAGTTCACATCTTTGGTTCCGGCCTTTAAGGGGAGTTTACCCTTTTGAACTTCTGGGGAGGAGTTTACATGTTTTAGAGGAGCAAGTTCATTGGTTGAAGTATTTTTCCCACAAGCCCCTGAGTTATCCCACGCCCATTCTCTGGGAGGATAAAAGAGGGCAGCATTGGGTCTGGAATTAGTCTACTCTGGGCCAGAGTTGGGACAGGCGGCCTGGAAGAGGAGTCTGGATTGGGGAAGGACAAGACTTCCCGAGAGAACTTCAGGGAAGCTTGAGGAGATTCAGAGCCAGGATTCAGGAAGAAAAGGATTCAAGATTCTACCTTCTCTCTGGCTGGAGGTTCCAGAAGCCTCCCAAGAAACCTGCACACAGAGGAAAAAATTATACAGAAAAGAGATCTCCTCTCAGAGAAGAATTATAATTGAGAGATGATAGAACTTTATAATTTGGCGCCCAACGTGGGGCAAGGACTTTTGCTTATTCTGACAAGGACTTATTCTGAGCCCTTCAGAGGAGCTAGCCCAGACCTTCACAGGAGGGGGCTCTCTTAGAGCCACTAGTCTCTTTTAAGATAGATTGTATATTCTAAACATGGTCCTTCCTATTTCTGCTCTTGTTTATTTGGAACTACTTTATATAGAAATCTGTCTCCCATCCCTTTACTTCCAGAATTCTTACATTAGCCAATTCTTAGTGTCTCTATCTGTGATTTCAAAGACAGAAAAAAAAGTCACAAGATCACTTGCTGAGAACTTGGAGGTCACTAGGTCCAACCTCTTCACTCTATAGATGAAGAAAAAAAAGACTGGCTAGTTTCAAGAGTTTCTCCATGGTCACATGACTATATCTAGTGACAAAGATAAGAATTCAGGTCCCTGATCCCATCTGATATCTAAGGATATGAATACCTTTACTTATTTCAAAAATTTAGTTCAAATGGAAACAATTCAAAAGAAACCATCTTTAGATATGCCACAGGATTTCAAGCACATGTCAATAATTCCAATGATGGGATGGGTGACCAGATTAGTGATTTCATTCATATAGGGAACTTTCCATCAGGAAACAATTCTCCTCATGAAGACAGGTATGTGTTCTCCAGTTTATGAGCCTTAAAGAATCACATTGCCTAGGGCATTAAAAGTTATGTGTTCCAACATGGTTCATAAAGAAATGTGCATTTTAAAATATATGTATATTATAATATATGTGTAAAATGTATAAAATACATATATTTTAATATACATGTATAACTAGAAAAAATAAAACAATAAAGAGGGAAAAAAGAAACTATCACCAAAAAAAAAAAAAAAAAAAAAGACTGTGTTTTTCTTATGGTCACTCAGTCTGTATGGGTATGACCCCAAATCTTCCTGATTCAAAGGCAAGGTCCCTATACATAATAATAAAGCATCTCTCATATCAAGATTATTCACCTTTAAAAGACAAAAACAAAAGATTACTCACTTCCATAGTTTTCTTATATTGTATTTGTTTTTGTTTGTGCATGTTATCCATCAAAACTTCTATCTGTAGAAAGAACAGAATTAATAATTAAACAAATTTATGTATTACATAAAATTACAATTAATTGTAAAACATAATAATCATAATATTTGCCAAATTAATCTTTCAATGAGTGAAAACTGTTTGCATTTTTGTTTTTCTTCCCAGGTTAATTTTACCTTCTGAATCTAATTCTTCCGGTGCAACAAAAAATTCATTTCTGCACACATATATTGTATCTAAGATGTCCTATAACATATTTAACATGTATGGAAATGCCTGCCAGCTAGGGGAGGAGGTGGAGGGAAGGAGGGGAAAATTCGGAACAGAAGTGAGTGCAAGGGATAATGTAAAAAATTACCCATGCATATGTACTGTCAAAAAAAAAAAAAGTTATAATTATAAAATTAATTTTAAAAAATTAATCTTCCAAATGCATAGGTCTGACCATGCCAGTCAATTATTTGAGAATCATCGGTGGCTCTACATTGCCTATAGAATAAAATATAAACTTCTTAGTGTGACATTTAAGATCCTCTACAGTCTAACTCTGAACTATTTATATAGTCTTTTCTTATACCACTCCTCTTTAGCAAATCACTCAATTGATAAACATTTATTAATCTTCTGTGTACTAAGCACCATAGTAGGCATAGGAATACAAACACAAAATTTCCTGTGGTCAGGAAGCTTACAGTCTATTAGGGGAAACAACATGTATCCATAACAATAAATACATAATACTTTAGGGTTTGCAAATCCTTTTTTCATATATTATTTCATTGTATCAACCCTGTGAGATAGATGCTATTATTATCTCTATTTTACAGATAAAGAAATTGAGGCTGAGAGAAATCAAGTGACTTATCCAGGATCACACAATTACTAAGAATCTGAGTCACAATTTGAACTCAGTGTGCCTTCATGGCTTCTACTGAGCATAAATAATATATATGTTGTATATGTATGTGTGTATGTATATATATATATGTGTGTGTGTGTGTGTGTGTGTGTGTACATACATACATTGATTTTTTTATTTTTTATTTTTAACAGACATTGTTTTATGAATCATGTTGGGAGAGAAAAATCAGAGCAAAAGCGAAAAACTATGAGAGAAATTAAAAAAAAAAAACAGAAAAAAGAAGTTAACATATCATAGGTTGATTTACATTCAGTCTCTTTAGTTCTTTTTCTGGGTGCAGATAGCATTTTCTGTCCAAAGTCAATTGGGATTGCTTTAAATCACTGAACCACTGAGAAAAATCAAGTCTTTCATAGTTGATCATCACACATTCTTGCTGTTATGGTGTACAATGTATTTCTAGTTCTGTTTGTTTTGTTAAACATCAGTTCATATAAATATTTCCAGGGTTTTCTAAAATCAGCTTGTTCATTCATCATTTTTTATAGAACAATAATATCCCATAACCTTCATACACCACAACTTGTTTGGCCATTCCCCAATTGATGAGAATCTACTCATTTTCCAGTTCTTTGCTACCACAAAAAGAGCTGCTACAAACATTTTTGCACATGACACATTGATTTTAAGGAGAGGAGGTACTAGCCCCTGGGATTAAAAATAACCTCATATATGAAGAAGAGGGTATTTGGGCCAGTCTTTGGAACAACCTAGGGATTCTAATATTTGAAAGTGAAGAGGGAGAGAATTCCAGGTATGGGGGACAGTGTGGGCAAAAACATAAAGAAAGGAAATGGAAATCAATGAATAGAAACAACAAGAAGTTTGGCTGGATCACTGAATGTATGAAAAGGTTAAATATGTAATGAATTTTATTGGAACCAGATTGTAGAGAACTTTAAATGTCAAACAAAAAGAAAATTTGGTTTTAATCTAAGCAACAGATGGCTACTAGAGTTTTGTTGCTTTTAAAATTTTTAATTTAGACACATACACACAAAAGAAAAATGTTATGTCATACATAACAGACAGAAAAAGAATTCTATGTGAAACCATGTGTCATGACTTCAGGGAACTTCCCAATCTGATAAACAAAAAGCCCTAGGTCATCTTGTCAGAATAATATCAATGGTATCAGGACAAGTAGGGATTGGATCAATAGAGCTCTAATTTTTCCCACCTACTAGTATGAATCAAGACCAGTCACTACTCAGACCTCCTTTCCTCCAATGCTTAATTCTGTACAACCCAGACAAGAATCTTATAAAAAGCCTACCAGACTGGTTTGAAGGTATACCATATGGGTTTACTGTAGTAGGAGTATACCATTACATCTGATATCCATGTGGGATGAGCTCAGTTTTAGCCAGATTCCAGTAGATCTAACCTGTTGCCATCATCTTCTACCTTTTAAATTGGGTCTTCTCAATAATTCAGGCTTTTTGTACTGTTTTGTGTGTTTGATATCTCCTTGAACTAGAATTTAATATTTCCTGAATCTTTCTAAATTTCTAGGTTTTCTCAAGTACACAATGAAATTTACAAATTGCTTTCAAAACTATGATGCTTTTCTTTGTTTCCTTCAGAACTTTTCTGTTCTCTTCTATGCATTTTAAAAACTGACACACTAGCCCTCCTTTTTGACAACTATTCTCTCCTCCACTCTCCTCTCAACATTAACCAAAAGAATAATCCACATAAATCCTCAGCATTTTTATACATTACCAACACAATCCAACAGCAAGAGATACAAAGAGAAATTCCATTCAAAATAACGGTCAATAGTATAAAATATTTGGGAATATATCTACCAAAGGAAAGTCAGGAATTATATGAGCAAAATTACGAAACACTTGACACAAAAATAAAGTCAGATTTAAATAATTGGAAAGACATTCAGTGTTCTTGGATAGGCCAAGCGAATATAATTAAGATGACAATACTCCCTAAACTAATCTATTTATTTAGTGCTATACCAATCAGACTCCCAAGAAACTATTTTAATGACCTAGAAAAAATAACAACAGAATTCATATGGAACAACAAAAGGTCGAGAATTTCAAGAGAAGTAATGAAAAAAAAAATTAAATGAAGATGGTCTAGCTGTACCTGATCTAGAACTATATTATAAAGCAGCAGTCACCAAAACCATTTGGTATTAGCTAAGAAATCGACAGTTGATCAGTGGCATAGGTTAGGTTCACAGGGCAAGATAGTGAATAAAAATAGCAATCTAGTCTTTGACAAACCCAAAGATCCCAAATTTTGGGATAAGAATTCATTATTTGACAAAAACTGCCGGAAAAACTGGAAATTAGTATGGCAGAAACTAGGCATGGACCCACATTTAACACCACATACTAAGATAAGACCAAAATGGGTCCAAGATTTAGGCATAAAGAATGAAATCATAAATAAATTGGAGGAACATGGGATGGTTTACCTATCCAACTTGTGGAGGAGGAAGGAGTTTGTGTCCAAGGGAGAACTAGAGACCATTATTGATCACAAAATAGAAAATTTTGATTACACCAATTAGAAAGTTTCTGCACAAACAAAACTAATGAAAACAAGATTAGAAGGGAAGTAACAAATTGGGAAAACATTTTTACAGTTAAAGGTTCTGATAAAGGCCTCATCTCCAAAATATACAGAGAATTGACTTTAATTTATAAGAAATCAAGCCATTCTCCAATTGATAAATGGTCAAAGGATATGAACAGACAATTTTCAGATGATGAAATTAAAACTATTTCCACTCATATGAAAGTGTTCCAAATCACTATTGATCAGAGAAATGCAAATTAAGACAACTCTGAGATATCATTACACACCTGTCAGATTGGCTAAGATGACAGGAACAAATAACAATGAATGTTGGAGGGGCTGTGGGAAAACTGGGACACTGATGCATTGTTGGTGGAGTTGTGAAAGACTCCAACCATTCTGGAGAGCAATCTGGAATTATGCCCAAAAAGTTATTAAAATGTTCATACCCTTTGACCCAGCCATACTACTCCTGGGCTTATATCCCAAGGAAATACTAAAGAAGGAAAAGGGACCTGTATGTGCCAAAATGTTTGTGGCAGCCCTTTTCATAGTGGCTAGAAACTGGAAAATGAATGGATGTCCATCAATTGGAGAATGGTTGGGTAAATTATGGTATATGAAGGTTATGGAATATTATTGTTCTATAAGAAATGACCAACAGGAGAAATACAGAGAGGCTTGGAGAGACTTACATCAACCGATGCTGAGTGAAACGAGCAGAACCAGAAGATCATTATACACTTCAACAATGATACTGTACGAGGATGTATTCTGATGGAAGTGGATATCTTCAACATAGAGAAGAGCTAATCCAATTCCAATTGATTAATGATGGACAGAATCAGCTACATCAAGAAAAGGAACACTGGGAAATGAGTGTAAACTGGGAACATTGTTTTTTTTGTTTTGTTTTGTTTTGTTTTGTTTCTCTTCCCAGATTATTTTTACCTTGTGAATACAATCCTTCCTTTGCAACAACAACAACAACAAAATTCGATTCTGTGCATATATATTGTACCCAGGATATACTATAAGATATTTAATATGTATGGGAATTGGGAATGCCTGCCATCTAGGGGAGGGGGTGGAGAGAAGGAGGGGAAAAACTCGGAACAGAAGGTGTACAAGGGATAATGTTGTAAAAAAAAAAAAAAAAAATTAACCTATACATATGTACTGTCAAAGAAAATGTTATATTAATTAATAAAAAATAAATTAAAAAAATAATAGAAGACAAAAAAAAGAATGTTTGTGGCAGCCTTTTTTATAGTGGCAAGAAACTGGAAATTGAATGGATGCCCATCAATTGGAGAATGGCTGAATAAATTGTGGTATATGAATGTTATGGAATATTATTGTTCTGTAAGAAATGACCAACAGGATGATTTCAGAGAGACTTACATGAACTGATGCTGAGTGAAATGAGCAAGACCAGGAGATCATTATATACTTCAACAACAATACTATATGATGATCAATTCTGATGGATGTGGCCATCTTCAACAATGTGATGAACCAAATCAGTTCCAATAGAGCAGTAATGAACTGAATCAGCTACACCCAGCGAAAGAATTCTGGGAGATGACTATGAACCGCTACATAGAATTCCCAATCCCTCTGTTTTTGTCCACCTACATTTTTTATTTCCTTCACAGGTTAATTGTACACTATTTCAATGTCTGATTCTTTTTGTACAGCAAAACAACTGTTTGGACATGTATACATATATTGTATTTAACTTATACTTTAACATATTTAACATGGCAACCTGCCATCTGGGGGAGGGAATGGGGAGGAGGGGAAAAATTTGAACAAAAGGTTTTACAATTGTCAATGCTGAAAATTTACCCATGCATATATCTGGTAAATGAGAAGCTATAATAAAAAATAAGAATCAAAAAAAAAATCCATTCCTCCCTCTCTCACCTCCAGTCAAAGATTATATTTTGCCTTGTAGGGAAAGTTATTCTTGATTGTAAGCCTGTATCTCTTGCTTTTTGGAACATGATTTTATTCTGAATTCTCCTCTCATTTTTACTAGAAGCCATCAGTTCTTGTGTCTGTAATTCCTTCCATTTGAACTCCTTTTCAGGTTTTAAAGCATTTTTTCTTTGACATTCTTGAGACATTTCCTTTTGTTTTGTTTTTCCTAGTGGGTGACTAGTGAAGTCTTTCTAAAAAGTAACATTTTTCAATTAACAAAAATCTATTCTGTACCTTCCACCTCCACACCTCAATTAAAAAAGAAAAAAAAAAAAAAAACCTAACAAATATGCATAGTTAAACAAAGCAAATTTCCTACATTGTTCATATATGTAGATATGTATATATCTTTCATTCTTTAACTCTTTTAATACTTTTAATAGTTTTAATAGGTCTAAACAGTTTTCATTAAGTGATATGTGATAGATAATAATAAGTAAGTTTTTTTTGTTTTTGTTTTATTTTGTTTTGTTTTGTCTTTTAGCTGTTGGGGGAGATCTAAGCATTTTTGTAGGCAGTGGGAAAGGAGCCATTAGATTTAGAAAGATTAAAGAAAATGGTTATGATTATCAGATCAGTCTGTTAGAGGACAACAAAAGGAAGGTCTGCAAGTGGCAGTATAGAGCAAAGCATTTATTAGTTCCTCCTCTAAGACCAATATATCTTGGGAAAAGAGAAGCTATATATTGATTGCTATAAGTTCCTTTTGTTTCTGGAACATAATAATGCTTTCACTTTGGGGGTTCAATCTAATGAGATATATCAGTTTATCTAAATTTTTGTAATAGTTATCTACTGCTTTCCAGATCATTCTTCCTCATTTTTGTAGGAGTTTATTACCTGGCTTTGAGTATTCCTCTCCCTCCTAAACCATTGACCTCTCAGTTCCTCAATTTCCCCAACATCCATGATTTGCATTTAAATAAACTGCACTTATTTATTTTTTTTTTCTTTTTAAAAAATTTTTAAAAGCTTTTTATTTTCAAAACATATGCATAGGTTGTTTTCAACATTTACCCTTGACTGCACTTACTTCACACATTATTTCTGACTTCTGAAATGCTTCTCTCCCTTTAAACCTGAGTCAGATAACTACCTTTTCCATGAAATCTTCCCAGTTGAATTTTTCCTCTTAAAATTTTCTTAGAATATTTTGTCTTATCACAGTCTATCTTGTGTCATGTATATCTGGGTTCGTGCCATATCTCCCATTAGATTTAAGCTCATTTGTAGGAACTTTGTTCAATGTAATGAGCAACAACTACTGTAGAGGAATAAAGATGAAACAATGCAGATTGAGAAAGCTAATGCATATAGGAGTTACTTGCCAAAGACACACAACTTTCAAGTGTCAGAATTGTGTCTTAGTCTTCCTAATTCCAAATCTTTCCATTACATTATGTAATATATATATGGTGACATTAAGAGAGAACAGAGCAAATTATCTAATTTTCAAAAGTCAAGGATTCAATCAAATAAATCAGTGGTTTTCTTTCTGATTCTATTAAACACTTCTTACAAGGATATTTTGTCCACACAGGACAGCTCAATGAAAGAACTAAGCTTGTTTTTAGGAATTCTGATCAATATAATGACCAACCACTATTGTAGAGGAGCCATGATGAAATGTTGGACTCAATATGCAGATTGGGTACTATCTTCACAGTTTGAGACCTTTTTTTTCTTTTCTTTTTAGATATGGCCAATGAACTGATTTTTTTTTAAGCTGGTTATGAATATTTCTTAAGAGAACCCTATTTTTCCTTTCTTTTTTCCAGTGGGTTGGAAGGATGAAGTGGAATGGAGTAATAATTTATTTTTGCATAATGATTGTTAATTAAATTAATAAATTAATTTTTAAAAAGAATTAAGCTCAGTATATGAATAATTCTTAATCAAAGAATACCTTTAGTACTTAGGAGATAGAGTTTTGGAGATCAAAAAATCCAGGTTGACTATGAAAGATGATCAAATGAGCTCTCCATTTCAGTTTGCCTTTATAAACCCAGTCTACCAGAGGTGAATATTGTATTGACTGTGAAATGACCAGGTCAGCCCTGGTCTATTTATGCTACAATTTTAGAAAGCCCACGATCTTTCTAAATTTCTCCCTAAGACTTGTTGTAGTTAATTTAACCAGAATATTTTTAGGATAGAAATCTTGGCAATGGGACAGTCTTTTTTCCCATGCTCTAGGAAAAAAAAAAAAAAACCTGAAAAGATTTATATTTATCTATCTCACACCACACCTATTTGGATTTTAGAGCTAGGGGAACAAAGATCTCTCTCTATGACCTATTTTCCAGGAAGTGAGAGGAAAAGTACTTTTTAAAAAGAGAAGTTAACATTGACTCAT
Source organism: Sminthopsis crassicaudata (assembly GCF_048593235.1). Classification (NCBI taxonomy): domain Eukaryota; kingdom Metazoa; phylum Chordata; class Mammalia; order Dasyuromorphia; family Dasyuridae; genus Sminthopsis; species Sminthopsis crassicaudata. The sequence continues at coordinate 367,347,001 of NC_133617.1, forward strand.
TTTTCTCCAAAAACTGTTTAAAAAAAAAAAAGAATAAGAGGTATCCAAACAAGGAAGTGATATCTTAACAAGTACCTATTGTGACATTAGTAATTATGAAATGTTTAAAGAAACTTTGGACTTTCTAAAGAAGACACAAAAGATTTATTCTGATTTCAAGAGGGAATTTATGACAGATAATTTACAAAAGGAGTTGGATATTGTGTACATAGCACTCTGGAGCATATTTCAGATACAGAGAATTTGATGTTTGTAGTTTTTTTAAAAAAGAAATTCAAATGTTTTGCAAAATTAACAATACTCCTTCAAAAATGACTAAAGACTAGGTAAGGGTGGAGTTGTAGCTGGAAATGAACTACACAGAATATCTAAAGAGATAAATAGGTCACAATATTTATTACCAGGGAGAAGGTAGCTTCTTTGCTAATAAGAAAATTTTACCCTTTTCCTTTGTATTTTCTGCCTTTCCTTGAATTCTTCCATTTTCCTAGCTTCTTCCCGAAGAGTTTGCGCCAATTGGAGGTGAAATTGTCCCACATTGTCTATTTCTGCAAAAAGGAAAAGAAAAGAAAAGAAACCAATGTCAATATAAATCTGAATTTTAATTCATTCATCCACTTATATGAAAATGCTTAACACAAATTCAGTGTCCAAAATTCATTCATCACTGGAAAGGACATATTATAGAACAAGAATTCTTAATCAGATATCTAAGAACTTTTTAAAAATGCTTTCATAAGCTATTTCAGCATAATGTAATTTATTTTCTTTGTAATCCTTTGTATTTTGTTTTATACATTTAACAGAGCATTATTCTGAGAAGGGGTCTCTAGGAAAAGATTGCCAAAGGAGTCCATAACACAAAATAAATAATGAAACCCAGGTAGAAAAAGAATTAACATTTGGAGAGGTTGAATCCCAGCTTGTTCACTAACTAGCACTAGAACTCTGAGCAAGTCAACTTCAACTTTGCCCTTGCTGTCCTTTCTGCATGCTAGTCACTCACCTCTCCCCTTCACCTCTGGAAGTTTCTGATTTCCTTCCAGACCCAGATCAAGCACAATTTTCTACATGAAGTCTTTCCTGATTTTTCCCCCTCCCTCTCATCTCTCCTAGTTACTGGTGTCTTTCCCCAAAAGTTAGCTTATACTTGCTTTGTATGTATGTTGTAGATATTTACCACCAGGCTAGGAGTCAGAAAGACTTGTCTTCTGGAGTTCCAGTGCAGCTTCAAATACTTCCTAGCTGTGTGACTCTGAGCAAGTCACTTAACCTTGTTTGTCTTAGTTTCCTCATCTATAAGAAGATCTGAAGAAGGAAATGGCAATTTCCTCCAATATCTTTAACAAGGAAACCCCAAATGGGATCATGAAAAATTGTACACAACTGAAAAATGACTCAGCAACTAAACACATATGCCTATTAATGGGTGTGCTTTCTCCTCTATTGGAAAAGTCTCCTGAGGACAGACTTTCTAATTTAATAATAACTAATAATATTAAATTAAACTATATTAAAATTTAAATGATAGTTAATGATAATGTCATTAACTATTACTAAGTAATAGATGGGCTAAGAACTTGATACATACATTTCATTTTATCTTCACAACAACTCTATAGATTAAAAAAAAATGGAACAGAGGTAAATGATTTGCCCAGAGGCATACAGCTAATAAGCATCTGAGGACAAATTTGAAATTTGAATTCAGGGCTTCCTGATTCCAGGCCCAGCATTCTGTGTATGATGGTACCATCTACCTTTACCCAGCTTTGAATTCTTGAGTGCTGTCCCAAAACAGGCACTTAGTAAAAGTTCATTCTTACATGTCAGGAAACTGAAGACAAGACTAATTGACTTCCAAGTATAGTGATTAAGACAAAGATGGATATTCAGGAAGAAAGCCATTCTTCAGCCCACAAAAAAAAACTAAAAAAAAAAGAGGAACATCCCCACAGGACTGAAAAAATGAGAAATGGTTACTTTAAACTGGTAGTTTAAAGAGAATTGCTTGCTTCTAAAGGGCTTCCTCTTCCTGAATTCAGCCTCCCAGGGTTCTAAGAAATAAATTAATTGGTGAATGGATGCCTGTCAGTTGGAGAATGGCTGAATAAATTGTGGCATATAAATGTTATGGAATATTATTGTTCTGCAAGAAATGACCAACAGGATGATTTCAGAGAGGCCTGATGAATTGATGCTAAATGAAATGAGCAGACCCAGGAGATCATTATATACTTCAACAATACTATATGATGATCAATTCTGATGGATGTGGCCCTTTTCAACAATGAGATGAACCAAATCAGTTCCAATTGATCAGTAATGAACAGAACCAGCTACATCCAGTCAAGTGAAAGAACACTGCCAGATGAGTGTGGACCACAACATAGCATTTCCACTCTTTCTGTTAATGTTTGCTTGCATTTTTTGTTTTTATTCCCAAGTTATTTTTACCATCATTCTAAATCCGATTTTTCTTGTGTAGCAAGACAACTGTGTATATATATATATATACTTTAACATATTTAACATGTATGGGATTACCTGTCATCCAGGGGAGAGGGGAGAGGGAAGGAGGGGAAAAGTTGGAACAGAAGTTTTTGTAAGGGTCAATGTTGAAAAATTACCCATGCATATGTTTTGTCAATAAAAAGCTATAATAATTTTTTTTAATTTTAAAAAAAAAAAAAGAAATAAACTAATTGGGGCAGCTAGGTGGCATAGTGGATAGAGCACTGGCCCTGAAGTCAGAAGGACCTGAGTTCAAATCTGCTCTCAGACACTTAACATTTCCTAGCTATGCCATGATAGTATAATGTATTCAGATGATGGGAGTTATCTGAGTTGCCAGCAGACCTGTCAAGAACATGAAAATATGGTCAAGGGAATAAGTTTGTGCATAATAGTCTGATTGAGGACAGTGATATTAGGATATCATAGGAGTTCCATGATCATTATTACTGATTCTGCCCTGACACTAGTAAAACCAGCCACAACAAATAATAGTTATCACTTATAAAAATATCTTAGGGTATGTAAAGTATTTCATATGTTTTATTTCATTTGATTCCCATGATAGTTCTATGATGTTAATGTTATAAATAATTGGGCATTTTTACCTGAATTTTATGAGCAAGAAACTGAGATTCAGAGAAGTGTAGTGATTTGGCCCTGGACACAGAGTAAATATATTATTGCTGTTGTTTTGTTCAGTCAGTCATGTCTGACTCTTCATGACTCCCACCTTCTCTAGGGGGTTTTCTTGGCAAAGATGCTGGAGCAGTTTGTCATTTTCTTATCCAGCAGGTAATAAGTGTCTTAGGTTGAATTGGAAGTCAGGTCTCTTAATGTTCTGTGCCATCTAGCTGTCTTCTAAGCAAATAGGGGTTAAATGGTTTGCTAAGGTCATCAGATGCTGGATTGGAACTCAGGTGTTCCTGACTTTAGGCCCAGCATTCTCTACCTTGAGCCTCCTGGCTAAAGCAGGGGTGGGCAACATTTTTTCTGCTAATGGTCATTTGGATACTTATAACATCATTTGTGGGCCATATAAAATTACCAACTCAAAAATTAGCCTGCTATGTTTCATTAAGTATTTCACCAACTCACCCCTAATGTAATGGCTGGACTTGTGGTTGCCTTGATGGAACCAATCAAATGATTTCATGCATCTCACACTGTATATGTTATATGTATCATGTATATGGTCCTTAGATGGCTCGCAGGCCAGCCACTCCCACCCCTGTTCCATAGTAAGTATAAGATGCTGGATTAGAATCCAGGGCTCTGAGATTCAAGCTTAGGACATTCTCTGCTATATCATATTGCCTCTCAATAAATAGAACATAACCTCCTTGAGGACAGGATTTGATTCATTTTTGATTTTGTGTCTCTAGCACAGCACATTTGCCTGACAAAGTGCTGATACTTAAAACATGCTTGTTGATTGACTGCCAGGTAATTTTCGCTAGAAGAGCAAATGAAAGAGAGAGAGAGAGAAAGAGAGAGAGAGAGAGAGAGAGAGAGAGAGAGAGAGAGAGAGAGAGAGAGAGAGAGAGAGAGAGAGAGAGAGAGAACAGAGAGAGAAACTGTGCAGGAGTGCCCAGCTCTCTTGCAGTCACAAAGCCAGAGGGATTTTATTGATTTTTTTCCACCTCACAAGTATTCCCACATTAGACATTCCTAGTCTGATACAAAAATTGTAAGAGATAAGAGAATATGCTTCAATGTAACACTTACGCTGCTTGAAGACTTCCAGGGACCTCTTCAAGGTGCTGAAAAGCAAAGACAGGAATATGATTACAATTTTAGAAAGGACCAAACTACGTCCTCCCATAAATCTCCTCCGGAAACAACCTCAACACAACATGCTGAAACCCTCCCTGGAATTCTTTTGATACCCTCTGGATACCAGTACAATACCATGGTCTATTCAGAAATTCTCTCTCATTCTTATGTGATCTGCCCTTGTTTTTATTTTTTAATCTTACATTTCTCTCTTATTATGAGCTTTTATTACTTAAAGAAGATGGAGGAGCAGATAGGTGATGCAATGGCTAGAGCACCAGCCTTGGAGTCAGGAGAACCTGAATTCAAATCCAATCTTATACTTACTAGTTGACTAACCCTGGATAAGTCACTTAACCCCAATTACCTCACTCCCTCCCTAAATTTTTTTTAAATAAAAAGGATTGAAAATTATTACTAAGGGTACTAACATAAACTATTACTCCTTGATTTTTAAAAATATTATTTTTGGATTGTTGTTTTTGTCAGTTTTGGGGTTTTTAGCAAAGGCATTATACTCCATCTTCTGACTCCAACTCTGACATTTGCCCTGGATGTCCTCCATGGAATGCTCTTCTTTCCCACCCCACCACCCCACCATAGTAAAACTAATTGTTTTTGTATACCTAGAATTAATCAATGTCTTCCACACAGTAGGTGTTCAATAAAATCTTGTTGAACAAATGAATAAATGACTCACTCTCTGTGAAGATTTGACAGGTCCACTACTTTAAGATTTCCAAATAGCACTTAAGAGACAATATTGTATATAATAAATCTTGAACTCAAGAAAACGTGATAGGGAAATACTCTATCAATACATATTGATCTGCAACTTATAATCAGATACCTGGGGCCTTGAGAACTTAAGTGACTTGTCCAGTCCCTTCTCTGAAACATGGTAGTTTGAGGACAAGTCATTTAATGTGATTATATGTTGCAGAGCAGGTATCAATATACATTGATTGGCAAAGGTTGTTTCCTCACAAGGAGTTCCCTATACCAATGAAAGCAGCATTTAGTGCCTGGAACATAGTAAATATCTAATAAATATTTATTGATTGATCACAGATTATAGATCAAATGTAAAAATTTGAAATAAAAGATATAAAAATGTGAGATGGTTGTTGTAGCATTTCAGTCAGAAAAAAAGTAATGGGATTATTTATCCATAGTCACTGATCTCTTAAAAAAAATCATCGAAAAGGAAATAGAAATGATTTCAGGACCTCCTGAAATGAAGTAGCATAGTACCCTATCCCTTATTTCTTCAGGCATTTCTGGAGTTATATTTGGCCCCATATTGCTATAAATGTGGAATCTGGAATACCTCATCAGTAACTTCAAGGAGTATTTAAAAATAAGCATCTCTTATTTTCTGATAAAAAAAGTTTTCATTTTGAACATTGACATAATAACTAAGGATCTAGCTGTTCTCTGATTGATGCTGCTTTTTTTTTTTTCCTTTTAGTGGAGGGAGTTAAAGGAAAAAGGCATTAAAGGCTTTTGATCCTTCCTCAAGAGTCATCTTTGAGACTGCTATAGGCCAAGATGTCATAAAATAGAGCCTGTGCCTCTCTACCCCAAGAAAGATGAAACCTAGGTGAGGGCACTGATGTCTAGCGTCTTGAGTTTGGTGCTTCTCACACCCTTCTGAACTAGTATGGCAGCTACTTTTACTTGAGGGTGGAAAAAGAGAGGAGTCTCTGAATTATGTCCAAATTTCGAGGGAATCAGTGCTTACTTTCATATACCTCTGTTTAGTAAAATTTATTATTTACCTAAGCCCTCAACTTTGACCTCTTTCATTGAACCAAATAATGGACCACCACTTTCAAGAATAAACAATCATGAAGTTGTGTAGTAAAAGACTTCAACTTGGATGCATCCCAGATTGAAGGAGAATATGACTTATGAGACCTTGGATTTACATTCCACTCAGCATCCTTCACTTTACTAGATTATTCTGCTTGGTTGAGAAAGGGTGTAGAGCAGGGAAAAATCTGGATAACATTAGCCAATGTGGAAAGCAAAAAAGATGTAAAGGACATACTTAATCTCACTTTGCCCACAGGGCTTCTTCCGGCAGAGGTTGATCAGATCTTTGCCATATTTCTCTTCAATCACTGCTCTATGTAAAAAGAAAAGAAGATGATGGATCATTCATAGGTCCTTAGAATCATTTTTATCAAACTCATAAACTTAACTATATCATCATTTCTTTGGAGACAAAAAGCCTAGCTTCTATCCCAGGTATGAACATAATTTAATTCACTATGAAGTAAATTTACTCCTAGATTTCATCCAACAGTTCAGTTACCAGTTATTATTTCTACTAATATCCAGTCACAAGATACAGTACCATAAAGTTTACAAATTGCTTTTCTTACAATAATCCTTTGGGGTAGCTGTATTTTATAGCTCCATTTTTGCAAATTAGGGAACACAGAGAAGCTAAATTCCTTACATAGCATCAGAGAGCAAATGCCTTATTTGCTCTTCCACAAGAAGCATCAGAATTAAAATTCAAAGCCAGACCTTTTGACTTCAAATACAATGCTTCTTTCATCACATTACACCAAAAAAAAAACAAAAAAAAAAAACTCATTATGATTACTGAAATACTAGGGTCTTCTAGCAGCCTTACTTATCCTGCACATTTGTAGGCATTTTGCATTTTTCTCAATGAGAGCTAGCATGAATGTGAATTGTTCCTTAGCATATCTCCTTTCTCTTGTCTGTATAAACTCACAAAAGTACTAAGTAGTAGAGAAGAATTTGAACCCAGTGTTCAAATTTTGAGTTCAAAACTAGAGCTCTTTTCAAATGTATCCCACTGCCTTCAAGGATGTCTTCTTGTCTTTGTTGGTAGAACAACTTGCATGCTTACTGGTTAATATGACCCCAAAGTAGTCTGTATCATAACCTCTTATAGGGAACAAATAGTATTCAACCAACAGAAATTAAATAACAAATCTAAATATTCAGAGCTCCATGTAAGCCATGCTGACTGGATCTACCTTCTGCCTATAGGATGGAAAACCCACTGAAGCCTATTCATGATGGAGACTGCAAATTTTAATTATTCTCTAAGAGCAAAAAATTCCCACCGAGTTTGGATCACAAACTTGCACTGATTAAGTGTTAAAGACAATGTAATGTGATATATAAAGTAGTAGCTGGAGACAAGAAGACCCAGGTTCAACTTTTGCCTCTTACACTTATTTATTAGCTAAGTGATTCTGAACAATTTCTTTGAGTATCAGTTTCCTCATCTGTAAAATATTGAGGGTTGGATTAAACAATCTCTGAATTCCATTCCAACTCTAAAACTATAATCATAAGACCTCAGGATTTCAGTCTAGAGTTTTGAGCTGCTTTGGACACATGAATTCCTCCATATTCCTTTCTGATAGGTTGCAGACAGAGGACAAACCAGGTTTATGAGTGGCCTATTATGCTATATATTCTTTTGTATTCCTTTGTATCCTATTAGTAAATGTTTTGTGACAGTTAATGGTGTCATGTTACATGATTTGTGTAGAGGAAATCACACTGATGGGAACTCAGGAGCTACAGTTATAAGAAATAATATATGCATGTCTTCCCCATCACTAAAATTTCTACTACAACCTTGATAATGAATTGAATTCACATGGTTGAACTGCCCTGACCTGCCGTAGTTGACCTATAGAATCAAAAGGATTTAAGAGAATAGGTCACATGCCACATCTATTTACACTAGCTTACACAATTTAATTACCCACATGACCTTATGCAAGTTATCTCAACTCTTTTAAATCTTAAATTATTTTGTTCTAAAATTAAAATGTTGAATGAAAGTTATTGAGGCCCTTCTAGCTCGAAATCTTATGATTCTCTCTATTAGGATGATCATGGAAGACTACATAAAAAACATAAGATTCTCTAGGACTTGAAAGATGCGTAGAAATAACCTAGGTAGGGGCCGCTAGGTGGCGCAGTGGATAGAGCACCAGCCTTGAATTCAGGAGGACCGGAGTAAAAATCTGATCTCAGACACTTCACACTCCCTGGCTGTGTGACCCTGGGCAAGTCACTTAACCCCAGCCTCAGGGGGAAAAAAAAGAAACTAAACCCAGAAATAACCTAGATAGAGGGTAGTTCAAAGCAATAGGAAATATCATAAGCAAACAAAGAAGTAGGAAAAGAAAAAAATCTTTTTGGGGACAGTGAAAAAACTATCCTGATCAGAACAGAAAGTTCTAATATAGGAATTAGTAAGAAATAAGTCTGGGTCACTTAGCATGAAATTCCAAAGGGCAATCAAAGATATATTGCTCTATGCTGGCAATTAATCATGGAACACAAGCTATACAGCTATTTCCCAAAGAGCCATCTGACCATGCTGGAAGTTATTTATGCTTACTGAGTAATAAAAGGTTTATTCCAAGGACCTTCCACAAAGATAGAAGGGTAATCTAGATAAACTTTCAGTAGATACATGGACAAAACAATTCTAGATACTTACAAAGCTTACAAAAAAATAAAGTTATATGGGGACTGGGGTTAATCTAGTACACAGTTCTTACTAAGAGACATGGCACCAGGCTATATATGGTGCTAATCTACCATCCATTCAAGAAAGGAAAATCACTTGTGCTCTGGTAGGTTATGTAATTGATTAAGCCCTGTGAGAGCAAAGGATCATAACTTAAGAGCCTAGAAGTACTTTCTATACTTACTACTTAACTATACATAATACTTATAGGATAGGGTGATTTTATTTCCATTAGTATTTTCTTCACTAATATAGTTCAAACCACAGTATTTGGTAAATTGTTCTAAAATTTTGCTGTGCTCCTTACCCCTAATCAATTATTTTGCAACTGTGTTATCTTGACATTAAAAAAAGAATAACAATGCGGTCTTAATTGAGTAGGATTGCTATTGATTTTACTGCACTCTTATAGAGGGAAAATGTGTTAAGCACTCAAGATTTAACGTGAACACCATTTGTATTTTAAAATCATATTGCTAGGATATATATATTGTGTAATAAAAGGAAAAATGTAATCTGTACATATGTAAATATTTCTAAAATATATTCAAAATAGATACACAATAAATTTGTGGCTAAGATACTGGCAGTTAAGGAAACAGGAAAGGCTTATATGGAGGAAATAGAGCAGTTTTGAAGGAATCTAGAAGTCCTAAGAAAGGCTGAGGAGTTAATACACTTTAGACATGAGGGACAGCCAGTGCAAAGACATATAGGCAAGAAATTGAATATAATATATGAGAAAAAATAAGAAGGCTCATAAGATCTAGAGTTGGACCACAGTATGAATGGAGAGGAGGGCCAATGGGAGGCTGCTAGAGTTTAGTGAGCAGGAGAATGACAGAATCAAATATACTTTAGGAAGTATTATGGGGAAGATAGACAAACTAGGAAGAGATTTAAGATAGGGAAACCAATTGCAGTAGCACAAGTGAAAGACAAATAGGGCTGATCTAGAATGGTGGCCATATAAGCAGACTTAAAGATAAAAGTGAGAGATGTTATGAAAGTAAAAATGGCAATATTTGGCAAATGTGTGGATAATCATCTTAATAGAGATGATCATTAAACTTATGAGAGATCACCAAATGAGAGAGTGTGGTCTAGGACAAAGCCTTGGTGTATTCCACTTTAGGGCACATGTTATAGATAGTGATTCTGAAAAAGAAATTGCAGACGGGAAGGACTCATGGAAGGAGAAAGAGGAGAAAAGGGAGTATCCATGTCCATCAGTTGGAGAATGGTTGGGTAAATTATGGTATATGAAGGTTATGGAATATTATTGTTCTGTAAGAAATGACCAGCAGGAGGAATACAGAGAGGCCTGGAGAGACTTAAATCAACTGATGCTGAGTGAAATGAGCAGAACCAGAAGATCACTATACACTTCAACAACAATACTGTACGAGGATGTATGCTGATGGAAGTGGATATCTTCAACATAGAGAAGAGCTAATCCAATTCCAATTGATTAATGATGGACAGAATCAGCTACATCAGGAAAGGAACACTGGGAAATGAGTTTAAACTGTTATTTTTACCTTCTGAATCCAATTCTTCCTGTGCAACAAGAAATTCGGTTCTACACACATATATTGTATCTAGAATATACTGTAATATATTTAACATGTATAAGACTGCCTGCCATCTGGGGGAGGGGGTTGGGGGAGGAAGGGGAAAAATCTGAATAGAAGTAAGTGCAAGGGATAATGTTGTAAAAAATTACCCATGCATATGTACTGTCAAAAAAAAAAGTTATAATTATAAAATAAAATAAAAATTAAATTAAAAAAAAAAAAAAGAAAAGGGAGTATCCAGGTGGAGAAGATAGTGAATACCAAATGTTGAACAAAGGTTAATAAGGAGGAGTGCTGAGGTCATCAGAAATGGCAATTAATTGCTGCAAGAGCAGCTTCCACTGAATCTTAAACTCAGAAATTAAACTGCAAATGTAGAGAAATGAGGACAGTAAGTGGCAGCAACTATTGTAGACTAATCATTGTAGAAGTGCCAGTATAGGCAAATTGGAAGACTTAATTTAATTTAATTTACTTTTTCTAACTTATAAATTCTTTGAAGACAAGAATCAAGTTTTATATTTCTGTAATCTCTACAATTCTCAGCAAAGTGCTAAACACAATAGGTCCTAGTAAATTCCCTCTGATCTAGGAGACATTCTCTGCAGTTGTAGTTTCTTACAGGAGATGACACTATACCTTTCTTTTAAAAAATCTTCAAATTCCTTGCAGTTCTTTCGACCCTCATTCAAGTGTTGAATAATGTTGTCATAGCCGATTGTGCTGAGAAAATGAGGACACTGTGGGTGTGGAAAAAAAAAATTGCATCAGATGTAGTGAAGAAGAAAAAGTTTAAGGCTGGCTGTGAGGAGAGGGGCCTATAGAAAGAAGAAGCAGATAATGGCAAGTTTCTGAAATAATGGCCTCTCCCCAGGAAACAAAAGGAGAAGTAAAAATGCATACAATCTCCTAAGAATTTTCAAAATTGTGAAACTGAAGAGTACTCTAATAAAGTGGTGTAAGAAGAAGATCACTTGAAGGAACCCAGTGGGATGACTATGGAGAACATCTTGATCCAACTAAGAGTCAATGATCTAAAAACAGAATGATTAAAAAACAAAACAAAAATCACCCAGCTAAAAATCACATCAAACCTTTTTTTGCAAATATATTGTATATTACAGGATGCTTTGCTCAACAAATAAATCAACTGGGAAGTTTGGGAATTAAAATTTATAGAATCATTGAAGCTGAAAGGGAATCTCAAATTTCTCCTTATATCAATACCAACAATCCCTGTTCCTAATTCTATCCTCTGGGCCAAATAGAATAACCCAATCTCCCTTTCATATAATTAATCCTCAAATACCTGAATACAACTATTACAGCTTTGCCTACCCTGGCCTTAGCCCACTTTAAAGAAAAGATTCTCTTTTCCAGATCAAATATCCTTACATCTAATCTACTAGGCTTGTCACCCTCTTCTAGATACATTTCAATTTGTCTTCTCTTTCCTTAATGGGGTACTCAGAACTGAATATGCTTCTAGAAGTGACATAACACAATGGTGTGCTAATCAGCATTAAGCAACAGGACAATGTAGGTGCAGCACACTTTCAATTTTATCTATGTTGTTAACATTTTTGCTATCACAGCAGACTATAGTCTGCTGCCTGTTTTTGTATTATTCGTGCCTAGCTAAGAATGTTTTTTTACATTTTTAAAATAAAGTTTTAAACTGCAAAACTGAGCATACCCTATGATCCAGCCATACCACTTCTAGACCTATGCTCCAAAGAGATCAAAGAAAAAGGAAAAGGATCCACATGTACAATAATATTTATAGTAACTCTTTTTTGTAGTAGCAACTATTGAAAACTGAGGAGATACCCATCAATTGGGAAATGTTGAACAAATTATGATATGAAACAATAAAACAATACTGTGCTATAAAAAATACTGAAAAGGGATGATTCTGGAAAAACCTGAGAAGATTTATATGAACTGATACAAAATGAAGTGAGAAGAACCAGGCCAACAATTTTCATGGTAAGAGCAATATTGTAAGAAAACGAACTGTGAGAAACTTGTGAGAAAATTGAGAGACCAATACAGTGATCTACCATAATTCCAAAGGATTCATAATAAAACATTCTGTCTTCCTTAAGAGAAAGAACTGATGAATTCTAAGAGTAGATTTTTTCTCTCACATTTAAATTTTTTTTTCAAAAACATGCTTAATGTATGAATATTTTTGCATAACTTATTACATGTATATTGGATGGGGGAAGGGTGAAAGAAGAAATTTGGAATTGAGAATTAAGAAATTTTTTTTAAAAATATTAAATTTAATAAAAAATAAAATTCCATATTCATTTGGTTATATATGACTTCTGGCTGCTTTTTCACTACAATGCCAAAGCTGAATAGTTCAACAGAACTTATTTTGTAGTACTCTCATGGCTTCACATACTATTACTACTACTACTACTGTTGTGCCACAGTTCCCTTTTAATGTCCTGACCCAGTTTCCCTAATTGTCTTATCTCAGTTATTCTGCCTTTTTTGACCTCAAGCTATAGTTATTCCCCCAAAATGTTTGATAGGATAAAAGTTTTATGTCTTAGATATCATTAGAATATCAGGAGTTTTCTAGTACCTCCCTTCATTATGTCATCCTAGGTGCTTCCCCCCATTAGGTCATCCCCTTCTCAGGTACCTCCCCCATTATGAACATCATTCTTGTTACCCTATAAAAGAATCTTGTATCTGACATTTGCTGCTGGGTCTCATTCAGCCCTGGGACCAAATCATGGATCCATTTGGTCCCGGTAAATCTCTCCCTTTCAAATAATATATTAAATTATTCGATAATCTCTATCCAGCCTCAGTTACTCTGGCATTACACTATTACTACTGTCACTACTACTTGTACTGCTATTATATTACTACTACTACCACTATTATTATTACCACTATTACTACCAACATATGTAAACACAGAACATCAACACTGCTATCATTATTGGAGTCGGTTCATTGGATCCTTGTATTAAGAAACCTCAAAAATCATGTAGACCAAAATTTCTTAAACTTGTTCAGCCATTCCTCAGTTGATGGGTATTTCCTCAATTTTCAATACTTGCTGCTACAAAAAATTTAAATATGACTGAATGCAGATCATGAAATTACAGTTTATCAGTAACTGTTTGATTTGGATACCTATTTTATAAAAATGCAATAAACTACAGATATAGATATAAATTTTAAAACTAAGTTTTAATATTTTAATCTTGTAATTATCTGTATGGATTAGTGGCTTCTTTTTCTATTTGAGTTTGACACAACAGATATAGATATTATACTTGAGGAATCTGAAGCCCAGAAAGCTTACAATATCTTGCCCAAGGTCACACTGACAGTAATAGTAGAGCTAGACTCCAAACCTAAGTCCTCTGTCATTCCAATGCACCATGCTACCTCTCAAATTGACTGATTTTACTTATATTTGAACACAAAGCAAGATTGTCCTATCCAATCTCCATAAGGATAGGTTCACTGAATGATTATAGGGAACAGGGAATTAACAAAACCAGAGAAATAGGGGTGGGAGTGATTCAGGTATAAAGACCAAAAAGAATAAACAGTCCACTACTCTGAAAGGGGGCAGATCTAAGAGGAAAGAAAACATGGTCTGATTTGGGGAACAAGGTGGGATTAGGGTTCCTCCTCACAGAGAAGGAACAGGAAAACAATATGGAATGAGCATAATGCTTAGTAATGACTTTATGCTTCCATCAAGAACAGGGGAAGATTAGGGGGAAAGAAGAGATGAGAGAAAATAACAAGTCTGTTTTAGACATCTTGAATTTGAGATATCTCAAGTATAAAATGTTCAAAAGGCAGTTTGCTGATAATGCCTGACTATAGCTTAGGACACAGCCTAGTGATGGACAAAAGATCTGGTTTCTCAAAAGAAGTTTCATTTTTTACTCAGGGTTTAAAAAAAATTCTATACCATAGAAAATCTTTTGTCTAGTCTCAGACACTGGTGAAATAAACTACCCTTAAGCTTATGGAACTAGGGGAACTAAATTCTGCCTCCTCTTTGTACTTATAGTGATGTATTCTGTGAACTCATATCTCTCAGTTCTGGCCTCCTATCCAGCATTCTGTCTAGTAGCATGGGAGAGACTCTAGATTTACTTCATCTGTATCTATCTTATCATTTAAGATTGCTAACTTCCCCTATAGGCTAGGGAGGGACCACCTTCTGCTTTTCTTTTAGCAATTGCCTCTGGAATAAGTTAATGAATATAAAATGTTTTGCAAACTTTGAAAACTTAAAAATTAAGATAAATGTAAGTATATAGCATAGGTTGGACATAGAATACTCCTACAAAAACTATTTTCCCTCTATGGATTGACAGGAATGTAGCAACTTAGTTTGCAAATTACCTTCCTAACAATCTCCCAGGGAAGTTTGTAAATATTACTATCTCCACTCTGTAGATAAGAAAACAGAAGCTCTTAAAGGTCAAATGGCTTGCCCAAGGTTATGGTCATTGTTAGAGCTGGGATCCCAATCCAAGTGTCTCCAGACTTTAAGATCAATGCTTGACCCACTTTGTAATATTGTCCTTGGTTTAAAAAAAAAAAAAAATTGGAGTAGTCAGTTTGTTCCTATGTTTTCAATTAAAAACAGACACACACAAAAATTGTTATGTTTTATCATAAGTTCTTTCTAAATCTACTGATATAATCAATTGTGATTTTTGTAGATTTTTAAATAAATATTATTCATTCACTTTATAATTTTCCTAATATTACATCAATCCTATATTCTTGGTATTAAACCCAATATAAATTCTGTGATAGGTGTCTTAACTATTTATGAATATTTCATTAAAAAATGTTTTCATATGTGTTCATTAGGGATATTGGTTTATAGTTTCAATGTGTTGTGTGTTTTTGTTTTTTTTTTTTTCCCTGAATACATCTTACCCCACATTCACTTGTTAATCTAGTTGGCCCTTGAGTTTCTCAAAACCCTGATATCAGAAAATTTTCATCCACTTCTGTATCACTCAGAGATCACATCCCTTTGTGGAATCCCAATTGCATAATTAAGAATGTATGTATAGGGTGTATGTATTCAGAAATTCAGTCAATACGAAAACAAAATACTTCAATAATTTTTAAGATTCTAATTTTAAAATATCAAGACCAAGTAGATTTATAAATAGTTGAAAATAAAATTTTAAAAAACAAGTAATTCATATATTATTTAGATTATTTCTAAGCTTTCTTTATGATGTCATATCTAGATACTTCATTGTAAAATGGAAGTGACCTTCAATTCCTGAAAGCTATGCTTCAAAGAGAAGATTTGACAAGTTCTACTATGTGAGAAAAATTTCAAGTAGTATCTTGGTGATAGAGCTAATGTTCAAATACATAAATAACTAAACACTGAGTTCTTCAGTAGATTGGCCCTAGGGTGGGGTGGGGTTACCATGACAATCCAAAATGTAAAAAATAAACAAAACTGATGACCTCAAAAACTTTTAGAGCAATAATGGCAGAGGCAGAAAAAAAGAGTAGTAGACATGAAGTATCAAAAATTTTAGGTCATTTATAAACATAATGGAGGTACTTTGTCCAATCCTGTAAAAATTTAACTTAGATAAGACAATCACTACAAGGAAATAAAAAGAAACCACATTAACCAGCACTCATCAAGTAGAGAGACATGACAACCAAGGAGATTATTAGTTTTAAATATAAACACATTTACAGAATAATATACGGGAGGATGGCATAAGATTATGAATGCCATTTTTTCATAAAACACCAAAAAGCAATGAAAGAAAAAACAAGGTAACAGAAAGCTTTACATGAGATCTAACTGGGTCACAAAGCCCCAAATCATTCAAAGATGAAACTGGTAGAAATACAATAAAAAAATTAAAATTAGAACAAATGTATCATTATTTCTCTAATGATCTATTTTCAACATTAACACCAATGAAATTATCAATCCAATTAGGATGCTATCATCTCAATCTCCTACATGCCTAAAGCAACTAGATCTGACATTTGGAGGAAATCCAAATTGTCAAAGACATTGTCTTGGAAACATCGAGAGAGAATTTTACCAGACTTCCCAGGAAAGGAAAAGGGCCACATGGGGAAAAAAAATAACAGAATTAACATTGTTACTTAAAAAGTTGACCAAGAGAGTATAAGTAAATACCAACCCATAGAATTACTTCTCTTTGTTAAATATTTATCAGAATGATGTACATATTTATCATGAATATCCTTGATGAAAACATAAGAAAATAAAACAAAAATCTGAGACAGGCTTTCACAAATGATAGCAAACTACATTTTTACAAAAATGAAATTAACTGAAAAACATTTGTTAAAATTGTAGAAATATATTAGTTCATTATGGAAATAATTATGGAAACATGTTTGGAAACAAACAAAAACATTTAACTCAATAGAGCAAAGCTCATCCTTAAAGCTCAAGGAATTTCAAAAATGAATTTCTCATTTATACATCAATATTATAGTAGACATAGTAGTGTAGGAATTATTTTGCTACAAAATCTTTATTTTTCTTTTTTCAATGAGAAAAGGTAGGAAGGGGAAAAAGGTAGATTTTTAATGTCAAGAAAAATTTTAATTAAAAAACATAATAAGTTAAGATTATATGGAGTTCTTTTGTAGATGCTGTTTAGTAACTTCTTGATTCTTAATGACAAGTGAGGCAAAAAACAAGGAAACACCACAACTAAAAGTCTTCACCATTATCCTGTATAGGATCTAAATAGGTGATGACATCTTTCAGATGCCCCTATTTTGAGAATAACATTGTGCTAATTGTATCAAATCCCAGAAAAGCATAGTATTTTCTCAATGAGATAGATACATCATTACTGTAAAGAGAAGAGCCTAACAATCCACACAGGAAAAATTAAATGAATAAAAAATTATTTATAAACCAATGCACATATGAAAGATAATAGGCAAAAGAGCAGGCTATGCAAAAATGGACAATGCTTTCTATGATCTCAAACTCTTAAAGCCTTGATAGAGTATTATTAATAGTTGTATTATCATCTACGTGGAAATAAATTTGTATTACTCTTTTCAAGAATACAAATCTCAGGAGGATTTGGAATCAGAATATCTGAATTTAGATACCCCTTTTGATGCTTACTTCCTCTCTGATCTTGCACAGGTTACTTAACATTCTTAAGCCTCCATTCCCTCATCTGTAAAATGAGAAGCAAATGTTCTCTAAACTCTCTTCTATCAATGAGTCTCTGATTCTATGACCTTTTACCAAGGCCCCATGGGATTATCCAGATTTGAGAATGCCAAGGAAGAGAGCACAGAAAGTCAGCTGATTTTAGTAACATGAATTCAAATAGAGATATCCAGCTTTCTACAGCCAGAAGAACCAGAACCAGAAAAGGCCAAGGAGGAAGTCTTTAGAAGGCTTATTTAGCTACTTGCTGCATAAGAAAGGCACTGCCTAAAAATCAAAAAACTTGAGATTTTTTCCATCTAGTAGAAACCAATTTGCCTGCCTGCTACTTGTATCTTTCTCCCTATTCTGGAATTCTCCTATTTGACAAAGTGTTGGAAATAATTATTTCCAAAGTCTCCTGGTGAAACCAGATCAGAAAAGGCAGCATCCACTTATATGATGATTTCAGGGATTCTCTCTCTTGTTGTACCTACTAAATGAGACCAGAAATTCTCTTAATGGAAGAAAGTTAGACAGGTTCTACCAGAGTGGGCACCAGAGGAGGACTTAGAAAAGGACCTTCTTACAAAGTTTTAAGAATGAATAACTTAACAGAGCGACAGCTCCTGAGAAGAAGAGTAGGGAAAGGAAACACAAATTTATCCAAAGAAAAGGAACTTATCAATGGCACATGGAAGAGCGAAAAAAGGAAAACTGGGGGATCCCCAAAACTGATATCATAATCTTTATCTACACTATCTACAGGCACCTGTATCAACAGCAGGTCATTCAAAAGAGAACTGAACCAGCGTTAGCTGAGATGGAAAGGTGCTGGTTACTAACATGGAAAGATTGTACAGGCTAATGAGGAAGACGGAAACAAAGAGGAGGAAGGGACCAAACATCTATTAAGCACTTATTACACAGACAGACACTGAGCTAATGCTCTATAAATATTACCTCATTGGATCCTCACAATAACCTTGAGATGAAGGTACTCTTATTATCTCTATTTTACAGGCAAGGAAACTGAGACAAATAAAGGTGATATGACATAGAGAAACCTACACAATAATAATTCATATAATAATAACACTTCATAGACATGTAGCAATTACAGGTTTATGTTTTTCTCCCAATAGTGAAATAGTGAAAATATCAATAACTCTATTATATTTATATATGTATATATATATATAAAGAAACACATAGAATTCATGACTTTTCACCTGGACTACTGCAACAGTCTTTTAATTGTTTTCCCTTTCCTAAGACTCTCTTCTTTGCAATCCACCCTCCAAAAAGATCTCAGAATGGCATATTTCTACAGCATAGTAGGTCTGACCATATTCCTCTGTGAAGCTCCACTGGTTCCCTCTAACCTTCAAGATAAAATACAAACTCCTCTATTTGGCACTGAAAGCCTTTTATGACCTAACTTTAGCCTGTCTTTCTAACCTTACTGCATATTGCTTCCCTTCACCCATACTATGTTCTAGCCAAACTGACCTTCCTATTTTTTTCTCAGTTAGGATATGATGTTCCAGCCCCTTTGTAGTGACTATACACAGGATTGCCTTTAGGCCCGTAAGGAATTCTTTCCTTGATCCTCCTTTTTAGAGTCCTTCATTTTCTCCAAAACTCAGTTCAAATACTAGCTCCTCTTACAGAAACAAGTTTGCTGATTGGCTCCATTTCCCCTCTGCATTCCCCTGCCCATCCTGAAATAACACTGTATTCACTTTGCATGAATTTTGTATCTCCTCATATATGTGTGTGTTGTTTCTCCCAATATGTTAACTCTTTGAGGACAAGGGCTGTTCCATTTTTGACTTTGTATCTTTAATGCTTAGCACATGGGAAGTGTTTAATAAATAAATACTTGTTGGTTTATGCCAGGTCCATTGCTCTCTATCATACATGCATCTTTGAAGATGAAAAAACATTACCATCTTGGTAGCATCTATTAGAGCCACCCAGTCATATAGAAGAATCTGTGGTCTAGCTGGAGCAGATTCAATAGCTAAGGGTATGGGATTTGCCAGAGACAGCTGTTAAAGAAGTAAAAGGCATCTGGAAGAAAGTGGGGAAAAAAGTATAAGGTAAAAAGTGTGTGGTAAGAACAAAAGAAAACCTACAAAGAAGCAAAGACAGTTCTGAACATGTGTAATATAATATAGGCTTTCTTGAAATGGAAATTTATTGTTTCAAATTTTGAATCTTTTCTTATGTTCTGCTTGCTGTGCACGATTTTTTTTCTTTTTTCTTTTCCTTTCTTATTTTGTTTAAATATTCTATTAAGTGTATTAATATTATAACATAATATAATTCTATCATAGAATTAATTTAATATTAAATATTCTATTAATTTAAATAAATAAATACATTTTTTTTAAAATGAAAGAATTGTGAGAAGTGCTTTGTAAACCTTAAAGCACTATATAAATGAGTTATTTTTATTAGTAAAGGAAGGGAAAGCATTGAGGGAGAGTAGGAGACAAGTTGAATTATTTCCTAAAAATAGTATTCAGTGTTTCCAAAAATGAGGCACATAAGCAGACTTAGATGTCATCCTAGTTCAGTTTTACAGATGAGGAAATTGAGAATCATAATACTTACTTAATAACTTGCCCAAGATCAAACATAATAAATGGAAAAGCTGGAATTTGAACCCCACAGCTCTAATTTCTCTAACTCCAAGCTGATTTTTCCAGGTGCTATGATAGGCTCAATACATATTTGTTAATTATTGTTTTTATTGGTCTATCACCTGTTCCTCCACTGAGTTTTCACCTTTGCTAGTATAGATTTTTGTCAAGTTTTACAAGGAAATGAGGTTTAGTAGAGATTTGCTACCATTTCTTGCCTCATTTGTTACATGTCCTTGGAGAAGGAAATCCACTTTGGGATGTGATTTTTAGAATTTGAGCTAAATTTGTGTTTTGCTTAAGGATATCCTTCAACTACAGTAGTGTTATATGGGGAAAGTCTCAAAAAAAAAATAAAAGAAAAAGAAAAAGAAAAGAAAAGAAAGAGTACAATATTCCCTTTTCAATTGAGATGTGTTTTTTTGTTTTGTTTTGTTTTGTTTGCTGAGGCAATTGAGGTTAAGTGATTTGTCCAGGGTCATACAGCTAGGAAGTGATAAGTATCTGAGGCCAGATTTGCTAGAGCTCAGGTCCTCCTGACTTCTGGGCTGGTGTTCTATTCACTGCACTATCTAGATGCCCCTTCAATTGCGATTTGGAAAGGAAGAAAATAGAGAAGAGGGCTCTAAAATCTTGATTAAAGAGCTGAGATGGAAGCAAGTCAAGATGAATGGAAAGAGAAAAGGTGGAAGAATGAAGGAAGGAAGAAGAAGGAGGGAGGAAGGTGCTATCATCTCCAGGAAACTTTTTTTTTTTTTTTTTTTTTTTTTTTTTGCTGAGGCTGGGGTTAAATGACTTGCCCACAGACACACAGCTAAGAAGTGTTAAGTGTCTGAGGCCAATTTGAACTCAGGTCTTCCAAACTTCAGGGCTGCTGCCCTGTGCCACCTAGCTGCCCTAAAACTTCATTTAAAAAAAAAAAATCTCTTCCTTCATTTCTTGTAGATATTCATATAGTTCTTACTAAGAAAAACTTTTTTTTCCCCCTCTCTCCACCTTTCTAAGAAATGATTTCAGACCCTACTGGATACAACCGCAGAGTCCCGACACTGCGTAAGAGCCTTTTAGTTTCACAGAACTGGAGGAAGTGGAGAGAAGAGGAGAGAGGGTGGGAGGTTCGAAAACAGAAAAGGGAAGGGGAAAAGCGAAAACGAATAACTAGCACGCTCACTGTGGGCGATACAGTCCGGGAAAAAATTCCAGTCTTTTCCTTCCCTGTTCATCAGGATTTGCCTTATCTAGCAGTTGAGAAAGTTCCTGGAGACCGGGTGTACAGGTGAGAACGAACCCAAGAAAAGTCGAGTTTTTCTCCTTTCTCGCTATCCCAGTGCTAATCAGAAGAAACTACCAAAGCAGCCAAAGTCAATGTTGATTCTCCTCCATATCGCTTGCCAGCCCGCCCCTTAAATCCAGGAATTCCGAATTGGAAAAGACCTCCAAGGTTCCCTTAGTACGCTCTCTTCCCGAGCTGTCCAAGTCCCCATTCCTCTGTTGCCGACGATATTCCAAGAGTTCCCTCTCAGAATTTTTCATTTCTCTTCCATCTCCCCCTCAACTCCCACCCCTTCTTTCCCTTCTCCCCCTCCCCCTGACCCAACTGCAGCTGAGCTGGCTCTTTTTCCAGCTTGCCCCTGAGATGAGACACAGGTTGTCTGTTTTTCCTTCTACGCTCTGCACCTGATCCCCGAACGCTCCCCTTTCCTTACCCAGAAGTTCTCCCTAAACTTAGAGGCTTTCATGACCTTCGTTCGAGTCTTGGCAACAAGATCCTAAAGTGCAGCCAGCAGGGAGTGATCGTTGTGTGAAAACTCGAGGCCGGACTGCGATTTTTGAGTTCCCGTCCAACCCGCCCCGCCCCTGAGTCCTAAACCGTCACTGGATTGCGAGAAATCGGAATCCTTTAATTTTTCTCACTTTGTACTCCGAGGCTGCAGGAGCCAGAGATTATTAGGATAAACTTATTGCAGAGGCAAAAGAGGCATAAAGAAAAAATGGTCACTTAAAGCTGTGTTTATTATTGAATTACAACAATAATCAGTTCTCATACATCTATATTTCTCTTAAAGACTCGAAAAATGCTTAGGTTATCTGGCTTTTTATTTTTTCATGAAAAAGCGTGTATTAATAAACAGATTTGTTCGATTCTAAGCTTAGCACTGAAGATAAAAATACTGAAGAGAGACAGACCCTGAGTTTATTATATGTCACATTCTAATGGACCAACTCATACTACAGCCTGGTGTTTGGGTTTTCCTAAAAGGATCTTTAGAGCAATTGATTGACATAATGTTTTCAAGAACTATGGTAGTGTATATTGGTAAAAACATTTTGCATATGTTAATCTCATTTAAGCCCCAAGAAAACCCTGTAAAGTAGATGCTCTTATTTGAATCATCCCCAATAATTAGTATTTATATAACATTTTAAGCTTTGCAGCAAACTGCTATACATAGCTTTTCTTTTTATCCTCATTCTATCCATTCCACAGATGAGCTGGCTAAGGGATAACTAGTGTCTGAGCCAAAACTTGAAGTCAGATGTCCCTAATATAAACGCACTGCTCCAACTACTGCCCCCACCTAGCAAGCTTTGAAATATTACTTGCCTGATAGTGAAATTGAAAGATACTTCTGTTTTGCTAACTTCAAGAACACTGTCCACTACACAAAGTTTTATCTTTTCTGAGCAATCGAATGAATACTCTTCAAGAAAACTTCAATTACTCCAGCTCACTACAGTCTCCAGAACTTCAAGAATTTGTAGTTTGTCTAGTACAATCTAGCCCTTTATTCTGTTTTCCTTTGACTTTTTTCCTATCTAAATGTTTTGTCTCCTCAGATACATTCCATGTACTTTGAGGAGAATTTCATACCTTTATTTCCCTTCACAGAACTTACCACAGAGTAGATGTTCAATATGTGGTTGGTTGGGGAATTAAATGATTGAACTGCAAAAGGCCACTTTAGATGAGAGGTGAATAAAGATCTGTCTGTAAAGTGATGAATTACACTGATGTGTGCACAAGGACATTTGAAATTATTCTCACAGAGCCTTTGCTCAAAAGAAAAATGTGAAATGTTTGTTGAATCAAGTTGAATTAGAATAGTTTTTGGATAATCCTTTCAATGATCCCAAGCTGCTCCACTGGAAAAGTCTGTCTTTTTTTAATCAATAGTTTCTCAGTGATGCCTTATAGATAAGAGGTATGGAACACATCATTCTCAAGACAATCAAAATTGCAATTGACCCAAAGGATAATGAAAAGAGGCATAGTGGGTGAAAGTAGGCTGCATCATATTGGGAAGGAATGGATGGGTTGTGATCCACAGCCACATTGATTAAATCATGGATCTATCAAATTACTGACATATACAATCCTGTATATACATGCGTATGTATGTTCATTTGTTATAGAAAAAACTGATAAATTCACACCAGTGACTGAACATCTAACATATTTATGCAGCTCATTGTTCAAAAAACACATTAGCCCTCCATCTTTGATTCCATTAATAATAATTGTTGGTATAAGGGATTATCTTGGAGAGGATCAAAGAAATAACGATGACAAGAAAAGGTTGATGTCAGACTCCAGAAAGTCTTAAAATGCTAAGGGGTTTCAGACTAAATCTTGCAGTCAATGCGGCTCTCTTACAATAATTTTTCAATTAGGTGAATGATAAGCATAATCATAGAAAGATTAATCTGATATGGCCCAAGAGATGATTAGATGCCTTTTCTTTAACTTTAGAAAGGAATTGGTAGACTTATGGAGCCACCTATGGGCAGGGGAGTGATGGAACAGATGTCTGGACTTCTGGGCAAGCCAAGGAAGGGAAATCCAGACAGCTCTATCTCACCCCCACAAAAAAGAGACCAGCACCCTTGGTTTTAGGGGAAGTCTTGTTTTTTGTTGTTCCTCTCTCTCCAATGGTTTTAAAGGGCTCCATCTTTTAAGATGATTTCAGCACAATGACCAATAATCCAGTGACCCTGGGGAATTAGGAAATTATTAGAATAGGTTCTTCACAAAGAAAAGCTCAGAGCCCCTGTCTCTGCAGATTTTGAACTCAGTTACAGAAAAGTGAATCTCAAGCTTGTCTTCACCCCTGGTAAGCTCTCTCTGTATTCACTTTACCCTTGAGTTCTAAGAGATCTGAGCTATTGTGTGTGTGTGTGTGTGTGTGTGTGTGTGTGTGTGTATGATTTTTTTTAAAAATGCATTTCTCTATAAATTATGTTGGGAAAGAAAAATCAGAACAAAAGAGAAAATCCATAAGAGATTTAAAAAAATGGGGAGGGAATGAATATGATGTGCTGATTTGTATTCATTCTCCATAGTTCTTTCTCTGGTGACATTTTTTTATCCAAAGTTTATTGGTATTGCCTTGGTTCACTAAACTGTTGAGAAACAAATCTTTCATAGCTGATCACTACACAATCTTGTTGTTACTGTGAACACTGTATTTCTGCTTCTACCTGTTTAGCTCAGCATCAGTTCATGTAAATCTTTCCAGGCTTTTCTAAAATCAGCTTATTCCTCATATTTCATAGAACAATAATATCCTATTATTTTCATATGCCATAACTTAATTCAGCCTTTCTCAAATTGATGGATATCTACTCATTTTCCAAGTCTTTGCCACCACAAATAGAGCTACTACAAACATTTTTGCATATGTGAGTCTTTTTCTCTCCTTTACAATTTTCTTGGAATATCAACCCAATAGCACTGATGAATCAAAAGGTATGCACAAGCATGATAAATGTAGAAATATGTATAGAAGAATTATACATTTAACATATATTGGATTACTTGCTATTTAGGGGAGGGGATGGAGAGAAAGGAGGCAGAAAAAATTGGAACACAAGTTTTACAAGAGTGAATATTGAAAACTATTTTTGCATATGTTTTGAAAACAAAGTTATTATTCAAGTTTTTTTTAAAAAAGGGTATGCATAGTTTTATAGCCCTTCGGGCATAATTCCAAAATTGCTCTCCAGAATGGTTGGATCATTTCTTTTGCAATTTCTTGAAAAATGATGCCTAAATTCTTTTTTTTTTTTTGCTAATGGCTTTAAGGTATAAATGATCCTCCCCTCCCCCCTTTGGCAAAAGCTAGGTTTATTTATGAGAAGAAGTTACAGACAAAATGAAGAGATAAAATAGACATCAGGAGTGGTAAATATGAAATAGATTTGGGAGAGCATATAATTAGCAAGGAAAAGGGTTTTAACTATTAACAATGGAAAAGACAAGTTTCTTAGTGGAACTCACAATTAACCAGGAGAAAGGCAATTCACCATCAGGTGAATTTATGCCATTAACCGGCAAGCTAAATCCATAAAGGAGTTTAACACCCTAAAAGAATTAGCTATAGAACACATGTTTCTTTCTGACCCCCTAAAACTCTCAGACCAATTAGCAAATCCAGCCTCTGAATTAGTTCTGGACCAGCAGAATCCCCCAAAATTGGGAGTGCAACAAATTACCAGCAGAAGATAATTCAAAGATCCCACCACTGCAGACAGCACAAAACCTGGGCAGTGTGGACTCTGTGAGAACTAGAGATCACTATTGATCACAAAATAGAAAATTTTGATTACATCAAACTAAAAAGTTTCTGTACAAACAAAACTAATGCAAACAAGATTAGAAGGGAAGTAACAAATTGGGAAAACATTTTTACAGGTAAAGGTTCTGACAAAGGTCTCATTTCCAAAATATATAGAGAATTGATCCTAATTTATAAGAAATCAAACCATTCTCCAATTGATAAATGGTCAAAGGATATGAACAGACAATTCTCAGAGGAAGAAATTGAAACTATATCCACTCACATGAAAGAGTGTTCCAAATCACTACTGATCAGAGAAATGCAAATTAAGACCACTCTGAGATACCACTTCACACCTGTCAGATTGGCTAAGATGACAGGAACAACTAATGATGAATGTTGGAGGGGCTGTGGGAAAACTGGGACACTAATACATTATTGGTGGAGTTGTGAAAGAATCTAGCCATTCTGGAGAGCAATTTGGAACTATGCCCAAAAAGTTATCAAACTGTGCATATCCTTTGATCCAGCAGTGCTACTACTGGGCTTATATCCCAAAGAAATACTAAAGAGGGGAAAGGGACCTGTATATGCCAAAATGTTTGTGGCAGCTCTTTTCATAGTGACTAGAAACTGGAAAATTAATGGATATCCATCAGTTGAAGAATGGTTGGGTAAATTATGGTATATGAAGGTTATGGAATATTATTGCTCTGTAAGAAATGACCAGCAGGAGGAATACAGAGAGGCTCGGAGAGACTTACATCAACTGATGCTGAGTGAAATGAGCAGAACCAGAAGATCACTATACACTTCAACAACAATACTGTATGAGGATGTATTCTGATGGAAGTGGAAATCTTCAACATAAAGAAGATCCAACTCACTTCCAGTTGATCAATGATGGACAGAGGTAGCTACACCCAGAGAAGAAACACTGGGAAGTGAATGTAAATTGTTAGCACTAATATCTGTCTGCCCAGGTTGCATGTACCTTCGGATTCTAATGTTTATTGTGCAACAAGAAAATGATATTCACACACATGTATTGTATCTAGACTATATTGTAACACATGTAAAATATATGGGATTGCCTGTCATCGGGGGGAGGGAATAGAGGGAGGGGGGGTAATTTGGAAAAATGAATACAAGGGATAATATTATAAAAAAAATATATATATATATATATATATATAATAAAAAAATTAAAAAATATATATTCAAAGTATAATAATATTATATAATATATATATATATATATATATTACATCTAATAATAAAAATAACTATTTAAAAAAAAAAAAAAACATAAAGAAGATCCAACTCACTTCCAGATGATCAATGATGGACAGAGGTAGCTACACCCAGAGAAGAAACACTGGGAAGTGAATGTAAATTGTTAGCACTAATATCTGTCTGCCCAGGTTGCATGTACCTTCGGATTCTAATGTTTATTGTGCAACAAGAAAATGATATTCACACACATGTATTGTATCTAGACTATATTGTAACACATGTAAAATGTATGGGATTGCCTGTCATGGGGGGGAGGGAATAAAGGGAGGGGGGGTAATTTGGAAAAATGAATACAAGGGATAATATTATAAAAAATATATATATATATAATAAAATTTAAAAAATATATTCAAAGTATAATAATATTATATAATATATATATATATTACATCTAATAATAAAAATAACTATTTAATAAAAAAAAAAAAAACATAAAGAAGATCCAACTCACTTCCAGATGATCAATGATGGACAGAAACAACTACACCCAGACAAGGAACACTGGGAATTGAATGTAAAATATTAACACTACTGTATATCTACCCAGGTTACTTATACCTTCGGAATCCAATACTTAACGTGCAACAAGAAAATTGGATTTACACACATATATTATATCTAGATTATACTGTAATACATGTAAAATGTATGGGATTGCCTGTCATCTAGGAGAGGGATTAGAGGGAGGGAGGGGAAAATCTGGAAAAATTAATATAAGGGATAATGTTATAAAAAAAATTACTCATGCATACATACTGCCAAAAAATTTATAATTATAAAATTAATAAAATAAAAAAATAAAATAAAATTTCTTATTTTCATGAAATCATTAATTTCAATTTATTCTATCCTCATTTTCAAGGAGTTTGTTTCTTTAGCAAGGTTTTATATATCTTGCACTAGGTTTTCTAGTTCTTTTTTAGCTCTCATTTCTTTTCCAATGGTTTATTCTAGCACTCTTACTTCATTGATAGTTACTTTAATTTTGCTTTTTGGTTTTTTTTTCCTTCATCTCTTCCAGGATTTTAGTTGAATTTGTACCTCAGCTGTGTTTTATTTGAGGCTTTGCTCATGGATGGAGTGTTCGTTTTTGGTGGTCTTCACTTGTACGTAAACTTTGATCACCACTGGATCCCGGACTATCTCGATCTGTACGTATTCCTTCCCAGCATACGTTTGATAGATAATCAGAAATTCAGATCGCGAGGTGGTTGGGCCCTGATCCTTCTCTTGGGGAGGAGCACCCCTATCTCCTCTGAGCATGAGCTGCTGCAGCTCCTGATACTCCTGCTTTTCCTTCTGTCTCTGCAGCTTTTGAGGGTTGGTCTTGCCCTCCAGGAGGTCTTCGATTTCGTGACACATGTCCAGCATATGAGCGTTCTCTTCATCCGATGTATCACTGTCCGTGTCAGTGGACAGCACGTCGTTGGAAGCCAAGACAAAAACCCTTTGGATCTCCTGCTGGAAGAGTCTCTGCTGCTCCACTGCCAAGGACTGGGACATGCGGGCAAATTTGGTGAGGTCTTGAGGTTGAGGTGAGGTTTGGAGTTATTCTTCTGGGTTTGTGTCATCAGCATTCCAGTCACCATAATAGGTCTTTATATTAGGATTTTTGTTTGAAAGTTTGCTCATTTTTCCAAATACTTTCTGGCTTTGGATTTTATGTTAAGGTCATAATTCTGGAAGGAATGCATAGGCTGGTCCTATCGTATTCTTGGGATATCAAGTTTTATGTTATTTCAGGTCATCAGAGACAACTCAGATTGAAGACCTACAAGTTTTTAGTGCCTGCTTGTTCTGGAGCTAGTCTGATCACTATCCCCCCTGATCTGGATTCTGCATTTCTGACCTAAGTTTACATCGGATCAACAAACTTGTGAGATTGCTCATTTGAAGTTTCAATAGACTGTTGCTGCATTTAACTTATGACAGCTTTGGTCTGGGATTCCTTCCCCGATTTTCTCTGCAAGTTTCAGACAGAACTAGAAGAAGCTAGACCATATATATATATATACCAGGCTCTGTTCTTGGGGTCTGAGTCCCATTTAACTGCAGCTTGCTTTTTGTTTTGTACACAATTTAGAGTTCATCACCACTCCTCATTATTTTATTCCAATATTAAAAAAAAAAAATTGTGTATTTGATTTCATTTTTAAACTTTTATTTTGATAGCTAATCATTTTTTCAATTACATGTAAAGATGGTTTTCAACTCTGGGAAGGGTTGGGAAAGAATATTGCCATTTAGGTTGTTACTTTCTTAGAATCATAACCAGAAAGCCATACCATAGAACAAATAGTATTTTTTTAAAGAGGAAAAAATTAGCATAACTGATCAATACATCAAATCTGAAAATATGTGCAATGTACCACACAAGGACCTCCCACCTTTGGAAAGAGGTGGTCTCATCTTCTCACTTTTGATTTTTTCTTTTTTCTGTTTACGTTATTGTTGTAATTGTGTATAGCTTTCTTGACTGCTTCATTCTGCATCAGAAGTATTTTCCTTGTCCTTGAGCAATATGAGAATTAGTTCAACTTGACTGTATTTGTTACAAGGATTTCATTTTATTCAATGATGGTGAGAGGAAGAAAGGGAGAAGTTAAGATTTTTTTTTTCAAATTAAGTTTTTAATCCCTTATACACCATGTGAGTTCAGAAAGGCAGGCTTGATTCCTCAATACACTAGATATTAAAAGTGCCAGGACTGCAGTCAGAAAAACCTGAGTTGAAATACAGTTTCAGACATTTAATCTGTTTGCCTCTTATATAAAATTGGGATAATAGCACTTCCCTAAGGTTGTTGTGAGGATGAAAGGAGATGTTTGTAGTTGACATAGTGCCTGATACATTTGTTGTTATATAAATACTGTCATTTCACAGCAGTTTAAGCAGAACTTGAGAGAATACCTAGAGCTCTATCATAGTATAGCAAATCAATTACACTAAATCAAATATTTAGGGGCAGCTAGATGGTACAATCAGGAAAATCTGAGTTCAAATCTGAAGTAAAAACACTGTGATGCTAGGCAAGTTACTTAACCTTTTTTGCCTATGTTTCTCATCTGTATAATGGGGATACACTAAAGAAGGAAATGGTAAACTATGCCAGTATCTTTACCAGGAAAATTCTGAATGGGATTAATAAGTTCACATACCCCATCTACCACTCCCTAGTTAAGAACCTCAGGATTTAATGATCAAAGATCTTTCCCTTCCAGTTACCTTATCAGAAGTTTAGCTTCGAATACAAAATATGAAGCCATTAAAAACTGGTGCCAGAAGTTCTATCTATAGTTTAAATAAAACAATCTCTTCAATGACAACAAGACATTAACATGGAACCCTTTATTCATAATGGGATTTCTGTACATTAGGCGCAAGAGTGCATTAAAGTCCTATAATGAATGGAACCGAATCACTAGAAGACACAACAAAAACCAAATTGATAAAATTTTGGGGAATTTAAGCTTCAAATCCAGCCAAGAAGTTTGTGACAATTTCCTTCAGTTTTGCATCCGACTGTTCTGAGATCTTTCCATCAGTTCTGTATACAAAAACAAAACAAAAGAGTTGTAATTAACAAACTAGATAAAATTTCTCACTTTAATGTTTTCACTTTATTAAAAACAACAAAACTCACAAATTTTCGATTATCAAAGGAACTGATAATTTTTTTGATACCTGATATTATTCAAGAGGGACTGGTGTTGGCTGATGACATGAGCTAAGAAAGCACTCTCAAACTTGGTGATTTTGCTGGGTTCCAATTTGTCCAGATACCCTCGAACACCAGCGTAAATGACTGCCACCTGTTCTTCAATTGCCATGGGAGCTGAAATCAAAGTCAACAGTTATCCCATAAATAACTCATGAAAATCACCATCAGATTCAAGAGGTAAATTATAAAATTACTTATAACCTGACACATTTGGCTACTTTTCTTTAAGTATAAAGACCTTTATACATTTGATATAATTAAATCATATCAATAAGTAATATTCATAAAAGGGATGTAATCTATCCAACATGTTTTTCCTCAAGTTTAATCTCTTTAGGCCTCACTTTTAGCATGTGTAAAAAATGAAAAGTTTGGGCAAGACAACCACTTAGATCCTAGGCAAACAAAAACAAGAGTCACAACTCACAATACTGTCCTTGTTTCAGCAACTCAGTCAGACGCACACCACGACTCAGCAGTTGTTGAGTAGCAGCATCTAGATCAGAACCAAACTGAGCAAAGGCTGCCACCTCACGATACTGAGCCAACTCCAACTTCATGGTACCTGCCACCTAGAGTGCAGAAGATAAATTTGGATTATGAGTTCCTTATTAATCACAAATACTAATTTAAAGATTTTGTTAACTTTACAACTATGACATCAAATTACCTGTTTCATTGCTCTGGTTTGAGCAGCTGATCCGACACGGGACACAGACAAACCAACATTAATGGCAGGGCGGATACCTTTGTAGAACAACTCTGTTTCCAAGAAAATCTGTAAATGAGAAAAATTAAATTACTGACAATGACAAATACAAGAAAAACTTACTAAAGTTTTTTGAGAATGAAACATTTTAAGAAACTTAAAACTAGTGTTTAAATAAAGTCTTAGGATCTCTCAGACAGATCAAGAACTATTAAAGGGACATGATCATATAGGTAAAAAGCATCAGAGCCAGTATTCTTTCCACCATATGATTATCCAGGTCATGACAACTTCCTGAGTTTGTTTCCTCCTTTATAGTGAGGAGATTGGATAGTAAAGTTTCTTGCTGTCTAAAAACCTACTACCCTGGAAAAAAATCACAATATATACTAACAAATGAAACATATATCTATCAAACGATTATGATTTAACAAATACCTGTCCATCAGTGATGGAGATGACATTTGTGGGAATGTATGCTGACACATCACCAGCTTGTGTTTCAATCACTGGAAGGGCAGTCAAAGAGCCACCTCCAAAAGTGTCATTCATTTTAGCTGCTCTCTCTAGCAGACGGGAATGCAGGTAGAATACATCACCGGGATAAGCTTCACGACCAGGAGGACGACGGAGCAGCAGAGACATCTGACGGTAGGCAACAGCCTAGCATAAACAGAAAAAAGTGTAAGAAGAATGACATGTTCCTTGAAATCAAGTTTAAAATCCAACCAATATTCAACATCACCCTTTCAACACTTCCCAGTTTAAAAAGGAAATTCACTCAACCTGTTTGGACAAGTCATCATAGATAATTAGAGCATGTTTGCCATTATCTCGGAAATACTCTCCCATAGAGCATCCAGAATAAGGAGCCAAGTACTGAAGTGGAGCAGCATCAGATGCAGTGGCTGAAACCACGATGGTATATTTCATGGCATCTGAAGAGAGAAAGGAGTTCCATATTTCAAATAATTACAATTTAAAAATCAGGTTCCCCAAATTGTGAAAATAACCAGAAAACAACAACATAAAAGATATTTTTAATTCAGAATCCATCAAATTAAATTATCAAAAACTTAATTTTATAATATCATAATTAAAACTGTGATCAAGTGCTTCAGATTAGTAGAAATAGCTACTTCTTTAAGGGAACAATTAAAATTTCCAGTAGCCATCTCTAGAAAAATTTTTAAAAACTCTATCTTGAAGGCAGTTAATATTACACAAAAATGTTCAGCATAAAAGGCTCCTAAATACCTGCATCTGTAAGTCTCTTCACCAGTTGAGCAACAGTGGATCTCTTCTGACCAATAGCAACATAAATACAGTATAGTTTCTTCTTTTCATCAGTTCCATCATTAAAGCGTTTCTGATTAATGATTGTATCAATAGCAATTGATGTTTTGCTAAAATAGATTTAAATTAAATAGTTAGATTTTAAGTTGAACAATATAACAATGATAATAAATTGGATTTAAGCTGAATAAGGAATCTTCTTTTGGAGAAAACAGAACATTTAACATTGTTGTATCTTTACCCAGTCTGTCTGTCACCAATAATCAGTTCACGCTGTCCACGGCCAATTGGTACCAAGCTATCCACAGCCTTAATGCCAGTCTGCATGGGCTCACGCACAGAGATTCTTGGAATGATTCCAGGGGCCTTCAGACCAACTCGTCGACGAGTTTTGGAACCAATTGGACCCTTTAAAAGAAAAGAATCTTTATTAAGCATTGTTTTGCACCCTTCTCACCAACCCAGTTCTTTAAAATTAGTTTTAAATCTACCTTTCCATCAATGGCGTTGCCCAGAGCATCTACAACACGGCCCAAAAGTTCCTCACCAACAGGAACATCCACAATGGCTCCTGTTCTCTTCACAATATCTCCTTCTTTAATCAGTTTATCATTACCAAACACGACAACACCAACATTGTCAGGTTCCAAGTTCAGGGACATACCCTAAAAGAAATATACGTAACAGAAATTCAATAAAGACTGTGGGAATTTTAAAAAGGCCACAATAGTTCGTAGATTGATAATGCAAAAAAGGAGAAAAAATAATATCCATGCTTCTTATTTATAGGTGATATGAATATTTGACTACAGATATATGTGTATGCCTCTATTATTTTCTGTCCTGTTAACCAATGAAGAATTTTTTTAAAAGGCAGAAGGAAAAAAATCTTTGTAGAGTCTTAGCTTTGAATTTCAATCTATTTTTGAAGCTAATTAAAATTCCCTTCCAATTTTTCAACAGATCCATCAATTTAGTAATTTTTATTACAGGAAATTAGAAGTTTCAAGCTAAGAGAAAGAACTAACTACCAATTTCCCTAAGAGTTAAGCCCTAAAAATTCACTGTTCCCAGCTAATTGTGATTGGATTTGGCTCTTCAATCACATTCAGAAGAGAAAATAGTTATACCATAAATAAGAACCTAAAGTATAATTCAAAACTTGGGCATAATAGTAAAGATGAATACAGTAAAACAAAACAAAAAATAGTCCATATTGAAACAATTGCCATTCTTGTCTCAAAATAAGACACCTATCAAAGGGTCACTCTCTCCTATCCTATTTCCAACAGTTATTTTCGAAATAACACATTGTCCCAATACAGGGGAACCCAACTTAAGAAAAAAAAAGAATTCTATAAACAGGTTAATCTCAACTAC
Organism: Sminthopsis crassicaudata; assembly: GCF_048593235.1. Taxonomy (NCBI): domain Eukaryota; kingdom Metazoa; phylum Chordata; class Mammalia; order Dasyuromorphia; family Dasyuridae; genus Sminthopsis; species Sminthopsis crassicaudata. Next base: position 367,381,220 of record NC_133617.1, read on the forward strand.
ATGACTGAGAAAAAAATTTGAATTTGCCCCAAACTTCAAGCACACTTGAATAGGAATACTAAAAGTCTATACCAACACTATCACTATGAAAATAACTTATAGAAATTACTTGAGATTTTTAAAAAAATAAGTATTCAATCCATATTTATAAGCATTAGCACAGATTTGAAAATATCTATTTGAAAAAGTTTATGGAGCAAGACTAACCAATTGCGTTTAGGATAGGGCTTGCACATACTGAATTTCTGAGCCACAAATAGTCAGTGTATTCCATCCACAATTCACTTAATGGCTTTAACATTTCCTTTATATTTCTTACAATGAATAAAATTGGGTATAAAACAAACTAGCCCTTCCAAAAAGCTTCAAGTAGCCTACAAAAGATATTTAACACATGCCCACATGTCATTTAATCTTTTAATGTCTTAAAGAAAACCCTAAGTTATAGATGAAAGGACTTTTGACATTAGAAATTCCCACAAATATAAATCAAAGTCCTGAACTCCAGTCAAAAACTTAAGATTGTCATGTCAAACCCAAACAGAAAGAAATCTCTGCTGCCACACACTACTGTTATACACATATTACTGTATTTTTGTATGTTAAATCTTATGTCCCAATTACATTAATATGATTTCAGCTGCTAGTCTGACACTTCTGCTGAGGTATCCCGCCAGATAAAGGAACTACTAAGAACTTGAAAACATTGTGTTGCCACAAAGAAATTTACCTTAAGACCTGAAGAAAATTCCACCATTTCCTCTGCCTGAACATTTCTTAATCCATGTACACGAGCAATACCATCACCAATAGAAAGGACTCTCCCAGTTTCTTCAAGGTCAACGGAGGTATCAGCTCCCAAAATACGCTCTTCCAGAATAGAGGACACTTCAGCAGTGCCTATTAAGTACAGTAGCATTACATGTTCATTTTTTGGATTCTTGAAAACAAGTTTGCAATATTTGTAATTCATTTAATAAATTCACAAGACAATATTCAAAATACACACCTAGATCAAAAAGATAACAAGCTTCATTCAATAAGGCAACATACCAACTATGAAAATAGGCTTTAGCTTATTAGTTTGAGAATAAGTCAATCTAAATCAAGTGAGGGAACAAAAGAACATCAAATAGTCCTTCAAGAAATATCCTCTTCCTCTTCTATTCCTTGTATATTTGGTTATTTTGGGAACCAAAATCTTTTTTTCTTTTTTTGAAGCTGGGGTTAAGTGACTTGCCCAGGGTCACACAACTAGGAAGTGTTAAGTGTCTGAGACCAGATTTGAATTCTAGTCCTCTTGAATTCAAGGCTGGTGCTCTATCCACTGCGCCACCTAGCTGCCCCCAGGGAACCAAATTCTTTAGTGGAAGTGAAGTTATATTCAGCCAGCTATTACAGATTTTATGTGTGTTCTTAGTTTATAAATCAGAATAGAATTAGAAAAACTAGACAGTACCAATATATGGTTATTAGTTTGTTTTCAAATGCCTTTTTATATAAATGTTGCCTTTCCAAAACTTTCCCACACTTCTAAAGAGGTGACTCAAGGATTGAAAATAAACCTTAAAAGCTAGCTGTGAGTGCATTAAGAATTTACATTTTAGGGGCAGCTAGGTGGCACAGTGGATAGAGCATTAGACTTGAGTTCAGGAGGACCCGAGTTCAAATCTGGTCTCAGACACTTAACACTTCCTAACAGTGTGACCCTGGGCAAATCACTTAACCCCAGCCTCAAAAAAAAAAAAAAAAATTTACATTTTTGTACATTACAGCTCTGCTACCTCCAGCAAAAGCTTAACAAGTCAAGGAGATTCAAATGAGAGAAAATAGCTATTAGTATTGGTTAAAGCTGTAGCACTTAAATTTAGACTTTAAAAAAAAAACAAAAACACAATAGGGGCACTTAAATGGTGCAATGAATAGAGTGTTGAACCTGAATTCAAATTCAGACTCAGACACTTAACAAGTCCCGGTTGTGTGACCCAAGACAAGTCATTTAATCTCAATTGCCTCAACAAATCATTGGCAATGGATTGTTTAACACTAAAATAGATCAGTATTGACATCTTTTACAAATATAAGATAAATAACTTAAATTATTTATTTCATCTTTCAAGTTCCCTTTATTCCCTTATTCTTTTAATACAATTGGGTTAAGATTATCCTGGTTTCTTATAATACCTACATTCAGTCTACATTAAAAGATTAATTTCACTATTATTAATAGGAAATTTCATTAGCTAACTGTATGACCTTAGTTTAGTCAAATTCCTTATAAACTCTTTAGATCTCAGTGTTCTGTAATACTGCATTTCTAAGAGAGAAATAAATATTTCATTGCATTAGAGGACCCTGAAATCTCAAATGGAATATGAAATGGCAGAAAAATCACAGCAGTCAAATTAAGGATCCACATGTACAAAAATGTAGCCCCCCCCCTTTTTTTTTGGAGTGGCAAGGAATTGAAAATTGAGCAAGCCCATCAATTAGGGAATAACTGAATTAAGTTACAGTATATGAATGTAGCGGATTATTGTTATTTAAGATATTATGAGCAGGCTAATTATAGAAAAATCTGGAAAGATTTATGTGAACTGATTGATACTGAGTAAAACCAAGACAATATTGTACTCAGTAACTGCAAGATTATGTGAAGATCAACTATCATAAGACTTAGATTCTCTCAGCAATACAGTCATTCAAGACAACAAGACAATTCCAATAAACTTGGGGTGGAGCATGCCATCCATATCCAGAAGAAACACAATAAAGTCTATGAAGACCAAATGTGGATCAAAAACACACTGGTTTCATTTTTCTTTTGGTTTGCTTTTTTTCCCCCCATGGTCCCCTCCTTGTTCTAATTTTTCTTTCACAACATGTCAAATATGGATATGTGTGACATGATTTTACATGTATAACCTATATAAAATTACTCTATGTCTTAAGGAGGGGAGACCTTAGAGCAAGAAGAAATCTGCAACTCAAAAATCTTGCAAAAATGTTGACAACTATTTTTACATGTAATTGTAAAATAAAATACTGTTGAGATATGGAAAAGATATAACAATCCAAAATTAAAGCATTTATTAAATGCCCACTATATACCAAAATAAAATAATTTTTGCTCAGGGAGCTTACATTTTACCCAGAGACAACAAATGCATACATGCATTTACTATATACACGTGTGTGTGTGTGTGTGTGTGTGTGTGTGTGTGTGTGTGTGTGTGTGTATATATATATATAAATTTTGTGTACTTTTTGGAGAATGGGGAATAAATAAAGGCTTCTTGTAAAGATGGCATTTAAGTTGGGTCTCTAGAAAAAAAAAAACCAACTACTACTAGATATTGTAGAAAGTGGAGATGAAGAAAAAGTCCATTCCAAGCATAGGGGGGAAATTGTGCAAAGGTGTGAAAAATGAAGCAGAATACAGCTATCTCAAAAAATGCTCTAGAAAAGTGATTTGTAAAAGTTCCTCCCTAATTAAATCAAGGCTTACCTTTCCTGAAATGGTTTCAAAATAACCTTTATACATGCCTTAAAAATATAAATATGAACTTACCAGATTTCTGAAGGCGGCTGTTAGAGGAATGGAGGTTCCTGGTTGCAACAAAGGCTGCTCCCAAGGCATTTCTGGAGACCTGAGACCAAAGAAAATCATTAAATAATTAGTTACTATAAACTTTAAGTTATTATAAATTATTATCCAATAACTTAGTTATTTACTATTTCACTTTGAGGAAGAAATTTTAGTGAAAAAAATTCAAGAACCTGAACCATAATGACCTTTCTAAGTCCTTTTCAGTGTTATGCTCTTCAGGGTCATAGCAAAGAAAACTCACTGTCCAAAGACCAGGACCTGCAGTTGACCTAAGGCTAAAAATCTTCAGAACGTAACTAATGCAATTGTTTTATAGACGAGCAGTTAAGTGACTTGCTCAAGGTCACAAACACTAATAGCAGAGCTGGAATTTGAATTTAGGCCCCAACAATAAATCGAAGGGACAGCCCTTCTCCACCCCACCCCCAAAGCCCCAAAGTCTTTATTGTGTTGATTTGCAAAACTTTTGGCCGCACTGCTTAAATTTCGTGTAACCTATGAATGTCGTGCTCCCTGCAGCACCTCATACTTGCAATGTCATTACCTATTTAAAAGCTTACTCTCACCCCCACCAATGCCTCCCGCTTCTAAGCTTCGGAGGAGGCTCCATCAAGGGGGCGAACCTAGGCCCCGCTGACCTTCAAACTCACGACCGCCAGCCATGGGCCGCCTCTGGTGCTTTCCTCAGCACGCCAGACTCTGGACTTTGGAAACGAGGCTACCCTAGCAAAAGTGTGTCGGCGTGTGGTGTAGAGCTGGCTAGGGCCGGGGACCGAGGCCGCCGGGAGGAGGCCTGACCTTCACGGGGCACAAGGCAGCTCCCGCCGCGGACCTTGCAGGCCGAGCCCAGCCGGGTCAGCCGAAGCCTGCAACCAGGGTCGCTCCCCGCGTCCGCTGACAAGAGGATCCGAAGCCGCGCGTGCTCGCTCGGCCCGGGGCCTCCACCGACTCAGCCGGCAGCGGCTGGAAGATGGCGGCGCGACCTATCTAGTCTCGTGCAGCGCTTGCAGCTGTGGCAGCGAAGGAGCTGCGATCTCTGTCCTCCTCCCTCCCCTTTTCTCTCTGCTAGCTCCGCAAGGTGCTTACCAGCCCGGCTTGGCGGGGGAGGGCGCGAGCCAAGGCAGCGGCGACGCGTACAGACAGCATCCTTGCAGCTTGTCCTCAGGGTTCCTGTGCAGCCGCTGCCTCCTGACTGACTGGGATAAAATGGCGGCGGCGCCGGCGAAGGTCAAGTCGGCTCGCCCACCTAACCCGGAAGTGCTCCCTCCCAGTAGCCCCTCCCTCTATTAATAGTCCCCTCCCTCTCTCAATAGTTCCCTCCTTTCCTCCCTCCCGCTATCGTTCACCTCTTATAAAATTATCTCTGTCCTTCAGGATTCTTTCTCTCCTGCCCCGCCTCCTCCCCTCTATTTCCCTCTCTACTGCAGTCGCTTCTGTCCGTCAACTTCTTCCTTTCCCCCGCAACCTCCATCTCGCAGTTCACAAAATAATCGTTCCGTTTTCCGAGGTGACCTCTGCGGGGCGTTGGTTGGGAAGAGCGCGCTGGCTAGCGGTGACCTTGGGCGACGCTGCCCAGAACGTTAGCCTGGGGCCGAGAACCGGCCACTGAACTGAATGGAGGAATGGCGTAAATGGAACACGAGCCTCCAGTGGGTTTTGTCCAGAGCAAGCCTGTGAAGCCCACGAGGAGGCTCAGCCGTCCGCACGACCGCGGCTTGGGAGGCAGAGCATTTAAACTGCCTCCATTCCCCCTTAGCCCGCCAGGTCCACCCGGGGAGTTGGGGGATGGGGAAGGCAGTGGCGACAACGAATTCTTAAAAACATTGAAATCTACGAGGCATGAGGTTAAGGCAGGCTTGCGTCGGGTAAACCTTAAATGTGCATTTAGAGCCAAAGGACCTAATCGCAGAACTCCTAGAATAGTTCTAATCCCATTTTTGCCACTTATCCTATGTGGACCTTGGGCTTGTCACAACCTCCCTGGGCTTCAGTTTTCTCATTAATGGGATGACCACAAAATTTAGACCTTTTCAGCTCTAAATATTTATGCAGTCCCGTGAAACCTGTTATTTCTGGTTCATTTTCCTAACTCCTCTCTTTCTGGACATATCCAATTAGCTGTAAATTCTACAACGCAAATTTTTAAAATGGATTTCAAATGTATTAGCTGTGCAAGTCATGTAATCCTATTTTCGTGGTTCTTTCATCTGTCAAATGAGTTGAAGAAGGAAATGGCAAAAATCAGTTTAGTATCTTTGCCTAGAAAATTCCAAATGGGGTCATGAAGAGTCTGACATAATTGAAATGATAGAACAGTAAACCTAACCTGACTACATCAGCAGGTCCCAACTCAAACTATTGCTCTTTTCATCTGTAATTTTATATCCCTCTTTGTTCAGAAAAAATTAATGACAATTTCATTATTTGTTACACCAAATTTCTTCACTTGACAAATAAACCACCAGATTAATAAATATCTTTTCTGCCAAACCAACTAATGAAGATCACAGACATTTAGCAAGTATAGCAACAGTGGAATTAATACATAAAAATGTTTCATTGACACTTTTTGTTTTTATACCACTATTCTTTCTCAATAACATTCCCTCTTTTAATAAAACTCTCTCATACAACAAAATCAATTAAACCATAATATTAATTGCATCAGATAGTATGAACTCATTTGAACTTATAACCAACTACCTCTAAACACAGGGAAACAAACTGTGTTTTCTCATTGGGCTTCTGCATCCAAGAATGCTCATTATTACAATTTTGAAGAAACATTATAGTCATTTATGTGACATTTCATCTTTTTTTAAGGTCAGTAACTAAGTTTTTAAACACTTAGGAGCTTTAATGAATGGTTGGTGAATTCAACTAACTTGAATCCTAACTCTAGAAATTATTTATTCCCTGACTTTAGGCTACCTCATGTAATTTAATGAAAATCTTAAAGGTTTGACAAAAAGAAAATAAAACAATTCATAGAAATTGAATGGTATATCACAGGAAAAGATTCAGAGGCAGTAAGTAGTAGAGAAAAGGTTATAGGGTTGCTCTCCCTTCCCCCTCTCCACCCTGCTTATCTGAAAACGTCTTGAAAAAAGAACTTAATTGAAGTTCTTTCAGATGGGAGAATTCAAAAAAGAAAGATAGGTATATAGCTTTAAAAGATCTGGCAATCAGCCTATATCACAATATGAAGTGACTGCATTGTACTACAGGGTCAGTTTCTTAGATTTTGCTCATACTTGATTGCCTTTTAGAATTCAACAAAGAAAAAATAAAAGAAAAAAGGGAAAAAGCTTAAAACAAAGTAAGTTTATTGAACAGAAACCAGCTAAATATAAACAATATTAAATTAAATCTTCATTTATTACTCCCCCAAAAAACTCTCCATTCTTCCAAGCTTCCCTATTATATTTAAGGCAACAATATCTTCCTAAATCAGGCAGACTCACAACCTAGGTGTCAGCTTATACTTCTTTCTATCACTTTCCATATCTGCCAAGTCCTGTAGATTCTACATTCAAAACATTTTTCATATATACTCCCTCTTCCTTCTTTCTCTGCTCTGGTAGAGCCACTCATCGCTTCAAACCTGGACTACCACAATACCCTGATTGGCCTCCCTGCTTCAAACCATTGAGCTATGAAAATGATCTATAAATTCAGGTCTGACAATGTCAAATCCCTATTCAATAAACTCCAATGGCTCCTCATTGCCTCAAGGATAAAAAATAAAATTCCTTTTCAACTCTTAATAATCAGGCCTCTTCCTACCTTTTCATCCCTCTTATATCCTATTTCTCTCTAACATACAGTGACATTAGACTCCCTTTTCCTCTTTAAATAAGATATTCTACCTCCTGACAGTACATTTCAAAATTTTATTTTATTTTCAGTTTTGAATTCTCTCCTTCTTACTTTTTCCTTCCTCATTGAGAAAGCAAGAAAAGCAAAACTCGTTACAAATATGTTGAGTCAAGCAAAAAACCAAAAAATACTTGCATCAACCTTGTCCCCCCCCCAAAAAAAATGCTTCTATATGCACTATGAGTTCATCATTTTGCTGCATGGAGGTGAATAGAATGTTTCATCATGAGTCCTCTGGAATTCTGGTTGGTTCTGTTGTGTTGATTAGAGTTGCTTAGTCTTTCAAAGTTGTTTGCCTTTAAATTATTTTTGTTATTTAAATTGTTCTCTGGCTCCTTCACTTTGAGCCAGATCATATAAATCTTCCCAGAGTTTTCTAAAACTATCTCCAAAATTTCTTAGAGCACAGAGTATACCATTACATATATGTATACACATGTGTATATGTATGGATATGGATATGCATATATATGTGCGTGTGTGTGTGTCTATATTATATATACACACCTGTCCCCAAAACCCATTGGTATGGGATTCTCTCATTTTTAGTAGAGATGAATGCCCCACCTTGCATGAGGGGCGGAGAGGAGCTGTGTGTGGAGAAGTAAGGGTTTCAGTTCTCAGTCAGTCTTAGTTTAGGTTGTCATCATTTGGGCTTTCCTAGCTTTGAGCTTTGAGAGAGAGGATGAAAGAGGCCTTTCAAGTTTACTGAAGGAAATGACTGGGAAGACATGAGAAGAGATGGCAGTCTTCATCACGTCCTTATTTCCAGCTTGCTACTCTAGAGACTTCAGGAGTTTCCCCTTCAATGAGATCTGGAAGCTCTCTGTTGCTTGGGTTGTTATTGAACTCACAAAGGAGTACCCTCAATCTGCATTGCCTGATGCATATTCTTTCATGTATACCTTCTTTGATTTGTCTGGCTCTGATTTGGATGTTTTTAGTTTTTGTTATTCTCTTTGTATATGACACTGATATAAGATGGTTAAAAAAAAAGACTCGGATATAAAAATTGGAATTTCCCCTACTTCAAGAAATGACAAAGTGATCAAAAATTTAGATAAAACTTAAGCAAACAATATTTAAAGGAGAAGATAGATCCACTTTTAGAACCTCTTTCCCTGAGAACAGAGCCTCTGTCATTAATCTTCTTTTCTTTTTAAAAGGAATGAAATTCTCCCTTGGAGAAAGGTAGGAAGGAGAAGCTAGACATGTTTATTCTGTCTCCCTTCAATGTACACAAAACAGCATTCTCAATATTTGTGGAAACACAGAAAAATGGAGCCCACACTCATAGTACTCCACATACATTAATGGGAACCCCTGTCAGTTTCTAATTCTTAGTCAACAAACAGGAAAAGAGCTTCCATGAATATTTTTCTAGCTATGATCTCTTTGGGGTATAGACTTATCTATGCTATTTCTGAGTGAAAAAAGTATGTACAGTTTAATAGCTTTGGGGGAGAATAATTGACAGTACCTTTTCACTTCATGTCTTTCCTACTGAAAATAATCTTATTTATTCCACTTCCTCAGTTCTTTGATTTCCTTCAAGTTTCAGTGAAAATCCCTCCTACAAGAAGACTTTCTAGATTCTCCCTAAATGAGAGTGCCTTCCAAGATTATCTCCAAATTGTCCCATACATATTATTTGCATATTGTCTCACCAATGAGACTGAGGGCCTTGAAGGTAGGAACTATTTTTTGCCTTTTTTTTATCTTTCTAGTACTTAGAGCAGTGCCTGGCACATTGAAGCTACTTACCTTGACTTAAATCTGGAAATTTTACTGAGAATTTAAAGAAAGTATAGGTAAGAAAAAGCTTCAGAGATTTAATGGAGGGAACTACTAAAGGTTTAGAAATGGACACATGAATTTATCTGTTTGTCCAGTAATTCAGAAGTAGGGTATTATTGCATAACTAGTGTCTACTATGCAAGGGAATATGTGTGTACATACAGTCCATGCTCTCAGGGAGGGTATAATCCAGTAAGAATACTTAGAAAGGGACTGCTGTCTCTTCTGGTTGAAATTGGATGTTGAAGTAGTTACTAATTTGGATCAGAAGCATCACAACATTATACATCGCCCATTTTTGTCTACTTCCCTTGCTCTACCATTAAAAAACAAAACAAAACAAAAAAAAAAAAAAAAAAAACGTGAGTAGGAAAATTAAATGATTTGCACAAATTTCAGGTTTATAGTCAATGAAAATCATTGAGGGTCCAAAGCAGGGTAGTGTTTTGCTTTGTTTTGATTGGATTTTCAACTTCCACTTTTTATGACTTTCACCAAAATCTCACAAAGCATGCAAAAGCGCATTTTCCCTCTTATTAAATTTTTATTTATTTTGTCAAGTATTTCCTAATTACTTTTTTGTAGTCATCTTTTAAAAAATTTAATTTCATTACTTTTATACACATTTCTTTATGAATCATGTTGAAGGAAAAATGTGAATAGGGAAAAACCAGGGGAGAGGAAAAAAAAACACAAAAAAGTAAACATAGCATGTTTTGATGTACATTCAATCTCTATAGTTCTTTTCCTGGATGCAGATATCATTTTCTTTTTTTTTTTTTTTGCTGAGGCAGTTGAGGTTAACTTGTGACTTGCTCAGGGTCACACAGCTAGGAAGTGTTAAGTGTCTGAGATCAAATTTGAACTCTGGTCCTCCTGACTTCAGAGCTGATGCTCTATCCACTGCACCACTTAGCTGCCCCCCTAGATTTTATTTTTTATTCAAAGTTTATTGGGATTGCCTCAGCTCACTGAACCATTGAGAAGAATCCAAGTCTTCCATAGTTGATCAACGCACATTCTTGCTGTTATTGTGCACAATGTATTCCTGGTTCTGCTTGTTTCACTCAGCATCAGTTCATATAAATCTTTCTACCTCTTTCAATAATCAGCTTGTTCATCATTGTTTATAAAACAATAATATTCCTTAATCTTCATATACCACAACTTCTTCAGCCATTTCCCAATTGATGGGCATCTACTCATTTTCAAATTCTTTGCTGCTACACTTTTGCACATAGGGGTACTTTTCCCTGCCTTATGATGTCGTTGGGATACAGACCCAGTAATGGGACTGCTGGGTCAAAGGGTATGTACAGTTTTATAGTCCTTTGGGCATAGTTCCAAATTGTTCTTTAGAATAATTGCATTAACATTCATCTTTTAAAAATTTGAGCTCCAAATTCTCCATTCTCTTACACACATAGAGAAGGTAAAACATATGTCTACCATACATCTGAAGTTTCCCAAAACATTTCCAGATAATAATATGCAAATAAAATAAGCTCACCCCAACCCTACCCACACCCCACACAAAAATGCAAGAAAAGTAAAGCGATAAGTATATGCACCGATATAAAGTACAGGCTGTTTAGGAGAAAAGGATTCTAGCAGAAAAATAAAAGGGAAGGAAAGTAAATTAAAAAAAGGAAAGAGAAAAAGGGCAGGGCACATAAGCTAGTTTTGCGTATACGTTTTCTGGGCCAACAAGAGAAGGCAGCTGGAATGAGGAAGCAGGGCCTTGGAAGTCAGAACTATTTCGGAACTACAGGAAAGAACTACAACTTCCAGAAAGGCCGGTAGGGGTGGGGCATTTCGCCGGAAAAGTCGCATTGGGCCCCTCCCCCTCCCTCTTCGGCGCGAGCGCCCTCTCTTGTTTAACTGGAAGTTGGCTAGTTGGAGTCTAAGCTGGTGGCGCGGAGCATCACGGGATGTGGCGGGAGCCGCAGACCCTTCAGGCGGAAGCTATGGAGGGACGGGAAGAGGAGCAGAAGGAGGAGGAGGAAAAGGCTGAGAAGGTGACCTGGAGTGGGGGTTGTGGGACCCTTCCCACGAGGTGGAACTTTGGAGCCCGACTCTAGGCCACCAAATATGTATCGTCCCTTCCTCCTTCCCCCAATGCGAGACTTTTCCCTAGCCCTGCCCCCGCAGGCACCTCTGGGAGCAGGCCTTCCCCGTGGCCCCATCTCCCACTATCAGATTGGACAGTGCATGGTACTCTGTAGATTCGTCTTCAATGTTTTTCAGATTAATAGATTGTGGCCCCGGAGACTGGGGCAGAGAGATTCGGAGGCTTTTAAAGCCAAATCCCTCTTCTCTGCCCCTGTCCATGATCTAACTTCTCTTTTCGCTCCTTCTCACCCCCTCATCCCCAGCGTCGGACTGGGACCAGACCTTGGCAGGCCTATCTTTAGAGCTGCACAGTCATCTAAGGCTAGTGGGAGAAAAAGCAGTTTCTAGTCATTTAACGAGGTAAATTGCTAGGAGTTTAGCAATGGACGCAGTGTATCTGTTCAGTTATTCAGACATTAAAGTACTATTCATTTGATATTTAATAAGGAGACTATGTAAGGACTTGGGTAAGTACAAAGGAAAAGATGGAAGAAAATGTGGAAAGCGCCCAAGAAAAAGCCTTTTGCAAGCGGGTCAGATTTGAGCTGAGAACCTCAGGAAAAGAACCTGAGTGCCCATGGGGTAAGCATGCGGGGCAGCTTGGGGGATACAAATTGGCCCTAGAGCTGGGCCATGGAGTGAAAGGAGGGGAGTGAACGGTTGCTTTGTCCAATTCACAGGTAGAGTAGTAACAAAAAGAACTAGGATTTGCTCTCTCAGAATGTAGCATTCATTGCACTGTATCATGATACTAACTCTTTCTCTTCCCTTTCCATTTTTTCCTCATTACTTTTGTCTAAGTGGAGTATTTGCAGCCTCTTCACTCCTACCTTACATAAAGAAAAATATAAATTATATTTTATATATGATTTAAGAATTTGCAAAGAAAGATACAAAAATTATTTCATTTGATCAAATGACCTGAATGTTTGATAGATGGGCCATTTAAAAATTTATTTGAATTAACTTCATCATGGAAAAGACTATATTCTTTGAATTTTGTGGGTTTTTTCTATTTCCAGATTATTACTAGATATTTGATTCTAGAAATCAATGTTTATTACGTTAATAAAGCACATTGGAAATCTAGTCCCTTTGGAGCTATGTGGCTTTTAATCACATTTCACCCTGTCTTTTATTAATTTCTTAGCTGTTCAGTAGTTAAATAATGATGGACTTGAGTCAAGAAAACCTGGGTTGAAAATTTACCTCAGTCATTTATTAGCTATGATCCTGGACATTTTACTTTGTTTGTAAAATGAGGATAACAATAGGGACAATGATAATGAGCATGAGGATAGTGCCAATCTCACAGGGTTATGGGGAACATTAAATGTAAGTATGTGATGATTAAATGATAAAAAATACTTTGCAAAGCTCAAGTGCTATTTAAATATTAACTGTTAAGATGTTTATAATGTGGGTATTCCTTTCAAAAATCAGATTGCTTTTTGGTTGAAGAAGATTTTTGGTGATCAGCCCATTCCAAAATATGAAGTGAATCCACGGACCACAGATATCTTGTATCACCTTTCAGAATGTAACAAAACACGGGACAGGGATGTCTCCTTGGTAATAGAAGACTTGAAACAGAAGGCAAGAGACTATGAATCAGAAGGTATGTTTAGTTTTGGAATCTTAACTAATTTTTATAAAACTAAAGCTTTATTTTTGTGGGGATGCAAAAAATGATAGAAATTGCCGTCATTTTCAAAACCCAATTCAGATGTCAATCTCTTCCACAAATACTTCTTGATCCCCTTTACTACAGATGGTTTCTCACAAAATTAGATTGGAAACTTCTTGGGGGAAGAGACCATTTATGCTTGGAATCGCCCACATAGCCTAACATACTGTTTTCTGAATATCAGAACCATTTATGATATTAATTGCCAGATTATCTAATTTGGATTCTGCAAACTTTGTAATGTTTGAGAATAAACTATCTCTTCTTATATAGCTCAAGCAGGAAAGCTATGGTTTCAAAGCTGGGATTAAAGTAGGCCAAAACTTTTAACTTGTGGATCACAAGTTAGCCTCGATTGTCCAAACTCACAAGACTTGTATAGCGCTAATAATTTACCTGATAGTATTAACACAGTCACTATCTACTTATTTGTGGTTGGAGTAATGTAGTATAGAAATAACTCAAAGTATATATCTAATGCTTTTATTAACCTGGTCTAAGCAAGAAAACACAGACTTTTGGAGGTTTAAGTTTATTTTTCACTTAGTCTGAGAGAATTAGCTTCTCTGGTTAAGGAAATGTTACTATTAACACCAACAGTCAATTAGTTGTTTCAAACTTTATTGGGAAAAATAATTTTTGACTGATTTTATCATTTAAAATGTTAGCTCCAGTAGTTTTGTGTCCATTCATTGTATCTGAAAGTAACTAGATAAACTACCATACAATAGACATCAGAAAATTTAAATTCAAATATGGCCTTAGACATTTAAAAGCTTTGTGTCTCTGGGCCAATCACTTAACCTCTGTTTGCCTGTTTCCTCTGCCAATAGTATTCACTTCCCAGGGTTATCATGAGGGTTACATAAGATAATATATGTAAAGTGCTTGGCACAGTATCTGGTATATAGTAGATTCAACATTAGCTACCTGTGAAAATGTAAGGGTTTCTGTCAGAATGTACCAAAAACTGCTTTAAAGGGAATGGTAGAAATGCAAAAGTAATTAAGAGTTGATTTGGATTCATGACGTATAATATTTGTGCTTTTCATTATGAGTTTTTTTTTTTTAATCTTTCAGCCAAATATCTCCAAGATCTTCTCATGGAAAGTGTCAATCTGTCTTTCACCAGTCTCTCTAGTATTGGAAGCAGCTATCTTAATGCTTTAGTTGACAGTGCATTAGTGCTGGAAACAAAGGATACCTCCTTAGCTAGGTAAGTAATGCCCACCAATGAATTGTCCCATTTTTTTCTCACCCTGAGAACTGTTCAGTTTAGAATAATAATGATATAGTCTAAAAAATGAAGGTAGCCAAATATTTATCTTCCATGTTAATGCATTAGTTCAAAGTTAAGCATTATGTTATGCATTAGTTTAGTGCATAGGGCGTTAGATGATTCATAAATTAAATAACTTTTTTTCTCTCTCAGGACCAAACTTCTTTTTTTTTTTTTTTTTTTTTTTTTTTTTAGCCCTGTTCATTTCATTTAATTTCAACAAACATTTAGATGACTTTCATCGTTTATTATTATTTATTGTTAAAGATTATGTAGTACTAGCATTGTTCCCTTTTAAAAAAAAAATAAATAAATAAGAAAAGTAACAGATTAAATGACTGTCCATGGTTGGAAAGTTTTTGGCTTCAGAGCTCTCCTTCTTCAAGTGAGATGGGGACTCTACACTTGATCCAGTGAGCTTCTTTCTCAGAAAGAGAAAAAGAGAGGGAAAGAGGGTGAGAGAGAGAGAGAGCTAGTTTATTACATATATATGTAACATCCCTGAGCACCTAGAGGGTGGTATGTATATGTACAATCCATATGTACATATGGATTTTAAGAGTCCATTATTTTTTAAAATGAATATTTCACAGATGATTAAAATAGTAATACATTTATAGATTGCTTTAAGGTATGTAAATGAAAAGTTACAATTCAGAAAGGTTAGTGTCATAAACCTGGAAGGTATTAGCACATTAACTGCTGGTACTCAGGTCTTCTGACTTGAAAACACCTATTTTTACTCAGGGAAGTAGAAAGCCAAAGGGGATTTTTAGAAATAAGAAATAATCTTATGATTTTTGGTCTCTGGAACTCCAAATTTGCAGCTATGTGATTAAATTTTTGTCTTAGTTTTATTCCTGCAGTGAATAGCTTGGCCTCTGATCTTTTTCGCACCAAAGCCAGAAACGAAGAAATGGAGGTTGAATTAAACAAATTGGGAAAAAATTTAACTGCAACTCTAATACTAGAAAAATGTCTACGAGAGTGAGTAAATATGAGAGTGACTGTCTTAATTGGTAAAGACAGACTGGAATATTGTGCAATCATTAACTTAGGGCATGTTTATATGATTTAGAGCTGCTATTTTCTAGCATGTGTTTGCCCATTTCTCTATGTATTTACTTTCTTCCTTAGTAGCTTGCATTCTTTTTAAAGCCCTTTTTGGTGGGCTTGGGGAGGAGTGAGGAGGCATTAAGGGATAGAGAATTCTGTTTATATTTATAATAGTATTTTTGTGCCCATGAAAATGTGCTTTAAAAAAAAAAAAGCAGGGGTGCAGCTAGGTGGTGCAGTAGATAGAGCACCAGCCCTGAAGTCAGGAGGACCTGAGTACAAATCTGGTCTCAGACCCTTAACACTTCCTGGCTGTGTGACCCTGGGCAAGTCACTTAACCCCAATTGCCTCAACAACAAAAAATATATATTATGTTATACAGGACAGCCCTCTGGGAAGGGGAAGGAATATTGGTAGAAATTATGGTAATATAAAAAAATAAATTAAAAAAAAATCCAAAATATAATTTATTTATTTATTTTTATTTTTTTGCTGAGACAATTGGGATTAAGTGACTTGCTCAGGGTCACACAGCCAGGAAGTGTTAAGGGTCTGAGACCAGATTTGTACTCAGGTCCTCCTGACTTCAGCTCTGGTGCTCTATCCACTGCGCCACCTAGCTATCCCCAACATAGTATTTTTTAAAGACAAAAAGAGGGGAAAAAATCAGGGCATATCGGATCAGCACATTGAAGACGTAAGATATATGTTTAGTGGATGTTTGGGAAACTTCCATCTTCCCAAAGGGATAGGATGAGGATGTTGTTTTGAGCCATAATTGTTTTTTGTTTTTTATAATTTTTGTAGTATTCACTTGTGATTTTTTTAGTGTTTTTTTCTCTTTATGTTGTTATAGTTATTGTTTAATTGTTTTTGTTAATTTACTCTGCATGTAGTGCATGTAGATCTTTATATTTTTTTGTGTATTAATCTCATTTCTTATTTTTTTAGAACACAGTAATATTCCATTCCATTCATGTATCACAGTTTGTTTAGCCATTCCCAAATTGATAGGCATTTACTTTGTTTTCAGTTCTTTGTTCTCACAGAAACAGCTGCAGTAAATGTTTTAATGAGCTTTATTCTATCTGGATAAATGCCCTTGGTCCTGCCAGTGTCATAAATTCATGTAATTTCTAGGGTTGGAAGAAACCTTAGAGATCATTGAATTCAGCATTCATTTTTATAGGAGAGAAACTGGTCCTGGAGAGGGGAAGCAATTTGTTCAGCCACATAGTGAATTGATGGCAGTGTCTTTGATTCTATTTCTCTTTGCACAGAAGCAGGGAGAAAGTGAGAGAGAGACATTTTGTTTATGCAAAGTGAAAATTTAACATTGAGGAAAACTTAGAAAATCATTCAAAATGTCTGGCATGGAATAGACACTTAATAAATGACAATTCAAAATAGACTGAAATTTCATTATTTACTTATCTTCAAATAATACATGTATCCTTATTTTACATATGTAGTAATTAAATGATATTCTTTCGATCTTCTAAAGAGGAACAGAGGTCAATTACTATTAAGTTAAATTTCAGAGAAAGTTATGAGTTTTCATGATAGATTTACTATAGTGAGTTTGCACAGACTACTAGAAGAACAGGAATCTATTCTAAAATCAAATTGTTTACATGCCAGATATTCTTGTGTTGAGAATTGTCGTACTTGTTTAAAAGGTAGTACTGTCTAATGTAGCCCATTCATTCATTCAAGTGATAACACTTGATTTCTTTTAATCAAGTCATAGCAATAGTAAGAGAAATAGAATACTAATAAAATAGTTTAGCTGTTTCCAAAAACAAATAAAAAACTTATTTCAGGACCTCTCTTTTCTATTTTGTACATTGTTGTCATAGTACTGGAGAAGTATAATCCACAATAAGGCACATTAAAAATTAATTTTAAAGTAGCTTTGAAATGTATTTCATAACTTTTGGGGGACAACAGATTTAGTTTCTTAAGTATGTGTGACATAAGGTAATATTAAACTTAATTTGCATTCTTTGAACAAAACACCAACTGGCAATGTGGAGGAGGTAACCAAGAGTATGTTGGGTGGCTAGAAAAAACTAGTTTGAGATCTAAAATGACTGCATTTAGGTATTCCACAAATGGATAATAGATAATAGATAGTAGGAAGTTGAATATAAAATATATAATATAATAATATAAAAACTGTTACTGTTGTTCAATGCCTCAAATGAAGAAAACTTTACCTTTTTAAAGGGACCTCAAGAAAGCAGAGCTGCATCTTTCTGTGGAAAAAGCCAGAGTTGACAGTCGAATTTCAAATATAGATTTTCTAAAAGCCAAATCTGATGACCTCAGATTAAGAATCAAAGCTGCAGAGGTTTGTATAAAGGACTGAATCTAATGAGTTTTCTGCCACGATTTCATTTAGTTGAGAATTTTAGACTTTAAGGATAGTGGGTTCTAAGAATCTGAGGATTTCTGTTCCAAAGAAAATAATTTAAAAAAAAAAAATTCTCATTTGAACACAGCACTTTAAAGTTTATAAAGGACTTTCCTTGCACAACCCTGTGAGATAGGGGTGTACCTTCTTGGGAAGTGGTGAAAAAAGAATACTGAATGTTCCAGTGAGCAAATTCTTCCAATAAAGATTGGCTCCTGCTGTGCAATTTAAAGTTTCAGAGAGGGTTGTCTGAAGGTCTGAGAAGTTTGTAATATATCTGAGGTCAAATTCCCAGTCAGTATGTGTTAGAGATAAGACATAAACTCATGTCTTCCCATCTGGGGCAGATTCTATCCATTATGCCTCTTAATCCCTAATTTTAAAGATGCAAACTAGAAACGGTTTAATACTTCATCTATATGACAGATCTTCAGATGCTGGAAGATTGCTCTTATGTTCCTCCTAAGCCTTTTCCTTGTTTCTGCAGTTCTCCCAGCTGATATCCCTACATGGCATGATCTCAAGGTCCACATTTTGGTTGTCTTCTAGGTGCTGACAGGCTTATTGTGCTTCTTAAAATGTGGAACCCAGAAATAAAAATATAGCTGGATTATTACTTCTCTAATTCGGAATAGTATGTCTTTCAGTGCAGCTTTAAGATTA
Source organism: Sminthopsis crassicaudata (assembly GCF_048593235.1). NCBI lineage: Eukaryota > Metazoa > Chordata > Mammalia > Dasyuromorphia > Dasyuridae > Sminthopsis > Sminthopsis crassicaudata. Next base: position 367,399,720 of record NC_133617.1, read on the forward strand.
TGTTAATCCACTGGAGAAGGCGATGGCAAACTATTCCAATGGAGTAGTTTGCCATTTCATTTTTCAGGGTCTTTGCCAAGAAAAACCCATGAAAAACCACAGAGTCAAATATGGTTGAACAACAAAAATGCAGCATTTAAGGACTAGAGGAGGTGAGTGGAGGAAATATTTCAGGGTTATTGTTTGGTAAGTTGTGTGCAATGATAGGAAAAGGTGGAAGAGAATTTAAGACTAGATAATAAACTATTAAGTGTCAGGACTACTAGAAAAATGAAGCAAAAAAAATATTAATATACTAACTTTAACCTATCAAAAAAGGAGAAAAGGTGATCTCCAATGCATATTTTGCTAATACTACATGATATATAGTTCTCTTTTCTACTCTTGCTTTAATGTGAAAATTTTGATATAAGAATCCTGAGTAGATTTTCTCTCCTTTTTATTTTTTAAAGATTTTTCATTTAATTTAAATCATAAATGAAAGCAATGGTGGCTCAAAATTTTTCTTATTGATATTTAAATAATCTACTTATGTTAAATTACTGCCTTCTTTTGGTTTTGAATTGATCTCTTGGCCTTTTAAAAAATTAATTTGTTAGGCTCCATCAAACCCTGAAAAGAAACAGGCTTCTCAAATGACAGCCTTAAAAAAAACAACAGATTTTTCTAATGTGACGAAGCCTTTTCTTTAATTCTTTGGCTTTTCCAAGTTAACTGTTGTGTTTGGTCTTTGTGAAGTTTTATATTTGGTTTAGCTTATGAGATCAATAATTATGATGTAAGAAGAAAGCAGGAAGACTGTTCTAAGTGTATATTTGAAATAGAAAAGACTTAAAATTTTCTTGTTCTGTTCCATTATCCTTTAAATGTTCCTTTGAACAAGCACTTAGCCTGCTTACTTTATGAATTATTTTTAAATCAGTGTGACAAAGCAATAAACTGGTTACCTGTAGGGATTAATCAGCTTAATAGTTATTTCCAGATTTTCTTTATTTAGAAAATGTGACCTTTCAAGTTTACTTTTTCAGTATTATTATTTTTATTCAGGACACCTCCCTTTAATTAAATAATGAAAACATTCTTAGTTGGTGGTAGTGGTCTTATTGGGCATTGTTTTTCATGAATGAATTGCAGCCATCTTTATAATTATCTTCCCTTAATAGGGAAAATTTTCTCTTAATTAATGGGGGTGGGGAGGGGTCACTAATTTTCCACAAAATATCTCATAATTTAGGAGCTATTAGTTTTTTATGTTGGTAAATTCTGTATCATTTATGGTTAGAGTGTGTAGTATTAATGAATAGATAAAAGTACTTGACTGTATGAATGGGGTAGTGCCTTTATCTGTGGCTTAAAACTTAAATTTGTTAAAGTTTATGTTATTGGAAATTTTTAGTAGTACCTTCAATTGAAAAATAATTGTTTAAGTTATTTGCTTTTGTTTTGTAGGAGCAACTTTCAGCTCGAGGAATGGATGATTCTCTGTCTCATCAGTCATTAATGGCACTTTCAGAGGTAAACTGCTTTTAATTTAGCTGAATTTTCTGTTTCTTGAATAATCTAAGGTCCTTGAAAGCATGTTACTTGATTTGAATGAAACTTTTGATTTATTTAAAAATATTGATTATTTTTCCTTTCTTTTAAAAATGTTTAATAAGTCTTTTTTAAAAGATACAACTACTGCTTCTGAATGACTTTCCCCAAGCCCAAATATTATTGTCTCTTGTAAAAAATAAATATATTCAAGCATACCAAATACACATTCTGCACTTATTTAGGCCAGTGCTTCTCAAAGATCAGGTCATTATGACTGTTGGGTTCTCTGGAAGAATTTAGATTGGGTTGTCCCTCATTCCCGATGTTCCTGATGGGACTATCCCTAGAGAATGTATTGTGTAGGCCCTCTCCACTTTGCTGTATTTTAAACCCTTTTTTTCTCAAGTTGTACAAGTTAATACCAGCTCTCTGTTTCTCTAAATAGTGCCTGCCATTCTCAAAGGAAGAAATGCAATCTACCTATAGTTATGGGGGAGAAAAAAAATGACAAGTCATGAATAATTAGAGATAAATTTAAAGCCACTTTGAAGTTCCATCTTATACCCATCAGATTGGCAAAGTTGACAAAAAGGGAAATATCAAATATCAGAGAGGATACAGGCAAACATGCATTTGTCCGCTTGTTGGTGGAGCTGTGAAAGGATAGAACCATTCTTTGAAACTAGACCCCAAATTTACTGTACATACCCTTCAACCCAATGATACTATTACTAGATTCCCCACCCCCCCAAAAAAATGAAAAAAAATCATACAAATACCGTATTTGGACATTGCTTTATGTTGTAGTTTTTGGGTTTTTTTTTTTTTTTTTTTTTTTTTTTTAAAGGAACTTTTACATTAAGAAGTAGTTAAGATTTTTTTTATTTTAAAAGAAAATATATATGAGTTGGACTTTGATGTTTTAAACACTAGCCAAAAGGGAAAGAAGTTCCTAATCTTTTATGGTTCACATATAGCCATTTTGTCTTCCTATTTTTGTTTTAATAAGTTTTATTCCTGAAACTTAATTCTGTTATTATAATGACCTTCATTAACTCTGAAGAAGAGATGAAAAAATGCACTCCTCTCCCTTCTTTACAGAGGTGCAAGACTATGGAAACATTGTATTTACTGTCAGACTCCATGGAAATGTTGGTTAGTTTTGTTAAACTCTTCAGAAATTTCAGCTTTTTATTCTTTGTCATAAGAGATATCTCACTTGGGTGGGGTGTGGGGTTATATTTGGAAATGAAGGGGATATGAAAACAAAAGATATAAATAAAAATTTTAAAAGTGCTTCTAACTGCATTATTAAAACAAATACTTTCTGATTTTTTTTAAGTTTTATTGATTTCTCTTGTTTATCCTTCACACTTTCTGGTTTTTGTATATGGAAATGCTAGAGTATTTTGGGGAGCTTGTCAAGTTTTGAATAACATAAACATTTTTATTGAAAAATTGATACATTGACCATGTCTGATACGGCAGTAAAGTCCTTTTCTCCCCTCAGCCAGATTTTTCATTACCAAATATCCCAAGACTATTGCAGATGAAATGATAGAAGAGGGGGAAAACATTTATCTAACCCCTACTATTAGTCAAGTCTTGTGCTACATAAATATTTTACAAGTTAAATACTATCTCATTTGATCTCACTACAGCTTCTGCAAGGGAGGTGCTTTTATTATACCCTTTTTACATTTGAAGAAAGTGAGGCAAAGAACATTAAGGATCACACTGGTTATAAATGTCTCAGACTGGATTTGATCTCAAGTCTTTCAGTGCTTTATCTATTTTGCCATTTAAATTGCCTTTGTTCAACCTGGCTGTTTTGATAGTGGTAGAATGCAATCTATGTCTGAGACCTCAAGGCCTCTTTCTATCTACTTGATATCTGTATGTGTATATATATATATATATATATACATATATATATATATATATTTTTTTTTTTTTTTTTTTTTGCTGAAGCAGTTGGGGTAAAGTGACTTGCCTCGGGTCACACAGCTAGAAGTATTAAGTGTCTGAGGTCAAATTTGAATTCAGGTCCTCCTGACTTCAGGGTTGGTGCTCTATCCACTGCGCCACCTAGCTGTCCCTCTCTATACTTTTAGTATAACTTTTTGTTAGTATTTTTGTTGACCTTTTACAGTGTGAAATCAACATTGAATGCTAATTAACATGTCAGTATTTTTTCCTATTATCTATTTCTGTAGTTCCACTAATTGTGCATTTCTTTGCTGCTTGTTTTACTTTTAATAGGCTAGCATACATTTAATTTATTGTTATTTTAAAAAGATATTTTATTGTTGCTTTTTAAACCACCACTGTTACTTTCTAGTCTATCATTCCCCATGAAGCCCTCCCTGGTAATAAAGACGTATAGTTAAATGAAATAAAATAACACATTGGCTGTGTCTGATAATGTTGTCCCACATTCTACACCTAGTTAGTCCTCTGGGGTCAAGATTGATCATTGCATTAATCAGAGTTCTATTGCATCTTAGTGTTGTCTTTTACATTAGACATTGTCTATGTTTGTTCTTTTTGTTCTGCTCTCTTCAATCTGTACCAATTTACACACAGCTAATCAAATTTTTCTTTATTCTTCATACTCTTTTTTTCTTACAATATAATAGTATTCCATTACTTTCATATACCACAACTTTTTTAGTTCCTCTGCAGATGATGGACATCTATTTCATTTTCATTTTTTGCTAGATTTAGTTTATATTTTTAATATCTCTCTCTCTCTCTCTCTCTCTCTCTCTCTCTCTCTCTCTCTCTCTCTCTCTCTCTCTCTCTCTCTCTCCTCCTCTCCCCTCTCTCTGTCTCCCTCTTTCACACCTTTTGTCTTATTTCTTTCTCTCAGTTTGTATCTTGCAGTTTTTGTAAATCTTAGTCATCTTTTTCCATTTTGATTACTTGACACTGGAAATTAATACTTTCTAGACCTCATATAAGTGGGATTTGGGTTATTTCCCTTAATCCATTCCTTTTTCAGATTACATAGCCCACGTGTGATTGCTATTCTTTTTTATTCTTGATTGTATAAGTTTTCTCTTTTAAATTACTTGTAAAATTTCTATTTTCAGTGATAGCTTATTTTCTTTTTTCCAATTACCTTTGAAGCTTGGTTTACACTAGCTGTATCTTTTTTGAGCTTTAAATGTTTTTTATCAATCTCTTGCTCTTTAGTAATTTATTTCTCTTATTTCCTTAGAGACTGGCTGAATTAAAACAACAGACAGCACCTTTGAAGAAGAAATTGGAATCCTATTTAGACTTAATGCCGGTATTTATTACAGTGTCATGACTTTAAAAATGTTTCAAATCCAAAGTGAACTTAGAGTAATGAATGTTTCTGAGAGTTTAATTTCACTACCAGGATCTTCTAATGGGAAAGTATATGTTTTCCATTTGGTTAAAGCATTGTTGTGTCTTTGTATGTTTTCTGAGCATACTCACCAAGTTTCCTTTGAAGAAGATTAATAACACCTAAAAAAAAACCCCAAAAACCTCAACATTTTAACTTGTTTAAAGAGACCATGTTAAGATTTACCCATATCTCAATGAATTCCCTTTTAACTAATGTGTACCTTTTTTCCCCCCCTTTAAAAGAATCCTTCTCTTGCTCAAGTCAAAATTGAAGAAGCAAAACGAGAATTGGTATGTAATTTAATTAAATTTGTAAATGTGGCATCAGTGTTCAATAAAATTCCTTCTGAGTAGCTTTTCCCATATACACATATTCTTTATTCATTCAGCAAACATGTATTGAGCAGCTAACTATATCCAGGTCATCGTACTTGGTGCTATGGGAGATATAAGGATGATTATAAAATGAATAGTTTGTATATTTAGAATTAAAAGGGACCTGAGAGATTATCATTGTCCTCGTTTTTTAACTGATAAGGCAACTAAGGCATAGAGAGGGAAAAAAAAACTTGATTAAAGACACAATTAGTAAATATTTGAGGCAGAATTTGAATCCATATCTCCCATTTTCCTAAATCCAGTGATCCTGTCCAATTATGTTGCCTTCAACGAGCTTATGATCTAATGGAGAAGATAATATATGCTCAACTATAATACAAAGGATGAGTAAACCATAGATTGGTGTAGTGCATTATTTCCCAAACTACTTCAAGGAACCCAGAAATACCTCAGATTTGTTTTTAAAGAAACTTTGTTGTTTGTTTATAGGCATTAAAATTTTTGATGATTTTACCAGAAAGGATTTTGCCAAAGTTGGAAGGTAGTTGATATACTGAGTGGGATGCTGGAAGACCTGGAGTCAGGAAGACCTGGATTCCCATCCTGCCTGAGACATGTCCTAGCTAGGTGACTCTGGTGACCAGACACTTAAACTTAGATTCTAGCAAACTGAGCAAATAAGTTTCTTCATCTATAAAATGAGGGAGTTAATTAAATGGTCATTTAAGGCCCCTGCTGATTCTGAACCCATAATTTGATGCTGTGAAAGTATCATTTGTAACAAAGAGGCAGCCCACTTCTGGTTGAGAATATCAGACAAAGCTTAATTGGAGATGGTAACAGTTGAGCTGACTGTTGAAGGATATGTGTGATTTTTAATAGGTAAAGATGGGAAAATAAGGGTCAGTGTATCAAAGGCATAGGGAACAGCAGGAGCTAAGGCCAGAAATAGAAAAAATGCAATTCAGTTTAACTTTAATGTAGCATAAAAGGGATTTTTTTTTCTTTACTCCTATTCTCCCTTATGCCCTATAGCCAGTCATGACTATGTTATGTGGTTTCTCCTTTCATTATTCCTTTTCTAGTCTGTCTTTTTTCTTCTCTTTACTCAATGCCTTACCATGTTTGAGGCCTTCATCAGCTCTCATTTAGACTAGCCTGTGCTTTATTGGGTTAGACAGCCAGGTGAGCACTAGGCCTAGAGTCAGGAAGTCTTGAGCTCAAGTCTCAGTTCAGACATTTACTAGCTCAGTGACCCTGAGTAAGTCACTTAACTAACTTCAATTTCTTCAAGTATAAAACAATAATAAAAGCACCTGTCTCCTAGAGTTGTTATGAGGTGCAAATGAGATAATATTTATGAAGTGCTTAATAACATAGAGGCCAGCACATAGTATATGCTATTTAAATGTCAGCTATCATCATCATCATCTCCTCTTTACTTGGTCTCTTCCTGTCTCAGGTTTTCCCTTTTTTTTCAGTCTATTTTCCACACGGTTTCCAAAGTAAGATTCCTAAAACACAAATCTGTTATGCCATCCCACTCCTCAAAAGGCTTCAGTAGATAAATCGTCGCTATTATTTTTAGGATAAAATACAAACTTCTTATTTTGTATCGGGGTTTTTTTTTTTTTTTTTGGTTTTTTTTTTTTTTTTTTGTCATTAATAATGTGGCTTCCACCTGCCTTTCCAGAATTCTTTTACATTAATTACTTTTTTTTTTACATTTTGCTGTGATCCAGTCAAACAGACTTATCTGCTGTTAGTCACATGTGACATTCCTTAATATGTCCCCTGGCCTTTGGAATGATCTTAGAATATCTAGCTTCTTTTAAAACTTAGGTCAAGTGCTGTGTCCTCCAGAAGGCTTTTCCTGAGTCACCTTGATGGAATGCATGTTTTCTAAAAAGTAGGGATTTTCTTTTTTTTTTTTTTGGTATCCTCATACCTACCACAGTGCCTGATACATAGTAGGCATTTAGTAAATTTTTAAGTGGACAGTTTAATGTAGACTGATGAGGCTACAGAGAAATATGAGTGTCAGATTTTGGAGGGCCTTGAAAACCAGGTCAAGGGGAAGGTCAGCAAAGCATATTAGAAAGAGCAATTAATTTAGAACCAGAGGTACCCAGGTTTGAGACCTCATTCTTTGATTTTATTACTTCTATAACTTTTTGGATAAGTAATTTGACCTCTTTGGACTTTGTTTTCCTAATCTTTAAAATAAAATTGTATTAGCTTATCGTTGAGATTCTTTCAAACTCTAAATTAGTGCTCTTGTAATAATCATACAGACTCTATTAAGGTTTTGGAGCAAGGATATGAAATGGATAGGTTGATACATTTAGCATGGTATACTTAGGTGAGGGAAGATTGGAGAAGAGGAGGACTGGTTAGGAGGCTTTTGCAACATCTAGGCCTTGAATTGGTGATGTCAAGCATTTCTGAGGTTGGGAATGTAGAAAGGTCCAAAACATGGTGATCATTGAGAAAGGCAGGAATGTGACTTGGGTGTCTAGGTGACAACAATAAGGATGGCAAGAGGTAGTATAAATAGATGGCATGGATTTTGAAATAATATTGATGACACATCTGTGGTCTTGAAATAGCAGTGAGAAGTGGGTTATATGTGTTTCTCTTGGGAGATTTTAGAGTAGGAGAAAAAAACGTCCTTTGGAGAGGTTTGCAAGGGAAATGTTTCACAATAGGAAAGGTTTTCAATGAGAACCAGGAGATTAAAGAAATTAAAAATATCAAGTATACATAGTTTACGATACTGTGAGTGTTCCTTTAGAAATGGTAAAAGTACATTAGGCAGGGAGAACACATAGTTAAGGAAGGTAAGAATGACACTACTAATTAGAGGATAGAGTTAGAGTTGTGTATTTATATAGCATCCAATAGGAATGAAGGAAGAAAGAGGTAGTTTGAAAGGGCATATTAGTGATGGAAAATGATTTAGTTACTGATAATATATTAACTTTCTAACGTCCTATATATATTCTAAAGCCTTTGAGAGGCTAATAGATCAGGAAATGTCTGAAAATATTCATATTATTTGGGATGTCAGAACTTAAATGTAATTTTTTTTTCTAACTTTTGGTTTAAAGTACAGAGAAGTATAAATAGGAAATTAAAACACATATTACTGAAATATTTTCTTCCTTTAGAATTCCATGGATGCTGAGCTCACAAAGAAGGTGGACATGATGGAATTGTTACCAGATCAAAGTAAGCGTCGATTTACCTAATAAGTAAAGTGAATGGAAAAGGACTTAAAACTTTTGAGTGTATTTTCTGTCTGCCTTCCCTAATCCCTCATTCCTGTGTTCTTTGCATGAAATGATAGTGTCCTTATTTATTTAAAAAAATCCCTATATGTATTATCTTTTTGTATCCAAATGCATATTTCTTTAAATTGAAAATAAACTGTTATCTTGGTTGTCAGTTTTCTATTCTGAAGTGTGCTTAACAGTTCAGAGGTTAGGTATCCTTTTTTTTCATCGACCAGATAAGTATTTTGGTAGCTGTCATCTTTCCTCTTAAATAAATTTATTCAACAAAAGTTAAAACCAAATTATCTAACTAGATGTGTGATGGAAGAAGGATACAAAAGAAATAAATATACTTTTAAGTGCAAGTGGTCTTCCTGTGTAGTTCCTACCTGCAAAGAGCCTATAATCTTGAGAAAAGAACAATGTATACATTGGAAAAATTACTTAAGAATAATGACAAAGCATACTAACATGTAGGCCATAAATTAGAAGTTCTGAGAAAGAAGTCATTTTAGACACACTGGTAAAGGAAGGCTTCATAAAGGAAAGTAAAACTTATGCTATAATGGTTGAAGAGAGTTTGGATAGGTTTAGATACTGTAGCCCAAAGGAAGAAAGCATAACTAATTATGCTTAATATATTTGATTATTAATTTCATTAGCTAGTAATTTGGTACTGAGTTATTATTATTATTATTATTGTTATTATTATTTGCAAGGCAGTTGGGGTTAAGTGATTTGCCTGGGATCACTCAGCTAGGAAATATTAAGTGTCTGAGGCCAAATTTGAACTCAGGGCCTCTTGACTTCAGGGCCAGTGCTCCATCCACTGCTCCATCTAGCTGAATTATCAGATTAATTTGGCTTTTCTTGTATATCTCTGACTCTTTGTGTTTTACACTGATACACATTTGTCTCATTTTGTTATATGTCCTTGTTAATTATAGAACATAATTTTCTTTAGTTCCCCTCCTCAGTGCCTAAACATATATCTATGCAGTGCTTTGGTGGATTTACAGTATCACAAATCTTGCCTATCAAAAATAATAGCCTAATATTTTGCATAGTGTTTTATAGTTCTCTGAATCTTTTATATATACAATTTATTAAGTTCTTAAAATCTATGATTTGGGTAGTGATAATAGTAATTCTTTGTAGAGCACTTTATAATTTTTGAGGTGTTTTCACATATATTTAATTCGTTCCTTATATTATCCATATAAATTAAATGTGGAAATATCCATTTTTCAAATAAATTGATGTGAAGGTGATTTCACCCATTCACCTAGTGGAACTAGAACTAGAACTCAACCTATTATTGTTTCCCCAAGTTATCTTTTCGTGGTCTTAGCCACTTAGTTCTTTCAGAATTGTTTAAAACAACAAGTACAATAAAAAGTCAACCAAAATTTTGGAACTGGGGTGATCACTACAATTTTCTGTACCCTATGGACAGTTGTGCTGTTTACACTATATTACCAAAAATATGTTCTACAACAACTTTTTGTGATGCCTGAAATTCTCACCTTAATTATTCATTTGTATCATGCTAAACTTATTACTTGGGAAGATGAAAAAATTATCACTTATTAGCACAACATAAATATACTTTCCTTATTAAGGGCCAAGGAAATTTAATTATAAAATGAGTAATTTTTAAAAATGATTTTAGAGAAGTTGGTAGTGGGAGAGGCCACTTGCACTTAAAGTATAAAGTATAGCTCAGGAAAGGCAATTCGGGTTGAGCCAGGCTGGCATGTCTATAGTGGGAACCCCAAACACAGTGATCATTCAGAAAGGATGCTTCCTATTCCCATATTATTTCTTAGTTCTGGTTCTTTAAAAAGGTCACATGCCCCAAATTTGAAAGCAGATAATCCTTTAAACTTTTAATGAACAGTTTAGTCTTGATACCATATGAATAGTTAACTTTATTTGGCAGTTTTAGGACTTGGGATAAGGGATCAGATCTCAGAATGAAAGTATAATAAATCCTTTAAAATCCAAGATGGTGAGAGTTTCTATGATTTATGGACATGTGCTTATTCAAAACTGAACTGAAGTGGGAACTCCTCACACAGTTGTAAGCCAGCATCATATGGTGATGACTTTGTCACTTGTAGACTAGAGTCATATCAATAATCCTGGAATGAGGTGGCTGTGTATCTCATTTCTAATGCCCTGAACCAGGCTGGAGCCAGAGGTGAAAGCATGATATAATTAGCAATGGCAACTTTTGCACATGGTTGGGCGTGTATTCCTGGATATTATATAATAAGCACAACAGAAATGAATGGATGTTCCTTTGGGGAGTTTATATGAAACTATTTTAGCTATTACCATTTCCATTGAAGCCAGGGGAAAAGGCTGCTGGTTTGAGAAATAAAGACAAAAATGAGTGTAATGGGGGCACTCTACTTATCTGGAGTCTGTTTAGTTGCCAAATGGAGTTTTTTTTTTTTTTTGCTGGTCTTAGGAGCAACTGACAGATGGTTCATTGAGTGAAAGAGGGCTGGAAATGATCTTCCGGCCTGGGTGGTAGTCATGGGCTTCATGGGAACACTATCCCACAGAAGCTGATTTGAGAGCTTTATTTAGTATTATGCTGTGTGGTATTCCCTCTGTTCCTTAGCAGACTCTTCTCATATTGCTCAGTGGTATATTTTTAGATTTCTCCTACAGTGCCCAGCTGAGATTTTATTTATTATACTTCATCTTTGTTGGGCCAGCCCTGTGTAGATTGTCTGCTCCTAGAGGTTTCGGTAGATGGCTCTGGAGAGGCCCTGACTGTATTACATAGTCTGCAAATCATACAATACATTCAAATATTAAGACAAAGGACTTGAGGCCATCCTATATGAAGACAGGCTAAGTAAAAAAAGAAAAGTTCTTTAGAGGGAATCTCCATATGGGTTGATCTTCAAGTGTTTAAATCAAATCTTGACAAGACATGGAAGAAGTTGATATTTAAGATTCTATTTTTAGTTACACAACAAGACTTTAGTTCAAACATAGATGAATTTGGAGGTATTAAGGTGTTTTACAAACACAAGTCACAATTGTAATGCTTTTAGCCACAGGCCACTGCAAATCTCAAATACTCTACTTTTAATCTTGTGTCAAAATTTTGATTTTTAAGTCTTTACTTCTGGTCTGTCACTATTTCTTAGCTTTTGTCTTTTCCTTCTCACCTGGCACAAGTTTGTTTTTTGAGGAAGTATCCAGAATTTCTGCTTTTGGATGTTATATCTATCCCTACTTAAGGATGACTTCTCACTCTCATTGCCTAGGACATTGTGATTTAACTGAAAAGAGTATGGAACTTGCAGCAGTCCAATTTGGATTTAAGTATTGTTTATTACTTAGTAATTTTGGACACTTAACCTTCCTGAACATCCATTTTCTCATCTCTAAAAGGAAGATAATAATATTACCTACCTCACAGGGATGTTGTGAGGACGTAATGAGCTAATCAATATAAAAGATGGCAGAAATCATGTTATAATGTTTTATGTTTATATAGTTTTTCAAAGGTTATAAGGCTCTTTGCCCATAGTACTTAGTCATACATTAACTTTATTTCTTTTTATTGCATCTTATTCCTTCCTTTATGCACATGACATATCAATCTAGATTACTAGTCAAAGTCTGAAGACCAAAGTTGGTATCTGATTTTAATACTTAGCTGTTAACACTAAGCAAGTTATTTCATTTTTCTGAGTCTCAGTTCTCTCATTCATAAATTGAGGGTAAGAAGATAGAGTCAGACAAAATAAGATTAATACAGGACTAATGAATGTTTTGCTTCCTCAACTCCAGAAAGAATCATTTATTTTTTAGTGACTTAACACATTCTCAGAAGCATGAAGGAAATGTCAGGAAATATTATCAATTCTTTGTGAAGTATTCCATTTAATTAAAAAGAAACTGTTATTGAATACCTACAGGCAATGCTATCCATAAAAGTTCTGTTCTGGTACCTCTTTTTTGGGTGGAAGTGACCCTAGATTCTTATTGATAGAGTATAAATTTTGCTAGGATCTAGGATCTACCATAATGTAAGTATTTCAAGTAGAATTTTCAGTGACAGACTATCTGAAGACTATGCTGTTAAGAATACAGAAAAGCTCATCACTAGTAGACTGGGTTATAAATTGATTATTGTGGGAGCAGAAAGTTGATCAAGATAACTATAATCGAGTGATTTTTCCCATAACTCTGTTGATGAAATTACAGAATTTAAAAGGTAGATAAAGGAGAATAAGCTGTTAGGGCCCTAAATAAAATGTTTATAAAGATGTTAAATCACACTTGATGTAATTAATGAACAGTTAATAAAATTCACCCATGTAGGTTTTTTCTTTTTTCTTTTTTTTTTAATTTTAAAGCACTTAGACTTAAGTGACTTGTCCAGGATCACAAAGCTAATAAATATTTGAGGTTAGATTTGAACTGAAATCCTCCTGCCTCCAGACCTGATGCTCTATCCATTGTACCACCTAGCTGCCTCACCTTGAGTCTTTTTAAATCAAGATACTAGAGAATCAGGGCATGACACCTGAAGAGCTTTGTGAGTTAAGAGTTAATTCTGGCCATCTAAACTGCAATAGGGAACAAGAATAGAGTGCTCAGTTAAATTACCTATCCATCAGAAATGAGGTTATCACCGGAACATAAAGGATGTAAAACCTTCCAGCATGGGAGGATGTTGTTTCCTAAGCACATTTGCTTGTGTCTGTGCACTCTTTTACTCATATCATCTTTGTAGGAGAACATGCCCCAGGTTTTAGGGGGAATATTCTGTTATTATCTTTTGCTGTGTCATTTTAGTAAATACTTAGAAGAGATTTGTTTTCTCTAATTGACTATTGATTAAAAAGGCACCACCGGGAACTTGTGAACTATAGTCTTAGGAGTATAATGACTAAAATAATGGCCTCTTATGGGATCGAGTCTTTGAGAGTAAGTTGAGGTAAGAAAAGAATAGCCGGAGAGGATGTGACCCTGGAATCTCCCCAAATGAATAAAATACAAAATGACTCACTCTTATGTAGCTCCCTTTTGTGCTCTGTAGTGATAATGGTAGAAAGGTAGAAAATGGTTCAGAGTGACAAGTATTCATTTTTAGTCTGTTAATATTAACTCTTGATACTCTAAATGTTAGATCCTTGTCCAACTATCAGCAAGTCCACATAACAATTGAAGGAACTGAGTCGTTTTGACATTCTTTTTCTAAGAAGAACCAGAAAACAAAAAAAAAAGAGTTGAAGTTAAATCTAGACATGACTCAGAAATGGAATTGGTTCCATTTTGTATCTAAAAGTAACAAAAAAAATATAATTTTAAGGGGCACTTTGTTGTCTTACATTTAGTTCTAGTGATGAGTCTTTATAAAAACTACTATGGAGATTATATAATCAGACTTTGCTCCAGACAGGACTTTTAGATGCTATCCAAATCCAGTTACCTCGTTTTAAAAATGAAGGAAACTTAGACATAGAGGAGTTCAGTGACTTGCCTAGCTAGTAAATGTCCGATGTATCATTTAAGTGTAACTTCTGATTCTAAATCCTGTGTTCTGCACCTCACACAGCTTTTCTGACGATATTTGCTGCCAAAAATAGAGGTACAGAAATTCTATAAGAATTTTATGATTCTTCAGATTTAACATACACACACACACACACGTTAATTCATGGTGATTTCAGAGGTACATAGGGGAGAAGAGCAAATGCATTGGAAAATGTGGTTTAGAATTTAAAAATGTAAGACACTAAATGCTAAAAGATTACATGGAAATGTCAAGAATACTTAAAAGAAGATTGAGTAATGTTGGAAAAATGAAAGTACTTGTATCTTTTTAAAAAAAATTTATATATACCTTTTTATTTACAAAATACATGCATGGGTAATTTTTCAGCATTGACCCCTGCAAAACCTTCTGTTCAACTTTTATCCTTCTTCCCCCTACCCCCTCCTCTAGATGTCAAGTAGAACAATACATGTTAAATATGTTAAAGTAATGTTAAATACAATATATTTATACATATTCATACAGTTATTTTGCTACACAAGAAAAATCGGACTTAGAAATAAGGTAAAAATAACTTAGAAAGAAATCAAAAATGCAGACGGACAAAAACAGAGGGAATAGAAATGCTATCTTGTGGTTCATACTCATTTTCCATAGTTCTTTCTCTGGGTGTAGCTGGTTCTCTTCATCATTGAACAAATGGAACTGATTTGGTTCATCTCATTGTTGAAGAGAGCCATGTCTATCAGAATTGATAAACATATACTATTATTGTTGAAGTATATAATGATCTCCTGGTCCTGCTCATTTCACTCAGCAGAAAGTAGATGTATCTTAATGGACAAGAAATAAGTAGTTACTTGTGAGTCATTTCTGAATCATCGATTTAGACCATCATCAAAGATGGGGAGAACATCTGAACCAGGCAAAGTATACAGAGGTAATTTGGTTTAAGATAACACATTTTATAGGATATTAAAGGATTCTCAAAAGTGTCTAAAATTCTATTTTATAATCATAGATTTTACTACCAAAAGAAAATGTGATCAAGAAAGTAACATTTGCTTTCCCATATCTACAAAATCTTTGAGTCTTAATATATATGCATAATAAATACATACTTGATGAAGGTATGAAGAAGGAAACTAACAGAAATCACTACATTCAACAACATTTTGATTGTTATCAGTCAAATAATAGAAAAGGTACTTTCCAAATGATACAAAGTCACAGTGTAAAATGTTTAGTGCAGAGGGATTTATCCTCGGGTGAGGGAGAATGTCATATTTCAGATGTCCTTGTTTGAGGCTGATACTGTGTGTATCACATCAAGCCCAGAATATCACACCTCTTCCAAATGAAATCCATAACTACTAAAGAGTTTGGCCTAACTATCCATCCAGGAGCAACCAACTAGATGAAGGATGCATTTTGTCTAGACTACAGATGAACAATGAAGTGAACCCAGAGTTGAATATTTGGAGGAACAGAATCAGTTGGATTGCATTTCAGAAATTGTATTATGTGGAGAGAATAAAAATTTATATGGAAGCAACTGTTCTAGACTCACTGTATTATCACAAGACAAAATAAATATTTTTGTCCTTAGTTATGTTCTGTGAAAGGAGGGTGGAAGGATATTACTGTGGGATAACCTAAGTTCATTATGCATAGAAGTACCCAAGGTAAGTACAAGCTACCAAAGTTGTTCGCTGGGCCACAGTCCCTGTCCATAAGAACATTTATTTTTAAGGAAGATGATTGGATTTGTGAGAATTAATAGACATTTTCCAATGACTGCCTCATTGAGCAGCCAGGGAGCCTTGAAATCAGTTTTCACTATTCAAAATCAGTCACTTGAACATGTAAGTAAAAATAAGTTCCATTTTTTTAAAATTGCTTTTCAATGGTATGGACCAGTGGTCCTCAAACTTTTTAAATAGGGGGCCAGTTCACTGTCCCTCAGTGGAAGGGCCAAACTATAGTAAAAACAAAACCTCACACTCTGTCTCCGCCCCTCAGCCCATTTGCCATAATCCGGTGGGCAGCATAAATGTCCTCAGTGGACTGCATATGACTGTGGGCTGTAGTTTGAGAACCTCTGCTATGGATGTACAGAAAGCCAAAAGAATTGTTGAATAATAAACTGAAAATATATTTGTATCAGTTCCTTCATGGGGCAGTTAATTCATATGTAGCCATCTTGGCAGAGGTCATGAAATAAGTTACTTTCACAGAAATAGTTTGATGCTCTACTATAGTGCCTGTCTACAGTGTCATATCATTGATTGGTATCACATATTGGGAAGCCATAAAATTTTACAGCTCTCTTTCTAACCACCAGAGGGCAACCATATTTTAAAAATTATAGGATCCAAGCTTAGAAAGAATGTTGATAATTGTAGTCCAATCTACAGGTTTGGGAAATTGAGGCCCAGAGAGGTTGTCATTTACTCAGGACCATAGGAGGAGTGAGTAGCATAACTTAGATTTGAACCACAATCTTACATCTTCCAAGTCCAGGAATATTGGTGTGCCATTGGCATTCTAGTTGATATAATATTCCATCATACCCATACTTAAATTATTTAAAACCACAATATAAAAGGCTGGCGTTTGGTAAATACTGTCTAGCTAGGCTCAAAAGCTCTGTAAAAGAAATATTACCTCTTTGACTTCCATATATTTCTGCAAGGTCATCTTCCCAGGAATATGAAGACAAAACAAAGGATACTATTTGATCTCTTCTCTCTGAGCTTTTACTCTTACATTTGCATATTTTGGCTTTTGTAAAATACAGGGTGTCCCAAAAGTGTTGGTGCAGATAATAGGAAAGGATAATATTCCTAAAGGACATGTGCATTTTGAAGTAAGATCTTAAGAGTAATAGTTTCTCTACAGATAGGCCTGGTTCTTTCAGTTTTTTGAAATTTAATCAGCATCCTAAATCAGCCATATTTTTAGCCATCACAATTAGCAAATGGTTGGGGCTGCTGGCCAGTGAGACTCTTCCTGTAGGGATGGATGGGACTAGGGAAGGCAGTTGACATCTAGTGTTTATTTAGATAAGTTAGAGTGAGGTACCTGACTGTCTTCACGGTTCTGCAAAAGGGAAATGAGAAATACACACTCCCTTATCTTCAAGGGACTTTTGGTGTAGTGAGATCTAACTCAAAATTATTAAAAAAAAAAAAAAAAAAGACTTAAAAATCAAGAGCTAGTTTATGAGGCATAGATTATAAGTAACTTGTAGAAGCAGTCAGAAATGGTAAATTCAGAATAGTTGACATTTTAATAGAATCTTTAATTCCCTGTCCTGTTGTTTGGAGGGAAACGAAAATATTTCTTGAGCTGTTAGGCTAAGTTAAATAACCATGGCAAGTTGCTGGGGGTGGTTCCTGCTGCTATAGTTACCGCCATGGGCTTTGGAAGCCATCCCAACCTAGTCCCAGAACTCCTACACCCAAGAGAAGACAAATTCAGGCAGATAGGTGGGCTCAGTTGACAGCATCTATCCTGGAAGGTGAAAGACTTAGTTGGATGATTCCTGTCAGAATATTTATTTACTGCCTTTGTACCCAGCTCTACTTTATATTCTGAGGTTATCCAAAAAAGTATAATGTGATCCTTTTAGGAGGAGGATGTGATTTGAATTTCTTCAAAGCTCTGTGTTTCCTAGTTAGATCCAGATCAGGGCTGAATCTGTAGCTGGAATTTCTCTTGTTTTAGACATTATGGCTATATTAGTGCAAACTAAGGTCGTAGTAGCTTTTTTGGCTATCATATTGCATTGTTGATTTAATGTTGAACTTGCAGTCCAGTTAAACTCCTTAGTCCTTTTCTTGGGAACTGTTATCTAGCCAAGTTCATCCATTCATCCTGTTTTGTATAGTATATTTTTGGAATTCAAATTTAGAACTTCATATTTATCCTAATTAAATTTCATCATATCAGATTCAGCCCATCATGAACCTCCTCATTATGTTTATTACATTTGCAATTCTAGATTCCATAATCTTCCAAACCCAGTTGGGTTAAGTGGAATCATTGAAAAGCCTGGACTGGTTCATTCAAGGAAAGACAAAAAACAAAACCGTTTCTGCCCTTAAATGGCAGATCACAGAGGCAAGAAACTTATTAATTCAAGAAACATTAAATGCCTACACTGTGCCAAGTGATAGGGGGGAAAAAAAAACAAAACAGGGGCAGCGAAGTGATGCAGTGAGTGGATAGAGCACCAGCCCTGAACTCAGGAGGACTTGAGTTCAGACACTTAACACTTCCTAGCTGTGTGACCCTGTGCAAGGCACTTAACCCCAATTGCCTCAGCCAAAAAAACCACATGGAAGTAAAATATAATTTCTGCCTTCTAGGACTTTACAGTTTAATGTAAATAGCATGCAAACAAAAAGGAAGCTTTCTACAGGATAAATAGGAAATATATGATGGAAAGCACTGGAATAAGATACATTATTAAAGCAGATTTCCTTCAGAATGTGGGATTTTACTTGGGACTTGAAGGAATCCATGGAAGTCTAGTTAGAGATGAGGTAAAGTTCCAAGTCTGGGGGTTAGCCAGAGAAAATTCCTATAATGCCTTGAACAAAGAACATCCTGAAGGCCATTGACACTTAATTAACAAGTATATATTGGGGAATAAGGTATAAGAAGACTAGAAAGACAAGAGTGGGTTGGGTTATGAAGTGCTTTGCCAAATAGCATTTTGTATTTTGTCAGCATTTTGTCAGACTTGAGCTTTAGGAAAATAACTCAAGTTACTGAATAGGAAAATTCACTAGAGTGAGTAGAGAACTGAGGCAATTAGATAGACCCACCAACAGTGAGGTCCTGCATTGGAGTGGTGGCAGTGTCTGGAGACAAGTGGGCATGTTCAAAGGATGGTGCAAAGGTAAAATTGATGTACTTTAGCAACAATTTAGATTTGGAGGTTATGTGAGAGGAATCAATCCGGGATGGCATTTAAGTCTGAGCGACTGGAACAATAGCGTCTTATATAAGTAAGGAAAAGAGGAATGTTTAGGGGAAAAGATACTAAGTAGTTGATTGGATATCTAGTTTGAGATGCCAGAAGGGCAGTTGGAAAGGTGAGGCTGGAAATCAGCAGAGAGATGGGAGCAGGAAAGTTAGATCTAAGAATCATTTGCATAGAAATGGTAATTGAATTTATAGGAGCTGGGACCACCAAGGAAAGTAGTATAGATGGAGAATTATTTATCATACCTAAAAGATTATTTTACAAACAACTTGCACAAGGCAGTCTCTAACTAACATGTAGGTTAGAAGAAGCAGGATTAGGACACTCAAAGTCTCTCTGAAGAACTTTAGTATCCATTGTGGTAAGTAGAAGATACTGACATGGGACCTCCCAACATGGTGTGCCCTTATCAGAGAAGGTGCTGTACTCCATAAGCAAAGCAGAAGCACAATAGCACAAAGGAAATGTGAGTTGTGCAAATCCAGAGACATCTCCATTCCAAAGTTTGCACAGACTTTCTGCCTTCCAAATTCATATTGGGATGATCAGACACAGCCAAACACATTGTACTCTGGTCATGTCATTGGTCCTCTTCAAGAAGAAGGTTAAAACCTCTATTGAGTGGGGAGTGGCTGGGGGTAGGGGTGGGGTGGAGGGGGTGGGGGGGAGGGGAGTTGGAGGGGGGAAGAGTCCTTTTTTGTTTTTGTTTCCTTAGTGCTCAAAACAGTGCTTGGGACAATGCTTGCTGATTGATTAATTAATTGATCAGAAAAAAATGATAAAGCTAATGGGGGAGGCAAAACTATCACTTATAAAGAACTAATAGTATACAGCAATATAAGAAAAATATGACATGAGTGGTGAGGTGGAAGGAGCACTGAATTGGAAATCATAAGACCTGAATTCTAGTCCTGACTTTATCATTAATTTTATTACCTTTTTTGGCCTCAGCTTTCTATCTTTAAAATTAGGGAACTGGACTAAATAATTTCCAGCTTCCCTTCTAGTTAACCATTTGGATTCTTTACATGCCAAAGATATGAAGCACATTAAATGTTCAGATGATACCACTTCATGTCTACCTGTGCAACTATGATAAATCCTTTAATTTCTAAGCCTCTTGTTTCCTTATCTGTAAAATGTAAAATGATGATAAGTTATTTCCACTGGCTCCTTAAAGCACAATATAAATGTGTTCTTATTAGGGAAAGCTCAGTCTTTAAGAAAGAACAGGAATAAAGGACTTTTGAGTAAGGGGAGGAGAGAGATCCCTTTTAAGAATATACTTATGAGGTGACTGGCAGAAAAAAGGCTGGACAGCTATGTGTTTCTCCTGTGTCCTTGCTGACCCATCTGCTGCATTGGACACCAGACCCAACTGGCACAGCTCCTGGACTACAGAGGGGGATCAGTTTTCATCAAACAGGAAAAACAAATGTTCTTTTCTCCATATCACATTAGTTACATGCTATACTTCATGCTGGGCTATAAGAACCTGGGCCTTAGTTTGTTTAGTGAGTAAAGGAGGAAAAGGCAAGTCATCAGCTTTGTTTCCTTGAAATATTTTGAAGCTTTGGATCCTCCTGTTTCTCTGGCCAGGGTATGTAATTGTGGTTGGTCTTTTTGTAAGCAGTGAGTTGAGAGGCAAAATTGTGAATATTTGTGGATTTTTCACTTGCTGTTTCTAGAACTCTTTCACCTCCACTTTTTTCACCCCATCTCCTTTCCACATTATCCTCTGAGACATCCAGAGCTTATTTCCTATGGGCAGAGCCTCCTTTACCTGTAGGTGAAAGAGCAGCCACTAGTGATTTGAAGGATACTTTGGAAAGACTTTGTCAAAATAGCTTCTTCATTAATGCTTGAAACTTCACCATAGAAACATTAGAGTTTTTTTTTTAATGAATAAATAGCATTAAAAGTATTGGACATTATAGTTGCAAAGGATTATACAGATTATTAAATCCAATCCCCTTATATTATAGATGAGGAAGCTTTTGTTTATAGATGTTGGGACTTGCCCAACCACAGTGGAAGGACCAAGACACTAAAGTATGATGAGAATGAATTTATCATGTCTTTTTTAGTGGATAACTTTCCTGGTTTTGATGGGGAGAAAAGAAAAAGAGTAGAAGCACAGTTTAGGCAGTTAAGTAAGGAAATGTAAGTGAAAGGATGAGAAATGAAAATGCCTTTTAGCATTTCCTTTCAGAATACTTGATATTCCTGCTTAATGACCTCTTCTTTGCCCTGATCTTTTCCCAATCCAATCCTGCCTGTACATCCAAACTAGTTCAGATTCTCTAGAGGGTTGTTCCATAAAGGAAGTGGCAAAGATAGGGTGGTATAATGGAAAGGGTGAGGAGAGTCATAGAATTAGAGGATTGAGAGCTAGAAGGGATTTAAAGAATATCTATTCCGTTCTTCCCATTTGGATAGATGAAAAAACTAAAATTAAGTGACCAAGTTCACACACAGAGTAATTAGCAAAGTGAAGATTTGAACACAGTTGTTTTCTGTCTAAATGTAGTTCTCTTCACTACACCTCATTTCTTTTCCTGAATTCAAGTCCTAGATATGCCATTTACTTGTGACCTAAGAGAAGAAAATTAATCTCTGAGCTTCATTTTCAGCATCTGTAAAGTGGGAAAAATAATACTTTCACTGTTTTACTCAGGAATGTGACATAAGTGCTTAGAAACTATAGAGCACTATATATATGTGATTATATATATAAAGACAAGGCATTTCAATGGCAATAAAAATAAAGAGATCAATAGGAATTTTGAAGAAAAACCTCAAGATTTGATGAGTGGGTATGGTGGATAATAGAAAAGAAAGAGTGAAAGATGATGTACAGTTTCTGAATAAATTAGAACTGTGCTGCTACAGCTGGTTTAAAGACAAGATAATTAAATTCAGTCCTGAATATATTGAAATGTCCATAGCCATTGTTCCCATCCCTCCCACAGGAAAAGTATAGTCTGTTGGTTAGGGAGCTGTTTTTGATGCCAAGAGGATCTGGGTTCAAGTTCTACCTTCTACATATATTGACTTTATGACTGGGAACAGGTTAATTAACTTTTTAGTGCTCTAGGCCAAGATTTCTTAAATTTTTTCCACTCATGACTCCTTTTTGTCTGAGAAATTTTTACATGATCCCAAATATATAGGTATATAAAAATAGCTATACAAATCAAATATTTACTGATTATAAATCAATTTTGTGACCCCCCCACATTCAGTTATGAGACCCTATATTGAGTTGAATGCTAGTTTAAGAAGCTGGGCTCCAGGTATATTTGTGCCAACCTATATATGTAAAGGGAATTTCCTCAAGAATACCAATAATGATAAAATTATTGGGCCAATCCTTGTCCTTATCCTTATTCCATAGGCTCCTAATACAGAAGACCAAAGTATTGGCTTTCATCTCATTAGCTTATTACAACTGGAACAGTTGGGAAAGGCAATAGAAAATATATTCAGGCTTTGGAGAAAGTTGAGAGCTGAAAGTAAAGATATGTATGTTATTTGCATAGAAGTTCCAGAGAACATTGTACACAGGAACAACAAGATTATGTGATGATCAACTGTGAGAGATTTGGCTCTACTCAACAATGCAATCATTTAAGGCAATTCTGATAGACACATCCAGAGAAAGAACTATGGAGGCTGAATGTATTTTGTATTTATTTTTCTTTCTTGTGATTTTCCCCTTTTGGTCTAATTTTTCTTGTACAACATGACAAATATAGAAATATATTTAAAGGAATTATATCTATTTAACCTATATCAGCTTGCTTGCTGTCCTAAGGAGGGGGCAATGAGGGAGGGAGGAAGAAAAATTTGGAATAGAACACAAAGTATTGCAAAAATGAATGTTGAAAACTATCTTTACATATATCTGGAAACAATTTTAAAACTATTGAAAATTTTTAAAACATTCTTTTGTGAAAAGTGATATTTGTTATGTTCATCTGACCTTCATTGGGCAATGAAAGAGGCTACTCTCACTATAGATAGGAGGGTACTCCCAGTCCTAAACTAAGTTTGACTTAGAAAATCCTTGTGTCAAACCTTCTAGAGACAACACCTGCTAGAGAAAGGGGGATGAATCCTGGGTCTGTGGGGGTAGTGGATCCAAATGTCTTCCAAAAGGTTTATTCTAACCAATTTCCCTTAGCTGACTCAAGAAATGTTTAATTTAATTGTATAAAAGTAATACCAGTGTGTCATAGATTTATACTATACTGGAAAGTCTTCCAAATTATATATATTTTCTAAGGACCCAGCTTTTAACTACAGAGTAGATTAATATCAGTTGGTTGACCATTTGGTAGGGAATTTTTTGTTATAGTAACTAATCAAATAAAAAAATACAAAATGTTTTTTTAATTCCTGCAAATATGATGTCAGAGTAGCAGAAAGGGAATCAGAGGAGTCTAAGAATCAAAGATTTTAGACCATCTATAAACATTTTTAGCTACTGGTACTCTCAATGTGAGGACTTTGTCAAGGACCCATGGACCCATCAAGTGGTTTTAGAGGAATTGAAGCAGTTCTTGAAATTTTCATAACTACTGAAGCAAGAAGTCAAAACCAAATAGAAGCTAAGAAAGGATGGATTAAATTTTTTCCTTAGAGATCCAAAGAAAAAATTGGTTTTTATCATGACAAGAAGCATTATTTCATGGTATATTTGGTTATGTGACATTGCATTATGATACATATTTGCAAAAAAAATCTTATTTGAAAATAATTATAGTTTATACACTAGCATCTGTTGTATAAAATGAAGAATTTTATTAAAATTAGATAAAAACCCTCCAAATTAAATCAGCATACCCTTTGATACTCCTTGACATCAATTTTGAAGTAGACATAGATGAAGATAAAGAAAAAATATTAAAAAATGTCTTAGGAGGGAACAGAGTCAAGATGGCAGTTTAGAGGTACCCAAGCTGAAGTTTCTCAGTATTCATTTTCAAATAACTTTAAAATAATACCTTATGACATTTTGCAGTGGTAAAATCAGCAAATGGGCAAGATGAGACACTTTTCTGACCTAAGAACTTGGGAAGTTGGCAGAAAAAGTTTGTAACACCAGGATGGAAGTCTTTCTGGAGTTCACACAGAAGCAACAACATCAGCTTCTGGAGTTCTCAGCCAGATATGGTAAGGGAATCTGACAATAGGTCAGAAAGAGATTATAGGGGAACCTTTGCTAGCATTAAGTAAATCTGGCACTGATAGGGAATTCTATTGCTCATATGTACCTTCTGGGTTGCAGATTCAGGGAGCTGGAGAGCTAGGGGTTGGTCACAAGGGAGCAGAAACTCTGGTCCCAGTTCCAAAGTAAAAAGAGTGCTAGTTCTTATGGTTATAGGGGACCAGGTTGTTTCTTAGGTAAAGATTAAAGAGCAGACCAATACCAATACTGGAGAGTAATAACCAAACCTCTCCCAGGATTACACCACTTTGGAAGTACAAAGAACTTAAATAACTTCCAGAACTAATTCTGAAAACAGCATCATGGAAAAACCTGAAGCCTGGGACAATACCTCCCCACCCCAAGTGAATAGAAACCAACTTTAATATAAAGTTCAAAGTTAAGAAATAGGTTAGAAAAAATTAGCCAGTAACAATAGCATCAAACACAAAAGAGTTGACCATGAATAGCTCCTCATGGTAGGTAAGAGCAGAACATAAACTCAGAAGAAGACAGTGTGAAGACAGTTGCCAAAAAACCTCAAAGAAAAATTGGACCCAAATCCAACAAGAATTTCTGAAAACTTTAAAGGGATAATAGAGGTACAGAAAAAATTAGAAAAGGAAATTGGCTACATGGAAAAAGAAGTACAAAATCCCACTGAAGAAGATAATTTCTTTTTAAAATAGTATTATGTGTCTACTAAGTAGGCAGTTAATATATGTTTATTTCTTTTTCTTTTTCTTTTTCTTTTTCTTTTTTTTTTTTTGCTGAGGCAGTTGGGGTTAAGTGCCTTGCCCAGGGTCCCACAGCTAGGAAGTATTAAATGTCTAGACCAGATTTGAATTCAGGTCCTCCTGACTTCGGGGCTGGTGCTCTATCCACTGCACCACCTAGCTGCCCCAAGAAGATAATTTCTTTCTTTCTTTTTTTTTTTTTCCTTTTTTAAATTTTTATTTATAATTTTTTTTGACATTATATATGCATGAGTAATTTTTTTTATAACATTATCCCTTGTATTCATTTTTCCAAATTTTTCCCTCCCTCCCTCTACTCCCTCCCCTAGATGACAGGCAATCCCATACATTTTACATGTGTTACAGTATAACCTAGATACAATATATGTGTGTAAATCCCATTTTCTTGTTGCATGTTAAGTATTCGATTCCGAAGGTGTAAGTAACCTGGGTAGATAGACAGTAGTTCTAACAGTTTACATTCACTTCCCAGTGTTCCTTCTCTGGGTGTAGTTGTTTCTGTCCATCATTGATCAACTGGAAGTGAGTTGGATCTTCTTAATGTTGAAGATATCCACTTCCATCAGAATACATCCAGAAGATAATTTCTTAAAATTTTTTCTTAGGCATGTAGAAGCTAATAATTCCAGGAGACATCAAAAATGGTCAAAGTCAAAAGAATGAAAAAAAAAATTAGAAGACACTGTTAAATATTTTATTAGAAAAAAATACATAATTAGAAAAATTACTAGGGGCAGCTAGGTAGCACAGTGGATAGAGCACCAGCCCTGAAGTCAGAAGGACCTCTGAGTTCAAATCTGATCTCAGACACTTAACACTTCCTAACTGTGTGACCCTAGGCAAGTCATTTAACTCTAATTGCCTCAGCAAAAAAAAAAAATAAATAAAAATAAAAATTAGAAAAAAAAATACTGACCTGGGATCAAGGAGAAGCAATTTAAAATTATTAGAAAAAACCATGATCAAAAAAGAACCTAGATATATCTCAAAAATTTTTCAAGGAAAATTGTCTCAATGTCCTAGATCCAGAAGGTAAAAGAAAAATTAAAATAATCCACCAATCACCTCCTGAAAAAGATCCTAAAATAAAAACTCCCAGGAATATTATTTTAGCTAAATGCCAAAGCTATCAGGTAAAAGAGAAAATACTTCAAGCAGATAGAAATAATTCAAATGTGGAAGTATATTAGTTTCACACAAGATTTAGCAGCTTCTATATTAAAGGAGCTAGGACTTGAAATATGATATTCAGATAAGAGAAGAGGGAAGATTATAATCAAGAATAACCTAGGCAGCAAAACAGAGAATAATCTTTCAGGTGAAAAAAATGGATATTTAATGAAATAGTGGACTTTTTTTTTTTTTTTTTTTTTTTTTTTGGAAGGGAGCAAGAGGCTTTATTTGTCATCTTTTTGTGGTGGTGTACAAAAATGCCAGCAGAGCAAGGAAGTAAAAGTGGGTTAGGAAACATAATTTATGTCTAATAGTATTTTACCAAACTTGCTCCATGGTAATTTCTATGTAATTTCTCTTGCTCCACAGTAGAGTTCACAGCCTCAGTTCTCCCTAATGACACTTCAATAACTCTTTCAGATCTTCCATAAAGTTATTGTTATTTCTAGTATTCTAAGGTCATGCTGACCTCAGTCAGTTCATCTACAAATGCATTGTCCACTTCTTGGTCAGCCAGGAAATCCACCAAGTCCCACAGCTCAGGCCAGGAAATCCGTGTTCACTGTGTTTGTATCCTTCCAGGCTGACTCACAGATGAACTGAAAGCTAACTTCCTGAAGGGGGACAATGTCCTCTGGATAGTGGCAGCCCAACACAAGGACCTTCTTGGTATCATTCTTTACAACTCCTCCACAAGGTTCAGGTTTTTGTCATTCTTGGCCTTTTTTTCCCTCTGGTATCTCATCAAATGTGGGTGGGATGCTGTTATTAATAATGAATGTGCCTGTGATGGTGTCTCCGGCTCATCTCTGAACTAACTTGGCTTCTGTCACTTGCACAGCTGGTTCCCTATCCCCGGACATCTTGGACAGGAATTTGTGTTTCTGGATTTTCCTTTCCTCTTTAATTTCATCTGTTGAGAATTCAGCAAAGATCTTTTCCCCTTTGATGTGGAGTCCCTGGCTTATGCATAAGCAGGGCAAGTGGAGGGGCTGCAGGAGGCTGGGCTGCGTGGTCACTGGCTTGCTGGGAGCTGCTCCCCAGGAGGCCTTCGAAGACTGTACCTCGGTGGGGTGCAGGGCCCTGGGCGTGGGGTATCCAGGGGCAGCAAAGGTAGGGTGAGACACTCAGAGGAGGTGGGAGCCACGGTGGAGACCAGAAGGACTAAAATAGAAGACTTTCTAGCACTCCTGATGAAAAGAGCAGAACTGAATGGAAAATATGGCAAAGAATCATAAGAAGGTAAACATGAAAATAAGAAATCATACTATATACTATATTGTTTATAAAAGACACACTTGAAATAGAAAGACTCAGAGTTAAAATAAAGGGTTGGAACATGATACTTTGTTTCAGCTGACTTAAAAAAATCCCAAAAACCAAAGGTAGTATTCTAGACAGACCAAAAGCAAAACTTAGACCTAATTAAGAGAGATAATCTGGGAAAATTACATTTTGCTAAAAGGTACCAAAGGCAAATATCTAAAAAATTTTTAGTAAGTTTCTCTGATAAAGACCTTATTTCTCAAATATATGCTGAGAATAGAACTAAATCCAACTTATAAAATAAGAGCCATTCCCCAATTGGCAAATGGTCAAATGAAAAAGGCAGCTTTCACAAGAAGAAATCAGTGCTAGCTATAGTCATATCAAAAAATTGCTCTAAATCACTATTGATTAGAATAAAGCAAATTAATAGAAGCTAGAGGCACAACTTCACATTTATTGAAAATGACAAATGCTAGAGGGATGAGAGGAAAGATAAGTACACTAATGAATTGTGGTTGGAGTAGTGAACTGGTCAAACCATTTTGGAGAACAATTTGGAACTAAGCTCAAAAGGCTATCAAACTGCATACCCTTTGATCTAGCAGTGCCACTACTAGGTCTGACTCCCATAGAGATCAAAGGAAAAGGAATTATGAATACAATATAACAGCTCTTTTTTTGTGATGGTTAAGAATTAGAAATTGAGGGGATGCTCTTCAACTGGGGAGTGACTAAACAATTTGTAGCATATGATTGTGAAGGAGTCTTATTGTGCAATAAAAAAATGACGAGGGGGGGAACAGTTTCAGAAAAATATGATAAGACATATATGAATTAATAAAGAGTGAAGTGAGAAGTGTTGGGAGATCTTTATGTACAGTAACAGCAGTGTTGCTTATAAGAATCAACTGTGAAACACTTGGCTAGTTTGATGAATACAGTTATCCAAGATGATTTCAAAAGATTCATAATTTAAAAAAATACAATGTTTACCACCAGAAAGAGAACTGATGAACTCTGAGTGCAGATGGAAGTATAATTTTTTAACTTTATTTTTCTTGTTTTTGTTTGAAATATGGCTAATATGAAAATGTATTTTGTATGATTTTTACATTGATAATTGATATCATATTCTCAGTGAGTATGGGAGGGGATAGAAGGAAAGGAGAGAATTTGGAACTCAATTTAAAAAGAAAAAATGTTAAAAATAAATGATAAACTTTTTAAATATTAAAAATATATATAGTTTAGTAGTAAGAAATGAGAAAGGCAAAAGTCTCATCCCTGTATATCATGAATGCCTTCTTTGAGAAAAAAATAAGAAACAAAGTTGTTATCCATTGGTTGGGAAATGGTTAAACAGTTTGTAATACATGAATAAAAGGACATAATACCATCCTTTAAGAAATGATGTGATAAATATAGAGAAGCATGGAGAGATCTACATAAACTGATTATGAATGAAGTAAGTAGAACCAAAAAAACTATACCCAAAGATTAAAATGATGTAACTGGGCAGGTCAATGGCACATAAACAAAAATAAAAGATGAATGTTACAAAATTAAATAACAAGCATGGCTCAAAAGGAGTAATATGAGAAAATAGCCCCCTCCCCAACTCATCTCTTTGCAGAGTTGGGAGATATAGAAGAGTTGCACATTGCACCTATTTTTAGGCTTTTCCAGTGTATTGATCAGTTATGATGAGTTTTTACTTGTATTTCTTTTTTTGTTGTTTTTAAAATCATACTATTTAATACATGGAATTTCTCTCTGAAATGGGAAGGAATATGGGAGAAACTATGATGATGTAAATTCCCTCCCAAAATACCAGTAAAAATTTATTTAAAACAAAAAAAAATTTGGTAATCACTGGTGAAACACCAAATAGCAGAAGAAATGAAAATAATTATATTTTAATGGACAGTAAATTATTGATTGCTGATATAAGAATCATTCTGTAACCAGTTGTCAGTGGACAGTTAGACCACTGACTTCTTAGGCCTAAAAAGCAAGCATAGACATTAAATAAACGTATTATAATTATACAACTTCAACCATAGCTATTTAAACAAAATTTCAAAATTAAAATATGAAAAATGATCAGAGTAAAAACAATATTATAAAAATTTTCTGTGGAATTTTAATCAATTAAGGAACAGAGATCAACATTAATTATGACAATATCCTATAGAAATTTAAATCAATTGCCACAAGGAAGATAAGGACCTTAAACATTTGACTTACCAAGTAGAAAAATATGGCAGGTAAAAGCAGCATTTTAGAATATAATATTGTGTGTAAAAAAAAAAAAATTGTACAGGGGAAGAAGGTGGAAGATTTTGAGCAGTGTGTCTTCATATAACAAGTGGAGGTGGGAGTGGGGAACAAGTTTAAAGAAAGCTTTGATGAGGCATCTGACTGAGCCAAATCAGCCTAAAGCTATTTAAGGACAAAACTAGAAAGAGGATAACAAGCAAACAAAAGATGGCTTTTTATAACTAACTTTCTATCGTCAGAGACAGTGGTATTATATATTTGGGTTCTAAAATACTTCCAGATGTGTTTTTTAGGAAGCAAAAATTGTACAGAAAAAAATAAAGATAGGAAAAATAGCTGAATAAGTTGAAATGTAAAAAGAGGAGATATGTGCTGGAGGTGACACAAATTTGATGGCATTGAAATGTTCAAATTCTGGAACATTCCAGGATTTGACTCAATCAATATAGTATCATGTACAAAAAGGAGTGTCTGGAGAAACCTCACTATAATAAGAGTTCTTAACTTGGGATATGTGAACTGATTTTTTAAAAAATATTTTGATAACAGTATTATATTTGATTACAGTTTCCTTTGCAAGCCCATGTGTTTTATGTTTATTTAAACAGATTATTCTGAGAAAGGTTCCACAGGTTTTCATGAGACTGTGAAAGGGATTCAAGACACAAAAAAGGTTGTGACTTTGGTAGGTAGGTATCAATTGTTACAATATTTGAAAGATAGAAAGATAGCAAATATGTAGGAAAAAAAAAAAAACTAGCTTTTATTGCCTCCCACCCAAAACAATTAAAGGTATCAATAAATACTAACCTATATAC
Source organism: Sminthopsis crassicaudata (assembly GCF_048593235.1). Classification (NCBI taxonomy): domain Eukaryota; kingdom Metazoa; phylum Chordata; class Mammalia; order Dasyuromorphia; family Dasyuridae; genus Sminthopsis; species Sminthopsis crassicaudata. The sequence continues at coordinate 367,430,287 of NC_133617.1, forward strand.
TTATTTTCAGATCTACAGAAAAATTAATGAGAACCATACACATACATACCACAGACATCCTAGATGGGGAATTATAAAAGTAAATAGCCAGACTGTAACGGGCGTAGCCCCTTTAAGATTCTTTGTCTGATCTACCTTTGGGACAAGTATTCCTAAGGGAAAAGATCCGTATCTGAGCCAGTTTGGGCTGTACCCAGCCCCCAGTTGGTTTGGGTTTTCAGCCCCCTTTGATACAAGATCTGGTCAAAACTAGTTTGGGCTGTACCCAGCCCCGCCACCGGATCTGAGCTGGCTTGGATAAAGCCAGACAAAAATCTGGCCTTCAAGGAATTAACCTGACCTCTGCCCATTACTTCTTCAAGCAGATAAAAAGAGCAAATCTAGAATCATCTTGGGTTCAGAGATTTGAAAGATGCCAACTAAGATGCTTGCATCAGAGATTCTCTGTCCCCGCCGCTTTCGGCGTATATCTTCCTCTATCTAATGCCTTTTACTAACCAGACCTTAACCTTGCTTCCAAACCTGGCAATAAACATCTTTTTACCCATATAGGTTTTCGGCCTGTAAATTCATTTACAGGAGACTCTCGCCGCCACTAGACATGATTTAACTTTGTATCCTTGCGCCGAATCTTAAGGGGGTTGCAGGGGAGCTCCATGTGACTCCCTGTACCCCGAATTCTGCCATTAGACCTCACTTAATCCTACTGAGGTATATACCTCATTAGGTATTTACTTCATGATTTGATTCAAGTTACCATCATTTTGAGGTTCCCTATTACCTCATCAAGACTACTGTGATCTGTATTCTATATTATTCTATATATTTTTTCATCATGCAATACAATGAAAGAGTAGAATATCCCATTATGTTTACTGTTTGTTGACTATAGAAAGCATCTGTCTCAGTAAAGCAAATTGCCATCTTTGTGGCATTTATCTGGTAAATTTTCTCCTATGTAAATGTATACTTATATATGATTTTTAGAAAGATATAGTGAGATAAATTTGTATGATGACTCTTTAATCATTAGTAACAAAGGCATAAAAGAGAAAAATTTATACTTGCTGAAATTTCACCATTCTCAGGTGAAGAATTCCAGTGTATAGTCTAGTAATATCTTTTTTTTTTTTTCCTGAAGCAATTGTGGTAAGTGACTTGCCCAGGGTCACACAGCTAGGACGTGTTAAGTGCCTGAGACCAGATTTGAACTCAGGTACTCCTGACTTCCGGGATGGTGCTGTATCCACTGAGCCACCTAGCTGCCCTGCAAGTGCAGCTAGAAAGTTATGTCATAGACCTCTTTGACTGTCTGGTGTCTGGTGAATACTATGGATCCCTTCTCAGAATGTTTTTAAATGCTTAAGATAAAACATTTGGGATTACAGAGGGAACCAATTATATTTAAATGGAGTTTCCACATTATTTTATAAGTTCACAGACCCTAGGCTAATAAGTGGTCTAAGTTGAAGAGAGACTCAATAGATCATGTGGTCCTCCAGATGCTCCCATTTGAGGAGGACATTGTGTTAATCACAACAAGTCTTTCTAAATGAGGTTCACAGTTACCCTGAAGAGTTTGGTCTAATGTCCACGTAGGAAAAACTAAATAGATGGATATTATTTATCACCCAAATAACATGCAGCAACATGGACAATGTGTAGTGTTCATCCATCAGTACATATATTTGATAAAGACATTACAAATGGACCATACACTGAGCTCAGAATTGAACAGGAGTTAGATGTCTTTGGAAAGTAGCAAAGATGCTTTAGAGATCTAGCTTTTTCCTGAAACTGACATTTTTAAAGGCATGTTCCCCAAGTTGCTGTATAGCTTTGGTTCATGGAATACTAAGCCTCAAAATATGAAACTGTGGATTGCCCAAAAGGTAACAGCAAGGAATATGGAGAGTGTAAGCAGGTAGCAAGTAGAAAATTATGAAATTCAAGCTATGGAAAGGATATTGTCAAAGAAATATATGAGTGATAAAGAAGATAGACCAGTCACATGATGGGAGCAAGAGACAACTGCTGGACAGACCACATAACTCACTGATGACCACACAATAGCAAAAGGTGAGAAAAGTACCTAGCTTATTGAGTGGACTGACTATATTTGCATTATGGGATCATATGGATGAAAGTGGGCAGGTATATTTGGATGCTCTCTACATCTTTGGAGACATTGTCCATATTTATGAGATCTTAGATCCACTGGAGAATTGGAATAAAGAAACAGGCTTTATAGAATGTCCTTTATAGAAAGGGACCTTAAGGATCAGAGGTCAAAAGTGGTAAATCTAGTCCAATCCCTTTATTTTACAGATAAGGAAATAAGCTCAAAGAGAAGAAAGGGTTTATTTACCTCACCAAGGTTGTGGGAGAAGATTACAAATTATAGTCCTGTATGTGACCTGCTTACTGAAATACAATAATAAATATGCTCTACTGTTTACTGCAGATTAACTTAACTTTTATAATTGTTGGGGTTTTATATTTTAAAAGTTTGGTTATCTACTAATATCTTTTTAAAATTACAGCACCATTGCCAACTCAGTTCATAAAACCACCAGAAATATTTATTTGATTTTATTTCTATTTACCCCTGCAAAATCTCTCTTAGATTCCCAGAGAGATGATTAGTTCAATCAAAAATTAAATGCTTTTTTCTCTTTTTTAATTAATTTTATAATTATAATTTTTGACAGTATATATGCATGAGAAATTTCTTTTAATAACATTATCTCTTGTATTCATTTTTCCAAATTTTCCCCTCCCTCCCTCCATTCCCCCCCAGATGACAGGCAATCCCATACATTTTACATGTGTTACAGTATAACCTAGATACAATATATGTGTGTAAATCCAATTTTCTTGTTGCACATTAAGTATTGGATTCCGAAGGTATAAGTAACCTGGGTAAATAGACAGTAGTGCTAACAATTTACATTCACTTCCCAGTGTTCCTTCTCTGGGTATAGTTATTTCTGACTATCAATGATCAACTGGAAGTGAGTTGGATCTTCTTTATGTTGAAGATATCCACTTCCATCAGAATACATCTTCATACAGTATTGTTGTTGAAGTGTACAGAGATCTTCTGGTTCTGTTCATTTCACTCAGCATCTGTTCATGTAAGTTTCTCCAAACCTCTCTGAATTTGTCCTGCTGATCATTTCTTACAGAGTAATACTATTCCATAACCTTCATATACCATAATTTACCCAACCATTCTCCAATTGATGGACATCCATTCATCTTCCAGTTTCTAGCCACTACAAAAAGAGCTGCCACAAACATTTTGGCATACACAGGTCTCTTTCCCCTCTTTAGTATTTCTTTTGGGATATAAGCCCAATAGCAGCAATGCTGGATCAAAGGGTATGCACAGTTTGATAACTTTTTGGGCATAGTTCCAAATTGCTCTCCAGAATGGCCGGATTCTTTCACAAGTCCACCAACAATGCATCAGTGTCCCAGTTTTCCCACAGCACCTCCAACATTCATCATTGTTTGTTCCTGTCATCTTAGCCAATCTGACAGGTGTATAGTGGTATCTCAGAGTTGTCTTAATTTGCATTTCTCTGATCAGTAGTGATTTGGAACACTTTCATATGAGTGGATATAATTTCAATTTCATCATCTGAGAATTGTCTGTTCATATCCTTTGACCATTTATCAATTGGAGAATGGTTTGATTTCTTATAAATTAAGGTCAGTTCTCTATATATTTTGGAAATGAGACCTTTGTCAGAACGTTTACCTTTAACAATATTTTCCCAATTTGTTACTTCCCTTCTAATCTTGTTTGCATTAGTATTGTTTGTACAGAAACTTTTTAGTTTGATGTAATCAAAATCTTCTCTTTTGTGATCAATAATGATCTCTAGTTCTCCTCTGGTCATAAATTCCTTCCTCCTCCACAGGTCTGAGAGGTAGACTATTTTCTGTTTCTCTAATCTATTTATGATTTCATTCTTTTTTTTTTTTCATTTTATTTTTTAAAAATTAATTTTATAATTATACATTTTTGACAGTATATATGCATGAGTAATTTTTTTTTATAACATTATCCCTTGTATTCATTTTTCCAAATTTTCCCCTCCTTCCCTCAACTCCCTCTTCCCTCTCATACATTTTACATGTGTTACAGTATAACCTAGATATAATATATGTGTGTAAATTCAATTTTCTTGTTGCACATTAAGTATTGGATTCCGAAGGTATAAATAACCTGGATAGATAGACAGTAGTGCTAATATTTTTTACATTCAATTCCCAGTGTTCCTTCTCTGGTGTAGTTGTTTCTGTCCATCATTGATCAGCTGGAAGTGAGTTGGATCTTCTTTATGTTGAAGATATCCACTTCCATCAGAATACATCCTCATACAGTATTGTTGTTGAAGTGTATAGTGATCTTCTGGTTCTGCTCATTTCAATCAGCATCAGTTCATGCAAGTCTCTCCAAGCCTCTCTGTATTCATCCTGCTGGTCATTTCTTACGGAGCAATAATATTCCATACCCTTCATATATGCCATAATTTACCCAACCATTCTCCAATTGATGGATATCCATTAATCTTCCAGTTTCTAGCCACTACAAAAAGAGCTGCTACCAACATTTTGGCACATACAGGTCCCTTTCCCCTCTTTAGTATTTCTTTGGGATATAAGCCCAATAGCAGCAATACTGGATCAAAGAGTATGCACAGTTTGATAACTTGTTGGGCATAGTTCCAAATTGCTCTCCAGGATGGCCAGATTCTTTCACAAGTCCACCAACAATGCATCAGTGTCCCAGTTTTCCCACAGCCCCTCCAACATTCATCATTATTTGTTCCTGTCATCTTAGCCAATCTGACAGGTGTGTAGTGGTATCTCAGAGTTGTCTTAATTTGCATTTCTCTGATCAGTAGTGATTTGGAACACTCTTTCATATGAGTGGATATAATTTCAATATCATCATCTGAGAATTGTCTGTTCATATCCTTTGACCATTTATCAATTGGAGGATGGCTTGATTTCTTATAAATTAAAGTTAATTCTCTGTATATTTTGGAAATGAGACCTTTATCAGAACCTTTAACTATAAAAATATTTTCCTAATTTGTTACTTCCCTTCTAATCTTGTTTGCATTAGTATTGTTTGTACAGAAACTTTTTAGTTTGATGTAATCAAAATATTCTCTTTTGTGATCAATAATGATCTCTAGTTCTCCTCTGGTCATAAATTCCTTCCTCCTCCACAGGTCTGAGAGGTAGACTATTTTCTGTTTCTCTAATCTATTTATGATCTCATTCTTTATGCCTAAATCATGGACCCATTTTGATCTTATCTTGGTATATGGTGTTAAGTGTGAATCCATATCTAATTTCTGCCATACTAATTTCCATTTTCCCAACAGTTTTTTTCAAATAGTGAATTTTTATCCCAAATGTTGGTATCTTTAGGTTTGTCAAACACTAAATTGCTATAGATATACCCTTTTTTGTCTTTTGTACCTAATCTGTTTCACTGATTGAGTGGTCTATTTCTTAGCCAATACCAAATGGTTTTGGTGACTGCTGCTATATAATATAACTTTAGATCAGGTACACTTAGACCACCTTCCTCTGACTTTTTTTTTCATTAGTCCCCTTGCAATTCTCGACCTTTTATTCTTCCATATGAATTTTGTTATTTTTTCTAGGTCATTAAAATAGTTTCTTGGGAGTCTGATTGGTACAGCACTAAATAAATAGATTACTTTGGGCAGTATTGTCATCTTTATTATATTCGCTCGACCTACCCACAAACACTGAATGTCTTTCCAATTATTTAAATCTGACTTTATTTAAAAATTAAATGTTTTATTAAATGCTTAATATTGAAAATTAATAGAAGTTCATTCTTTTCTAAAAGTATTACTTTTTAAAAAATGACAAAAAAAAAAGGAATACGATAAATATTGGAGGAGCTGTTGGAAAACAGGCACACTAATATCTGTTTTTGAGGGAATTGAATTGTCCAACCATTCTGGAAAGTAATTTGGAAATAAGCTCTCGAAGTCACTAAATTGTATATCCCTTAAGCCTGTGGTACTACAACTAGTCTATCCCAAAAAGATAAAAAAAAGAGGAGGAGGAGGAGAAGCAAAAAATTGGAGCCTGAGGGGGTATTTGTTGGGAAATGGATAAATAAATTATGGTATGTAAATGTAATCAAATTTTATTATATCATAAGAAATAAGAAAATGGAATATTTGAGAGACAATTGAGATGAACATATGCAGAGCAAAGTAAACAGAATCAGAAGAATAACAATATTATAAAGAAAAAAGCAAACTCTGATGGAATGAGAAACCATATCTCCAGAGGACCCAAGATGAAGCATGCTATCTATCTGTTGAGAGGTGATAGATTCAAAAAAGCAGAATGAGCTTTACATTTTGGGTCAGGATGAGTGGAGGAATTTGCTTCACTTGGTTATGCCTATTTTTAGCATTTCTTTTTTTTTTTTCTCTTTTTTTTTCTTCCTTCATATTTTCCTTCCCTCCCTTCTCCTTGCCTTTGTTCTTTCTTCCCTATATCTTTCTCTCACTTTCTCTTTTTCTTCCCCCTTTCTTCCTTTCTTGTTGAATGAGAGAAGATAGAAAGGAGAGATAATTGATGCCTGTTAATTGAAAGAATACATTTAAATTAAAAAAAAAAAAAAGAAAAGTTTTTCCCATTTTATATATGTAAATGGATGAGAAAAGCTGACAAGTCAAACAGGATTAATTGGTATGGGTAATTGGAAAATAGCAAGAACGACATGTGCAGGCCAAATGGGACAGTTGTGGGTCAAGGAGTAGATGTCCAAGTACAGCTGGATGATAAAAAGAACATTCATGATCTCATCCCTAAGAGAAGAAAGAAAAGAAAATGGAAAAGGGAAAGAGAAATGTGAGAGAAGGTTTTAACTTCTGGGCCAAGAGGAATGATTTGAAAGAGGTAAGGAAAAGGTATTAAAACTTCCAAGTTTCCTCTGGTTCCCCCATTTCCCTCCCAGGGTTAACTATACATATGGACAAAATAACCCATCTGTTACGATTTATTGGGTGCCTGATAGTGTCCTCTACTGGCTTGTTTACTCTCACATTATTAATTCAATTTTAAGAATCCTAAACACTTTTGGTTCAGTGGCTGCCATTAAAACTTAAGCACCTCTTGTAAGGGTTATATGACAACTAGCTGAGAGAAAGACCATGGAAATGTAAGACAGGCAGATACAAAACATAGACAAGATGTAGATTAAAAGAGGAAAAAACAATGTTGAAAGGGGAGAGTAGGAATATCAGAGATATGACACATGAAGAGTGTGGTAACAGAAGAAAAGGCCTTTTAAAAGTTAAAAGGGTTTTATAATTGTAAAATGAAGGTATTTTATAGTGTGGAGCTAAATACTCAGTCTGGAAATAGTTTATACCCTTTTATTACATGGATACAAGCTATTTATAGATTAGTTAAATAAAAATATCTATACAAAATTTAGCATATACTAAGTCCAGATGAGTTTTCTAGAGAGACACAACTCTTAAAATGTTTTCTGTTTTGAATACTTTTTTTTTTTTTTTAAAGCGTTCCCCCACCCATCTAAATTCTCATAATTTTATCTAGGGTTTATGATGGAATGCTAGATCTGGAATGACCTTTTGGGATCACCCAACTTTCTTATTTTAACTAATGCACAATAAGAGTGAAATAACTTGAGTAAGTATGGATTCTTGTTCAGAACTCCAGGGCATATGAGATTTTTAGAAATAGTTGTGACATAAATAGGAGGGTAGAAGATCAGAGACAGCCTGCTCTTTAGCTCAAATGGATGGGCAGTTTCCTGTATGAGAACCAAAGACACAAAGTAAATAAAGTTCCTTTGCTATTGTTCTTTGGGCTATCTATAGAGCTTGCAGCTCAAGGTCATGGTCCCATTGAAACCATTCTAAATTGGATTTGGGGGTGAGGGAATGAAATGAAAGAAGATTGAGGCAGAAATGACAGTTGGGGATCATAGGCTAAAGAGAAGGAACCTTAGATAATTTAGTTCAATCCCCTCATTTTAAAGATGAGGAAACAGGCACAGAAAAGTTAAATGATTTGCCTAGGGTCACACAGCTAGTAAATGTCTGAGATGAGATTTGAATCCAGGACTTCTTGATTCTAAATCTAGTACCCTGTACACTCTAGAGATGGAAGGGACCTTAGAAGTCCTAGAGTATGACTCCTTCCTTTTATAGATAGTTAAACTCTGGAAACAGGAGGTCTTAGATTTAGATTCCACTGGGGGTCTTTACTTTGAGATGCTGCAAGGCATTTTGGATAAGGCACTGGACTTGGAGTCAGGAAGACTTTTATACTATGTGAACCTAGGCAATAACCTTTCTGGGTATTAATCTTTTCTCCCATAAAATAAGGATATTAGATTCCTGCTCTTAATCTATGATCATATGAAACAGACAATAATGTGAGAAGAGAAATGATTTGCCTGAGTAAGGATTTGAACCCTGACCCACAAACTTCAAATTCAGCATTCATTCCATAGCATTATAGCTACCTTCAGAGAAGGGAAAAGGAGATTTCCCTGTTTGGGAGGACCAAGAAGAAGATGAGATTGAGGACCATCCTGAGGCTTGATTTCAGACCAACCTTATTTGGAAAGCATACACTACTTGCCTACCTTCAGAGAATAATTGGGGTTTTGGAGGAATGTATTTGGTAAGAGTAGTAGGCCAGAGCTTGACCTATTCAAATTAAGTCTCCTATCAAATGAAATTCATTATTTTCCTCTTCTTCCTGATAGGAAAAAAAAAAACTTCTTAATAAATAACCAATTATTATTTTCCTAGCATTCATCAGTGTTGGGAAAATACTACCTGTCTTTAAGGGGAAAAATGATGACATAAGGGTGGCAGAGGCTAGTGAGAGGAAAAGTTAAAGGGAGTGAAGGGGAAAGGAAAAGAAGCTCTTTATGCCTTTGTTGTCCCTTAGGTCCTTAAAAGTATTCTCTGCCTTCTTGTCTCAATACATAAATGATCACATTTGCTCCTTTGGCTTTAGTTATTTATACCTTTGTTTCCATTATATTTTAAGGTCTGTAAGAGTACTCCTAGTTTCCTTTTTGTATGCTCTGAAGCCTCTATTTTCACCCCCAACCTTTCCCCATAGCTTCATTCCTATAAAAATATTTTTAAGTCTCTACCTAAATATCTCACTGGCACTTCATGCTCAACATATCCAAAATTGATTTCATCATTTTCCTTTGAAAATCTTTCTTTCTTCCTAACTTCTCTATTTCTTTTGAGGCATTTAACATTGTCCCAGCCACCCAGACTTATAACTTTTTTGACTCTTTTCCACTTCTTTGACTCTTTTCTACTCCTATATGCAATCAGTTGTCAAGTTATATAGATTCTTCTTCCAATATTTCTGCCATCTAACCTCCTTTCTTCTTCCCTTCTACAAATTAGGGGCTTAAGGCTTTATTTCTTTTTTCCTTAGAGAATTATTGTAATGTTACAGAAATAATTCTAAATTTGAAATTTAATCACTATTCTAATAGGTGATAAATGCAATAATCTATCCTTTCATATTGCTACATTTCATAATGCATGACTCTGATAATGTCTATCCTTTGCTCAAAAACATGTTCCAAAACTTTGATGTTATTATACTCTATTTCAGAATTGCCTTCAACATACCTTCATGAATGGATTCTTTCTCCCATCTATCTATTGAAACCTATCCCTCTTCACAATCAGTGAAAAGGAAATAAAATAAATTAGGAACATTTTCACCTCAGTTGTATGTTATTAAATCTGACAATCTAAATGAAATATTTACAAACATTTACAAACTATAAACAGATGAGAAATAGAGGACTTAACCACATCTTAGAAAAAGAAATTACGTAAGCTATATATGAAATCCCAAAAGAAAAAAAAATGGGGACAAGATGAATTTATAGTCAAATTTTATTAAACATTTAAAGAATAATGAATTTTATATTATTTGTCATATAGGATGACTTTCTAGGATGGAGAAGAATACATAGGATACTGTGGTAATATATGAAAAAGAAAATATCAATAAAAACTTATTTTAATACAATTCCAATACTTCATAAACTGTTTAGGGAAAAAATAGGAAAAGAAGCCCTACCAAATTACTTCTATAACATAAATATGGTCTGGATACTTAAACAAGGGAGAATCAAAATAAAGAAAAGAAATTTATAAACTAATATCCCTAATAATGATTTAAATTTTTAAACAAAATATTAGTAAAATGATTATAGCAACCCATCAAAAAATTGTATGCTATAACAAGACTGGATTTATACCAGATGTTTCAATGATATAGAAGAAAAGAAAGAAGAAAGGAAGCAAGCATTTATTTTAGTATCTGCTAAGAGCCAGATATTGTGCTAAGTACTTTTCAAATATTACTTCATTTGATTTTTACAACAACTCTAGGATACAAGTGCTATTATTACCACTATTTCATAGTTGTGGAAGCTAAATCAGACATGTTAAAGTAACTCCCAGAGTCACATTGTTAGAAAGTATTTGGACTTAGGTCTTCTTGGCTATAGGCCCAGAGCTCTAGCCACCTAGGAGGGTACCTAGCTCTCTCTAAAACTACAAACATAATTAGCTATATTAATAATGGAAACAACACACATTGTAAAATATCAATAGATGTAGAAAAAGCTTTTGATAAGACGTAACAATCAGTTCTGTTAATACTAAAGCATGGAAGTTAAATCAAGCTTTAATACAGTGAGTGGGATCTATCCAAAACCACATGTCTGAAGAATTTGAAATGTGGATAGGATAGAAACCTTTCCAATAAGATCAGGAGTAAAGTAAAGATATCCATTAGAAATGCTAGCTAGAATAATAAGACCAAAAAGAAAAGAAAAAAAAAAGAAATTGAGAGAATAAGAATAGGCAAAGAAGAAACAAAATTAACGTTTTTATAAGATAGTTTACTTAGCGAACCCTATAGAATCAACTAAAAAAAAACTAATTGAATCAAACAACTTCAGCAGTGTTACAGGATATTAAATAAGTCCATACAAATCATCAATATTTCTGTATAGTTCAGCAAGAAGAGGTAAAAATTCCACTTAAAGTAACTACAGATAGTATAAAATATTGAAAAATATATCTGCCATGATATACACAGCAATTATAAGCATATTTACAAAATATTATTTACACAAATAGAGACATAGCTAAATAATTAAGGAAATATTAATTGCCTATGAGCAGCCTTTAGTCAATATAATAAAAATGACAGTTTACCTGAATTAATTTATATATTCAATGTCAATCAAACTCCCTAAGGAATGGTTTATGGAGTTAGAAAGAAATAACAAAATTCATCTAGAAGAGCAAAAGGTTAAGAATTTCAAGGGAATTAATGAAAAAAAAAAGTTGGAGAGAAGGAGGATTAGTAATATTAAATCTCAGACTATATTACAAAGCACAATCAAACAATTTGGTACTGGATACAAAACAGATATTAGTGTATCAAATTAGATAAACAATATACAGAAGCAAATAAATAGAGTAACCTTTGATAAAACTGGAAAGCAATCTGGTAGAAACCAGGTATGGAATACCATTTCACACCATACACCAAGACAAGCTTCAAATGAATGTATGATTTAGACAGATAGTGACATCAAAATTAAGCTAGAGAAGCATTGAAGAAATTATCATCAGGTCTGTGAATAGGAGAAGAATACATAACCAACAAGGGATAAAGAGGTTCATAGGAGGTAAAATAGATTATTTTGATTGCATAAAATTTAGAAGTTTATGCAAAAGTAAACTTAATTAGTTAAAATTAGGAGAGGCTAGATTGGCCAAGATGATAGGAAAAGATAATGATAAATGTTGGAGGGAACATGGGAAAATGGGCACTAACTCATTGCTGGTGGAGTTGTGAACTGATCCAACCATTGTGGAGAACAATTTGAAACTGCTCAAAAGACTATAAAGCTTCATATTCTTTGGTCCAGCAATATCTCTACTGGATCTGTATCCTGAAGAGATTATAAAAAAGGGGAAAGGATCCACATATGTACAAATGTTTGTAGCAGCCCTTTTTGTAGTGGCAAGGAACTGGAAACTGAGTGGACGCCCATCAGTTGGGGAATGGCTGAATAAGTTATGGTATATGAGTATTATGAAATATTATTGTTTTATAAGAAATGATGAGCAGGATGATTTCAGAAAAACCTGGAAAGACTTACTGATGCTAAGTGAAGTAAGTAGAACCAAGAGAACAAAGTACACAACAACAATGAGATTATGTGATGATCAATTGTGATGGACTTGGTTCTTTTCGACAATGAGGTGATTCAAGACAATTTCAATAGACTTGGGATGGAAAGAACCATCTACATCCAAAGAGAGAACTATGGAGATTGAAAGTGGATCAAAGCATAGAATTTTCATCCTTTTTAGGTGATGGTAGTGGTGTATATTTGCTTATTATTTTTTTTTCTTTCTTGTGTTTTTTTCCCCTTTTGATCTAATTTTTCTTGTTCAGCATGATGAATATGGAAATATATTTAGAAGAATTGTACATGTTTAAAAAAATAAAATAAAATTAGGAGAGGAAAATTGGGGAAAAAATCTTTGCAGCAAGTTTCCTTGATAAAGATCTCTTTTCTAAGATATACATATAAAGGAACTGATTCAAAATTATGAGAAAAATAGTCATTCCTCAATTGATAAGTGATCAAAGGAAAGGAATAGTTTTCAGGGGAAGAAATTCAGTCTATCAGGAATAAAAATTTTTTAAATGCTCTAAATCACTTTCTTTTTTTTTTTTTTTTTTTTTTTTTTTTTTTTTTTTTTTTTTTTTTTAGGCTGGGGTGAAGTGACTTGCCCAGGGTCACACAGCTAGGAAGTGTTAAATGTCTGAGACCAGATTTGAACTCGGGTTCTCCTGAATTCAAAGCTGGTGCTCTATCCACTGTGCCACCTAACTGTCCCTCTTAATCACTTATAATTAAAGAAATGAAAATTTAAAATCTGGGATACCATTGTATACACATCATTTTGGCAAAGGTGCATAAAAAAGGAAAATGACAAATAGTGGAGGTCTGAAGAAAAACCAGTACATTAATTCACTATTGGTAAAATTGTTGAGCTAGTCTAATCATTTTAAAAAGCAATGCATAACTATGTTCAAGAAGCTATCAAACTCTGCATACCATTTGACTCAGTAATAACCAATACTAGATCTGTAGTTCTAACCCATGTCTACTATCTACATCTATGTATCTATACATATGTAAAAATGTATGTGTGTGCATATATATACATATATCTACACATATATACACATATATTAGCTCTTACAGTGATGTCAAAGAATTGGATTTGCGAATGGCTAAACAAGTTGTGGTATCTAAATATGATGGAATATTCTTGGGCTATAAGAAACTATAAAAGTAATTATTTCAAAGAAATTTGGGAAGATTTGTATGAATTTATACAAAGTGAGGTGAGTAGTACCCAGAAAACAAGTTATACAATAACAACATTAGAAAAACAAAAAGTTTTGAAAGACTTAGTTACTGATAAGCAGAATGACCAACCATAATTTCAGAAGACACATGATGAAACTTGCAATCTACTTGCAAATAGAGAGGTGATGAACTCAGAGTGCAGATTGAGGCTTATGGTTTTAATTTGGGGCTTTCCTCCCTTGGCCAATATGGGGATTTTATTCTGCTTGTTTATACATGTTTCTAAGAGATTTTATTTTTTCTTGCTTTTTCATTGGAAGTGCTGGTGATGGTGGGAGGGAGGGAGAGAATTTAGACATGAAAAATCAAATATAATTAAATAAAAAAGAAATTCGTTCTTTCCTCCCTCCCTTCCTTCCTTCCCTCCTCTTCCCACTTTCCCTCCTTCCCTTCCTTTTTTTCACTCTTCCCTCCTCCCTCCCTTCCTCCCTCTCTTCCTTCTTCCCTCCCTTACTCCCTTCTTTCCTCCCTTTTTAACTCCCTCCCTCTTTTCTTCCTTTTTTCCTTTCTTCCCTCCTTCCTTCCTTCCTCCCTTCCTTCTGATGAGAGTTAGGTAAGGGGGTACCTAGATGAAATTAGGATTAATTGAGGTCTAGTGGCAGGTTCGGGGTACAGGGAATCAAATAGAGTTCTCCTGCAACCCCTTTGGATTCGGTGCAAGGATACAGAGTTAAATGAGGTCTAGTAATGGTGCAAGAGTCCCCTGTAAAGGAATTTACAGACCTGAAAACCTAAATTAATAAAAGAGGTTTATTTGCGGTTTGGAAGTAAGAGTAAAGGTAGAAAGATGCCAGGGCCAGGCTGGCGCTTGGTGGATAGGAACCCAAACATGACCAGTGGAAGAATGCCATGTTTGGGGCTCCTGCAAAGAGCAGGCTCCAGGGTTCCCCTTTTTAAAATGGGGGCTTTTGGTAATCTTGAAGGTGGTGGAGTCCCAGGCTCCTGGCTGGTTTGGCCAGGATTAGAATTGAATAGAATTCAATGGGTTTTTAGATAAAGAAATGTTTGTGCTGGGGGTGGGGGTTGGGAAAACCTGAGCAGATCATTAGAGTGGGGGCTGGAACAGCCCAAGTTAGCTCAGATCCAGTGGGGGCTGAGAAAGCCCAGATATCTCCCATTGGGATTCATGGGGTCTGGGAATTAGAAAGGAATCTTTAACCCACATCACTTCCTTCTTCCCTTTCTTCCTTTCTCTCTTCCTTCCTTCCTTATTTACTAAGATCTTTCATTTTCTATCTTTGACAGAGATTTCCCTTTACCAGGTAAAAATTATCTCAAATTTCTCATAGCACCTTCACTGAATCTTTCCTTTGTATATATCTTATCAGTCCCTGTTATTAGTTATGTATATGCCTTGACACCTCAATTGTATTTTAAGCTTGTTTAGAGAAGAGTATTCTATCTTTGCATAGACTCTGAACTTGATAAAATTTATTAAATTGATTCAAGGAAGGAGAAGGGAAGCAGAATGGAAGAAGAGGGAAAGTGAAGGGAAGAAATGGAAGTGGGAAAATAGGAAAAGAGAATTGTAGAGATAAGAAAGAAAAATGAGAAGAGAAAGGGGTTGAATGTATAAAAACAGATGCTGTTGGGCCAAGAAAGGCGCTACTTACCCTTGCCCACAAAGAGTCATGTATCTATTGATTCTTTAGGGAAGATCCCATTTTAGTCCCGGGCAAGTCTTTTCTGTAAAGGGAGAGGTTAGATTCTTTTCTAGCTGTCTGTGGCTCTTTATGTCCCCTTGATCTTACTTTTGGCTCATGTCTAAATTCTTCCAAAAGGTAATAGAAAGGTTCAGGTATAGGACAGCTATTCTTATCCACACAAAAGAAATACTTAATGGCAAAAGAAATGATAATATAATGCTAATGATTAATAATTAACATTTATGTAGAACTAGCCACTGTGCTGAGTCCTTAAAAGACAAAAAGGCTAATAAGTACTCATTGACAAAGTTTTAAAGAATAAAACTGTTAGCCATAATACTTATTTTGCTTTCCCAGGAAGCTGTTACTTAAAATATGGGACGTTTTGTGGGTTATTTCACCTTATCTTACCTCTCTACTATTCAAACATATCCCTCAAAGTTCATGACTTTTAACAAGTTAGGCTAGATCTTCTGTCTGCAATTATTCTATGGCATCTTCCAGTGGTAGCTAATGTCAATTAAGGGATCTTATTTTCCTAATTTCTCCAAATTCCTAATCTCTCTAAGTTACAAAGTTGCCTTCAAGCTTAATAATGCTAGTCCTAGAAACATCTTTGGCCACTCATGCTTGGGAATAGAAACAAAAAAGAGGCATCCAGAGCTGTGAAATACTGACTTAGGCTTACCTGGATGAGGTTGCCATGTGTGGAGCTACCATAGGTACTAAAGAGATGTAGTCGGAGAGGAAGATGATTCTCACCTACTTTAAGGGAATTCTCAAAAACAGAGTATTAAATCACTTTTTGGAGAGAAGCAGATCTAGATCTATGGAGATTAAGGGCACTAAAGTAGAGTCCTTCCTATTTGTTCTTCTAAGGCTTGTTTGAAAGAACAGCCAAACCAGAGAAAAGGATCCAGGAGCCTAGGGAAGGGCTGGGAAGGAGCAACTCACAGCAGAGTTAGGATGAAAGGAAAGATAAACTCTGGCAATCCTGCAGAAAAGTATATTTCAGGGAGAAAAAAATGCAGTTTAAAGAATGAAAGAATTCTAAATAACAAAAAAGGAAAATCCAGTTTTAGGGGAAGAAAAATCTATAAATGAGCAAAGTAGCCCCTTAAAAGCACAAGTTGCTTGTCAGGGGTCAAGAGATGTATCCAAACTAATTCTAATCCGAGGAGGGTTTAGTCAAATAGAATAGGTTTTTGGTAGTCATTTCTCTTGTGGTACAAAAGTATTAATGTAGTAGAGAATTGATATGAGAATCCCCTCTTGTTGGAGATCCAAGTCCAACATGAAAGAATTCATGAACTCAAAAAGTCTGAATGGCAAAAGGGATCTTTATTGGCACTGAGAAGCCAGCTTTGCTAGGAAAGAAGACTCCTCAGTGGCAAGGTTCTGTTAGATAGATAACAAGGTTATCAATGAAAAGAGAATGTCTTCACAGGGG
The DNA here is from genome assembly GCF_048593235.1 of Sminthopsis crassicaudata. Taxonomy (NCBI): domain Eukaryota; kingdom Metazoa; phylum Chordata; class Mammalia; order Dasyuromorphia; family Dasyuridae; genus Sminthopsis; species Sminthopsis crassicaudata. Next base: position 367,446,953 of record NC_133617.1, read on the forward strand.
ATGAGTCCTGGCAGGCAGCTGTACCAAGAGGAGAGGCCCCTTGGCAAAGCATAATCCTATTTCAGACTTCTGCAGAGATTTGGAGTTCAGAATTGTCCTTATAGCAGTCTGAGTCTTGATTCCAGTTGAGAGTCAATGTCCCAGGCTTAGATACTTATCTTGAAGTTTCAAGCCACTCAAAAGGCCCAGATCAACTGAATAAAATCATTTTGAAGGCTTTTTTCCAGAGCCTGGAATTTCCTGAAGAGGATCAGCCTAACCCCAAAAGATCAATGGAGGGTGATTTGATCAAGATCGCCAATTGAATGAAGCCATTTAACTTGTCTGGGAACATATGCTTTTCCAGACTTTTCAGAATCTAAGACTCCAAATCTCCCTTTTTTTTACAGATCAAAGGGGACACAGTTTTAGAGTTCACCCCCATTACTTCCCCCCAAAAGTCAAGGGGGACAGTTTCAGGGTTCATCCCCATTAGTATGACCAGGTCATTTAGCTGATTTTGGTATGATGAGGTCCGGGGTATCCAGGTGGACACTAACAGAGAAAGCCTGAAGCACTGATAGGATTATAATACATAAGGTGAACCAAGTAGGAGAGAGCACTGATGATGCCAGTCTTAAGTGGCCTTTTGATCAAATGGACTTTTGATTGCAGTGCCACCCTAGGTGGAGTTGTCTGAAAACTCTATCTTTATTCTATCCAATCCAAAAGTCAAGTTATAATGTCAACTCCCCTCCCAAGATTATATTTCCCCTATAAAAGATCTACTAGTACTATAGATTCTGGCTAACTTTTTTTTTAGGGCTCACCTGCCTTGAAGTACTCCTACTTTATGGATTTTTTCCCTTGCTATTACTATTTTTAGGGTGCTTAATTTCTTTTAGGGTTAGCCCTCCAATCAATTGTGTAATCTCACTTTATGGCATCTTCCCTTTAATGGCATCTTCCTCCTGGTTAACTGTAATTTCCACTAGAAAACTTGTCTTTTTTCTTGTAAGATGATTTTAAAAAATACCCTTTCCTTAAAAAAATCCTTAAGGGTTTAGCCTGTTCTTAGCAGTGTAATAAAATCTTTACCCTTTGATTTGGAGGATATCTAAGCCTATACATTTCTTTGAGATGACTCGACACTAACCTGTAACCTCAATATATTTGATTTTTGATATACCCCATCACTTAATGGTTAGCCCCATCTTTTTGGTGGCCCTGGATGGGGATAGTCCCCTAAACTCAACATGCAAAAGCCAAAATTGATGAATGTGTGAGACAGGTAGCAAAGTCTTTAAAGACCTTATCATATTTCTTATTCCAGAGATCTTCTAAAAGATGTCAAAGAAGGAGACCAAATTTCTCCTTTCTGCTTATGGCTCTTGTCACCTTTAGATCCACTAATCCAATATCTTCAGTAGCCACTCATACTTTTCCAACATATTTCCAGATTGATAGAGATCATCTTAAAAAAACTAACACCTTCAGGTAGTTCATATATATTTTGAGTTGCTAAAAAATGGCAAAGAATCTAAGAACCAATTGGGAACACATACTCAAATTGCTAAAATTCTATTGGGCAGATTTCTGCCACAAAGAATCAAATTGCTTAACGAATGATACAAAAAATGGTTCTTTTATTAATGCTTCCACATACATCCCAACCTGCCAAGGCTTATTTCTTACCATCACCCTTGGTGAGGCCCACAGTCTGAGATTACACAGTTATACTGCCTACTAATAGCTTCTTCAGATGATCCTTTAGAGAGAGTGAATTTCTGTAACCACTATCTAAAAGCTTAAAAATCATAATGATGGATTACGAGTACATAACCTATTGGGTACACTCTGTGGTATCGTTGTCCATATCTGACTCCTTGTGACCCCATTTGGGGGTTTTCTAGGCAAAGATACTAGAGTGATTTGCCAGCTTCTTCTTCAACTTTTTTTTTTTTTTTTTAACAGACAAGGAAACTGAGACAAAAACAGGGTTAAGTGGACTTGCCCAGAGTCACACATCTATGAAGCCATATTTGAACTAGGTTTTCCTGACTCAAGGCCTGTCACTCTATTCTTAGTGCTACCTAGCTTTTCTATTGGATACTCCCTACATCCCTCTTTTTCAGTGAAAATACCCTGGCCCTATCCCTAATATCTCTTCAGATGATCCTGTTGTTCCTCAGGCACTGAGAAGTCTCCAAAAGGCTTCCCTGAGATGCAGAATTCATGTTTCCTTAGTGTCCCTAACCCATATTACCTTCTATCCTCCCTTGATGATTTACACAAGAATTGTAGCTTTTTAGTGTGCTCAGGTACTGAAGTCCAGCTCACTATCTGCTGTATTCATTACTACTTTGTATTTTTAAAAATACTGAAATATTTTGTTTTTATTTTGCTTTCATTTCCAAATATATTTCTCTTCCTCCCCTGTGCACAGAGCAATTACTGCCAAGCTGCACAAAACAGCTTTTCCAAACTTTCTAGAGAGGAAGAGAGAGAGAGAGACAGAGACACACACAGAGAAAAGATACACACAGAGACAAAGAGACAGACAAAGAGACAGGGAGACAGAAAGTGACAGATAAAGAGAGGGATAGAGGAGGGACAAAGAGAGAAAAAAAGGAAAGGGGGGAAGGAGAGAGAGGAAACAAAGAGGGAAGGAAGGAGGGTGAGAGTGAAAGCATGAAAGGAAAAGAAGAAAAGAGAGAGACAGACCTTTGCTTCAGGAAGAGTACTTTGATAGTTAAATGGAAGGACTGGAATGAAGAGACATGAGACAGGAAGCCCAGTTGTAAGAAACAATTCTACTGGACTCCGGAAGGGTGAAGTTAAAAGTCCATTTTATTACTCAACTGTAACAATGGGTATCCTATAGAAGAGGCACACTTGGAATCAACAGACGCTTCCAACAATTGTACCTTTGACTTTGCTCTCTCTAGCAACCATTTAACTCTTGACATAAAACTGGAGACTTTTCCTTCTCTTGGGAGGTAGCTAGGAACTGTAAATGTCCTTTGCTTTTTATGCCACTGAATTGACAATAAAATCCCTAATTCTCTATTGACTGGGTACTATAGAGATCACAGCCTAATCTTCCCACCCCTAATTACATCTCATAACCTGTTTATTATTCTAATTTATGGCTTCCCTCCATAAGTTTTGTAACCTTTAATTTTTAATTTCATTTCTCTGATTTAAGCTTAGTTTTTCTGCATTTCTCTAATTTAAATTTTATAATTGTGTAGAAACTAAACCCTCATCCAGTCTTCACAGTCAGCAGGCTTTTGCAATAGTCAGTCTGATGGACACTTGGAAAACTAGTATCAAAACTAATACAATAGTGGATAGTCATTATGGCATAGGAAATAGAAAGCCAAAAGATTTTGGTTCAATTTCCACTTCTGACAGAAATGATAGAGCTCTGGGTCAGTCCCTTAACCTCTCAGTACCCCAAGCTCTTTAAGACCAAAGGTTAAAGAGCAGGCGCCAAATGAATCATTCGGGGGATGGGGCTAGATGAATCAGAGTGTCGGCCCTGGAGGCAGGAGGCTTGAGTTCAAATACAGACTCAGACACTTCCTAGCTATGGGACCCTAGACAAGTCACTTAACCCCAATTGCCTCACTACCCCCCCTCCATAAACAACAACAACAACAACACAACAAACCCAAACAAAAAACAACACCAAAAACCATAAAAAACAAACAAAACAAACAAAAAAACATAATAAATAATTTATAAGGATGTAGTTTGTGGACCATATACAGAATACCAAGTCATCATATACAACTTTCATGGGTCATCCTGTAGGCTTTGTGCTTCCAACAATAATTGCATCTTTGACTCTGCTCTCTCTAGCAACCATTAAAATCTCAACACAAAACCGGATATTTTTCCTTCTCTTGGGAGGTAGCTAAGAACTTTATATAAATGTCCTCTGATTTTTATGTCATCAAATTGAAATAAAATCCCAATTTTTGCCAGAAGCTTTAAATACTTATTGCTAATGCCTTCCCTCTGAGATTATTTCCAATTTACCTTAATATATATGCCATATATTTATAGTAGTTTGCACTTCATACTCCTTTCCTTCCATTAGAATATGAGCTCTTTTTTTTATTTAAAATGTCCTGGCACAGAGTAAACACCTAGTTGAAGCATCTGGAATATCACAGCAGATAGAGGGTTATGTTTGGAGTCAGGAAAACTTGAGTTCAAATTTAGCCTCAGACACTTATAAGCTATGTAACACTTAGAAACATCACTTAAATTCTATTTGCCTCAGTTTCCTTAATTGTAAAACTGGGAATTATAATAGCAACTACCTCACTGAGTTTTTGTAAAGAATAAATGAGATAATATTTGTAAAGCATATTAGTATAATACTTGATATGCAATAAATGTGGATTCACTTACAATTCCCTCTTTCTCTTAATAAATATTTGTTGACTGTGAACATTATAGTACAGTGACCTCAAGACATTTAAGAATCAATCTAAGGAAAAAATTAAAACTCATTCCCCAATATATAAATTATCAAAAGGATATAAATAGGCAGTTATCAAAGGAATAAATCCAAGACATGAAAAGTATCTGAATCACTAATAATTAGAAAAATAAAAACTTTTTCATCAAAAAATTTTTCATTAAATTGACAAAGGTGACAAAAAGGAAAATGACAAATATTGGAGAGACTTAAAAAAAAAAAAAACCAAGCACATTAATGTATTATTGGTGGAGCAAGCAAACAAAAACAAAAAAAGGTGAAAATACTGTGTTTGATCCTCATTCAGTCCTGGCAGTCCTTTTTCCGGATGCAGATGGCTCTCTCATCACAAGTCTATAGGAACTGGTCTGAATCACCTCATTGTTGAAAAGGGCTACATCCATCAGAATTGAGTGTTGCACAATTTTGTTGTTGCCATGTACATATTCTCTTGGTTCTACTCACTTCACTTACCATAACATTCATATACTATAATTTATTCAGTTTCTAGTTTCTTGCCACTACGAAAAGGGCTGACACAAATATTTTTGCACATATGGGTCCTTGAAAGTTATTATTATTATTATTATTATTTATTATTATTATTATTATTATTATTATTTTGGCTAAGGCAATTGGAGTTAAGTGACTTGCCCAGGGTCACACAGCCAGGAAGTGTTAAATGTCTGAGGTCAAATTTGAACTCAGGTCCTCTTGACTTCAGGGTTGGTGCTCTATCCACTGCTCCACCAGCTGCCCCACATTTTGCCTTTCTTGGAACTAACACAGGCACATTAGTGTGAATCCACGGAGATACCTTCAGCTAAGCTACCTCTTGATGTCTATTAACAAACATAACTTTCGAACCACTCTTAGACAGAATAGAATCCTACCCAGACATCAACATTTCATTTCTTCACTCTCCAGGCGCACAGTGAACAAAATAAATGATCTCAGCATATTTTGCTATTCTCTTTTCATGCCATCACATATCTAGCATATAGCCTATCATTTGCCACCTGTATTCACTCATTAAAGCCTTGTTGACTTCTTGACTAAATATGCCACATCCCTTCTTTCTCATTTTCATTGCCCCTTCTCTAGTTCGGATCCCTAGCATAATTCCTTTTTATTTTTCTTTTTAAAAATTATTTCCCTATTCCCCAGACTGGAAATGCATTAGCCAGTCACAGGCTCAGTAGCACTGATGCTTGTCACAGAAGCTTTGACCTGGTTTATCCCTCCTTCGACTTCCTGGGTTTTTTTTCCACTCCTCAGTTCCCGGGGCTTCACAGTATTGGTTCTGAACTTAGTGTGGATACATGCTTGGATACTGCAACTCAGAACTCTAAACTATCCATTATCAGCCTTCTTAGTAGTAGGGGTTGCAGTCAGGTACTACCAGACCTGTCTTTTTAAAAAAAAAAAACCATTTTCTTAAGGAATTTTCATTTGTAGAAGACAGTAGAAAAAAGAAAAGTCTATTAAAAGAGTTAGAGAAGTAGTGGAAAGTAGGTTGTAGAGTCAAGACTGAGAGGAGGGGAGGGGAGGGGAAGGCAAAGGGGAGGAGAGGAGAGGGGAGGAGAGGGAGATGTTAGGAGGGGAGGAGGAGAGAATGAGAGAGAAATTGGGAAAACATTGCTATATTTGAGATAGCTTCCTCGAACCCTGGATAGAGCACTGCACTTCCTAGGCAGGAAGATCTGAATTTAGACCCAGCTTCAGATACTAGCTGTGTGAACCTGGGCAAGTCACTTAGCATCTATTTCCCCAACTGTAAAAGTTGGATAACAGCACCTACTTCACATTTTATACCAAATAAGATAGTATTTGTAAAAGTAGTTAGCACCGTGCTTGGCATATAATTGATGCTATATGAATGTTTATTCCCTTCCCTCCTTTCAATTTGGTAATTAGGTCATTGGAGCCATCCACTTTAATTACATTTCAGGGATAATAATTTTGCTATATCAGGCCAGAAGCAGTGGGGTAAGGCATGAAGAAGTGTTGAAATCCAGATATGGAAAGATTTTACTTGTTGTAACTGGCTGATGGATTCTAAGTGTGGCAGTCACACTCTATACCTTCAATAGCACAGTTCTGTAGGCTGTGACTTTCTCTCTAGTAAATATAGTTCATGAGCTTAAGTGAAGCCTCTCTCAGGACATCCAGTGTACACCACAGATATAAAAACTTTCCTTACCCTATATGTAGGATATCTATCTATCTAATCTATATCTATATAGTATATATAGTACATTATACTTTCTATTCTAAAGGCTGGAACATTGAAACTTGAAGAAAAAGGAAATAGAAGGAAAAAAATGTGAGTGAAGGACTGGCTTAGGTCACTATCTGGGCAGACATCCTCCAGAATAGAGGGCAATGGGTATAGTGCTTGCTAACTTTCTGTGGACAATATAGCTTCAGGAATAAGAATTTCTGAAATTTTCCCCAGAATTAAATTCATACACTTAGAGATAAGCTTTCAAACAGAACTAGATTTCTACTAGGGGTTTGACGGAGTAACTGGAGAAGAGACCAGCTCTTTCCAAGAGTATATTCTAGCCTGTGTGGAAAACTAAGCCAAAACCCTGAGTGGTATTTAGTTTCTGGATAGACAGCTGGCCAGTCAGTTTCTACATAGTCACTAAAGAGACTTACTGCTTCAGTTTTGTTATCCAAGAGAGGAAACTAGCTGGTATCTGGCCCACTGTTTCTCCACAAGCTGTACTTTCTGCATCCACCCTATGGATGGGGACTTGTTGAGTTTGCTGCATTTAGTAGGGAGAGAATAAGACTTCCTTATGTCATAGCCTTGAGCCTTACAGAAATAAGTAAATGTATCTTTGGGGATTTCTCATGCTACCATTTCATTTGGGGCCCTGATCATATTTTCCTATGTAAATCTTGGTCATCTCTCTTCTCAAATGGGAGGCTGCTCAGGTTCAAGGTATTCTATGAATCTACATACACTCAAAACTGTAGCTGACAAATTCTCTGCCTCCACCAAGGTGGCTTAAATTTTAGTCAGCCAGAAGACCTAATTAGCAAAGGCATTCAATGAAATGGCATAGCAATAGAATATTTTCCCACATAAACCTGGGGCATATTTTCCCACAAAATATACTATAAGTAAGAAGAGTGGGAAAAAATAGGGATCATGTTCAGGGATGTGCAGAAGAAATACATGTGATCATGTAAAAGTAGTCATGCACATGTAGGAAATGTGGTAAAAATTTATGTGGAGGGAGCAACTCAAGATTTTGATTCTCAAAATCATTATTGACTTGCCAGGATGTTATTGAGTTAGTTCTGCTGGGCCTGTTTCCTTCTGGACACTTTTGTTTTCTGGCTCTGAACCTAGATATGGCATCATTTATCTACTCCTTTCTTAATTTTTCTTCTGGATTTTATCAACAATTCTCATGGGAGGGCCTAATTCCTGCCTAAAGATGTGTTCTGCCATCTTTTTTTAGATTAGTCCCAAGAGCTAGAAAAAATGGCACCTTCACACATGTAGTCATAAGACTAGAACACTCTTAGCTGCTTTATCTCTATAAAGAGAGGGACTTATCATCTTTCAGAGTATTCTTCTCCTGTGACTAAGCCATTTGCAATGTAGCATAATAATTGCTGTTGTTATTTTAGGATTTTCTTGGCAGAGATACTGGAGGGATTTGCCATTTCCTTCTCCAGCTCATTTTATAGATGAGGAAATTGAGGCAGACAGGGTTAATTGACTTGCTCAAAGTCACCAACTGGTAATGTCTGAGGTTGGATTTGAAAATTGAAAGATGGGTGCTTGGAGACAGTGCATCTGCTGTGCTGCCTAATCTACTATATACTAGTTTAGAGTATAAAATAATGGCCTCTCAGGTCCACTTGATTTCCTCTTCTTTTAATTTAGGGTAGATATCTTTTTAGATGTCAAAAATTGCTCTGAACTCCTAAGGAGGAAAACTTTCTAAAATCTAAGCAGAATTTTGTTTTCTTTCTCATTTTTTTCCTTTTTGATCTGATTTTTCTCGTGCAGCAAGATAATTGTATAAATATGTATACATTTATTGGATTTACCATATTTTAACATGTTTAAAATATATTGGATTACTTTCCATCTAGGGGAAGGGGTAGAGGGAAGGAGGGGAAAATTTGGAACATGAGGTTTTTCAATGTTGAAAAAGTATCCATGCATATGTTTTGAAAATAAAAATCTTTAATTAAAAAAAGGAAAAAAAATAAAGTCTAAGCAGTTTGATTTCTCTGTCTAATGGTATTTTATATACTCTCCCTCAAACTAACACACATACATGTATGTGTATGTATATACATGTACACACACATATAGATATCGATATATACATACATACGTAATAACAATTACAGTGTCCCTCCCTCTTTACCCCCAAGACCAGCTGTGTTATATTTACCTCTCTCCAAGGGGCTTTCTCTTGCGAAGCTGGAGATTCTAGCCTTTGCCATTGACTCAAGACTCCATTGATTGCATTCCTTAATTATAGGTGTAGATATAGAGCAGTAGATCTATTTAACCTTTACCAGTCAGAGTACTTTTTATAAAAGAATATTTAAAGATATAATAACAAAAAGGAGGGGATACAAATATCCCCTCCCCCAATACCTGTAAGGGGCACAATCTCCCCCCCCCCCATACCTATTCTGACTGGGTAGAAAAGGGTGATTATCTTCAGAGCTTACCTCAGTTCCACAGCCTCATCGAGTTCCAAGTTCAAAGTCCCCTTGGGCTTGAGACCCAGCACATGAGCTTCTCAGGGATTCCTGGTTGGTCTGGCAACAACCTCTGCCCTAGAATCCTGTCTCTGAGGTCTCCACTACCAGTGCCTAGAATTGAAAGGAATAAACAAAGCAGACTCAGCCCCCAAATCTGATTCTTAGGGCCACAAGCTGAAAAAAGGGAAAGGGGGAAGTATCTCCTTCCCTCACCCAACTTAGCTTAAGGCCTCTAATGCTGAAGAGAGAGAAACAAAGAGACACAGAGACAGAGAGACAGAAGGACAGATACACACACACACACAGAGAGAAAGAGACAGAGAGATAGATAGAGACAGACAGAATTAGAGACAGAAACAGAGAGATAAAGACAGACAGACAGACAGAGACAAACAGAGAGACAGAGAGAAAGAGACTGAGATTGCCTAATACTAATGGTTTTAAAGACAAAGCCTGTTCTGGCTACCAGCCAGTGACAAATAGCTCCCATCTGTGTGACAGGGGAGTACAGAATGTCTTCTTTCCTTTGCCATCTCTTCCTTACATGGGTATCTCCATCTTAGGTGATCTGGACATATACAAATCCAGTTATAATAGATAGATAGAAAGATGTATATAGTTAAATCCTGATATTTTGGGGTTTTGTGGCAAAATCCACTTTTTTAGAGAGATGAGTAATGAAATGTCAGATTATATTGCAGTGTTTATGGATAAACAGGTAAATTGGGAAAAGAGACAACATTTTCTTGGGACTTAGATAATAGCTAATATTTATATAGTATCTCATACCAACTCAGTGAGGGAGATGCTATTAATATCCTCATTTTGCAGATGAGAAAAGTGAGGTAAATAGAGGTTAAATGACTTGCTTAGGGTCATACAGCTAACATGTGCCAGGATAGATTTAAATTCAGTTTCCTGATTCCTGTCCCAGCACACTATCTCCTATATCATATTAGCCTGGAATCTCTTCTTCAGGAAGACTGTGGAGCTAGATTCTCTACATATCTCTCTTGTCTACCACAGCCCAGTCCTCCCTTTGTTACATGTTTGTTGCAATCTCTCTAATTCATAGGGTAAGAAACTCTTCTTCATGTTTGATATAGTTTCTCTCTTTTATACAAAGTGATTTGCAGTGTGACAGTCTTCTACATAATGACTTTGATAGATTCAAGTAAACCAATAAAACCTGTTCACACTTAGTGCTGATTACTTAATTTGATTAAAAACATTTTTTTTGCCCTTGGTCAAGGTATCAAAGCAAAATTGGGGAGATTTTGACCCCTTCCCCACAATAGAACAGAGAGAAAGCTAATAAGAATCTATAGACATTTAGCCTGATTTTGAATTAATTTCTTCCTATTGACAGAATCAGTATCTCTGCCCTAATATGGGCCAGAAAGCCCCTTCTAACTTCCATTCTTTCCTGCTTTCCTCTTAGATTATTTCAGAGGCTGTTTCCCCACAAACCACAGGGTTCTCTAGGTTTATGGCACTATCATTTCCCTAAGACCTCGAGAATCTTTCCATGAAAATGAAAATTATCAAGCATGAAAACTCAGATGGGAGTGCAAGTCAATGTCTTCATGCTTTTCAATTCCTATCTATATCTTCCTCCTGGAACATGTTTTTGTCCCTATTTAATTTTTGAGCTTGGTAATAAATCTCCCCTTGCTTAGCTACCCCACACCTACACTATTGTAATAGCCTATGAATTGGTTTGCCTGCCATTGATCTTTCTTTTTTAAAGAACAATTTTTTTTTCACTCAGTTGCCAAATTAACGTTCCTACCATCAAATCTGACCATTCCTTTTCCCTGCTCAAGAACTTTGATGAGTTAGTCACTCCTTATTCCACTTTTTTCAACTTATCTTCAGGCTATTCCATTCCTGTCCAAATTGTCCCTCAAGTCTTTGGGAGCCGAAAGGAATGGTGGACAGTGAAATATTGGGTGCTTTTCTATTGGTCTATTGATAGTACATGCTTATCCTAGCGCATGGATACTAACTTTCCCTACTCAGTTGGTCACTTAGTCTTTTGGTTTCCATCTCTAAGAATCTGTTTACACTGTTTTTTGGATGTGGTTCCTTATTGGTAACATCATTTGATCTGTCACATACAACATGCATCTCTCCATGGCTATTTGGGTGAGTTGCATCTTTACTTCTTTTATGGCTATAATATTTGATAATACATAACCATATAGCATCACTGGAAAATATTTATGTTAAAAGATAGGCCTTTGTTTCAGAAAGAATCTTGGTATAATTAAAGGCCAAGTTCAATTTTCCAAAGACAATTCAGCCAATTCATTTCCTTCTATTCAATTTAATGCGTGTGTATTGACTGACTAACTCTTTGAGCTATTTATGCATTGTCTGGGCAATAGGCATGCTTCATCCATTTTTTTGCCCTGTGAGGGTAGTAGTTAAAACTTTTTAAGGGGCAGCTAGGTGATGCAGTGGATAGAGCACCAGCCCTGAAGTCAAAAGGACCTGAGTTTAAAATCTGTCCTCAGATGCTTAACACCTCTTGGCTGTGTAACCCTGGGCAAGTCACTTAACCCCAATTGCATTAAGGGAAAAAAAAAACTCTTTAGAGTGATTTAGGAGATTCTACAATATTCTGGAACTTGATGCAACAAACATCTACTCACAGAACATATAGAGGGTCTCCTCCCCCTCTGCAGGAAGTCCCTCTTTTATTTGGACTTTGTGCTGGACATCTTTATGGTAATGTCAAACACCTTTGGCAAGTATCAGTTTCCTTGTTTTATGCATCACTTGATATGAATAATTTGAGAATCAGAAGAACAAAGTTATCTCTCATCAAATTTTTCATGGGTTCTTTTAATAGTGTCTTGCTCGAGGTCTTACAGTTAGCATGTTTGGAGGCAGACTTGAACCTAGGTATTCCTAAACTTAAGTCTAGCCCTGTATTTCCTACATAATGCAGGCACTCTTTTTTCAAGTCTGGCTTTCAGAATTCTAATCTTCCTTAGGGCTGGCTTAGTTTTTTCCCCTTTTCCTACTACTTACTAAGGCATTTTTCTCCTTACATGTTCTTAGGATTCTTATCTTATTCCTCTTTTTCATCATTCCCTATCTAGCTCTACTTAGTTGGGTTCATTAAGTATTCCTCAATCTTGCCTTCAACTCTAATATGAGTGACTAGAGTGCAGGGACTGTTCTGTATCAATCTGTTTTTGTCTTAGTCAATTTACACATTTTATTCCCCCCCACTTAATAGTATTTTATTTTTTCCAATTACACGTAAAGATAATTTTCAACATTTGCTTTTATAAGATTTTGATTTCCATTTTTTCCCTCCCTCCCTCCTTCCATTCTCCTTCCCCAAGATGCCAAGCAATCTGATATTGTTTATACATGTACAATCATATTAAATATTTCCACATTAGTCATGTTGCGAAAGAAGAAACAGAACTAAGTAGAAAAACCAATAGAAGGGAAAAAATGAAAATAGTATGCTTTAATCTGCTTTCAGACTCCATAGTTCTTTCTCTGAATGTGAACAGTATTTTCCATCATGAATCTTTTAGAACTATCTTAGATCACTGTATTGTTGAAAAGAGCTAAGCCTATCATAGATGATCATCACACAATGTTGCTGTTAATAGGTACCATGGTCTCCTGGTTCTGCTCATTTTACTCAGCATCAGTTCAAGTAAGTCTTTCCATGATTTTTCTGAAATTAGCCTGATCATCATTATATTCATATGCCACAATTTGTTCAGTTATTTCCCACTTGATGGGCATCCTCTTGATTACCAATTCTTTGCCTCTACAAAAATAGCTTCTATAAATGTTTTTGTACATAACATAGATTTATTCAGTGCCTATTATATGATAGGTGAAGCACTAACTGCTGGGGATACAAGGGCAACAGTGAAATAATTTCTTCCTTCAAAGAGGTTACATTCTATTGAAAGCAGGGAGATAACCAGTATGTATACATAATTATATACAAAATATCTACAAAATAGACCAAGTAGTTTTAGGGATGGTACTAACTGCTGGGAGATTCAGGAAAGACTAGAACTGTGGCTTATCTAAAGTGATATTTAATGAATATTTATTAAATCAAATAGAATTTTTAAAAAATTCCATAAATTCATTCAGTTTGATACCAATTCCACAAATACTAGGTGAGACACAGGATTCTAGATACTGACTTATGATGGAGAGAATGCTGGCTTAGAATAAAACATCTTGAATTTATGTCCTGGCTCTTTGATTAACAGTCTCTCTGACCTATCACAAATCTTTCAGTCTTTCTAACTCCAATTTCCTTGTTTGTAAAATTGGGGCAACAATACTTGCATGACTTCTTTTATAGGTCTTCTGTAAAGACTAGATTAGATAGCAAGTGTAAAGCCCGTTGTAAACAGTAAAATATAATAAATAACCCAGCTATTGTTGTTGTTGTTTCTTTCTTTTTCTCTTTTTCATTGGCATTAGATAGAAATTGACTTGGGACAAGTAATGTAAAATTAGTGGTTGTGAGTATTGCTGTGGAATGCTTAGTTGGCAAACAAAATTCTTCATTGCTCTTTCTTTTTACGTACATTGTCTCTAAAGATGTAATCAGTTATGCCTGTTATTACTAGTAATTTTTTAAAAACCTAAGTCCCTTCTTTTATTTCTCTATTGAGTTTAAATCAGATGAAAAGTTGGTAGCAAAATCATAATAGCTCAGACATCTCCCCCTTCCCTCAGTTAAGAAAATTCCTACTATTTAGACAGATATTTGATTCTTTACACTAATTTAAATTTAAATTTATCTTTGTTATAGGATAGGAGGGTAAGCTGGGAAAAGAGCACACCATTTTGTTGGACCTGCCCTTACAAATGTTGGCTTCAGCCCTAGTCTTCTGCTCCTAGATGACTGTAGAAGGGGGAAGATGGCTCTTGTTTCAATTTTCCCCTTTTTTTTATTGCCTTGTCTCAATGTTTCTTTCCTTCTCAGCTTGTTAAGACCTGGCTGGGCCTAGAGCAGCTTACTTGGCTTATTCCTGCTGCTTAGTTCATGGGATCTTTCTTTTCTTCTTTTAGATTTTCTCAGAGAGTTTGTGTATTCTTTTAAGAATTTTAAAGCATGACTTAATTCCATTCAGTAATGGAATTAAGCTCAAAGACTAGAATACTTTCAAATTGTTCTAAGAGTTGAAAAGTAGATTGGTTGTCCCTCTAAACTACAAATCCAAGATGCTAACCACCTCTCAAAGCCCTATCACACTGTTATTGGTTTTTTAAAAAATAATAATAGTTTTTATTTACCAGATATATGCATGGGTAATTTTACAACATTGACAATTGCCAAACCTTTTGTTCTATTTTTTCCCCTCTTTCTCCCCCTTCCACCTCAGATGGCAGGTTGACCAATATGTGTTAAATATGTTAAAGTATAATTTAAATATAATGTATATATACATGTCTAAACAGTTGTTTTGCTGTAGAAAAAGAATCAGACTTTGAAATAGTATACAATTAGCCTGTGAAGGAAATCCAAAATGCAGGTGGACAAAAATAGAGGGATTGGGAATTCTATGTAGTGGTTCATAGTAAATCCAGAGTTCTTTCACTGGGTGTAGCTGGTTCAGTTCATTACTGCTCTGTTGGAACTAATTTGGTTCATCTCATTGTTGAAAATGGCCACATCCATCAGAATTGATCATCATATAGTATTGTTGTTGAAGTATACAATGATCTCCTGGTCCTGCTCATTTCACTCAGCATCAGTTCATGTAAATCTCTCCAGGCCTTTCTGAAATTATCCTGTTGGTCATTTCTTACAGAACAATAATATTTCATAATATTCATATATCACAATTTATTCAGCCATTCTCTAATTGATGGGCATCCACGTAGTTTCCAGTTTCTGGCCACTACAAAGGGGGCTGCCACAAACATTCTTGCACATACAGATCTCTTTCCCTTTTTTAAGATCTCTTTGGGATATAAGCCCAGTAGTAGCACTGTTATTGTTCTTTTATATTTAAAAGTTCTGTGGACTATTGCCCAAGTGGATAAAAATAACTGTTTTTCTGTAATTGAATTCAAGAAGTGAACTATAAATTCAACATCATCATCTTCATCTTCATCAGTAGTACTTCTCACATATTATCATGTATTCTTATTTTTTATTTTAACATACTCTGTCTCTTCAACTAGATATTAAACACCTTGAGGTCAGGAACTATGCCTTTTATTTTTATCCCCAATGGAAATATTGTACACATGATCTGAGTCTAATGAATGTTTGTTAAATATATATGAAACATGCACATATAATGTATGTTATAGACATTACATAATTTGTGGTATTATGCATATTATAGATTATATACACATAGAAAAAGCCATAACATGCATGTATATATATATAAAATATATGTGTATATATAATCTCTATATATCTGTGTCTATATTGTTCAGTCATTTTTCAGTCATTTCCGTGACCCCATTTGGTGACTCTATTTCTTGGCAAAGGTAACGGATTTGTTTGCTGCTATTTCCTTCTCTAACTCATTTTCCAGCTGAGAAAACTGAAAGAGTTAAGTTACTAGCCTGGGGTCACACAGTCAATTAAGTGTCTGAGGTTAGATTTGAACTCGTGGAAAGAAGTCTTTCTGATTCCAACCAGGTTGCTCTCAGAAAAACCTAGAAAGACTTCCATGAGCTGATACAAAGTGAAATATACTGTGTACAAAGGAGCAGCAATACTGTAGAGGATCAGCTCTGAATGACTTAGTTACTCTCAGTTAATACAATGATCTGAATAATACAGAATGATCAAAAGTTCTTAAGAACTTTTGATGAAAAATACTATCCATACCCAGAGAAAGAACTAGTGGTATCTGAATGCAGGATGGAAACAAATTTATCTTTTGCTTTTTGTGTGTGTGTGTGTGTGTGTGTGTGTGTGTGTGTGTGTGTGTGTGTGTGTCGTGTTTTATATTTTCTTTCACAACATGGAATTATGGAAACTGTTTTGCATAATATGTTTTGCATAACTACACATGTATCTCTATTGAATTGCTTTGCATTCTCAATGGGAGGGGGGAGAGTAGGAGAAGAAAGAAGGAAAAGAACATGGAACTCAGAGTTTTTAAAAATGAATATTAGGAATTGTTTTTACATGTAACTGGAGAAAAATAAAATACTAAACAGTAAAAAAATTATATAATAAATGTAATATGTTTCAAAGTTGTAAGTCAATAAGCAATTATTAACTGCTTATTATGAGCTAGGAATTTTGCTAGCCTGATTGTCTGTGGTCTGAACTTCCTTCTGTTTTATTCTAATCATTAAAAATTACAACAATAATTCTCTTTTCTTTCTTTTCTGTTTAGCAACAGGATTATTAGCCCTTCTCTATTATCATCATCCCATTCTCCACCTCAAGAACAAAACAAAACAAAAACAAAGCCAGAAATTGCTGAAAAAAATTTAGTTAAGCACGATGTCCATGTCTTTTTTTTCTGTGATAATAGCTTTTTATTTTTTTCAAAGAACATGCAAAGATAGTTTTCAACATTCATCTTTGCAAAACCTTGTGTTCCAAATTTTTCTCCCTCCCTCCTCACTTCCCTCCTCTTCTACACAGCAAGTAATCCAAAAGTGGTTAAACATGTGCAATTCTTCCCAATATATTTCCATATTTATTTTTCTGCACAAGAAAAATCAGATCAAGAAGGGAAAAAAATGAAAAAGAAAAAAACAAGAAAGGAAACAACAACAAAAAGAATGAAAATGCTATGTTATGATCCACCCTTAGTCCCCACGGTCCTCTCTCTGGGTGCAGATGGCTCTCTTCATCACAAGTCTATTAGAATTGGCCTGAATCACCTCATTGTTGAAAAGAATCAAATCCATCACACTTGATCATCACATAATCTTGCTGCTGTGTACAATGATCTCCTGGTTCTGCTCATTCACTCAGCATCAGTTCATGTAAGTCTCTCCAGGCCTTTCTGAAATCATCCTGATGATCATTTCTTACAGAACAATAATATTCCATGCTATTCATATATCACAATTTGTTTAGCCATTCTCCAATTGATGGGCATCCATTCAGTTTTCAGTTATTTGCCACTACAAAAAGAGCTGCCACAAACATTTTTGCACATGTGGATCCCTTTCCCTCCTTTATGATCTCTTTGGGATACAGGCCTAGTAGAAACATGGCTGGATCAAAGGGTATACAGTCTGATAGGCCTTTGGGCATAGCTCTAAATTGTTCTCCAAAATGGTTGTATCAGTTCACAATTCCACCAACAATGTATCAGTGTCCCAATTTTCCCACATCCCCTCCAACATTTGTTATTATCTTTTCCTTTCATCTTAGCCAATGGGAGAGGTATGAAGTGGTATCTCAGAATTGTCTTAATTTTCATTTTTCCAATCAATAGTGATCTAGAGCATTTTTTTTCATATGAATGTCCATATCTTAAAAAGCCTCTGTCCTTCTGACCCTTAAGTCCATCACCCCTTTTTAAGATAGTGGGTAGTTTCATTAGTTTCATTATTGGTCTTATGGAATTGTGATTGGTCATTGCATCAAATGGGATTCTTAACATATATATATATATATAGTTGTTTTTTTTTTTTTTTTTTTGCTAAGGCTGTTTGCTAAGGGGTTAAGTGACTTGCCCAGTGTCACACAGCTAGGAAGTGTTAAGTGTCTGGGAACAGATTTGAACTCGGGTCCTCCTGACTTCAGGGCTGGTGCTCTATCCACTGCACCACCCAGCTGTCCCTCAAAATTATTTTTGATGAGTCTTATCATTGTGCAAATGGTTCTGGTTCTGAAGAGTTTAGTTTGCATCAGTTCATACAGATTTCCCCAGATTTCTCTCTCTGAAGAGCATCCTTTTACTATTTCTTGTGGTGTAATAATCTTTCATTATATTAGTATTCTTAATTGATGATCACCCCCTCTTTTATCTCCAGTTTTTGTTTTTGAACTTATAATCTTCCTTTACTTTTACTGTCTTTGCGATATTAAGCCTAGAAAGACAAGTATAGTTCTTTGACTTTTTCTAGTGTAGTTCCAAATTATTTTCCAGAATGACTGGTCCTGATACACATATCTCAAAAAGTCCGTTTCTGTCTTTGGGAAGTCCCTCAAACAGTTATCACTTTCCTGTGTGTGTGTGTGTGTGTGTGTGTGTGTGTGTGTGTGTGTGTGTGTGTGCCTCAGAGTTTCAGTTTGTATTTCTTTACCCATTATTTGGAACTTTTTTTTTTTTTTTTTTCAGATGGTTGGTTGTTAATAGCTTGGATTTCTTCCTTTCAAAAATTGCCTATAATATCCTTTGACCACTGATCTTTTGGACAATGCTGTATTCTAGTATATTTCAGTCAATTTCCTATAGATTTGGGATACCATTCTTTTATCAGAGAAACTCGCAAAGATTGTTTTCTCGGGAACACTGTGAAACTGGGGAAGTTTATTCTCGGAGCTTTTCTTATTGTTCCATCTGACCTCATTAGAGCCCATTACTTTCATATTCTTACCCCCTGTCGCAAGAATACTTGATTTTTAAAAAAGGGGCTGAAAATTTATTCCCTCTAGGATATTATTCCCGTAATTTGCATTTTAAAAGGGCATTAAGTTTCGAATCCAAGAATGCATTTCTAACTCATTTTAGGAATGGGGAATATGAACTACAAGTTTGGTGTTTTGGAGAGAGGACCGTTTTTACACTTCTCACTGTACACCAGTACGAAATCCTGTAACGATTAATCAGGTGTTTATTCATAAAACATGCTCTTATTGTTTGTATATTATTTATAAATATAACTGGTTGGCTATGTAGAATTTCATGTGTGCGTGAAGGGACGGGGAGGACGGGGTCCCTGCTGGATGAAGTTATTGAATGGATCTCGGATCGATTGGGTAAATCAGGGAAGCCTTCAAGGAGGAGGTAAATTTTGTGTAGAGTTCAGAAGACAGGCGTAATTTTCCCTCGGAATCTAGAGCAAGTTACAGTGGAAAACACTAAGTAGGGAGAGAAGAGGACGAGGGTTGCTGAGATTAGCGCGCGACAGGCTCTGCAGCGGGAGGATCACTGAACTAAATCCAGAAGGGGGCGCTATGACGCTTTCACCGCCTCCCCTTTTGCTTCCTTCTTCCTTTCCTCCCCCAGCGGCCTCTGGTGCAGTAGTCGCTCTAGCTACCCGGAGGAATCTCGGTGGTTCCGGGCGGAAGTGAGGCGCGGAGCGGAGCGGAACGGCCTCTGGTGACATTTTCTCCGGGCGGCGCGGAGGAGAGAAGGGACCCGGCGGCGGCTGTGGCGGCGGTGCCGGTGTTATCGAGCCTCGGCCCCTGCCTCCTAGCTGCGCTGGGAGTCTGCGTCTGGAAGGAGGAATTGGTGGCGGGAGCTGCCGCTACTGGGGCCGAGAGGAGTGTCACAGCGGCGGGAGAGAGTCTCAGACCAGCTAGCCATTCAGTCCGTCTGGGCCCCGGGCCGGGAGAGCCAGGTAGCCGGGGACTGCGAGAGGAGCCACGGCAGAGCGCAGGTGAGCCGAGCGATCTCGGACCTGGGGCTTGACGGTCTAGCGGCTGGACAGAGGGCGGCGGGACCGGCCCCGGCGTAAGGCCGAGCGGCTCCGGTGGGAAGGGGACTGTGTCCGGGACAGGGGGCACCGGGGTATGTGTGTTGTGTATGGTGTGCGTGGCCGGCGTCGTTTATGTGTAGTGTGTGGGTGTTGTGTCTGAAATCCGTGTGTGTGTGGTATGTGTTGTGTGTGTGTGCATGCTCATGTGCGGGGTGCGTGTGCTGGGTGTGAGTGCCCGTGTGTGGGTGGTGTATATTCCCGGTGCCTGAGGCCATTGTGGTGCCCGGGAGAGGATGGACTAGGTCCGGAGGCAGTTAGTTGCAGGAGGGAAAAGTGCCCGGGGATGGAGGGAAGGTGTTTGTGTGTCTGTTTGTTTCCCATAACCGAGATGTTTTGCATAACTGGGGGCTGGAGGAGTCCCAGGTAGTGTGACATTCCGTTTCTATCCCACCACGTCTGGAGGTCTGAGAGGAAACTTGAGGTTCCTCAGCCCGGAAAGCCGCTCCTTTGGGTCTTGGAGCTCGGGGTCTGGACTCGCCACCCCCTCACTTTTCGTGAATTGAGGCACGTGCTTTTCCCCGGTTTTCTTCCCCCCCCCCTCCTTTTTTTTTTTTTTTTTGGAGGGGGGAGAAGGAGTCTGCACCATGGCGGGGGTGGGGGCGGGGGTGGACCTAGTCAAGTGGGAGGGTTTCTTTCCAATCTCTCCTTGAGGAAAATTTGGGTACCAGGAATTATTTCTCTTCCTTGTCTTGGGGTCACAGCCGCAGGAGCTCAGTTACACAGCCCTACTTTCTCCTGGGATTGGGGGCGGGGACAGGTCAGGCGTTTTCCGGCCACAGATGTCGGACACTCTCGTGGCCAGATTGGGACTTTTCACAGAAACCTGAATGGACTGAGGAGTAACTCATTCCAAGTTTCCCCCAGAGCCAGGTTTTTGCAGTGACTTGGTGCTTAGGTGCAGCTTACCAGTTTTCAGAAGGCAGTGGAAGCAGAGATCTAGAATGGAAGCCTTTTCCATACAATTTGAATTGTAGCCTCATCTTTTCTTCACAACATCTACTTCAGTTCAGTTGGAGCTATCCTCATTCTCAATATTGTCTTTGGGACTTTATCTCTGACTCTTGAGATTTCTGGGTAGATATCATGCTTTTGTTGCTCCGAAGTTCCTTTCATCCTGCATATACATAATGGTTATTTTGGAAGAGGATAGGGATTTGGGTTTTTTTCTGTGGAAGAAAAGGGAGGGTTAGAGAAGGAGAATAATGTATTCATGTATTTTCTCTCCCATGCCTTCATGAATCCTACTTATCTTTCATTAGGAAAAAAAATCGTGCCAATAACTTTTTATCAAGCTCTGGGCATTTAATTACAACTATATATAGCAGTTTTGCTCAGGTTATATTATTTTGTAATGTTATAGATATAGTGTAATAATTTAAAACAGCAATGTAAATCAACCTCCTACAGGGATAATTTTAAAGATGGAGGCTATTCATAATATGATGCTGTCTTGCTTCACCAATCTGAATTACTCCAGCAATCCAGGTTTGTTAAACCTATTAGGGTTTTAACAAGTATTTTTAATAGACCTACACTTAGTTGATAGTGTTACCTGGATACTAAATCCGAATCATATATGGTCAAAATGGTAATATGTATAGTTCAGGAAAACTTTAAATAAAATAAAAAATAATTTAGATTATATAGTTTTCTACATTACTTTGTTTCAAAACAGACTAGCCAAATTTTACACATTATCCCTATTAGAGAAATAAATATGTGCTCAACCTAATATCAGGACTTGTAATTTAATCAGCGAGGAGTTGCTTTCAGTTAAAATTCAATTCAGATAGATGCATGTATATATGAATAAAAAGCAATTTTTTAGGTGTTTACTATATGCTGGGCACTATGCTAAGTGCTGAGGATACAGATTTTTTTTTTTTTTTTTTAAGATAATATTTGTCCTCAAAGAGCTTCCATTTTAACAGCTCTTTCAGTAAGGGATAATAGTAATAAGTTTTGTTCTGCAGAGGTGGATAGATGGATAGAGGGTACACATTCAGTGGCTGATGGTTAGATGGTTAGATGGCTTGAGTGGATGGCTGAATAGGATGTGAAGCTAAATCATTGTTTGATGCTTAAGGCTAGCATGTAAATATAGTGGATTATTGGGCTAGTAGTTTTTACCTACTGAGCTACCATTCAAATGGGTTGAGTCATTGGACTGGAGCTCTTAATTTACCGTTTTGGAGAATTTTCTGTATCATTAAATATAGATATTTAATGACTTGCCCACTCAGCCAGTATCTTATGTTTGATTTGATAACAAGTCTTTTTTTATTACAAAGTCCAATCCTCTACAATATTATACACTATATTACCTCTACATGTTTAAAAACTTAAGTATAACATTAGCTTTTTGGTGGCTGTGCAATTATAAAGCAAAGAACAGAAGACCCCAGTTTAAGGCATCGTGCTGCTTTTGGTATGGGATATTGGCAAGTCATCTTGAACTTCTGAACCTGTATCCATGGTGTAAATTTGTCAATCTCACAGTTATAATGAGGATCAGAAGAGGCAGAGTATATGAAATTGGTTTTAAAACTTTAAAGTATCATGCATGTATAAGATCATAGTATTCACTTAGCCTTGTTATTATTTCCATATTGTAGAAGGAAATTTTCAGTTCAGGTTTACAAAATCATATGTGGAACAAGAAGAAAGAAATAAGTTTTTGAAGGAATTGACATTAGAAACACTAAGTTCCAATTTTTCATTTTTCAAGGAATTTATGTTGGAAGCATTAAGTACAATGGAATTCTTATATGAGAATACCAATTTCCAAGCCTTCGATTCAACAGACATTGTGAATGAGCAAGGCACTGTATTAGGATCTAGTGATAGAGATAAAAATGGGTCTTGCCTGGGAGGAGCATATATTATACTGGGGAAGATATTATGTGTATATAAATAATTACAGAACAGGGATATTGAGGAAAAATGAAGCCTTGTTTCTTTTTAAAAAACATTTAAAATTTTTTATTAAAGTTTATTTTTCAAAATTTATACATAAATAATTCTTTGACATCAACCCTTGCTTTTTCCAACTCAGTTTTTCCCCCTCTTCCCTCACCCCTTCCTTAAATGGCAAGTAGTCTAATATATGTTAAAAACATGCTAGGAATATTTTAAAATCCAATATGTAAACACATATTTATACAGTTATCTTACTACACAAGAAAAATAAAATCAAACCGGAAAAAAATGAGAAAGAAAATAAAATGCAAGCAAACAATAACAAAAAGAGTGAAAATGCTACGTTGTGAACCACACTCAGTTCCCACAGTCCTCTCTCTGGGTGTAGTTAGCTTTCTTCATGATCATTGAAACTGGTCTGAGTTATTAGAGTCTTGTTTCTTACAAATTCATATTTATTGGGATTTGCTTAATCTCGATGGTAGGGATTTTTGTGAAAGTAGACTCCACCTTAAATTCATTATATGATTGCATTACACACTATAAATTCATTCATTATGACTTTTAATGGTTAATTTATACTCTGCACTAGAATTGATACTGATTTTTTAATTCCTCCAAAGTTAAAGATTAATGCATTCTAACTTAATGTAGTACTCTCAGGTCAGAATTCTCTCTAAAACTCTTTACAGAGTTTCTCTTCCTATTCTTGATGATATTGTCGTTGTTTCTTTAATAACAAACCTCTTGTTAATGATTGATAACTGTTTACAGTTGCTAATTCAAGGAGTGATACATTTTCTGCAGTCCTGTTTCAAATGATTTCCTGCATTGCTTTTCCCCCTTTCTCACCCCTAACCCTTTCATAATTTTGAGCAAGTTCAGAGTATTTAGAAGACTTAGGGTAGCAGCTGAAGTTCATTTTTAAATTTGGGAATTTTGGATTACTACAATTTATTGTGGTAATTTCTGCAGCTAGTCATTTAGCTGTTTCTCAATTTCATCTTTTAAGTAAGGGTGTGATAATACTATTATATTTAAAATATTAATGCTTATAATGGAATATTATCTTTGTAAATTTTTTCTGGTGACACAAATTTAAGTCCTGTGTCTTTTAATATTTTATAAGAAGAGACCCATGTCTACAGCAGGTTTGCTATGTGGCTTAGGACAGGTTCCTTCACTGCAGTTGTCAACTGCAAAATGAAGGAGTTGGACTAGATGTTTCTGCTCTCCCTGATAGTCTGTGATATGTGAGTAATCAAAGGCAAATCAAGATATAATCCTTTTTATTTTCATTCTTTTCTGGATTGGACTTTTAAAAAAAATACCTCATGGTTATTGGGATGGTACTGGTTGTAGGTAGGTAGACAAGTTCTCTTTGGTTTTTGAGCATCAAACTAAAGTCATTCAGTAGATCCTATTTCTTTAGGAATTTGTTATCTCCATACTATAGTCTGTTCATGATTTTTTTCAGTTTCTCTGTGCCTTCTTATTATTCTGTCTTCCTTTTCTCCACCCTTAATACTGTTGTGACGGAACTAAATTGAAATGAGTTGTCTTGATTTTCAGTTTCTGTGTGGGAAGTTGTTCTCAGCAAAAGTAGAATTCAGTTTCACACTCAACCCACAGGGCCATGATAGAAAGGAATGAGAGTGAAACTGAGTATTACTGGCTATGTGAACCTCTCTTGCAGTGCATTTCAGAGGACATTTATTAAATCATTATTGTGTAAAGCCCTGGCTCTGGGAATAGACTAATACCAAATCTTTTTTTTTTTTTTTTTTTTTTAATTCTGTTAAAATAATTGTTTATTTGTTGTTTTTATATCACTTAAATTATCCCTGTATTTCTCTTTGCAATCATTGCATGAACAGGGACTTATTTTAAAGGAAAAGAAGAGAAATTAGCAAAATCCACCTACCTATAATATACACGTAATTCCATAATTATATGTTTATGTAATTATATATGGTATGTATATGTAAACACACATATATCTATCTATCTATGTTATCTGTCTGACAATATATAGTTATATATAGTTATGGACCCTTTAGTTCTGCAAAGGAATTGGAATAGGTATCTTTTCTTATCTCTTCTTTGGGACAACATTAATTCTTTATAAATTTGTAATATAAATTTTTGATTATTTTGGGATTGTTACTTTTTCCATTTATATGGTTGTAGTTATATTTTCTTGACTCTGTTTACTTTGCTTTGCATTAGTTTAGTAAATTTTTCCATACTTTTTTTGTATTCATCATATTTGTTGCTTCTTGTCAAAATGATATTTCATTTTCCTGCTTAGCCATTCTGGACCTTGCTTTCAATACCCTTCTGTTAGAGTGGAGTTGAAGAGACAGACACATAACTAATCAGTACATTATAGTGGGTTACGTATGAAGAAGAGAAAGAGAGGTCTGTGTGGCATGAGAAGGCAAAATGCTACGAGAAATTTGAGGTGAGACTTTTTAAAAATTCAAGGAGAAAAAGAACTTGTTTATATATGTTTATTATCAGTATAGAGACCTTGAAGATCAGTATATACCCTACAATTTTAAGTCCTAGAGAATTTCCCGTGATAATGGAAGCTGTACTACAATGAATACATACAGCCTCTATGTATCAGAAGCAAGACTACCTTAGGAGTAGTCTCTCATGTGTATATATTATATAATGTATCTGTATGTTGCTTAAAAGATGCTGCTGATTTTACTGAGTGTCAAAGTCAAATTAGAATGACAGCTGTGACTCCAAGTTGAGTATCCCTTTATTTTCTTTTGGTTAGTATTTACAGCTTTAGTTTAGAAGGCTTGTTGATTTTTAGAGTGCCTAACATAGCAATTAACATGTGGTTATTGGACTGGAGGATTACTTCAGACTTGCTTCTTTGCCTCTCATCAAAAGAAGTGACCCTGTCTCAATATAGGTCTTTCTTCTGTCATTAATTTTCACTTATCAGTAGTAGTCATGCTGGCTTTATAAAACTAAAAGTTACATAGATTTCAAATTATCTTTCTTAAGAAAGACCTTTCTTTCCTTCCCCACTAGCATTGCAAAGCATGTTAGTGAATTAAAAAATTAAATAAATTTATTAAAGAAATAAAAAATTAAAAATAATAATAATTTAAATACTATTGAAGAAGAAAGCCTATTCAGGTAAAACAAGCTTCTTAATTTCCACATCAATAAAATAAAGGGGAAGAGTTCAACTAGGATCCTTCTAGTTCCAAATGGTATAATTTTGTGAAAATGAAGAAGAAAGAGAAAGTTTAGGACATGAATGTGTAATTAAAAACTAGCCATATTTTGACAAAATCTAGACCTGTGGTTTTCCTACCATTTTTAGATATTGTGTTACTGAAATAATTGAAGAATAATTATTTCATTTCCCTTTTTTTAGTTATTTAAATCTTAGGGGAAATTGCTAAGAATTTTAACAGACTTTCAGTCACTACTGATTTATTTTCAGATTTCTTTCTCTACTGCATGAAATTAAAATCTTAGTGTCATTAACTTACTATTGGTTTTTTAGAATGACTAAATTGTCTGCTTAAGTTTACAGTTTGGTGTATGCAAAATATTATTGAAGGAGATTTTTGTGAACTTGATTAATAATGATCATCAAAGGAATAGAATGATTCTAAGAAAATGGCTAGAAGTGGTTGATAGTGCTATCTAATTTTTCACTAGATAGACAAAATTCAGCATTCTCTAAGGTAATGTTATCATAGAGATGTCTTGGGAAGTGGAAGTATGAATGTAGATCATAATAAAACATGGATATTTTATGTTTGTATTAAGTATTGATAGTATCTGAAATTTCCTATCTACATTTTTTTTGAGTTTAAGCTATAATGAATAGTCTGCTCTTAGATCAACACTTTTATCATTAAGGATTGCCCAACATTGCTATCTATCTAGCTGTTTTCTATGAGCCTCAGAAAAAAAGTGGATACTTTCAGCAACATTTATCTCTTGGCCTGTAGGTCTGCCTCAGTATGTAGTAATTTAGCTTCTAATGGAGATGGCATTGTTCTTTCTTGAACCTTTGGTCTAATTATTAAAAATAAAATGGTTAATGCAGGATCCTTGTTAAAAATTTGTGACTTGTGATCTAAATATTTCTGATGATTCTTTCATTGTACTTTTTTTATTATTTTGTTATCATAATACTTTATATTAACAGTGCTGCAATTTAAAATAGAATATTTCCTTTCTTTTTGGTCTTAAGTTTCTTTTGTTTCTAATGATCTGTAATACTTAGGTTCTTCTCCTTGTAGAGCCTCATTTCCCTTCCCCTTCTCCTTTTCACATGAGATTATTTGTCAGTGGGGGGGTCTCAAAGGCTTCTTTTAGCTTCACTGTATTTCTTTTCCTCTTCTCCCAGCTTCAGTTTATATCAAATCTTTAGAGGTTTTTGGAATATATTGTCTATAAGTCAAAGATTTATTTAAAATGAGCCACTCTCTGTAGCCCATTTGATGTAGTTGATAACTTATCCAAAGCCTGATATTGAGCCAGACACATAGCAGTAGTAGTGGTGCCTGCAATGTAAGTTTTTGCTAGTGACCATCATCACACTTGGTCTATTTATAGAGCTTGTATCAGTGGAAGAATGGCTGGCAGGCAAGCCTGCTGTTCCTATGAATGTAGCATAACAGTTTATGTTCAAGCTTGGGATTTTCCAAAGTTGGGATATAAATCCATTCAACTGTAGTGATGGTTTTAGTTTTTTACCATCAATACCCTGGTATTCCTTAAGTCTTCACATTAAATCTACCTTTTTAATGCGTCTTCTTATTTTCTCTTCCCAATCCCTAGTCTTTTATATCTCTCAATGCCAAACCTTACTTATAGTTGTTCTCGCCCTTGTTTCCCCTTTTCCCTCCCCTCCCCCCATCTGCTCCTCCTGGGGATTGGGTGAGGAGAAGTATTTGAGGAAGAGTGCTGCTTATAGGATGAATCTTTCTGCTAGTTTCATTTATTTTGACCCCAAAGTTATGAGGCAAGTAGTTAATAACTTAATTTCTTTTTGCTACATCTTGTAGGTTTATCAGCCCCTTTTAAAAATTCAGTTCTGAATAAGACTGGTTAGTCAAAGAAGCTATCTGAAAACTCATTTACTCTCAGAAGTTCATGTTCTTATTAGGCTAGCAACACCATTGTCTTTTAAATTGGTATTTTGTAGATAAAAAGGAGTTAATCACTTTTTTTTTTTTAATTTGGGGAAGATACCATCTATGATGATATCATGATATTATGGAATAAGCATTATTTTTATTTTTTTTATTTTTTTATTTATTTATTTTTTTACACATTCACATGTAATAAGTAATGGCATCCTGTATTAAATGAGAAATTTATTCTGAAGTTTCGTTAATAATAGCATTTGATTATCAATCAATAAAGCATTATTTTGAAAAATTACATGTTTTAAAGTAACATAAGGTACAGGGAAGTCGTTATATGTCCCCAATCACCAAACTAAAATGTTCTAAATCTCAAGTTAAGTCAGTCAAGGACATGGGTTTTTTTTTTTTTTAATCTTTAATGGTATTTTATTTTTCCAAGTTTGTGCAAAGATAGTTTTCAACATTTAGCTTCGCAAAATCTTGTGTTCTAAACTTTTCTTCTTCTCTTTCCCTTTCTCCCTTCCCCAAGACAGCAAGCAATTTGATATAGGTTAAATGTGTGCAATTCTTTTAAAAATATTTCTATATTTGACATACTAAGCAAAAAACAAAAAACAGATCAAAAAGAGAAAAAAATTGAGAAAGGAAAAAATCCCAACAAACAACAACAAAAGTGAAAATACTATTCTCTGATTCATTTAATCTTTATAGTTCTCTTTCTGGATGTGGATGGCACTTTTCTATCACAAGTCTATTGAAATTGTCTTGAATCACTTCACTGTTGAAATGAGCCAAGTCTATCACAGTTGATCATCTCATAATCTTGTTCCCGTGTATAGTGCTCTCTTGATT
Source organism: Sminthopsis crassicaudata (assembly GCF_048593235.1). NCBI lineage: Eukaryota > Metazoa > Chordata > Mammalia > Dasyuromorphia > Dasyuridae > Sminthopsis > Sminthopsis crassicaudata. Next base: position 367,475,729 of record NC_133617.1, read on the forward strand.
CTGTTCACTTTACTTAGCATCACTTCATGTAAATCTTTCAGATTTTTCTGAAATCAGCTTGCTCATTATTTCTTATAGAATAAATAATATTTCATTACATTCATATGCCATAATTTACTCAGTTTCTAGTTCCTTGCCACTATAAAAAAAGCTGCTACCAACAATTTTTGCACATGTAGGTGGGAAGAACTTGATTATGTTCGTATTATCAGGTGAATGTTAAAAACACTTCAACTGGCTTGTATAAATTGTCAGGAAACAGATTCATCCACCCCATTGGCTTTCTTTTGATGTCATATGGAAAAATAAGACAAGATCATATTTGAAGTACTTTTTCATTAATAAAGAGCCCAATACTTAAGATCACTGGAGGAAAGTAGGTGATGATGGAGAAAAAGCGTTTTTGATCTGGAGATAGAAAACCTGGATCATAATCCTGGAACTGCAGTTTAGCTGTGTGACCTGAAGAAAATCAAGTGGTATAGTGGAGCTAGCTCTTGACTTGGGGTCAGTCATATCCGGGGATTAGTCCAACTATTTATTGTGTGACATTGGATAAGTCACTTCACATCTTGGTTTCTTATTTTCTTCTTCTGTAAAATAAAGATAACTTTTAAAGATCCTTTTTACTTCTAATTCTGTGCTACAGGGATATCAGCTTTCTCATTTGTAAAATGAAGGTATTTTTTTACATGAATTTAGATTTTTCTTTACAATTCTCATATTCTGTAATGGTTTTTCCACATTAAATTGAATGGTAATGATCAATTCCAGTGAAAGAGGAAAAATTTGACATTTAAAGGTGTTTGTGGTTTTAAAAAAGAAATCCTATCACATTCCCTATTTGCCTTTCAAAATATGCTTTTAACTTTCATTAAATGAAATTAATATTTTTCTAGTTTCTTATTTTTCCTAACCTTGTTTTTATATACAATATATATACATGTGTGAGTATGTATCCATAATATAAAATCAGATCGTAATTATTACATGCTAATTTTCTTGGAGAGTTGCTGGTATAGAAATCTTCCTAGCTTGTCACAGTATACAATTTTGATAGCCAGTTCAGCTAACATTGTGGAATAACTTTAAAAACCTCACTGCGACAATTGCTGAAACCCACGGGAAGTAGGCACAGAATGGTGTTTTTAAAGCCTTGTTTTATTCCAGTTTTATCTTCTTGGGTTTACAATTGGCTCTTAGCCCCCAATCTGTCTCTGCACTCCCTGTTCTTGCTCTTGTGAAAAGGCTTTCTTGGGTACTATTTCTTAGCAGCTATGAGTAGAATTGGCAGAGCCTGGTGCCAGAAGATAGAGGCATGGGGAGAGAGAGTGTAGGTTGGTAGGTTGAATTGGAGACTGACTGTCACAGATGCATGTTTACTTTAGCTTATGTACTGAAGTATCACAGAGGTCATTGAAAAAAAGAAAGGAAAAGTGAGGTAAAGCATTCTGATTTTTAGAATCATTGTGTCTTCAGAAGAAAACAAACTTTTTTATGTTCTAAGAAAGCTTACAGAACCTGAATGAATATTTCTACTTGCCTAGTGCTGCTTCTCTCCCCCCCCCCCCTTTTTTTGAAGCTCCCAACAAATAGTTTCTATTTCATTAATACCTTTTAGTTAGCAAAAGTACTTTTGCTGTGTTGGAACTGTAATATTTGTTATCTAATTGATTCTAAAAATATTATTTTCAAATCTATTGAATTCAGGTAAGTAAACATGATGAAATTTTAAATGCAGACCCACTGATAGTTATGTAAAGAATCTTATTAAATAACATTAAAAAGTTTAATATACTTTGACTATGGTAAATGTTGAATTATATTAAGCACAACTTAAATGCTAAAAATCTTGATATTTAGGTCTTTTAAAACTAAACTAAAAGAAAAATGGAAGAGCTTTCATAAGCACTCTTACTGTGATATTATAAGTATAAAGTACTTGAAGGCTATAGATGTAGATCATTCATAGACCTAGAAATCAAGTTTTAGTATTAGGTTTGCCACAATTTGACCTGACAGAGCAGGTCCTATAAAATATTTAGATCTTAATTTCCACACGAAAAACAAAGAAATTGACTGAAATTGACTTGCAAAGTTCCCCTAATTATAATGTTCATTATTTACCATGATTGGTTGTTGCCAAGCAGATAAAACCTTGTCAATTCTGATTCTCTTAAAGCCTTAATTTTCCATTTTCTTTTTTTAGTAAATTTTTTTCATACCTTTGCTAGAATTGAAAAATTAATAGTATCAAAGAAATGATGCCTGTATTTGTGGGATTTTTTTTTCTTTCAATTTTTCGATTTTAAGGAGATGTTCTAAGTGGATTTAATAGAATGAATCAAAAAATTTCAAGGAAAAATATTTTGCTTTACTGACCTAAATCAATAAGATTACTTGATACATTGATGGAATATCTTTCTATCTATGTCATATCAAAATGTAACATCTTTTACTGGGTGAATTATGAGTATAATCAAGAATATAATATGGTATATAGTTTGATTTCCTTGGGCGGGAAGAGGGAGCTAGTTTAAAGAAAATCTTTAGGCCTTTTAATATTGTTAGCTATATGTTAAAGGTACATGATATCTTAGAGAAACTGTATGGTGGGAAAGCCCAGAAATGGCATTGTTTTGGGAAGTGTTAACTGACCACCTGTAGCAATTTGTTTCTTTGTTCCTGTAGAATTAATTAGAATAGTTGTAGAAATTATTGGCATAACCAATATTATTAAAGATTTAGGAATCTTATGTTTAATCTGGTATTCTCTTTTCATTTTAAAGTTTTTTTTTTTCCTTCTAGGCTGGTCTGATAGGATCTGAATAGAACTTGGAACAATGTGGCCCTAATTGTTAAGTACCTATTTCCTCTTCATTATTAGAAAATGTGATGATAGTTTTTGATTGTCACATCTATAGAACATTTCTTGGCAACCACTAAAAGAGTTTTTGGATGCTCAGCTATTTTGGGAAAAATTCAAGAAGTGTAGATAATAAAGTTTTTTCCTTGCCAATGAGCATTGCATTTTTTTGATTACTGCTTTAAATACATAGTTATTCAATCCATATTTTGTTTAAAAGAATGCCTAAAAAAAGTATTATTTTGATTTTATCAGTTTGAACTGATTAAAAAGTGAAAACAGGAGAGACTTGAGGTCTGTTATAATCTAAGGTTGAATGAGATAGTGAAAATTTGTGTGTCTTTTCTCTTTGCTGAGATGGAGGGACAAGACTCAATAAATACTTAATTTCGTTGAAATTTCCTGTTAGATGGAGGAGGGATATATACTACCATGAATGTCAGATATACATAGTGGAATGTGAGAGACATTGTGATATGATGAAAAGTGGATTTGGAGACAGGAAATAATTTTATAGGTTTGAATTCACCCCTGCCACTTAGGTATGAAATTTGATGCAGGCCAAGTAGTCTTGAATGTTAGTTTCCTCTTCAGTAAAATGAAGATGACTTGAATAGAGCACCAGCCCTGAAGTCAGGAGGACCTGAGTTCAAATCTGATCTCAGATCCTTAATAATGACCCTGGGCAAGTCACTTAACCCCAATTGTCTCAGCCCCCCACGAAAAAAGAAAAAGAAAATGAGGATGACGTTATCTTGCAGTGATACTGCAAGAATTAAACAACTTAATGGATGTGAAACACTGTGTAAAAACATTAAAGCCAAAAAAACCCCTCAAAACAGAATAAAACATAAAAGCAAAAATCCCAAACCCTTAAAGCCTATATAAATGCTATTCTTTATTCAACTCAATTCTAAATATTCCTTGATCATTTACCTACTTAGCTTTTTGCAAGCAAGAAATAGTTCTTATAAATAACTAATAAAAATCATTAAAACATCCTGCAAACACACACACACACACATATATATATATATATATATATATATATATATATATATATATATATATATATATATATATATATATATATATATATATATATATAAAACACACACATACACATATATAAAGTGATTTATAACTATATAATGGTAATTTTTAGCACTTTGTTCAAAATATGCAGTAGCTTTAAATTGTACCTATTTAAAAATACTTATTTTTGACATTCTTTTCTTTTTAAATTTTGAGTTCTTAGTTTTCTTCCTTCTTTCTACTGCCTTCCCATAACTACTGAGAAGGCAGACAGTATGATATTATACATGTGAAATCATGTAAAACATATCCATATTAGTCATATGTTTTTTAAAAAATAAAAAAGGAAAATCTGAAAATTATTCTTTGATTTGCACTGAGAGGTCTCTTTGGGAAGTAGAAAGCAGTTTTTCATCATGAATCTTTGAAATTTTTTGGATCATTATATTGATCACAGTACTGAAATCTTTCACAATTTTTTTTTTTTTTTTGCATCAGTTCATATATATAAGTCTTGCCAGCTTTTTCTGAAATTATTCCCTTGGTAATTTCTTAAAGCACAATAGTATGTCATCACAAGCATATGCAATACCTTGTTCAGTCATTTTCCAGTTGATGAGCATCCTGTTGATTTCTAATTCTTTGCTATCACTAAAAGAGTTGCTCTAGTTTTGTCCATATGGGTCCTTTTTCTTTTTCTTGATCTCTTTGGAATCCAGATCTTATAGTGATATTTCTGGATCAAAGAGCATGCATAATTTTATAGCCCTTTTAATCTGCTTCCAATCATTTTTCAGAATGGTTGGATCAGTTCACTACTAATGGAATAATCCATTAGTGTATCTGGTTCCTCCTCATGCTCTGTAACATTTATTATTTCTGATACATGAGTTGGTACTTCAGAGGTGTTTTAATTTGCTTTTCTCTAGAATCAGTAATGATTTGGAACATTTTGATATAACAATAAGGCACTTTGATTTCTTCTGAAAATTGTTTATATCCTTTAATCATTTACAATAGGGAAATGGCTCTTATTTTTATAAACTACAATCAGTTTCCTATATGCTTGAGAAATGAACCTTTTATCTGAGACATTTGCCCTTAACATTTTTTGATATATTTTATTGTTTATGGTACATTTTGGCAAAATAATTATCTTTTTTAGTCAGGTCTGTTTTTGTTTTGTGTTTTTGTTTTGTCTGAGATCATGATTACTACCCCAGCTTTTTTTTTTTTTTTTTTTTTTTTAAGTTCATATGAAACATAATAGGTTATGTTCCTGCTCCATGTTTTAAGTCCGTGTGTATCTTTGTTTCAAGTGTGTCTTTTGTAAACAACATGCTGTTGGATTCTAGTATCCAATCTGTTCTGCTGTCCTGCTTCTGTTTTGTGATTATCGCATTCATATTCACAATTACGAATATTTCTCTCTGTACCATTTTTCTTTTTTTTTTTTTCTCCTGAGGCTGGGGTTAAGTGACTTGCCCAGGGTCACACAGCCAGGAATGTTAAGTGTCTAAGACCAGATTTGAACTCGGGTCCTCCTGAATTCAAGGCTGGTGCTCTATCCACTGGGCCACCTAGCTGCCCCTGTACCATTTTTCTTCTGTTTCTTCTCTCTCTTCATCCTGTCCCCTCTTCAGCAATCAGCCTATTTTGCTTTTGACTGCTGCCTTCCTTACCTGTCTTGCCTTATCTTCCCCTCACCCTTACTCTTTAAATGTTTTCCCCTCTGTTTTCCTTTTGGAAACGATAAGTTTCTATACAAAAATAAGTGTGTGTGTGTGTGTGTGTGTGTGTGTGTGTGTGTGTGTGTGTGTGTATTATATTTCTCTCTTTAAATCAATTCAGATGAGAATGAGATTTAAGCATTGCTTGCCATCCTTCACCCTCATTTCTTCCACTATGTAAAAGCTCTTTACACTTTTTTTATGTGAGAAAATTGTCTCATTTAATTAATTTTAATTAAAATTAAAAAAAAAAATCTCTCCTTTCTCCCTTCTCCCAGTGCATCACTTTTTTTCATCTTTTTAGTTTTTTGGAGATCATTCCAAAACAATCAGCTTAGACTCATTCCCTCTTTCTATGTAAACTCCTTTTAACGGTAACGTTCTTAGGAGTTACATGAATCATCTTCCCATATAGGAATATAAATAGTTTAACTTTATTGGGACCCTTATGATTACTCTTAACCTATTTAGCTTTTCATGTTTCTCTTGAATCCTGTGTTTGAATGTCAGATTTTCTATTCAGCTCTGGTCTTTTTATTAGGAATGTTTGAAAGACCTCTATTTCATTAAATATCCATTTTTTCCCCCCTTGATTACACTTAGTTTTGCTGGGTAGGTTATTCTTAGTTGTAATTCTAGCTTTTGCTTTCTAGAATATCATTCTAAGCCCTTTGTTCCTTTAATGTGGAAGCTGCCAAATCTTTTGTGATACTGACTATGATTCTACAATTTTGAATTATTGTTTTTTTTTTTTTGTTTTGTTTTTCTGGCTACTTGAAAATATTTTTTCCTTTACCTGAAAGATATTCTGAGAATTTTCATTTTGGAATCTCTCTCAAGAGGTGGCTAGTAAATTATTTTGATTTCTGTTTTATCTTCTGAAGCTAAGATATTGAGAGCAATTTTCCTTGATAATTTCTTGGAATAAATATGTCTAAGTCCTTTCTTTGATAATAGTTTTCAGGTAGTCCAATACTTTTTAAATTTTCTCTCCTTAATCCCAGGTCAGTTCTTTTTCTGAGATAAACATTTTCTTCTTCTTCTCCCCCTCCCACTCCCCCTCCTCCTTCTTCCCTTCGCCCTCTTCCTCCTCTTCCTACTCCTTCCCTTCCCCCTCCCTCCCCCCTCCTTCCCCTTTCCCCCCTCCTCCCCCACCCTCCCTCCTCCTCCTCCTTTTTTCTCCTTTTAACTTTGCTTTCTTTATTGTTGCTTGATGTCTCATGGAGTCATTAGCTTCCACTTCAGATTTTTAAGGAACTTTTTTCTTCAATGAAAAATTTTTTTTAAAATTTCACCAATTCTGCTTTTTAAAGAATTCTTGTCAGTGGATTTTTGTGTATCTTTCCCCATTTGGTCAGTTCTGGTTTTTAAGGTTATTTTCTTCTGTATTTTTTTTGTGCCTCTTTTACCAACCTGTTAATTCTCATTTCATAATTTTCTTGTATCACTCATATTTTTTCCCCAATTTTTCTTGTACCACTTTTATCCTGTTCTTTAATTCTTTCAAAATTTTTTTAATGTTTAGGTTCAATTAACATTTTTCTTTGAGGGTCTTGGGTAGCTGTTTTCACGTTGTTGTTTTCTTCTGAGACTGTTTTCATGTTGTTGTTTTATTCTGAATTTATTTCTTACTCTTCCTTACTACTATAGTAGCTTATATGAGTCAGATTCTTTTTTTGTTTTTTGCTCGTTTTTTCAGCCTATTTCCTCCTGACTTTTAAGCTTTATATACTGGGCTCTGCCCAATTGGCAGTGAGTGTTGGACTGTGCCAACTTCTGTTTTAAGAATTAGTTCTGAGGGTCTGCAAGTTTTTGATTCTTTCAAGTTGGTGTGATTCTGGAAAAGGTATAGCTGCTGCTGTTTTGGTCTGCACTCTGGTCTTTAGCCAGGAAGGGCTATCAGTACAACTCTTTGCTTTCAAGCTGTGGTCAGGGATCCTACTCCTTTATGATCAACTTCCAGTGTTCCTGGAAACCTTGAGACTTTGACTTAGAATTGTGTATAGACAATAGAGTTACTGCTGCCAGTGATATCCAATGCCAGGAAAGGGTCCTCTATAATCTCTTTCTGACCAGTTGGTTGACTCCTTTTCCTGTTCTTTGGGTTGAGAATTCTTAAAGCTTCTGTTCCTGTTAAGGAGTCAGCAGTGGTTACTTGTGTGGCTTTCAGACAAACTCCTTAGGCTGGAAAAGTTTTTTGCCCTGATCTTATGTTGATTCTGCCATTCCAAAATTTAATTTGAGTTGTTTGAAGGGGAAGAGAGTTTAGCTGGGTGGCTATTTTTAATCCTTCATCTTGACTCTTCCATTAACAATATCAATTACTTTTTTTTTTTTTTTTTTTTTGGAAAGAACACAAGTATGCTGGAAAACATTCACTGAATATTTTTTACTTGTAGGTGGCTGCAACATTTGGTTTATTCATCAAGATCCTTTAGATGACAGATTAGCCAAAAGACCTCATCTCTTGATCATTAAATGACCTTTGAAAGATTTTGAGATTGTCCTGATTAAATTATTGCAGAGTATTTATAATATTCTATCTCTGAAACTTCTGAAGGATATTCTCTTCTTGAAATATCTTGCTGGGAAGCAAGAGATAAAGATGGAGTGGCCCAGTTAAAGCACAAGTTTTATCCAGGAAATCTAGAAGTAGAGCCACTGAGATGACTCTCTATAAACTTTTGATCTTTCCTGCTGAGCAGAAGACTGGTTTTCTGTTCACTAACAAAAGTAATGCAGCAAATACTTAATTTTTTCCCCATGTACTAGATAATATAGATCAGCATCATTTTTGATTACAAAAAGAGAATATAAAAAGGTGAATAGATTTATGTTAAAGCATCTGCTTTAACAGTGTTTAATGTATCACCATCAACAAATATTTATTGTGTTTCTTTATAACAGTTGCCAATTATGTAAGGCTTTAAAGTTTATTTGCAGTGTATCTTAGATTTATACTTTATTCATTCATTTGAATGATTTTTACTAACCCCCTGGATCAGATATGGTAAATCTTGTTATCCTCATTTTGCAGATGAGAAAACTAAGGCTTAGAAAGGTTAAGTGACTTACCCATCTTCACACAGCAGTTGTTAAATGCCTAAAGCAGAATCAAATCCCAGTTTCTTAACTTCAAGTCTCATTCTTATTTCCACTACACTTGCCATTCTTATTGATGTTAGGACTTTGTGGCCATTGGAATATATAAAAGGTATCAAATTCAGTCCCTGAACTTGAGGGACTTAGATTATTTCATCAACAAGATACATTCCATTTGTCTTTATTTTCCTTCTGAGTTACTAAATGATTTTCAGGATTTTTGTTCTTCTAAGGTTATTATTAGGAGGTACATACCTACTTGGTATATAAAAGTTTTTATCCATCCTTTTCTTTATACTTATCTAATCACCATCCTCTAGTTCAGTCCCTTACTACCTCTCACTTGGACTACTACAACAGTTTTCCAATTAGTTTCCTTGCTTTCTGCCTTTCCCTTTTCCTGTCTATCCACCACATAGTTGCCAGATGACATTCCTATTATACAGGTCTGACTTTAGCATTCTATTTAATAAACATCTCCTTTTTATCTGACACACAATTGCCAGATGACATTCCTATTATACAGGTCTGACCTTATCATTCTGTTTAATAAATTTCTGGTCCCTTGTTAGCTCTAATCACAAATATAAACTTCTTAATTTAGTATTTAAGACAACCTGCTTTCCACCTCATTTTCCAGCCTTGTCACCTTTACTTTTATGCATTCTGTGATTCAGCAAAACTGATCTATTCCTTACAGATAGTATTCCAGTTCCTATCACTGTGTTTTTGCATAGTCAATTCTGTATTCCTGGAATGTACTCCATGCTCATATTGCTCTGAAAAAAAAAGGATCTGTTATTTTTAAAAATTATAATTCTGTATTATATTTAACTTAAGTTGACAAGGCATTAATTAAAGTGGCTTTGCCCTGGGCTCTTTTCTCCCTCTGTATCCTTTTACCTAGTCATCTCATTAACTCCTATGATTTCAGTTATTATTTCTATGCAGATAACTTTCAGATCTGCTTATCCAGCTTCAATCTCTAATCTTACCACCAATCTTACACCTTCAGTTGTTTTCAGAACATCTTGAACATCTTGCAGATGTCTTGAACTTAAAATGTACAAGCCTGAATTCATCTTTCTCCTGAATGTTCCTTTTTCTCACTTCCCCATAAGTGGGGAATGTACTGCCATCTTCCTAGACATCTAGGATCAATTCTTGGGTGTCATTCTTGTCTGTTTACACTCATTCCATAAGTTGAATTAGTCCTTAAGTCTTCAAATTGATTCAAATGGAATCAAGTAAATTGGATCAATTTTTCTTTTCTGACATTGTAACTATGCAACCGCCCTGGTGCAAAGCTTTCATCTTTTATTCCCGGACAATTGCATTAGCCTACTAGTTGGTCTCACTGTCTTAAGTATTTCCTCCACTTGAATCTATCTTCTTCAACTCAGCTGTCAAACTGATTTTCCTATAGAACATGTCTTGTTTGTGCCACTTTCCCTAGTCATACATAGTAAACTCCAGTGGTTTCATCCCTGATCTGATTGGGAATGATTCTAGTTTATTCCTATTACCTATGATGCTTGCTACTGATAGATACTACTGATCATTTTAAGGAAAACTCTACTATTCCTATCTCTCTAGTATTTTTAATAGGAATGGGTATTGGATTTTGTCAAATGCTTTTTTTGCATCTATTGACATTATCTTATGATTTCTGTTAGTTTGGTTATTGATATAGTCAGTTATTTGATTGACTATTGAATCAGCCCTGTATTTCTGGTATAGATATGTGCAGATCTTTTAAGCTTGCGTTCAACTTTTTTGTCCACACCGTCTTGACATTTTTTCATTTTGTAAAATTTTATACTATAATATTATATGCTTAAGTAGAAATGAACGAAAAATCATTTTTTAAGCACTCTTTTGGTGCTTGGAATACAGATAGTCTTTGCTTTTAAAGATCCTGTATTTTGGTAAGAAGAAACAACATATAAAGAGGGAGAACTTCTTGGGAGAAGGATTTTTTTATTGAATGGCAAACTGTCTGGGTGGATAGATGTGCAAAATGGGCTTTGGTCAGCTAGATATATTTTAATTTTTTAACTTGAGTTTGCATTCACTAGCCAGTTAAGCTTAATCTCATTAGGGATAGGGCAAAAGAAATTAGATTTCTTCCTTTTCCTTTCTTATAAAATTTTTATTTTATTTTCAATTCCAAATTTTCTCTCTCCCTTCATACCCTTTCTCCCCCATTTAGAATGAAATATAATATTCATTACATGTATGGAGTCATGTAAAACACATTTTCACATTCTGAAAAAAAATTGAAAGAAAAAACTGTGCTTCATTCTCTATTCTGGGCCCATCAGTTCTCATTTTCTCTTTCTCTCTCTAGATGGCAATTTTCATCATGAATCTTTTGGAATTGTAGTGGGTCATTTTATTGATTAAAGATACTAAGTTGGAAAGGAAATATCTGAATTGTGTTTTTTCCTTTTATTTTTTTCTCCTCTTCCCCTATCAGGTTCATGACAGACATTAGGGAAGAAGATCTTATAAATAAAAACATTAATTTATCAGTTGTTTAAGCCAAACATTGTACCTAGAAGAAGATAAAGTAATCTTTCTTGGCCTGGAATATAATCTAACCAAGATAGAAACAGAGAAGAATTGTGCTGGGCAATAGGATAGTGGTACATTACCTAATCAGATCTTCAGTGATTAATTTTTTTATTTTATGTGAAATATTTTGAGTTTATTGAGTTAACACCATATTCAGATTTAAACACAGATATTCATTCTAATTGTTGTGCTTCTTTAAGGACTTGGCTCATCCAAGAAGTATTTCTTTTCTTTTCCATTTTAAAAAATTCAATAGTATTTTTTTCCAATTTTACATATATAATTTTCAATATTCATTTTTATAAGATTTTGAATTCTAAAATTTTTTTTCTCTTTCCTTTTGATACCTAATTCCTCTTCCCCAAGGCAACAAGCAATCTGATATAGATTATACAGCCATTTTTAACATTTCTGTATTATTCATGTTTGGAAAGAAAAATCAGGCAAAAGGGAAAAACCATGAGAAAGAAAAAATAAGCAAAATAGAAAGGTGAAAATAGTATGTTTCAATACACTTTCAGTCTCCATATCTCTCTCTCTGGGTGCAGATGGTATTTCTATCCCAAATTTATTGGACTTGTCTTGGATCAATGATGAGAAGACCTAAATCTGTCATACCTCATCATCATATAATCTTTTTTTTTTTTTTTTTTTTTTTTAATAGTTTTTATTTGCCAGATATATGCGTGGGTAATTTTACAACATTGACAATTGCCAAACCTTTTGTTCTAATTTTTCCTCTCCTTTCCTCCCCCCCCCCCCCCCATGGCAGGTTGACCAATATATGTTAAGTATGTTAAATTAAATACAATATATGTATACATGTTCAAGTTGTTTTGCTGTACAAAAAGAATCAGACTTTGAAATAGTGTTCAATTAGCCTGTGAAGGAAATAAAAAATGCAGGTGGACAAAAATAGAGGGATTGGGAATTCTATGTAGTGGTTCATAGTCATCTCCCAGAGTTCCTTCACTGGGTGTAGCTGGTTCAGTTCATTACTGCTATGTTGGAACTGATTTGGTCCATCTCATTGTTGAAGATGGCCACATCCATCAGAATTGATCATCATATAGTATTGTTGTTGAAGTATACAACAATCTCCCGGTCCTGCTTATTTCACTCTGCATCAGTTCATGTAAGTCTCTCCAGGCCTTTCTGAAATCATCCTGTTGGTCAATTCTTAAAGAACAATAATATTCTATAATGTTCATATACCACAATTTATTCAGCCATTCTCCAATTGATGGGCATCCACTTAGTTTCTAGTTTCTGGCCACCACAAAGAGGGCTGCCACAAACATTCATGCACATACATATCCCTTTTCCTTCTTTAAGATATCTTTGGGATACAAACCCAGTACCAACACTGCTGGGTCAAAGGGTATGCACAGTTTGATAACTTTTTGAGCATAGTTCCAAATTGCTCTCCAGAATGGCTGGATGTTCACAGTTCCACCAACAATGTATCAGTGTCCCGTTTTCCCATATCCCCTCCAACATTCTGCATTATCTTTCCCTGTCATTCTAGCCAATCTGACATAATGACTTGGAGCATCTTTTCATATGACTAGAAATAGTTTCAATTTCTTCATCTGAGAATTGTCTGTTCATACAAAATCCCATTTTCTACAGGAAACTTTTTTCCAACTTCTCTTAATTCTAGGACCTTCTTTCTGTTAATTATTTCTTATTTGTCCTGTGTATAACTTGTTTTGGCATCTTTGTTTGGTTTTGTCTCTTATATTAGATTGTGAGCCCCTTAAGAGTAAAGACTATCTCTTGCTTCTTTTTGTGCCCATAGCACTTAGCATAGAACCTGGAGCATAGTAGGCTCTTAACAAATGTTTATTGACTGACTGACTTTACAGCATACTGAGGCATAGAAAGGTGAAGTGACTTTCCCATATTCATACTGCTAGTAAACTTTAGTGAGATGAGAGGATTTATTAATAAAAGAAAGAGTAAGGATATGATATTTTTAGGGGAAAGCCAGATTTTCATTAAGAAGTAAATTGTGGGAAGAAGATATTGGTATAGATAGATACCTAAGCTATTCTTTGCCTCTATTCTCAGTAGATCTTATTTATCTATCCACTTATTTATTTTTCTATTTATTAATTAATTTATTTGTAATATGTTCTTGTTTTCTATTCTTTTATTCTATTCTATTATCTATTATTATTTGAGTTTCCTACATTACTGTAGTGCCCTATGCCTCCCTCTCAATTATAAAAATTTTTTTAGAGAGGAAAAAAAAGTCAGTATACCATTGGAAAAAAATCTGAAAACAACTGTGATCTCACACATCCATGAGCATAAATTGGTGTGTCTTCTCATATCTTTTCATTCTAACCCACTTGATTTTGATAATTTTGTTATATATAGTTTTGGTATTTTGCTGCATTGTTTTTTTCCAATTACATTGTATATACGTTCTGTATATTAGGTTTTTTTTTTTTGTTGTTTCTTTTTAAAGGTAATTGGGTTAAGTGACTTGTTCTGGGTGCCACTTCTATTTTTTTTTCTCCTTCCTTATTTATTTATTTATTTTTTTCTATTTCATTTTTTTTTAAATTTAGAATTTTTTTCCCACAGTATATATGCATGAGTAATTATATATATATACATATATATATGTATATATATATATATACATATATATATATGAATATAATATCCCTTGTATTCTGAGTGCCACTTCTAATAAGTTTGAGTCCTGATTTGAATTCAGGTCCTCCTGACTCCAGGGCTGATTTTCAGTTCATTGCATCACCTAGGTGCCCCTACTATACATCAGTTCTTGTAGTTCTTTCTATGAAATCATAACACATCATTTTTAACAGTACAGTAATATTCCATTACACATTCATGTGCCATAATATATTTAGCAATTCCTCAACTAATAGGCATCTATTTTTTCCCCCTAATTTCTAGCTATCACATAAAGTGCTTCTATAAATATACTAGAGGATAGAGTGTATATGGGACTTTTTTTTTTCATGAGTGGCTTTCTTGTATAAGCTCAGTAATAGGAATTAGTAGAATCTAAAGTGTATTGGACATTTTTGGTCATCTTATTTGTATGATTCCAGATTGCATTCCAAAATGCTTATACCACTTAATAGCTCCACCAATAATGTATTAGTGTGCTTATTTTTCTACAACTCTTACAGCATAGTTTTACTATTTTTTGCCATTTTTGCTAATTTGCAAGGTATGAAATAAAATCTCTCAGTTGTTTTGATTTTCATTTCTCTCATTGTTAATGATTTGGAACTCTCTTTCTCTCACTCTCTTATTTCTCCTTTGTTCTTTATATCTATTTAGGTATCTATACCTATTCTAGGCTTTTGCCTCTAGATATTTTCTACCATTGCTATATATGGCATAGATTCCCCCATAGCTTCCCCTTTACCATTGTGCATCATTTCCAGAACATTGCCTATTATTGGAGATGTCTGAGAGGACATTGCTTATGGTAAAGCACTTCCCCCTCACATTTCTTATATAATCCACCATTTTTCTAAATACTCTTTTGTTGACCTTCCTCTTCCCCTCCCTATCATTTGCCTGGAAATATCCTTCCTGAATCCATGCTTTTCTTCTCCTACAAATGCTCGCTGTACCCCTAGGGCTTCCAAATTTCCCACTTTCCCCCTTTTTCAGGACAAGTAGACTTTTAAAGCACCAAATTTGCCAGGATGCATCCAGCATAATGTCTCTATCTCCCTTCACTGACCATTTCTCTACTCAACGGAACTTTCATTAGTGTATATGGGACAGTGACAATTAACCCAAAATAATTCAAATAGATGTTTCTCAGGGCCAGAGCAGAAAGCATTTATTCAATTTTTACTGGAAAGGAGCATAGCCTTCACCAAGATCTAGTGAAGTGAGGAAAAGAACAGCTAGTAGAGTAGATTTTTTTTTTTTTTGCCCTAAAACAACTTTATCACATATTGGGCCTCTGCTGTCCCTGACTATGTACTCCACCCTCAGGGTACAAAAGCAGGGGAACTATAAATTACAAAGCAGTTTTTTTTTGTGTGTGTGTGAGATTAAGCAAGGATACAAGCAAGGGTTTTTTTTTCCTGGAAGTGTAGCCCCAAACTATGGCAGAGATCAGTTTTCTGAAAAGGCCTGATATCCTCTCCATTCCACTTAATCCCTTCTCTTTTTGTGTCCAACTTCTATATCTATTTCACCTTTGGGACTTCCTTTATCTTCTTGATTATTCCTTGATGTCCTTATGAGTTTCAGTTTTCTAATTTAAGTTTAATTTCTCTAATTTAGTTTTTGTAACTGAAAAACTAATGCCCATCAATTTCTCACAATCCCACTTTTTTTCTTTTTAATAATTTGGTTTCCACATCCTTTCTAACCCCTCACATATGGCTAAATTTTTTTTACATATTATCCTTGCACAGATCTGCTTACACAGGATGGATAATTAATCCTTGAATTCTCTACTAATTCTTTTGATAGGGCTGTACTAGGAGTGGAACTACTCCCAATTTTAACACATGTTTCTCCTCTTCCTGCTATTTTCTAGAATTATTTTATTTTGCCATGCTAGTGGCATCTAACCTGTTATTCCCTTCACTGCTTCCCTGGAATAACTTATGCAATATTTACTCACCAGAGTAGGAATGACCCAAATCCAGATCTAGATTTCTATCCTTGAATTCATCAGTTACTATCCTTGACTTTATTCTTCCTGATTCAGTGTTTCTTCCTTCATCGAATACCAAAGTAAAATGAATAGCCAATTGTATCATTGCACAGGTGTCGACTCAGTTCTTGGGCAAAGCAGGTTTGAGAGGGCTGCCTCCACCCCAAGGTTTACTCAGTGTATGCTCATCTGAGAAATGGCCAGAGCTCCCTTTAAGTTACATTCTAGTCTCGAGTACACTCTTGCCACAGTCCCTAGATTTTAGGAGGCAAGTTGATTGATCTCCAGAGGTAAGGACTAGTATAAAGCATTATAGTTCTCCCCAGCAATGTTATTTTGGGAACAAAAGAAATTCACTCTCATGTTCTTCCATATTCAGAGGGAATGGTACTATCTGGACATGGGGCAACCCTTAGCACAGATGCAGAAACTGTTTTTCGTTCAAGCTTTTTTACAGAGTACTTTATCAGTTCTACCCAGGCTTGGTGTCTATCACTTGCTTAAGTCCTTAATTTGATTCCAAATCTCCCTAAGAGAACTATACCTAGTATATGTATGACGAACTTACTCTTTGATCTGCATTTTTTAAATGCCTAGCTCTTGTAGCAAACTAAACATTATTCCAAATTGGGCAGTTCATAAAAATTTCTTTCCTATTAGGACACAATTGTACCTACTTGTCAAGGCAAGACAAACCTCTACAATTCTATAATTTGGTGCATCAAACTGAATTGTTTATATAATGCTTTAATATGCAAAATTTAACTCAATGTCCTCATCTTAAGTTCCAAATACAATTGCAGGAAGGAATGGCATTAACCTCCTCTCTTAATAGAATTGATGGACTCCTTACAGGGAACCCACTCAGACACTGGGTAGTTTGAGGTCCATTCACCAATCAGTTCCAGTTCCTTCCCAGACAAGTGGAACCCAAAGTCTTTTAGGGTGTGGGGTCAATGGACGTTGAGCTGAATCATCCTACAGGGTCCCATTTGGAGGGGCTTGAGCTGACTGAAGTTCTAGTGGTTGAGTCGAGAGCAAATACAAAGATCAGAACTCTCATTCTTGGGAGATGTGCTTATACCATCTCTGAAGATTCTGTAAAGAGTTAGGCATCATCTCTTTTAATAAAGACTACATTATACCCCAAAAGCAATTTTCAGAAAGGGGAATCCCATCAGAATAATAGAGGTATTCATAAAATCCTTTCTTCACAGATCTCATAATTCAACTTCCTACATAAGGCATATGTGTGAAGCCTTTGCTAGTATACATACACACATATATGCATATATGCATACATACATACACACACATATATTTTTTTTTAAGACAAGTATCCCTATAACTCTGAATAGGTTTCAAGAGAAAGGGGATTCAGTGGCACTTTCAGGAGTCACTTAGACTTCTAGCCTGAGACCAGTGAAAACAAATTTCTCAAGAGCCTTTGCAGCCTAAAAAATTCCACTGGTTTGATCTGTGCTTATGGCTTCTATTGACAACTTACTTTGATTATAGAAATTTGCTTTAAGAGGAAAAAGCAGGGGTATAATCATAATAGCATCAAAACTGATCCTTCAGGGCCTCAATCTGAGAGCACAGTTGACAATCAGTCATATACACAATCCCACTTTAGCCAATTCAGCTCTCAAATGGTGGGTAACTAACTTAATAATTTATCAGGTAATCATTCCTAAATTCAAAACAATAAATTATAATCCCAAGAGATTTCATCTCAATAACAGGTTTCACTAATTAGGTTTTAAATCCTAAACTATCTATCTCATGTGCTTATAAAGCAAGAAAGCTATAGAACATACTCAATAAACAATGAGACTATGATGATAATTTGCTGAATGGGTTTTGAAATAACCATTTTCAGAGAATTTGCAGTTAACCAGAAATCTAACAAACTTCTTTTAGAAGTTCCTTGCATTGCTAAGGATTGAACCTTTGATATAGCATCATAAATAAATGACTTTGCCTTAAAATAAACACAGACTTGAAAAATAAAAACAAACATTCAGTTATTAATTCCATGTAAATATAAGCTATTCCTTTAAACAATAGAAGCAATTAATATTAAAGTAATTTCATTTAACCAGCAAGGGGGTGGCAGAAGTTGGGGGGAGGGTGTGAGTTCCAATGAGTGGGTTTGTGTTCTCCCTTCTAAGAAGCAGTCATATTTACGGTGGAAGGGTGAACTACCTTCACTTTTCCAAGCCAACATATATTTCCCTTTCCCCTTCCCCCATGCCATGGGGTGTCTCTCCTAACTTTACTATGCTTTCCAAGTCCTCTTCTCATTATAAACTCTTTTATGGTGCTAAGTCCCCCTCAGGACCTAGCCTGACAACTAAGGGCATGCACCAACCCTATGGGGTGTTTACTTTCTCCTGGTAATGGCAAGTTCCACTAAGGAACTTGCCCTTTCCCTCCTTAGTTATTAAAACCTCTTTCTATATGTAAAATATTAACACTACTGTCTATCTACCCAGGTTACTTATACCTTCGGAATCCAATACTTAACGTGCAATAAGAAAATTGGATTTACACACATATATTATATCTAGGTTATACTGTAACACATTTAAAATGTATGAGATTGCCTGCCTGTCATCTAGAGGAGGGAGTAGAGGGAGGGAGGGGAAAATCTGGAAAAATGAATACAAGGGATAATGTTATAAAAAAATTACTCATGCATATATACTGTCAAAAATGTATAATTATAAAATTAAAAAAACAAAAACAAAAAAAACCTCTTTCTATGCTCTTTCATTCTATTTCATATTTACCATTCCTGGTGTCTATTCTACCCCTCCATTTTGGGGGCCTGGAACCACAACCAGCCAAAACATACTGCTCTTCTCTCTGCCTTCAATATCTCCTTTCTCTCTCTCCCTAATAACCTATCATATCAATAATCCTAACAATAACTTGAAATAATTTAATTAGCAATTTCACAGTTTTTATAAGTGATAGCCAAATAGATATAACATAGCTTATCACAAAAATGGATAGGAAATTTCATGTAATTTACTGTCATGTTTCCAGTTATAACATACACACCCAATTGAGAAAAAAATTATTTTAAAAATCAATACTTTTTAGCTTGTGAAATTCTAATAGGATGTTCCATTCAAACTATTGATTGCTTTTGCATATCATTCTGTCTTGTCCTTTGTTTTTAAAACCACCTCTTTAAAAAAAAAAACAAAAACAAAAACAAAAACTTTTAAGATTCACAATATACATAATATCTTAAGTAACTTTGGATCAAATTTCATAAAACTTAAAAATAACTTAGCTCATAATTTTTTTTTACAAGTTACCCAGTATACAATTTAGAAAGCAACATATTTCATCTAATTAGGAGATATAAACATGTGACCCCCTTTATGTAAGTTACAAGAGAACTTTGTTTTAAGAACCATAATCAAATAGAGTTAAACTTCTAATAGCAATACTGCAATATTAATGCACACATATTTCCAAAATCTTATTCCCAAATGCATCATTGCAAGTAATTCTATGATATACCATTTAAATTTTTTTTTTTTTTTTTGAGGCTGGGGTTAAATAACTTGCCCATGGTCACACAGCTAGGAAGTGTTAAGTGTCTGAGACCAGATTTGAACTCAGGTCCTCCTGAATTCAGGGCTGGTTCTCTATCCACTGCACCACCTAGCTGCCCCCTTATACCATTTAAATTTAAACATAAAGTAATTTAAGTAACAATTTTGAGAGAAAACTCCTCTTCCCCCTCAAAAACTCCATTTTCCTAGATTGCCTGAAATCTCTGAAATGGCAGTAAACTATTTGAGACCTGAGATAGAGATAGATACAGGCCCCTAGGAACAAAATGGCAATGGTTCCTATCCTCCCCTCCCACCCTAAATTTTGTACTCTTCCCTATGAACTAAAGTATTGGGAAGAGGGAAGGATTTTAAAGTGGAAAAATAGATTTCCCTAGATTTTCCCAAGCCATATGATGATAGACCATACTCTTTTATGGAACCCAGAGTCCCCTGAGAAATTGGAATTCTAGAGTTTGGGGAACATAGGGACCCAATTAGAGAGAAACTAATGCTGACTACAGAGAACAGGATGATCAGGATTGCTGCATGTGGACTTATGTCCAATCATTCTCTGATTGGACATAAGTCCACATGCAGCAGTCCTGATCATCCCCATCCCTTCTAGGGAGAGAAACTTGAAAGTTAAGAAAAATTCAAGTTACTTTTAATCAATATGCACAAAAGAAGCTCTTTTAAATTACAAAATGGCCATTTTTTTTTTTTACTTTGTAATTCAGCTGACTGAGAAAAACACAGACTCACACACAAACACGAATTCCTAAAGTGAGGCAAAAAGGGCTCCTTAGCATTTACATATGAATTTAACTTTTGATAAACCCAATCCTTGGAGGATCCATCCTTGGGCCAAATAGTACCACCTTCTCCTAGACATGTTCTCCCATATGGAGCAGCAGTATTTTATAATTTTCTTATTTTTAAATTTGCTTCACACTCTTGATACTAAATTTAGTAAAACAGAGCGGTTGCTCCCTTCCCTCGGTTTCCCGAAGGATTTACTAGACACTGCTGGATTAGTAATGATCCCAGGGCCCCTGTTCTGCTTGGCTTACTAGGCACTGACCCTTTCAGGGCCCCCTTTCAGCTTTTATCCTCGGGCTATATACCTTATGCAACTGTTTCCCTCACCAGCAAGCTGGGCTTTCTCTCTGTCTGTTGGAGCTTCTTTTGGAGTCTGTCTCTTTGGGCTCCTACTTCTCTATAGTTGGGATCTCCACTGTCAAGTCCAAAGATTAGAAGGGCTGCTCCCCTGAAAGGCATCTGTCTTTGGGAATGATGAGAGAGTTGCCAGTGAGAGAGCACAAGTCCCGGGCAAGCCTGTAGAAAAGTATGGGGCAGTGACCACTAACCCAAAATAATTCAAATAAATGTTTGTCAGGGCCAGAACAGAAAGCAAAGCAGTTTATTCAATTCCTGCAGGAAAGGGGCTTTGCCTTCACCAAGATCTAATGAAGTGAGGGAAAGGATAGGCAACAGAATAGGTTTTTTTATACTTTATCACATCTTAAGCCCCAGGTTTCCCTGACTTGGTACTCCATCCTCAGGGTAAAAGAACAGGAACACTATAGATTACACAGCATCATGTTTGTGTGAGATTAAGCAAGGATACAAGCAAGGGGGTTTTCTTGATGTTGAGCTTCAAAAGAAGACCTCAAAAGATTGGTGTGGAGATGTGTCTCAAAAGAATTTGAGGCAAGTTAATGGGCAAAATGCATTGTAATTGTAATGCCAATTGAAGTGGGCCAAGTTCCAAAAGAATTTAGCAAAGAACCAAAAGAAAGAAGACAAATGTATCCAGTTCATCAAGTCACTGATATGCTAATTATATGACTCAGGTAGAATTGAGGAGTAGTCTAATTCACTACTGTTTTAGGAACTTGGTTATCACTGACCAGTAGATTATCTGTCAGTCAATAATGTTTGTTGAGAGATTGTTAGAATGATAGCATTCTAAAGTCAGAGGGCTTCAGGATCACTAATATATCTTCCCTAAAATCTAAGGGAAGAAATAGTAATATATTCCTAGGCCAAAAGACTTTTACAATCATTAACAGACAGATTGCCAGGGAACAATAGCACTCCAAGGTCAGGGGGACCTCGAGATCACCGATTCCAAAGCCAGAAAACTTTAGAATCACAGACACATTGTTAGAACAGAAGCACCCCAAGGTCAGGAGGACCTCGCTATACTTCTGTCTTCCATCACTGGAATTATAGCCCCAAACTATTAGGGGTCAGTTTTCTGAAAAGGCCTCACATCCTCTCTATTCCAGTGGAATCCCTTATACCTCCAAAGTAAGGCCAGTAAAGGGTTCTAAACATAATAAACAAAGTAGTGGGTTAACTTTTAGTTAATCAGATATCTCAATTAATGCTGGTATCCCCAATTATCTTTCTTAATTGAGGTTAATTTTAAAATGCTTTAAAAAGCATGTTTAATAAAAATTATTCATATCCTTATTTGTCTTATCCAGAGATGAATACAGGTAAAAGAAGGTTTTTTCTTTAGCTTTGTACTCTATATATGTATGCCTGGTAATATTAAATGAAAAGTGTCAGCAAGCCACACTCTTGAATTGTAGCCTACAACTTTAACTCTGAT
Organism: Sminthopsis crassicaudata; assembly: GCF_048593235.1. Classification (NCBI taxonomy): domain Eukaryota; kingdom Metazoa; phylum Chordata; class Mammalia; order Dasyuromorphia; family Dasyuridae; genus Sminthopsis; species Sminthopsis crassicaudata. The sequence goes on from NC_133617.1 coordinate 367,497,909, forward strand.
AGTATTAGAAAAAATGCTTGGGAAGTGAAGGATGTGGTTTTTATCTAATAATTATTTGAAATAGAATTTTCTAACTTAGAGTTGTCAGGGGTTTAGATGATGATGATGATGATGATGATGATGATGATGATGATGATGATGATGATGAGCCAATTCATACATAGAACTGATGAGAACTAAATTTGGAGGCTCTAAGCCGAGATAGATCAGCTCTTCTCGTCATAGGTCTGATTACCTCACTCTCCTTCCCAAAGTAACCAAGGGCAGGTTCCATAGCGAATGAATTCTCTACTCAATGCTGTATCAAAACAAAGTCTTTATTGATAGTAAAGGGATAGACAGGCATTTGGCCTCCAGGAAGGCCAAACTGCCTGCAAGGGGATGCTAGTTGGCAGACACAAGGCTGGTATAGACTGAGTGCAAGGAAAACAATTTTAGAGATTCCTTTTATACATAACTAGGGTCATCAAACCACGTTTGCACAAAGATGTTATCCAAGAGGTTCTGGAGATATTTGTAAATAAGACAGGAATTTCTCTTAATCATTTGTATCTCAAATTATCTCCTTTAACCCTTCCTCAGACAAGAATTTCCTGTTAATTATTTTTATCTTGAACTCTCTCTTTTTTGACCTTATCAGAACCATATTATTCTGAGCTAGTGCTGACATTCTGAGATATATATCTTATATATATATAAGCACTTATATAGCACTCAGCTCTAGGAGGAATGGAAACACCTATAGATTAAATTAACTGCTTTTTGGGCTGCTAGAATGCTTCATTAGTTCTTTACATACACACTCTCTGTCTCTGTCTCTGTGTCTCTGTGTCTCTGTGTCTCTGTGTCTCTGTGTCTCTCTCTCTCTCTCTCTCTCTCTCTCTCTCTCTCTCTCTCTCTCTCTCTCTCTCTCTCTCTCTCTCTCTCTCTCTCTCGTTTCTTTGGTGCATGTTGCCTTAATTTACCCTAAGTACTGCTGCCTATTTCATTACTTGCTGTATCCTCTGGGATGATTTGATCTCAATTACTCTGTTTAGTAGTCAGGGATGACTGCTTAAGTCAAGGAAGGATGAAACAGTTAGATCAGCAGTGGTTGAGAGATGTTGAATAGAAGAGCCTGCCTTTCTTAAACTGAGATGTTGAGAAGTTTTGTTGGTAAGAGCTTAAATAAGTGTGATCCCTACCCTGCCATTACCACCATCATTTATTTCTCTTGGTTCTGCTGCATTATAGTTGGAAATTGATGTTAATACAGAGCTTTTGGACTGCCAATCTTTCTTTGAGAGTTAAGTTTGTTGAGTTATAACCATTATGTAAAATAGTTTATTTTTCACTTATACCAAATTAATATGAATACATGATCCTTCATTTTTAGGGTGATATAAAAACTCATTTGATCTTTATCTGACCTTATTTCTAGTTTCACATTTTTAATTGCTTCTTGAACATTTTGAACTGGATATTCCATAGACATCTCAAATTCAACATGTCTAAATCTGAACTCATGGTCCTTTCCCTCCAAATCTTTTGTATTAGTGTGAGTGCCATCCAGGGTGCCATCTTTGCATCTTCATTCTCTTTTCTCCCTTCCCCCCTTCATTTAATTTTATTCTTAAGAAAAGTCAAATGCCCAGTAGAACATCAGGAAGGATTCAAAATATGTCACAATAGCGTGCCAGTCCAAGAAAGGATATATAATAGTAGAAGAAATTATAATCATGAGTGACCATCTTTTCTTTGCTTTTTTATAGGTTATTCTTTTGTTCTCTGCTGTATACTTTTTTTTTTTTACTTTATTTTTTCATCCCTTTATCTCTTCTTCCCTGTTTCCCCCTTCTCCCCCCAGAGTAGGATACAGTTAAGCACAGATATATGCTAAATGTGTATATATAGACATTTTTGCCTCCAGGCTGGACTTCTTTTGATTGCCAGTATTTTTGATTCTAAGGCTGTGGTTTTTTATTGTGACTGCTAATAAGTCCTGAACAATTCTAGCTCCAGCATATTTGAATTTTTTTTTTCCCTAAATTGCTTTTTCCTTGTTTTTTGCAAAATTTTGTCTTTGACCTGGGGGTTTTGAAATTTGTGTTTTCCACAAAAGATCTCTTTTAGATTGTGATCAGTGGATTTTTTCTATTTCTACTTTCCCCTCCTGTTCTATCACTCCAGGACAATTTCCTTGGTTTATTTTTTTGCATTATTATGTCAGGAGTCTATTTTTTGGCTACCCCTTTCAGGTCAGTTGTTTTTCTTATGTTTCACATACACATTCTGTTCTATTTTTTTTTAAATATGCTGTTTTATTATTTCTGAGTCTCTTATAGCTTCACTTTGCCCAATTCTAATTTTCAAGAAGTTATTTTCATTTTTAAGACTTTGAATTTCCTTTTCTAGTCAACTTTTTTTTCATAATCTTATTTTTCTTGGATGATTTTTATTTTTTAGTTTTTCCTTAATATCTTTGGTTTGATTTTTAAATTCTTTTTTGAGTTTTTCTACATAAATTTTCTCTGGGCAGGGAGCTATTTAACATTACCCTAAGGAAGGGGTAGAAGCAACTTTTTTTAACTTCAGTATTCTCTGAAGATGAACCCAATCTTCCCTATTCCTATAGCAAGTTTCTAGGGTTGAGTTCTTTCTTTTTTGCTGCTTCTTTTTTTTTTTTTTTAATAAGTATTAGTGTAACTACCTCTATCTGTGTGTGTGGATGAAGATGCTGCCTCTAGCTTCAGCTCAGCTCTCCTCTCTAATATGGAACGCCAAACCAAAAGCTCCACCTTCCTGTAAAGTGCTGGTAGCCATTAGTGTTCCTGCCTCCCTGCTTCTGCAGTTATTGAGTGTGCTATTCCAAATGCTCTTGATCTATCACCAGTCTATGTTCGCCCTGAGGTGCAAATTTGTTTTATTTGTAGGGGAAATCTGGAGAGCCATCTTCCCAGAATTCTCTCCTCATTCTCATATCCCATATCTAATCAGTGGTTTAGACCCATCATTTTTATCTTTATTAGCTATCTTATATATGCCCTCTCTTTCTTCTGTCACTCTTAACTCTGGTGCAAGATCCTCATCTCTTCATGCCTAAACAATTGAAATAGCTTACTTTCTGGTTGGTCTCTCTGCTTCAAGTTTCTCCCCCAGTTGAATCTATCCTCCTTCATTCAGCTGTCAAACTGATCCGTTTTATCATTTCTCTGATTATGCTATTCTCCCTTAATACTTATTAACCCCTTGTTGTATTGAGGATCAAATATAAAATCTTCTGTTTGACTTTTAAAGTCTTTCATAACTTGTTCCTTTCTTACTTCTTCAATCTTCTTATACTTAATTCTCCTCTATCCACTCTGTGATCAAGTGACACTATCCCCCTTGATGTTCCTCCCATGGGATGCTCCCGTCTTTTAATTCGGACTATTTTCACTGGATGTATCCCATACCTAGAATTCTTTCCTTTATTCCCCGTGTCCTGGATTTTTATATTTTCTTTAGGCCTCATCCAAAATTCCACTTTCTATGCCACCTTTCTTGATCCTTCTAAATTCTAATTCCTTCTTTCTATTAATTACCTCTAGTTTTCCCTGTTTATAATGTTCATACATAAGTATTTGCATATTGTCTTCCCCCATTAAATAGTGAGCTCCTTTTAAGCAGTGCCTTTTTTCCCCCTTTCTTTGAATCTCCAGTACTTGGCACAGTGCCTGACCCAGGTAGAAAGGGATTAATAAATGCTTATTGACATGGTAAGAATCTTAATGAATTTTTATATATATAGCAATCATTTTTTTTAAAGTTTAGGTTTGGTTTTAATGTAAATAATAAGTAATAATAATAATGATGATATTTTTCAACCAGAAAACAATATTGAAATGTAGCCAACTCCATATTTCTCATGTTAGACTCAGATACTGAAGATTGAGTAATAATAGTTATCTATATTTCAACATTAAGCAAATCAACAAATACTGCAATCTTATAAAGTCATCTCAATGAAACTAATTGTGAGGGAACATACTCTAGAAAAGCAAATTTTACAATTTAAGTAAATTCTTTCAAGTTAGACTGTATGAACATTTGTAGCCAGGACCATATCTTATTCTTGTATAACTTAACTTTTAGATTTTATTTAAAGCATTTTAAAAAATCAGACACACACCTGATTTTCAAAGCATTTTCAATTTTTTTTAACCAAAATATGTCTACTACAAGGATATGATTTTCTATAAATTTTGTGACAAGAAAAATTAAAGAAATTTTCTTTGATTAGGCAAACTTGAAAACATAAATCTCAGCATTCTTTTCAACTTATTAATGTCTATAGGTAGTTTTTTAAAATAATCATTCTGTTCCTTAATTTTCCTTGCTTTCCCTTTCCTTCTATAGTTATTTCAAAGCATTGAATTTCTTAATACCTAGAGAAACTCGTGGGATTGGGTAAGTTCCTCTGGAGAATTTAGCAGAGGCTGCTGTAAAGATGTTAGTGTGCTAGAATGTGGAATTTAAATTTAGAGGTTCTCTTTGAAGTATGAGAATAATAATAATAATAATAATAATTCACACTTATTTAACTCTCTTGCTTTATATAGCTTTCACAATGTACCTCAGAAGTAATCCTTGGGCTGATTATCCCTAATATGTTGACCAAAAAACCCTTGAAGCTGAATAGTTGTTCAAGATCACATATCTAGGATGCATTGGAGCCAGGAGTCACTGCCAGTCTTGTAGGGAAGGAAGCAAAATAACTAAATAGAAAAGAAAATATAGAGCCATTTTTATGAGCCACCATGAGCTATGGAAGTTCAAGGACGAAATCTTTCATTGAGGTTTACATATTTGGAAGACAAGTAAAGCTTAATGATTTTTGTACTAAAATTATCTGGGAGAGTCTGTGTGTCCTGATTTCCAATATATATTATTTAAGAGCAAAGACCTTTTTTTTTTTTTTTTTTTTTTTAAGTTTAAGTCTTAAAAAAAAAAACCCAACCCCAAAACCCAGAAAGGCCCATATCAAAAGCCTGATTTTAGTATGTCTGTTTATTGATCTTTTCAGTCACTTGAGTAAAACTTTCAATATCTTTAGCAACCTCTTGAAATTCGAATAGCAACAGTTAATCCTAGGGGGAAATGTGTCTTACATTCCAACCAATACAGTACTCTCCTAAGGGAAATTAGTGGAAGTTCTTTAACTTGACATTTAAAACTAGACTAGATAAAACCTGTAGAAGGTATTCAGTCTGGACTAATTCTACATTGGCAAAGAAATTTCATCTCCAATTCCTGTGCCTGGAAAATTATTATTTTAGTTAATTCAATAGATCAAAAATAGCTTTGTAGTTAATCTCAATACAGCGACAACTCCTTTGAAGTTGTTCTGCTTATTTTTAAATGAAACATTGCAATTTTCTGTTTACCAGTTTTTGTTTAATAACATGATGAGAAATTTGGAGAGATAGATTTGGAGAGATGCCATTGAAATTAATCAATTCATACAGATAAGTTAAAGATTTTAGCAGTTGAGGAAGGATGGGGACATGAGACAAATTTCTTGGAAGTAAGTAAGAGTGTTATAAGTTAGTGTAAGCACTCCTGGGTTTATATTGTCTTACTATATATATATATATATATATATATACACACACACACTATGAAACTATTCTGTTAGCAACATTTCATGGGCTGTGCATGCACAACTTGTGCTTTTAATGGAAATATGCCTGTGGCAATAGAATAAACTTCTAACTACCAAAATTTTAAGTTTATGTTTTTCTTTTTATTAATTTTATAATTATAACTTTTTTTTTGACAGTACATATGCATGGGTAATTTTTTACAACATTATCCCTTGCACTCCCTTCTGCTCTGAATTTTCCCCTCCTTCCCTCCACCCCCTCTCCTATATGGCAGGCATTCCCATATATGTTAAATATGTTATAGTATATCCTAGATACAATATACGTGTGCAGAACCGAATTTTTTTTTTTGTTGTTGCACAGAAAGAATTGGATTCAGAAGGAAAAATAACCTGGGCAGAAAAACAAAAATTCAAACAGTTTATACTCATTTCCCAGTGTTCCTTCTCTGGGTGTAGCTGATTCTGTCTATCATTGATCTGAACTAGATCTTCTCTTTGTTGAAGATATCCACTTCCATCAGAATACATCTTAAGTTTATGTTTGTAATTTTAGGAAGGAAAATGCAGTTCTCAGATTTCTGTCATTCATTTTAAAGGGAATTTAAATAAGGTCACCAAGTACCTGTTAAAGGATTTGGGGTTAAAGGATGGCTTACAAAGGCCATAATAATGACTGATTTAGTTCACTTTCCTTTAGGGATTGTAATTTAGGAACAAAAGACAATCCTTATTTGTATGTATGTGAAAAACAGTTTAACAAATGGTTTTAAAAGAATTTTCCTTATAAAAGTATTTAATCTATAAAAACTAGCATTAAGACAGGACTAATCACCAGGCTTCAGCATTAATGTATTGTTCAAGGTCATATTGATCATTTTCTTGACTATGCCCTTTGTTCAGAATTCTCAGGTTATGTGTATTTGAGCACCAGATTAAAAATTGTTGTGTGAAAGGCTTTAATTTTTAAATTTTTAATTTTTTTTCTGAGGCTGGGGTTAAGTAACTTGCCCAGGGTCACACAGCTAGGAAATGTTAAGTGTCTGAGACCAGATTTGAACTCGGGTCCTCCTGAATTCAGGGCTGTTGCTCTATCCACTGCACCACCTAGCTGCCCCAGGCTTTAATTTTTTAGAGGAATATAAATTCTGTTATGCAGATATATTTTATTTTATTTTTTATATGTATTCATTTTCTTTCTTTCTTTTCTCTTTTTAAAATTATTTTATAATTATAAATTATAAAAAAATTATTTTATTTTATTTATTTTATTTTTATTTTTTCTGAGTCTGGGGTTAAGTGACTTGCCCAGGGTCACACAGCTAGGAAGTGTTAAGTGTCTGAAACTATATTTGAACTCGGGTCCTCCTGAATTCAGGGCTGGTGCTCTATCCACTGTGCCACCTAGCTGCTCCTAAAATTTTTTTTTGACAGTACATATGCATGAGTACAGATATATTTTAATTTTTTCAACTTTCCTCCCTCTTTCTCTGCTAACTCCTTACCCATAAAAAATTCAAACCATATAGCAGCTAATCTCAATTCTAAACTGATTGTTACATAAAATTTATAAACTATTAACATAGTTGTAGAAATTGCATGGTTAGCAAACCTCATTCATTTATTAACTCCCCTGGAAGGAAAATAACAGTATGGATAAAATTAGTAGAATGTAGTGTCATTTTTTTGTTCCAACAGATTTGCTTTTGATCTGATGAATACTTCAATTAAGCACCTGTTGTGAGCTTGATATGGGAAGTATGCAATAAAATCTAGGGGATTGTCCCATCAAGATCCCACAACTGCATTGTGGATTGCTTTCATTATTATTAGGATACAAATCAATTAAAATCTTTTTTTTTTAATTGAATATCATGTGCTCAAATACTTTGTTTCTGCATTTCTTCTAATTTTGATGTTCATATTCCAATTTCCTTTGAAAAATAGGTTTTTATTGATATCTTTTCTATTGCCTAAATTTCCTTTGCATCTCACTCCAAGCCCTCTTTTATAACAAATAATTTTTCTAAAAAGAATAAAGAGGAATATTTTAGAAAGTCAATTAAACTGATGAATATAATATATGTGTGTACACACACACACACACACACACACACACACACACACATGAATTATCTTACCTGTGGACTCTTCTACCTCTGAAGTAGACCACAGTGAGATGTCTTTCTATCTTTTCTTTGAGACCAAATTATTCATAATTTTACAACATTGATCTTCAATCAGGACAGTAATACTTTTGTTATGTTCATGTAGCAGTTTTTTTTTTTTTTTTAAGCCATTCCATGGTTACAGGCATCCATCCGCTTTTCACAGATTGCTTTGTAGAGTAGATGTATGAGTTTACAGATCTATCAGAAGTACATTATTGTACCAGTCTTTCCATGAGCTCTCCAATATTGATTATTCTTACTTTTGTTATCTTTGATTGTTTACTTAGTGTGAGATGAAATCCTAGGGTTGGTTTGATTTGCATGTGTCATGTGTGCTTGATATAATCTTTCATGTTGTTAATAATTTGCAATTCTTTATTTGAAAACTGCTTGTTGATATCCTTTGACTACTTATCTCCTGGGAAATGGGTTTTAGTTTTATGTCTTACTGAATTCTTATCTAGAGACATTTGATACCAAGATTATTTTCCATTCTACTGCTTCCTTTATTCTATACTCTAAATTAATTTTATTTATGCAGAATTTTTAGAAATATGTAATCAAAACTATGTTTTATTTGAACATTTATCTTTTGTTTAATAATTCCTCTTTTCATTCATAAAATAAGTTGAAAAAAATTATGGAGATGAATAGGTGATTTTCTCAGTTGAATTTGAATATTTTCCATTCATTATTCCTAAACTTACCATTGCATCACTCTGGCCAAAATGGTCATTGGGTGATGGGGTTGGTCCTATGCTTCTTTCTGGCATTATTGAAGCAGGCCCTAGAGCCTTTGTGCCATGAGTTGTCACATTCACATCTTGTAAGGATTTTCTATTGCAGAGAGCCATAATTTCTTTTATAACCATCTAACCCATCTGTACCTCCTGCTCCTTCAAATAAGATTTGAAATTAAAATTATCCTGCTGCCCTTCTCTCTTCCTCACATGTTTGCATTCCTCTAATTGAGCTCAATTGTTTGGTTTCTACATCACTTTGTTATGTAGTTTCTCCATTTTTTGAAACTCTTCTTGATGCCTCAACAATATTACTTGGTGCTCATGATCTGCAGTCTCCATCTCCAATTTCTCCTTAATTTCCTTTATGTTTCAGTCTATTTAGTATGGCCACAGCTTTTCATCTCAGTCAGGGACTTCCAGTACAATTCAAAATAATGAGAAGCTATGCAAATATAGTATTAAATCGCAAATTATACTACAAAGTTATAAGCACCAAAACAATTTGATGAGAAATGAATGGTTGGTGAGTGGAATAGATTTACACAAGTACACAGAAGTGAAAATGCAGCCAAAGTGAGAAGAAAAGCAAAAAACTGGAAAAGTGTTTTTACATTTTTTTCTCTAAGAAGTCTCCTTACTCAAATATGTAAGGAATTGAGCCAAATTTATAAAAATAAGTTATTCTCCAATTGATGAATAGACAAAGGATATCAAGTCATTTTTCAGAGGAAGAAATCGGACCTATCAAATAGTCATATGAAAAAATAATATAAACCACTCATAATTACAGATATGAATGTAAATTGAAACAAGATACTGCCTCATTAGTTTGGCTAAGATGACAAAAGGAAAGTGACTAATGCTGGAGGTGGTAGATCAGTTTGTTCTTTCAAAATATATATCATTTAAAAAATATAGCTCTGTAAAGTGTTTCTTTGTCAGTTTCCTTGGTATAGTATTTAATCTGTAAATTAACTTTAGTGGCAGTGCCATTTTTACTCAACTTTGAAGTTCCCAAATAATCAATCTTTGACCTATTTAATTTGTTCTTTATTTAAAGATCATTTCATAATTTAATCTGTACAATTAGTGAGTGTACTTTGATAAATTAATTCCAAATATTTTCTATATTTTATAGCCATATTGAGTGGAATTTCTTTTGTCATTGCCTGCTGGATTTTGTTATTATTTAGAATGCTATTGATTCCCTTATATATTTTTTATGTTCTCTTATTTTCCATTAAATATTTCCATATTTTAAAAATAAATTTCTATTTTTGTCATCCCTCTTACATTTATCCCAATTATCCCAAGTATTTCTTCCCTTCTCCCTTCTAGAGAATCATCCTCTAAAGCAAATACTATTTTGTAGAGGAGAAACAATCAGTGCAAGTGATCAGTATATTGAAACAGTTTGAAAATGTTTAATGTGTAACACCTGTGGACCTTCCTTCTCCAGGAATGAATTAAGGGTGTCCTCTCATTTCTGCATTCTAATCCTACTGGATCTTTATAACTTTGTTACATTTACTTTTGATTTTCTATTGCATCATTCTTTCCACATACCTTTTTTAGTTAGCATGTATTTGTTTTCTTGGCTCTGCTTGCTTCATTCTGTATTATGCTTCCATTCTTCTTTGTATTCATCGCATACATCATTTCTTCCTCCCTTCCTTCCTCCCTCCCTCCCTCCCTTCCTTCCTCCCTCCCTCCCTCCCTCCCTCCCTCCCTCCCTTCCTTCCTCCCTCCCTCCCTCCCTCCCTCCCTCCCTCCCTCCCTCCCTCCCTCCCTTCCTCCCTCCCTCCCTTCCTTCCTTCCTTCCTTCCTTCCTTCCTTCCTTCCTTCCTTCCTTCCTTCCTTCCTTCCTTCCTTCCTTCCTTCCTTCCTTCCTTCCTTCCTTCCTTCCTTCCTTCCTTCCTTCCTTCCTTCCTTCCTTCCTTCCTTTTTTACAATTTTTTAATAGATTTGTATCTTTAATGATTTGAAATTGTTATGATCACCAGCATAACAATTTTATTCCTCAAACAGTGATTATGTTAAGTTCTTACCACTTATCACTAATAGTAACTTTTTTTCCACAATTTTTCAACCTGTCATCAAATTGTTCCTAAACAACATTTGAACACAAACTAAATCCCAATGGATAATCAGACATACATGCATAGTGTTAATTGTATTCTGTACACCATGTCAGAGCAGATCCTTCATTTCATTAACTCATAATCAAATTTCATCAACTGTGTAATCACATGAATACACTGTTAGACATCTTAGCCTTCTTATAACACTGTTTAGCTGTGGAAAACCATGCTCTTTGGACATGTTCTTCACAAGCAATATTGAAACTTTCACAGACTATCACAGATATTCTTTGGACATATATCTTATACTTCCTCTTACTGCAGCATTGTGACTTTTTTTTAAATTAAAGTTTATATTTTCAAAATATATATACATGGATATTTTTCAACATTTACCCTTACAAAAACCTTGTATTCTATTTTTTTCTCTCCCTTCTCCCCACCGTCTTTCTAGATGACAAGTAATCTAATACATATTAAACATGTGCAGTTCTTTTATACATATTTTCACAGATATCATGCTGCACAAGAAAAATCAATAAAAAAGGGAAGAAAATGAGAAAGAAAACAAAAAAGCAAACAACAAAAAGAGTGAAAATTCTATGTTATGATCCACACTCAGTTTCCACAGTCCTTTCTCTGGGTGCAAATGGCGTTCTTCATCACAAGACCATTAGAACTAGCCTGAATCATCCCTATTGAAAAGAGCAATGTCCATCAGAATTGATTGTGATATAATCTTATTGTTACCATGTACAATGATCTCCTAGTTCTGCTCATTTCATAATAATCTTGTTTTTCTTGGATGGTTTTTACTTTTATATTTTAGTTTTTCTTTCATTTGATTTTTTAGTTCTTTTATATAATTTCTCTCTGGGCAGGGAGTCATTTAACATTGCTCTTTGGGATAGAAACAGCTCTTTTTACTTCAATATCCTACTCTGAAGATGAACTCTAGTTTTCTCTCTCTCCAGAGTAAGTTTCTGTGGTTGAGTTCTTCTTTGCCAGTTAATTTATTATTATTATTATTTTTAATGAAAAGTAGGTGTAGGCTCCTCTGATTGTAGGGTAGGGAGGATGGTACCTCTAGCTTCATTTCAACTCTCCCCTCTGACCTGGAATCTCAAACCAAGAGCTCCACCCTCCTGTAAGTGCTCTGTAAGCCATCTGTGTCCCACTCCTGCACTTACCTGATGTGCTGGCTCTTCCTCATTTAGGGCTTTGTCTCTGCAGCATCGCCGGGCCTGGTGTTCCTTATCAGACCAGGTTTCCTCAGTCTACAAATCCTCATTTCAGGAGGTGAAAGTTCCTGTAGTTACTGCTGCAGCTAGGGCCAAACCCAACTAACTCCAATGGTTCCCCTTGGTGTTTCTGTGGAACTATTCTAGATGTGTTTGTACTTCACACAGTTTAATTCCCTGTCTAGACTTTCTTCTCATCTTGAACAGAGAACTCCTGTTCAGCTTCAAGTCCTGTTGATTGTCTATCTTTGCCTTCTGACTTACTCTGCCATCTTCTCAGAATTCTCTCCCTCCGAATCATTTTTTAAAGGCAAATAATCATCTCCTAACTTATCTGTTTTGTGCTTATTATACCAGATTTTAAAAAATTAATTGTCTTTATTGTAATTCATAACTATAATAAGAAACACCCCTGATTTCATAAGTATGAAACTCTTGAATTCTTGTTTCATTGCTTATATTTTAGAGAGTACATCTTTAGTCAGCAGACAGACATTTATGGATTTAAATAAAAAGATGTAGTTTTGTTTAATCTGTTCTAAAAGCTTTGTTCATTGAAGAGCTCATTTGCTATTCAGGTGATATACTGATTCCCAGAAACACCTTTCTAACATGGAATGTTTTCTTGGGGGAAAAAATTAGTGAGGAAAACCTGTGATTCATAAGTTTACAACAAATCCAATTTTCTTTATTTTAGCCTTTGTTAGAAGTCACTCTCTCCTAAACTGTGCTTTGTGTGATTTCCTGAGTACTTAGCAGTGATTTTAATGTTTAAGTATATGAATTTATGGTTTAGTGTTAAAATTCTAACCTGTCATGCAAAGAATCTGGATTCAATTCCTGGCCAATGCAAAGCAAAATGTTTTAGGAGGTCAGCTAGATGATTCAGTGAATAGAGCACAGAGTTTGGAATAAGGAAGACCTGAGTTCAGATTTAACCTTCAGACAAACAGTGAGACCCTGGACAGGTAATTTAACCTCTATTTGCCTTAATCCACTGGAGAAGAAAACCACTGCACACCAGGAAAACTGCGGACAGTATGGTCCTTGTGGCTATGAATGAGTTGTACATGACTGACTGAACAACAAAAATAATTTAATGATTATTTGAAGCTTTACTTTTTGTCTAACCTATCTTGAAGTGCTGGATTACAAAGTACATAGTCATGCTCCTTTACAACATAAAGAATGCAGCTAAACAAAATGAGAAGTTAGTGTTTTTTGATTTTCCTTAATGGTTTAGCTTAGTAATGAATTAAATAAAAATGTGAGGTCTGGCCTGAATAAAATAGTATAGTTGACATTTTTAGATTAAAATTTTAAAACCACTAGAGCAGAGTAAAACTTCCTATTGCTGGATTAAAATGTAGTTGGGAAATGTTTAACAAAATAATTTGTGGTATTTTAAGTTAATATGCATTCTCTAACATCTGTTTTTATTAGTTTGATACCACTGTTGTAGAGAATGATTCAAGAGATATTAGTTGATATAGGAAGAGGACAAAATCTAAACTTCTGTATGTATCAGATTTTTAACTGAGTATTGGATTTCAAGTCACAGAGTACTAGTTCTGCTATTTACTCGCTATGTGTGCATAAGTCATTTTATGTTTCTAGGCTTCAGTTCCCATATCTATCAAAGGAGAGACTCATGCTAGATGATCTTTAAGAACGATTTAAAGTACTAAGGTTGTGGTCTTATAAAATTCAGAGGCCTCTAAGGCAGCTTTTATCCTTTTAAAAAATTTGTTTCATTAAGAATTTGTTAATTGTCCGTCTAGACTTAAAGTTAAAATTCTATGTTTTGGTCAAAAGCATTGCAGTATAATATATCCTTTAAAACAGTAGTTCTTTCTGATATTGTAGACACCTTATATTCTGTGCCACTTATGGTTGAGAGAAAAATAAAAAAAGGAAATGCTAAGATTTGACCCTCTTTTCAACCCTACTAGGCAACATCATGCATAAGAGTCATGCCTCCTACAGGTTTAAGATACTATAGGGTATTCTTAAATTTTAGTATATTGAGACTTGGTGACTAATTTTTATATAGAGATTTTATAGAATTACATCCTAAGGAAAATGATTAAAAGTACTGTTCAATTTTGGATTCTGGGATACATGTTAGAATGCTATGATAGTGCCATGTCACAAAAGAGAACAGCAAAAATTTATCCTGAAAAAGCAGTAGGTTGGCAGTAGAATGCAGAACAAAATATCCCAGGAGACTACATCTGCTTATTACCAACATTAATAAACACTTACTGACTCTGCTTATTATTGAATGGGAAAACTAAAGGGAATAGATAGGAATTTGAATGTGGGGTGCTGAGGATCTACTTTTGCTGTCCTTGTGGAATATCTGTTGTTATTTTTAGTTTATTAAATGTTTTTCCTTATGGGTACTGACTGGAAAGTAGGTCCTTATTAAAACTCATCCTTTTTATTTCTAATTTTCTTCAATTTAAGATGACATGTAGCTTAATAATTGGAGGTAAATATTTCTGTCTAACTTAATTCACCTAGACTTGATCTGTATCATAAAATCATCAGTGATCATTGAAACAGTGTGCTTTTGACACAGATACTTTGTGTTCTCATGAGTCTTGGGATTAGATGGATGAATAATAGCTGGGTTTACTACCTGCTATCATTAGCAATCAGTGGTTCTATTTCAATCTAGAGGTTGAATCTGATTTATATCCTTACATCTTGCCACTGGACCTAGATGGCTCCAGAAGAGATAGTGAGGCTGGTTGATGTTGCACAGCCCTCTCTCACTTAAGTCCATTTCACTTGCATATCATGGTATCATCTCTCTGATGTCTGGGGCTTCTTCAGGAATAAAGGACAAATGGGTCAGCGAGGAGGCACAGTGGATAGAACACTAGCCCTGAAGTTAGGAGGACCTGAGTTCAAATCTGAACTCAGACTCTTAACACTTCTTAGCTTTGTGTCCCTGGGCAAGTCACTTAACCTCAATTACCTCAGAAAAAAAAAAAAAGGAATAAAGGACAAATATTAATAGAGGAAACATAATTAGTGTTATCTTTAAAAAATCATCTGCAAATCTGTTCTGCTTACTATCTTTTAAAAAAATTATTATTATAGTTTTTATTTACCAGATATATGCATGGGTAATTTTACAGCATTGACAATTGCCAAACCTTTTGTTTCAATTTTTCCCCTCCTTCCCATCACCTCCTCCCCCATATGGCAGGTTGACTAATACATGTTACATATGTTAAAGTATAAATTAAATACAATATAGGTATACATGTCCAAACAGTTATTTTGCTGTACAAAAAGAATCGGACTTTGAAATAGTGTACAATTAACCTGTGAAGGAAATCAAAAATGCAGGTGGACAAAAATAGAGGAATTGGGAATTCTATGTAGTGGTTCATAGTCATCTCCCAGAGTTCCTTCGCTGGGTGTAGCTGGTGCAATTCATTACTGCTCTGTTGGAACTGATTTGGTTCATCTCATTGTTGAAGAGGGCCACATCCATCAGGATTGATCATCATATAGTATTGTTGTTGAAGTATACAACGATCTCCTGGTCCTACTCATTTCACTCAGCATCAGTTCATGTAAGTCTCTGCCACAAACATTCTTGCACATACAGGTCTCTTTAAGATCTCTTTGGGATATAAGCCCAGTAGTAACACTGCTGGGTCAAAAGGTATATAGTTTGATAACTTTTTGAGCATAGTTCCAAATTGCTCTCCAGAATGGCTGGATGTATTCACAATTCCACCAACAATGTATCAGTGTCTCTGTTTTCCCACATCCCCTCCAACATTTACTATCTTTTTTGGTGCTTTTTCCCGAGTTATGCCTTTGATGTGGGGAATACTCATGTCACTGAGATTATATGGATAGGTTCGTTACATTGTAAGTAATGCTAAATTAAATGTTCTTAAAAGATAGAAGCAAAAGTCAAATGTTCTTGATAAATGGAATCTTTAAGTAGACTGTGATCTGAACTTTAAAGGAACTATAAAAGTTACATTGTGGGAGAGACAGTATCCTAGTCCCTAGAGTAATAACTATAGTATTTGTTGGGAATAGTAAAGCAACTGGTCTGAAGTAGAGCATTCTCATTATAGAATATGGAAAGAATTAACATGGGATCAGTTAGTAGAAAACTTTAGATGCTGAGCTAATGAGTTTGAACTAGGCATAGAAACCTGTTAAGAAAAATGATTTAAAAATATTTTAGGAAGATGAGTATGACATGTATGCAGTAATGTGACTAGATGGCCTATGAGGGCCCTTTTAATTTTGGTCTGTAATGCTCTTAAACTAGGCTTATATAAACAGTTGGAAATGTAGTAGAAACAATATCCCCAGATTTTTCCAAAAAACTATAATTTTTTACAATACAATAATATTCCATCATATTCATATGCCATAATTTGTTCAGTAATTCAACTCTACCAACAATGTATTAGTGTCCTAGTTTTCCCACATTCCCTCCAACATTCATCATTATCTTTTCTTGTCATTTTAGCCAATTTGAGAGGTGTGTAGTGGTATCTCAGTTGTTTTAATTTGCATTTCTTTGATCTATAGTGATTTAAAGCACTTAGAAAAGGCATATTTATATATACATACATATACACACATGCATATATATATATATATATATATATATATATATATATATATATATATATATATATATATATATATATATACTCCATATACACACATCTTTCTTATCTCTGCTAATTGAATTTTGCTCCATAACTTCTTTTACTAGTACTTAATCTCCCCCTACCCAAGGATCCCTCCCTTGTCTTCTTCCTTCACTCTTTGTGTCTCTCTCCATCCATCTCTTCCCCCTTATTTCTTTTTAGATTTTGGAGGGTGCTATAACCTTCCTGGTATATATGTGGTGTTACCTATCGAACTCATTTCTGATCTGAATAGGTTTTCAGAACTACAAACCCCCCTCAATCTTCTCTGATGCCTGTGTCTATTCTTTCTCTGTACCTCATTTGTATGACATAATTACTATTTTTGCCTTATCTCTGCTCCAATCTTTCTTTTGACCTGCCCTATTGTTGATGTCAATCTTAAACATATGCTATACATTTCCTATGTTAAAAAAAAACAACAAAAAAAAAAACCATAAATAATTTGTCCATATTGAGTTCTTTGGAATTGATCTTTGATATTGGATCTTATATGTTAAATTTTCTATTAAGTTTGGGTTTGTTTGATAGAAAGGCCTGAAAATCTACAAGTTCATTTCTGAAGCTTCATTTTTTTCTCCTTCAAAATTATAGATAGTTTTTCTGGATATGATATTTTTGGCTACAGGCCTAGTTCTTTTAATTGTAGGTAGATATGATTCCAGGACCTGGAGTCTTTTATTATAGCTGCTAATAAGTCTTGTACAGTTCCAATTGTAGCTCCAGTATATATTTTTTTTTTTTCTTATTTCTTGCAAAATTTTCTCTTGATCTGGGGGTTTCAAAATTTGGCAATAATATTCCTGTGTGCACAAGTATCTCTTTAAGGTGGTGATGATTAAATTTTTTTCTCTTTCTACTTTCCTTTCACAGTCTATGTTATGATGATTTTCTTGGATTTTTTCCTGCAATATTAGGTCAAAATTCTCTTTTTGATCATAACTTTCTGGCAATCCAATTCTTATATTTTTTCTTCTTGATCTGTTTTCCAGATCCGTCATTTTTTCTTACATTTCACACTCTGTTCCGTTTTTTTATTCTTTACAATCTGTTTTGTTATTTCTTGGTCTTTCATAGCTTCACTGGCTTCCCCTTGCCCAATTTTAAGAATTATTTTCATCTTTGAGATTCTGTATCTCCTTTTCTAGTTGGTTAACTTTTATAGTCTTTTTCTTTCTTTCTTTCTTTTTTTTTTTTTTTTTTAAGTTTTTCATTAATGTCTCTCATTTGATTTTTAAATTCTTTTTTGAGTTCTCTAAATTCTCTCTGGGCAGAGAGCATTTCATATTACTCTTTGGGCTAGTACCTTTTTTTAATTAAAGTGTTCTCCTCTGAAGATGAAGCTCCCGCCCCCAGTCTTTTCTGTTCCCACAGTATGTTTCAATGATAGGGTTCTTTTTTTTTTTTTTAATAAGAGGTATTAGTTGTAGGCACCTCTAATCCTGGGGTGGGGATATGGTGTCTGGAGCTTCCCTTCAGCTTTCCACTCTGACTAGGAATCCCAAACCAAGAGCTCCTCCCTCCTGTAAGTGCTGCCCCCAGCCAGCAGTGCCCCTGCCGCACTGCTTTTGCAGCACTCCCTGTGTGCTAGTTTCCTCAGCAGCACAGCAGGACCTTTTGTTCTCAATCAACTGAGGTTCACTTGACTTCTTAGGCACAAATCCTGATTCTACAAACAGTCCAAGGAGTGAAAGTCTGTGGTTCCTACTGATAATTCCAGGACTCCCCACTTGATATTTCTATGGAACTAGCCTGGAAGTGTTTGTACTTCAGATAGGTTAATCCTGGCCTGGAGTATTTTTTCAGATCTTCTTAGATTATATGTGAAAGACCCCTGTTCTGCCCCAAGTCGTCTTGATTTTTTGACCAGTCTATGTTCTCCCTGAGGTGCAAATTTGTTATAATTGTAGAAGAAATTGGGAGAGCTTGAAATTGACTAACCTACTCTACCATTTTTCCTGAATCCTGCCTCAGCTGTTGGTTATTAAACTGTCTGTAAAAAGCAAGATAGATGCTGTTAATGGACTTTTATCACTTATGCCATTAACTTTATTTAGCTTTAAATAGTTTTGTTCTGTAATTTCTGATACCCTAGAATTTATCTCAACAACTCCTTTTACTTCACTCTTCAGTAAGTTTCAGATAATTAAGATTATTGGAATATACCTTCCTTATTCATACATCTATCATATTTTTTATCCTGTTTGAACTCGGATAATTGAGATTTTCCTGCATTTCCATTTGTATGTAGGCATATCAGAACAATAGTGTTTGATTTTAATGTAGTTTCAATTTGTGTGTGTGTGTGTGTGTGTGTGTGTGTGTGTGTGTGTGTGTGTGTGTAATATAGCCTCATTTTTATTTTTTATTTTCAAGTTATTTTTTCAGATACATTAAAATATAGTTTTCAACATTCATTTTAGTAAGATTTTGTGTCCCAAGTTTTTCTCCCTTCTCCCAAGACAGGAGGTAATTTGATAGAGGTTAAATATGTACAATTCTTTTAAACATCTTTCCATATTTGTCATGTTGTGCAAGAAAAATCAGACTAAAAGGGGGTAAAAAAACCATGAGAAAGAAAAAACAAAGAAAAAAGGCAAACATACTCTGCTTCGATATATATTCAATTTTCATAGTTCTTTCTCTGGATACAGATAGCATTTTTCATCCCAGGTTTATTGGAATTTTCTTGAATCACTTCATTGGTGTGAAGAGCCAAGTCCATCACAATTGATCACATAATCTTGTACTGTGTGCATTGTTCTCTTGATTCTACTCAACATCAGTTCATGTAAGTCTTCAGGGCTTTCAGAAATCAGCCTGCTCATCATTTCTTACAGGACAATAATTTTCCATTTCATGCATTTACCATAATTTATTCAGCTATTCCCCAACTTATGGACATCCATTCAGTGTCCAGTTCCTTGCCACTACAAAAAGAGCTGCTACAAATATTTTTGCACATGTGAGTTTTTTCCTCTCTATTATGATCTTTTGATTCTTTATTTGTAAGGAATGAATGGTGAATGGTTTTCATAGTAGTTGCAAATTAACTCTGAGATTTGAATTGGAGAGTTAAACTTTTTTTCCTTATCAGAAATTGTCTTTTTACTGCCATCATCCTGTCCAGTCTCTAATGGCTAGAATAATCACTACCCCAGAACAATTTGGCTTAATTCATTAGCAAACTACAGATATATAAATAATATCTTAGTATTCAGAGAAGAGAGGAGTGGAGTCCTTTAAGTTCAAAACTAATTCAGTTCTATTTTCTACACTGAAAAAGGTACAGAATTTGATCTCGATGACCTGAGTTTGAATTCTGCTCTGATACTTCTTAACCTGTGTGCTTTTGGGCAAGACAACTAGCCTTTTTGTGCTTCAACTTTCTCATTTGTAAAGTGAAGAGAATCAAGCCAGATTGTCAGACTAGATACTCAGAAGAAATTGATTCTTAAGTGATTCTTAAATATTTCCATTTTCTGTTATTTTGAAACTTTTATGACAAACTTTGTTAATAGCAAAAAAGTTGATGCTTGGTAGAGTTCACTGTAATAAATTTGTTCTAAGTATTCTAAATCGATTGACATCTAGAAGACAACTGGGGGAAGAGGTAGTTTATCTAGGTGAAGTTAGTTTTCTGTTTCACACTGGGCTTAAGGGATGATTTGTGTGCTTGTACTGGAAATTGTCTTCCATGACATTACCTTTTCAAAGTTATTAATGGACACCCCCAACATCCCATTAGCAGTTAATTAGTTATTAAGATTTTTACTTTAGTATCTTGAAGATTTTAAAAGATATTAAGATTATGCTCTATCCCCAGTAATGATATGTTTGTGTTTGTAAAATATATTTCAGAATTTTAATGTAAAGAATTTTCATAGTGTAGTGAAATTCTGAATTTGTAGTCGAGGACTTTAAACTAAAATTTAAACACTGCTCCTTATTGTCATTGTGACTTTAGATAAGTCACTTGGTTAGTGTTTGTTTCTGTATGTAAAATGAGGGTTGAACTAAATGGCCTAAAGCCCCTATCATTCTAAAAACTATGAATCTAGGTTTCCTTATTATATAACCATCATGTTTTACAAGCTCGTTATTTCTTTTAAGAGCTTTTCTTTTTCACTTAAGATAAACTGGAGGCTAAGTGGTTTAACATGGTGCATCAGCTCATCACTTAATCCATGTTTTCCCAACCCTGAAACCAACTCTCTCTCCATTATGCTGTGCTTACTTCTTATATTAGAGTTATATCTGCTAACATTGTTCCATTTTTATTATTTATGCAAAATAACTGAATTTCAAAATTTTTAGCAAAAAAACAGCACCCAGGTTATTTTTTTTTCCTATTAATAAAACTGATCTGAATTAGAAAAACAAAACAAACCCCAAATAGTTATACATTACTTTGGGGTAACTAAAGTTAGCTAATTCTGTCATCTGATTCAGAAAAATATTGTCATTCTATTGTTTAAATAACATGCCATTTCTGTTCATTAATTTTTTTCTTTCTTTTTTTGTATATTTTTGTACAGGTAACTTTACTGTTGAATCCTTGATCTAGTTTCCAGTTCCCAGACCTACCTCATGATCTAAATCTAGGAAAGGCTTGGGATTTTGAAATGAAGATGGAGGAGGCTGTGGGAAAAGTTGAAGAACTTACTGAGTCTACAGTCCCACCAAAAACGTCTGAAAAACAAGAAACAGTCCAGACAGAAGATGGACCTATAGAACTAGAGTCTCATTCTCAGAAAGATGGTGTGAGTGATTCTGCGGTTCTTTCATCAATGCCTTGTTTGCTGATGGAATTAAGACGGGACTCCTCAGAGTCTCAACTGGCATCTACAGAAAGCGATAAACCAACAACTGGTCGAGTTTATGAGAGTGACTCTTCTAATCATTGCATGCTTTCACCTTCCTCCAGTGGACATCTAGCAGATTCAGATACATTGTCTTCTGCAGAAGAGAACGAGCCCTCCCAGACAGAAGCTACTGTAGAAGGAGATCCCTCTGGTGTGTCTGGATCAGCTGTTGGTCGCAAGTCTAGACGGTCCCGATCTGAAAGTGAAACATCAACAATGGCTGCCAAGAAAAATAGGCAGTCCAGTGATAAGCAAAATGGCCGAGTTGCCAAGGTTAAAGGTCATCGGAGCCAAAAGCACAAAGAAAGAATCCGGTTACTGAGGCAGAAGCGGGAGCTTGCAGCTCGAAAGAAGTATAACCTGCTGCAGGACAGCAGTACCAGTGATAGTGACCTGACCTGTGACTCAAGCACGAGTTCATCAGATGATGATGAAGAAGTTTCAGGGAGCAGCAAGACAGTCACTGCAGAGATACCAGGTAGAGGATGTTTTTTAAACTGAACGGTAAATCGCCTGACACCGTTTCTCAGCTGTCTGGCTCAGTTAGATGAGTGACATTTGAGAAAAACCAGGAGAACTGCAGCTCTGTGTAAATTTGAAGACTGCAGTATATTAACAAGACATGGCCAATTAAAAACAAAACAAAACAAAAAAAACAAACCTGTTCTGAGGTTTTTTGTGCATTTTTGCACATCAGCAAAAATATTTTAATGGTAAAAGATAGGGACAAGACTTTTTAAGTCATGGAATTTCTCACATATCTTTTTCTCTGTAAACCCATTAAATGAACTCCCATCATTGCTTTTTAGTATTGATTAGATTTAATAATCATTATACAGCTTCATTACTAAAAACTTTCTCCTGAAGAGTAGGCACCTTGTTTTGATTATAATGCAGCTGCAACTAAGTTTATGGTGTCTGAAATAACATGTTCATCTTTTAGCTGAGTTTTCTCATAACTCCCTGACTGCTTAATACAGTGCTTGTTCCTTTTGTTCTATGATTCTGATATACATTTCAGTGCATGACAAGCTTAGTTCCTCTTGTTGTGCATTATTTCTATGTGAAGCTGTCACTTATTTCATTAAAAAAAATGTTTTTGCAAAATTTCCCCCTTAAACCTTTTAAACTTTTAAAAATTCTCAACCAATCTGTTGATAATTAGCTTTCATGTTGTAAGGGTCTATAATTTGTTAAGTCTGCCTCCATCATATAATTGGGTATGCAAAACTATTACAGGCAGCCTTATAATTCATGGAATAAGAGAGACTAGGTCTTGAACGTTTCTTAATTGGTGAATCTTCCTTTCTGAAGAGACTTCTATAGCATGATCAGAATATTTTGCAAACTGCTTACTTAGCATTTATCTGATCTCAACTCTGTTTTTGCAACCCTAAAGAGGGGGAAGTTTTGGTTTCTAAATTTTTGTGGATAGTCATACTCTTTCTTTCTAATTTTATAAAAGATGTTTGGGGTGTGTTTAACTCCACATGATAGAAAACAGCATATTGCTGATGTAAAATGAGTTAAAGGAAAACCGTATTGGTTAGCTAAATTCACAAAGATCCAAATCTATATAAATTGCATAACAAGAATGATTGTAAAGCACTTTATACATATTAAAGTGCTGTATAAATGATTATAAGAATAAAACATAGTAGCATCTGTACAATGTTATGCATATTAAAGATGAGTTTTTCAGAGTCTTTAGAAATATTTGTCATTGTTTCACTATCTCTATTGAGTAAGTGGGGTTTGTTTCCCTATGGGAGTTCTCTCTTTGATATATTGTCACCCTGGAGCTCCTACTGGGAAGTGGGTTAAATTGAAGAAAATGAAGCTCAACCTTTAAATACAAGAGAGAGGCAAAGATGTTTGAGTTGTTATAAGGTAGACTTTAGGTCAAGAGTTCTTAATCTTTTTTCCATGGAATTGAACTTCCTCAGAATGTGTTTGAATGCAAAAAATAAATGATAGGATTACAAAGGAAGAAAATTACATTGAAATGTCTTTGTCAAAATATTTTTTAAAAAACACATTCTCCTTTCCCTAAACAAGGTCGGAGATGCCAGAAGAAGAACCCTTACTTTAGGTGATTTTAAAATTTTTTTATACTTAATAGTCATTTTACAAGTAGAAAAAAGGAACACCTTATAACAACTATGAAAATCTTTCCTCATACATTCTGTTGGCGAATTTTATTGTTTATGCCCAGCAGTTCAATTTGTCCTTATGATGGCTTTCTGATACTTTTATTCTTTTAATTTTATCAAATATATAGCTTTCAGAGTTATAAATTGCTTCTGTGACATTAGATAGCTATACTTTACCCTGCAGGTTTTTTTTTCCAGGTTTTTAAAAGGCAAAGTCCTTATCAAGATAGTGAGGCATGATCTAATTCTCCCTATTGCTGCACCTAATGCAAAAGCCAAGTTCATATGTTTCTATTTTCTAATAGCTTTGCTAGTGGATTAACTTCATTACTTCTATTTTAAATCAATAAATAAAAAGTATTGTTCAATTTCCTATTTCTACAGAGTTTATTAACTAAAAATCAAAAGTTCGTGATTTCTCTGAATACATTTTCTGACTCACTGCAGTTCATATTGAATAAGAATGGCATGTAGTGAGTTTTAGAATGCAGTGGTATTTGTAGTGATTACTAAGAAGCAAATCCTTAAAAGATGAGAGAAATGATAGTAATAATAGTTACATTTTTTAGAATGCTAGAAGATTGTCATATTGCTTTCCTTATAGTACCTCTTTGAGGTGATAATGCAAGTATTTATTCTTATTTATAGCAGAAGAAATTGAGGCATAGGGAAGTGAAATGACCACCTACAGTCACGTAGATAGTAATTGTTGGAGCTAGGATTGAACTCAGGTCTCTTTCTGTATATTACAGTATACTTCTGTATACTGTATAGATACTGTATAGTAGTATACAGTGTATACTACTACTGTATAACTTAGAATGTAAATGGGAATTCAGTTTAGTCTGTGATTATGCTTTTTAACTATAAAACTATAAATCATGTGGGTTTTAATATTAATCACCTCAACAAAATCATAATGTCATTGCTGAAATCATTTTGCTAGCATGCATTTATTTTTGATGTGCTTATTATTTTGACATAGATAAACCTCAGAGCTCCCAAGAAGAATCTGTGTGATTTTTAATATTGAAATATTAAGCCTTATTTGCCCTAAAGACAAGTGTTTGTTATAAGTCCCATTTGTAAATATAAGCATTTTGGATCCACTCTGAAAGAGCTCTTATACAAAAATATGAAAAATACAGATAAGCTGGAAAAAATGTGGCCAGACTGACAAAGAACATCGTCGACAGCTATGTCCAGTAGAGTGTGCAGCTTCAAAACCAAGGACAGGTTGTTTGAGGCCTTTGTTATTTGCAATCTTTTAAACATATTTTAGTAGAAATAGCTGTTATTTTAGGTTTTTCTTGTTTAGAAAAGATCTTGATAGTCAAAAGGGGGTATAAGTCTTTAAAACTCCAGCATGATTCTAAATGTTCAGTGATTCTAAAATAGTTTATGAATAATGGACTTTTAATTTAGGAGTGTAAATAATTACTGGTTGAGATTCCAAACATGTTTGTCCTTAAGAACTGAGTTTATGATTGGGCCAACAAATTATTACAGAGGTAAGAACTGTTTACTTAGTGCAAAGGTTTAATTATTTGCTGGACAATTAGAACTAGATTGTGTCTTGCCTCTATTTGAAGTATCAAAAAAGATGTTTGTTTTTAAGGGTAATTTTGGCAAGTTTTTCAGATTATCTGGATGTTTTAATTAGTTGATTTGTAGAATTGTAAAAAAGATATTATAGAATAAACTATTTTATAGTGAATATTAGTATAATGATAACGCACATTTATAAAAGGTTTATCTTTGAGGAACAAAAGTTCTTTATAAAAATAGTCTGATGAATAGATTGTCCCTTATTCTGTTGTTAGTTTCTTTGAGAATTTTCTTGTGTTTAAGGAGCTGCTTTTTAGAATCCTGAATGTAAATTAGATTATAATTAGATTCTCAAAGACAGTTCTTGGAAAAGAATTTTTATGTTTAATTCATATAGCTTTAATATATATATATATATACACAGAGAGGAAAAGATAGGATTTAACCAAACTCAAAAAATTTAAGCTTTGGAGAAGCCAATCAGTGATGTGTACTAGAAGATTTCCAGAGAAAAACAAAAATGAAGATTTTCTCTATACCTGTATAGTTATTTTAAAAAAGATATCTTTGGGTAATTTTTCCTTACCCTTTGCTTTAATAGTATGCTTTATTTAAATGATATTGGGAATTCTTTTATGTGATATCTGGGTAATGTTTATGTCTTTAGATTTGCAAGCCTTTGAGAACGTCTTGGTAGAAATCTTTTGTTAATTTATTTTATTTGACATTAATCTTTTTAGTGCTAGTTCCTTGTTTTCCTCACTCGTTTGTGTAAGTACATATAATTCATAAAGGAAGCAAATTATTCTTAATATTTTAGCATATAAGAATGCAAAAGATATTATATACACTCTTGCTTTTTTTCCTCAAGAATATGAGAAAATTGATAGCAAATTGTGTATATGAATCTAGGAGATCAGGACAGATTTCACCTACTTTTTGGCCTTTGTGACTTAACACAGTATTTATTGCATCCACAACTAATTATCTTTGCAGATTATCTCCATTCTCCAGCTGCCCCTCCTCCCTTCTCCACTCCCCTTCATTGCTCTGCATTCTTTTGGAAATAAATGTAGACAAAAACATCCACTTTACTCTTTAAACTGTTCATTTGGCTTTATTTGTCTAATCTTTATCTTGTGGTCAGACTCCTTAAAGTAAATATGATATTCTTGAAGTTCCAATTAGTAATAAGTTAAATGATATCCTGCAGTGTCAAGAAAGGTAGTAATTTTTAATCATAAAAATATTGCATGTTGCTTTGGACATTTGTTAACTGTGAAGACAGCTAAAAATTATTTTTGATAAAAGGATTTAGAGTTTCAAAATCCACTAATTGTGGCAATAGAAATATAAGCCACTTTTAATTGAAAAAAGATTTTATACGCATCCATTTTTGAAAAAGTGATATATTAGTGCCCTCTTCTCCCTTTGTTTTTCTTTTAAAGTACTTAAGTCTTTCAGATAATTGAAGGTTACAGGCTACTTACTCATCAATTTTGTATCCACCTGGCCATTAGCATTGTTTATGCTGTTTTCCTGAGTTAGCATGTCTTAATAAATTTAATGTTCTGACTTAATGATGTCTTATCAAATGGCCTCAATGTCTTTAAAGCTGGCTTCAGTCGTGCTGGGGGATCTGGAGGAGCGACCAGGGAAATTCCAGGATTGCTTGACAGGGGCACCGTGTGGGATAGGAACTGCATAGGCAATGTCCTGGAAGAGGCCATGAACTGCTTTGCCGAGATGCAGAGGCAGACAGAGGAGAAATTTCGCATGTGGATAGAAAAGCTAACTCGCCTGGACACTGAGGAAGAAAGCAAGCAGCAACTGGAACCCAGGGAACCTAAAATGCAACTAGTTGGCCAAAGAATTCCCCCTACCACTCAATCAGGTGCATCTGTACAGATGATCCCTGAGAGCCACGTTCTTCCACAGCAGCCCTTCAGTTCTTATGTGAGCTGTCAAAATATTGATACTACATTAGAATTTCCAACAACTTTTAATAACAATTTTCCAGCTAACTTTTCAGAAAATGGAAATATTGCAGAGCATGATTTGAATCAGTCACAAACTTAAAACAAGTCTAAAAGCTTCTTTGGATTATGTTAAGAAAAACATATTTTTCTCCCTGTGAGATGTTTTCCCCTTTGATGTTTAAAGTACAATAATAATAAATGTTTTATTTTAAGAAAATTTTTATGTGCTTAAAACAAAACAAATCACCAAAGCTTTATTAGATATAACTTTAGAATCCTTGTTATATATTCTTGGAACATTACAGTTATGTTTATTATACTATAATAGGAGTAATATTCATATGTATGCATTTTGCATGTCAAAATTATACAAAAGTTTTATTTCAAATTTTGACACTTGAGAAATCCCTTTGCCCCCATGTAGTTATGAGCATTTGCTAATTCTATGTGTATCTGTTTGTAATTACATTTTGCAATTTAAACTTCCTTAAATATCATTGTTATTTTCCTTATTCCCCTCCTTATTCCAATTTGACAGATCATATAATATAATCTTACCTCAAAGCTTGTATAGGTGGTAATGAATGTGCATGACAATATAATGTCCCATTAATCCAGGTAACACTTAATTATTCATTTTTATTAACTAGTCTTTTGTGATTTTCATTGCTATATAATTAATTATTCATATGAAAGAAAAAGCATTAAATTCATTCAGCAAATATTGAGTACCTATTAGGCGTTCTACAAGATGAATGAATAAAATAACAGTCACTTCCTTCAAAAACTTTGACTAATGTTTAAAAAAAAAAAGATTGTCATATATTGGTCCATAAATGAATTTTTATTTTCAACTTAGAATTCAAAGCAGAAGCTAGGCAAATGTTATTAATTTTACTGACCACCATTGTACTTTGATGTAAAATGCATATGTTTTCCATAGTCTTTTTAGAGTAGTCTAAGTAAAAATATCATTTATTAATAGGCACTTTTGAGTGAAGTGGGTCAGTTAGCTAAGTGACTTTTGTTTGGATTTAATTTTGCTAGACTTGGAATTAGTAACTCAAAGAAATACACATCTAAAAACATACTTGCAACTTCTATAACACAGTAAGATAATTGGGATGGTTTATCACAAGTTTAAATTGTTATGCTATCGTAGAATTTACTCTTAATATACAAGATCCAGAAATACTGATTTTTATTTTTTTGGATTTTTATGAAGAGACACATTGAGAATATTGATGTGTTTTGTTTTTTTTTCCCCCTAAGGAGAAAGTATATAACAGGATTAAATTATTTTGGGTCTTTATAATAGTTTTCTTTTCTCTTGGTGCCATTTTCTTGATTTAGGTTTAAAAAATTATACTTTAGCTCATCCTTCAAAATAACTTCAATATAGTTAATCAGATTTGAAGGACATTTATTTTTTGGATGATAATGTCTTATATATTTCAGAAATCTAAGAGATGAATAGATCTAGATTGTTTTTGGAGTTTGTTTTCTAGATCATTATGTTGTGAATTTAGTTTTGAACCTGTCAACAGACTGTGTAGAATGAAGTAAAAAGAATAATTTTTTTTCTGTGTTGAAATGAAGAGCATTTATTGGTAGTGTAAATTAAACCTAGAGAGTATGTTTTTAATATCCTTCCTACTCAAGCTATTTTCTCTCCTGTTTTCAGTAAGTGTGTGTGTGTGTATGTGTATCTGTGTGGGGAAAGGTTAGAATTGGAAAACAATTCTTTGTGATTCTCTCCCCCACCCTTGCTTTTCCTATGTATGTATTCCCTTGTCAAGAGTCTTGAACATGAAAATAGGGATTGAAATGTAGGGAAAGTGGAAACTTGGACATACTGGACTCTTCTTAAGTTTTACAGGTGATGGATTTGTTCTTTTATGGTTGTCTCAGCAGATATGTGGGAGCCAAGAAACATCCTTTGAAATTAGAACAAGTTGAGGAAGATTGAATTGAAATTCTCCTTTTCTCTTTTTCTCTCTCTCCTCTCCTCCCTTCCCTTCCCCTCTCCTCCCCTCTCCTCCTCTCTTCTCCTCTCCCCTCCTTTCCTCTCCCCTCAATGCCTATGTAAAAGACCCCCTGTGGATAATTTTTGATGATAAGATCTAAGTATGGTTTTTTTTTACTGTAGTCTATGCATCTCTTTGAGTGAAATTATATAGGCATTTTTCTAAAATTATTCTGTGTATTTTATTTTAGATTTATCATTTAATTATTTATAGTTGTAAGCAAATTTTAAAATGTAACTGATTTTGAATGGCTAAAATTTAATTCATTTATCCTCACGTGATATTGAGATTTTTCAGGGAAGTTTTCCTATTTCCCTCTTCAGTTTTTAGCATATGATAGATTTTATTATGTATAAATTTTTAGAAATATAAACCAAATTAATTTTTTAAGCATGTTAACACTACTGATTTTTCCATGTATGCACAAACTGCTTTAAACAATTAAGTGATTTTTTTTTTTTTTTGGCATATCAACTCATGTTTAGTATATTAAGCATGTCCAGAAATACTTTTTATTTAAAAAAAATAAAACATTTAAACATCTTTCAAAAAAAAAGACTGGCATATACACTTGAACCAATTAAGTAGTGGCTAGTATTATATTGACTTGATTTATTGATCCATTTTATCTGTAATGGACAGTATCACTGGATATAGGGTATCTTCATCCGATTTCTTTTTGTTGTTAGAAAGCACACGATTAAATGGAATGTATGGAATGTGTTCTAAATATAAGTCTAATTCTTTTAATTAACATTTTAAGTAGGAATAATATTTTTTTATATTAAAAAGACACATAAGTACTGTGAAGTTCCTACCACACAGTGTTTAGAAATAGTAGTGTAAGTTTTACTGCAAGAGGATAAAGGAGACTTAAAATATATATATATATAACACTTAATAGTTAAGGTTACTTCCACTAGAAAATTATAACTTTTTACCTTTCAAAAATAGGTCTTGACTTTTTCTTCTTATGTAAAAGTTTAACATAACCATAATTTTGTAGCCAAAACATTTAATTGATATGATTTAAAAAATCTGATCAATTTTGCTTACTGTGCCTTGAATATGTCTTAATATATTACTGTTTTAGGGAATATTGGTTTGAAAAACAAACTTGGAAGAATCTAAGTGGCCAGGATTGTTCAAATATGAACAATTAATTATCCCATCTACAACATACCCAAATAATCCACTTGAAGAACTCATGATTGAGGGAGAACCCAATACCTCCTGAAGACAGCCCATTCCCTTCATGGACAGTTCTGATTGTTAGGAAGCTTTTCATTATACCAAATCTAAATTTGCCTCTATGCAATGATCTATCCATTCATCTGTTATCAGTCTTCTGTGGGCAAATAGAACAAATCTTAACTCTTTTCTATCTGATAGCCCTTTATATACTTTATTTTTTTGTGTGTCCCCCAAGTCTTTTTATAAGCTCAATGTTCTTACTTTCTTTGTCATATCTTTATATGGCTAGATGCTGGAGGTCTTGATCTTTTCCTCATTCTTCTAAGGATGATTATATTATTTCTGAGATCATTTATGTTTTGTTTTGTTTTTTTGGATACTTGAATACTATTAGGGAATTATAAAAGTGAAATAATGTCCCTATCATTAACCTCATTAGTAGGGTATTTTTCTGGCTCTATAATTAAAAGACAACCAGGTGTCTTATGAGTGCTAATAACGAACCCTTCTGAAGTGGTCACATTATTTGAATTTGCACTTGATATTTCCATTGGGATGGAACTGCTTACCATATTTTACATCATTATAATTTCAAATAGTAAAATTGAAAAATACATGTGATTACTTCAGTGATTCATTATTTACTCTAGTATTTAACTGTATAAGAAAACATTTTCTTTTAAGTACATGACAAAAGTGTAATTTAGACTCTGTTTCCTTTATATCCCTCTTTTGGGGGAGTGTTCTCATAAATATTAGAAATGTGCCCAATTCTTATTGTTAGTCATAATATCTGATGGTAGGGAAAAACTCCCCTTCCTAAAAGCTTTTAAATTAATCCAGCTTTTGGTTGAAGTATTTGTGAATAAAATCCTATTTGTACAGTTTTCCTTTTCCTCCTTTATGGATATGTTAAAAATTCAAGAGCATATTAGTGGAAAAATCTGTCAGACAGTTGTTTCACTTAGTAGTAGTTTGTTTTATGTGAGAGAAAGGTTGAAATGATTGGGCTGCTAATTTTTCAAAGTATCCTTATACTGACATGATGAATTCCTTCTGCTCCCCCACTTCCTGCAAAGACGAACGCTACAATTTTCTTTCTTCTTGGTTCATGTAGACATTCTAGTACATCAACTATCTAATAATCTAATAAAGCATTTAAACAGCAAATCAAAATGACTCTGAAAGATATTGATTCTACAATACTTGAGGGATAATCCTTTGAATATATCTTAGTAGCTCAACTTAAATTTTATACAGAATACATTAGATTTAACAGATTATTATTCTGAATTTGATTTTTAGCTTGTGCCTCAGAAAAGTTAAATAAGAAAGTTGAAATCAGAAATGAAATCATGATTTCAACAGGCTATTCTCAGGGAATTGTTAAATTTTTTTTAGAAATCTTCTTTGAAGAACAATTCTCACAAATTATAGTAGTTATTTTGTCGTAGTAATTTTTGCTAGATTAAATTGGAAATTTTATAATTATTGAGTACATAGTAGCATAAGCTTGTATATTTCTCTTTTAAAAAGTATTGTTTGTTTATCTAGTTTGATTTAATTATCTCCTTAGAAGAGTGTTGGTAATTTAAAATTTTGGTGTATAATAAAGCAACAGTTCATTTGTGGAGAAGGGATGATGGCAGCCTGAAGTAGTAGTCAGTAAATATCGTTTATTCCTAAGTACAAAATGAGACTATAAATTCTTTAAAAACAAATAAGATTCATTCAAATAAGTGTTTACCTTATAAATTAGGCCCTTTGGGACGCTACACTTAATTCACTAATGTTTAAAGCTTCTTAAGAACTCCCTCTGAAATTTGCCTTTAGTGCCTTCACAGTGTTGTTTTATATATCTTTAATGGTGGCAATGCTGCATTTTTTGAAGGTGGATTTGAATTTGGAAATAGCTACTTCCAAATTTTGGTTAGAAAAAGGATATGACTATGAAGTAAAGGGGGCTGTCTCTCTCTCTCTCTCTCTCTCTCTCTCTCTCTCTCTCTCTCTCTCTCTCTCTCTCTCTCAAATAAAACTCATACTGTTCCTAATTCTGGAATCAAATGTGCAGTGGCAGTATCTTTGAAATAAAGGTAGCTTTCTACTAACCCTTCTTGCTAAGGAGCTTGAACTCTTTGGATGTTTAAAACTCTAATCTTATTGCTTTATAATTATGTCATGTATAGATAGATGTTAACCTAAATTAGTGCAGCTTGCTGATCAAGCTGCTGACGTAACTCTGTATAGTACTTTACAGTTTATTGCAGCGAGCTTTAGCCTAAAAAGTATTTTTTAAAAATTAATTTTATAATTATACATTTTTTGACAGTATATATGCATGAGTAATTTTTTTTATAACATTATCCCTTGTATTCATTTTTCCAGATTTTCCCCTCCCTCCCCTAGATGACAGGCAATCTCATACACTAAAACGTATTTTAAAGTAATACATCCTGAATTAGTGGGGTCCTAAGGATTTCCTAATATAAAATAGACAGAGGATTCCAAATTAAGTCTTCCAAGTCTTGTCTCATTGAAGGAGAAAAAGATAAAGTATAGCTTCAGCATTAATGACATAAAAACACTTCCTCTGAATTTTGTTTTGCCAAAAGTGATAGGACCACATTGTCTGTCACCTATCATTTTGCTATCTTCTGGATCACTAGAAGGAAAATATGTGGTCCTAGACAACTTCATCCAAGTTTTCAGATAAGCATCCCTTGTTTTCATTTCACCTCTAGAGGCTTTTCAGATTAATAAACAAATTATCCCTCCACTATACCTAACAGTATTGTGTTTTTTGTTTTTTGTTTTTAAACTCATGATCTTTTGGGAAAATTGCACTGTTAAACAGAACAGGCCTAAAATATGCACAAGTTGAACACTTTTTTATGCAACTTTTTGGTCCTTCAACTGTTTTATTATGCCCATGGACTTTGAATCTTTGACCATCACTTTTAGATTTACCTGTATCAAGAAATAACAAGCATTTGCAAAATGATATGTACATATGATATTAGTGCATGAGTGTGCATGTCCACACAAACACACACAGGTGGAGATGCAAAAAGGGCAAAAATATAATCCTTATACACAGTTGCTGATGATATATATTGGTAAAGGGAATTTCTTCACTGGGGAGATTCCCACACCAATAAAACCAAAAAGTAGCTTCCTAAAACTTTTGTTTCTCCTTCATATAAAACCAATTTGTACCAGAAACAAAAATTTGAATTTAATGTAGTATTTTTGATGGGACAGATGACCAGCAAAGCCAGTTTACTTGAACTTAATAGGAGTTCCTTTGGGTATATATTTGGCATGAATAAATTTCCTGAGTAGATGATTAAAACAGTCTAAACTTTTTGAGAGGTTTCATTGTAGTAGCAAGCTAATAACTATTTAAACATAGCCAATTAACACTTTTTCCCTTTGTAACAATATTTCTATAAATTAATTTTATTTCACAAATCATATATCTTGAGATAAATTTTATTTGTAAACTGTAATGGAAAGTTTAATAACAAATATGAAGGAAGAATGTACCTACTTCTTAATTGATTTTATTCTGGATTCTTTTTTATGACCTATGCAATATATTCATTATACCATGGAATAAGTTTCACAATCTGATAGATCCTGGTCATTCAATTGAGCACAGATTTTTAAATGATTTAATATATATTGGTTTAATTATGTGCTTTTTGTTGTGTGTGAGCTAAAATTTGTGTTCATATAAACATAGTTCTTATTAATTTGAATGATACCTTGATCAAGTTTATTTATGCTCTATCCCAAGCCTGTCTAAATATATTTCTTGGAAATGAAGAATTGAAATTTAATTTTGGGCTTAGTGAGTTTTCTCCATATTGCAATCAGGGGACAAATTTTGTTAACCCATTTTGTAATATTGCTCTTAATTTCCAGTTTCCTAATGTTTAATAAAATATTTAGCATATTTTCAGATATGGAATATCTCACTTTACATAGGGGCTTCAGTTCTGAAAAATTGTATGAGACAAAATTTTATGCATGAAATTATTTAAAATATAATAAGAGGCAGCTAAATGGCTCAGTGGATAGAATGCGCAGGCTTGGAATCAGGAAGACCCAAGTTCAAATCCAGCCTCAGATACTGCCTAGTTATGTGATCCTGGGCAAGTCACTTAACCACTGTCTTAATTTCTTCAACTGTAATATGGGAACATTGTGAGGAAATAATAGGATAATATTTGTAAAGTGCTTGGCATATGATAAGTGCTTAAATGCTTGTTTCTTGTCTTTTGATTTAAAGTAATGTTCATGCAGATCCCTTTGTAAAACCCAGAACAATCTCTAATTGTCATTTTATTTTGTAATCTGAATTTTCATATTCAATATTGATATTGTCTACTTGGAGAAGCGTACACTTGTAATGGTAGGAGGGGTTAAGTACCATCACCAGATCATAGAATCATAGATTTGAGCTTCATGGTACTTACTTAGGTCATCTTAGGTTACTTAGGTACTTACTTGATCTTCATTCTACAAATAAGAAACTAGAGAAGTTAATTGACTTGCCTTCATAGATAGCAAATGGCAGTGGTAGAATTTGAAATGAAGTACTCTAATTCCAAATCCAGTTTTCTTTCTGCTATCTTGTGCTGCATACCTAGAAATTAAAAAAAAAAAAAAAAGTTTGAGAGTGCCTTGCACAGGGCATAATTGGTAATTTTTTGTGCCTAATCTTGTTAATTCATGTAAATTCCACACATCTCATCTCCCTTTTAATTATATATTTTTGTTGTTGCTTAATTGTGTTTAATTGTTCATGATCCCATTTGGAATTTTTTGACTGGAGTAGTTTACCAAATAGGGTTAAGTGCTTAGGGTCACATAACTAGAAAGTATCAAATAAGGCAGGATTTGAACTCAGGTCTTTACTCCAGGTGTGGCACTCTAACCACTAAGCCACCAAACTATATTGTATACATAGCTCTTAAAGCTTAAAATTTCACTGTGACTTTTGGGACACTTTGTATGTGGATCAAAATCCCTGGCAGGCAGTTTAAATTGTGGTATAATTTATATTTCAGAAATGGCACATAGGGGAATTTCTGTTGAAAATGTATTCCAATCTCCTTTAAAAGCAACTGAGAAGATTTGTCTTTGGAATAAGTATTATAAGGCAAATTAGACTTCATCTGATCCAGAATTTATGAACAAATTTCCTTTTCTTGGCTTCTTTTTGACTATTCCCCAATTCAGAAAAATTAATGGTAGTGGGAAACATAAACTTGAATCCAATCATTGAAAGATATTTAAATGCAATGTTACTATAGCATAAAACAGATGTATATAAAATGGAGAAACTATCAGGAGTGTTTTCTCTAATCATGAAGTTCAATTTTAATGTTTTAGGGAGAATGTTATAGGACTATTAAAATTCTTACTGTATTTTCAGTATGTATTATTTGCCAAAAACTAACCTTGTACATTTGAATTGTAACTACTGTAATTTAGAGTTAAATAAATATAAAATGTGATTAAATGATTCTTGTTACTACATTTATAAAATGGGCAATATATTCTATATTTTAGTTCATTCCTATGATAATAGCTATTATATGCTCAGCTTTAAAAGACTTGTGTTCTTGAGTTGTGAAGCAAGTTAAACATAAAATTACATTTTACGTAATAGGTTTTAATTCAATTCTTGAATATTGAACTTTCTTAATAGTAATATATATTTTGAAAACTCAGAGTTGTGCTACTTAATGGACTTTAAAAAGACATTTACTTTTGCTTTAAATGATAGGAGCTGTTTTTGATGCCACTAGCTGACATTAATGAAGGAACAAATGAATTAGAAATATTGTAAGAAAGCAGGGATTATTTTTTTCCTTCGTTCAATGTAGATTGAGCAAAGACAGGCTGTATGAAATAAAATTATTTGGCAAATGCCAAAAAAAAAAAAAAAAATTGAATCAGAATGTAGCAAGCTTTTTTTTTTTTTTTTTTTTTTTTTTTTTGAGGGTCTGGAAAATTATGATGAGTAAAATCTAAATTTAACTATAAGGTGAATAGAAGCACTTTAACAGACATAAATTTATGGCATAATATACTGCCTGACCTGGTTCTAAGCTAGTTCTAAGACCTTTTTTGGTCAGTTGTTTCATCTATGTAGTTTGCTTTGCCAACTTTTCTTGTCTTCCTCTCCCTCCTTGCAATAGCTTCTCTATTCCAGAAATAGCAGGATGTGTTTAAAAAGAACGAATTTTTCAATGTATAAATCCGATTTAAGGGTAGATTTCTCTTGAATACTTAAATATGGCTTTCAAAATAATTAGAGTATTTTAGAATTTGCTGGTACCTTTTATGTTATGGTCTCACCTCTTTTGAAAATCAAACTTAGTTCTCTACTTTTTTTCTTTCATCACTTCTTAATTAGTAGTAGATTAAAATTACAGCTTCTTCTTTCACTCAGAGTACCTTGAAAAAAATCAGTATTTTCTGCTTATTTAAAATTGTTCTATGAGTCTTTAAAACTGCAAAAACAGTTTTAAAAAAATCATTTTTCTAGGTAATTATTTCACTGGTAGATTCAGTTGTCATTGTGATACATGGCTGAAGAGCTATGCCTGCCTTAGAATTTTTCATTCCTAAAGTGGCTTTACTTGACATAAGTTTATATCGCTTCCAAGTTAAAGGTTAGTGAAGTAGAAAAATAAGTTGAAGGTTGATTTATTTCAATCCCCATGTCATCTATATTACTGTCAATGTTGTTATTGTTTAGGGGAGTCAGTTATTATTTTGCTATTTTTCTTTTTTCTCTAGTCTTATCTTTATATCTGTCCATAAAATAGTTTGTTAACTTTTTACTAAAATAGTTTTGTGGTACAATTCTAAGGAAATAAATACACATCAGATTTTATGTATATTTTCAAAATCTCACATAAGTTTATTTTGCTGTATATTGTAGACTGACATTTTTTGTTTAATTGACTTCAGTTGATATTATTCCATCTTCTTAAGACCTCATGTTTAGTATAATTCTTCTTTTAAAAAATCATTCAGTTATTCCCAAATTGGCCTTTATTTTCAGTTTTTTCTTTCTTGACAGTAATGACATTTACAGAAAAGAAAAGCATGCATTTTCCTTCTTATTTTTTAAACTTAAAATTTGACCTATGTAAATTGATATTTTGGTATATAGTGATAAATACTATTACCAAATTTTATTCCTCTTGTAAAAGGAAAATTATAATTGACAGTTTTCAGATACTAATAATTTATAAACAATGGGTTCCAAATGTATATTTAGTGCCTTGATATTCCAAAAACCATTTCCTCATAGTAAGTTTTAAGAAAGAGAAATATGGTTTGATCTTTGTGCCCTCCAACAATGTGTTTTGTGTGCAATACTAATTATAGCAAATACAAAAATCTTAGCAAATATTGAACGGAAAAAAAATATCTGTTGAACCAATTATATATCTGGAAGAAGCAGCAGCATGAAGTAGCAGCAGCAGAACAAGAAGAAGGAGAAGCAGGAGCAGAAGAAATAATCACCTATACCGGATTCTTTTTTAGATTATAATATAGACAGTAATAACTATATGTATCAATATGTCAGGAACTCACCTCCTTAACCTGCTGACCTACCACACTTAATAGTGTGAGTGAAGAATAGTGAAGAGTCTTGTACCTGCTGTTAGTTGATTATAGTTAGTTGCTGTGGTTTAGGTAGGAGAATTTATGACTCCGGAAAGTATATGAGGAGTGGGACAACATGGAATTTTGAGGTTTAGAATCTAGAATAAG
The DNA here is from genome assembly GCF_048593235.1 of Sminthopsis crassicaudata. Taxonomy (NCBI): domain Eukaryota; kingdom Metazoa; phylum Chordata; class Mammalia; order Dasyuromorphia; family Dasyuridae; genus Sminthopsis; species Sminthopsis crassicaudata. The sequence continues at coordinate 367,536,040 of NC_133617.1, forward strand.
GGTAGTAACTACAGCAGTATAGATTTCTAATTACTAGGAAACCTTTCATGGTGGTTCAAAATTTCCCTTCTTTATAGTGGTCCTATGTGATTTCTGGCCATGTATTCCACTATTGCAAAATTCATTAGATATTTGAAGGCAGATTATGTTTCTGCCTTTTGCCTCTTTTTGTATCCCCTTTTTAATAAAGTACCTGGTACATAGTAGATACTTAATATTTATTTATTGATTTCTCCTTTCCAATCACTCTATTCAGTTCTTTTAGTATCAGTGGTCCTCAAACTTTTTAAATAGTTCACTGTCCCTCAGACTGTTGGAGGGCCCAATTATAGTAAAAACAAAAACTCACATCCTGTCTCCGCCCCTCAGCCCATTTGCCATAACCCGATGGGCTGCATAAACATCCTCAGCCCGCCACATCTGGCCCGCAGGCCATAGTTTGAGAACCCCTGCTTTAGTTAATTGTCATATTGAAATTTTGATAATATAGCCCAATTTTAATTCCCTTCATCACTCTAATCAAATTTCAAAGGGACAACTTTGACTTATTAAATAACTTTTTTTTTACTAAAAAAACAAACAAACAAACAAAAAAAAGCAAGCATGATATTCAAAGATGGTCTTACCAGAGTTCATCATACAATATTACACTTGCCTTGTTTTGGTTACTTTTCTTCCATTGTTGTGGTCTAAGATTTAATTTTTGTTGTTGATTTTCTTTTTAACTGATGTTTTTGAAATTGTCCAGAATCTCAGGTCTTTATTTACACAAATGTTTAGCCATATTTTTCCCATTCTGTTATTGTGCTAATTTTTTTAACCCAAATATAAGACTTTTACATTTATCTTTGTTATATTTCATCTTAGTAGTTTTAGACTATTTTTACAGTTTGTTGTGATGTTTTTAGGTCTCAATCTTATTATCCAGTCCATTAGCCATTCTTTTCAACATTCCAGATTTCATAAATTTGATATAAACCTTCCTCCAACTTATTCATAAAATTATTGAACAGAAATGAGCAAGTAGAGAGTATGATTCTCTACTAGAGAGCTCCTTCTAGGTTAATGTCTTTTAATCAATACTCTGGATTTAGTCATTCAGCTAGTTTTGACTATATCTAGCTATACTATTATTTCATCTACTTATCTCTATCTTATCCATAAATATATAATGACAGAATTGTCCTTGTTGAAACGCAGGTAAGTATTGTCTTTGCATTTGATTTACTAGTTTATTAACTACCAAACCAAAACCAAGGTGTTTTTTTTTTTTTTTACATTACATCCTTAATATTTTGACTTTTAGTAATCACCTTTTAATGACTGTAAATGAATCATCCCCTTTAAAATAAGAATCTAGAATTTTTTCAGAAATCACTGTTTTTGCTTGCTGATATACTATGTAGAATCAGCTTTCTTTGTCTTTTTGAAAATTAGGATGCTTTTCTGACTCTAATCCTAAATTGCCTCCTCCTTCTCTACAGTTCACAGATAGTATTCACATCAGTGAGTCTTTTCTATACCTTATGGTCCTAGTTGATTAGGCCAGGTGACTTGAACAGATTGAGGGTTACTTCTGCAATCTCTTAATTTATTTTGGGTCTTAATTCCTTCTTAAATCTTTGTTCCCTTTTCTCAAGTAGCACACCCATAAACTCAGAGTTTGTAGGACCTCAAAGATCATCTAATCCAACCTGTTAGATATATAGTAGAAATTTACTCTACAGTATTTCTGACAAGAGGTTAATTCAGTCTCTACTTGAAGACTCTCCTCTAGTGATTGAGAATTCATTACCTTAGGGAAGCAGCTTATTCTATTTTTGGTTAGCTCCACTTATAAAAGTTTATCTTTTTAAAAATCAAAGCTGATACATATTCCTTTGCAATTTCTCTTAATCTTTAATCTAAAGATCATTCTCATTGATTGGGAAGATAAAAAAGAAAAATAAAGAGTTGACAACCAATGCTTTATTCAAGAATTGAATATCTAAGTAAAGGTAGATTGATAATAGGCTCTTATTTCTGTTCTGCTTTATTCAAACTGGTTTTCATGTCCTTATGAAGGATAGGCTGATCTGACTGAATGTAAAGTTAATTGATCAAATCCTGTCAAAAGAATGTTGTAGAAGAAAGCCAATAATTGGAAAAGAGTAAAGTCTATGATATTAGAAAAGCTTGTGTGAAAGAACATTTTGGAAATATTTTTTTTATTAAAAATAACTTTTATGAAAGAATACTGTTAGATCAGTGAAAACTCAAACCTGAGAGAAAAAATAAAATAGGTGCAAATATTAAGATACAAAAGGATGAGAAGCATAAACTTTTTGGTGATTTCGTAGGGGAAATGAAGACAGAAAATTATAGGAATTAAAATACTTGATGAGAAATCACTTAACAATTCTATTTCCCATGCTAATGGATGATTAAAAAATAAGGGCAGCTAGGTGGAGCAGTGGATAGAGCACCAGCCCTGAAGTAGGAGGACCCGAGTTCAAATTTAGCCTCAGACACTTAACACTTCGTAACTGTGTGACCCTGGGCAAGTCACTTAACCCCAATTGCCTCAGCAAAAAAGAAAGAAAGAAAGAACGAAAAAGAAATATATAGATAATCCTTAGGCCTTATGCTGTCAGAAAAGTTAGACATCCTTTGTTCCAAGCAGCTTTTTTTTTTTAAATTGCTATTTTAAAAAGTCAATGAATAAAAATTATTTTATTTCCTTTGTCTCTTCCCCCTTTCTCTCTTTGATAAAGAATAATTAACAGTAAGGAAATATCTAAAATTCCTCTAACAAAAGAACAAAAGAAACAAGAAAATAGGATAAACTTAACAATCCCTCTCAACAACAATCTTGTTGATGGTCATTTCTTTGCTGAAAATAATTTATAGTTAATGAACATAAGGGGGAAAACCTGCTTTAAAAAAAAAATCAAAGTAACAACAGATGCTGAAATTCAAAATATGAGAAAATGAGATGGAATAGATATACATAGAGTGACAAGTAAAAGTGAATCTTCCCTTGAATATTTCTTTTTTGACAATCTCATGAAAACTGAAATCATCTTTTACCTCTTCAGTGATAATCTGATGTTCCTTTTTCTCCCCCACTCTCACACCTATCCCAAACATCCCTACACACACATCTTATTTAGAGAGGTAATCAAATGATAGGACAGAGATTATCTCTGTTCATTATTTAATGTAATTACATGAGCAGGTTCAAGCTGACAGCATAAATATCTCAAGTTAAAGCTGCTTTAACCCCAATGTAGTTTCAGAATAATTTTTTCAGGGGGAAAATGTCCTTTATGAAAACAAATTACTTTATTAGATATTTATACCTTAATATGAATGATTTAACGTGATGAAGCTAAGAGTCCTTGACAATAAAGTTTACTTTGTCCATAGAGCACAAAGACCATGAATTTAAAATTCATATCTGACAGAGAATGTTGAAAAACCATTTCCTTTATTTGAGGATTACAAAGTATTGATCACATTGTTTTTGAGCTTTCTGAAAACTAAAAATGTGGTTAGTAATCAAATTTATTACTGTCATGGAATGCAGAAATATGAAAAAATGTTGCTTTTTTTGTTTATGATATATACTAAATTTAAGCTAAGTTATAAGGTGTGCTGTTTGGAAGTGTGGAAGATACAAGAGTGGAGCTACAGATAACAAGTTTATGCTTGTATTTCCTACCGAAGAAGACTTTCACACAAGTTATTTCCATGGGTAGGTGATAAGAAATATCACTCTGCATGTATATACATTTATTATATATTTTGCATGATTATACATGTAGGAGTGGTACAATTTTGACTTTGACTGATAATTACTTTTTTAATATAATATTTTCTCCCAATTACATAATAAAATAATTTCAATTAAGTTTAATTATTAAAATAATTTAAAATTAAATTTTGAGTTGATAACTTTTTTTTAGACCTAATTGAAATTTCTAGCTCTAAATTTTGATGAGGTTTTTTTTTTTCCTCAGTGATTAATGGTTAAAAATTTAATTCACTAAATAAGTTCATTGAAGGAATTAAATATTTTAACTTAAAATGAATTTTTAAAAAAAATTGTCAAATAGTCAATATTGTACTTGACCCTCGTATCTTCTGCACTGAAGTGTTTTTTTTTTTAAAGATCACACATGTTGATATATATGTATGGTTTTGTGTGTATATATATATCCATGTATATACATATCTATCACTTTGAACTCTGACGATAAAATTATGAAAAATATCAAACAGTGCTCTTTTATTTTCTTTAAAAAAATTATCATGATCCAGTCTTTTTAATTTAGATTAACATGCATCCCCTTTAATAAATCATGGGATATCCTCAACTGTTTAATTAAAAGGTCTCTGCTCAAATTATTCTCCGTTTTGGGGAATGATGATGAATTTTCTTACTAAATCATCAGAAATTTATTTTAACCATAATCGTCAGAATTTCATATTGTGGCATGTTTACACTTTATATGCTGGCATCTAATTATATATTTACTTTTATATTAGATTAAAAAAATTTTTTTTAAGGTTTGTAACATATTCCATTAATCTGTAGGTAAGTTGAAGAAACAAAGACCACAAAAAGCATTGTTCCTTTTTCCTTCAGTGGCAACTCATTTTAAAAATGGTATATTGATCTTTAAATAATAATTTCTTTTTGAGTCATATTTTGCTGTAATTAGTTGAGTCTTTATTTCTTTTTGTAAAGTCAGTGTTTAATATCCATTTGTAGGATGACAGAAAAATATTCTTTATGGAGACATTCTTAGATTTGCTGTATATTGCCTTTAGTAACAAATGGCATTCTTTTTATGTCTGCTTTATTCTAAATCTGATGGGATTTAGATTTATAGGATTTTATACAATTAGAGGCAAGATAGTACAATGGAAAAAGCATTGCTTTTTGAGTCAGAGGAACCTGGGTTCAAATATGGGTTCTGTTACTTAATATGTGACTTGAGACAGGCCTCTTAATGTTAGTGTCTCAACCTAAGAGCCTTATCTGCAAAAGGAAGAGATTTGATAAGGTGACCTCTGAAGCCACTTCAAACTCTTAAATTCATTATCTAATTTTTTCTTATTATTTTAAGGAAAATTTTTAGTTTAGGCATTGTTGTTGAGAGGACTTAAAAGTAGCGGTTTTTATTTTTCTTTTTTAGCATGCAGCCAATCAGCATGAAGGGTGAGTTACTCTATACTCTATATCATTTTGAGCAGGACTTCTTAAACATTTTTTTATTTGTGACCCCTTTTCTCTTGAGAAATTTTTTATATAATTCAGGTGTATAGATATGTAAAATAGGGATACAAATCAAACACTTACTGATAATAAATCATTATTTGTGGCCTCCACTCAGTTAGGAGATCCCATGTGGGCTTATACTCCACACTTTAAGTAGTTTTGCTTTAAAATGAGTATACTCATTTTAGAATGTACCTTAGTAATCTTCTTCAGAAATGTCAGAATGAAAAAAAATCTGAAAATCTTTTAATGTGATTTCTTTTTTGCTGCTTTCCCTAATTTATTTCACAAAGTACTCATTATTTGTATGAATAATATAAATTGTCTTTTGATAAAGAGAAAAAAAATTTGCACAATGTATTCTCCATTATAAACATTTCAAAACAAAATCCTGATAATGGATTTTGTAGATTTATTGATTTTGAAAATAGATTTATATTTTAGATGTTATAAACATTCTGTTGTCAGTGCATTGCTTGGAACAGATAAGTCAGTCATGAATTGCTTGTGTTGTATTTGTTCACCTTGTTTTAGAAACTTCTGGGATTTCATACATTTCAGACTTCATTGTACATGCCCCATGAATGTTTAAGTAAGGAAGATTTCTTTTTTTTTTTTTTTTTTGCTAAGCTATACTTTTGGTTAGTGTAATCTGTTGAAAGTTAATTTCAGTTAATGGTTTATATCAACTTTATTCTTTTAAAAATCTCCACAAACTTTCACATTCATCTTCTACAGACTGGAATCATTCCTCTTACTCTTAAACTTTTTTTCTTTAGGATTGTGAAAATAATTTAATATAATGTTGTTTAGTACAATTATGTCTTTTTTTCTTTGAGGAAATGCTATTTCTTGTTCTGAAATTATGTACCTTTGTAAACTTAGGATATCACATTCTGTTTAAATTTTAGTTCAGTGAAGGACAACTCTTCTGCTACAAATACAATAAGATAGTAAAAGGAATTTGACATTTAGAGAGCTCTTTTTTTTTCCCCCAGGAATATTTTTCTCCCCATATATAGATACAGTATACATTTTCTTTCTTTCCCAGATGGACCTTCAGTTGTAGCTCATTATGATATATCTGACACCAACTCTGACCCAGAAGTGGTAAATGTGGACAATTTATTGGCGGCTGCAGTAGTTCAAGAACACAGTAATTCTATAGGAAGCCAGGACACAGGAGCTACCTGGAGGACCAGCGGGCTTCTAGAGGAACTGAATGCTGAGGCAGGTTGGTCAACTTTAACCACTTCTCTGATGCCATAACATGCATGTGTCCTGGCAGTAATTTTCCTTTTAGTTGTAGCCTGCCTGTAGAACAGAATGGGTCAGATAAGATGCGCTTTATATTCATTGGCAAATGTTTGTCCAGGATATACTATTGTGTCAGATTTGTGAAGGCAGTTGGGAATTCCACCAGAATAATGTGATGGCAGCAAATTATCTGACTCCTTCACTTATCATCTATATGGAGTGGGATAAGCCATTTTTCCTCAAATTATGAACACTAACTCCACATCAACTATTCTGAGACAATTATATCTTAAGCCCAGGAGCTACTTGCTATACACGGCTCTCTTTTCTATTAACTTGGAGTCCTGTGCACATAACTAGACCTCAATTCTTCCATCTTTCACCTCCCGCAGATTCACCTGCATGCAGCCTCTCTCATATAAATATATATTCATACCTATCTATCTATATCTATATCTATATCTCCATCTTTACTCTTTGCTGCTATTCCTTTCCAGTTTTTGACTGGCTATCTTGGAAGAATAGCATCCCCACCCTCACTTCCCATAATCACTCACCCACCTCTCTTCTTATTCTCCCTGTTTTTTCATTTGTGGATTAAGGGGGGAAAAAAATCCTAATTGTGTGACTTGATAATGTTGTCATGTAGAGATATCGCTAGGGATGTCAAAGAGACAAAATTCCTAAGGTTTGAATGAAGATGGGCTTAAGAAGCTATGTCATTACATTCTATAGCTTTTCTAGAAATCCTCTTTAAAATTGTCAATGTACCTTCTCGTTAAAAGTAAGCATAGATTTTCTCAAGCACCAGAATTTAAGACAAAAATTTTTGTTAATCAATTTTGCCTAGAGGTTCTTAATGTAATAGTATTGTAGAATGTAAGCTCAAGAGCAGGGACTCCTGTTATTTTTGTCTTTGTAGCCCTTTCTAGTGTCAAATTTAATGCCTTTCATATACTTGATGCTTTATACATATTTGTTGTTGAATTCTACTATTTTTAAAATTATATATTCACATTATTTAAGAATAAGCTAACTAGGCTTTTGTAGGTAACCTGGGAACTCAGTCATAATTTATAATATAGTTTATGTGGGAAATAAATTATTTCAAATAATGAATTTATAATTATATGCTTAGAACACCATCTCTTTTGTGTCAAATATTTCCCACTTTAAAATTTTTAGCAAGTGTAAAAGGAGGTCAAAAGAAGATTGTTGTAGGGATTTTTTTTTTCCTTAAAAAAATTTATTTGGAAATGTTTTCTCTTTTATACTTAAATTGAGATTTACTATGAGGTACTATTAAAAATAGCATCAGACTAGCAGTCTGGAAGTTAGTACTGAGTCTTTGGCTAATGTTACCTTCACTTCTTTAGGCATTCATCAGTAACACAGGATAGTAATAAATATGTAACTTCATTATATTATAACATTGAGGTAACATAAGAAAGCACTTTGAAGAACTTAAAAGCTTTGCCTAAATTTAAGTAATTGACATTGCTGCCTTTATCTTAAGTATAAGAATAAATCACAGGATTTTGTTTATTTATATTTTGCTTTATGCAGTCATGTAAATTGTTAATTTAATTGAAATAATATCTTTTGGGCCAGTTATTTGAAGGATAATTTCTTATTATGTGTGATTCCTAATATAGTTTTCCCTCCTCTGTTAGTTAAGAGGAACCCTGTAGTGAATGCTTTTTATAATTAAAAATAAACAAAACAAAACAAAAAAAACCCACCACCACTGTTAATTTGGAATTTCATATAACTAGAATTCCTTCCTAATACTTAATAATTTCCCTCCTCTTAAGTCTTTTTAGTTAAGCTTAAGTTTGAGCTTTCTTAGGTGTACCTGTACTAAAACTAAACATTTCAACATCTGTGTTTAACATACAAACGATAGCTTCAGATTGTTTTTAGTTTAAATATTTGCAATGATCACTTATTCAACATAAATTCTTTTTTAAGGTTTAGATTAGGTCAGAGAATTTGATCATTTATGAATAATTTTAACAAACTTTGTCCACACTTCCTTTAACCCCCTATTTTAGGACCAAAATTTTTTCATTGCTATCGTACCTATCCAACATTATTTATAGTACATTGTTGAGGTACAAGTTTATCAGTATTATCAAATTATAATAGCAGAAAACAGCATAATAATTTGAAAGTATTATATCTATTGTGCTATAATGTAAAGTTACTTATATATTTGTCCCTGATTTGCCTTGTAATTCTGGATCTAAAAAGGCTGGTGGTTTGGTGGGATCAAATAGTTGTTGTATGACATATCTGAATGTGAATCTTTATTTCAAAAAAATTCTTTAAAATTTCAGTTTAATAAAAAAAAAAAAGCATATATATCTCAGGCTAAACCTTTCAACTTGGATTGCATACCTGTAATCCTAAAATTGGAGCAGTTTTGAGGTAGTTATTACCTCAATGAGGTCAGAATAACCTACCCATTCTTATAAAAGAGTTGATGTTCTGGGACCCAAGTGGACGTCACTGAAACCAACACAGAACAACTAAATCAACAACAAATTAAGGAAAATGAAGTAGAAGTCAGGCCAGCCACTAGACATCAAAGGAATTGGAACTTTCAGGTACTATATTTACCACTTGCTTCCTTTTTCTTGCTTGTTGCTGTTACTAAAAACAGTAGTAAATTGACTGGGGTAGATTCTTCATTCTGCCTGGGGATTAATTTCTTTAGTTAAATATGTTTGTCTGAAAATCTTTCCGAATGAATTTTTTTAAGCCTGGATAGATTTAGAGAATGACACACTTTTTTGTTATTGTAATTGAATTTATTCAGAAACCTTTCTTAAAAGAATTCAAGACTTTGCATGTGTGTATGTATGTGTTTGTGTATTTATATTCTTTCTTATTCCCTCAACATTTTTAGCATAGGGAAATCAAAGACAAGTATTGTTTGTCTTTTTAAAAATGAATAAATTAAAGTCCAAAGATTTGCTACCCTCTTGGTCACAGCCATTTAGTAGTAGAATAGAGATTTTAACATTAGATTTTTTTATTTCTAGGCCAGAGTTAGATCTGTAGTGTAGTAAATCAATTCCAGTGATGGATGGTTTTAGTCAAGTCATTAATCTTTGATAACATCCTTAATATTTAAAATACTGTGGATGATTTTAATTATCAGGAAGAGTAATTCTCTGTAATATGTTTTTGGGAAGTATCAAAAGGCTATATTAACCTCATTTGGGGGGTTTTGTATACCTAGATGAAAGTGGAATACAAAATATTTTATAGGTTGATTGCCTCCTTTCTATGAATGACATGTTTTTAAGAAATGATCTGTTACATATTGAGTTAAAATGTTTTGGATGTTGTTGTTTAATAGATTCAGGCATAACAATGGTATTTTGCTTTTAAAACATTTAAATCAAAGGATATGACATGAATGTTTTGAATAATGCACTTAGTTATGAGAAGAAAAATATATTTTATATCCAGAATTATTTGCCTAGTATATAGGAATTTCCTTCTTAAAGAATTCTTACTAAAAAACCAAAATGATTATATCATCTTAAATCTTTTAAATGCTTTGGGCCAAGTGATGATAAAGCAAAGTGGATATTACAGGAATAAAAAAAATCCATCATTGCTTTCTTAATTTTTGATGTCTAAAGAAACAAAAGGAATGAATGTAGAAGATATCTAGCAAATTAGGTTTGGTCCTTGCCTAGTAGACTTGAAAATCTCAAGATCCTTACATTTGTCATTTTGTTTTTGAAGAATTAATTTTCACAATGTAATTTAATTGCCCTTCTTTAATGGTATTCTTTCTGTAGTAGTTGTCTGTTCTGACTTCTTTATGTGAGTTGAAAAGGTCCCTTGTGGGTGGACTAAAATTTAGAATTTTCTGACAACTATATAAATTAGGAAAATTGTCTTTTTAAAGATGTATATAGGCAGTGCAGAGATACTAAACAGAGACAGCCAGCTGCCACCATAGCTAAATATAGCCTTTTGATTTATTATACAGTTTTAATATATGATAATTGTGGTATTTACACTTCTTTCTCTGCAGGCCTGATTCTTGCATCAGAGCTGGAGAAGACTACCATCATCACTGGCAGTGTCTCAGAGAACATTTTAGAGTTTTTTACTTCCCTGCTTGCTCTAGACATCTGATTTGCCAATGGGCTCTCATGAAACTACGAGGGAGCCAGTAAAGAGGCCAGAGGAGATTAGAGTTTGCATAGAAAGTCCTTAAAGAAATTTGTAATATGACATTAGAAAAGTCTCAGTGAAAGGAAGAACCTCTAGGCTGTGGCTCCAAACAGCTGAAAGCAGAGGGGAGTGGGGCTACATCCCTGATTCTTTAAGAACACGATTGATGTCCCATTATGGAGAACAGCATCCCACAGGCCTGGAGCAGATCCCAGCTGCCTTATCATCATATAACACATCTTCCTTGCCTTAATGCTGGAAATGTGGCAGACTAGCTCATAACTCTAGTCTGTAAGGCTACAGCATTTGCCATAAAATTTGTGTTTTCACATTTCTATCTCTGAGCACTTGTTCAATTTGCCTTATTTTATTTTGTTGATGATTGTCTTTGAATAAAAAAAAATGCTAACCACAAAAGAACAGAGTCCTGCTTTTTCCATTATCATTTTTGTTGAGTTGTAAAAGTTCAGTTAACTGAATCAAATGTGGCAGTTTTGATTTGTAATTTTTAAATATTGGCGCAAAAATTTTTTGGTGGGTTGAATTAGTGGGTATGTTTCGGTAAAGTTTGCACTTACTGGTTAATGCAATGGATAAACATAGGAGATATAAAATTTCCTTAAAAAGGTTATAATGTTTTTCAAATGTCATTAAAAAGTCACAGTTATAGATAAAGTATGGCATATTAATTTCCAAAAAGAGTAGTCTTTTGTGTTCAAGCTGGGTTTGCCACTATCATTATAATTTAACTTCTACAGATGTAGTTAATAGGTCAACATTTAATAGGTTAAGAAAATTAAAAAGGACCCTGTTTAACAATATCATTGACAAATTAAATCTCCAAATTATCCTACTAAATAGTAATTTCCATAACCATTTCCTGCTCTGAATAGATTCAGTTGTAAAAGCACTAAGAATTGTCAGATTCTTTTCTTCTTATATTTTTCTTTTGCAAGAACAGTGAAGGAGAAAGAGTTGCCAAATGGGTTCATGTTCATTATAACCTATTTGTTGCTTTTCAGGGCAGTAGCTTAGTGGTCTTTCTGGAAGCTATTCAGTGCTTCTCAGAAAGTGGTAGGCAAATCAAATCTTGGGATTCTGTTAATAATAAATGCTTTTCTCAGTGAAGCTGTAAGATTCATGGTATCTTGAAATACAAATCTTAATCCCTTTAAGATCCTGACAGTAGTAGTAGAATTTCCTTTGTGTTACATTAAAGGTTTTCCAGCCTGAATTTCAGTTGATAAAGTAAATAATTTTAATCTTAGTTTTATATCCCATGGTGTTTTATAATGTGCCTGCTTTCCTCCCTCCTTCCCGACAACAGGACAAATGACAAGGTCCAGGTTTTGGATAGCACAGTGACAAGTCAGATGGTCTCTTGTAGTGGGCCAGCTGGCAAGTATAGAGGAAAGAGAAGGCTGATGTACAAACACATCCTTAGTGTTAAGTTAGCTGAAAAATCCATATCTGTTTCTGTTATTGAACCATTTGGCAGTGCCAGCAACTTTCATTTCTGTGGGAAAGTTATTTTATGTTGTAGTTGCAAACTAGGTGGCATAGTACTTAGAACCAGGAAGATGAGTTCAAATTTTAAGTCAGACTCTTACTATGTGACCCTGGCCAGTCACTTAACCTCTTTTTGCTTCAGTTTCCTCATCTGTTAACATGGGGATAATAATAAGATTGTGAGGAAAAAATGAGACAAAAAATGTAAAGCACTTTGAAAACCATAAAATGAAAAATGTTAGCTGCTGCTGCTACTACTATTACTATCGCCACTAAACAACCACCACCGTCACCACTACCACCAGGAGCTTCAGTTTTCTTATTCCCAAAATTGGGATGATAATAGCACAAATTTCCCAAAGATTGTCATGAAAAACACATGAGACTATATGTGTTAAGTGCTTGCATACCTTAAAATGCTATATAAATGTAACCTAAGTTACTGTTGTTGCTGTTCTGATTCCCAACTCTAAAGTGCCTTTACCACTCTCCCAAGCTGCAGAGTTGAATTTCTTAATGCCTGTTAGCTGTTATCAATGCCCAGGTGTCCTAGGAACTTTTTACTGAATTCCCTCTCTCCCACTCCCTTTAATGTCACCATAATTTTTCTAAAACTTCAAAGTTGTCTTTGTATTCCTCTTACACATTGGCCCATCACATCCAGTCAATTGTCAAGTCTCATAGATTCTAACCCACAATTTTAAATATTTCTTGATAAAGTAGAAGGTATGATGGACTTGGGGACTTGGGAACTTGGATTCAAATTCTTTAATACATATGTGAACTCATTTAGTACATAATATGAATATGGCGTGGATTTCCCCCCCTCATTGATATACAGTGTGATATAAGGGAAAGATTTACTAGATCTGGAATCAAAGGAACTAGATTGGAATCCTGACTTTGTGACTTAATAACTATGTGGCCTTAATTTTTCTAGGCTTCAGTTTCCACATATATAAATGAGACCATGGGACTATATTATTTCCTATGGCTTCTTTAGCTCTAAATCCTAAATCATGGTCCTAAACTCCAATCACACACAGGACTAATTTTCTGTCTCCTGAATGCATCTGGCACTCTTGTGTTCAGTTATTTCATATGTGTCTCACTCTTCATGACCCCATTTAGGGTTTCTTGGCAAAGATATTGGAGTGATTTGTCATTTCCTTCTCAAGCTCATTTTCCAGATAAGGAACTGAGGCAAATAAAAAACTGTGACTTGCTCAGGATAACACACCTAGTAAGTGTCTGAGGCAGATTTGAACTTGGGAAGATGAATCTTCCTGACTCAGTTTATTCTGCTGGGCCATGAAGTTGTCCGTGTCTGACAGTCTGATTTGCTAACACCATTCCCTACATTTGGAATGTCTTCTCTCTTATTGTCTATTGAAATCCTGCCTGTTCTTTAAGATCCAACTCAAAATGCCACCTTCTTTAGTAAGTCTTCCCTCACTTTTCCCTTCTTTGACTATAGAAAAGTGTTCTTTTTCACCTAATTATCATATCGAAAGTATTATATATGGCACCTTGATAATTCCTCAGAGGTATTTGTATGTTATTTTGCATTATAATTGGGTATATGCTACTTATTAGAATGAGTTTTCAATGTGGGATTTGTAAACTTGTATTTTAAAAATACAATAATGATAACTTTCTTTTAATATATTTGGTTCTCTTTGCAATCCTATGTATTACGCTTTTAAAAATTTTTTTCTGAGGTGTCCAAAGACTTCACCAGATTGTCAGTGGGGTTCATGAAATAAAAAATATTAAGAACCTCCTATGTTAGATTATTAGCTTCTTAAGGACAGGGATCAGGGTTTTGTTTTGTTTTTTTTTTTTTTTTTTTTTTTTAATCATTTTTCTCTCACATAGTTTCTTGTACATAGTAGACATTAAAAAAAAATTCCATAAAAAGCATTTGTTAAAGACCAAGTACTGTTAGCTACTGGAAATACCACAATGGAGAAGGAAACTATGCCTACTCTTAAGGAGCTTGCACTCTTATTAGGAGATACAATGGCAATTTTTTCTTTATAAAGGAGGACATTGATAAGAGGAAGACCATCAAGATGATGAAAATCCTTAAAACCATGTTATATGTAAATTGGTTAAAGCTGGGGCATATTTAGACTTAAGAAAGAACACAGGAAGGGTATGATTGTTGGCTTCCAGTATTTGAAGGACTATCATGTAGGGGAGGTATTAGATCTCATCTATTTGGCCCTAGATTGATGGGCAGGAGTTTCAAAGAAGCAAATTTAAACTTGAAGTCAGGAAAAAAGCTTTTTAATGATTAGAGCTGCCCAGAATTGGAATGGACTTGTTTAGAATGCTGTAATGGGGGTTCTTTTGTGTATGGAGGCTAAACTAATTGGCCCCTGGAGAGTTCTTCCAAGTTTTAGATCCTGTGGATCTGTGAAGATAGAAAGGTGTTAATGACCAAATTTGACAAATCAGAAAACCCAAGTACTCTGAGGTAATACAGAAATTGATTTTACTCCTTTGTCTGTGTTTCTTAATTCCATAGACACTTGTCTTTAGAAAATTGTAAAGTACAAAGCATAATTGACTTATACAGCTACTAGTAAAAAGTCATTAATTGTGGCCTTTGAGCATTTATTGTGGTTGAATGCTTTAGAATTTTGTTCTGAGGAATTTTTTTTTATAAAATTTTCACATTTTTGTAAAAAAGACTTTGGAGGTAGGATGGGCATTTCAGCAGTATGCATATTTCAGTTTCATAAAATTGTTACATCTGTTATTATTAGTAGGTATTTAGCCAGAAAAAAAGGAGACATTATTATGAACTTACAAGTCTTAGATCATATAAGAAGGGTCATTACTTTTGAATTTCCCTTCTATTTGCAATTTTAAGTAAACTCCGTAAAATCAATCTTATTTGCTCCATCTTAATTTAGAAAGATCAGTTGAGTTAAGAGTATTGTGCAAGTGCTGAGCGAAATAAGTTTAGATAAGACATAATCTCTATTCTCATGGAATTGTAATTTATCTCCTTTCGAGCTCTTGTTTTCTTGAATAATGCTGCTGATCTCATGAGATGAATTTGAAGAAAGCTCTTCATAAACTTATAAGTTCTATGTAAAAATGAGTATTTATTATTAAAAAATGTGTAAAGGCCAAAGAAATCTTTCTTTCCTCCTTAGTAGAGTGTGTTTCAGTGTTGCTAAGGGTACATTCTTTTGAAAAACTTGTAAATATCTGACTTTCACAAAATATTTTAGTATAACATTGGTAATGAATTCTAATTATTATTCTGTTTCTTCCTGTCACCACTAAAAATTTTCAGGATTAGAATTTTATTTTTTTAATTTTTTAAAAAAAAAATTTTTCCCTGAGGCTGGAGTTAAGTGACTTGCCCAAGGTCACACAGCTAGGAAGTGTTAAGTGTCTGAGACCAGATTTGAACTTGGGTCCTCCTGAATTCAAGGCTGGTGCTCTATCCACTGCACCACCTAGCTGCCCCAGAATTTTATTTTCTTTTAAAGAATCAATCCAACATTTTCCCTTGGCACATTTTTGCTTAGAGTTAGGGCCGTCCTGAGGGATATTTTTAAAGCAAGCTAAATTGAACCTCAAAAATCTTAAAGCACCATTGCAATTTATTCTAACCGAGTAACTGATTCTGTGATTGAAATTGGATTAAAAATTTTTATCAAGAAATTTCTATTATTTGTGAAAAGCCAAATTATAGTGCTTTGCTGTTTTCTCCTCTCCTAGGTCATCTGGATCCAGGATTCCTTACCAGTGACAAAACAACTTCTGGCAATGCACAACTCAATGAAGAGATTAATATTGCCTCTTCAGACAGTGAAGTAGAGATTGTGGGAGTTCAGGAACATGCAAGGTAGGATGGTAATTTTGTTGCAATTTAAATTTTGAAAAAAAATTTTTTTTTCAGTAGGGTTTAAAAAACAGTCCTAAAGCCAAATATCTTCTTTTCCTAACTTTAAAATTCCTATCCCCTAAGAAAACAGATTAAGGAAAGGACTGGCCAAATAGTATGACTTAAATGAGTAGTGGATGTTGTCTGTCAACTCTTCCTGATGAGATGTTTTTTGGTTAAATATGCAGAAGTTTCTAAGTTTGGGAGTGTAGTACAATTTTGCCTCACCTTTTGACAGATAAACTAATGCAATTGCCTTTCTTTTAAAATCAATACCTTTGAGATGCTCTGTATATCTCTATGTGTTATTGCTGCTGTTTTTTTTCCCCTTAATTTTCAGTACTTAAAGGACATGACTAAAGTGACTGAACAAAAGGGCCAGTTTTTAAAGCTGAGACCTGAGGGAATGTTACAACCTTCTCTTTTTTTATAAATGAAGTAGCACCAGCATTTATTTATTTATTTATTCATTCATTCATTTATTCATTCATTCATTTATTTATCTATTTATTTATTTATTTATTTATTTATTTATTCATTTATTTATTTATTCATTTGTTTCTATTTTATCACTCAGTTTTGCTGATACTGATAGTTAAAATTTAAACACATCTTTTAAACTCTCAAATATATTTCATAAAAAATAAATAATATAAAAGTCAGTTTACTCTGTCTTACCCTAATCTCGATGGTTGCTAAGTGCCATATTTCTGTGCCAGCTAAGTGCTGTGTATACAAAGGCAGTGCAGTTGTCCCTGTCCTCAAGAAGCTTGATATTCTATTACTTTTCACTTGATCATATGAGTTAATATTTGTAAAGTACTTAGCATGGTTAGCCTAGTCATGGTAGGCTTGTTCCCTTTCCTTACTTGTTCCCACTAAGCTTTTATAGAGATCTGGAATGTTCAGAAAAGCCTAGAAAACTTAATCTAGTTTTCTCTCCTTGTTTCAAATAAGTTTGAAGTAGAGAGAATTCACATATATCCTTTCCATTTATTGGAGATAATTTTTTTTTTTTGATATATATGTAATGAGAGCTAGTGTACAACTGATCTTTCAGAGAAATCAGTTCCTTGCTGCAGTGAGATTTCTTCTGCTGAAGTTATAATTTTCAGCATTTAGGGTTTGACATAGCATTTTCCCCTTGATGGCCAGGACTGAATTCTTCAGAGGACATCATGAATCTTCTTTGATTCTACATATTGCTTTATCACTTGTATTTTGCCTATCTTATTTTTTCTCACTTCATTCTTAGCTTTCTTAACATCTCTAAGTTGTTTTTTTCACTCTTTTTTTCCTTTGTGAATTCTATTGTCTTTACCATTCCTTCTCCAGTGCATTCTGTTGTACAACTTACTGACAGAAATGGCTTTGATTTTAGCCACTTCTTTTTTATTTTATACTGAATTTCTTTTTTAGTCGTTTCCGCTATTTTGGCTCTTAAAATTTTATCTCCATTATCTGCTTATCTTTGCTTTTTCCTCAACTGGCATGTTTCTCTTGTTCATATTTTACATTTTCCCAGTAGATTTACCCTCTTTCTTTTATCATTTTTTAATGATGTTTTAGTATATCCTTCTTGATAGCTTGACTTTACTAGAGAGAAGTTAGAACTAATCATTTTTGTCTTCATACCACTGTATTCTTTGCCATCAGTTTCTTTTATATTAATCTTTCATGTCTTTTTAGCTATTATCCTTATGGTATTTAAGTTTGTAATGAGTTCTTCTTTTTCTCATTTTTATATGCTTTCTCCTAAAATTTTTCTATGTTTAAAATCTCACTTTTAAGCCATCCAGACTTATTTAGTCTCAGCTAATTCCATCTTAAATATCTTTGTTGTTGTTGTTGTTATTTAAATTTTAGTTTCTCTATTATTTCCTTCCTCCTTTATGTCATTTGGAATGACATTGGCAGAATTACTATACATTATATATCAACACACATCCCCTTAATTGACTTCCTCTTGTCTAATATTTCAAATTTTAATTTATTCAGTTTCCAATAAAATAGTACTCTCTCTATTATTACCTTTACTCCTTCCTAATTTTCCTTTTTTTTTTTTCCTTTCTTACCATAAACTCATTTCTATCTTGGGGGCTTCTGCTTCTCCATATTTTTCTATGTCTAGAAACCTAAATTATCTTAACTATCTTAACTAAATTATCTTAACTCTTCCTCTATTTTGCTTTTTCAATCCTCCTTCCATCATAATACCTTATTTTATTTGCATTCTTAAAACACTATTTGCCTATACTGACTAAACTGAAGATCAGGGCTCTCAGGAAAAATTGAAAAAAAAAATCACAACAGTTCTATAAAATTATGGAAAATAGAAACAAGTTAATTAATTTCTACTAGTCCTGGTAATTTCTATAAGTTTTTTTTTCCATCTTTATTTACTTAGATGTTAGTGTACTGTGAGAAACACATGGTCTTAATTTTGTATAAAGTCAGATGATTGAGTAAATGCAAAATGCCAGTGTATCTCACAATTCTTTTGTCAGGGGACATTCCCTTTTGTTCTTTTAAACCCTGGAATATAAAGAATGAGACTTTGGTTCTAATCTGTACATTTATTTGCTGCAGAAATTTTATTCTTATAGATGGCTAATATAATAATAATAATATGGCATTCAGAGCCCATTCACTAGAGGTGCTGTGTTTTTGTTTTTTCATTTAAAATACAACTAAGGCATTTTAACTGACCCTCGCACACGCATGTGGATACGCCCCTTTGGATTGTCAGGATGTTTTCATTGACTACTTCCTTTAAGCCTTCCACAATTCCTAACCTGCTTTATTTTCAGTGTTTTCCATATTAAACACAAAGGTTGAAGGGCCGTGAAGTGAATGGGGAGGCTTTCTTTTTGGTTGCGTCACAATTGCACCTTTTGGTTGCTTGTATCTTATCTGGAATTTATTTCTCTTGCAGGTCTAGGGTTGCAGTTATGAAGTATTGATGGGCTTCTGGCAGGGTTATCGCATGGAAAAAGGTTTTAGGTTTTGATCCACATCTTTTTGTTCTAGTTTGATGTGCATGCTCAGTCAGATGTTTGTTTGGATTTAGTTGTCCCATTTTCATTGTACTTTCCTATCCATGTTAAATATTGTTACTGGAGTTTTGAGGGTTTATGAAACTCAGGTTTTTTTCTTGAGTGGTGTTTGGGGGGTGTGGTGGCTCTGAGTCTGGGGGCTTGGTGCCATGTTTCCTCCTTGGAAGTGTTTTGGTATTTGAATTGAGTCATTTTGGTCGTGATGTTTGTGTTTTTTAAATTTGATATAATGGTTCATTTTCCTTGCATGTTAAACTCTTTCTTTGCTATTTTTATTTGTAATTGTGATATGTTCATTTTAGATTTCACATTTCCTTTATATAGTCCTAGACTAGAAAGCATGTTTTCTGAGCTAATAGTTGAATGAAACTAAGCTAATGGCTGCATTGTATTGATGGTTGATGCATTGAATTTCTTTTCTTTATTGAAACATCATCATTTCCATATGGTGTTTCTGGGATAACTTGTTTTCAGTATAAGATATTATCTTTTAGATTATCAAGGTACAATTAAAGATTTTTCTTTTAATTGGATGAAAGT
Organism: Sminthopsis crassicaudata; assembly: GCF_048593235.1. Lineage (NCBI taxonomy): Eukaryota > Metazoa > Chordata > Mammalia > Dasyuromorphia > Dasyuridae > Sminthopsis > Sminthopsis crassicaudata. Next base: position 367,555,778 of record NC_133617.1, read on the forward strand.
GTTATCATTCTTCCTAGTATTGCCTGGAACTTAATCAGCCATATGTTGGCCCCAATGTTTTGCCTGTTGCCTTGTTTTGATAAAATATATGATTTTTTGATCCCAGGAAATAAGCTTATATAAATTGTCTTACTCCTGTTTTACCAGTATCACTAATAGTATGGTTGCAGGAAAAATCTGTTGAGGCTGCATCTAGTTTCATATCACTGAACCATGTTAAGAGATATTTCAACCTTCCCATCTTCCTTAAACTTTATCAGTTTTCCTAGATGCTTTTATGCAACTTTCAATTGCAGTTAGCTCTACTTTCAGAGTTTTAGCACTTTCAGTCATCAACACTAATGACAATACAGGCCCTTAACCAAATAATTGATGGGAAATGGGAAAACTTTTGTATGATAAATTGAAGGTTTCCTAAAAGCTAAGATACCTAATAATGATCAATGGTGAAAATTGAAGAAGGCAAACTGGAAGACTTGGAGGTCACAGTCAGAAATATTTCCATAAAATGACAAGCAATTACTTAGTGTTGTAGAAGGAAAAGTAAATAGGAATATTACCACAAAAATAGTATACAGTAGTCTTTAAATAAGTTCATAAAAGTTTGATTTTTAAGGTATTATTTCCTACAAATAAGTTAGCTAATCTGAACTGGGATTCCTTGCATTTTCTTTTTCTTTTCAACATTGTGAAACTTTTATTTAAAAAAAAACAAAACTGGTTCCAGTGGAGGAAGCACATGAAGTTGATTATGTTTCTCTAAAATAGGGGAAAGTTTTAAAGAAAGTTTTCTGGGTTATTTTGGTCAAGTGAGTTAATATGTCAGTGTGGAACTCAAAAGTTTTATTGTCTTGTGTTTTTTCCTCACTCCCTCCTCTTGTCACATGCAAAGAGAATGATCCAAAAATCTTAAAGTTTTAAATTGTTAAAGCTGAAAACAGCACACAGACTTTTGAGATACTAGGCATTTCTTGTGGGAGATGGGAAGAATTAATCATTGGATTGATGCATTTCAGTTAGCTCATTGACCCTCTTTGTTGGATCCGTATCACAAAGGAATATGCTATATACAGGAAAATTTCCTTTTATATTAAGGTTCCCATAAAGTTGTGATCTTTATTAAGTTGGCCCTTCACAGCATTTATCTTTCATGCTTCTCCTTTTCTGTGTATTCTTCATTTTTTTTCTATAAACTTTTAACTGTCTCTGGTATGAATCCAGTCATCCCAATAACAGATACTCTTTGTGTGAAACTATAGGGAAAAATCTCTTTATTATTTCATTGATATCCCACAGTTTTCAAGCATATGATTCTCCTGTATAGATCCCTCTTATTTTCACATTTGTCCATTGTTGAGTCTTGTATTATTTTCTTGTTCTTTCCTTATTCAACACTTTTAGCTACCATTAGGTTGAGAGTTTCAAGATTCTTAGATCAAAACTTTTGTGACTTAGCCAATCAGACTAGGAGTACTTAATCTGAGCTGATTTATTTGATACTGTGCTCCCTGTTTTCTTGAATTCTAGTAGAATTAGCTTTAAAAATATAGGTACTCTCAGGTTCATAGCTAAATCACCGATTTCAGAAAGGAGGTTAACAATGTCTTGGCAACAATTTTAAATGATGCCATCGCTCTGACTGGGAGGAGGAGATTGTTCTTCAGTAAACCCTTGGCAGAGGAGTAATTTTCAGGCTAATTCTCCAAAAGAAACAAGTCAGGAACTTAAAGTTCTGGTATTCAAGCTAAAATATAATCACTCACAGAGTCAATTCTGGCATTGATCCCTGGTTAGTACTAAGTACTAACTTAGTACTAGTACTTTGCTAAAATAGGTTGGGCTGATAATATTCAGTCAGAACTGAAAGTTCCAAAAGCCCCCAAATTACTTTTTTTTTTTTGTATATAGCTAGTCTGAGCATCTTTAGAACCCTTCTTTGAGAACCAGTGCCACTGTAGTCAGGCCACCTGTTGGATCTCATTTAAGCTTAATTAGGAATGGTCAGTACTTAAGATGGAAGGACACAAGTGGTGGTGATCCCACCAGCTGCCCTCTTCATATCTGACTCAGTATTTCATCCTGGGAAACTTACAGAGTCTTTCAAGGAATGTGAAATCCAAGCTGTTCATGATTCTTTTTCTTCCAAATAGCCCCTGAAGGAATTTCTCAAATGGATAGGTCTGTCCTACCAACCTGAATTTTTTTGAGAGTTCAGTAAATCAAGACTCCATTGATCTAGTCCCCCTAGAAACTATGGACTGTGATAGAGCAGAAAGAAGCCATATTTATTCTTTGCTTTTTTAGGACTAGGAGTTGGCTCCTATGGAAACTCTAGTATTAACTGAAGAAGAGCATTACAGAAATCTAATCTGTGTCATGGTATAGCTGTTATTGCCTTTTAAATCATATTACCAAAATTGCTATTGTAGTTGTTAATGTTATCATCATTATCATCATCATCATCATTGTTATTGTTATTATTATTGGTGAGCATACATCCTTTGTTGTTCTGACACTGTTTTTTGAGTATAAAGCTGAGTTAATATTAGCTTTTAATTTTCTTATGATTTTAATTGTTTCCCCTTTAACAATATAATTTATCCAATGTATTTTTTGGCTCAAGTATCTGAAATTATATTTAAAACAAACTGAATAAAAATTAAGTCACCCCTTGAATGAGAAGGGAACAGAATTGTCATTCCTTGCCAGATTCCCCTCAATCATAAAAAAGAATGGCTCTCCCTAGAAATGAAATGACATATTCTGACAGTTGGCCAGTGACAGAGCTATGACAGTTCAGAAGTTTTGAATATACATATATATGTGTGTGTGTGTATGTATACATATTTGTCCAGCATTGTGATCCTTCACCTTTCTATGTTAAATCTTATTTGTTAAATACACACATGATGTGTTTTGGATTATGTGAATATATATATCAGACTTGTCATAGTAGTAAAGTTACCAGCCAATACAACTGAGACTACATCATTGTGCATCACAATGTAAACATCTGCAGAATTAACTTTGCTTTTGTTATTTCTTCTGTAGGTGTGTACATCCTAGAGGTGGTGTGATTCAGAGCGTGTCTTCATGGAAGGATGGCTCAGGCTTACAATATTTTAGCAGCCGGCAAACACAATCATGGACATCTGTGACTCCCCAGCAGAATTGGTCTTCACCCTCTGAAGTAGTTGATCTTACTTTGGATGAAGACAGCAGACGCAAATATCTACTGTAATACGATGTCACTGTGTTTCTTCCCCACTGTACCCTTCCTTTTTCTCTTTGGCACAGAAGTTCATTGTCATTGCTTCAACTTCAGAAGCTCTGCTCTTGGCATTTGTGTAATTGAAACTTGTGGAGAATTACCCCTAACACTGAGGTTTTATCTTTTAAAAGTCATTTAGGAAAATGAAGGACTCTTTCCCTCCTTCATTAGGAAAATGAGAGATAGTGATGAATTTTATGGGGAAGAGAAACTGCAGTTATATGCGGTGAATATTAATCTGAGGAAATGCTATCCAGTTCTGCCTTCCTCACTCCTGATAGAATAATATTAGTTTAATTACAAGGTGAATTTAAACTGGGGTTTTGGAGCCTTGTATTTTTCTCTCTGTGAGTGAAATTATACCCTATAGGGTCAGCTCTTCCTTTTTTCCCCCACTGGCCCTCTTGCCCCAGGGCATTTGCACATTTCTCAGTCAGGTTCTATTATTGGCACTCAGTAGGACATTTGTGTTAACAGTATGTCCTTTTAAGCAGAAAACAGGAGCATTACTGTTTCTCTCTTAACTTAGTTTTCTGCTCCCTTTCCTGACTACTCTCCTGACTGGTGACTTGCCACAACTTGAATGATTTTGCTCTGATGTTGTGATCACAAATGCTGTTAGGTTGACTTCTGTTGATTCCTTGTTTGCAATAACTTTTAACTCTGAAAAATGAGAATTTCTTGACTAGTAGCAACTTCCAGGATAATATTTTTCTGAGGAGGATTGGTATCAATGGAAAAAAAAAATCTCCATTCTGATTCCATTGTTTTTCTTTTTTTCTAGTCTACTCAAATATAACTGGAAAATATATAAAGGTGAAACTGGGAACCTGTTACATTGGCCTGAAACAGAGACAGAGGCCAAAGTTGGGAGGGCTATAGGAACTCATAAGCTTGCATGGCATTTGGCAAGAGTGTTAAGTGCCTTCTTTCATAGCAAGTCTCTCCATGTAGGGCATAGCCGATAAGCGCTAATTACAAAAACTGATGCTGAATTGATGTGTGCTTGGTATTTTTCTCCTTCCTACCTTCTAAAAAAATAATAATATATGCCATAAGAAGCACATGATGCAACATTCTAGATTTTACATAATTAAAAATAGGGAAAATTCAGGAAATGCCAAAGTTGAAGTTTTTGTGGCATTGTTAAGCTACTTGGAATCTGGGATTTATTTCACTTATTGTTCACATCTCTTGAAAGCAATAGCTTTGTTAACAACACCATGTACAAAGGTAAGGAAAAGTGATGTTGCTTTCATGACCTCCTCACCTTGTGTTTTTCTTAGTCTTTCCTTTTTGTTTTTTTGGTAATTTGCCTGTTGATAAGCTACTTAACCTGTAGCCCTTAATGCATCAGTGGCTGCTGCTTATCATAAAAGCATGCATGAGAACTGCACAGTCAGAATAGTCCGCCTGACACTGTTTGTCCAACATTAAAATACTTGTTTTTACTAAAGCATAGTTTCTTAGTGAATCCTTTCTATTACTTTTGGGCTTTAAATGCTCTCTTCTATCAGGGATGTGTTTTTGATCACATATTCTTTGATCAGCACCTTTCTCTGATATTTTTTATTTGCTTTTGTTTTCCATCGGTTCAGATTTAGGCTTTTGAGATAATTCCAGTTTATGAAGCTTAATTCTATCCTGTATATGGGCCTCATGGCAAAACCAAAGACCAAAAATGGGGCTGAAACAGAATCATATTCCAATCTGACTGTTATTAATGTCCTCAGACTGTTCATATTTAATTTTGGTATTATTAAATACTTTGTGCTATTATAAACTATTAATTTACTTAGCTTAAAGTATTTTGCCAAGCTGAATGCACAATTCTTGATCTATGTTTTCAAGGAAACCAACTTGAAGAATATAGGGAGGGTCATGCTATATCATTTGAAATTTGTTTATTTGTCTCAGACACCTGTAAAACTCCTTTGACAAAAGTAAATACTTTACAGAGAAAGTTCTATTTCATAAAGTTATTTCTGTAGTCCTTTATAAATGGGCCATAGAAACAATACACTGAACCATTTACAACAAATTCTTTACATAGCATATGAGTATGTAATACATAATACATAAGTATCTGTTTGTGCTTCCTTGGGTGAAGGGGGGAGGGGAGGCGAGGCTCATTTGTATTTTTTTTTTTTTTTTTTTTAGGTAAGAAAAGGAGAGTTAAACTGACCCTAAGCTCTTTATACTTTTGTCCTACCAACAAGTGGTACCTTTCAAATCTCATTGCCCTTTCCTTCTTTAGAGATCCTAACTGACTAAACTTTCCAATAGTCTCCAAAACAAAATGGTAGTGGAGATAGAGATCCAGGAATTAAGAAGAAGAGAGAGATGATAATGTCATTAATATTATAATCATTCTTCTACTGTATTTGGAGCCTATATATATGCTGATTCTTCAGAGATTTTGGGCACCAGTTGTTTCAATGGTAGCCCCTAAGGACTAGAGATGTACTTTTAAGCAGTCTTCTAATTTTTACAAAATTCCATGGTGAGAAAGCAATTTAGATGGTTTTTGGAATTTCTTCTTAAGGGATTCTATTTATGTGAATTTTTCATTTGGTAGCACAAAGTATAGGAAAAATTCCCCAAAGCAATAGCTTACCGAGTCAATTCTCTTTTCAGAGTTATCTTTGTGCTAAATGGTACAGGTAGGCCATAGATTGGTTTCTATCCCAACTTAAAAAATAAATTAGAATTTGAACCAATGACCTATGTATTGTATGATCATGCCCTGTAAGATGTAGTTGCTGCTTTTTGGTATCTGCTAAATTTTTTTTTCTTTTTATTTTATTTGAAGGGTCCAAATTAAGTGGACCCCCTTTTCTTTGCAGTTGAGCATCCTATAATGCTGGTATCATTGTACCAATTGTGAATACAAATCTTTTCCTGATTTCCTAATTTAGTAATGTGCATCATTTTTAGTAAGTTAGCACTGTAGGTAACTGAGAGGGAAAACAATGTGTTAGTTAACCTGCTTTTTCCTATCTCATGAAGTGTCTGAGGGAACTGAGGACATAGTTTAGTCTTTCCTATTAAAAATAAATAAATAAGCAGAACCCCTAAATTCCTGTTTTCCAGTATGTATATGATGTGACTTCCATGTATATATAAAAACAACTGCGCCCTAACCAAACTTCCTCAGATTGTGCACTGTTTATAGTTTAAAATAATCACGTATCTTAGTCTCATGCTGTTGGGTTTGTTTTCCATTTTATTTAAAACACTACATATTTCTTATTCTTTTAACAAATTTTAAAGGGTAGTGATCTTTTAAAAAACACACCCACAATCACTGGATAGTTAGGAAATGTTATTGTTTGTTTTTGTTTTATATTTTAAAGAGCAAAGGGCAGCAACAAAGCCCCTTTCTTTCTTTTTTTCTTTCTTTCTTTTTTTTTTTTTTTTTTTTTTTTGCTCCTCTCACCAGGAAAGTGAAATGTTAGCCATTGTATGGCTAGGAACCAATGCACTTGGTGGTTTAACAGATCTACTGTTGCTGGAGTTTGAACTTGGAACTTGATGCAGTGAAGACAAATCATTGCTTAGAATTAATGTTTTAAAATGTGCAACTCTAGTTTTAAAAGAAATTTGGTTCTTTACATTCATTATTTAGTTCTTGTTTCCATCTAGTATTTAATGGTCTTTGAGAAAAAAAATAATAAAACAGAGTGTTATATATATATTTTTTGGTGCAAGATAAGACCTTCTGTTTTTTGAAATAAGTCTGTAGCATAAAGGTTAAACTATTTTAAGACAAAATAAAATAGAGTGTATTTAAACAATAATATTTGTCTGAGGTTTTTTCCCCCCCCTCCTGCTTCACGTAATAGAGTTGTGTTTACAGTATCTCCAGTTTTGATGACCATTTCTTAGAGCTCAAGATTTCCAAACTCTCTGCTGACTTTCAGTCTCACATTTTCACCTCCCTTTCAAAAATCTCAAATTGGATGTCCAGGAGAAATCTTAAATTCAATAAGTCCAAAATAGAACTTTCTCCCTAAACCTTTCTCTCCTCCTACATTCCCTATTACTGTAAAGGGCAGCACCATCTTTCCTGTGCCTGAAAGATATCCTGGACTTCTTACTATCCTTTACTCTGCCATAACCAAACTGCTCTCAAAATTTGGCGATTTCACTTTTGCAAAAATTTCTTGAATATGCCTCTTCTGATCTGTCACTCCCACTACTTTAGTACAGGCCTGCATCATCTAATAATGCCTTGATTAGTGCACTAGTCACCTGATGGGTCCTCTTGCTTCACGTCTTTTCCTACTCTACTTCCGTTCAGCTGCTCAAATAATTTTCCTAAAATTCATATTTGATCATGTCACTGCCACCTCTCCCCTCCCCAATAAATTGTGCTTGTAGGATCAAAAACAAAATGCTCTGTTTGGCATTGAGAGCCTAAAATTGCCTACAGAGAAGTTATATAGAACAGGATTGGTACTCTAACAAGATGTTGGTCCCTTACCTTTCTGGGAATTGAACTTGGCACTCCCACTTAATTTCCAGATGCTAGAGATGAAATCTGTTTTTGCTTTCCAGAGCACTGAGAGCAATTATATGACTCCTTTTCAATAGTGAAGCAAAAATTGTAACACTTCAAAAATAGCCTGGACTTTTTCCTTATTAATAACATCTAGTTTTTTAGTTTCTTAATTTCTTTGTTACTAAATGTCAAGTTAGGTTCTGTTTAATGTCAAAGAATCTTCTATTTCAGTCAATCAACAAGATATTTATTGGGGCCTACTTTGTGTCAGACACTGTACTAAGTAAGTATCAAGGATTAAAAAAAAAAAAAAAAGCCAAAGGAAAAAAATTCTCAAGGAGCTCATGGAAGAAATCACATATAGGTCATATAGACAATTATGTACAGACAAGATTCATGATAAATTGGAGAAAAATTAATAAAAGAAAAGCACTAGCATTTTTGATATCTGAAAGTTTTGTTCTCTTGAGCACTTTACATTTGTCTTTTTTCCTACTTAATGCACATTTATGAGAAGAAGGCAAAGTAGAAGATGGACCAGAAGACCTAGATTTAAATTTTTTCCTTTATTAAAAAATTGAAGCTCTACATTAGTTTTCTTAAAATATGATATCTGCCAGCACTCTGTCTTATTTCCACTGAAGGACTTCACTTTTTTGTATTTTTTTATAGCTAAATCCTAGTTGCATCATTGCCTTTACCTCTTACATCTAAGGAATTTTTGAGTTTTTATTATTAGAAGATTATCACCACCTAAAACTTTATCCTAGAACCTTTTAAGCACTAGGTGCATCTTTTCACAATCCCCTATCCCCCAAATTTTTTTTACTCTGCTATTAAGTTCCTTGAATGCAAGGACGATTTTGAGTTGGTCTTATATTCCTTGCACCCAGCATAGTACTTTGCAGTAAAGAAACCCTTTAATAAGTATTAAAATTGAATTAAAGATGAGATGGTGGGTTTTTAGCAAAAGTTCTCTATCTTTTTATGAAGATCTATTTTTCACCTTCTGGGTGGGAGTAGAAGGCTGTTCTTTAAGTAGAATTGGGAAAAGCTTGCAGTTCTCCATTCCAATCCTCTTTAATTTCAGCAAGATACAGAAGTAAGATTTGTTGACTGCAATACCTTTGCTAACATACTAGGTAAGACTTCAAGGCTTACCTGTAGATCCTTATTTAATGGTTAGAAAACTCTGGCTTTTGGTAGTGTATTAAATACATATGGAGCAAGTAAGTACTATTACTGGTTCTTCAGTGAAGAAAATTTAGCTCAGCCATATTTTTCATGAAATGTGAGGGAGGAGCCAGGGACAAAGTCCTGATTCTTAATTGTCAAAAGGAGAGATGAATAAAACCTTAGGCCAACTCTAGTTCTTAATTATTGCTTCTAATGGAATGTTGAGCTCAGGATTAGAAATCAAATTCACCTGAATAGCTGTCAGGAAGGAGAGGCAGAGAAGGATCTGGACAGGATGAAAAGCTGTATGCTATTGTGGAGAAGATTATTGACATGGAGGAGACTTGGTTTCTGGTACCAATTCTTCCTCTAATTCTATGACTTTGTACAAGTCACTTTCTGTCTTTTCATCTGGAAAGTAAGGCCATGGACCAGATAGTTTCTAAATTCTTTCCATGTTTAATATCCCAAGATTGTATAAACTGTAACATGGATATGTATATTCTTTTTTCTTAATAGTTGTTCCATTCTGTGTACATCAGGCATAGGAAAATTTAATAAGATTCTTTATGTATTCCTTTTAGTCTTTTGACTTTGTTTTCATATTTTTCGATGTTTCATGGAATCATCAACTTCTTTTGAATTCATTCTAGTTTTCAAGGGCAGCAGGTAGCACAGTGGATAAAATATCAGGTCTGGAGTCAGGAAGATTTAAGTTCAAACTTGGCCTCAGACACGTCCCAGCTCTGTGACCTTGGGCAAGTCACTTAACCCTGACTGCCTCAGTTTCTCAGCTATAAAGTGAGCTGGAGAAGGAAATGGCAAACTATTCATGTATCTTTGGGGAGAAAAAGACACAAATGCTGTTAATGAAGAATTAGACACGACTGAACAAAAACAATTTTCAAGAAGTCTATTGTTTGTATAATCTTTGATACATCATATCCTAAGCAATTAGATTCAAGTCTTTCCTTCATATCTCTCATTTCTTTTCTAGTTCTTTCCTCTACGACTCTCATTTTCTTAAAAATAAAAAAAAATTTAATCTCCAATTTCATGTTAAAACAATTTTTCAAGGTTTTAAGTTTTGAGTTCTAAATTCTATCCCTTCTTCCTTCCCTACCTCCCTCACTGAAGTGGTAAGCAATCTGATATAGGTTATACATGTGCAATCATGTTAAAAATGTTTCCCTATTAAGTCATGCTGTGAAAAAAATTGAACAAAAGGGACAAACCACATGGAAAAAAAAGTGAAAATAGTATGTTTTGATCTTCACTCAGGTTTTATAGTTCTTTCTCTTGATGTGGATAGCATTTTCTGGAATTGTCTTGGATCATTACAGTCTGAGAAGAGTTAAGTTATCCTAATTGATTATCACACAATGTTGATATTATATATATATGGAAGTCAGGAAGACTTGAGTTCAAACTTGTCCTTAGACACGGCCCAGTTGTGTATCCCTGGGCAAGTCATTTAACTCTGACTGACTATATGTGATGTTCTTGTAGTTTTGCTCACTTTACTCAGCATCAGTTCATGTAAGTCTTTCCAGGTTTTCCTGAAATCTACCTGCTCATCTATTTCTTATAGCACAATAATATCCCATTATATTCATATACTACAACATGTTCAGTCATTCCCCAATTGATGGACATCCCCTAAGTTTCTAATTCACAAAAAGAGCTGCTATCAATATTTTTGTACATATGGTTTCTTTTCCTTTCTTTATGATCTCTTTAGGTTGTGATATTACTGGATTAGAGAGTATGGACAATTTAATTTCCCTTTGAGCATAATTCCAAATTGCTCTCCAGAATGGTTGGAACAGTTCACAACTCCACTAACAATGCATTAGTGTCTGAATTTTCCCACATCTTTTCTGATATTTATCGTTTTCCTTTTTTGTCATATTTACCAATCTGATAGCTATGTTGTATCTCAGAGTTTTAAAATTTGGATTTCTAATCAATTTCATTATACAATATTGCTGTTATTGTATATATTATTCTTTTGGTTTTGTTCACTTTACATCATTTCATTTAAGTTCAGATTTTTATAAAATCATCCTTCATATCATTTCTTAAAGGTCAATAATATTTCTCACAATTACATATTACAGCTTGTTCAGCCATTCACCAATTTATGGGCATCCCCTCAATTTGAGTCACCACAAAAAGAGAGCACTCTAATTTTTAAAAATAATTTTAATCCTTTTAAAACTCTTGTTTCATTTTTTCCAGCTAATCTAGCTAAATTTGTGCCCAGAGCTATTTTTTTCTTTTAGGTTTTGCTTGTTGATGTTTTGGGATTCATTCTTTTCTGAATCTGTGTCTTGAGTTATCTCTGTCATAATATTTTATGATATTCTTTTGTTTCTTTACTCATTATTCCAGGCTTACTTCCCTAATTTGGGCTTTTGATTTGGGTCAGGTTCTGCACACATCTTAAAGGGAATGGTCTATTTTGTATTCTCTTGAGTCTGCTGCTGCTTTCTCTAGGTATTGAGTGAAGTGTTCTTCAAAGTTCTCAGGGGAAGTTTAGGCTAAGGGACGTACAAATTTTCAATGGGCCTAGAGCTGTTTGATCCAGAGTGAAGTCTGGTTGTTGACCTCCTGGCCTGAGGTTTGCTGGTTTCTGACCCATATTTGGGTCTCTACAGCACAATTGTGGATTTGACTCTGATTGAAGCTGTAGTAGACTATTGATGACCCTAACCACCATCAGGTATCTACAAATCTTTATAGGTTCAGAGACTCTACTGCAGACTTCCCTTTTGAGTTCCATGAACTGGTTTTTTAGCTGCAGGCCTTGACTTGGACAAGGGGCTAGATTTGATATCATGCTCTAGGGTCAAAGCCATACAATTTCTGTTCAATTATGTTCCTACTCCTTGCCTCAGATCTGTACTTCATATCCTGTTGTGCCACCCTTGGATGTAGGGTGACAAATCTGTGACTCAGCTCTGGGGTATGATTGACTAAGCAACCAGTTAGCATCTGTTACTCTTCTCTGTCCCTTCAGATTGTAGGCCTCTACAGGGCCTAGTCCTCAGCCTCAGGCACCAGTTTAGTCCCCAAGCTGGAAGAATCCCTCTAGCACCCTTCTGGTTACCACTATCTAAAATCATCTATCTATTCCCTATGTGGGCCTGGACTAGAAAAAAGTGATGTGTAATTTTTCTGTAGATTCCCTGATTAAATAATATTGGGGTAGTAAAAACTGTTATCACCCTACTACTTACTTAGGCAGCCAAATGGAAGTATTGGGGAATCCTGAAGGAGAGAAAGGAGATAACATGCACGTTGCAGGAAATAAAGCCAGCACATCATCTCTACCTCTGCAATTACTCAAGCACTAAAGGAGACAGTCCGGGACCTAGGGGACTTGAAAATAGCCTGACATCCTTGGCCTTTCCAGTTCACTGCCATCACGGAAAAGAGAAACCACTGTGGAGAAGGGGCCCTTCCTTGTTACCAACATGCATTGCTGACCAGCTGCAACTGAGAAAGACAAGGCCCTTATAGAAGATTTCAGCTGCAAATCAGACTGAAATTTCTCCATGGTCTTTTGGGGGTCACAGTCCAATAGATGGCAATGCACATTCTTTCATGTCATTTCCACTGATGAAGAACTTCTTTTTCTGGGTTCACAGCCACAGAAACATTTCTTTAGTTATGTCTCATGTGGGTTGCTTCCAAGGATGATAGCGACAGGAGCTAGGCTTATAAGCAGGACTAGTGATTTGGAAGATGCAGCCCTACTGGCCTTTTGGGCTTACTTCCCTCTCAGTGGTAGCTGATCAGCAATGCATGTTGGTGACAGGGAAGATATTAATTGCTGAGGTAGATGGGGTTAAGTGACTTGTCCAGGGTCACACAGCTAGGAAGTGTTAAGTGTCTGAGACCAGATTTGAACTCGGTTCCTCCTGAATTCAAGGCTGATGCTCTATCCACTGTGCCACCTAGCTGCGCCTATTTATTCTTTATTCTTCCCTTTATCCTCATTCAGGAATCTATACATAGAATCTACTCAGTTAAAGTTAATATTTTCTAAGCAACTCAGGAAAAAGGCCATATATGGGTCTCTGAGGCCCCTTTCATCTTTTATGGCATATACATTTGAACCTAAATATGTTATAGTAATTGTTTACATTGACCTTGTGCCTTATGGTTATGAAGCTCTTTACATATATTAACAAAAATTATCAGAAAAAAACCATAAATGAAAATCATTGAATGTACAAAACTAAAAGAAAAAAAATGATCTCAAACCTTTACATAATACTTTACATAAATTAATTCATTTAAAATTTGACAAATTCCCTGAAGAAAAGTAGTGTATCATTATTCTTATTTTGCAGAATATTAAACTGGGACCCAAAGAGTTTAAATAATTTGCCTGAGGGACTCAGGTAGTTACGTGGTAGAGTTGGGCCTCAAGTTTAGGTTTTTTGATTTTTTAAAATTAATTTTATAATTATAATTTTTTGACAGCACATATGCACAAATAATTTTTTTTACAACATTATCCCTTGTATTCATTTTTCCAAATTTTCCCCTCCGTCCCTCTACTCCCTCCCCTAGATGACAGGCAATCCCATGCATATTAAATGTGTTACAGTATAACCTAGATACAATATATGTGTGTAAAACCAAATTTCTTGTTGCATGGTAAGAATTGGATTCCAAAGGTATAAGTAACCTGGGTAGAAAGACAATAGTGCAAACAATTTACATTCACTTCCCAGTGTTCCTTCTCTGGGTGTAGCTGTTTCTGTCCATCATTGATCAGCTGGAAGTGAGTTGGATCTTCTTTATGTTGAAGATATCCACTTCAATCAGAATATATCTTCATACAGCATTGTTGTTGAAGTGTTCAGCGATCTTCTGGTTCTGCTCATTTCACTCAGCATCAGTTCATTTAAATCTCTCCAAGCCTCTCTGTATTTGTCCTGCTGGTCATTTCTTACAGAGCAATAATACTCCATAACCTTCATATACCATAATTTACCCAACCATTCTCCAATTGATGGGCATCCATTCATTTTCCAGTTTTTAGCCACTACAAAAAGGGCTGCCACAAACATTTTGGCACATACAGGTCCCTTTTCCTTCTTTTGTATTTCTTTGGGATATAAGCCCAGTAGTAGCACTGCTGAATCAAAGGGTATGCACAGTTTGATACCTTTTTGGGCATAGTTCCAAATTGCTCTCCAGAATGGCTGAATTCTTTCACAACTCCACCAACAATGTATCAGTGTCCCAGTTTTCCCACATCCCCTCCAACATTCATCATTATTTTTTTCCTGTCATCTTAGCCAATCTGACAGGTGTATAATGGTATCTCAGAGTTGTCTTAATTTGCATTTTTCTGATCAGTAGTGATTTGGAACACTCTTTCATATGAGTGGAAATAGTTTCAATTTCATCATTTGAGAATTGTCTGTTTATATCCCTTGGCCATTTATCAATTGGAGAATGGCTTGATTTCTTATAAATTAGAATATATTTTGGAAATGAGGCCTTTATGAGAACTTTTAGCTGTAAAAATGTTTCCCCAGTTTATTGCTTCCCTTCTAATCTTGTTTGCATTAGTTTTGTTTGTACAAAAGCTTTTTAATTTGATATAATCAAAATTTTCCATTTTGTGATCAGTAATAATCTCTAGTTCTTCTTTGGTCACAAATTCCTTTCTCCTCCATAGGTCTGAGAGGTAAACTATCCTGTGTTCTTCTAATTTATTTATAATCTCGTTCTTTATGCCTAAATCATGAACCCATTTTGATCTTATCTTGGTATATGGTGTTAAGTGTGGGTCCACGCCTAGTTTCTGCCATACTAATTTCCAGTTTTCCCAGCAGTTTTTTGTCAAATAGTGAATTCTTATCCCAAAAGTTGGGATCTTTGAGTTGGTCAAATACTAGATTGCTATAGTTATTGGCTATTTTGTCCTGTGAACCTAACCTATTCCACTGGTCAGCTAGTCTATTTCTTAGCCAATACCAAATGGTTTTGGTGACTGCTACTTTATCATATAGTTTTAGATCTGGTACAGCTAGGCCACCTTCATTTGATTTTTTTTTTTTCATTAGTTCCCTTAAAATTCTTGACCTTTTGTTATTATGTTATTTTTTCTAGGTAATAGAGTAGCTTTTGTCTTTGAGTTTATCTTTGCATCATCAAGACAGTCTGTATTGTAACATGTTTTCCCACTCTAGTAACCCCCTTGTTCTTAAATGGAAGAAATAGTGGTAGCTTCACCCATTACCAAACTAGACATTTGCACCAATCAATGATGAAATGGCTCCTGTCAGTGGTATAGCTCACAACTTGTCCATGGCTTCTTGTCCTCAGTGGCTTTTGCCTGTATTTCGCTAGAAATGTTCTATGAGGTGGAGAGAACAGGTATCTAACTATAAGGGTCACTCCTTTAGACTTATTGGTTCTGTGTTGTGTACTAATGGAATGCATGGGCTATCTGATTATCCCTCCATTTCACTAGATGGCCAACCCATCTTTTTTTTTTTTTTTTTTTTTTTTTTTTTTTTGGAGGCTGGGGTTAAGTGACTTGCCCAGGGTCACACAGCTAGCAAGTCTGAGACCAGATTTGAACTCGGGTCCTCCTGAATTCAAGGCTGGTGCTCTATCCACTGCGCCACCTAGCAGTCCCTCTTTTTAAAAATTATAGCTTTTTATTGACAAAACATATGCATTGGTAATTTTTCAACATTTACCATTGCAAAAACTTCTGTTCCAACTTTTCCCCTCCTTCCCCCACCCTCTCCCCTAGATGGCAGTAGTTCCATACATATTAAATATGTTAAACTATATGTTAAATACAACATATGTATACATATTTATATAGTTGTCTTGCTACACAAGAAAAATCTGATTTAGAAAGAAGATAAAAATAACTTTGGAAGAAAAACAAATGCAAGCAAAAAATAACAGAAAGAGTGTAAATGCTATGTTGTGGTCCACATTCATTTCCCAGTGTTCTTTTGATGGGTATAGCTGGTTCTATTCATTACTGATCAATTGAAACTGATTTCAACCTATCTTTTTTGATGGTCCTATAACTCTTTGATATCCATTTATTTTTAATAGTACTTTATTTTTTATTAAAGCTTTTTATTTACAAAACATATTCATGGGTAATTTTTCAACATTGACCCTTGCAAAATCTTGTGCTCCAAATTTTTCTCTCCTTTCTCCCCTCCCCTAGATGGTGAGTAATCTAATACATGTTAAATATGTTAAAATATATGTTAAATCCAGTATATGTATACATATTATACAGTTATATCTTGAATTGAATCAAGAAGGAAAAAAACTGAGAAACAAAACAAAATGCAAGTAGACAGCAACAGAATTGAATGAAAATGCTGTGTTGTGGTCCACACTCAGTTCCACAGTCCTCTTTCTGGGTGTAGATGGCGCTCTTCACAAGACCATTGGATCTTATCTGAAGGAGCTATGTTGGAAAGAGCCACCCATCTGATATACATTTATACCATTTACCCTGTACAGTTTTTTTTCATTGATGTTTCCAATGCATTCACCATACATCTTTCTGTTGGCCTTTGGGTGATGTGCAATTTGAATTTTAAGAGACTTGTATTATTTGATTTATGGTCTAATAGCATGACTAAAGAATATTGGTATTATAAAAGATGGACCTTTCATACTAATAGACTAATGATCTACTCATTTTATAGTTTGGGATAGTTTTTGTGGAGAATAGCATAACAAATTCATTAGGGAGAATAGAATGAATTCCTTGATGCAAAGAGGACCCAGTTTAGATTAGATAAATAACTTTGTAGTGAATATCTATTTTTAAAAATCTATTTCCTCCTTTTAGTATTAATATTTTAAATAGACTAGGTTAGAGTTATTTTATTCACATACCTTATCTTCTCCTTTTGTGTTACAACTTGATATTGATTTTGGCCTTTGCTCTAAGAAGTCAATGTTTCATAGACACCTAATTTGAAAATTACTCCTGTAGCAGAAACTAGTCATTTCCTATATGTTAAAATTAATTGAATTTCATTTGAAGTTATATAATTTGATGCTTAATCAGTCCATTGCTTCTTATCACTTTTTTCTTTTCCTTCCATTGCTTCTTTTCTATTTTCCCTTCCTTCTATATCCTTGTGATTTTACCTCATAATTTCAGACTATACCATTTCCCCTCCCATATGAAACCTTTCTTTGTACAACAACAAAACAATTAAAAACCTCCAACAATTCAGCAAACTAAGTCAGACAGCATATTATACAACTTTCCATGCTTGTAACAACTAATACATAATGTGCATCAGAAGCATATTATACAACTTAACATACCTGCAATCCCCTGCCTCTCTAAGAAAAGAATAGTGGTGAATTTCCTCATCTATATTCTAGGGCAAAGCTTGGGCATTATACAATATTCACCTTTGTATTATTGTTCTTTCTATTTACATTGTTGTAGTGATTATATATATATTGATTTTCTAATTCATCTCACTTCTCTTTGAATCAGTTCACTGAAATCTTTACTTCTCTAAATTCTTCATATGCTTTCATTTTTTATGGCTCAATATTACTCCATTGCATTCATGTGCCATAATTTCCTTAACCATTCCCCAAATGATTAACCCTCCCCTCTTGGTTTCTCAGTTCTTTGTTGCCACAAAAAATACTTTATAAATGGGACATTTCCTTGTGCCTTTGTCTTTCTTGTGGTCTGACTTTTGAAAAAAAAAAAAAAAAAAGCCATGGTAGATATAGGTGTAAGGCTTCTGTAGAGTCTATAAATCCTGAACCTTGTTTCTTGCTCTTGAGCTTTATGTTCCAATATGATTTTTTAAATGTCTTCAACTTTTACATTGAGATTACTGAGTATCAAAGTATATGTTGATATAATTTAGAATTCTTCTCACAGGATTTAAAAACAAATCAACAACAGGAAATTCTTAGTGAGGAAGAGGTAAAATAGGCAGTCACATGACGTGTGATTTGACTGGCATAGGTGGAAAGAAAGGGGTGGTTCTTCATTGTTCCTACACCCTTCACACTGAACCATGATATTCCATTATAAATAGTTCTTGCTTGATTAAAGAATTGACTTGTGTTAAAATGAAATGCTTGGGAATGGACTAACAAAAATAATAGCTGACTTTAATTTAGTACTTCATAGTTTATAAAATGCTTTATTAACATCTCATCTGAAACCCTATTGAAACTATTTTCGAGTAGATAAATGGTCAAAGAATACAAACACTCTCAAATTTGTAAACTTTTAATAACCTTTTGAAAAGTGCTCCAAATCACAAATAACAAGAATAATTTAAGTCAAAACAATTCTGAAGTTTCACTTCACACCCTTCAGATTGTGAAAGATGACAAAATATAGAAGTTAATATTGGAGGACTATGCAAAGAATTGGAAATGAAGTAGAAACTCATTGATTAGGGAATATCTAAATAAATAAATAAGCAAATCCAGTTTCCCATCCCTCCTCAAGTTAAGTCTTACTTAACTTATATTCAGAGTATATCATGAGAAATGCCAGGCTGGATGAATCCAATGCTGGAATTGAGGTTGTCAGGAGAAAAACCAATAATCTCAGTTATACAGACCATATCACTCTGATGCCAGAAAGTAAAGAAGAGTTAAAAAGATCTTTATAAAGGTGAAAGAGGAGCATGTAAAAGTTGGATTGAAGCTTAATATTTAAAAAAAAACAAAATTAAAAAACTAAGATATTAGCAAATGGTCTCATGACTTTCTGGCAAATGGAGGGAGAAGAAATGGAATTAGTATCAGATTTTATATCCTTGAGCTTGAATATTACTATAGATGGCCATTGCAGCCATGACATTAAAAAGCTATGGACAGCATACAAAAAAGAGATATCTCCTTGTTGACAAAGCTCCATATAGTCAAAGCTATGCTTTTTTTTCAGTGGCAATGTATGGCTGTGAGAGTTGGACTATAAGAAAAGCTAAGTGCCACAGAATTGACACTTTTGAGTTGTTCTGGAGAAGACTTTTCAGAGTCCCTTAAGGAGTAAGGAGATCAAATCAGTCAATACTTAAAGAAATTAATTTAGGCTGTTCGTGAGAAAGTCAAATATAGAAGCTGAAGCTTAGAATCTTTAGCAGACACAATGAGAAGACAGGATTCCTTGGAAGAACCCCGAGGCTGGGGGAAATGGAAGGCAAAAGGAAAAGATGACAGGGGATGAAACAGAGCTTGGAACAAACATGAGCTTGGACAGACTTTGGGAGATAGGGGAAGCTAGAAGGGCTTGGTGCATTGTGGTCAATGGGGGTCACAAAGAGTTGGGCTTGACTGTACAATAACAAAATGGCTCTTGGAAGGATGTTGGAGGAAATTTGATGGTGTAAAAATTAAGACATTATTAAGAATTTATCATTTAAAAAATCTACCAAACAGATAATATATTCTCTCCAAACCAGCTTCAGCAAAAATCTGTTCAAGTTCTTCCACTTCACAAATACATTTTAAAAATCATCCAGCAGCTCATGGGCTGCCAGCAAATTCAGTACCAGCATTCTGAGCATGGCCAGAGATTAGCCAGAACCGTGTAATCTGCAAGGCTCTGGGTTTGGAGGCAGCAAGCACAGAGGGCTTCCTGTGAAAACCCCATGTTGGTCAGACACCCACAGCAGAGACCTTGGAAGCCCCAGGGAATGTCAGCACCAATGTAGGAGCAGAGCAAGCACTCTTTAGCCCAGGATACTCCCAGCATCTTGTCAAATTCTGGTTTACTAAGTGCAAATCTAGTGCTCTTTCTACCTTATAGTCCACAGATTAAGCCATTATCTGTCATTAAAATTGCATCAGGAATATGTTTATTGGATCTAGTCTTTTCCCTATGATAGGATAGCTGAAAGCAGATTTTTACATATAGAACCAGGAAAGAACTCAAAGGATTCCCAGGAACAATTGGCAAAAGGCAGGATTCTGGAAGAGGAGGTTATGTATATATCTTACTTTTATGGAAAAGCTGGTGTTGGAGATGCTCAGGTCAAACTTCAACAAATTAAGTGTTGCTGAAATTAAGGTCTCCTTCCCAGGACTAAGTTCTCCATCTTGTGGTCCAGAGAAATTCTACACCCTGCTATTAATTTTTAGATTTGACAGGCAACAACGGCACTCTAGTATTTGACGAGTGAAAGAGTTCCATACTAGAGGTCAGGAGACTCAAAAATGCACTGTCCCATCTAGCTGCCTTAGCATTAATTGCTTTCTATTTGTTAGGCACTGTGATTTTGTTGTTGTTATTGTTTGTTTGTTTTGGCTTTTTTTGTTTCTTTTTGTTTTTTTTTTTCCTTTCTCAATGATATTTTGTTTTTTCCAAACACAAAGATAGTTTTCAACATTCATTTTTGTAAGATTTTGTATTCCAAATTTTTTCCCCTTCTTTTATCTCCTTCCTCCCCAAGACAGCAAGCAATCTGATACAGTTGTGTGATCCTTTTAAACATATTTACATATTTGTCATGTTGAGGCACTGTATTAAGCACAAAGAAATGCAAAACACAGTTTCTTTCTCTCAAGTTGCTCGTGGCCTATGAAGGAGAAAACATGTAAACAACTATGTGCAAACAAATCACAATAAGTTGAGGGTTGTTTCAGAGGGAAGGCACTAAGATTAAAGAAATTGGGAAGGCTTTGTGGATATGGGAGATTTCTAGTTGAGGCTTTAAAAAAATCAGGGAGGCTAGGAGATAGAGATGAAGAAGGAGAGCAAGCCAGGAATGGAATAAACAAACAGGAGATGAGTGTCATAGAAAAGGAATCCAGGGCCATTGGAACACAGAGTACAGAGTACATGGAGAAGAGTAAGAAGACTAAAAAGGTGGTGAGAGTTTATAAAGGATTTTGAAAGGCACACAGAGGATTTTATATTTGATCTTAGAGAAAATATAGAGTTTGAAAAGAGGTTGATATGATTGGACCTTTGCTTTATGAAAACTAGTTTAGTAGTTGGATAGTTAGGAACAGAGAAATTTGAGGCCAGGAGACCAAGTTGTAGGCTATTGCTTTGGTTCAGGTATAAAGTGAGAAAGTCCTACACAAGGGTAATAAGAATGCCAAAGGAAAGAAGTGGACATATAGAAGAGATGCCATGAAGGTAAAAATGACAGTACTTGACTTGGTTGGATAGTTGAGTGGTTGAAACTTTTTCTCTCAGTTGATTGCTTATATTTGGAGCATTGATTTGTTGAACCAATAAAATCAATATTAAATTTGAAGAAAGGATAATAATGAAAATATATTTCTTGCAAATGAGAAAACTCTGACCCGATCTATTTAAATAAATTATTTATTCTGAAGAAAGTATGATGTAAACAAAAAAATGGATGCTGATAACAGACTATCACCAATTCCTATGGAAAATTAGTTTATATCTATCCATTACCATAATTAGGAGATTAAAAAGGCCTAGAATACACTTTAGATAGCAAAAACTAGATTTTCTTGATAAAGATAAAGCAGTCAAGAGCAACACTGAGTTTAGAATGTAAACTTATTTGTAAAAATCTTACAGAAGAAGATGGTATAAAATTATTATCAAATTTGCTTAAGAAAACAAAAAAAAAAAAAGAAAAGAAAAACAATTTTATAGAAAAGTTGTAGAAACCCAATTATGCCAGATGATATTAATGATACTTAAGAATGAAATTTGATGAAGGGAAACAGAAAAAATGGAAAATATCTGTGAATCTGTAAAGAATTCTATAACAAAATTGTCTCCATCAGTGCTAATGGAATAACTCTATTGGGACTCTACCATGATAATAACTAATGCACTATAGTAGAAGTAGAAATGTAACTTAGAAAAAGTAAATATATCCACATAGATATAGAGATCATCCTTATGGATCTTTTGTCCATGACTTCTCACAAATTTTCCACGGGGATCCACCTATACCCTGGGTTCTTTCTTGTCTTCACATAATGAGGTTATCAATCGAACACTGTGCCTTGATCTCTCCATGAGACTAGTCTATCTTCTTTTATACTCACATATTTCTTTGCTATACTTTATTCTATTTCTCCTGCAGAATTCCTTGTTTTATTATGTTGTATTATCACCCTTTAGGTGATTCTTAATTTCATTTTCTTGGAGAGTGCCGTGTTCTGTAACTTGGAGCTATATTATAATGAAAGGAAGATATTGATATTAAAAAGATGGGCTTTTTTTTTGCCCATGTGAGATTTAAAAAAACTTTATAATTTTCTAAAAGCAATCCAGCTTGTTTTTTTCCTCTTGTTCAACTTTAGTAAGTAGGTGCTATTATCCCCAGTTTTACATTGAGAAAACTGAGACACTTAGAGGTTAAGTGACTTGCCCAGCTTAGTAAGTGTCTGAGGCCAGAATTGAACTCATGTTTTTCTGACTCTAAGACCACTCTATGAACTGTCCTTGCTCATTCTTGTTATGAGACCCATCTCCTTGTCCAATCACATATTTCTCTGATATCTTTTACCATGTTTCTTTTAGAGAATAAAGAGTGCTTAATAATTGCTTATTCATCGACTGATTGCTTTATAATTCTCTGGTGCCTCTTACTTTGAGGACTTTTGGGGAAAATTTGATCATTTGCTTGTTTGAGTCAAGGAAGACAGTCATAAGCTTTTATTCAAGTCAATTTTAGGCTCAAAGAATCCACGAAACACTAAGTTATATGCAAACCCAGTTCAACTTAGCCTAAAATTGAAAATGGTCTTCACTTGTTAATAGTTAGTGGCTCACTTCATTTAGGGTTGGTTCTTTGTAGGAGCTCTGGACTGTATAGAGAAAAAAGTAATGGTGAAAAAGTACATCAGATCCAAGGAAAAGATCCCAACCAAGCCTTTCTTTTTGATTTTTGCCTATATCACCAATACCATCCAATTAGCTCAACTTTATTTTGGATCATTAGTTATTTTGAAATTAGCCAAATTAGTACAGCGAGAAAGAAGCTAAACATTTGCCTGGAGTGCTCAACATTTTCATCCAACTATAGGTTATCTCCAGTTATGATCCACATTATAACCAATCAACAGATATTTGAAAAACACATATAACAAGTCATTTGAACCTTTCAGCCTTGGTTTCCTTATCTGTCAAATGGGGCTAACAGTAGCATCTACCTCCTAGAAATGTTGTGTAATTCTCAACCTGGGTTCAGAATCCAGGGACATCTCACACTAGTCTATATGATTAGTCTGATGTTAAATAAAACAAGTAGCCAAAATGAAAATAAAATTAATTAATTAGCATGTTAAGGAAGACTTCTTAGGCTAGAAGGAACTGTCCCTTATTAGGATATAGTTTGGGTTTTTAATATCTTTTCAGGCCTGCTTAGGGTACACAGCCAGTCAGTAATATTCTGTGGTAATTTAGGACAATAAGATAAAAACTTTCACAGGAGAGACAAATAGAGGAAGGGGAAATCATGCATAGAAGAAAAGGGGGATGTTTGGAATTAATTATCTGAATGAGAAAATATTCCGGTTTTAAGGGCAGGAAAGAAGAGGAGATGACCAAATTTTTGTACTTCAGTTAAAGAAAGGCATTTGTTTTAAGATAGTAGGATTGAGGTAACCAATAAGAAAAAGGATGCAGGTCTCTCTCATTTAAGGACAATAAATAGTTTTTTATTAGTAGATAAAACTATCTGCTCTACTGTGTCCTTCTATGGTTTGTTATATTTTATTTCTAATTTAGGATCAAATGAATATATAATGTATGCAAAGGGTTTTGCAAACCCTAAAAGCAATATAAATGCTAGTTGTTATTATGGTTTAACCTTTAATAGGTACCATGGAGAGTAAAGTACTCATCTTCCCCAAATTTTTATCTCAAATAATTAAGAAATAAAGGGGCTCAACTGCATGGTACTGACTATGAGTGTAATATCTATCTTGAAAAACAAATTAACATGGTGTTTTGAGGCTAAAAGTTTGTGACTTCCCTTGTATCATGACAACAACAAAATTCTGCGTGATTCTCAGGGCAGTTGCATGGAAAAGGCCTTTGTAAAACTTGAGGCACCCCGGAAATGTCTTTTTGTTTGACATGTAGCAGTACATGCTTAATCAGTTTTGGAATCGAATTGCATTTGTCCCTTCAGGGCAAACACAGCAGGGTTATGTATTTAATTGTCTCAGTGCAATCATCATAATGTCCAGTAGAGGACGACCTAACTCTTTTTTTAAATCAGAAAATTTAACTGGGAGTTTAGTTTCCAGATAACTGGCAAATGTGGAGGTAATACAGTGAATGAATGAATCTTTTTGTGGGGTGGGTTGTAGTAAATGGTGAACTCCTTTTTTGCAATATATTTATATTCTCCCTAGAGTATTCCTAGCTGTAGGTCAAATAGTTGGACAGGTTTTCTTGCTTTGTGTTCTGTGCAAAGAATTTTGGAGGATTTTGGCTTAGGGTGGGGAAGATGGTTTAAAAAAAAGATTTTCTGAGAAATACATACATATATATATGTCTATATATATAGGTCTATATATATATAGACACATATATACACATATTTATATGTATGTGTATATCTGTGTATACACACACAAAATGTTAAATCATTTTCCAGTTGCATTTGACTCTTTGTGACCCCATTTGACGTTTTTTTTTTTTTTTTGGCAAGGATAACTGGAGTAGTTTGCCATTTCTTTCTCTAGTTCATTTTACAGTTGAGGAACTGAAGCAGAATTAAGTGGCTTACCCAAGGTCACACATCTAGTAAGTGTCCTGAATTTGAATTTAGGAAGATGCCTTCTTGATTCCCAATCCAGTGCTCTATCTTCTGAATCACCTGGCTGCTATGTGTATGTCTTTATTTATACAGATATATTTATATAAACATAAAAATAAGATGAAATATATATGTATGAATGTTTATATGCATATGTATGTACTATACATATGTATATGTATATGTGTGGGTTTTTCCAGAGTGTTTCCTTATTTGGGAGTTCCCAATACTGTTGAAATCACAAGTCATATCTAAGATTTTTGCATACACAGAGGAATTGGGAAAGGATCTGGACCTCTTAATTTATATAATTTATATAGGCAACTCCAAAACAGATGGATACTCGCTCTTAAAATGTATGGTTTTAGAGAAATTTCAGAGACAACTGAGATTTTCCAGGGACCATATAGACAGGAAATGCCACGAGTAGGTTTTGAACCCAGGTTCTCCCTGATTCTGAGGGTCTGCTCTTTATCTACTATGCTAGGATTTTTTTTTTAATTGTAGCTTTTTATTGACAGAACATATGAATGGGTAATTTTCCAACACTGACCCTTGCAATCACTTCTGTTCCAACTTTTCCTTTCCTTCTCTCCATCCTCTCCCCTAGATGGCAGGCAGTCTCATACATGTTAAACATGTTAAAGTTTATCTTAAATACATATACGTGTACACAGCTAGGATGTTCCTAGAGCATATACAATGTAATTTATTTTATCAACACTTAAATAATTTTACACTCATAGCTATGACTCTTTTATCTCTACCACCCCCTTACTATATTATTAGTTATTAAGTTTTGTCAATTGTCCTTTTGCTTCATCTCTGCCATCTTTCTCCTTGCAACTGAGTTACTACTCTAGCTTAGGCCCTCATTACTTCTTACCTGGACGATTATAATAACCTACTAATTAGTCTTTTTGCTTTCTTTTAGCCTTTACCCTTTTCCCCACTCCTCACCATTCTCTACAGTGGTCAAAATATTATCTCTAAAGTACAAATCTAGTGTGCTAACTCCCCTGCTCGAGTCTTCATTGACTCCCTTTTGCTTGTAGGATAAAATATGAACTCCTCTGATCTTCATTATTTTTATTCAGTTTCCTTTCCAGACTTAATTTCGATATAGTTCCCTCCATGAATACTGTGTTACAGACAAGCTGTCCTATTTGCTGTTACCACCTCTATGTCTTTACAGAGACAACCCATGCCTGAAATACTCTCTAAAGTCTTTTAGAATTCTTCCTTCCTTCAAGACTCACTTGAGGTGCTGACAGCTATAGGAAGTCTTCTTGACTTCTTTGGCTATTAGTAGGCTCTGCAGATTAATTTGCATCTACTTATTTGTGCATATATTGTATTTCCCAGTAGGTTATAAGGCCCTTGAAGACAGAAACTATTGCATTATTGTCTGTCCCCTCCCCCCCCTGCCCCACAACCTTGAACAGTGTATTGTGCACTTAGTAAATAGCTATTTAATTAAATCAGGGTTTTCAGTCTTTATGCTCCACCTGTCCAGAAATCAAACTAAACCAAATCAAACCAAAACCTTATGTTTTTATTATTCCCCTACACAAATGGAATGTCTGGCAGTATGATTTGGGTCACCAGGTACACCTTCTCCCCTGATCATCAATAATCTTTCATCAGAGGAGGTCTGTTAGCATAGGGATGTGGAGGGGGAAACAGGGCTAGAATGCCATCACTCTTGGCTTAAGCACTGTATTCCCTAATAATTTCTCTTTTAAAATACAAATACTTCTTAAAAGAAACATGTACTAAGTTTCTAACAGTTGAGCATGAAATTAATTTATTAATTTTGAGTGCTGTCTTTCCTGAGAGGAAGGGTCAAGGGCATAAGGAAAATACTTAGTACCTGGGAAGTGGATACAGAAAAGGCAGATAGTACAAGGGTGCAGTATAATTGAATAAACATTTAGTATTTGTCGTATATAGAGCCCTAGGAGAGATATTTAATTTAAACAAGACATTGTCCCTGCCTTCATATATCTTAAATTGTAATGGGAAGTTGACACCAATCATACTAGACATGACACAAAATATTACATGAGAAATCCATTAGAAAAGTTCATATTAAAATGTTAAATGAGGAATCAGGGGGAAGGTAAAATTCCCAGTGAGAGAATCACAGAGAGTTGGAAAGGAACATAGAGATAGATCACCTAGTCCTCTATACTTTTCTTTCCCTTTATTTTACAGATTAGGACCCTGAAGTATTAGCAGAGTCAGGCTGGGAACCCAAGTCGCCTGACAAATAAGCATTCATTCCCCACCCAATGCTGCCTATCCTAGGATCAGGAGTTTCCTGGAGGAAGTGGTGTTTTGGTAGGGTTTTAATGGCTATATAGGAAGAGAATTCCAGTCCCCTAGGGAAGAATCTGAGCCAGGGCATGAAGCCTGACAGCAGGGTTGCTGTGTCAGTGGAGCAGAAAGGTCTGAGGGCATAAGGAACCTTCCTGTTAGGGAGAGGGCCTGGCCATCCCTTCATTTGTCAACAGAGTGCAGTCTGGACTCCTCCATCCTGCCCCCTGGCAGGCTTTCTTGCCCGTTCTTCCCTTCACTCTCTCTTTTCCAGCTTCCTTTTATGGCTTGTTTCCCCCAATAAAAAGCAGAGACTGTCTTTCCTTTTGCTAATAATAATAATAGCTAACATTCATATAGCATTTATTATGTGCCAGGAACTGTGCTAAATGCTTCATAATTATTATCTTATTTGGTACTCACTACACTCCTGGGAAGTAGATGCGTTACTTATCCCAATTTTACAGTTGAAGAAACTCACTCAGAGGTTAAATGCCTTACCTAGAGTCATATAGCTAATGAGTGTCTGAGGATCTGAACGCAGGCTTCCTGACTCCAATAGGAGCACTCTATTCACCTCACCAGGAAGTTGCCCCATGGTTATTCTGTATTTGTAATTCTCAAAGCTTAGCCCAAGTATCTTAAAAGTATTAAGTGCTTAATAAATGCTGAAAAAATACTTATCTTGAAATCAGGAGAACTATGTTCAAACTCTATTTATGTATTTGAGTCTCTGTATAATCATAAGGAAGTAAATTCTGAACCTCAGTTTCCTCATGAGTAAAATGAAGATTCAATCATTCAAATAAGTTTTTATCAAGTAACTACCATGTACTTGAAATCATGCTAGACAATCAAAGAACAAAGATAAAAATAAAGCATACTGATTCTGGATTATCAGTACTCCAAAGTTCAAATGGTAGGGGATGCGGGTGGAGAGACAGAACTATGGGCAGATATACATGCATATACATACATACATACATACATACAAACAGTATAAAAAGATTTTAGGGGGTGAGCACTAGCAGCTTGGAGGGAAGCAGAATCGGTTTCCTAAGTAGGTGATGATACTTGAGCTAATTTTTTAAAGAAGCTGGGAAATGTAAGGAGGGCATTCCAGAAATGCAGTCACAGAGATAAGATGAAGGACCATGTGTGAGGAAGAGCATGGAAACCAGTTTGGGTGGAATGGAGAGTCAATCAAGGAGAATAATTTGCAATGAACCTGGAAAGGGAGGTTAGAGCCAGGTTATGAAGGACTTCAAAAGTCAAATTGGGCAATTTGCAAGAGATGAGGGAGAGTCAGTAGAACTCTTGGAAAGAGCATGGGAAAGACATGATTAGACTTGTGGTTTAGGGAGTGGGGCAGTTGTATGGAGACTGTATTGGAGAGAAGAGAAACTGAAGATAGGGGCATTAGGAGCTATTATAATAGTCTGGTGAGAGAGGGAATCAGGATCTGAATGAAGGTAGGGATCCCCCTTTGAGGGGAGAGAAGAAAATGGATGTAGGTTATACTATGAAGGTAGATCAGACAAAACTTAGCAACTGAATTATTTGAAGGGTGACTCCAGTTTATAAATCTAGATGAGTGGAAGGATCTCAGAGGAGATAGGGATGTTAGGAGGAGGTGATGGTGGTGATAGATAAGAAAGTAATGAGTTCCATTTTAGAAATGCTGAATTTGAGATACTATGGAAAAGGCAAATAGGCATATCTAATAAATGATTGGTGATGGGGGACTGGTATTCAGGAGAGGGACTTGGGTTGGACAGAGAGATCTGGAAGTCATCTGCATGCAGATATCATAAAGACAGAGCATGCAGAGAGAGAAGAGAACAGGGTCTATGTGTGAAAAAGCCTTGGAGTACATCAATGTAATAGAGCATGGATAAGCTCCATGAATCAGTAAAGGAGGGAGTGTCCAGACAGGTAGGAGGAAAAGCATGAGAACTGTATCATAAAAATACAGGGAGGAGGGAGTGTGTCTGGGAGAAAGGGGTGGGCAGCAGTATCAAGTGCTATAAAGAGGTCAAAAAAGTATGAGAGCTGAGAAAAGTCCTTAGGATTTTGTAATAAAGAGATCATGGACAACCTTGGAGGGTGCAATTTCTGTTGAGTAATGAAAATGGAAGCCAGATTGCAAACAGCTGAGAAGTGCGTAGGAGGTGACAAAGTGGAGGCAATGAGAGTAGATAGCTTTTTTTTCCCCTAGGAGTTTGGCTGTAAAAGAAAGGAAAGACAGAGGATCATAACTTGAAGGGATGTCAGGATCAAAGGAAAGGTTGAGGTTTTTTTTGTTGTTTGTTTGTTATTTTTTTTTTTTTGTAAGGATGTGAAATATTCAAGTATGTTTTTAGATATCAAGGAAGGAGCTAGTAGATAATGAAAGATTGAAAATTAGAGTGAATGAGGGGATCATAGAAGGGGTAAACTCTCAGCAAAAATGGGGATGATAGGGATGAAGCCACAGGGATTATAACTAGCAACACTGGATTACAACATTACAACACAACAAACTGGCAGGACAGGGCATGTGTTTTTTTCATTATTGATGAGAGAAGAGAGTAGAGGATGATTTTAAGATGGGTTGAAAATTGGAGTTAAGGAAAAAAAGGAGACAATTTCTAAATTATAGTACTGCTTTAAGGACTGAGTGAGATAATGCACATCTTTATAAACCTGGAAGCCATAAAGCTATATAAACGCAGGCTATTATTATTATTGCTTCGATATTTGGAGTTCATGAAATCCCTGAGAAAATATAGGCTATCTGTTGTGGATTCTTGTTTTTCCCCTAACCACAATTCAATAAAAATATTTGTATATTATAACTCAGGCTCTCATTTGTTTCAGTTTTTGAGGAAGGGAATGAACTTTTTTTTTTTTTTTTTTAACCAGAGGCCACTCACTTACTTGTGTTCTTGGTCTGTCTCCAGCAGTTCATCCCTGTTGAACATTTCCATTTTATATACACATGTATAGGCCCATGCATGTGTAGATAAATTGCATGTATATAATAATGAAGCCTATATATACACACAATGCCTGCAACTCTATGGGTACATATAATACATACTATACATATATGCACATGCATACATACACAACCCTCTTCCATTTTATGGCTAAATTCCTAGAATAAATTCTTCTACAATTGTAGATTATTACTTCCACCTCCTCATTTCCCACTTATTTTTCAACTCCTCCTAATTTGACTTCTAAGCCCATTACCCTACTGAAACTCCTTTTCCCAAGGCTACTTCTCCAAGATGTTCCTCATTTTCTTGAATTTTGAGATTACTTTCTCTGGTTCTTTTCTAGTCTGCCTATTCTTTCTTAGCCTCCTTTATTTAATGGTCCTATAGCCCTTGAAATGTCTCATGTGCTCTGTATGACTGTCCTCCAAGAATGTGTCCTGGACCCTCCTCTTTATGCTTTCTACAATATCCACCTCTTCCATGAAGGTTATCCCATATTGCATGCAACTCATAGGGATCAATCTTTTCTCTGAGCTCCTAAAACCTTATTGTTTATCCCACTCATTTGGTATTTATTAAATTTTGTTGATTATCTCGTTGATTTTTGTGGAATACCTTCTTTCCTCAATTAGAAGAAATTCCTTGAGGGCAGCAGTTACCTTGCTTTGAAAAATTTAAGAACTCTGATCAACATAATGATTCATTCTAGCTCCAAAGGACTGATGATGAAGCATGCTGCCCACCTCCAGACAAGGGATGGCCCCAGAGTATGGGTCAAGACATATATTTTTTGGACATGGCCAATGGAGGAATTTGTTTTTCTAGACTATACTCATTTGTAATAAGGCCCTTTCTCACCCCTCAGTGATAAGGAGAGGGAAGGAAACAAAATAAATTTTTGCTTATTGAAAAAAGTTTAATTTAAAAAAGAATAAAAAATTGTAGAAAATTACTTTGTAAAGTGTAGAGTTCCATATTGAATTTTGTTTTCCCTATCCTAGCACAGTACTTTTCCCTGAGTAGAAACTCCAAAGGACTTTGATGATTTATTGATTATTGAGAAGGGTAGCTCGTTAAACTATTTTCAGTTCCCAATATAGGAATATCATAGCACAGAGTGGTTGATGTGATTAACCTGGTATTGGTAGGCATTCTGGTTTGTATTTTGGATAGATTGAGGATACTGGGTGACTAGCACTTTTGCGGGGTAAGGTAGCATTGAAAATCCACTTCACAATTTCCCCTCCTTGATTGGGCTCTCACTAGGAGCTGATAGATCCTTTCTTTTCCTAAAGAGAGACTTTCAGTGAAGGGAGAAAATTTTCCATAGAATTCCTGTTCCCTCCCTCTTCCCCTCATTGTGAGGGACCAGATGATAGCAGAGCAAGGCCTGTGGAGCAAAACATGATGTCAGCTTCTCACTCAGCTAGCCAGCCAGCCAGACAGGCCCCCTCCCCTCTCCTCCTCCTGGCAGTTCTTTTAGCTATTTTCCCATTAACCCTTTCAGGAGATAGTTTAGCAAAGGAAACTCCTCTGGGATTGATTGCAGAGATGCTGCCAGGGTGATTAAGGAAGATGTGCCAAGAATGCCCCTTGTGCCTGGCACATGGCTGGGCACAGAGTGCATGCTCAATAAGAATCAATCAGACAACAAGGATTATTAAGCTGTATGTGCCATGTGCCCAGTCTGTACACAGCACTGTGGAGGGACCAAGTACAGAAAACAAGAGTTCCTAATCTAAGAGTTTAGAAGCTAGTTCAGGAGATATCCGCATTTATCTGCCAGAATATAAAGGGGATTTCTTTAATCGGTGGAAGCCTCAACTTTGGAATTCTTTTACTTGATAGTCAGGGGGATAGCACCAAGCAGATACTTCCTGAGAAGGCAGAGGTGATAGACTTTATTAGAGCAAAGGAAGGAGTTGGAAGAGTAACAGGAGACTGGGTTGTGGAAGAATGACTGAGATAGAGTTCTTAACAGGAAAGCAAGAAGAGTTTAAACTTGATACCAGAGCCAGAAGTGGCAAGTTTGATACCTGTCAATGCCTTAAAAGAACATTAAACCAATTCCTCTTTTCCCCTTTGGAGGGACAATTTACTTGTCTAGGGTCACAGCTCCTAAATGAGATTGGATTTGAACTTAGGACTTCCTGACTTCTGGGAAGGTGCTTTGTCCATTGTACCACCTGGCTGTGCCCAAATCAACTTTTAAAGACAAATTCAGTGAGCAGGAAGAGATCTTGGGAACCATTCCATGGGAGAAAAAGAGAGAGAGACAAAGATACACAGAGATACACCCACACACACAGACAGACAGAGGGACTAAGACAGAGACACAGACACACAGAGACACAAACACACACTGAGAGAGAGAGAGTGGAGAGAGAGATGGAGATAGAGACAGACACATACATACACAGAGAGGGGAGGAGGGAGGGAGAGACACACAGAGTGACAGAGACAGAGACACACCCACAAAGAGAGACACACAAAAAGAGAGGAGGGAGGGAGAGGGGGAGGGAAAGAGAGAGAAAGAAAGAGAGAAAGAGACACAGAGAGACAGAGAGACAAAGAGAGACAGGGAGGCAAGGAGAGAGAGACAGAGAGAGAGACACCCACCCACCCATAAGGAGAGACACACAGAAAGAGAGAGAGAAGGGGGGAGGGAGAGAAAGAAAAGGAAAGAGAGATAGAAAGACAGAGACAGACACACACACACACACACACACACAGAGATACAAAGAGAGAAAGAGAGAGAGACAGAGAGAGAAAATCAGGTACACCAAGAACACAGAGGTTGGGGAGTATTCCCAGGGGAGGAAGCACAGTGAAGCCAGGGAGAAGCCCACCTAGACGGTGGCCTCTTGGAGGAAGAAGCATGTTATCCAGTAGGTTCCTATTTGATTTTTGCTAACTAGATGCTAAGGTCAATTGCTTCTACTTACTGAAAGAGTACAAAGGCTGTCAGTATTCTCAAAATTCCAATACCCTGCTGCCTGCCTGGTCCTGGTTAACATTCTGGCACACTAGGTGATAGGGAGTCATTATAGATTTCCAAGCAAGGGAGTGAGTAAATGAATGAATTAAAATGTTATTTCACTTATAGAAGAGTAGCCCCTTTGGGCTAGGTTTGTAATCTAACTTTTGAATACCTAACTCTTTGCCCAGTGCTTTTCACTAAGTAGATCTTAATACATATTAACTGAATTGTAGTAGTATTATTCTAGACTGCTTTATCTGGTGATGGCTTCATGGAGAAGGTGGGACATAGTTGGGCCTTGAATAGTGGGTGATTATTCACATGTTGATTGACTTACATTGATCACCCCATGATATGGGGCACACACTGGTGCTGATTTACAGACAAGGGCAGGCCCCCACAGGGGTGATCAGTCATTAAGTGACATTCTTCAGGCTAGTCTGCCTACATTGTTATTCAACAAAACATGACAACCTATTGACATGGTTGTAAGAAAAAAAATTTTATGGACTCAAGGCTTCTTTTCAGCCATTTAGCTTGTTTAGTCCATTCCAGAGGAAGCTTCCAGTCCCCTGCCTTATCCATCTTGAAGATTTACACTGTCACTTTTGTTCAAGACATGCTCTGGATCCTTTCCAGAATACCTTCTCTCTCCCAAAGGATAACATATCATCCAGAGGGAAGAAGTGGGAGTTACTTGTCTGACTCAGCCTTCCCAGGCCAGTGACACTGGCCTTGATTTCTTATAGCCTCTGCTTCAGCCATCACCCATTTAGGATTAGCATGTCACAGTGTTCCTAACTTACCATGTGGATGCTTTTTTTGAACACTGATGAGACAGCCAAGTCAGTCAATTTCACCTCATTGATAAATAATTGAGACTGAATAGTTCTTGTCTACAAAGAATAGGTAGAGCTGAACTTGGAGCATCTCATTATAAAATCAAGTCATAGATTTAGAGTTGGAAAAAAGCCTGGAGACCATCTGGTATGATCCCCTCATTTTACAGATGAGAAAATGGAGAGAGAGGTGACCTGCAGAATAGCTAAATAGTTGTTTCCTCCAAACTCCCCTAATTCTAAAGCCTCAAATGAAAGGAATGATATACTTAGATAAAGAGTAATTATAGCTGGATCTATAAGATAAGAAGTTGGAAACCCTCCTGCACTAGCTAAAAACTTCATGAATTACCACGGGGCAATTTTTATACTTAAAGCTCCACTCATTCCTCCTACCCTTCAACTACTTCGGTGTTCCCACTAGAGTGAACAAAAGCAAGCGCTCAGGCTTGTGACTCAGGCTCCTACTGATTTGCGTGATGGCGATGACTGTCCAAACCTCGGGGATGCTTCAAGAGGTAAGAGGTGCTTCTTCTGCCTAGCCTTGTGATGTAAAGAGGAAAAGGTACAGAGACCGGTGGAGGAAGAGATCCAAAGACACAGATCTGTGTGATGTTCAGAGGCATAAACTAAATGAGAATGAGCTTTGGATTGGAGTGAAAGGAGATTGGGCCAGGCCTCTAACCTTGGAATTTGCTCAGGGAAAAGATTAAAGCTGGGTGTCCCATGCCCTAACCCAAACTCCTAATGTCCAAGAAACAGGCTGCCTAGCAGTTCAGTGTTGGAGGATTATGCAGCAGTGGCAAATCATACCAGAAAGTGAGTAGGATTTCTAAATATGAGTGACAGGGAATACGAGAAAAAAGCCAAAAGCCAAATAGATCAAAGAAGAGACCTTGCATTAAAAAACCCAGCTCATAAGTCTGAATGCAAATTGAAGCACACCTTTTTTCTTTATTATTTGTGGATTTTTTGGTCTGTATCTTATTTTGAAACATGGCTAAAATGGAAATTTTTTTGCATGACTGAACATGTATAATCTCTATAAAATTGCTTGCCTTCTCAAAAAGAGGGGAAGAGAGAAAATGATAGAATTTGGAGCTCAAAATTTAAAAAATGAATATCAATTTTTTTGCTTTTGTAATTGAAAAAAAATAAAAAACAAATGCTAAAAATCCCAGGCATAAGTAGATAAATCAAGGGATTATAAAGACAGAAGAACTGAGTAAAATCTGAGAAATAAATGACATTTGGAATAATTATTATAATATAAGGAGAAATTAATGAATATTATTTTATAAAGTCGGTGGTATCCTCATAGATTATGGAACAATAGCAAGAAATTCCAGTATGGTTCAAAGGAGAAATAAAACTCTTAAAGAATTTAAAAATGAATTTAGGATAGAAGTTAAGTTCTCAAAACAAAGAACAAAGTAGGAAAAATGAATACATGATGGAGAATCTCTCCAAAGAAATAGAAGATTGGAGAGAAAATAGTAGATTTTGAAAAAAAAAGTTTGTATATAGTGAAGTAGAAGAAAATTTCGCAGAAGAGAAGTAAAAGGCAACATTAAGAAAATGCATGGGTTGTTTATAAGCAAAAGTGACTGACCTCAAAGGCATCTAGTTTATACATTTAAAACTTCAAATCATTGACTGATTAAATTGGATTGGACAAAAAGTCCAGCACCAGTTCTCCCCAGAACTAGTTATTAAATTTTCTGCGTAAGCATTCACAATTCAGAAATTGGCAAACATTGTAAATCAATTTGATTTATTATTTTTATTGATAATCTAGACATGAGAAAATGATGGAGAAAATGCTAATAATACAGATTAAACCTAAATATGTATTAAAGGTATATTCCTCCCTCCCAGAACACTTTTAAATATTTACCAGAATACTTCTGCATATAAGCAAATCAATAATAGATATATGCAAATTAAAACAATTCTGAGATAATACCTCAAACTTATCAGTTTGGCTAATATGTCAGAAAAGGAAAATGATAAATATTGGAGAAGATGTGGGAAAATTAGAATACTTATGCATTGTTGGTGAAATTGTGAATTGATCTAACCATTCTGGAGAACAATTTGGGATTATGATCAAAGGATAATCAAAGTGTACATACCCTTTGATCCAACAATACTACCATTCAATCTGTATCTTAAAGAGATAATAAAAAAAATCCACATGTACAAAAATATTAATAGCTCTTTTTGTGTGGCAAAGAAATAGAAGTTGAGATATCACTCAATGATGGGATGACTAAACAAGTTTATATGTATATAATGGAATACTATTGTTCTATAAGGACTGATAAGCAGGTGGATTTCAAAAAAATCTGGAAAGACTTAGCTGAACTGACGCTGAGTGAAATGAACAGAACAAGGACAACACTGTACAGAGTAACAACATTGTGTGATGATCAGTTGTGAAAGACTTAGCTCTTCTCCACAATACAATGATCCAAAACAATTCTGAAAGACTCATCATGGAAAATGCTATTCACATCCAGAGAAAGATAAGTTTGAGTACTGGTTGAAGCATACTAGTTTCCCTCTTTTTTGTTTTTTTCTTTCTTGTGGTTTTTTTTTTTCTCTGATTCTTCTTTCACAACATATCAAAAGTGGAAATATGGTTAACATTATGGCACAGATTGTTTCCTGTCTTGGAAAGGGGGAAGTTAAAGAAGAGGAAAGAAAAAAATTTGGAACTCAAAATCTTATAAAAATGAATGTTGAAAATTATCTTTACATGTAACTGGAAAAAACTATTAAGTGAAAAAATAAGTCAATATATTCTGTGGAAAGAAATAATATAATGTGAAGTTATTTGAAAGAGGAGGTATGCAATAAACTAAGACCATAAGTGAAAAGTAAAGGAATAATAATTTCTTTAGATTCTAAATAGGAACAGGGGCCCTGGAAAATGAGGACAAAAGCAAGATAGTAGAGAGGAATTGGGATGAGAGGAATAGGAATGTATTCTCTAAGAGGACCAATGACATCAGGAGGGTGATGTCTTGACTTGGAAGTGAATTGGATTTAAGTGAGGCAGGGCTATGCAAAGTCATCACCCTCATTCTCTCTTCCGGGGTCTTCTGGCCAGAACAGAAACAATTGCTATCTAAACTCTTCTTGCCTCGGAATCATAAAGAAAAAATGATAACAAAGAATCATTGTCCCATGGGAGAAAAGATATATGTCTGCAACTAGAGACAGGGATCTAATAATGTGTTTTTTTGTTTTGTTTTGTTTTGTTTTTTGTTTTTTGTTTTTTGTTTTTTTAAAGAGGGGATTTGAGACTTCTTTAGACAGCATTCCTCCCCAGGAGAGGGAGATGTATAAGTTCCTAAGTGCAGCTAAAATTCAAGGTATTAGTTGGAGGGGGCATGGAACTAGAGAGAAAATAACAGGAGATTGATTGTTGTCAAAATAAATGTAGAAAGAAGGCTTTTGAGATGCAGAATGTCTCTTACCACATAAAATGCTAACTCTATCCAATATTATTTCTCTTACACACTGATTTTTCTAAGTCTATGGAATAGTAAGCAAAGAGAGAGAGAGAGGGGAGGCAGAGGCAAAGGAGAGGAAGAGGGAGAGAGAAGTGGGTGTAAGATTCACAAGGCAATAACAGAAATTTGTTAGAGGTGGGACCCCAAACTTGACATTTCAGAAACTTTACTCCCATGAAATACACAAATGAAGGAAAGATGTTGAATCACTCATTTAATTGAACAAGAATAGAGAAGGGGGAAAAGAAGGAAAGAAACACAAAGAGATAGATGTGTCAAAGGTTGTCTTCCACAGGTAGTGCTGGGTGTTGTATATCAGACAACTCCCACCCTTCTCCAACGAATACTTTACTTCTTGCCAAGAAGGGAAGGAGGGAGTACTGATTCAAAGATCATTGTTTAGCTTTTTCTCAGAGATGAAGTTCCAGGCTAGAATTATATTTATCTGTTAGTCTAGAAGATACACTTTTCAGGTTAAGTTAAATTTCTGATAATCTTTCATTAATTGGGAAAGGAAGATCTTGAGCTTTATTTTATTTAAAAAATTCTTTTAATAGTTTTTATTTGCCAGATATATGAATGGGTAATTTTACAACATTGATAATTGCCAAACCTTTTGTTCTAATTTTTCCCCTCCCCCCCACCAGATGGCAGGTTGACCAATACATGTTCAATATGTTAAATTATAAATTAAATACAATATGTGTATACTTGTCCAAACAGTTGTTTTGCTGTACAAAAAAATAGTTGAGCTTTATTTTCAAGGCTTGATTCCCTTCTAACCAAATGCGGATTTTACAAAGGACACACACACACATAGCAAATAGAAAAGAAACTCAAAACTTACTAAAGTCAATAGTAAAATAGAAATCAGAGAAAGTATATATGTAGGAGAATATGTATCAGAAAATATATAGTAAAGGTATTATGAATTATGAATGACGTAACTCAGCTCAACCAAGGGAAAGAGACAGAGAGACAGAGACTGAGACAGAGATAGAGACAAGGGAGAGACAGAAAGTCACAAAGAGACATTCACACACAGAGAGACATAGACACACAGAAAGAGACAGAAAGAAACAGGGAGAGAGACAGGCAGAGAGAGAGAGAGAGAGAGAGAGAGAGAGAGAGAGAGAGAGAGAGAGAGAGAGAGAGAGAGAGAGGGAGGGAGGGAGGGAGGGAGGGAGGGAGAGGGAGGGAGGGAGGGAGGGAGGGAGGGAGAGGGAGAGAGGGAGGGAGGGAGGGAGGGAGGGAGGGAGGGAGAGGGAGGGAGAGAAGTATACAAAAGTGTATACAAGGTACACTGTTAAATATAACAGAAAATTTAACAATCAGCTCCTAGTTAGAGCTAGTTTCAGCACATCCTGTGAGATAAATCTGTTGTTTTCACTGATTGTCTTATTCTCTTCCAAATCTCTTTCTCCCAGAAATCTTAACAAAACAAGCCAGAAACCCTAGTCCCAACGACATTAGTGTGGGTAGATCCTGGAGAAGGATTTCTCATCTCCATATTGATGCTGACCCAGGGTTATATAAGCAAAACTAATCCCAGAAACAAAGTACTGAGTTAAAAACAAGAAAGGGGATTAAAATCAATAAAAAAAGAAAAAAATGGAGGAAAAAAGCAAGCTTAGCAATCATAACTTCAATAATGATATTGAATGATTCAATAAAATGAAAAAAAGTAAAAAATTGATTCTTCTTCATCCTTTGTACTTGAAGGACCTAATGACATCATGGGGGTGATGTCTTTACATATATGTGAATTGGATTCAAGTGAGGTAGAAACTCCACAAAGTGAAAAGTTGTCAGCCTCATTCTCTCCTCCAGAATTTTTGTAGTCCACAGCAAGGCAATAATCAAGAACAGGGGTTCTCAAATTTTTTCCACTCATGGCCCTTTTTTGCCTAAGAAATTTTTTATGCAAATAATAAATCATACTTTCACGACCCCACATATAAGGTTACAAAACCATAGTTTAAGAAGCTTTGGTCGAAAATTCTGATGATAACCAGAGAAAAATGGATAAGATAAAAAAGGAAACATCTCAAAAAATAAAAATGAGAAATTGAAGCAAAACTTACTAAGTTTATTTGGTGAATCTAAAAGGACAGGAAGGAAATCATTCTATCAAAGTAAAATAAAAATCTACAACATGAAGAGAACTAAAAAGAAACCTAGGCAATGAATTAGCATTAGTCAGTACTAAAAGTATATTCACCAACTGACATAGGATCTAAAATCATAAAGGATAGGTTAACTAAAATGCAAAAAAAATCTAGATGGTAACAAAGTGATCATAGTTAACTGAAACTTATAGAAATCTAATGATTTGCTTTAGATCAAACAGTTATTAAATAGCAGATGTGGGATCTGTATTTCTTTCTTTCTTTTTTCTTTTTGCTGAGGCAATTGGGATTAATTGACTTGCCCAAGGTCACACAGCTAGGAAGTATTAAGTGTCTGAGGTCACATTTGAACTCAGGTCCTCCTGATTTCAGGGCTGGTGCTCTATCCACTGCGCCACCATGTTTATTCAGTCTTTTCTGTCATGTACTAGTCTTTATGACCCTATTCTTGGCAAAGATATTGGAGTGGTTTGTATTTCCATTCTCCAGCTCATTTTACAGATGAGTAAACTGAGCAAAGGTCACACAGTTAGGAAGTGTCTAAAGCCAGATTTGAATTCAAGAAGATGAGTCTTCCTGATTTCTTGCACAGCTCTATTGAGTCAATTAATCATAGCCTTTAAACTAAGGATAAATAAGTTCTTGATTAACTGGAGTTATTTTACATTGAAAGTACATTAAGATTGACTGGGAAACTTTTTAACCTCTTGTGGATTAAATAAAAATATCGAGCCAATTTGGCCCCAACAGGTTTAAGCAAGCAAAAAAGAAAAGAGCCAGCATTTCGATTAAACTCTGAAGAAGTAATTGATTGGGGAAAATCAGAGCCCTAGGCTTCAGTTTTTGTCTCAGTATACTCTCCCTTCCCCTCCCAGCTTAATTAGAGAAGACTTCATGAAGAGAGGTGCAGAGGACTTCCAATTTTCTCATCACATTCTAATGGTGTTCCTGGATAAGCTAATATAATTTTCTTCTTTGAGAGTTAAGTAAAAGACTGGACAATATAAGGATCTACAAGAGAACCTGAAGAAAAGTTATACTATCAATTAATCAATAAACATTTATTAAGCATCTACTACCTTGCTAAGTGTACTGTACCTAAGGAGAAGATCTTAACTCTCTAGCAAAATAACTTGTGAGATCAGTGAATTACTACTTTGCTACAATCCGTCTCTAAGCTCGAGCCCACATTTCCTTAGATTCTATATTTATTGCTGGGAGATTGTGTTGCAGGTATTTTGGGAGTTGTTTTTACCAACTGTTCTTATTTAATAACCTTAATAAATTCCTGTTTCTAAAAATTATTAAATCTAATTGACTCAATTATATCAGCTAATAATGATGGTGAGAAGCACACCAGTGGGTGTAGTGTTATAAGGATGGACCTTCTTTTCCCTTCTACTCCCACCAAACACAAGTTCCCTGGTCTACCCTAAAGTTTTGGTAATTTAATAACCAATTGCTTAAGGGAACCCTAGGGACATAGGAATTTAGTAATCAATTGCTTTGGACACCCAGGCTTCCAGTGAGAATGGGCTTGAGAGAACAGCTCCAAAATCCATATTGCTGTCATTGTGTATATCCATGCCTTTTGTACCTGATGTCTCCAGTGTCTAGAATAGTCTCCCTTTTTACTTTGGTTCTTTGGCTTTCTCAGTTCATATTGAAGGTTCTGTAGAAGGTCTTTCCCTACACTTCCAGCTGCTAGTACCTTCCTCTCTGAGATTATATTCCATTTTCTCTGCACATATTTTGTATATGCCTGGTTATGTTCAGGTTGCCTTTCCTCCCATTAGAATGTGAACCCCTTGAGGACTAGGTCTATTTTTTTCCTTTCTTTTCATCCTCAGTACTTAGCACAGTTCCTGGCATAGAATAAAATCTTAAAGACTGCTGTTGATCAATCAATTAATCAATCTTATTTTATTCAGCATCAGTTCATGTAAATTTATTCTTATTTAAATTCTTCATATTCTTTGTATCTTTTGGAGTGATATTCTTTTACTTTTGTGTACCACAATAAACCCTGCCATTTTTGAATCCACTTCATTTCCAGTACCTTGCTATCACTAAAATAGGAACTTTCTTTTTGACTTTAGGGTTTCTGTTTAGATTATTGTTGTTGCTTAGTCATTTTCAGTCATGTTCATGACCCTTTTTGGAGTTTTCTTGGCAAAGATACTGTACTTGCCATTTCCTTTTCCATTTAATTTTTTTAGATAAAGACACAGACAAACACAGTGAAGTGATCTGCACAGCATCACATATTTTGTAAGTATCTGAGGCCAGATTTGAGCCTTGAAAGATGAGTCTTCCTGATTCTAAGTCCAACAATCTATCCTGTGCCTTCTAGTTACCCTTACATCTAGCATCATAATCTTAAAGTCCTTCCAGAATAATTGGTTCAATTCAGGGCTCTATCAATAGTATACTATTGTGTAATATACTGTGTGGATTTGAACTCAGGTCCTCTGATCCCAAAGAAGTATTTTTTCCACTGTAAAAAGTCTTCTGATTAGCATACATAGTTCTTCTTAGTCTAGCCTTACCTTATTAACTACTCATATCTCCTATTTCTGGCTACCTCAGTCAAAGTAGTCTTCTCCAACATGCTATATTCAGTCTTATATAACTTCACGTTTGTTGTTTTCCCAGCTTAAATTGTTCTCAGATCTTAACAAGCCATTCTCCAAATCCTTTCCATTCTTCATAGCCCATCTCCTTCTACTTCCACTGATGGTTCTTCTCATCACTGATCTACCTTGCCTAGGAATTGCTACAGTACTATTTGGTATTTACCTGGAGATCATCCATTCTATTCCTTCTCATGAACAAAGCAAGCTAAAGGCAGAGCAGAAATTATAATAATTTTAATATTATTATTAAAAAGGTCGTGATCTTGCAGACTCATTGAAAGGGTCTTGGAGACTCCCAAGAGGCCATAGGCCATACTTTGAGAATCACTTGTCTAGTCTAACACCTTCATTTTATGGATGAAGCAATTAAGGACCAGAAAGTTTAGGTAATTTGCTTAAGGATAGGAAATTAGGATGTTTTATAGTCCAAAGCATGTTTCTATCCATGATTTGCTACGTCATTGTACCAGGAAGAACTGATTCTGTGCAACCATTCACCCTATTCCTATATGTGCAGAACTCCATTCTAGTCTCACTTCCTGTGGCAGGTTAGTATAATTACTCCCAATTAATGCCCAAAGATGGAATATTGTTATTTGGCCAATAAGTCTGAACAACAAGTAAGTAAGCACAGAAAATGATGCTTTATAGTCTTGGAAACGCTTTTCTCTAAAGGGACAGTGGTAGCCAAGGTTTCCAGGAACATTTGCTTTTGACTTTGTAGAATTTTTTTTTCTTTTAAAACCATATTTGATCTCTCTTTGGTCATCTGGCACCCCAGCTGTTCCCAAGGACAGCTGGGCAAAGAATATTCTAGAGGGAACTTGGGACAAGGTCCTATTATGACTGGGAGAACAGAGGGGGACCAATGGGCCCAGCACCAAAGTTCATGTTCCCAAATTTTCCTTGGAATGTGGAACTATTAAAGGTCATTGTCATTGAAATCTTGCCTTTGCCCTTTAGCCTTTTGTTTCTTGCCAAGGTAAGAAAAACAGAAGCCTTCTCATGAAATTAGCACTCCTGGAAATTGCCATGACTGGCTGCCAGATGCATCCTGTGCCTTTTCTGATGATTGAGCTTCCTGGGAGGCAACGTAGGGAAAAAATGCGACAGTGGTGTCGCAGAATCCAAGCTTAAATCATCGCTCTGCAATTTTTTTTTTACTGTGAACAAGTCACAACTTTTTTGGATCTCAGTTTCTTTAAGTCACAGGATATGAGTTCAAATTCTGACCTAGCCATTTATGGCTTTAACTAAGTCACTTGAACTTCCTGAATTTCAGTTGCTTCATCTGCAAAATAAGATGATTAATTTATAGCTTGCTGGGTGGCATAGTGGATAGTATGTTGGGCTTGGAGTGAGGAAGATCTGAGTTCAAATTCAGCTTCAAACACTTGGTGTTTGACTATGATATAGCCATTTTACTTCTGTTTTCCTGTTT
Organism: Sminthopsis crassicaudata; assembly: GCF_048593235.1. NCBI lineage: Eukaryota > Metazoa > Chordata > Mammalia > Dasyuromorphia > Dasyuridae > Sminthopsis > Sminthopsis crassicaudata. Next base: position 367,599,354 of record NC_133617.1, read on the forward strand.
CTTCAATTATAAACTAGGAGTAGTAATAGCATCTGTCTCCCAGGGTTATTATAAGGATCAAATGAGATAACATTTGTAAAGCCCTTAACCCAGTGACCAGCACATAGATTAACAAACACTTGTTCCTTTCTTTTTTCTTCCCCTTTCTAAGATGCCTTCCAGTTCTAGGTATGTAATCCTTTTCAGGGTTGATCATCCACATTTGGTGTCTATCTGGCATTCAACTCTCACTTGTGACTCTGAGAAGCTGTATGTAGTATAGTGATCACATCCCGATAAAACTGTCTGATGGGCTAAACCAGGTTGAGGATAACCAAGAGACCTCAAACCTTTCAGTGATTTAGGAGAGTGTCTCCCTCCAAGCATATGAAGATTTCCTCTGGTAGAATGGGCCAATGAGAACGGTTTGTTCTATTGGCCATGAAGGTAGCTGAAGCAAGTGCTATGGATCACTTAATCTTTGGTGAAGACATTGAAGATACCATGGCAATCCATTGCATCTCTGTCCATCACCAGTTGGCTTGACTTTTGTCCTGCCCTTAGACTTTGATGACTCTGGAAAAGAGAGACCTTAATTAAATCCAATTCATTAAAAAAATCAAGATATCACCTTGTGCTGCCATTGTTCTTTTTTTCAGAAATAAATAATAAACAATTACGAAAACAACATATAATCCTTTGGAAAGTTTCTTTCCAGCTCCAGATCTATGATTCTCTAATAGAGAGAAAGTTTTACTTAGGATGAAAGAGTTGAGGTACTAGAATATGGCAGGAATGAATCCAATATAAGTTCATCAAGATAAGTATTATGAGGCAGCATGGGTTTATCAAAAGCAGGCCACACTTCAGTAATCTCATTTCCTTTCCTTATTGTGACGCTTGACTGGTATACAGACTAGAAGAATATAGAGAGAGTTTCTATCATTGGATTTCAGGGCAGAATTTGATGGTCTCTTATGATTTCCATGTGGACAAGGTGAAGAGATGTGGGATGTTTGATAGTACAGTTAGGAAGCTTTGAAACTTGGTTTAATGACAAGATCCAAAGAGTGGTGACTAATAGATCAATGTCAAGTTGGAGAAAGGTTCCTAAGAGAGCTCTCCAAGAATATATCAGCCCAGATCTGTTTAATATTTTTGCAAATTATTTAGCTGAAGGCATAATAATAATTGCTAGGATTAATCTAAAACCTATCATGTGCTAAGCACTTTACAAGTAGTATCTCATTTGATCCTCAAAACAACCCTGGGAGGTAAGTGCTATTTATTATCCTAGTTGAAGAAATTTAAGCAGGCATGTTAAGGAACTTGTTCAGAGTCATATAGCTAGTAAAGTGGCTGAAAAGACATTCAAATTTGGGTCATCTCAACTCTAGGTCCAGTGTGTTATCCATATTATCACTTAGCTGCATAGATGACATTTCTATGAAATCTGTATTTGAAACTTGGAGTGTGAGAGAGAATATAAGGAATGACAGAGTCAAGATCCAAAAAGACTTCTGCATGCCTGACTGACTAATCAAATTTACTTAGATGAAACTCAATAAGGATAAATATAAAGTCTGATGCTAGGATTCAAGACATCTACTGTACAAATACAGGACTGGAGAGGTATCATTGGGCAGCAATTCATGTGCAGAAATATTTGGGAATCTCAGTGGATTAAAAGAACAATATGACTCTCAGAAGGTGATATTACAGTAAAAAAAAAAGTTAATGTAATAGGTTGCATTTACCGAAACATAGTATCCAAGGTGAGGAATATGAAACATTTGCTGGATTTTACCCTTATTAGTCCACTTTAGGATTGCTCTGTTTAGTTCTAAAGAGGGCTCTCTTAGGAACCTTTCTCCAACTTGACATTGAGCTATACTTATGAGGTAGTTTGCTTCAAATAATTATAATTTGCGAAACATTTATATATACATATATATATTAATGTTTACATATCTTATATTAGGTAGTTTAGTGAATAGAGTACTGGGCTTAGAGACAGGAAGTCTCATCTTTTTTAATTTAAATCTGATCTCAAACACTTCCCAGCTGTGTGACTGGGCAAGTCATTTGCCTCAGCTTCTCCATCTGTAAAATGAATTGTTTGCCAAAAAAATAAAAAATAAAAAAAATAAAAACCCGACTAAAAGAGGGATCACAGAGAATCAGATGTGACTGAAAAAGACTAAACAAAAAAAATGATACTTGGCTCTTGAGAGCAGAGATTCAGGTCATGGGTAGATTTTGGCTCAATTTAGAGAGAAAAAAACACAAAAAAACCCCTTCCTGACCCCCTTCCTGACAATTAGAGCTATTCAGAAATAGAATGGGCTGCCTCTGGAGTTAGAGACCTTGGAATGGAGGCTAGATGTCCCCTTATTGGGGATATTGTGGAAGGGATCTCTGCTCATTTCAAGTTTGGACTGGGTAGCTTTTGAAGTTGCTTCCAGCTCTCCAAATCTGGGCTTCTATGAGTGTCTCTTTCCCCCTCCTCCATACTCTACCCCTCCCCAAACCTGCTGTTGTTTTTTTCAGATGGGATTTCTGAGCAGTGCGCCAAGTTTTTTATTCCTTCTTCCTATCACATCATAATTAAGATGAGCTCTCCTGTGGCCGTAGGAATGGGGATGTAATTTTCTTTATGTGGTCCATATTCTCTCGCCAGACTAATTTACCAGGAATCAAAGTAAACAGATTTCTAAGATGTTTGGAGTCAACAAATGGTTATATGGAACAGAAGATAAAAAATTAGGTTATTGGATTATGGATTACTTCCATCTCCAGCCCATGATGCCATGATCTGATGATCCCATCTAGATATAGTAGAAAAATATTCAATTTGGGGTCAATAGACCTGTGTTCAAATCCAAGCTCTGCAACTTACCCTTAAGTCCCTTAACTTCTTGAGGCCTCAGTTTCTTTATCTGTAAAATGAAGTGTTTGAAGTGGATGATCCCTAAGGCCCCATTCCATCCTATATCTACAAACCTATGAAACCATGATCCTCTCAGGGACCAAATCTGCTTCATTAACCTCCAGCTCTGAGGAGCTAAAAGAACCTTTGGCGGTCACTGTATTGTGGGCTTGTAATGAATATCAAATTAAGTTGGGCCCCCTGAGATCAGACATGAACTTTTTCATTGGTGGACCCCGTGGCTGGTAGCATTGGATGATTCATGTGGGTAATTGAGTTCTATGATTCCTTTCTAAGCCAGGAGCAGCTTACCATAGAAATGAGCCATCTGTCATGCACAATTACCCACCCCTTGAGGATGGGGAGACAGGGAAATATCCCTCCCCTGCACTAGGCCCCACAGCCACTGGCCACCTTTCCCTTCTTAAGACAAGGAAAGAAGTGAAGTCTCACCAAATGACAAGAGGGAATCCATTTGAAATCCATCCAAGCCAATATCTGCTTTCACAGCCTTTTCAGAAGTCTCTCCTGGGTTGAAAGGGGAAGAGGTGGGGGGTGGGGATGGGCGGACTTCATGGCTCCTTTGTCTGAAGCTGGGGAGACCGGTTTGGGGAGCTGGGGGCTCTCAAATGTCATTTTCTTTCCTTGGGCTTTCTCAGGCCTTCCTCAGCCTAGGAAGCAGGAAGTCTCTGCTGACCCTTTTGAGACAAGGCTGAGGCTGGAGCCTGTCTGTATAGGGTCCCTTGGGAGCCAGTCTTGGGACAAATTTTCCTCTTCAGGACAGAGCAAGTGGGAAGCCTGGAGTCAAAGAGGCTTCCTGGAAGTTGTGATGGAGCCCTGTCTGGTCTTCCATGGCCCCAGGCTCTTTTTCATATGTCCCCCTTTGGGTACATAATACTCTGCCTCTCCTCCCCCTCCCTGCCAGGTATCCAGTGCCCTCCAGCTGTCCTTGGTATCCTCCTGCTGAGGAAGAAGACATCTGATAAGCTTATTCCCACTGAGGTATTAGGGACTTAACCGATTTTCATTTTAAGAGAGACTCTTAGAATGGGCAATATTATTAAGAACAGCTCATGTTCATAGAATGATTTAAGGTTGCAAAGTGCTTTCTTTATAATGGTTCTGTGATGTGGCTAGAACAAGAGTCATGTAACAACATATCTTCCTGCAGAATATCTATGGCTAGTTCCCTTCCTTGCCCTGCTCTGTTGCTGTTTTAATCACCAATCAGCCAATCAAATCCCTGCTCAAAATCCACTTCTTTTTTTTTCCCCCAAAATCCACTTCCAGGAAGTTTGACTGGAGCAGCCCTTGTCCACTCTGTTATTCTTCTTTAGTTTAGCACTTAAGTGTCTAATTTACATTCAGATGCATCACTGCTCATGTAGTAAGTAATTCCTCAGAGGTCCATGATGTGCTTCCTCCACCTGGGCAGGTCATAGCCTCTCTGTATCTTTGTGTTCATAAGGACATAAATAGAGAACTGGAAGCCATCTAATTCAACTCCTTAATTTTCTTTACAGATTAGGAAATTGAGGCACAGAAAGGGTAAATGATTTGCCTGGGACTTTATAGCTCTTAAGTATCTAAGGATGGAATTTGACTCTAGGTATTCTTGACTGCAGGTTCATGTCCTATCCATGCCCTAGAGTATGACTTAGGCTTTTCCCACTCATGACTCACTTTTGCCTGAGAAATGTTTACATTTCTCAGCTAACCCAGACCTTCACATGAACCCAGGTATATAGGTATATAAAATAAATATACAAATCAAATTTTACTGACTATAAATCAGAATTTCATGATCCATATATTTAATTATGAGACCCCATGAAGGGTTGCAAGCCTTTAAGAAGTTGGACATCAGAGCAAATGCTATTCCTTTAGAGTTTCTCTGGCCAAAATCTTGCAGCTAAACTGATGATAAAGTTTTCAGGTCTTTGGATGGCAAAAAGAGTCCACCACTGGCCTGGTTCTTAGAGTCACGCCATCTAGGTGGGAGAAGAGGAAGTTTATGGGGGCAGGAGAAAGGGAAATGGCATGACAGCTTTTCCAAGTATTTGAAGGGCTGTCTCTTGGAAGAGAGATTATATTTGTTCACCAAGTATCTGGAAGGCAGAACAAAAAATAATGGGGAGAAGCTGGAAAGAGACAGGTTTTAACTTCATGTGAGGAAAAACTTCCTAACCTTGAGGACTGCCTCAAGTGATGTCAACACTACCTGAAGGTTATAGTTTCCTTATGACTAAAGGCCTTAAATGGAGGCTGGATGACTACTTTTGGGGGGGGTGTTGTAGAAAGGGTTTCTGTTCATTTGCAAGTTGGATTAGAAGGCCTTTGAGGTACCTTCTAACCCTGGGTTTCTATACACCTAAGCAATCTCATAGTTTCAACAGATGGTTTTTCTAACATCAATGTGCCAAATGTTTTATATAAATCCTAGGCCCATCATTTCTGAGATATGTTCTCTTTGATGTTTGGAGTCAGAATATATTTCACTGGGTCATCTAAACTTTCTTCCCAAGGTGTTCTGTAATTAAGTGAAGTTTCAGGGAAGTGGTGTATGGAAGAGAATGAAACTATCCATCAAGATTCTGGCCTCCACTCAGAGAGACTATCCAGGTGATGACCATAGGGGAAGGAACATTGGATCTTCCTGCTGAGATGCTCAGGGGGTTAACTGAAGAGAAAGGATGTTAATGCCAGAATTAGAGATTAGATTACACCAGTCTGGAGTTAGAAACACTAGGATTAGACAAGCCATAGCAATCAGCAATTAATATTAGTATCACAAGGGTACTGAGGCCAGGTTTGCTCAGACAAGGTCAGGAGCAGCTCAGGCTACCAGAAGAATAAGGGAAGGTTTTGAGGTCCAGGGTCAAGAGGTTGATGACCAGCAGAGGAGAGAGTTTGAGAGTTTGGAATGCCTTGGCTCACCTAATGGTATCCTGAGTGTAAATTTAATACTTTTATACATAAACCCCTTTTCCTCTCCTGAGTATTCTACCAGGTGGAATATCAGTTCCCAAGACTCCCTACAACTTCCTGCCCCTCTGCCCAATACTCAGAGTCCCTAAAATCAGGCCCTACTTGACTTAAAACTTTTATATTCTTCTTTTTTACTCTTTCTTGTGAACCTTCTTTTTCTATTAGAAAGGTTCCCCAGTACATCCCATATTCCTTCCCAACTTTACTTATAAGATTCCCCCAGTTTCTAGTCCCTTTCTTCCTGCAACTATTTAAATCTGTCCATCTTCCAAGGCCCGGCACAAGATCCACCTCCTTCATAAATCCTTCTGACTACCCTAAGTGGCTGTGTGAATATGGGCAAGACACAAAACTTCCTTATACCTAAGTAAAATAAGAGAAATTTCTACTGATTGTTTCTCAAAAGAGGCAGTATGGTAAAACTTGTGAACCCTTCTCATAATTATGTTTTTAAATGCATAAAAGAAAATACTTCTCATAATTATGTTTTTAAATGCATAAAAGAAAATACTTTGGCTTACAAAGGAAGCCATTTGTATTAAAATACAATTATTGAAATATTTTAAAAATAAATCCATAAAATATGTATAGAAAAGTTGCATGTTTAACATATATTGGATTACTTGCTGTCTAAGGGAGGGAGTGGGAAGAAGGGAGAGAAAAAATTTTAAACACAAGATTTTGTAAGGGTGAATTTTGAAAATGATCCATGTATACATTTTGAAAATAAAAAAAAAACTTTAATTAAAAAAATAAATCCACAGAAATCTATCCAGAGACCCCTTGGGGGTTCTTGGGTTAAAAATACCAGTCTCAATCAATTCTGATTCTTGTGTTAGATACATATAGAGTCAAAAAGGGCCTCAGATACCACCAAGCCCAACAAGGTTATTTCACTTAGTCATCTCATTAGCTCTTGTGGTTTCAATTATCCTCTCTATAGAGATGCTTCCTTTTAAAATTTTTTTTGAAAATTTATTTATTTTTAATACATATTGCCTTATGAATCATGTTGGAAGAAAAAAAATCAGAGAAAAAGGAAAAAAAAAACCATGTGAGAGAAAAAAATACAGAAAAAAAGAAGTAAACATAGCATGTACTAATTTACATTCAATCTTATAGGGAGGATTCCTAGATTTGTTTGTCTGACTAAGACCTCTAATCTCTAATCTCACATCTCCAACTTCCTATTGGATCTCTTGAACTGGTTGTCCTATAGACACATCCAAAACTGAATTCATTATTCATAACTCCTCACCCCCTTACTCCCTAACTTTGCTCCTTTCAATTATCCAGACTTGAAATCTAGATATTGATCTCTACTCCTTATTATGTTGCTCATATCCAATTAATTTTCAAGCCTGGTCATCTCTACCTTCATAGCATCCCTTTTTTGACCTCTTCTCTCTTCTGACACTATAAGCATCCTGATGCAAGCTCTCCACCTCACATCTCAATAGCCCTTTGTTTGTCTCCCTGTTTCAAATCTTTCCTGCTCCTTTCCATCTTCCAACTTTCAACTGTCTAATTGATCTTCCTGAATAAAACTCAGGTCTGACCATGTTAACCCCCTATTCAATGAGCTCCAATGGCTTCCAGCTTAAATATAAAATCCTTTGTTTGAATTTTTAAGCCTTCCAAACCTGACTCCTTTGAACTTTTCTAGTCTTTTTTTTCTTATACTCTTTCTCCCTCACATACTCTGAGATCAAGTGATTCTGGCCTCCTTGCTGTTTCTGGCACGTGGTACTCTTCCTTCTAACTCTGGATATTTTCACCAGTTGTCCTTCATGCTTGGAACTCGCTCCCTTCTTGTCTCTGTTTTCATTCAAGTCTTAACTAAAAATCTCACCTACTGGAAGCTTTTCCCAGGCTTCCTGAATCTTAGTGCCTCCCCTCTGAATTGATGAGCAACTCATGCCCTACATATAAACTGTGCAGAGCTACTAACATGCGGTCTCCTTGAGGCCTGGGATTGTCTTTGTGCTTTTCCTTGTGTCCTCAGAGGTTAGAACAATGCAGGGTACATAGTAGATAGTTAAGTGCTAGTTGATTGATTGGCTTCAGTGATTTTTATGTGGCATAATTTTGAGATTGTTCATCATTATAGTAATGATGTGTTTTAGATTTTGAAAGCCTTTCTTAAAATGTAGCAACAAGAACTGAGAACTACATTTCAGATACAGCGTGACCAAGGCAGAGTACAGGGGGATTATCCCTGCCTATATTCTGGACATTGATTAGATGAGTAACTATGAGCAAATCCCATATGTATTCAGTCTCAGTTTTCTCATCTTTAAAATGGGCATGACTTTTAAAAATAAAATAAAATATTATTACTACATATTAAACAATTACATGTTAAAACAATTTTTAACATTTAAAAAAATTCTGAGATCCAAATTCTATTCCTCTCTTCTCTCCTTCCTCAGCAAATAAGCAATCTAATATATGTTATACATGTGTAATCATGTAAAACATTTTCATATTAGAAACTTTATACAAGAAGACTCAAACAGCAAGAAAGAAAAAAGGAAGAAAGAAAAAGAAAAATAACATGCTCCAGTTTGTATTCAGACAATATCAGTTCTTTCTTTAGAGGTAAAATAGTGTGCTCCATTATGAATCCTTTAGGATTGTTTTGGATCATTGTGTTGTTGAGAATAGCTAAATCATTCATAGTTCTTCATCCTACAATATCACTGTTACTTTGTACAGTATTCTCTTCATTCTTCTCACTTCACTTTGTATCAGTTCATGTGTTTTTGCAGGTTTTTTTGGAATCAGCCTACTTATTTGTCATTTTTTGTTATATAATAATATTCTCTCACAATCATATACCACAACTTGTTCAACCATTTTCCAATTGATGATACTTATGTATTTACCTTATAGAGTTGTTATGAAGATGACAAATATCAATATGAAAGGGTTAAAGGAGTTACTTGGTCCTTTATCTCCTACACCTCTTTTTTATAGATGAAGAATTTGAAGTTCAGAGAAATTAGGTGACTTGACCAATATCATATAAACCCGTTGTATACCTGCAATTTGAACTTGGGTTCACAACATTTGACATTGAATCTGGTAGTTTTATGAGCTCAAAGCACTTTACAAATGTCAGCTATTATTATCTGGACACTATGCCTTTCTCAAAGCAGCCTAAGGTTACATGAACTTTTTTGGCTCCTGTGTCCCATGGTTGACTTACATGTCATATATAGATTGCATGTAACTATGCCTTTCCCATCATGTATTTGTAATACTGATTGTTTGAAACCAAACAGTACCAATTAAATTTCACCCTCTATGGTTTGGCCCAATGATCTGGCCTATGGACTTGTCATTCAACATGCTCATTATCCCTTCTGGCTTCCCATATTCTTCAAATTTGATAAGCATATCTTCTACGTTTTCCTTCAAGTCACTGATAGATATGTGAAATAACACAGGACCATAGCAGCATTTTGGACTACTCTATTAAAAGATCTCAGACCTCCATGGTGATATAGCAGTCAGGAAGACATCTCTTCTCTCATCAACTAGAAGAAAGGAAGGATGTAAATTAACATTTGTTAAGTGCATACTATGTACCAGAAACTATGTGAAGTGCCTTACAAATAGTATCTCATCTGATCTTCACAGATCACAAGAACCTTGGGAGGTAGGAGCTGTTAATATCCTCATTTTACATTTGAGAAAACTGAAGCAAACAGAAATTAAGTGACTTATGCTTACACAGCTAGGAAGTGTCTGAGTTTGTTGAACTTGGGTGTTTTTGACACTAGGCCCAGCACTATGCCCACTGTACCACCTAGTTGTCTCTAGAAGGGGTCTACTCAATATGAAATAAAAGGCAAGGCTGTGATGGAGATTCCAAGTTTTTCTTCGGCTTGAAGAGATCCTCAGTGACCTGACTAGAGACCCCTTGCACATACCAGATGGAAATACCAAAATGATGACAGAATCACAACAGGGAGGAGCAAATCCAAGGACCTTGTCTTTGACAGAAATGGAAATTGCATGTGCTGAGAATCAGACCTTGGTTGGTATATACTCTGCTATATGGGCTATATAGCAGGCTCATCAGATGTAATGATTGAGTTATATCCCCTGAAAGAAGGGAAGAGTTTTCCTGATGGTTGAAAAACTCCTACATAAGCCCCTTCTATGTTTTTGTTAGGTTTAATGCAATCTGTCCTATATTCAATTTCTTATTAATCTGGGTTCTTACAAAGGAACTGAGGGCTATTTTGGGAAAATCAGAATAAGCTGAATATTAATATTTCCAAACTGATTGTTGTGAGAGACTCCCCCCAAAAATCATACCAAGGTCTTTTGAGTTATGGGTCAGACCTCAATGGACCCCTATTAAGATCATACTGTTAGATTCTTTGGGTCTAGTTCTATCACCATTCCTGAACCTCATAATGGCACAATCATTCTACTCACATTTTGGTTCACATTAGGCATTTTCCTGATTTATTAGTGTAATTTCTACTAAAATCATCCTGTTGAGAAAGGAAAGGATGTTTTAAGTAGTCTGGCATGACCTGTTCTTCATGAAACAATATTGATCATTACTTCTGTTTCTAAATGCTTACAAACCATCTGTTTATTATGTTATACTAGGAGCAGCTAGATGGTGCAGTGAATTGGCCCTCAAGTCAGAGGACCTGAGTTCAAATCCAGCCTCAAGATACTTAATATTTACTAGCTCTGTGAACTTGGGCAAGTCACTTAATCCCAATTGCCTCACCAAAAAAAATAAGTCATACTAGTGGTTTTTTTGGGGAATTCAAGTCATTATCACTAGTTGAAAAATGCCTCTTCTTCCCTTTTAAAAAAACTTGGGAATATATTTACCCATCTTCATTCCTATATTCCTTTCTCTATGGTTTTCTTTTATTTTTTATAATAATTTTTTATTTTTCAAAATGCATGTAAAGATAGTTTTCAACATTCACTTTTGTAAAATCTTGTTTGTGTTCCATATTTTTCTCTCTCCCTCTCCATCTCTCTCTTCCCTAGATAGCAAGTAATCCAATATAGGTTAAACATGTGCAATTCTTCTAAATATATTTTCCATATTTATCATGTTGCACAAAAAATCAAATCAAAAAGGGAAAAAATGTGTCTCTATGGTTTTTCAAAGATCAGGGATGATGGTTCAGTAACCACTAGGTCTTTCAGTATTTTGCAAAGCAGTTTGCTGAAACTGAGTTAATTGAACCCATTAAGAGCAGCTAAGTACTATTTTAACATCTTATTTATCTAAGCTTTCATCTTCCATTTAGTCATTTTTAGTCTATCCTCCTTGACTGAAATTTTTTCTGGTTGATAAGAGAAACAGATGAAAAGTAAGAATTGAGTAATTTTTCCTTCTCTTCTATATAACCTAAGCAATAGGTTTTCTTGGATTTCTTCTTGGATCTCCCTCTCACCTAGAACATAACTTTTTATTGTCTTTAGCATTTTTTCAGCAGCCTCAGCTTATTCTAAGATTTAATACTTCTGGCACCAAGGAAGTTTGTGTCACTCTTTGAGGATTCATTCTCAACTATCTGCCCTTGCTTTTATCTCATTCATTTTTAATTTTTTAAAATGTTTATTTATTTATTTTGCTGAAGCAATTTGGTTTAAGTGACTTGCCCAGGGTCACACAGCTAGGAAGTATTAAGTGTCTGAGGTCGGATTTGAACTCAGGTCCTCCTGACTTCAGGGCCAGTGCTCTATCCACTGTGCCATCTAGCTGCCCCTCTTCTCATTCATTTTAGAAAATATTTTCATCTAAACTAGTTAGTTTCCTATACATCCACTTTGATCTTAAAATTTCAAGAGTTCCTGTTTTATTTTCCTCTATTGACTTTCTGTTTATCAGGAGCTTTTCTATAAAATGGAATATTATTTGCATAGCCTATCTATAGAATGACTATGAAGAAAATGTTTTATAAACCTTAAAGTGCCATATGAATATGATGAGATAGTGATGAGGTAAGCTTTTGGAAAAGTCTCCCTGGATCTCAGTTTCCTTATTTGTAAAATGAATAACCGTTAAGTTGAGAGTCTTTAAGGTGATTTCCAGCATTAATATTCTATGATTTACTTCTTTATATTCTGTCCCAATTCCCTCCCCTGAAACCTCTATCCATACAGTGGCTAGCAAAATTATGGAGAAAAGAAATCAATAAGAATTGTTGAGTGCCTACATAGTCAGTCACACATGTGATTGTTTCTTGAGAAAGGTTTGATTTCTAGAGACCTGGCATTCAAGGGCTGAACTCGGTTTAGCTACCAAATCCTTCTCCCATTAGGAATCCTGAGGATAGGTGGGCTTGTGGATTCCTCTTCAGTTTGAATTTGGCAGGAGCCCCAGGTCTGCCGGCTACCACAGTGGCAGCAGGAAGACAAGGGCTAATTTTAAACACAAATCCACGTGTTGTCGACATATGGAAGAAACATGAACTCTTGGTAATGGCTCACATTACTCTGTGTGTGTGTATGTGTGTGTGTGTGTGTGTGTGTGTGTGTGTGTGTGTGTGTGTGTGCAGGTTGTGGAAACCCATTCAAATTAGAGACAGTAGGGTCAGGGATGGGAACCTTATGGATCTACTGAAGTAGCAGTGTGAATATGAGGAAAGAGATTGGTACCTACTCCAGTGTTTGGTCCTTCAGCCCAGAAGAAACATTAAAATTTATGAAGAAAATCAGAGTTCAGTCATGGCCAAGGCATCTAAGAATGACAAATGAGGAGAAGGCAAAGGAATCAAAGGGAGGGAGCATGTTTCCACAGTCTGGAAGACATTTATTCCAGTCCTTGTATTTTCCTCCCTAAACCTGAAGTGGGAAAATAAGAGGCACTCCAGAAGGCCCAAGTATCTGGCTGACCATGACCTATTGCAGACTGACTGTTAGCTGGAGGGGGAAGGAGACACCCAGCCCAGAGAAGTCTGGGAAGCTTTCCAGGAGGAGGGCTGTAGCTAAGAAGCTATCACACTTTGTTTCCAAGCCAAAGAGTCTGGGAGAAATTTGACTCCGTAGTTCTTTTCCCTCAATCTGGTTCTCCATCCCCAGGCCCCTTGCTCCACCAGCTTTAGTTGGCTTTTAGTCTGAAGATTTTCTGTTCATACTTTTAGATGAATTATTGGCTTTTATCTTTTAAAAGCAGACTGTGTGATTATAAGGAAGTCCCTTAGCTTCTCGATGCTTCTGTTGCCACCTATAGGAATGTAGGTGATAATACCTCACTCTGCCCTGCCTATCTTATGGAGATATTATGAGTATATAATGAGATAATGTAGGTGATAGTGTTCCCAACAAACTTATGCACATGCAAGAGATAGTTATCATCGAAAAAAGGCTTTGGATACACACAGCACTGTCCAGAGGAACCAAGAAAGGGACCTCTATGTTTGTCACCATTACCAACAATTGACAATTATGTACAAGTAAGTTAAAAAGCCTTGGGGATAGCAGCTCCCTCTCAGCTCACCAGCCCTGCCTCCCGTCACCATTTAAAGGAGACTATGGAGATGTAACTCTGCAGCTAATGTAACCCACACTTCTGTAATCACAATTATTGAAAACCAGAAAGAGTAAGTTCTTCCTCCCCAAAGTGGAGTGTTCTCCCAAGTCCTTGCCACTATCAAGTGATTCAGCATCAGCTACAGATATGGTTTTGATCAGCAAAAATGACATGAAAGATGCACCATCATCTCCCATGCTATTGTCCTCTAAGCCATCTGACTTGCAACTAAAGATTTCTCTATGTGCTGTCTCTATAGATTATATTGTGAGCTCCTTGAAAGTAGGGACTATGTTGTTTTTATATTTGCAACTCAAGCTCTTAGTATAGGGCTTTGAATATATTAAGTGCTTAATAAATATTTTTACTTATTCTCTCTTTCATTTATTTATATTTATTCTTTCTTTCATTCAAGACCTCATGGAAGGTTTAAGCTATTCTACAGCAGCGTGAACAAAAAAAAATAGAGAAAAATAGTAGATTATTCATGCTGAGTTGAGGAGGCACTGGTGCAGATAATTAGAAATACCCATAATACTCTGGTGGAAAGATCTGACTACATCTGATAAACACTGATTCTGCCTAAGGGTTTCCCAATAGAGGCCATGTGTTTGTTCCCTGGCTAACCTTGATCTCTCTGTCTACATCTGTTTTGGGCCACACTGTAGGGCACATGAAACATGATTATGATTGAGAATAGACCTCTGAAACAAACTCTAAGTACTTTTGGAAAATTTGAGAAGAGAGTAGATCGGTGAGGGCAAGCTTTAAGGAAGAGATAGGCCATACGAATTTAAGTTATATGATCCCAGATTTAGGAATGCAGGGGATCTTGGAGCCACTGAATCTAGGGCTTTTATTTTATAAATATGGGAAATGAAGACCCAAAGAAACAAAATGATTTCACTAAAGATTATTAAGTAGCAAAGCAGTAGAGCTGTGATTTGAAACCAGATTTGAATTCTGACTCCAAGACTATTGCTTTTTCCACTCTGTTCCTCTGAGGCCCATAGGATCATCTCATTGAATCTCCAGCTAATGGTGTTTTTTTTCCCTCTAAGTACATAGGAATAAATGTTCATGACTGCTTAGTCAGAGGTGGAGTTGGATTGGATTCTGCTGGGCCATTGAAAGGAATGAAATAGAAGGTCAGTCTTTTTCAGCATCTACAGAGCATATGAAATAAGTGTATGGCCTCTCCCTCACTATGATAGCTGGATCATCTTTGAAATTTTCACGTATAGGTTAAATGTAATCTTTGACCTACCAAATCAAAGTCAACTTGTATTTATTTATTTTATTTTTATAGCATTTTATTTTTCCAAGTATATGCAAAGATAATTTTCAACATTTATCTCTGCAAAGCCTTGTATTCCAAACCCTCTCTTTTCCCCTCCCCAAGACAGCAAGCAATTTGCTATAGGTTAAATATGTGCAATTCTTCTAAACATATTTCCATATATATCATGCTGTACAAAAGAATCAGACCAAAAAGGAAAAAAAAACACAAGAAAGGGAAAAATTAAGCAAGCAAACAACAACAAAAAGATGAAAATACTGTGCTTTGATCCACATTCAGTCTCTATAATTTTCTCTGGATGTGGATGGCACTTTCCATCACAAGTCTATTAGAATTGCTTTGAGTCACCTCATTATTTAAAAGAGCCAAGTCCATCACAGTTGATCATTACATATCTTGTTTTTACTGTGTACAATGTTCTCTTAGTTCTACTTATTTCACTCAGCATCAGTTCATGTAAGTCTTGCCAGGCTTTTTTTGAAATCATTATTTCTTAAAGAACAATATTATTTCATTACTTTCATATACTCTAACTTATTCAGTTATACCCCAGTGAGGGGCATCCACTCAATTTCCATCAGCTAGCATTTATTAAGAGCTATTTGTGTCAGGCTCTACCATATAGCTATATGGCTGCAATTTGAATGTAAATGCCTTGTGAGTAGGGACTGGGTCCTATGTTTCTCTTACATTTCTTAAATCACCAAAGATTGGTATAGGTAGGTAGTTGGGATATTAAACCAGAAAAATATTTCTCTCGAGTCAGCTTAACTCCTACTTTTTCCATGAAGTGTTCCCTGAGTAATGATGCTAATTCCAATTTCTATAATGCCTTAAATTTTGTAAAACACTTTTTTTTCTCTGCAAAAGTCTCATGAGATATTAGTAGTATTATCTCTGTTTTACACATTAAAGATATGAGGTTTAGAGAGATTAAATGATTTCCTTAAATTCACATAACTATTAAGTAGAAGTGTTGATAGGATTTTGAATCCTGATTCTTGGATTCCAAATTCGATGTTCAGAAGGACAGAATTTTAGAGGAGTTTCCCAGTCCCCTCACCCAAGCCCCTAGCTGTTTAGCCTTCTCTTTTAAGTTTACTTTACAGCTGTTCTATATTGTGTATATTTATAAATACAAGCTAGATAAGTAAGTAGATAGGTAGGTAAATAAGTGGGGAGGTAGGTAGGTAGACAGGTAGATAGATAGATAGAATAAACATTTATTGAGTGCTTACTATGTGCCAGGTACGGTGCTAAGTGCTGGAAATGCAAATAAAAAAATGATCAAGACAAATCATTATCTTAAAGTGATTACATTAATGTAACAGAGAAGGGGTCCTGGAAATGCAGGAAGATGTGTGTGTGTGTGTGTGTGTGTGTGTGTGTGTGTGTGTGTGTGTGTGTGTGGAGTATAATTGGAGATGTCCAGGAAATGCTGTTGAAGCCTGAAATGAAGCAAGATAAAGCAAAAGATGGTTTTTCAAAAAGATGGTTCTGGAGGCAGAATCCAATTTTCTGTTGAGGTGGGAGTGGAGTATGATGATGTCTGGAGTAGAATTGAGTGGAGAAATCATGGTTGGAGATGTATGAGAAGTGCTGGAATTCACCTCCCTTACCAGAATATAAGCTCCTTGAAGTCAGAGACTATCTCTACACTAATCATTCTTCCCCATCTTTTAGATATTTGAAGGCAGCTACTAAGTCCTTGTTGAATCTAATCTTCTCCAAGCTAAACATTCTCATTTCCTTCAACTAATTCTCATGTGACATGGTTTCAAAGTCCTTCATCATCTTGTTGCTTTCTTCTATACAGTCTTTAATTTATCAATGTCCCCCCTGAAATATCATGCCCCAAAGCTGAACACAATATTCCAGATGTGGTCTAATGAGAGCAGGGAACAGGCAGGGTTATCCCTGCTTTTATCCCCAAGATAGGATTCTCAGGTCAGCCTAAGCAACTGCTAGTTTTTTGGCTGCTGTCACATCACGGTACTTACTCATATGGAGTTTTCTATTCCCTAATCCCAACCTCCCCACTCTTCAATAACTTTTAAACAAACTGTTTAATAAGCATACTTGTACTTCTGAAGTTGATTTAAAAAAAATACAAATGTAATCCTTTACATCCCTATTAAATTTCATCTTATTAGATTTAGCCCAATAATCTAACCTATTAAAACCTTTTTGGATCCTGCCCCTGCTAGGTGGTACATACAGTGGATAAAGAACTGGTTCTGGAGTTCCACTTGGTCCTCAGATCCTTCCTACCTGTATGATCTTGGCCAAGTCACTTAACTTTTATCTATCTCAATTTCCTCAAGTATAAAAAAGGGATAATTATAGCTTCTATTTCCCTGCATTGTTGTATCAAGTGAAATAACATTTGAAAACTGCTTAGCACAGTGCCTGGCCCATAGTAGTGTGGTGGATGAAAGATGAAATGACTGAGTAAACAAAGGTTCTATTTTCCAAGCATATCATTTTACTAAGCAATGCAGAGTGATTGCCCAACAAATGGGAATGAGGATTCCTCAGCTTAAGTCTGGATCCCAAATACAAGAGGAGACAGACTTTCATACATTAAAATAATTAATCAAATAAGACCAATTAATTAAAAGAAAACAATTAACCAGGATAAAAAAATCGGGTAATTTGATTTTTAATTGGAGGAAAGATTAAAGACTTTCCAAGTTGGGAGGAGGAGGGTGAACAGATGCAATTCCCTGAAATCAGAAAAAAAGGTGTCCCACTCTCCCCAGATGTCTGGGGATCAAAGGAACATGGTAATAATTACTGATTGATCAGTATGGGGCCAGTTTTCAGATAAGACATATAGGTTGCTTCAGTTATACAATTGTGAGAAAACTTGTATCAGTCTTTGGATCTGACCAAGTTTGTGGTCAGCATAACCTAGGTCTTTTGTTAAGGATTTCAAAGCAGTAGGTAGAGGGGGTCCCGCTTCCCAGTCATGCTGAGCTAGGTTCAAACAATGAAAATTTTCTTCCAAATCCTACAATTGAATAAATCTTTCTCACAAGACAGAAATTGGATGCATAATTGAACAGAAAGGGCCCTGAGCTAGCTCTAGACTTGAGCCACAAGATGGAGTCAGTATGGTATGCCCATTTCCCTCAATTTCCTCAGTAGGAATGTAATAAATGCATAATTCCTTCCTTCCAGCTCATGATGGAAATTCTATTTTTGTTTCCATGCAATATTTTAATTGATTATGCACAGAAGAACCTCCCCTTTCACAATTAGTAGATTTTAGTCCTATCCTTCAATCTTTCAATCTAACTAGTTGATGATAATTTATTTTATAGGTGCCTATGATGTGTCAGTAACTGGGTTGGGAAATGAAGACAAATATGAAACAATCCCGGCTGTCAATGAGCTCTGTATGCATAATTTATATAAATATATATAAATATATTTCCATACAAATATATACATATACACATATAACTATAAATAAAATATAAATAAATATGTGTGGAATAATTACAAGCTAAACAAAAAGTAGTTAAAGACAAAGGAGAGAACTAGAAATTTGAGGGAATCAGTAAAGGTTTCTCATAGAAGATGGTATTGAAACTACATTTTGAAGGAATTGAGAGATTCTCTGAGATAGAGGTGAGAAGAGAATATTCTCTAGTTATGAGAGATAGCCAATGAAAACATGGAGTGAGGAACAAAGAAGGGAGAAATCAGAGAATGTTAGAAAAGCAGTAATTATAATGAAAATGGAAATTTAGGTTAGGACCCAGTCATGAAAAGCTTTAAAAATCAAACAGAGAAGTTTTTATTTTATCCTCAAGGTAATAAAGAGCCATTGGAGTTTACTGAGTAGGGAAATAACATGGTCAGAATTATGCTTAAGGAAAATCACTTTTGCAGCTTGTGAAGGGTGCGTTGGAGAAGAGACGATGGAATGAGGAGACCACCTTAATAGTGCAGGTGAAAAATGGCCACCACTAAGGTAGTGAGTGGATGGGAGAGATTAGGTTGAAAGAAGTTATGAATGTAGAAATGACATGCTATGACAACTAATTTGATTTGTGGGGTAAGGGACAGTAAGGATTTGAGGACAGCACTGAGGTTACGACCTGGGAGACTGGAATGATGGTATTGCCTTGAACAGAAATCAGAAAATCAGCAGATGGGAGCATTTTTGAGGGAAAGACGATTCTGTTCTGGATATTTTGAGTTTGAGAGCCTCCAGGGCATCCACTTTGAAACGTCCATATTATTACCTTTAAAATGCTCTTCTAATTATTGTGTTTACTCAGTTAAATCATTATGGCTGTTAATCTCACTTTTTTTTTTTTTTTTTAAGGAGCATGTGTTCTTTTGTTAGCATCAAGGAATAGATAATAGTGACTATTAGAAACCAAGAATCCTGAATCCCAAATCAGTAGGTTTTTTTTCCTGTGCTTTCAGTAAAAATACATGATGACTTCAATGATAGTAGATTGATCTGAATGCTAAAAGTACTTGATTGCATCACTGGGCCATCCACTCCGATTTTTCCAGTGGAACAGAACACAGTCTATTTGTTCTCTGTGCCCTAGCCATAAGATCTCCATTTGAGTCACTTAACTCTGATTGCCTCCAAAAAAGAAGAAAAACAAAGAAAAAAGGAGGAGGAAAAGGAGAAAAAGAAGAGGAAGAAGAAGAGGAAGAAGAACTATAACTCCATTTAAGAAAACCAAAGCCAAACCAAATGTGTCTTTTGTTAAAATCTTAGTCTTAGGGTTACAGAGTTATAGGGGGGTTCACCAAACTGGAGGTAGGAGATCACATTTAGGCCCTTAGCTTTAATAAAAATTAAAAAAATAAAAATAAAAATGAGGCCTACTTGCCTTCTCTGACCTTCTCTGCCTCCACAATTAGCCTACTCTGGCCAATCTCCACAAGTCAGAGCCCTTTAAAACAGAGAAAAGGACCCAGAATCTGGAACAAGAATTTGCAGCTGGACCAGGAAGTAAACCCTGCTGAAGATGCTGAAGATGAAGAGTATGTTTGTAATTGTTTACACAGCCAAATTTAGGGTACGATCCAGTATCAGAGGTCAGATAGTAATAATGTCTAGAAGGGACCCTTCAAGAATAAAAGCTGTGTCCTTTATTTTCTATCTCCTAATTTTGTGTATTTGCTTTCTAACCTTGTTCTGTCAGTATCCCTCTGGGCTATATTCTATGAACAAATGGAAAAAGCAAGGGCCACATTCTGGTAATCTTAGTACAGCACCCAACCTTATGGGTAGAACAAATAGATGCTGAATTCTTATTTACATTGGCTAGGAGGATGAAGAATGACTTTAGTCAGAGCCATCTCTAAGGTACAGTGATTGATATGGCCTCATACTATTAGGAATTAATAAAATACTTGTTAAATGATGATCCTTTGAAGATACTAGAGATTAGTGTCACAATTTTATAGATAGGGACTTCCAAATGAGGAAACTCTAAGAAGCTTGTTAGTAGCTTCTCTGCAATTTATAATATTAAAGAGAAGTCCTCTGAAGGTCAATCAGAAATTAAGGAAGACGATAAATTAAGTAAAGATAACACTAAAACCTAACAGAGTTCTGACTAAATCAGCCCATGTTGATTGCAATTTCCTGCTATTGAAGTATACCTCTTTCATAATGGTAAATGTTAGAGGGAATGTGGGAAAACTGGAAAACTAATACATTGTTGATGGAGTTGTGAACCGATCCAACCATTCTGTAGAGCATGTTGGAACTATGCCCAAAAGGCTATAAAACTGTGCATACCCTTTGATCCAGCAATCTCATCAGTATCCAAAAGAAATAAAAAAGAGCAAAGGATTCATATGTACAAATTTTTTTGTAGCAGCTCTTTTTGTAGTAGCAAGGAACTGGAAATTGAATGGATGCCTATTAGTTGGGGAATGGCTGAATAAGTTATGTTATATGAATATAATGAAATATTATTGTTCTACAAAAAATGATGAGCAGGCTGAGTTTTTAAAAAAGCCCCGAAAGACCTACATGAACAGATACTGAGTGAAGTAAGTAGAATCAAGACAACATTGTACACAGTAAAAATAAGATGATATGATGATCACTGTCACAGACTTGGCTCTTGTCAATAATGTGATGATTAAAGACAATTCCAATAGATTTGGGATGGAAAATGCCCATCACATCCAGAAAGAGTCCCAAAAAAAGAAAATTGTCTTATTGAAGACTGAACATGGATTGAAATATAGTATTTTCACCTTTTTTGCTTTTTTTTGTCTGTTTTCTTACTCATGTTTTTTTCCCCCTTAGGAGAAGGAAGAGAGGAAGGGAGAAAAATTTGAAGCATAAAACTTTAAAGAAATGTATATTAAAAACTATCTATACATGTATTTGGAAAAATAAAATACTATTGAATTATTTAAAAATACACTTTTTTCTTTCTGTTAAGAAATAGTAAATTGTAGAAGCAGAAAGTTACATATGTGCTTTAATAGCAATTACTTTTATATTTAATTTTGGTTAATTATTTTAAATAAATTTAAGCAATTTTAGTCTTTAAGCAAATTAAGTTATTTTAACAATCTGTTTAATTATTTTATGGGAAGTCTCAGTGGGAAGTTGGTGTTTATTAAGAAATGATTGATATTAAAATAAAATTTAACAACAAAAAATTTTGAAGAAAACAAAGAGAGACAGACACAGATACAGAGAGAGAGGAGGATGAAGATGGCAAAGAGGCTTTGAGATGTTTACACCTCAGTGGAAGGAAAGGATTAGTTTAAGACTATCTCTTTAGGGACAGCCTAAGGTGGAGGGAAGAATTGCATTGTTCCAAATATAGTCTATTCAAACTGGTAGGTTAACTTCAAATTTAAGTAATATAGCTGTCTGTCCTGCATATATATATATATATATATATATATATATATATATATATATATATATATATATATATATATTCACTATTCCCTACCCCTTGTCAGCTGTAATGAGAGTCTAACAGATGTCAAGGCAGCTGAGGATTTGAAAACAGGGTCCTCCTGTGTAGTGGCCAGAGGGTCCTAATCCTCCCTACCCAGATCTAGCATCTGGCATAAGCCTAGAAGCCTGCAAGGCGAGGTTTACAGGCTCCAGATTTTCTCTTCTTTGAGCAACCAAGCTAGTAAAGAGATCTATAGCCAGGGAATGTTGGAGCTGAAAGGAACATTCAAGGTTATCCAGCTCAACTTCCCAACTCAGAAAATGGAAGCCCAGAAAGTTGAAATGAGTTGCCTCAAGTTAGGCAAGTTAGTGGCAGGGTCAGAAAGAGAACCTTGGTTTCCTGACTCCTGTCCCAATGTCCTGCTATGAATTAAAAAAAAACTAGGCAATGAATGAATGAACAAAACAAATTAAACTAGGCAGAAGATCTTTTCCTAGATGGAAAGCTGCTAGTCATGGAGAAATAGATTGCTAGATTATTTTAAGAGATAGCAGATGTGATAATATGAAATCACAGAATTTTGGAGTCAGAATAGACCTCAGGGCCATCCATCCAACCTGAAAAGAATCTTTTTCAAAATGTGGCAGAATTTGCTTCAAAATCTTCAGTGCAAAAGGAAATGGGGAAACGTGATATGGAGAAGGAGAGGGAATGGAGAGAAACAGAGGGGTTAAGGAGGCAGATGTAGGGGAAAACACTGGGGTGAGGGGACACGATGGGATAGAATCATTGACCACCTGGAGCAGCCTATTCCATTTCTGGACAGCAATAATTATTATAAAGCTTTTCCTGACATCAAATTTGAGTTGACCTCTTTGCAACTTCCATCCTTTGCTTCTGGTTCTTCTGGGATCAGAAAGAATAAATCAAATTTCTTTCCCACATGATACTCTAAATATTTGATGACCACTATCATTTTCCCCCATCCCCTCATTCCAGGATCTCTCTAGGTTAACATTTTGAGTTCCTTCAACCAATTCTCATATTACATGGACTCATTTTCCTTTGTCATCTTGATAACTTTCCTTTGGATGCTCTCTAGCTTATCAATTTTCTTCTTAAAATAACATCCTCAGAGTAGAGCAGAATGCTCTAGATATGGTCTGAACAGGTAGGGTGGTACCATTTCCTTCTATTCCAGTATTGCATACAGTACCTGGCACAAAGTAGGTAACTAATAAATGCTATTTAAGTGCCTACCTAAAAGCCTTTCTTAATGTAGTTTAAGATTCTATTAGTTTATTTTTTTGTTTGCCATTATTTTGAATTTTGAGCTCCATTAAAATCCTCATTTTTAAAAGACCAATTGCTGTCTAATTTCACATCTTATACTGAGAAAGTTGTTTTTCATATTTTCATATTTCCCTATATTTTAGTGGATTCATCCCATATTTCATAGACTTAGAAGTGAAAGTGACTACTTAGTACACAGACTGACACACAGGAGGCACTTACTAAATGCTTATTGGCTAACCATCCTTTGAGAGTATCTAGACCCTTTCCTTTTCAGATGAAAAAACTGAGACTGGAGAGGTAAGTGACTTTCTTAAAAATGTTTCAATTTGTCAAAAATCTTTTTTGATCCCTAAGTAGTGTATCAGTCATTCCCCCTCAGCTTTGTGTTACTTGTAAATGTAATGAAATAGGCATCAGTAAAAATATTAAACAGATTCATGGATTCTGGGAATTAAAAAAGATCTTAGAAGCCATTGAATCCTACACAAAGGAATCTTCATTGTAACATCCCTGACAAGAGATTATCTCATGTCTTCTTGAAGACCTCCAAAGAAAGTAAACCCATCGTCTTCTGAGTGGGCCCTTTCTCCCTTTCGGCAGCTGATATCAAGCTTAACTTGAACTCTTTTCTACTTCTACCCATGACTCTCAAGTTCTGCCCTCTCTAGACAAACACTGTAAGTTTACTGAATCTTCACAGGACAGCCCTTTAATACATATTTTATACAATTAATATGTCCTACCAAGTCTTTTATTCTCCAGGTTAATCATCCCCAGTTATTTTAATTGACCTTTATAAGTAATGAACTCAAGACTTTTGTTTGCCCCCTTATGGATACCCTCCAGTTTATCATGAATTGTGGTGTCCAGAGCAAGAGAGAGAGAGAGAGAGAGAGAGAGAGAGAGAGAGAGAGAGAGAGAGAGAGAGAGAGAGAGAGAGAGAGAGAAAGAGTACAAGAGAGAGCCAGTAAGAGCAAGAGCGAGAGAGAGCAAGAGCATGCAAGAGAGCTAGAGAGAAAGCAAAAGAGAGTGAGAGAGTGAGAGAGAAAGACCAACAGCGAGCGAGCGAGAGAGAGCAAGCAAGAGAGCATGCGAGAGTGAGCAAGCTAGAGAGAGAGAGAGAGAGAGAGAGAGAGAGAGAGAGAGAGAGAGAGAAGTGAGAGAGAGCAAGAGAGAGTGAGCGAGGGAGCGTGCCAGAGCGAGCAAGAGAGAGAGAAAGTGAGAGAGAGAGTGAGAGAGAGCAAGAGAGAGCCAGAGAGAGTGAGAGAGAGAAAGAGAGAGAGAGTGAGTGAGAGAGAACAAGAGAGCAAGTAAGAGCAAGAGTGAGAGAGAGTAAGAGAGAGTAAGAGCAAGAGTGAGAGAGAGTGAGAGAAAGAGAGAGAGAATGAGAGAGACAGACCAACAGCGAGCGAGAGAGAGAAAGTGAGAGTGAGTGAGAGAACAAGAGAAAGAGCAAGAGTAAGAGAAAGCGAGAGAGAGAGAGAGAGAGAGAGAGAGAGAGAGAGAGAGAGAGAGAGAGAAGTGAGAGAGAGAGCAAGAGAGAGAGTAAGAGAGAGTAAGAGCAAGAGTGAGAGAGAGCAAGAGAGAAAGAGAGGGAGGGAGGGAGCGTGCCAGAGCGAGAAGGAAGCGCGCGAGAGCAAGCAAGAGAGCTAGAGAGAGAGAAAGCAAGAGAGAGTGAGAGAGAGAGAGAGAGAGAGAGAGAGCGCAAGAGAGAGAGAAAGAAAGAGTGCAAGAGAGTGAGAGAGAGCAAGAGGGAAACTCTTATGGGAAACTAGGCCTCTCCTAATACAGCCCAAGGTTTCATTCGGTTATGGGGGTTGAGACATCACCCTGCTGACTCCTA
The DNA here is from genome assembly GCF_048593235.1 of Sminthopsis crassicaudata. Taxonomy (NCBI): domain Eukaryota; kingdom Metazoa; phylum Chordata; class Mammalia; order Dasyuromorphia; family Dasyuridae; genus Sminthopsis; species Sminthopsis crassicaudata. The sequence goes on from NC_133617.1 coordinate 367,624,128, forward strand.
TGAAGCTTGCAATCTTCAAAGACCCCTGCATCCTTTTCAGAACATCTGCTGTCAATTTGTGCTTCTCCTGGCACAAGCCCAAACACAGATCCCTGTTTGTAAATCTCCAGAGAAGCTGACATCAGGGCCATTAATGATTATTCTTTGGGTCATACCAGTCTGACTCCATCAAACCACACCGTCACTTAGACCATATGGTGCCTTTGCCATAAGATCAGAATTGGGGAATAAAGGACTACTACCACAAGAGAGAAGCCCAAGGGGGAGCTGGAAGGACAGATAGGGTTATAGCTCTAGAGCTCCAGAGGCTTTGTGATACCTTCACTTTATAAATGAGGAAACTTAGGCCCAAGAAAACCATGAAAGGCTTTATCATATCCTATGATAGCCCAGAAGAATTATTTAATCCAAAAAAAGTTAGAGCTGGAAAGGACTTGAGAAGATCACCTAAATTAAATCTCAATTTTATTTTTAATTAATTTAAAAATTGATTTAAATTAATTTGTTCATTCTCTTTTCTACCCCTTTTATTTTATGGAGAACACTTTTATAGATCAGCTTGCATTGTTAGAGATGTTTTCAGGGACATGGTCGCATTTTAGTTTCAGGGAAATTATCTTCCTCCTCTTCCTTCCTTGATGTTTCCTCTAAGGATCTCAGTAAACAATTATGGATGTAGTTCTTAATCCTGCTCTGACACCTCTCTCATACCCAGTTGTGCCTTTGAAATCAGCAGAAAGGAGCCTGTTGTCCTCTCCAGTCAGAAGGATTAGACTCCTTGAGAGAACCCCAGGTTTGAGAAAAAGAGATCAAAACCACTCATGAGACTCAGGGTTTGGAGAAAGGGGACTTAAGTCTCAAGAGGATCCTAATATGGAGACTGTAGAGAATTTCATAGGAACATAGATCTTTTTAGAGGTAGAAGGAACCTCACACACCATCTAGTCCAATCCTCTCATTTTATAGATGAGGAAACAGGCTCAGGGAGTTTAAATGACTAACTCTTCTGATCCCCAAACTAAGCCCTGTTCCTGTTGTGCCATATTGCTTCCTATTAACAGACTCTGGGACCAGATAGGGATTGTTCCAGTTAAGTTCAGATAGGCTTTCCACCAGATGGCCATCTGCCAAATTATGAATAGTACTCACCCTAACAACTCATGAAACTATCTCTAAGGCATAGAAGGACTATGCATCCTGATGAAATCACACATATTTTAGAGTGATTACTAAATTCTCCCTCTGATCTGGGAAGATGATTGTTTCTAGGTTTGCCCTGTGACCTTCCATGGGATAGGGGAATCTTTGAAATGACTGAGGCTTGATTCAAAGAAGGTGCAGATGATGCTGCCATTTGATTTAAGAAAAATCTGAGCCTCAAAGATCTTTGAAACCTTGTTAATGCTCAACAGATGCTTGATGAAGCCATGTGATTAGCTGCCCATCACACACACACACACACACACACACACACACACACACACACACACATACTATGAGAAAGAATATGGGCATAACATCTTATGCATAAGTTTTTTATTGCAGTTGTTAAAAATTGTTGAGTTTTCTTAGTTCTGTAGATGTTTTAAGCAAGCCTAAAGGACCAAACTATTTAGATTTTTAAAAAAATAATATTTTTCTATTTTCAAAATACATACAAAGACAGTTTTCAACATTTACCCTTGTAAAAACCTGTGTTCCAAATTTTTCTCCTTCCCTTGCCCTCCCCTTCCCCCTAGACAGCAAGCAATCTAATGTATGTTAAACTTACTTGTACAATTCTTCTATACATATTTCCACACATCATACTACACAAGAAAGATCATATCAAAAAGGGAGGAAAATGAGGGAAAAAACAAGCAAATAAATAACAACAAAAAGGTGAAAATACTATGTTACAATCCACATTCAGTCCCCACAGTCCTCCCTCTGGATGCAGATGGCTCTCTCCATTCCAAGTCTAATGAAACTGGCCTGATTCACCTTTTTGTTGAAAAGAGCCAAGAAGGACCAATCTTTTGTTTTATAATTATGAAAAGTATATATTTTTGTCATTTAGAAATTAAAATTAGATAATTAATCAATAGTATCTATTAAGTGACTAGCATTTTTTAGGCATTGGAAATGAAAGACCAAATTGAAATAGTGCCTGCCTTCAAGGAGCTTACCTTCTATGGCTCCAATGATAATATGTCATATTTCATTCTAAAGCACTGAAAGCTTTCCAATTCTACTTAAACCTCCCGAAGTCCTCCTTGGATGCTTTATTGAAGCATAGGTTCTCAAAGGCTGTGTCAGGAGAGGACAAGCCAGAGATCCCAGAGAGTTGGAAGGTTTCCAGTATGGGTTTGGAATGGCTCTGTGCCATCTGAGGCTAATGAGTCAAAGGATCCAGATTCAAAGGCTGATTCTGATACTGGATCACTTTGTCATTTGAGGCAAGTCACTTTCCTTCCTGGACTTTAATATCTTCATCTTTTAACATGAAGGGTTTAGACTAGATGGCTCCTGAGGTTCTTTCCAGCCTTAGATCCAGGATTCCAAAAAAAGTTCAGAGAGATTCCATAGACTGTTGTTGTAGAAACTTACAAACACAATCTATAAAGTTGGGTTCAGATTTATATGAGTGAAAGGAGGACCTAGCCTAGAAAATCTCAGATCCTCTTTGAAATACTGAAGTTTACATAGTACTTTTCTCATGACAGTTATGAGGTTATTTAGTGTATCAAGTATGATTATCCCCTTTTTACAGATGAGAAAACTGAGGTTCAGATAATTTGACTGTCGTACATGCTGCTGTTATGTACTCAGTTTCATCCTGATGAAATCACACATATTTTAGAGTGACTACTAAATTCTCCCTCTGATTTGGGAAGATGATTGTTTCTAGGTTTGCCTGTGGTGGGGTGCAAAAATTTTGCATGGTATCTCGGTCCTTGGTGAACCAGTCTAATAGGAAAAACAAGATATGAACATATGAAAAGTTATATAACTCTCATACCAACATATTCTAAGATCTGGGCCTATACAGATATGGCTCAGTCTCAGGGATGGTTCCCAGAATAGAATTTTTTGGTTCATTTTGTTGCTTGTCAGATTCCTCTAGGAACCTCAGAATATAGAGACATAGATATGAGTTCTCTATTGATGTATAGAGTAAAACATTTCCCATTCCCATGCAAGCACTTATGATAGTACTGTTTCTCAGGTACAGGACAGCTTTTATTTTACCCCATAGAAAATTTAAACAATATAAAAGACTCACAGTAGCCCATAAACATTTAACTCCAATCTCTTTCCTTTATGGTAAATCCTGCCCTTTATTTAAGGAACCAGTAATAGGCCTTTAGCTTTATGGTTCTTACTATCTTAAAGGTTTAGACTCCATCCTATAAGAAAGCAACCTTGGGATTTTGACAGAGTTGTTCACTTTTCCATTCAACTTACATACCATCAAAATAAGTCTCTGTAATAATGAAGAACAAAATTTGGGGCTTTTGATGCTTCATAAGAACCTCAAGGGGCAGCTCAGTGGCGCAGTGGATAGAGCACCAGCCTTGAATTCAGGAGGACCCGAGTTCAAATCTGGTCTCAGATACTTAACACTTCCTAGCTGTGTGACCCTGGGCAAGTCACTTAACCCCAGCCTCAGAGAAAAAAAAAGTCAATACTTTCCTGCTCTTTTACTCTAGGGTCATAAGAGGCTTATTTACTTATAAACTTATCAAGTTGATTAATTATTCCTGATCAACTCTTTCCACTCAAGTAAAAATATAAAATTGATTTAATAGCTCATAACTATAATGAATAGTAAAAACAGAAAAGAGAGATCACTATGGAAAAGAATAAGAGTAGTTTTAAAGAAGAGATGGGATTTGAAAGGAGATGCTTTGATCAAGCATGAGGTTAGGTCATTCTGAGAAAGGCATAGTACTAGCATAAACTGTAATCAGGAGACGGTGTGTAGTCCAGTTTGACTAGAACAAACAATTTATGTAGGAAAAGAATTAGAGATAAGATTGGGAAGCAAGGTTAAGGTAAAGAACATTGGAGATCTTGTGTTTTTTTTTTCTCCTCACATTTTTTTTGGGGGGGGGCTGGGGCAATTAGGGTTAAGTGACTTGCCCAGGGTCACACAGCCAGGAAGTGTTAAGTGTCTGAGATCAAATTTGAACTCAGGTCCTGACTTCACTCAGGGATTGTGCTCTATCCCCTGCACTATCTAGCTGCCCCTGTATTTTTTTAATTTTAAACTAACATAAATTAAAATGAGCACATTTATACACTCAGTAGGATTATACATGGAACTGTGAATTTGTATAATGCACAGCCTGCTTTTCTTTGTAAGTACATAATAAATTCAACGTGTTGCTTCCAAAACTGTCTTACTTGTCTGATTTTCTGAGGTTTTTTTTTTTCTGCTCTTTGCATTTCAAAAATGTTTTGATGGCCCTCTGTTCTATCTCTTCTTTTTCCTCTCTTTTTGTGGGAGCAATTTAATTTCTAGTTTCCCTCTCCCTTCCCACTCTAATTCTTCTCAAATTGAAAAAAAAGCAAAAGTAAACCTTTGTAACACATGTGCAGAGTGAAGCAAAACAAATTTCCATATGGTCTGTGGCCAAGAATGTGTCTTATTTTGAAACTTTAATCTCTTATCTCTATCAGAAAGTGGGGAGCATCTTTTATCATCATGCTTCATTAAAATCATAATTGGTCATTAAATTAATCAGAGTTCTTAAGTATTTCAAGGTTGTTTTTGTCTTTACAATACTGTTTTTGTATACTGTTACTGTATTCATTTCACTCTGCATCTGTTCATGCAAGTCTTCTCAAATTTGTCAGAAACAATTCCATTTTTTCTTTCTTATAATGCAATAATATTCCATTCCATTCATACCACATTGCTCAGCCATTCTTCAGTTGATGGGCACCCTCTTTACTATAACAAAAATAATTGCTATAAGTATTTTTGTACATATGGTTCCTTTTCTTTGACTTCTTTGATTTTCTAGTGGTATTAGTGACTTTTTTTTTTTTTGACATAGTTCAAAATCTCTCTCCAGAGAGGCTGAACCAATGAAGAGCTTCACTAACAGTGCTTCAAGGGAGCTTCTTTTCTTTCAGCTCCTCCAAAAAATTGTTATTTCTCTGTCTCTCTGTGTCACTGTCTGTCTGTCTGTCTATTGGTCTGTCTGTCCCTCTCTTTCTCTATCTCTTTTTTATCTCTCTCTCAACTTCATATTTCCTTTAATTAAAATTTTTCTCATTATTAGTGATTGGGGCCATTTTCCCCCATAAGGTGTTTGGAGCCTTGGAAATTTACTGTGTATCAATGGTGGTGGTACACCCCTGTGTTCCTTACTACTGGAAAAAATTGAGACTTTTGGATTGATTGAATTTGAGGATAATGGGAAGTAGTAGGACTAAAGTCAATTAGGTGCCTGATATTTTAAACCTCTAGGAATGGGGAGGTGTCAGGGTTCCTAAAGAGGAGTAAACTGGTTCACATTGGGAAAATGAAGCACATTTAAACTTCCAAAGAGTATTGGGATTGGCAACAGGAGTCACCAGCATGGGAGAGAGAGAAAAATCCAGTTCAAATAAATAAAGACAAAAAGAATGAAAAAAAAAAAGGAAGAAAAAGAGAAAACTTTCTGTTCATATTCTAAATTACTTACCTATAAATCAGTGAATGGCTCTTGTTCTTATAAATTTGAATGTTTCCTATATATCTTGGATAGCAAACCTTTAACAGATAAATTGAGTACAAATATTTTGTTTTCTAGCTATTTTCCTTATAATTTCAATTGCACTGCTTTTGTTTGTGCAATTAAAAAAGTATGCTTCTGTGCTCCTATCTTGTCCTTGTTTGGTCATGGATTCTTCTTGGTCTATCTATAGTTGCAAAAAACTTTTTTTTTTCTTTCTTTTTCATTGAATTTGGTTATGATGTGACCTTTGTATTTAATTCATGTATGTATTTGAAATTTATCTTGTTATATGGTGTAAGATGGAAGTTTCTATCTATCTTATGACATATTGTCTTTTTCTTTTCCCAGGAGTTTTGTCTAGTAGTAACTCCTTGGCAATGAATCTTTATCAAACTTTATGCTATTAGATTTGTTTGCTTCTGTGTGATATGTAACTCACATATTTTATAGCTCAACCTCTTTATTTATTTTGAGAGGCATTGGTAGTTTGATAACTATGGCACTGAATAAGTAAATTAATTAAGTCATATTATTTTTATTACATTAGTTCAATTTACTCATGAGCAATTAGATCTTTAGGTCTGTCTTTATTTATGTGAAAAAAAAAGTTTTGTAGTTGTAGTCATATATAACCTATATCTTTCCTGTGTGTGTCTTGGTAGATAGCTTCTCAAATATTTTATATATTCTGTCATTATTTTAAATGGAAATTCTCTATATGTTCTTAATGAGTTTTTTTGGTGATATATAGATATAGAGTTAGTTATGCTATTGATTGATGTGGATTTATTCTATGTCTTGAAAAATTGCTAAAATTATTGTTTCAATTATTTTTAATTAGTTCTTTTGAGTTCTCTAGATTGACTTTTTAAAAATATTTATTTATTTATTTTTAAATTAATTTTATAATTATACATTTTTTGACAGTATATATGCATGAGTAATTTTTTTATAACATTATCCTTTGTATTCATTTTTCCAGATTTTCCCCTCCCCCCTCCCTCTACTCCCCTCCCCTAGATGAGAGGCAATCTCATACATTTTACATGTGTTACAATATAACCTAGATACAATATATGTGTGTAAATCCAATTTTCTTGTTGCACGTTAAGTATTGGATTCCGAAGGTATAAGTAACCTGGGTACATAGACAGTAGTGCTAATATTTTACATTCAATTCCCAGTGTTCCTTGTCTGGGTGTAGTTGTTTCTGTCCATCATTGATCAGCGGGAAGTGAGTTGGCTCTTCTTTATGTTGAAGATTTCCACTTCCATCAGAATACATCCTCATACAGTATTGTTGTTGAAGTGTGCAGTGATCTTCTGGTTCTGCTCATTTCACTCAGCATCAGTTGATGTAAGTCTCTCCAGGCCTCTCTATATTCCTCCTGCTGGTCATTTCTTACCGAGCAATAATATTCCATAACCTTCATATACCATAATTTACCCAACCATTCTCCAACTGATGGACATCCATTCATCTTCCAGTTTCTAGCTACAACAAAAAGAGCTGCCACAAACATTTTGGCACATACAGGTCCCTTTCTCCTCTTTAGTATTTCTTTGGGATATAATCCCAATAACAGCAATGCTGGGTCAAAGGGTATGCACAGTTTGACAACTTTTTGGGCCTAGTTCCAAATTGCTCTCCAGAATGGTTGGATTCTTTCACAACTCCACCAACAATGTATCAGTGTTCCAGTTTTCCCACATCCCCTCCAACATTCATCGTTATTTGTTCCTGTCATCTTAGCCAATCTGACAGGTGTGTAGTGGTATCTCAGAGTTGTCTTAATTTGCATTTCTCTGATCAGTAGTGATTTGGAACACTCTTTCATATGAGTGGATAGAGTTTCAATTTCATCATCTGAGAATTGTCTGTTCATATCCCTTGACCATTTATCAATTGGAGAATGGTTCGATTTCTTATAAATTAGGATCAATTCTCTATATATTTTGGAAATGAGACCTTTATCAGAACCTTTAACTATAAAAATATTTTCCCAATTTGTTACTTCCCTTCTAATCTTGTTTGCATTAGTATTGTTTACACAGAAACTTTTTAATTTGGTGTAATCAAAATCTTCTATTTTGTGATCAATAATGATCTCTAGTTCTCCTCTGGTCATAAATTCCTTCCTCCTCCACAGGTCTGAGAGTTAGACTATTTTCTGTTTCTCTAATCTATTTAGGATCTCATTCTTTATGCCTAAATCATGGACCCATTTTGATCTTATCTGGGTATATGGTGTTAAGTGTGGATCCATATCTAATTTCTGCCATACTAATTTCCAGTGTTCCCAACAGTTTTTTTCAAATAATGAGTTTTTATCCCTAATGTTGGTATCTTTGGGTTTGTCAAACACTAGATTGCTATAGATGTACCCTTTTTTGTCCTTTGTATCTAATCTGTTCCACTGATCTACCGGTCTATTTCTTAGCCAATACCAAATGGTTTTGGTGACTGCTGCTATATAATATAGTTTTAGATCAGGTACAGCTAGACCACCTTCCTCTGACTTTTTTTTCATTAATTCCCTTGAAATTCTCGACCTTTTATTTTTCCATATGAACTTTGTTGTTATTTTTTCTAGGTCATTAAAATAGTTTCTTGGGAGTCTGATTGTTTTAGCACTAAATAAATAGATTAATTTGGGGAGTATTGTCATCTTTATTATATTCGCTCAGCCTATCCGCGAGCACTGGATGTCTTTCCAATTATTTAATAGATTGACTTATATCTTCAGCAAAAAGTGTTAGTTCTGTTTCCTCTTTTTTTGTTTATCCTTTTGAATTTTTTCCTCTTATCCTATTACTATAACTAACATTTTTCGGAACCTATCAACTTTTTTTATCTTATTCTTGATATTATTGAAAATGTTTCCACCCTTTTTCCATAATATGTAATGATGCATATTGGTTTTAAATAGATACTACTATACTAAAGAAAATTCCACTCATTCTTATGCTTTTTAGGTGTTGTTTTTTTTTTTTTTTTATAGAAATGGTTGCTCAATTTTGTCAAAAGCTTTCTCAAGATCCATTGATATAATCATATCATTTAAAAATATTTTTGTTTTTAACATGGTTTATTAGTTTATAGTTTTCATTATGTTGACTCAACTGAACATTCCTGATATAAATTCAACCTGCCCAGTGTGTATGACATTTTTTTTGTGTGTGAAGTAATCAGCATTAAGTGACTTGCCCAGGATCAGAAAGTTAATAAGTGTCAAGTGTCTAAGGCTGGATTTGAACTTAGGTTCCTTTAACTCTAGGTCTGGTGCTCTATCCATTGTGCCACCTTGCTGCCCAGTATATAATTTTTTAATATATTGTTGTAGTCTTTGAGAATCTTTTATTTAATATTTTTGCATCAGTGCATCATTAGGAATATTGTCTTAGAGTTTTCTTTTTCTGCTTTGATGCTCTATTGCTTAGGTATCAGCATTATGGTTGCATTATTGGAAGAGTTTGGAAGGTTATTTTCTTATTTTGTAAACAGTTTATTTTAACATTGGAATTAATTGTTCTTTGAATGTTTGAAAGACTTCACTTGTAACTCATCCAGTCCTGAAGTTGTTTTGTTTTGTTTTGTTTTTTTTTGTGGGGGAGTTCATTTTAACTTTTTTAGTTTCTTTTTTCTGACATTAGATAATTTAAATAATTTTTCTCATTATGTTGATTTGAATATTTTTGTGAATATGCATTCATTTCACCCAAGCAGTCAGTTTTGTTGGCATACAATTGGGCAAAATAGTTTCTTATAATTATCTTTATTTCATTTTCAATTTCTTTTCTAGTTTTGCATTCCCAATCATTAATCAATTATCGTTCTTATTGATTATACATATAGGAGGATCCATTCTCCTCTAAGAATTGCTTTTATCTCAAATGTTTTATGTTGTCTCATTGTCCTTTTTTGGATGAAATTTTCTGATTCTATGATTTCTTTTTCTTTTATCTTCCAATTCATAACAACTAAACTATTTGCTCCATTTTTTGTTGTCCTTTCTCAACAAAGTCTCCTTATTATTGTGCATAATTTTTATTGTATTATGGTCTGTGATAATGTTGCTTAATATTTATGTTCTTTGAATTTGATTGTGAATCTTTTAATGCCAGAAATCATGTTTAATTTTTGTAATGATCATGCCCAGCATGAAGTCACCAATGATGTCTTACAGTTTTTCAAAAATTCTAATCAAGTCTTTAACTTCTTTTTTTTTTTTAAGATTTTTTTTCCTAAGCCAGAAAAGTGTACTTTTAGTTTCTCCACTATTATAATTTTGCTGAACTTTTTCATTGTACTTTGTATTGAAGCATTTGCATGCTATACCATTCAACAGTTAGATGTTAAATACTGATATTAATTTATTATCTATGATACCATTCAGTAAAGGGAGTTCTCTCACTTATCTCTTTTTATCACACACATTTGTGTGCCCACACATACACGTACACATACACACACACTATTGCTTTGTTTGAAATTGTATTACCTTGATTTTTTGAGTTCATTGAAAGTGTAATAAGATTTTGCTCCAGTTCCTTATTTAAATGCCATGTGAATTTGCATGTTTCAAATATGTTTTTCTATTTGGGGGTTTTTTTTCTACTCCATTTTCCTCTTCCGATTGTGTGTGTGTGTGTGTGTGTGTGTGTGTGTGTGTGTGTGAACATATTTAACTTTTCTTTGTCCAGTTCACCCCTCCTTCTCTTCCATTTTGTTTTTGTGCAATTCATCTCAGTTTATTATATTATATATCTACTATAGTGTGAGATCATCCAATATATTCACTAGGTAATACAGTGGATACAATGGATAGAATACTGGGCTTGGAATCAGGAAAACCTTAGTTCAAATTGATTTCAGACACTTACTAGCTGTATAACCCTGGGCAAGTCTTTTTGTCTCATTTTCCTCATCTGTAAAATGGGGATAAGATTAGCATCTATCTCACAGTGTTGTTATGAGGACCAAAGGAAATAATAATTGTAAAGCATTTAGCACAGCATCTGGCACATAGTAAGCATTATATAAATGTTAGCTATTATTATTATTTTTTTCTCTCATTTCTTTTTCCTTCCAGTACCATTAAACAGAGAATTACTTTCTGCAGGCTTTCTTCCTATCTTATTTAATTTTCTCTATGACTTTTGAAGACATTAGATGAATGAAGACATTAGTTCTGAGAAGACACTTCTTTCTAATATATTCTACTAAAATATAAACAATTTAGTACCTTATAATCCCTTCCAATCGATCAGCTATTTTTGCCTTTTTATGTATCTCTTGACTTATGTGCTTATATTTCAAAGTTTCTACTTAGCTGTTGCCTTTTAATCAAGAATTTTTGGAAGTATTGTATTTTATTAAAGTTTCATTTATTCTACTGCAGAATTATTTCTATTTTACCAGCTAGGTTATTCTTGTCTGTAAGACTTCATCTTTTGCTTTTAATGGTATATTCCAACCTTCTGGCTTCTTATTAGAGTTAGCTGCCAAGGTTTGAGTAATCTTGATTGAATATGGCTCCTTGATACTTTCTTTTAGGTTGCAAAATTTTTAAATTTGTCACAGAAGTTCTGATTTTGATTATAATATTAGTGGGTGTTTTTATTTTGGGGTTTCTTACAGGAGATAAATAGTAGATTCTTTCTATTTTTCACTTTATTCTTTTGTTTAAAAGATCTCTTCACTTTCCTTTATGATACCTTGAAACAAGGTATCCAGACTTTACTTTTGGTAATGACTTCTAGGTAGTCTGATGACTTTTAGACTGTCTTTCCCTGATCTGTTTTATAGGTCACTTGTTTTGTATTATTTTAATCACATATATATGTTTTAATATTTATTTTATGTTTGGCCCATTTTAATTTTTGGAAGTTCACTTCTTGGGTAAGGTTAATCATCATTTGTTTTAAACTATTACTTCTTATTCTTTCCTTTCCAGTTGTCATTTCCTTCATGTTACATTTTATATCTTTTATTTAATTTCTTCTAAGTATTCTTATAGTCCTTGTGATCAGGATATTCTTTTATTTGAGTCTCTACTTCAACTTGTGGAATTATTATTTTTATCTTGATTTATCTCTTGGTTCAAAGTATTTCTTTATTGTGTTCAGCATTCTCTTCTGTTTCCTTATAACTTTAGTCTCATTTTCTCCATTAGTGCTTTTGTATTTGGGTTGGACTCTGGACGTAGTGGATAAGATTACGTCTTGCTTGTTGCAGGAATTCCTGCATTTTGGCTTGGTCTCCTGATGGTTTGACTCAAGTTTTTGCCTTTCTATGTTTCTTTCTCCACGATCAGTCCCAAACCTGAAGTTGGCTGCATCCCTTGTGATCCTAAGAATTCCCAACCAAATGTTGATTATGCTGATAGCAGTGCAATACCTCAGGTGCTTTGTTTCCCAAGTGCTATCTTTACCTGCCTGTTGCTTGGATATAGAATGTCTGGACACTGATCTCCCCAGGTAGGTCTATCCTTGCTCCTGATGTGATTCAGGTAGAGCTGCCTGTGCCCTGTATTGAAAATGGGCTGTCTGAATGCCAGATTATCCTAGCCTGGATGCCAATCAAACCCTATCTCCTGAGAGTCTGGGGGAAGGGGTATGTATACCTATCTTGAATACCAACTGGCTCTAGCTCCTAAAGAAACTGGGCATAGCCTGCCTGGTGCTGGGCATTTTTGGCATTGTTTGCTGTAGTTCTGGGGCACTGGTCCTAGTCTGACCCTGTCTCATGCTCTGGGACCTGGCTACTTACACCATGTTTTACCTTCCACCTACCCTGGGTTTTTTTCTGCTTAGAGGTTCTTCAGGATTCTGGCCATATTTTTTGTGCAATCATGGATCGAATGTTTGTGTTTGGTTGTCTTCACCATTGTTTCTGATTCATTTTTAAAGCATTGCTGGAGTATTTGTTGGAGATCTGAATTCCTATAAGTCTTAGCACTTTGTTCCCAAGTTCCTGCATTGAAATTCACCTTTGGATGCCAGTCTAAAGAGTTGAACTTTTTCCTTTAGGCAGTAATAAAAGTGGGAAGGATATGATTGTGATTTGGGGTAACTATACACCTTAAATAAGTCACTTCCCTAACAAAAATCCCATAATTTCTTCCTCTAAAAAATGGGCACATATAAGACTTGGTTTAACTGTCTGATGGAATTTCTGTGAAGAAAATACTTTGTTAACATAAAGTGATATTTAAATGTGGACTGTTATTACTTTGAGGCTCTGTATTAGCCTACATACAGATATACTGGGGTAGCATGGGGGGATGCTGATCTCAACATTTTTAGGGGAATTGAGTTAAGCAGGAGAGAGGAATAAAGAAAAGTTGGATTTCTGTCCTGAAACAGAATACACTTGAAAAACAATAAACATACTGGAGAATTTAAAAAAGACAGGCTTAAAAGCCAAAAATAAATTCAAAAACTTGATGGTACAGTACAAGCTTCCTCTGGCTGAATACAGTCAGATATTAGTGTGTCTGTGTGTGTGCATGTGGTATGTTTGGGAGTGCATAGGGAGCAGGCAGGGAGGGTCTATCTTTTTTCATAGGCACTGTCTGGTTTTGACTTGAGGGGCTCCTTCTCTCAAAATGATCTGTCCTCCTTGGCTGGTTGATTTGGGAAATCCCTTTAGCAGAAAACAAAGCCTATCCATCAGTATAGATAAGGCTTAAAATGCAAATCCTCCTGAGAGAGGGAACCCAGTGACCTACATTCACACCAATGCTTAGATTATGGGTTATCAGTCTCTTCCTGGGAGCAGTCTACAATGGGAGAGAGAAGAGGAGGGTAGCAGGCTGTCTGAAAGCCGACCAAGCAAGTCAGAAAAAGAGTAGGAGTGAAGAGGAAAGGGGGATCCCAAGTAAAAACTTACCAACTTCTCACTATTGCCGTGAGCCAGCCTTGGGATAACTGAAAAGAAAACTCTGTCTTTTTGTACAGAGAGGCCATCAGCTCCCAAATAGCAAAGGCCCAGTTGGTAAATGTTTGCTGTAAGCAGATGTAAAATCAAATAACAATCAGCCTTCAAAGGCAAGCAATAACAGGACTGGTGGAGCTTGTGACAAACCTGGTCAACCTTGTGGTAAGATGAAATCACAAGGTGCCTTCTAAGCCAAAGTTGGATAGAGGATGAGGGAGGTTTGAGCCTCGCATGGTGGCATAGATCTGAAACAAAAGGAAAAAAAAAATCACAGATTTAGGATTAGATGTGATCTCAGAAACTATCAAGCTCAACCTGCCTATTCTTCCATCTAATTGACGGGGAAATGGAAGCACAGATTTCCCAAGAATCCTACAAATTCTAAAGGTTTAAGGAAGGCTCTAAACTCATGTTTTCCTTACTCTAACTTTTTTAACTTGATTACTTAGCAGCCTAAGCAGGAGAAGAAAGGAGAAGTTTGTATTTTTTTCAGCCAATAGGGCAAATACTTCTGAAAAGTCACATTTATGTAAGCACTTTAAGATTTATTTACCTCAAAGAATCCTGTAAAATAGTACCAGTATTATTATCATCCCCATTTTATAGATAAGGAAACTGAGGGTGACAGCTCCATAGATTCATGGTTTGAGAATTAAAAGAGACCTTAAGGTTGTCTAGTTCAACCCCTTCTTTTTCAAGTGGGGAAAATGAGACCCAGCCAGATTAAGTGATTTGCCCAAGAACACATACCTAAATGAATTCAAACTCAACTCTCCTGGCACATCATTCTTTTCCTTATTTCTGCTACTAACAATAGCTAGCATTTATATAATTCTTTAAGATTTGTAAAACCTTATAACTATCCAGGGAAGTAGGTACTATGATTAGCCCCATTTTATAGATGAGGAAATAAAAGCAAACAGAGAGGATAAACAGCTTTCCTGCAGTCAGATAGCTAGTTAGGGTGAGTTTCTGACCACAAATTTCGTTTTTTCTCTTACATTATGTTGTCTTTCTAGATAGAATGCTAGACCTTTCTAGAAATAGGTAAGATGACCTATTCATCTAGCAATATGACCTTTAGGTATCTCAGTCCATACAACCTTTCCTAAGTTACCTTCCTGAATTGTTTCATTCTTTGTATTTCTATCTCCAGTGCATAGCATAGTATTTCAAAGATAGTTGATTGATTGATTAATCCTATTGGACAATAAATAGTGAGTGACCTCTTCTGAGTTCTTAACAAAACTTAAAATTCAAGCCATCCTTTTCACATAGCATATAGCATTCTGCCTTGTTTTTCTCTTTTTAAAATAAATTTTATTAATACCTTAAGATTTAATATCATTACATTTCCCATTGAAGGGGAAATCATGTCCTTACATTCCCCAGAGAGCCATGCTTTTAATAAGGAATTTTTTTTAAAAGGAAGTAAAAAGGGTTAGTAAAACTAACCAGCATGTTAAAAAAATCTGAAGCCCTATGCCCCAAAGGCAAACAAAACAAAAAGGCATAAAAGGGAAAAGAATCTACATGTTCAAAAGTATGTGTGGCTCTTTTTGTGGTGGCAAAGAATTGGAAATTGAGGAGAGGCCCATAAATTGGGGAATGGCTGAACAAGTTGTGGTGTACGAATGTAATAGAAAACTTGTTCTATAAGAAACTATGAGCAGGCAGATTTTAGAAAAACCTAGAAAGACTGAACTAATGCTGAGTGAAGTGAGCAGAACTAGGAAAATATTGTACATAGTAACAACAACATTGTATGATGACCAACTCTGATAATCTTAGCTCTTCTTAGCAATACAGTGATCCAAGATAGTTCCAAAAGACTCAATAAAAATGCTATCCACATCCAGAGAAAGAATTATGGGGACTGAATGCAGATCAAAGCATACTATTTTCGCGCATTTTTTTCTTTCTTATAATTTTTCCCTTTTGTTCTGATTCTTCTTTCACAAAATGACTAATGTGGAAATATGTTTAACATGATTGTATGTTTATAACCTATATCAGATTGCTTGCTGTCTTGGGAAGGGAAGGGAGAGAGAAAGAAAAATTTGAAATTCAAAATCTTATAAAAATGAATGTTGAAAACTAACTTTAATTGTAATTGGAAAAAAATTAAATACTATTAAGTTGGGGAGAAAGTCTGATGTCTTATGCAAGGTTCTAAGCTCATAATTCCCTATCTTTATAAAACATTAGAGGTGTCCTCATATTTCCCCTTTGTGCCCAAATTTTGCATCTTCCATTTTGATTGTTTGTTTGTTGTTTGTTCTATTTCCATTGTTAAAGTAATATCTATTGTTTCCCTGAGTCTGGTTATTTTATTTTTCATCAGGTCACATGTTTTCCTATGCTTTTCTTTATTAATTGTATGCATCTTTTTTTTCAGCACAATAATATCTCATTTGCCTTTATACATCACAATTTGTTGAGGCATTCATCAGCTGATGGGCATCTGCTTATCTTCCAGTTCTCTGTTAACACAGAAAGGGCTGTTATGAATTCTTTGGTTTATGGAGGAAGCCTATCTTTTTGTTATTAGCCTCCTTGGGATATATGCCTATCAATGAAATTTTCAGGTCAAAATACATAGACATTTAGTCACTCTTTTCAAATTCCAAATTGCTTTCTAGAATTGTTAGAACAATGAACTGCTCCACTAATAATGTCTTAGGGTTCCTGCCTTCCTATAATACTTCCAATATTGACTGTTCCATGTTTTGTCATCTTTGCCAGTTTGATCAAATGAGATAACATCTGTAAAGTCCTTTGCCAACCTTGAAGTGCTATAAAAACATTAGCTATTACTATTTGCTGAAGTAAAACCCCAGGATTATTTTGATTTTCATTTCTTTCAGTATTCTGGAGCATTCCTTCATATGCTTTATTAAGAGTTTATATTTCTTTTTTTTGAGAACTGTTTACTTTGACTATATACCTATTGGACATTTGTATCATTAGATATTTTTTCATGTGACTGGTCTTATTTCCTAAAGTAGACTATAAGCTCCTGAAGGGCAGGGAATGTCTCTTCAACATAGCCTTTAGTAGTCTTCTATCTCAGGGAATCTGCTGGTAAATATTTAACAAATGGTTCTCTAGGGGAAAAATGTACATAAGATACACTTTTAAGTTTAATTACTTTTAAAAATTTTATTATAGCTTTTTATTTACAAAACATATGCATGGGTAATTTTTTAATATTGACCCTTGCAAAACCCTCTGTTCCAAGTTTTCTTCTTCTTCCCCCCCATACTCTCCCCTAGAAGCCAGATAGTTCAATACATGTTAAATATGTTAAAATAATGTTAAATCCAATATATGTATACATATTTATGTAGTTATCTTGCTGCACAAGAAAAATCGGATTTAGAAATTAGGTAAAAGTAACCTGAGAAGGAAAACAAAAATGCAAGCAAACAATAACAGAGAGTGAAAATGCTATGTTGTGGTGCACACTCATTTCTCATAGTCCTCTCTCTGGGTGTATATAGCTCTCTTCATTACTGAACAATTGAAACTGGCCTGAATCATCTCATTGTTGAAGAGAACCAAGTCCATCAGAATTGATCAAACTTTAATTACTAACATTTTTTAAATCACTTTCTTAAATTTAAACAATCAACAAAACAGTAAATCAAGTTCTGCTTATTTCCTGAGGTATAAATGCTGAAAATTGGTTCTCAGAGCTCACTGGAGAGGGTTCTAGCACACCCCAGTAAGCTCTCTCTCCCTTCTATGCTTTTAGCCCTAAAAAAACCAATTCCTCCACCAATCTCTATTATGCTGGTTTCTGGCAGCTCAGAATTGTCCACTATAGCATCTTATCTGGGCTTGCTACTATATTTTATCAAGACTTGCTTTTTTTCTAGTAGTCTTTTTAGAAAGACTATTAGATGAATTTACTTTAAGATGCTTACTGATAATTTTTGATGTTGTCAGGTTTTTCGGGGGGGGGCGATAGTGTAGTGGGGAGTGGTATTTGGAGATACAATTTTAATCTGAATGAATCTCTAATGATAGAATTTCAGCCCCCTGGGACAGGCAAGTCAGGGAGATGCTTTGGAACACAGAGACCTTCTTATGATTCCTCAGGAAGTAGTGTCCCCAACATGGCAACAAGTTATGACTTCACTTTTCAGAAGACTGAAGAGGTGTGTATATAGGAAGAATTTGGAGAAAAAAATCCAATGCAAAAATAATAAACAAAAAACCCAAAATAAAATAAACAAAAATTTAAAAAATCCTTTGCATACTGGTGTCTATATCAGGATTCTCAGAGAATGAGGCTTGAAGATGCAGAAGTGAAGATGGGCAGAATGTGTCAGTTCACAAACCATGAAAGACTCTGATAGAAGTTTCTTGTCACAGGAGAGCCTGCCTTCTTGTTGTTATAAAAAAAGAACCACTTTTTCCCTTTCTTTAAAAAAATTTTTTTTAGAGTTTTTCTTCTTTATTGCCATGGCTCAAGATCTTTTCTGGGGGTACTCACCAAATATTTGGGTTCTAGGTTTTTTTCCTGCATTTAGATTTCAGCTGATTCTTTCAATCTTATACTATTTCAACCCATCTCATAATTTGGAATTCATTTTTCCCTATTAGTTTATCTTTGATATCCTTTGACTGCTCTGTGTTTGGAGCTCCCATGGTTCAGGCAAGAATATCTGCTTTTTCTGGCCATCCCTCAGACTCTGACAAATGACCAGTACTTGTTCATGTCCTGTGGCTCAGAAGAGGAGCTCTAATATTTTCTAGCCACCCAGGGAAAGCCAGCCTGCCACTTAATCTGTGTCTTTTTGTAGACCAGGGATTTCAGAATCTATAATCTCCCCATGACAAAAGATTAAGTGACCAATAGGGATCAATTCATCCAATCAGCTATCAAATAACTTCAGCTCTCCAAGATAAAAAACTATATCTTTTTTTTTTTTTATTCATTTTTCCAAATTACCCCCCCTCCCTCTATTCCCTCCCCCCGATGACAGGCAATCCCATACATTTTACATGTGTTACAATATAGTCTAGGTACAATACATGTGTGTGAATATCATTTTCTTGTTGCACAATAAACATTAGAATCCGAAGGTACATGCAACCTGGGCAGACAGATATTAGTGCTAACAATTTACATTCACTTCCCAGTGTTTCTTCTCTGGGTGTAGCTACCTCTGTCCATCATTGATCAACTGGAAGTGAGTTGGATCTTCTTTATGTTGAAGATTTCCACTTCCATCAGAATACATCCTCATACAGTATTGTTGTTGAAGTGTACAGTGATCTTCTGGTTCTGTTCATTTCACTCAGCATCAGTTGATGTAAGTCTCTCCAAGCCTCTCTGTATTCCTCCTGCTGGTCATTTCTTACAGAGCAATAATATTCCATAACCTTCATATACCACAATTTACCCAACCATTCTCCAACTGATGGACATCCATTCATCTTCCAGTTTCTAGCTACAACAAAAAGAGCTGCCACAAACATTTTGGCACATATATGTCTCTTTCCACTCTTTAGTATTTCTTTGGGATATAATCCCAGTAGTAGCGCTGCTGGGTCAAAGGGTATGCACAGTTTGATAACTTTTTGGGCATAATTCCAGATTGCTCTCCAGAATGGCTGGATTCTTTCGCAACTCCACCAGCAATGTATTAGTGTCCCAATTTCCCCACATCCCCTCCAACATTTGTCATTATTTGTTCCTGTCATCTTAGCCAATCTGACAGGTGTGTAGTGGTATCTCAGAGTGGTCTTAATTTGCATTTCTCTGATCAGTAGTGATTTGGAACACTCTTTCATGTGAGTGGATATAAAAACTATATCTTTTAATGACTCAGAGGCAACCAAATCTTAAGGGAAAGAGCATTGTGTCTGAAGTGAGAAGATTTGGGTTCAAATGCTGGCTATACCATTTCATTCTCTTTGAGACCTTGTGCAAACTATTCTCTCCTGTGTCCCATTTTCCTCATCTGTAAAATGGGGATAATAATACATTCACTGCCAACATGGTTGTGAAGACTGAACAAGGTATTGTTTATAGAAATTTATTGCAGTGCCAATTATTAATCTTAAATATCTGTATCCCTGCCCTTCACCCCACTATTACCTTAATGACAGCTCAATGCCATGTGTCACATCTCACACCAAATGGTTTTCCCTCAAGGAAAATAACAAGCATTTATATTGAACTTTAAGGTTTTCAGAGCACTTTATAAATGTTATCTCATTTTATCCTTATGATAACCCTGTGAGATATGTGTTGCTATTATTATCCCAATTTTATCAATGACTAAAAATGACTTGGCCAGGCTCACACAAATGGATTCAAACTCTGCTCTTCCTGATTCTAAGTCTAGCCAGTACACCACCTAACTGGCTTCATAATAACGTGGCTATTTACTGGTTTATGCCTTATAATATTCTTTAGTTGTTTTGTTTAGGCAGAATTAGTTCTTGGCAAAATTGCATCCTGGGGAACATTTCCCCAAGTAGTGATCTTGATCCTGTCCTATATGGAGCTGAAGTTAAAGTAAGAAGATCTGGGTTTAAATCTTAATTGTATTTTATTTTTTTCCAAATACATACAAAGATAATTTTCAATATTCACCTTTGCAAAACCTTGTGTTTCAAATTTTTCTTCCTCCCTAAGATAGCAAGCAATCTGATATAGGTTAAACATGTGCTGTTCTTCTAAACATATTTCCATATTCATCATGCGCAAGAAAAATAGATCAAAAGTGAAAAAAACATGAGAAAGAAAAAAAAAGCAAAAAAAGGATGAAAATACTATGCTACACATTCAGTCTCTATAGTTCTCTCTCTGGATGTACATGGCATTTTTCATCTCAAGTCTATTGGAATTGCAGTGAATCGCCTCTGGATTTGAGTCTTGACTCTGAAGCCTTCAAGCTCCATATGATCATGGGCAAGGGCCTATGCTTTTCTGAATCTCAATTTTTTCACATCTAAAAAATGCAGATGATAATGTCCGCTTACTTCCTTAGTGAAAGATCTCTAATTAAGTATTATGTATGTGAAAGGCTTTTCTTAATTGTAAACCACTTTTTGAATGCAAGGAATATGGCCTAGTTAGAGCTGCCTTTAAACCTTCATGGTACTACTTGTTGGGACCATTCATTTGACACTTAATTTCTGTAGGTTATATATGCTACTTTTATGTGTATATCATTTGAAGGAATAACTTCCCCTCTCTTGTTTTCAATATTCCCCCTCTGTGAAAGAAGATGACAGAATACAACGAGCTCTGGGATCCCATCTGGGGCTGACATTCTAGGAATCTCCGTCTGACTTGAGTTTAAAACCCAGGTTGACTATCTTCCTTTGAAGGAGGGAAAGGAATAAAAACAGAAGGAATATGACCCCAAATAACTTCCAACAATTTCCTTAAATCTCCCCATTTGTGTCACAAACTCACCAAGTTCCCACTGGAGACCCCAGAACAAAAGAGAAACTTATTAAACCTGAGACCCCAAGATTACATGGAAAAAGCCCTGAACTGAGAGGGTCAAGAGACTGGCTTCTTTCCCAGGTCAGCTATCAGTTAACCAGGTGACCTTGGATCAAAGGAAAAGGTGCAAGACTCTGAAATCAGAAGGCTTGGTTTCAAATCCCATAGGTATTAATTTGGGCAAGTAATCTCACCTTTCTAGAACTGTTTCCTTATCTGTAAAATGAAAAGGTAGGACTTACTGATTTCCAGGGTTCTTTCTAGCTCTACATCTATGAAATCAGTCTACAGAGAGAAAATTAGAAAAGGGCAACAGTCTCAGCACAACAACCCTAGAATAGGCTTAACCTACTGATGAGACATTGGCTGAGAATATTTGACACTTCCAAGGGGAATGTGCATTTTCACACTTTTGAACTTTGACAACTAAAAAATTTTCAAAATGGAAGAAAGGAAGGAAAATATAAGAATAGATAGAATACCAGACCTTGGAATAGGCTCTGAATTTGGAGGCTGTGGTTTTGAGTCCCAACATGGTCATTTATCTATGTGAAGTTCTATAAATCACTTAATCTCATTGGTCCTCCCTCAGTTTTCTCCCTTGTATAATGGAGATAAAAACCAGTTGTGGTATAGTAGAAATAGCCCCAGATGTGGATTTAGAGAATCTTGGTTCAAAGTTTGCTTCTATCCCTTTCTATCTCTTTCATCTTGACTAATCACTTTCCAAATCTTTCCTCCTTTATAAAGTGATGGGGGTGGGCAGTGGGTTACAGGATCATTACATTTAGTTCCAATTTTAAATCCTGTGACACTTATAGTTGCCACTAACTGGATAGGGTTATAGTGGGGATAAAAATGTAACAATAATGAGTAAATGTTTATATTTTGAAGTTGTAAGATCTGTTTGCTCTGCTCTTGAACTGCAATGTCCTTGGTCCCTTCCTATTTGACTCTGGAATATATGAGCTCTCCTGTCCAAGTAGCCTTCTAATTTGCTTATGTAGTCTGGCCTTGCTAATGTTTATATCTGTTTCATCTTATGTCATCTCCTTCTTAGTATTTTCCTATAGGCCTGGAGGAGTAACACAGTAGCAGCTGAAATAAATACTGGCTCAATTCAGAAAGCCAACATTCCCAAATGAGAGAGCCTAGAGTACTCCCACAATGGGTTCCCAAATCATCAGGCAACAGGTCCAACATTGGGAATCCCTTAGATCTCCACCCTTTGTAGTTTTAAAATCAGAGGTCCAGGGCAGCTAGATCATACAGTGGCTAGAGCACTGGCTGTGGAGTCAGGACATAGATCTTGCCTCAGACACTTAACACTTCCTAGCTGTGTGAACCTGGGCAAGTCATTAATTGACTCAGATTGAATGTAAATAACAGTCATTTCTGCTTTGGCTAGAAATCCTGAATGTCTTCCCCTCCCAGATTAATTAATTTTTTTTTGGAGTAGGTGAAAGAGGAAATGTTTTGCCTCAGTTGCTAATCCTTGCACAATCCTCCCTCACTTAAATCAGTTCACTTGCAAGTCATGGCATCACTTCCCTGATGTCCTGGGTCTTTTTAAGAATGAAGGAAAACAACAATAACCCCAGTTGCCTCATAAAAAAGTCAGGGACCCTCAATTCAAATCCTGGTTCTGCTGTTTACTAAATGTGTGATTTTTAGTCGTCACTCAATCTATCTAGATGTTGGTTCCTTCCTCTTAAAAAAAATGAAGTAACTGAAATAGACATCTCTGAGGTCCCTTTTGGGTATAAACTTTGAAATGCTGGGCCTCTCAGGTCTAAACTTTGATGCCTGAAACCTCCTTCTCATCCTGTAGCTCTTCTACTTTCCTCTCCCCTGCCTAAAAGAACTAAAAAAGCCTATTTTTGAAACAAACACACTTGGAAAAATTATTCATATGAAAGAGAAAAAAAAGACCCAAGAAGTCAGTTTTTCTCAAGCCCTATTGCCTGATTTCATAGATTTAGAGCTAATAAACAATCTGGGAGATCATTAAGTCCTACCCTTTCATTTTGCAGATAAGGAAACTGAGGAATTACTTTCCCACCTAACACCTATGGGATTTGAAACCAAATCTTTCCATTGATTCCATAGTTTTGTATCTTTTCCTGTGACCCAAGTAATCTAGTTAACTGGTAGCTGACCTAGAATAAGAAGCCAGTCTCCTGACTCTCAGGCCAGGGCTCTTTCCATGTAACCCTGTGGCCTCAGGCTCAATAAGTTTTTCTTTTGTTCTGGGGTCTTCAAGTTGGAACTTGGTGAGTTTGTGGCACAAATGGTTGCAAACAGGGAGACTTTCTCCTCTTGGGAATTTTCTCTCATACCTTTTCTCCCTTCTTCTAAACTTCTCCATACCACTGAAACATAAAAGCTGGGGCCTGGGTCAGATTTGGGAATGGGACGGAGGAGAGAAAAGGAAGGGCTGGCATTTTCTGATCCTGGGATAGAAAGAAGGCACAAGGAGCCTTTGTCTTTCTCCCTCCTCACCACTAGAATGTTCTTCTGCCCCTTAAAAGGCACTAAAAACAACCACCCCTTCCAAGTCAGGCCCTTTTTCTTCCTTGCTCCTCCCAAGGAGGGGAAGAACAGATGACAGCTGACTAAGTCAGCAGCTGTTGGCCAGGAGGGGCTGAAGGAAGGCCTGGAGGGACCCAGGCTGCTACGGCAACAATCCTCTGGAGCCACGTGATGCAGAAGGGACAGGTGTCCAACAACTGTGGGCCAGGCAGGCTGTCCGGCCCCTCCCTGCTTCCTCAGGGGCAGTGAACAAGGCTGTGAAAAGCACTTAACAACCAGAGGCTTTGGGCTATGGCTCATCTCCCACAAAACACATATGTCTACAAATACCAGAATGCCTGCCTTCAAATGTGAAGGGGATTTCCCCCAACCTCCATGAACATATTAAGGAATCATAGAGTAGACAAAGGCTCTTTGAAGCCCTCTAGTCCAATTCCCTTCATTTTACAGAGTAGGAAACACAGAGCAAAGATCAACCAACAGTTAGTTTAGGCCCTTTCCTGAGACCAGTGAGAAATCATAAGCATCAAGAACCAAAAGCAGACTTCTGCCTCTAAAATCTTAAATTTGTTTGTTTGTACAAAATAAAGCACAATAATTTTTTTAAAAATTGGCTCAATTTCTAAGCCACAGTATATGGAGAGTGGAGAGTGACTATTTTATTTAGCTTAATGATAAAGTCCTGTAAGTAGTTAGGTGTCCAGTGGATAAAGTTCTGGGTCTGCAGTTCAAATCCAGCCTCAGACATTTGCTGGCTGACCTTGTTTGCCTCAGTTCTTCATCTGTAAAATAAAGGAGAAGGAAACGGAAAACCATCCCAGTGTCTTTGCCAAGAAAATTCCGACTGAGGTTATAAAATGACTGAATTGACTGAAATGACTCAACAATAACAACAATGATAAAGTCCACTCTAGTACTGATGATTCTGTATTCTCAACCAGCTCAGTCAATTCCTTAGTCCTGTTATAGTTAGAAAGAGGAAAATTATCAGAAAAGCCTGGAGAGACTTACTTGAACTGATGCTAAATAGAGTGAGTAGAACCAAGAGAACATTGTACACAGAACAAGAAGATTAAGGGATGATCAATTGTGATGTTCCTGGTTCTTTTCAACAATGAGGTGATTTAGGCCAATTTCAATAGATTTGTGATGGAAAGAGCCATCTGCATCCAGAGAAAGGACAGTTGGGACTGAATGTGGATCACAACATTGTATTTTCACCTGTTTTGTGCTGCTTACTTGCTTTTTATTTTCTTTTTCATATTTTTCCTTTTTGATCTGATTTTTTTTTTGTGTAGCATGATATTTGTGGAATTATATATAGAATTGTACATGTTTAACATAGATGGAATTACCTACTGTCTAGAGAAGGGAGGGAGAAAAATTTGGAATGCAAGGTTTTGCAAGGGTGAATGTTAAAAACTATTTTTGCATATTTTTGAAAACAAAAAGCTATTATTTTTTTAAAAAAGAGGAAAATTATTTCTTTCCGGGTGTTAGGGCTATTCAAGATAAAACTCCAGCACAGGTATTACAACTCTTTCTTTCATAAGATATTTGAGGGAGTGTTCCAGCTCAATTCTAGCTGGCAAAATAGAACCTAGTCTGGCACATATAATGGACAAGAAACTCTTCACAGTTTGGAGTGTTCCACTTGCCTTGACACCCATTTGACAACACTGAAGTTTAAATGGCAATATGAAATAGTTGAATAGAAAACCAAGTCTGGTCAAGTCAACAAGTATTCATTAAGTACTCTTATGTACCAGGTACTGTGCTAAGTGCTGAGACTACAAAGACAAAACATTTCCCAGTCCTTACTCTCATAGAGCTCATAGTTTAATAAAGGACCAATACTGCCATTTACCTTTCTGTCTTTAACTCAAATTTTTTCTTGACCAAAGCACAGCCAGGTGGCATAGTGGTGGAGGCAAGGAGACCTGAGTTCAAATCTCCCCTCAGAGATTTCCTAGTTGTATAATGCTTAGCAAGTCACTTAACTTCTGTCTGCCTCAGTTTCCTCAATTATAAAACATCAATAATAATAGCACTTAATTTGTTCAGGTTTGTTGTGAGGATCAAATAAGATAATATTTGCAAAATGCTTGGTATAATGCCTGACATAGAGTAGGTGCTTAAATGCTTTTTTCTTCCCTACCAAAGTCTGATTTTCTTTGGGCTTACTTACTTCCTTTTAAACCTAATGCCTGGGTTAGCTTGTATGTTTTGCCTTTGTACTTTTTGGTTTCTTCCTGTTCCTTAGCATCCTTGAGCTAACTGTTATCTCTGATGATTCCATTCCTGAAGAAGATAGTCACTTTTTCGTACTGTGGCAGTTGGGTTAAGTGACTTGCCCACGGTCATCCAGCCAGAAAGTGTTAAGTGTCTGAGGCCAGATTTGAACTTAGGTCCTCCTGGCTTCAGGGTTGGTGCTCTATCCACTGCACCATCTAGCTGCCCCAAGATGGTTACTCTTGAAAGATGCCCAAATGTATGGGACAAAAAAACCTCAGGCTTATCACTATGTTTCATATAGTGGACATATAGCAAAGTTTCCATTTTAAAATGTTTTTAAGGAAGGCATGTGAAGAAGCAAAAATAGATAACAGAGACTGAGAAAGGTTTGCTGTGGTTCAGGCTTGTCCAACTCTCTGTGACCCCATTTGGAGTTTTCTTGGCAAAGATACTGGAGTGGTTTGCTATTTAATTCTCTAGCACATTTTACAGATGAGGAAACTGAGGCAAAGAAGGATAAGTGACTTGCCCAGCTAGTAATATCTGAGGTCAAATTAGAATTCAAGAAGGTGAGTCTTTCTTACTCTTCTAGGCTTGCTACTACCTAACTGCTCCCTAAGAAAAATAATGAATGATTTATCCATTTCTTTTTCTAAGAGGAAAAATGCTGTTTTCTCAGAGAGAAAGAGTGTTCCCAATTGCTCATCAGAGGCAGGGTGGTTTAGGGCAATCACTTAGCCACATTCTCCTCATTTGTAAAATGAGGGGACTGATCTAGATTAAAGTCCTTTCCAGATCAGAGGATTCCATGGTTACTAGTGGAGATGACCCTGATTCTGATGATTAGTGATGTCACTTGGAATGAAGGCTGGATTAAGGCAGTGTTAGACCCAGATGCCAACCCTGACCTCCTGGAACAGAATGACTAGTTACAAGAAAAATAGCTCATGTGTTCTGACATCAAAACACTCCGGATTGGAATCAAAAAGAAGAAAGACAATAGTTTTCCTTGAACACATGTCAGCTCTGTCTATTAGAATGGCATGATGAAAAGAGAAATAAGAGTTGGGCTGTTAACTCCGGTTGTCCTGCTACCTATCTAGCTGTGTGGTCTTGGGATGTCCATTTAAATCTATCTGAACCTGATTTTCCTCATTCATAAAATGGGGATACTACCTGTTTTTCCTTTCTCACAGATCAGTTGAGATAATGGGTATGAAAAAACAAGTTAGAAAATGAAAATTGGTTAATAAATGGGAGGGATTATTGTTCTGTGGACATCAAAACTCCTTCATTCCTCTCCCACCCCCCATAAACACAATTTACAACTTAAGAGTCACAAACAAAGAGAGGTCACTTCAGGCCAGTGAAACACCAGAAAGTAGGTCACCCCACAATGGGGTCATAATTATCTGGCAAAAATCAGTAGTTGAATTAAAGGAAAACATTAATTCCCGATAGATTAGAAAGGTCTGCTTTGGGACCCTATCAGATTTAGGAAAAAAAACCTGGTTGTAATGTATAGGTTATCTTCCTTTTCTATGCCCTTCAGAATTCTTCTTCCGTCTCCCCTCCTCCATATTCCTACTAAGATATCCTGCACAATACTGTCAGATGAATCTTCCCCAAACACTGTTGTTGATCATGTTACTTGGCAAAAATCAATAAACATTTGTTGAGAAGATATCATGTTAGATTCTCGAGATATATAGATGGATAAAAAAGTACATAGTTCCTGCCCTCAGGGAACTTACAATCTAAAACACTGAGAACTGAAGAAAGCTCTCCATTATCCAGCCCAGTTTTCCTGAAGGGACAGATTTTAAAACAATCCCTTCCATCATTTTTGAGGGCCCTTGCAATGGCTGGAAGCAGGTAGCTAGAGGCTGCGCAGTGATTCAGAGAGGCAGATGGGAAAAAAGTAGTCTCTGAATTGAGGCTATATATATATATATATATATATATATATATATATATATATATATATATATATATATATATATATATATATATATATATATATATGTATATGTATATGTATATGTATATGTATATGTATATGTATATGTATATGTATATGTATATGTATATGTATATGTATATATGTATATATGTATATATATAATGAGCCCATAAAGTGTCTCTTCCCTGCCAGCCAAACTGAGGCAACTGTCATCTTCTCTAATTGCCATAGACTTTTTGTAAGATTTTATTGATATCTTTTGTTTTGGTCACATTATTTTTCTGATATCTCTGTTCCTCCTCCATCCAGCGAACGGCCCTTATAACAAAAGGTAAAAAGCAACAACAACAACAACAACAACAAAAACCCAAAGGGGGAGGGAGGGAGGAAAGAAGGTAAGAAGGAAAAAGGGAAGAAGGAAAGAAGGTAGAAAGGAAAAAAGGAAGAAGGAAAGAAGGTAGGAAGGAAAAAAGGAAGAAGGAAAGAAAGTAGGAAGGAAAAAAGGAAAGAAAGGTAAGAGAGGGAGGAAAAAAGGAAAGAAAGAAAGAAAGAAAGAAAGAAAGAAAGAAAGAAAGAAAGAAAGAAAGAAAGAAAGAAAGAAAGGAAGGAAGGAAGGAAGGAAGGAAGGAAGGAAGGAAGGAAGGAAGGAAGGAAGGAAGGAAGGAAGGAAGGAAGGAAGGAAGGAAGGAAGGAAGGAAGGAAGGAAAAAAGGAAGGAAGAAAGAAAGAAGAAAGGAAGGAAGGAAGGAAATTTAACAAAACTAACCATCTTATCAACCTAATCTGACAGCATATTCAATATCCTCACCCAACCCCTCCCTTCCCCTCTGCAAAGAAGCTACTGTGTCATATCTTCTGTGCCAAGCTTAGAAATAATTACAAACTATTTAGTTTCTATTTTGTTGCTTTTTTTCCAATTTACATTACTAAAGTCTTTGTGTCTATTGTTTTGCTGGTTCTACCAGCTTTATTTTAGCCTCTCTTGATTTGAGTTGAAAAATCTTTTTGTGATATCTCTTCTTTTTCTCTTTTCCTTCCAGGGTACCCTTAACCTGTAATCACTGTAATTTGGTTTCCTGGACAATCAGAAGTTCTGAAAGGCAGCATAACATGATAGACAGAGATCTGGTTACTTAGCAAGAAAGATCTGGATTAAAAACCTACTTTTGTGGCACCTCTTGGCTATATGACCCTAGGCAAATCACATCACAAATCTCAGTGTTCTGGGCCAGAATTGCTAAGTACAAGACCAATTAGCACAATACTCCTGAATGTGAAAGAACCAAATTAAAATAAAACTGGGAAATATTTAACAAAACAAATAAATTACAATAGAACATAGATTAATAGCTTTTTTAAAAAAGCAATATGAAGCCCAGCTACTTATGTAGCTTTAGTAACCCTGTTTCTATTTGAGTTTGACTCCACTACTCTAGACCACTCCCTAACTCTAGAGGTGGCAAAGAAAATGTTCTCTATAATAAATAAAAGATGATGTTCCCTATAATAAAATGTTCCCCAAAATAAATAATAAAATATAATAACCAGTCCATAATACTAACGCAACTTGGTTTCTCCTTAGATATTGGGGAGAGACAGGGATTTGGGGAAACTATCATTTTCCAGATTACCTTTGCCCACAGAGTAATGTTGAAATCTATTTGACTGGTATCTAATGTTATCCATAATCCAGTCCTTACAGTTAAAGATCCATCCTTTTACAAGCCCCCAAACCTAGTCTTGCACCTCTTTTTCCCCTCCCCTCAGTAAATAGTTTAAACCATCTATAATATCTCTCAGAATCCTTCAATTGTAAGTGTAGACATTTCTTCATATCTTCACCTACCCTACTCTCCTTTCTTCTTGCTTCAGAGGAAGAGGTTGCCCTTCTCCCTGACAAGGCTTTGCCCTTTGAGACACGCTTACCATTAGGACCTTATTCCACCAATTATATTTTTTCTTTTTTGTATCTTTAATCTGTTCTTAATCTTCTCCTAGATTCTTTTCCTCTGCCTAAAGAATGCTCTGACTCTCATTCTAAAACAAAACAACACAAAACAACAAAACTCCCCCCAAAAAGATAAAAAAACAAGCAAACAACACCACCAAAACCAAACAAACAAACAAACATTTCATCATCTTGCTATCCCTTTAAGCTACCTGTTCAAATAAATTAGATTCAACCTATCAGGGGACAGCTCTTTTCAGATTACTGTACTAGATGGGGTTTATGTTTTGGGGGAGGAAGGTTCAGCTAATCCACAGGCCCTTTCCTTATTAAATTAATGTTACAATTTATATTGGAAGTTCAGTATATACACAAATACCTATAATGCCCAATAATACATGCTCAATTTGTAGGAAAAGTACACACAAAATCCTGGGTGTAGACTAAGGGGACAGGTCATTACCAAGGAGAAAGAACTTCCTAATTAGGGAAAACAGGATTATAGTTATTTTAAACAATGAATAGGAATTTAAAGAGGGAGAGTAGAATATTCCACAGATTAAAAACCCATTGTCCTAGGGATAATGGAAGGACAGACACTTCACCACCTTTATTAACTCACACTCAGCGAGTAGATTCAACACAGAATGATAAGAGTTAAACTTAAAAAAAAAAAATACATACTTTAGCTTGTTACATTCTATCTTGGCATTTGAAAGCAACTTAGTGAAATCTTCAGTTTTGGCTCATGTCCTATCATCTCCTCCAAAAAAATCAATAGAAAAGCCCCCATGTATAATATGAACCAGGTATGAGACTGGTATTTATTTCTCATACACAAAAGAAATGTTTAACACAAAATACTCACAAATATATATTGATGGGAAAACCTAAAACAGAACTCAATAACAACTTATAGTTAAATTCTCCTAGGAGGTTGATATTTAAACCTCATCTGAACAAAAAAGTTCTTAAAACTACCAAATAAACATTGTTAAATTTATGTTTTGGCTCTGTGTAGCTGCCTCAAAATTCACAACTACTGGTCATCTAGACCAGGGCTTGGCCTCCTCTTATTAGTGGCAGAAATTTTCCCTGTCACTAGTCAGCTCAACCCATGGATTTAGAACCTCACTAATCAAAATCATATGGTCTCTTTCAAAAAACCTGGATCTGTCTGTTTCTTTTTCTTTCTTTTTTTTTTTTTTTATTAATTTTTTATAATTATAATTTTTTTGACAGTACATATGCATGAATAATTTTTTTACAACATTATCCCTTGTATTCATTTTTTCCAAATTTTCTCCTCCCTCCCTCTATTCCCTCCCCTAGATGACAAGCAATCCCATTCATATTAAATGTGTTACAGTATAACCTAGATACAATATATGTGTGCAAATCCAATTTTCTTGTTGTGGATTCCGAAGGTATAAGTAACCTGGGTAGATAGACAGTAGTGCTAACAATTTACATTCACTTCCCAGTGTTCCTTCTCTGGGTGTAGCTGTTTCTGTCCATCATTGATCAACTGGAAGTGAGTTGGATCTTCTCTATGTTGAAGATTTCCACTTCCATCAGAATACATCCTCGTACAGTATCATTGTTGAAGTGTATAATGATCTCCTAGTTCTGCTCCTTCACTCAGCATCAGTTGATGTAAGTCTCTCCAAGCCTCTCTGTATTTCTCCTGCTGGTCATTTCTTACAGAACAATAGTATTCCATAATCTTCATATACCACAATTTACCCAACCATTTTCCAATTGATGGGCATCCATTCATCTTCCAGTTTCTAGCCACTACAAAAAGAGCTGCCACAAACATTTTGGCACATACAGGTCGATCTGTCTGTTTCAATGTCAAATTTTGGTCACTTGGAAGTGGACAGAAATCTACACAAATACAGAAAAAGAAGTTCCCCACTCAGATTCAGACTTGCCCAATCAGTAAATGTACCCTTTTTTTTTTTTGACAGTTGATGCTGCCATGTGTACTAGGACAGTATGATAAGTGGGGTGATAGAGGAGCAGTTAGGTGGTATAGCTTGGTGGTGCAGTGGATAGAGCACCAGCCCTGAAGTCAGGAGGACCTGAGTTCAAATGTGAACTCAGACACTTGACAAGGGGGCAAGTCACTTAACCCCCATTGTCTCAGCAAAAGAAAAAAATGGAGATAGGGGAGATAGGGGGAGATATATTATTAAGATGGAGAGATAGGATGGTGTCTGTAGAGTGTCTTGCCAAGCAAAGATCTTTTAAATTTACTTACTAAGGAATAACCATTTCAGATTTTCAAGCTCAGGAGTATAAGATTCAACAAGTGTTTATTAAGCACTTACTATGTGCCAGGCATTGTATTAAGTGCTAGGGATACAAAGAAAGGCAAAAACACGGTTCTTGTTCTTAAGGAGTGCAAACTTTATGGAGTACAGTATGCACATAACCATGTACATACAAGATATATCTGGTGTAAATGAGACTCAGTCTTGAAGAGAAGGCACTAGTGTGAGAAGAGGCAAAAGAGGGGTCAGAGATAAAGTGACTGAAAACATGTGAGACTGTCTGAATGGTGGTACCATTGACAGAAAAAAGAGTATTGGGGAAATTATAATAATTTAAGTTTGGGATATATCTAATTGAAGGGGCTGGTAAAAAGCCAGGTAGTCATATCCCAAAGAAATCCTTAGAGTCAGAACTCCAGATTAGAGAGAGTCATCTGCAAAGGAAACTTATGCCTCAAAGATCTGGAAAGAAGATGAAGAGCCAGAAGAAGAGCTGCTATGAAGAAGAAACAGAAAAAGTGTGAGAGAAACAAAGATAGAGACAGTTGAAAAAAAAGAAACAGAGAGACAGCCAGCCACATACATATATACACACAGAGAGAAAGAAATATGGGAAGAGAGAGAGAGACAGGGACAGAAAGAGACAGACAGAGACAGAGAGAGACAGAGAGAGAGGAAAAGAGAGAGACAGAGGCATTCACAAATACAGAAAGAAAGAGGGAGAGAGACAGTCAGAGACAGAGAGACAGACAGATAGACACTGAGACAGAGACAGAGAGAGACAGAGACAAAGAGAGACAGCCAGATACACACACACACACACATATACACAGAGGTACAGATAGAAAGACAGAGAGGAGGGAGATAAAGAGGGGGGAAGAGAAAGAGAGAAAGAAAGAAAGATGGGGACACAGAGTTGTATCTAGGAAGCAGAGAGAGGAAAGGATGGACAGAAACAGAGGGTAGTTGTTGGAGTTGGCCCATCTCTTTAGTGCCAGACTAAATAAAGAATAATCTGCATTTATTAACTCCAGTTTCTCACCAACTTCTTTCCATCTTTTATCCCTACCATTCTACCAGTAGATGGTACACTAAGTCTGGAGTTAGGGAGACCTGTGTTCAAATTTGATCTCTTATACTATCTAGCTATATGACTCTAGATGAGTCACTTAACCTATATCTGCTTCAGTTTTCTCAACTATAAAATGGAGCAAACAGCATTTATCTCCCAGGGTTGGTAAACTGTTTAGCATAGTCCCTAGGACAGGTAGGTGCTTAATAAATACTTGTTCCTCTCTCCCCTCACCTCCAACTTACTCTCTCAAAGGTTATGGGTGGTTTGAGAGTTGCCAAACTCAACAGTCTCTTATTACTAGTCATTATTCTATTATTACTACTCATAATTCTAGACCTCCCTTCAACATTTCACCATATTTCCTTCTAGCTTCTATAGTGAAGTCACTCTCTCTTGATCTTTCTCCTTCCTCTCTGACTGCTCCTTGTATTCACGTTAAATGTAACTAATTTCAGGGTTCTCCTCTGAGCCCCCTTCACATTTCTTTTGAGATCTTATCCTCTATTAGCACACCTGTCACATCCATACAGTTGATGTTCAATGCTCAGCCACATTGGAACTATGTAGATTGGTTAATAGACTGGTGGATCAATGAAATGCTGTAAATGTAGTATATCTGCATT
The DNA here is from genome assembly GCF_048593235.1 of Sminthopsis crassicaudata. Taxonomy (NCBI): domain Eukaryota; kingdom Metazoa; phylum Chordata; class Mammalia; order Dasyuromorphia; family Dasyuridae; genus Sminthopsis; species Sminthopsis crassicaudata. The sequence continues at coordinate 367,657,909 of NC_133617.1, forward strand.
TCAGATAAAGTTGCTCATAATATCCTCGTGAGAAAGCTATATATGGACTGTATGATAGAATACTTAAGTGGATTTTAATTGGTTAAATGATTAGATCCAACAAGTACTCATTAAATGCTTTTATTTTGAGGCACTGTTTTAGATTCTGGAGTTCCAAACAAAAGTAGAATAGTCCTTCTCCCTGACTTCAAGGAGTTTACCTTCTATGGAGCTGGAGATGAACAACCTGTTTACACATGTGAAATGAATACAAGGTAGTCTTGGAATGGGATGCCCTGGAAGAGAGGTAAAGGGGAAAACCTTCATGCAGAAAATGATGTTTACTTGATGATCTACTCCAGAGGTATCAAACAAACATGGCCTATGGGTCTGCATGTGGCTTGAACAAGATTAATAGCTTTCTGCATTAATACAAATATATTTTCACATAGGTGTATACATATGCACATATATACATATGTGGTCTTCTAAGTTAATATGTAATTCGTATGCACAAATTCCTGTTGTTATCAGTGATATCTAACTCTTCGTGACCCCATTTAGAATTTTCTTGGCAAAGATATTGAAATGCTTTGCCATTTCCTTCTCCAGCTCATTTCACAGATGAAGAAACAGAGGTTAAGTGACTTGCCTTAGATCACACAGCTAGTAAATGTTTGAAGCTGAATTTGAACCAAGATCTTTTGATTCTAGGTCTAGCTCTATCCATTGTACCATCTAGTTGTCATATGTACAATTTGGTGGCTTTCATTTCTAATAGAGCTTGATACCACTGATATAGATCAATGTGAAGACATGAGTTTGGCATGGAAGAAATTTGTCTTTTATCATATCCTGCTTGACATTTTTGAGAGATTATATCCTCTATCTCTCCCCACACCCATTCCTACATTTCTTCAAATTCTGCTCATCTTACAGCAGTAAGCTTGTCTCCCTTTCTGAAGCCTTCCATGATCTCCTTCCCTTCTCTGATCTCTTTGACGATAATCTCTGTGATTTGTTATCTGACTTTGATTACAAAATACAATGTGCTGTTTACTCATTTCATGTCAGTATTTGTGGTCTTTCTTCCTAGGTAGACAGTGAGCTCCTCTAGGGCAGAGACCATCTTTGTCTTTCTTCCATCTTCCTTTCAGTCGAACACAGTACTGTTGTGCTTGATAAACACTGGATGATGCTTTGATTGAAGGACAGATGTTGCTGTATGGATTTTCAAGGCTGTGTTACCTGATGCCAAGACAACTTGTTGAAAAGTGAACAATTCTGACATCTTGTTTTTCCTCCCTTTTAAAATTTTTGTTTTCCTACTGAATCACAGAGGTGTTTGGGGGGGAGGGGGAACATGCCAAAAATATGATTTTAGAGAAGAGTCAATTAAGTAGATTCTTCCTTGACTAAATGTCTTGGAATCTAGATCTACAGCAACCACAAGCTGAGCTATCTGGGGATGAGATTTTAGCTGGATCCTAAATAAAGAAGGTACTTAAAGCTCAGGTCTGTGATTCTGATAGGCACTGACCATTTTTCTTTCCTTCTAGTGATAGAATTGTGAAAGGGGGTAGGATGGACTTTCTACTCCTGTCTCTCCACTTTATAGACAGAGAAAATTAGAACTGGAAGGGACCCTGGAAATCATTTCACAGATGAGGACACTCAAGTTTTCCAAAGGGAAGTGACCTGCTCAAGATCACAGACACAGTGAATATTAAACCCACTAATATGCATTACATATTGATTTTGAAAACAAAAATATTGTCATGGCAAACCCCTCAATCCCAAGGAATTTGCTTCAATGAATTTTTAGATGCTTCGTTGAATGATAAGGAAAGATAAAAAGTAGGTATTCTAGCACTAGGGAAATGGCATGTTTTGAGGAGGCAATATGGTTGATGCAGGACAATGTGCCCTAGACTGAAAATGAGATCTGGTTTTTATCACCAGATCTCTCACTGGACCTCCTGAAGTCTGGACAAATGAATGAGTAAGATATGATGAAGGTTAAATCAGCTAGGTGTCCTTTGGCAGACTATCTTAGTAAAAGGTTAGTAAAGGAAGAGGGCTAACATAATTGACTAACATGAAAACTTCAGTTGTCCACTGGTTTTCCCAAGGTCTGCTATTGTAGGTCACTTAGTACTTCAGGATGGTACATAGACAGAAGGATATGGAGTCTGTGGTGTACAGAGTGCTTGTACATATTTTTGAAGAGTGTGTGTGTGTGTGTATTTGTGTGTGTGTGTGTGTGTGTGTGAGAGAGAGAGAGAGAGAGAGACAGAGAGAGAGAGAGAGAGAGACAGAGACAGAGACAGAGAGAGACAGAGAGACAGAGAGACAGAGAAAGAGAGAAAAACAGAAAAAGAGAGACCAAAGACAGAAACAGAGAGGCAGAGACAGAAAGACAGCAAGATCTATTTGTTCCATTTGAATGGCAGGAATTCTGACATAAGTGACAGGATTACAATTCCAATAAATGTTGGCAGTGATTTCTCCTTTTTCCTCCATTAAATTATAAAGACTAGAGACTAAGTGTCTCATAGATCTCCATAGATTCTGTTCAAGGTGTGGTGTTGGCACCTGCTTAGGCTAGAATTATAAATCAAATCTAAAAAGATATTTGACAGGGATAAATCTAAAGTTCCGTATTTAGTTTAAAAAAATAAATAGTACTAGGACCAGATAGAGGAACTGTGGCTATACAGCAGATATGGAAAAGATCTAGGGGCTTTAATGAATTGCAAGGTACTTTGAATCAGTTTTGCAATGTGTGTCCCTACACTTCTAATGCAATCCTAGGTTTCAATAGAAGTATCCAAAATGTACAAATGATTGTTCTGCTGTTCTCTGGCTGAAGAAGACCATATTTGAAATAGTTTTGGGTTTGGGGAACTGAGTTTTAGAAGAAAATGGACAAATTCCAAGAACTCAAAGGAGGGTGATAAAATGGAGTGGACCCAAAACTATTACATCTGAGAATGAGTTGAAGTAAATGACAATGCTTAATTTGGCAAATTGAATATTTGGAACTAGGGATTTAATAACTGTCTTGCATATTTGAAGGACTGTCATAAATTGAGGGAATAAATTGCTTAACTCTAGAGATTAGAACTAGATTTATTGAAAGGAGAAAGTTATGGAGTTGGGGAGGCGGCAAAAATGTAAAACAGCAGATTTTAATTCAATATAAGGAAAAACTCTTTCAATAATTGGGAAATATCAAAAAATGTGCAAGGGTAGCTTGAGAAGTAATGAATATCCTAATTCTGAAAGCTTTCAAGGAAAGGTTGGATGACCAATTGTCAGAAATAATGTAGCAGACCCATGCTTTGGATGTGATGACTTCTGTGGTATCTTCCAACTCCAGAATTAGATTAACTCATGAATGCCATGAACATTGAAAAGGCTGCCGACAGGTCAATGAGTCCAGTAGCTTGCCCCCGAATAGGATCTCATCTATATCCTCCCACATGGCTTCAAGTGCTATGTATATGGACCTTTGTAAGTAATGTCAAGAGAACAAAGTTTATTTTCCACATCTTTCTTTCATAATGTTCTTTATGACCTTGGACCAGCAGTTTGTCCTAGATGGTTTGTAAGAGTCCTTTCAGCACTAACATTATCTGATTCTTAAGTTATCACCAGGATTCATAGTTAGCATCCTGTAATGAGGACAGCAGCCATCAGTTAAATAAATGATTGAAAATAGAATTTTCCATATAGGTGTGAATGTATGAAGGACATCAACATCCTGTTGAGTTTCTGGTATTAGTCACAATTGTGTCTTTCAGAGTTTTCCATTAAGTGAATGTAGGGGCTCTTCCATTCAGTATCCTCTGTAAGTACAGTAGATATATACATGTGTTGTCTGTTGGTGTCAAGTGACTCATGCAGCTGATGGTGTACCTGCTGTAATATGCAAATTTGGCTTGTTATTTCTGTGGGAGCTTCACATTCATGTGTGTGAATATGTGCATGTGCACACCTGTACTGAGGTTTAACATATCTCTTTGTTCATGTGTGGTCTGTATGTGTGTCCTGTGAAATATGGTGTTAAATTTCACATGCTTGAATCTGTCATAGACATGTGTGCACACATATCTGTGCACATTGATTTCATAGCTTCATCTGGAACTAGGGTGAACACACCCTATGTGCTCTCTTTCTGCCTATCCATAGAACACCACTTTGAGGGTGCTGTGGGAATGGATGTGCCCTGTGTTCTGGGTACGGGTGTATGTTCTATGTGGCTGAATGAGATGTATATGTCCCTGTTCGTAGGAGGCACAGTAAGGTGGACAGAGGGCTATCCAGGGATGCAAGCACACCGGTTCTAATTCTGCTTTTGACACTCACTGGCTATGTGACTTCTCCTTTGTAGGCCTCCCTTTCTTCATCTGTAGAAGGATTAATGGTCTCTAAGGAGAATAGGATTCTTTGATCCTGTAAACACCAGGGTGTGCATGATGGGAAACATGTTGTATGTGAGTATACTTGTTTGCCCTGGGAGCTCTGCACCTGTTCTTATAGTGTGTGCTGTGTGCCCTATGTGGGTCTCGGGAGTTCCTGCTTGCTGTTATTTGTATGTAGGTATACTTTCTGAGCCTGTCCCCCATGCCGGTGGTGGTGATGGTGGTAAGGGGAAGGCGGGGTCTCTGCCCTGCATATCGGGGTAAATTTTCTGGGAGCTGCTGCCCAATGAATACAATGGTCCCCATCCCTTTGCTCTTCTGCTTACGGGGTGTCAAGCATCCTCTGTGTATGTGGAAATGATATGCTTCACATATTCAGAATGTATATATTCCTAAGTACATTCATTCACACTCCATGTGCACCTGTGTGCTCAGGGGCCATTCATGCTTGCATTCTGTATGCACAGCATGGCCATATGTGTATTGTACTCCATGTGCCTGAACCCGTTGTGTGTACGTGTATCTGTGCACCCCGAGGGCACGTTTGTGTGCGATTTGAGTGTGCACTCCGCCCACTGCCCGTTAGCTACGACCCGAAGCGCTCCCCTCCCGCCCCGTGGGGCTGCCCCCTCCCCGCTTCTCTCTGGCCGCCCTGATTGGCCACCCCTTCGGGCCTCTCCACCTCTCCCCTATTCTCTCTCCCCCTCCCTCCTCATCCCCTCCCCTCCCGCTCCATCCCTGTCACCGGTGGAGCCGGCGGCGGGTCCCCGGCGGAGCCTGCGCCGCGCTCGGCTCCCATTGGCTGCCCTCGCCTTTGTGTGCCGGGCAGCTGCGGCCCCAGCCCCGCATTTGAATGTATAGAGGGGGATTGGAAGGGAACATTTCCATGGGCCATCTGTCTCTTCGCCAGCCAGCGCTGCCGCCGCCTCAGCCTCCGCAGCCTCCGCCCCGCTGCTGCCTCCGCCACCATCCCCTCCATCCCCTCCATCCCCTCCATCCCCTCCATCCCCTCCATCCCCTCCATCCCCACCTCCTCCTCTACCACCTCCTCCGCCTCCTCCTCCTCCGCCTCCGCCTCCACCAGCGCCCGGGAGCAGCGCAACAAAGGGACCCCGCGCAGCAGCCGCGAGAGCAGCCGCCGCCGCCGCCGCCCCAGCTTCCAGGATGGTCCTAGTCCACGTAGGCTATCTCGTTCTTCCAGTATTTGGCTCTGTGCGAAACAGAGGTATCGCTTTTTCATTTCGGGGTCTGCTTTGGAGCTCGGATCGCCGTGGGCATGGGAGACGGGGTACTGGGGGAGAGACCTGGGTGCTGCAGCTGCCGGGGAGGGAGGGCTTTTGCAAGAAAGCTAAGTCTAGCCCTTTCTTTTTTGGGGGACCCCCTGAGTGTGGGGAACCTGCTCCCCTGAGATCTATTGTAAGGAAGTTGGGGTTTGGCTGACACGGATCTTTCCCTCCCCCTTCTTTCCCTCCTTCCTCCCCCCTATTTTTTTAATCCTTTGCGGCGGACTTGGTTCCCCCAAATCGCCCCCCCCTTCCCAGATGCCTAGATGCTCTAAAAGAGGGAGAGAGGTCTGATTGTGTGTGTACGTGTGTGTCTGTATGGAGTGTTTGATTTTTATGTAGCAGTGTGGGCTTCACAAAATTTTATTTTGAGGTGTGTGCTCTGTTTAATTTGTATTTTTTTTTTTTTATTTTTATTTTTGTCATTAATACCAGTGGCTGATCGCTGTTTAACTGGGATCTGTGGCTCTCTCTCCTTGCACTCCCCTACCCCACCCCCCAACCTCTTGTGGGCAGTAGCATGATCTCTTTCTCTCTTTCTTTCTTTCTTTCTTTCTCCTCCCCCTCCCCCTTCTCCTTTTTAACCTTTTTTTGTTGTTGTTGTTGTTGTTGTTTGTTTATTGCCTCTGTGTTGTGCTATCCCCTCCCCCCCGCAATTGTCTGAAACCGCTTTTGCTGTGAAGACGGGTTAAAGATTCTTGGCGTGGTGTGGTGTGGTTGCAGTATGTGTGTGTATGTGTGCGTGTGCGTGTGCGTGTGTGTGTGCGTGCGCGCGCGCTCGTGAGTGTGTCCGTTTGACTTGGAGAGAGCTAGACATGTATTTCTGTTTTTCCCTGTGCCAGACTTGATCTGTATATTTGGTCCTTTGGGGATTGCAACCGTGTGTGAGGTTCAGGCTGGAGATCACCTCTCTGGCCAGGAGTCCTCCCCAACGCCATACATTTGCCACCGGGAGACAGTTACAAAGCAGCAGGCTGGCGGTGGGGGTTTTGTTTTTTAAATATGTGCTATGGGATGTGTTTGCACGGATTTCCCTCACATTCCCTTTTCCTCACATTCTGCTACAATAGGCTTGATTTTTTCCCCCCTTTCTTCCCCCCACCCCATTTCTTCCATTTTCTTTCAATCAAAAGCAAAAACAAACAAAAAACCCCAAAACAGACAAAAAAATAATAATAATCCCAAACCACCACCCAATATTCATTAGATTCTTTTTTTCCTTTTTTTTTCTTTTGGGTATTCTGCCTTTGGATACACATTTCTCCTCTTGGAAATGTTTCTTCTCCCTTCTCCACTCCACATTTGCCTGAAATCCCCACTGGATAATATCACACTAAAACAGAATGATGTCTACCCATGCAGACTCGCTCTTCTCTCAGTCAGCATTCCAGGTGGGGGTGGCCATACGCTAGTGCAGTGGGTTCCCCCTGGAAGATTGGCTGCCCTAGAGGCTTAAGTGAGTGTTAAAATGGAGACCCAGCCCTGACTTAGCCAGCCCAGCCGCCAGTCCACTCACCCTCACCCTCATTCCCTGCCCCTTGTCCCCCACCCCCACCCCTCAACTCCTGGTGTGCCCAGAACGACTAGGTTGGACCGTAGGCCTGTTTGAACCGCAGTTTCTTGTGTGATGATAGAATGATGACATTCTGCATTTATCAAATCTTTTTTTTTCTTCATTGTGTAGCACAGTGAATGGTCAACTTGCTGCTGTGTGCGCTGTGACCCTTCTGCCTCCGCATTTAGCTGTATTGTGACACCCCTCTTAACCATTTCCTGTTTCCATCTGAGGAAGGCATTGCTATTTAAGCTGCAGTATCCCCTATCTCAGGCCTGCCTGTCAATTAGGAGAAAAAAAAAAGGGCGGGGTAGGGTTGGGGGGGTAGAGAAGGAGATTTTTCTGAAATGTTAACCCCCCCCTTTGTTTAAGCGATTATCTCCCTATTACTTGCCATTTCCTCTTTTAGGGGTGTGGGACTGTACACTAGGCAGAAATTCAAACATGATTAAGAAGGATGTTGAGCCTAAAAGTATAATTATAATTATCCTGATTAAATCATTATCATACTCATTAATATCACCAGATCTCTAAATATCATTTCAGAAGACAAGATACAATTTCATGGCTTGAAATTCAAATTGCTTTAGCTGCTCTTAAAAATATATTTTTTTATTTCCCTCTTCTCTGGTCCTCTCCTTTCCCCAATCCCCCCCAAAAAACATTTGCAAGCCACTCAAAGTTCTACTTTCCTGGTGTACACACCTCCCCCCAGAGGAGCTGTAAGCAGCAAAGGGGTGTGTGAAACTGTGGGCAAAATTTAGCATGATATGCTAGGAACTCATGACCTTCCGATAGAGGATACTAATGCTTAAACCAACGAAGTCCTAAACCACAATCTTCTTGTAAAACTATTAGAGAGACTGTTAGCTTAAACCTGTTCTCTTTAGTTTCATTGTAGTAGTGTAGGAAACAGGCCATTTCAGAATAGCTGTAGAGAAATAACAACCATTTTTGTATCTTCATCTTGTTTAGCTAAGTACATTGCACTGTAAATTCCTGTTAAGTGGATTCATTTTGCTTTAGGTTTGGAGGCTGCGGTATCTTATTTTTCCAGTTATCTGGGTAAACATCGGCTTGCCTTGCAGCACCCAGGCATAACTGAACAAATTACATTTGGTCAGAGGCCAAAAAAAAAAAAAAATTAAATTCTTCAATTTAATGTCATTTGTTACCTTTCCAGAGCCTCTAGAAATTTGGTAGACAGAGGTTCCTGGCTCAAGGGGAGTGATTGCCACAGTTCCTTAAATATTGAGAACTAGTGCATCTTTGGACATTACATGTCATGCAGCCCTGGCCCTCAGTGCTGCCCCTTTAACTGTTGGCTACCATCTGTTCCCAAAAGCCAACTGCATGCCGGATGAACTGTCTTTAAAAACCCCTGAGACAAAAACAGTTACCACAGAATGGAGCTCCTAATTCGGGGTCCCTCTGAAATCACAAACCCAGAGAACCTTCCAATCTGGCAAATTCGGCATTTCATGGAAGGTAAAGGGGAAGAGTTCCCGGCAAAATGGGTTTCCATTCAACAGGGATAGCGTGTTCTGCTGTGCTGAATTACTTCCTGTTCTTATTTTGTGGGGTAATTTTTTCTGTATCAAATATCCTTTTGGTTGTGTATCTTTTTCACCTTTTCTTGTACTAAAACTAAAGCATGATCTGTATTTTTTTACATTCCCCAGTTGACAATGTAAATCGCTCGGTTAGAGACGTTACCCTGCTGAAATGTAATGTGGTCGTGTAGCCTGGACCATCTGCTCATTGTACGCTGCTTTTGTTCTGTTGCCCTTCCGAAGCATGGTGGGCCCGGCCTTTTTTTTGTATTGTGTGCATGACAACATTGTTACACACAGAATCCACTAATACTAATATACGAATCTCTCAATAAAGAAACTAGTTTTCCTATATTAACCTAGTGTGCTTTTTCTCTTGCTGTTTCCCCATTTATTGTCGTATCCTGCTGTTTAGATTTTTTTCCCTTGCTTTTCTATCCCCACCCTCACCTACTTCCACCCCTCCCCCATTGTAAGGTTTGAGTGAATGCCTTTTTTTTTTTTTTTTTTTTTTTTTTTTTTGGTTGTAATAGATATGGTGACTTTAATCTCATACCCCATATCTCTTTCCATTAGCAGTTTGGGGCACAAGGATAAAAATCCTGCATCCCACAAAAGGGGGTGGGGGTGGTCCACATCCACTGGGTTCTTGACATAGCCCTCTCCTACCACGAATGGCTCACTTGGGTACACACCTTATCCTTAACTGCTGGGGAGTGCCTAATGATTACTCCTCCTTGCCTCATAATTCCTGAGTAAAGTGGGGTTCAGGATTAGGATACTGGTAATCTAGGAGCCAACACCAAGTGTAAGAAAAGGAATACAGTACTGAGAGACCAATTGTTCATTTAAAACTTTACTTCCTCCTCCATATTTACAATGGTACCCATAATAGAGATTTTTTGTCCTAGTCTAAACTGGAAGAGGAGAGGTGAAATGCTCTAATATACTTGAGGTTAGCACCACTTTCTGTGAAACAGAAATTCACCACAGTCACATATACATATATATTATGTGTGTGTGTTGTGTGTGTGTGTGTGTGTGTGTGTGTATAGATGAATATTAAAAATAGTTGAACTCTGAGATTGAAACATTGCTTTAGAATTCCTGGTCAGGAAGCTCTTCAAAACAGCCCTGTTTTGATTCATCAAGTTAAACAGCAGGACCAGGGATGGTGGGAATAAGAGCACGGCTTTTCTGGGCTGTCTTTGTTTGACAGGGATGTGCCAGAGGTGCTGCTGCAGCCTATTTCCCAGATCCCCAGTGGCCAAAACCATTCCATACCACAATGAAAATTGGTTAAACTGTGGCACTTGCAACCTGGTTAAGAAAAATGACTTCTGACCTCTGTCATTATATTGAGTGGATTTTTCTGGGGGAGGAGAGAGGGGAGGAAATCAGGTCTCTTCTCCTCCAAAAAAGAGATCCCCCTTTAAAAAATGCACATGTATTGTACAGGCATTTGGAAAGAAAGTAGTGAAATGCTTTTCCCTCCCCTCTCTCTTCTAAGGTGGAAACCAAATTCAAGCATTTATCAATTACACCTATTCAATTTCTAACCCCGAACAAGCCTTGTTAAATGAGGCATGTTAGACACCAATGACATCAGTTGATTAAAGAAATTCATGGTTCTTTCAAATGGTCATCATTTTGGAGAGCCATATCATTTTGCAAGGCAGTGCCTCCTCGCTTCCTCCAAGCCGTATCCTGAGTTTTCCTCTTCCATATTCCTTTTCCATGTATCTGGCCATCATGTCCCTCCTATGTGATCACACACAACACTTTCTCTCTCCCTCTTGGTGTAATCTCTGCTCTGGCCCTTTGTTCTCTCGCTAGCCTACCCCATTCCAGATTGGGAAGCTTAGCTGACTTGCTGTGACACACGAACACACATACATGTAACAGAGAGAGGCTTGTGCTGTAGTTTGCATGAGAGGAAACATGCATGCCTACGGGGCTGATCATTTGATGACGTGACTGATTTTGTTTGTTTTTGTTTTTGTTATTGTTTTTATTTTTTGGTTTTGTTTTCTTTTTACATGAGGCAACTTTCAGTTGTGTTTGTGGTCCGACCAAACCAAACCAAACCAAATCAATCCTTTCCCCCAACCCAACCCCAAACAATACCAATAAATGTCCCCAAACCATTAAAAATAAAATAAATACCAAACACAAAAACCTTCCTAGACAGGTCCTAGTCCTGTTAATATCAGGTACCCCAGGGCTGTGTCATTCTTAGAGAGCAACTTCATTCTAGCAAGGTTAACCAACCCCACATTTTGTTTTTGTAAATTAATGATAAAGCATCTCAAAATTGATTAATACATTTGGGGGTTCATTTAGTAATCTAATAATACAAAAAAACTATTGGATTAATGGGAATTCACACCAAGTAATTTATCATATGCATACTATACTTTGACCTGGCTTGTTAGAGACACATTCATATCAAGGAGAGCACATTTCCCCTCCTTATTCCACCACTTTGGCAAACAAAAAGCTTTCATAGTTCATTTTCACTTTCTAATCCATCTAACACATCTCTGGTTTAATAAGTTTGACCCCGGGGTTTTGGAAAAGTCATCTATTAAGTTGATTCTTCATACTGCAGGCTTTGAAAAAAAAAAAAAAAAAAGGAAGATTGGTAAGTTACTATGACAGCTCCAGGTTCTGAGAGAGGGACCTTCTCTCCCTAAACTAGTGTGGGATGAAGCCAACTTGACTTAATTAATGAGTTTCTTTAAATAACAATTTTCCATAAACTGGCAAATATTATTAACATGCAAGGTGAAAAAAAATTGACTGGCTTTATACCCTTATATGCAGCTTACAAACACTAGCAATATTTTCTCTTCTTATCTGCAGTGCCCCCTCCCCCTTCTCCTCCCTCTACTCTGTCCCCTGTCCTTGAAATAATCATTCTGGAGTGTCACATTTGGAAACCTGTGGTTTACTAAGTCAAAGGGGAGAAGACAATTCAGAGAGGACTATTCTGGACTCCAGATATATTGCCCTGGTCTGTTTCCTGGAGCATAAAATTTCAAGTGAAGGGAATGCTAATAATCCTTGAAGGGAATTGGCCCTACTTTCTCAAGCTGACCACAAAACAAATATAATTTGATGTAAGTCTCAGTTTCTCCAGGGCTATGAAACTCTTTGAAGACCTCATTTCATTTACTTAGTGTGGGTATTAATGAATAGAATTAGTATTTTAGTATCTTCTTAGTATGGGTAAGGAGCTTTTCAAGTGGGGTTCATCAAAAGATTAATCTCTATGCCTCCAAACAAATGGAGAAAGGGTACATTTGCAAGACTCAAAATGTCAGATTCACAAAATGTCAATATTCACAACCCAAGGACTTTTCTTTTTTTAAAGAAAAAAATGAAGCTAAGCCAATTGCAATGCCTGGATCTACCTCCATCTCTCTATTCATCCGTCCATCCATCCAACTATCCATCTATCCATCCAACCATCCAACCATCCACAACTATCTGTGCATCTTTCTATCTATCCATCCATCCAACCAATGAACCATTATTTGGTGAGCACCTGGTTTAGTGGAAAGTGCTAGAGGCCCAGGATTTGAATTCCAGACCTCACTGTCTGAGTGATCTTTAGATAGCTGACTTAATTTCTCTAGGTATCAGTTTCCTAATCTGTAAATAGTTAGATTAGATGACTTCTGAGGTCCTTAATTCATTTTCAACATTAAAATTATTATCCTATGATCTTCTGTGTATAGCCAATGTTAAGCAATGAAAGCATATTAAAAAATCTGAGACTCCATCTCAGTCTTCTATAATCTTGATGGAAAGAAGCAAGACGTATCTATATATATATTATATATATATGTATACATGCACACACATACACATATATGTATGTATTTCATTTACACAGGTGAATGTCTGACATTTGGTCTCCCTTATAGTTCTAATATTTTTTGAAAAGTAAGAGGAGACAGAGGTTACATGTGAGCAAGAGTGAGCAGTGAAGGGTGGTAGATGGAAAGGATTTAGTTATGAGAAGAATACAAGGGAGAATATTCCAAGCAGAAGAACAAAATGAACAAAGGTAGGATTGTTTTCCAAGACTAAGGTGGCTGAAGAAAAAGTTAGAAAGACAGGTAAGCAAGTAAGTATCAATCAAAGGGATTTGACATTTAATCTGTAGAAAGTGAGACACCTGGAGTCTTTGATCAAGTGGGTGAAATCAGGTTAATGAGACTTTTTAAAGTTCTATATGCCAGTTACTATGCTAAATGCTGAGGTTGCAAAGAAAGTCCCTTATTCTCAAGAATTTGACAATCTAATGGAAGAGACAAGATGTGGACCATTGTATCCAAATATAACATACACAAAATAACCTGGAGATGATCTCAGAGGGAAAACACTAATATGGAATGGAAGCGACTCTAGTAAGCCAAGCATGATGATGAGTCAGTATGGAGCAGTAGATAGATTGATCTGAGTCAGGAAGATGGGGGTTCACAATGCATGTTGGAGCACTAACTATATGATCCTGGTCAAGTTCTTTAACCTCTCTGTGTCTCAGTTTCCATGCGAGAGTAGGTCTCCATGTCCTTTAAGGTACATTCAAACTCTAACTCTATGATTTTATGAGGTATGTTCAACTCTAAATTTATCTAAATCTAAATCTTATGAATTATAGTGGTGGCAGTGGGAGTATTAAGAAGGGGACAGGTGACAGAAACATGGTAAGAAAGGAATAGATGGGACTTGGCAATTGATTAATCAATCAGAGACTGAAGGAAAGAGAAAAGTCAAAGATGATGAATTTTGAGTCTGGGGATGGAAGTTCTATCAACAGAAATGAGACTGTTGTATGGAGAAATTGGAGGGAAGATGCCAATGGAGGTTGAGATATAAGCAGGATATCCATGCAGAAATCCCTAAAATTTTTTTTAAAAGATTAACTTTGATCTTTTGAAAAATAGATGGTAAGAAATATACTTAAAAATAATGATCATGCTTTTAACTTTTCAAAGCATTGTTACAGACATGATATAAAGGATCATAGTAGTGGGACATGAGTTCAAATCCCGATTCTGTAACTTATTATACATATGACCTTGAATAAATAATTTAATTTTTTTGGATCTCAGTTTCCTCATTTGCAAAATCAGATAGTTATGCAAGATGATCTTGCTCTAAACCCATGATGTTATAATCCAGGATATCTAGGACATACCCCTGTAAATGTGTTACAATAACAGGAGGTAGAGGTGATGGTATCCTCATTTTTACCAGTAGATAAGAAAATTGAGACACAGGGTTAGTAAATAACTTAGAAAAGATTACCAGGAAAATAAGGAACATTTTATATGATTTCTATTATGAATTATGTTATTCACCCTCCAGAAGATACTTAGGGATTACCAGTAGTTCAGTTAGTAATAATAATAATAAATTGATAACATTTCTATAGTTCTTAGTCTGTGCAAGGCACTATGCTAATAAGCATTTTAAAATAATTATCTCATACTATTTTTAAAAGAGTGCTAGTATAGGCAAATTCTGGTGATTGAAAGGAAAGGAGGAAATGGGCAAAGGACTAAGGAAAGCAAAGTGAAGAAATAGAGAAGAAAAGAGGCAGGAGAGTTTGATTTCAGATGGGAGACTTGATCAGAAGAGTAAGGAAATGTCTAGAACAGTTAGAGGAAGATTCTTGATTTAGACTGGAGGGGAGAATGGCAGAAGTCAGGGTGCCAGAGTTGAAGTGGTAGACTGAAAAGGACAAAGTAGAGATGGGAAATGAGAGGAGGAAGGAGAAATGGACTTCAGAGGCATTATTCAGTCTTTGTGTGGAAAAACAGGTGAGTAAATTTTTACATTTTAAACAAAGAACAGCCTCTTTGGTGATCCGAGTTGAAAGAAAGTCCTCTCCCACTGGGAAATTGCTCTACCCTGGTGCATGGAATTCCTCCATTAGTGAACTATTCAGGGGATCATTGATTGTCTTTTAAAGCTGGATATGATCTCAGATAGTTGTGGTGTCAGAAGAAGGAGCTCTTCCAGACCTGGAGTCAGAAGATTTGATGATTCTACTACTTATTAACTCTATGACCATGTGTCAGCCACTCAGGCTCTTTGAGTTTCAATTTTCTTATCAGTAAAATGGGTATAATAATAGCTATAATATCTATTTCAAAGTGTGATTGTGAAGAAATGGCTTTTCAAATGCTCTATGTTAGCTATTTTTATAGCTAATCTGTTTCAGAGTAAAGTATTGCCCTTTTATTGCCCTTTTCTCTCTAGTCCTTTAAAATGCAACTCTAACTGGAGGGGTTGTTTATTTCCTCTCTGGAAAATCTTAATTATCTTAGATCCAAAGCCAGTGGTCCAAGTTGGAATTCTGGTTCCCTAAGGAAAACTTTGCAAAGGAGGCTTACTACTACTACTACTACTACTACTACTACTACTACTACTACTACTACTACTACTACTACTACTACTACTACTACTACTACTACTACTACTATTATTTTTAGCTCACTGCCTCAGGAATGTTCTTCCAATTCTAAAATAATTTATTGGAGAGTAGTTATGATTGCTTATATTGAAAACACCTGACCGCTATGAATACATTGCAATTCCACAGTTGATGGAGAAAGAAACTGGAAACAGAAAAGGTGACTGGTTTGCCAGAAGTCACACAGCAAGCAAGTTAGAGGTGGGGGACACTGACTGGAGAGTGGGGAAAAATAACCCAAATTCAGCCTTGATGATGACTACTAGTCCAGAGTTCCATCTGTGGACTCCTTCAGTGCCTTGACAACCCCTAGGCACTAGCTTGAAAGAAATATGTGCCCCCTTTCCCCCATTTTTCTTTTTTAGAGCTGCCCAAACCTTGAATAGATCTGCTTTGATTCTTAACAGAACTAAGCCTGAGGCCCTTTTCTTCAGGCTCTTGTCTCTCAATCATGGCCATAAACATATGGGTTTCTTGTTACCAAGTCTTAACTAGAAAGCCTTGATGTTAATGTCTTTTGATGGACTTGAAATGCCATGGGTCACAAGTTTACCCAGTCCTAATTTAACTGTTTCGTTGCCACAGCTGATGTTGGCTATTTGTGTGCACATGCACTTGCACACTTCTATGCATGTTCGAAGGAGAAATGGCAGGGAGCTGAAGGACGGAGACAGAGACAGAGAAAAGAGAAAGAGACAGACAGAGAGGCACAGGCAGAGAGAGATAGAGAGAGAAGAGAAAGAGAAAGAAAAAAGAGAGAGAGAGAGAGAGAGAGAGAGAGAGAGAGAGAGAGAGAGAGAGAGAGAGAGAGAGAGAGAGAGCATAGAAGGAATATCATTCTTACTAGGTTCATCCCTGTCAGTAGTACTCTATTGGACACTATGCTATCAAAGGAGCTAAACAGGGGGAAATAGTTAGGGTTGGGGGAAAATGAGATATGGCTCCAAAATCAGGAGCGCTGTTCTCTATGATGGGGGCCTCTGGACCTTGGTTTCTTCATTTGCAAAATGGGTTGCATTTCTTAATTCATAGAACTGCTTATGAGTAAAGTGCTTTGAAAGTCTGAAAGAGATTTGTATCATTTTCATCAAAAATAGCTAAAGGGAGCTATTTTTTAAAATGTACTTACCATATTCTAAGATTGAGTAAAATCATATTTGCAGAAACATTTTGGAAAGCAAGTATAAAGCATTATTATCATTTTAATAACAATGATGATAGGGAATAATAAAAAGAGCCCTAAACTGGGCATCAGAAAGCTTTGATTCAAGGTTCTAGTACCAACTGTACCACTTATTGGCTGTGCAATTCTAAGCCATTCACTTACCTCTAAATCAATCTAACTTGATCTTATCTAACACGAGGGAATAGAACTAGAGGATCTCTCAGGTCCTTTCCAGCTCTAATGTTGTAGAATTTCCTCTCATTTATTCAATGTACTTTTCTTCCGTTACTTTATTTCCTTCTGTGAAGAAGACAACATTAGTGACCCACTTGGCAGGTAAGGGAACTGAGGTCTGGAAAGCTCAAGTGACCCACCTTAGAAGCTGTAAGTATCCCAACCATGACTAAACCTTCAATGAACTGACTCTGAGCCTAGGGTTATTTTTACTAACACACCCCAAAGCCTTGCTCACTGTAGCCTTTAAGCAAATAAGCTTCCCTCTGGCTTTGATTCTTTATAAATTCATTTTTATTGAACTGTCTCACTGAGCTGAGCTGTTACAAAACAGAACCTAGTGAGGAAATGAATGGGGGTGGGGTGGGGAGCAGCAGGGCAGAAATGGGGAATTGCTCTTTCAGATCTAGCCGTTCCCTACCCAGCTTTAGGAACAATGACAGAAACGTCCCCCACCTCATGCACCTGAGGGAGTAGGCATTGTGGTGGTTTCTTTGATGAATTGGCCTGGTGGAATCTGGGATAGAGAGGTGGAGTAAGGATGTGGGTAACTGCAGCCTTGGCACATGTCTGCTAGGGGTTTGGGAGAAAGGAGTATAGAACTGAGTGGTTGAGTGTTCAGTGAAGCTTTTAGAAACCCAGAGGAGGTGATAATTTAGCTTACACCTGTTTGAGGAAAGGACAGAAAACAACTCCAATGTCCATAGTTCTTTCTCAGTTCCTAGGGAAGGGTAAAGGAGAAAGAAGCATGTTTTTTAAAGTTATCTCCTCTCCTTCCCCTATTTGACTATGTCTCTCATTCCAACATTACCAGGGATCACAGTTGGAGCAAAAAGCTATTAGATGTGAGTCAACTTTAGGTAAATCTTAAGGATAGAGAAAATTTTCTTCTACCTCACCACCCTTGGCCCCTTCCCAATTTAATCACCTGCCTTGGTATTGGTTTGCTGCTTCTACCTGCCTACGTCTCTCATTCTCACCAGGATTCTTATGGCAGCCTGCCTAATTTTTTTATGTCACATCTCTTTAAGGTAGGATTTCTTATCCTTTTTTTTTCTGTCATGGATCCCTTTGGCAGTCCAGTGAAGCTTATGGGTCGCTTTCTCGAAATACTATTTTTAACTAACTGAAGGAAATGCTAAATTTCATCTAGAGGTTATGATAGGATTTTTTTTTTAAATTTAGGTTCATGGACCCTCTTGAAATTTATCCATGGCTCTCCAAGGAGTTAAAACTCCTGCTTTAAGGACCCTTAGTCAAGAACCACTGCTCTAAGGGTTGCTTTCTATTCATAAAAGAGTATTTAGCATCCCTCCTCCTGAGACACTATGATAGTCTTCAAATATTTAAAGGGCTGGTAGAAAAGGAACCCAACTTGTTCTATTTATCTCCAGGAAGTGCACCAAGAGCAATGGGTGACAACTGTAGAAAGCAGTGTTTTGTCAATGAAACAGAAAAAACTTCTGATAATAAGAATTCTCCTAAAATGGAATGGACTACCTTCAGAACTAGTGAACTTCCGGAAGGGATGACCACTTGTTTGGACTGCTATAAAGAGATTTCCCATTCAGATATTAGTTGGACATGAAAATCATCTCTGAGATGACTTCCTAACACTATGATTGGGTGATTCTGATTTGGATGTTAATCATATTTACAGAGGTCTCCTCAAAATACTATATCTTACCTTAAAGAAAAGACTCATATGGTAGGAATTTCAGTTCCTAGACTGCTGAAAGTTGAAAAGCATAGATATTTTTAAAGGGGGAAAGAGACACTGTTGTAGCACTTCCATAATAACACACAGAGTTTGTCTCTTCCTTGGGAGGGTCCTCTTGTTGAAAGTTAGAGAAATCAGAATATTGGAGAAGGTGCAGCATGGAAGGAGAAGAAAAGAAAGAACTTGCAGAAAAGCCTTTTTTTCTGCCTCCCTCTAGAGAAAAGATAAAAACTGCAAGAGCTTCTCCTCTACTCCTCTTATGCTGGAGGGGAAAGAACACAGGGTTAGGATTGATAAAAGACTCAGTAAGTTTGAGCTCTGGCATTTATTTCTAGTTGTGTGACTGAAGAGAGCAAGTCACATCATTACTCTGGGCCTCAGTTTTGCCTCTTTTGTGAAAAGGGGTGATAATGTGTTTAATTATAAGCTATGGGAAATGTGAGCTGCTGTTACTGCTGCTTCCAATTTCCACCATATAATGAAAGGTGTCATAATTAGGTTCCAATGTACATGCAAGAGATTATTTTTCCCTTCTCCAAACAAGAATTCAAGGGGGTTATTGTGTTCTCCAGAAAAGACCACTGCTCAAAGTATCTGGGGAATAACTTTCTAGTCTGACTGCAATGGAAAGTATCAGTTGTGGAACTGGAGGATCTTGGTTCACAATCTGATTCTATTATTTATTGCTTGGATGACTCTGGATCAGTCACCTAAGCATTCAAGGCCTTAGTTTCCTCAGTTGCAAAATTCGGGGTTTGGATCAAACAATCTTAAAAATCCATTCTAGCTCAAAATCTGTAATTCTATTGGGAGGAAAATGCTTTGTAAACTTTTAAGTAATTACAGATAACATTTAAATGGTACCTTAACAAATTTGCACATTAGGAACTATTTATTACTACAATTTTAGGATGAGGATATTGAAGCTGAGGTAAAGTGACTTGCCCAGGATCACATAGTTAGTAGTTATCTGAGGTAGGCTTTGAACCCAGTTCTGAGTCTAAATCAACCACTCTATCCTCTAAGTGCCTTTATAAATATGAGTTATTGTATGAGTTGGAGTAGATAATTTCCCAAGATTCTGCTCAGCCAGATGATAGGTATTAGGTGCCAACTGTGTGCCCAGCCCCATGCTGGGTGATGTGGAGGAGGCAAGCAAAAAAGAAGGCACAGTTCCTGTTTTGAAGAAATTCACAGGCGAGTTGGGGATGTGCACGTATGAAGCATTCTAGAGAACAATGCTGTTTGTCCTGGATTGTAAAAGACCTGTAATGAGTGCCTAGAGAGGCTGTTGACTATCAGAAAAAGAGTGGCAAGGAAAGGCTGCACAGAGCAGGTGGCACATGAGTTGGACCTTGGAGGAAAAACAAGTTTGGGATGGACAAAAAGAATGGGAAAGGGATGAGTGGACTTCACAGAGACCCAGATAAGAAGGAGGAGGATCAGGAGACTGACTTTCATAAGGAACATGTTATATTTTGGGGAAATGAGTAAGAGACAAGTTTGAGAGACCAAGCCACTTACTAGGTGTTTCTGGAGGATGGCTTGCTATGCTCTGTATCACCAGGATGCTTCAGGACAAAAGTGCATCTTCACCCTGAAGTGTTCCAGAAATCCTATTTCTCAGCTTCATTCAGGTTTTAATCCCCTGATAGCCTTGGGAGATGATATTCCTTTCTACTAGGAGGAGAGACCCATCCCTGTGCACAGTGGGTATTCAGTAATCTAACAACAGAGAAGCAACTGGGACAGTTGCCCAGAGCACATTTGGGCCCTGGATGCAGAGTACTTTGCATTTTCACTTTCTTTCTCTGACTTCTCTAACCTAACTTAAAAGAGGCTGTACTGCCATAGCTGATTGGCTCAGAGAAGGGAATGGGGGGAACGGTGGGGCAGTGATGTCCATGATGCATCTATCTGTCTTTTTAAAGTCTGGGTGTAACTGCAGAGAAAGAAAGAAAGATGGAGATTGTTAGAGGAGAGAAGAGGAAGAGGAAGCAAATAATTAAAGGAAGGGGAGAAGGGAAGGGGAGAAAGAAAAGGAAGAAAAAGAAAGCCATGAACTTTTGGAGTCTTCACTAACTCTAGGTAGAAAAACTACCTAATAGATGCTCCCTGAAGTCTTCCTGTTCTGACATTTTCATATATACATATATGAATATGTATGTGCATATATGATATATACATATAGGAGTATGTGTGTATATTTATGTGTGTCTGTAAACAGGCAGACGTATCAGGATTCAATTCCAAGCCCCTCTGTTTTCTAGATGAATTACCATGAGTAAAGGTTTATTCTGTCATCCTCATTTTCCTCACCTATAAAATGGGGATATTACTTACCTCACATGATTTTTGTTAAGGAAACACCTTGACAACTATAAACTGCTATGTGAGAGGCATCACAATGTGATGGATAAAGATCTGGCCTGAAACTAGTAAGGGAGACTAGAGTTCAAATCCCATGTCAGCTACTGGCAAAGCAACATCCCTATCTAATTAGCGAGATAACTAATATAAAACAGAATCTTAGGCAGGTAGAACTAGGAGGGACTTCTAAAATCATCCACTTTAAATCTCTCATTTTACAAATGAAGAAATTAGGACACAGGGAGATGAAATGATTTGTCTGAGGTCATTCAGCAAGTTATTGGTAAAACCAGGATTAGGACCCAGATCCCTTAACTTTGGATTCAGGACTCTTTCTGCTAGCACTTACAAGGGCATGCCAAAGTGATTGAAGCTCATGATATGTGTTATGGCAGTTTAAAGAAAAGAGATGTCAATGTGAAACCTAGAAGAATCAGAGAAAATTTTATGGAAAAGTTAGAGCACAAGCTGAGTCTTGAAGAATGGGTAAGGGTTAAAGAGAGAGATGAAAGGGTGTCATTTGAAACATTTATTAGGGACTAGCTAGCCCATTCCTTATATTTATATTTGTTTTATAGATGAGGAACCTAAGGCCCAGAGAGGGAAAATTACTTGTCTGAAGTGGTTTAGAAAGAGAAAATAACTTGGCCAAGAACACGTAACATGTTAGTGGCAAGGACCAAAATACAGTTTGCCTGACTTTTAAGTCAGTGCTTTTCCCACCCCCCACACCCCCCAGCACAGTTTGATTTACATTTTATCTGAGGCTTCTATAGCCAATCCCTGGAGCTGAGTAAGGCCATCGAGCAGACATAGCAGGAAATCAAGAATCCAAATTTGGCTCTTAGCAGTTGGGGCCTTTCAGTTTACCCATCTGTGAAATGTAGGCAAATAATGGTCCTTTCCTACCTTTCTTTTCTTCTGGTGGTAGAGATACTACTTGTGAAAACCCTCAGAACCCTTGAATAGAGGGAATTAGAAATCCATATCATTACTAGACTCTCAGAATCTCAGATATGAGGCAGTGGGATTCAGTGGGTAGAATGATGGACTTGGAGTCAAAAGATCTGAATTCAAATTCCTCTTTAGCCATTTACTTGCTGTGTGACTTTAGGCAAATCAGTCAACTTTTCTGGAGCTCAGTTTTCTATCAAATGAAGAAGTTGGACTTAAGTCTCTCAAAGGTCTCTGAGCAATGAAGCTATGATTCTATGGCTCTACATACCTTGGTCAGTTGCTTTTCCTAGCATGATAGTTCTGTCCCTCATTCCCAATTCCTGAATCATCATAGGTAATCATAAGAAAGAAAGAAAAAAAAGAAAGAAGGAAGAAAAGAGGGAAGTAAAAAAGGAGGTAAGGAAGAAAGGGAGGAGAAGAGGAAGGAGGTAAGGAAGAAGGGAAGGCGGGAAGGGAAGGGAGTAGAGAAGGAAGGAAGTAGGGAAGAAGGGAAAGGAAAGAAATAGGGAAGGAAGGAAGGAAGGAGGGGAGAAAAGAAGTATGGAAGGGAGGAAAGAAGGAGGGAAAGAAGAGTAAATGTTGAAGTTGAACCTTAAATCTGAAGTAGGAATCTTTTTCATTCTCATCCAGTTCCTGAATGGCTCTTTCTTCTTGGTCAGAGCTGGGTCATGTTGTGATTAAATGTCCCAAGCATGTTTCAGGAAGAAGATAGAAAGTTTTTTTTTTTCTCCTTGGTTCAATGGACAAGCACCCCAAAGGCATGGCCTCCTGGAGAAGATAGAACTCACTATAAATACAACATTTTCAACAGGTAGAACAATTCAGAAATGGAATACTAGAAATAGAATGAGTGATATATCTCAGAACAGGACAGGATATTCTGCTACCTGCTATCTGAATGATCATAAGCAGGCATTTACTGTCTTTGAGCCTCAGTTTTACTCATTAAAAAAAATGAGAAGCTAAAATTCAAAAGGTCTCTTCCAGTTTCATATTTATCATCCATTGCTTCTGTAACATAGTCTCTCTCCTAAAGGCATTTTAGGTTAGATGGAAAGAAAAGTTACTTTGTATTCATTGTATGTATTTTGTATTTATTCATTTTGTACATGTTTTCCCCTGTGGAATGAAAGTTCTGAGGGAGAGACTGCTTCTTTTTTTTTGCTCTTTTTTTCCTTTGTGCTCTCTGTGCCTAGAATAGTGCCAGGCATATAATAGGAACTTAATAAATGCTTGTCGAATAGAATTATTGAGAAACTAACATATGAGAAACAAGAGGAAAATAGCAGATGTATGATCAATGGTAATGGCTATAAGTGTGAGTTGAATGAGAGTAGATGATATAGGTAATTCTTCATAAAGGAAGTGGATCTTAATCTGAGTTTTGCAATAGGTCTAGAGTCCAGATTATACTTATCACCCACTCTCCCCATCACACACATTTAGTGTAAAAGGGCTGAAGAAATTCAGGTGATCACACCCTAGAGGGTGAGGTCCTCAACATAAGCCAGGATAATTTTCTTTTTAAAAAATTCTTTACATATATAATTTCTTTTGATCCTCTCAACAAGTGTACAAGATACATGATATTATTTTTGTTTATTTTTACAGAGGAAGAAATTGAGCATCAGAGATGGTAAGGGATTTATTTGGGGTCACACAACTCTGAAATATTCAAAAGCAGGATTTGAATAAAGGTCCTCCTGAAGCCAGGTCCAGGACTCCTTCCTCCCACCACCCTTCTTTTGAATAGCTGCCATAGACCATAGAGATTTAGTCCATTTAGCTCATCAGCTCAAGTCACTCAGATGAAATCCATTCCACTGTTTTGAGTAATCCAGTGCCTTAGGATAGAGGACCCTGTGTGAGATGGGTAAAGGCAGCTATGTGGCTTTAGTTAGGTTAGCCAAGATGCCTGTTTTGTAATCTAGTGAGTATATTAGACAGACAGTATACCAAGCCAATGGGGGAAAAAATGGGAGATTTCATAGAATGGATAGGAATTGTGTTGAGACTGAGAAACATCCCAATTCAACAATCAACATTCACTTATTAAGTGCCTACTGTGCTAGGCATTGGGAAATAACATGTACCCAAATAAGTCTACAAAATATAGAGGCCTTGAGGTTAGGGAATTTCCAAATGACAAAAGTCTGGCTACTATTGCAGGTCAGCACCTTCTCTGTAACTTAATTTTAGAGATTATTAGCATAGAACACTGAGATGTGAGGGGACTTGATCAGGGTCATTAGACAATAGATGTGGATATGTGTATTTATTTAGATAAGAGGCTTACTTGAAGCTAATTTTCTAACCACTTTGTAATCTTCCTTCCTTCCTTCCTTCCTTCCTTCCTTCCTTCCTTCCTTCCTTCCTTCCTTCCTTCCTTCCTTCCTTCCTTCCTTCCTTCCTTCCTTCCTTCCTTCCTTCCTTCCTTCTTTCTTTCTTTCTTTCTTTCTTTCTTTCTTTCTTTCTTTCTTTCTTTCTTTCTTTCTTTCTTTCTTTCTTTCTTTCTTTCTTTCTTTCTTTCTTTCTTTCTTTCTTTCTTTCTTTCTTTCTTTCTTTCTTCCTTCCTTCCTTCCTTCCTTCCTTCCTTCCTTCCTTCCTTCCTTCCTTCCTTCCTTTCTTTCTTTCTTTTCTTTCTTTCTTTTCTTTCTTTCTTTCTTTCTTTCTTTCTTTCTTTCTTTCTTTCTTTCTTTCTTTCTTTCTTTCTTTCTTTCTTTCTTTCTTTCTTTCTTTCTTTCTTTCTTTCTTTCTTTCTTTCTTTCTTTCTTTCTTTCTTTCTTTCTTTCTTTCTTTCTTTCTTTCTTTTCTCTCTTTCTTTCTTTCTTTCTTTTTCTCTCTTTCACTATCTACATATGTTTTATATAGATATGTTTATCTTATGTGTTTATAGACACACACACATACACACATGTATGTGAAGTTCCTGGCATACCTCAAATAATACCTTATAAGAGATTGCCTATTTCATATTCTTAGGGAAAAGGCTAGCCTTTCATACATACATACATACACTAAACTAATACAAGATAATTTAAAGATACTAACATATTAGTTTCTACACTATGTTAGGGCTGGGCTGGGCTGGGCAGAAGAGACAGTGAGATGATTATGGGACTGGGAGAAGAGGGTAGGTGTTGGGGACACCATGAGAAAAAGTACTGAGAACCTCAGCAAAGGGGTGAGGAAGCCAGCCAGAAAGGGCAAATTGGCTTCTTTACCTCTCAGGCATTGCCTTCTGCCCCAGGGCTAAACTCCCAGCCTGGGTGAGATAATCTTTAGGCGGTGCTCACTGAGTGCATCAGAGAAGGCAGGGAGGCATTAAATAAACATTAAGATATTATTATTACTGCATGGGTGATGTAGAGCTTCCTAACAAGCAAGTCAGTCGAGCATATTCGGCCTTATTTACTGCCACTATTATTTCCTGACATCTAGATTAATTTGGAGATAGCTGTTTATAAGCTCTTCTGTCACTGCATCACCTGGGAGGACAGAAGAGCTTGATTTTAATTTGTAAACAATGGGACCTGCTCTCTAGTTTTCCATATTTGGTTGTCTGTGGAAGTAGGTAACCGTAAACTCCCCTCCTCATTTCTCCCTCCAGGCAAAAAGATATTTTCTCTCTGGGTGAGAACCACTCACCTTTGCCAAGGTGTCAGCGAGACAGAGCTCTGCCTGCTGGCCACAGTCTCAAGTCAGTGGAGTGTCACAGTGCCTGAGATGGAGGAGTACATAATGGGAATTCACCCCCATTTTGGACATAAAATCAGAGATTTTGAGCTGGAAGAGACTTTCAATGACATTTTTATAGATGAGGAAACTGAGGCCCTGAGAGCTTAGGTGATTTACTAAAGCTCACACAGGTAATAAGTGACAGAGACCTGATTCGAACCCATGTCATTGGTCCTCTTCAAGTATGAAGAATGAGCATCATCTGTCTCCAAATCCAGTAATTTTTCCACTGTGTCCCTTGATTTGGGTTAGGATTGAGACTATATTACATCCAAAAACCCAACTCTAAGTCTATCATTCATTCCTATACCTTCCCCCCACCTTCATCAACTCATGTTTATATAGGATTTGACAAAATGTTTTTCTCATACAAACTCTGAACAAAGGTGATATGGTAAATTGGCAGAAAGGAATGAATGGAGAGGATTTAGAGGATGGGGATTCAAAAAGACTTAGGAATTGATTGAATGTAGGAAGGAGGAAAAGTTGGGCAAGGCAGCTTGTTACAGTGGAGAGAACATTGATTTTGGGGTCAATGAACCTGGATTCAAATCCCATTTCTATCATAAATTACTTATATGCTGTAAAGTGAGAAAGTTGGACCAGATAGTTAACAGCAGAAGTTCTTAAACTGGGATCCAACAATAGATTTCAGAGAGTTTGTAAACTTGTACAGGAATCTCTACCTGAAATTTAGCATTTTCTTCAATTATGAATTTCAAAAAGTTTTCTGATAAGGACACTATAATCTTTATAAGACTGCTTGAGGGGAATGTGACCTCTATCATACAAGGTCCCCTCTAGTTCTAGATTTATGACCTCAAGACTTCAAGATCACAAGCTTAGGTAGAATCAGTCAGTCCAGTCTTGGGCTGGAAGGGATCTCAGTGGTCAACTTATCCAACTTATAGTTAAGATTCATTTTCCTGGTGACTTGCCCAGAAATCACAGAAGTAAATGTTAGAGGTAGACTAGAACCTTGATGTTCTGAATCTACAGGCTAGCACTTATGTTCCTGTGCCAAACACAACACTCTCAAAGAAAGGAACTCAAAGCCACAGATCTTTAGTGGTAGCATTTCAGACTCTGTGACTGTCTGTTGGAGAGAGATTTGGGGGATGGGTGTGAAGTTCCTGGCATTCCTCAAATAATACTTTATAAGGGATTGCCTATTTCATATTCTTAGGGAAAAGTCTAGCCTTTCAGATTACCATCAGGCAGCTTGGGCAACTTGTTCAAATCCCCTTTCCATTCAGTGACACTGCTGACTTGGGAAGCAGAAGCTAGAGAATTGTTCTGGCCAAGATCTCTGCCAGGATTTTGCTCTTGAGCTTCGTGATTAATGAATATTTCTGGAAGAAAAATGGGGACTAACTTGATTACCAACATCTTCTGGACAGAAGCCTTAGTTAATCTCCATCTGCAAAATGGGAATGATAACTTGGGCTCTTGGGCTTTTCCTGAATGCATCCTAGTAGGGGTTAAAGAGTCAGTTGCATTAGCATGGGCTCACAGCCCAGAGTCTGAACAACAGGGACCAAGCCCAAGATAAATGAAACCATGAATTAACTGGGATTGTAATATAAATTGGAAATACCATCCATTAGCTTGTACTAGTTTCCTTCTTCTTAGGTTACTAGTGACAGATGAGAAATGGAGTAGAATGAAAAGAATAGCAGACAAGGAAAACAAAGAGCCGAGTTCTGGTTTAACTTTCTAGGCAACTGAGAGCAAGTTCCTTCCTCTCTTTGCAGTTTTCTCATCTGTAAAATGAGTATTAGACCAGAAGGTGGCTTTCAATGCTGCCATTTTATTACCATATACTCTTTGCACCAGCCTGTATATGCCTAGCTTTGAAATGAGAAGGAAGCTGGAAGGCTGGATAATGGTAAGAACTATTTAACAGTCTTGGATAGCAGGGGCAAGGTGCTTTGCTATCTCTGAAAAAAAAAAAACAAGTAAATAAAATAAGACCTTAAGTTTTCAATAGATCTCTATAGTGTTCTAGTTACTAATTAGGGTGAGCATAAGAATTTGATGAATTTTAATTGGGAACTTGAGGAAGAAGGGAAAAGATCTATGATTTCAATGGTTTAGGAAACTCCTGGTGAGGAATATTATTATTACAATGAAGGTACCCACCCACCCTGCAGATTGAAGACTTAGAGAGTTGTCTAAAGTTAGTGACTTATCCAGGATCATATAGCCAGGGTGTGTCAGAAGCATTGCTAAAAAACAGATTTTTTTTTTTTTGGTTTTGTTTTGTTCTTTGTTTCTGAGGCCAGTTCCCTCCCTCTGTGTCAGGCTGCCTTTCATGGCAAATGGTAGGGCAATAATAGAGAACAATTTATACATCGGTTCGTTTATAAGAACATGGTGAGGCAGGCCATAAAGTATCATCTCCATTTTCAAGTTGAAGAAATTGAGGCACAGAGAATTTAAATGACTCACACATAGTTACAGCACTGTTAAACATCTAAGTAACCTGGATCCTCTCCCAGACCTTGTTCCATAATGCTGCACAGGACCAATTCTAAATTTACTGAAGAGGAAACATTTGGAAATACAGTTATCATATCATGTTAGAGGTTGTAGGGATCATATAGTTTGGTTTAAAGATGAGGAAAGTAAGACCTGAGAGGATTGTGATTTTTTCCAAAGTTACATAGGAATGGAGGTAAGGAATGAATTCCTCTAACACTGGACCTAGGAAAAATAAAAGCTTCTACTTTGGGTAAAGAATATACTCTGGCAGAGTAGCTAATATGATGAAGTGGATAGGGCACTGGATTTAAGAGTCAAAGTAACCTTGATTCAAATCCCAGATATTTATTACTATGTGATTAAGTTCAAGCCACTAAACCTTTCTGTTTTTTTCTCCCTCATCTTCAAAAAAATGAGATGGTTGATTTGCTGGTTTCTAAGATTCCTTCCAGCTTTTATGATGGCATGGAAGGTGCTTGGGTCTCCTTTCCTTGGGCTGTTGTGCAAAGCATCAGTACCAGTCCTGCATCCACTACCTCTTAGGCTAAATGAAAAATGAAATGAGAGATGAGAGGAAAAAGTATTCCGAAAAGTTAAAAGTGCAGTTCAATAATTCCAAGATCTTCAGTTTTGTTATTTTACATCACTCAATAAAGAGGGAAAAAAAGTCATGGTCTTAAATTAGCCTCTACAAATCGAGTTAGGCTGACTCTCAGGCAAACAAACATAACCTCAGTTTTCCCAGGTTGGTAGCTAGGCTCTGACTGACCTGATGATTTGCTAGGACACCATTTGAAAACTCCAAATCACTTCTATTCGATAAAGAATTATCCGAGAACTTTAGTGAAAGGTCATCTCTAATAAGACCAGGAAATTCTCCTACCTGGCCTGGTTACATGGCATTTGGTTATTTCAGATTCAAATTCTCTGGCCTTTGAAGAACCAAAACACACACCCAGGAAATAGGTCAACATTTTCTCATGGAAGGCCCTGTTGATTGTATGTGCCCTGTACGGTGACCCATGAGGATTTTCTTTGTGGACCATTAACTCTAAGAAGACAATGCTCAGTTATCAGTGGAACATTTTATTTGGTGGGGAAAGCCACCAGTGTAGTTTAGGTAGCAAAGATTCATTTAATTGAGATTTTTAAAAAGTAGTATGAAAAGAGTATTTCCTATACTAAGTGAAGTATTTCATCCCATCCCATGTTATAAAATCTCCAAGCAGGATGTGTAAGGCTGCTCCATTGTACAATGTTAAGTCAGCAGTTTGTTGCCATCCCACCTTCTCTTTTCTTTCATTGCCCCATCTGTGGAACCATAGCATGTAAGGGCAGGATGAGATTTTATAGATCACCTTTCCAAGCCCTCCCCCGTTTTTCAGAAGAGGAAGATGAGGTCCAGTGAAATGATTTGATTATTATCTAGTGACAGAGAGGGGATAAAAACTTGGATCTTTTGACTTTCAGATCAGCTTCTTTCAACAACATCAACTCCCCAGGAACATATCCTGTTTCCTTTTTCCCCCACAGAGCTGCTAATGGATGATAACAGCTTAAGCTGTTACCCCTCCTAAGGGTAATGTAGTTTCATAGATGACTCTGGAAAATGGGAAAGCCTTCAAGACTGAGTGGAAAGAATCTCAAATGATGGGATTTCAGAAGGTCATGTGACAAGCTGGTGGGGGATATTATTTGGGGTTAAGACCCTGCCTGAAGCTCCTTAAAACACACCTAGTAGACAGCTGTCCACTTACTGAATGGGCTCTGAAAAAGAGAAATAGAATAGACCATATGCCTATAGTGCAATCCCGTGTCCTTTCTTCTCTCTTCCTTTCTTTCTTTCTTCCTTCCTTCCTTCCTTCCTTTTTTCCATCTTTCTTCCTTCCTTTCTTTCTTTCTTTCTTTCTTTCTTTCTTTCTTTCTTTCTTTCTTTCTTTCTTTCTTTCTTTCTTTCTTTCTTTCTTTCTTTCTTTCTTTCTTCCTTCCTTCCTTCCTTCCTTCCTTCCTTCCTTCCTTCCTTCCTTCCTTCCTTCCTTCCTTCCTTCCTTCCTTCCTTCCTTCCTTCCTTCCTTCCTTCCTTCCTTCCTTCCTTCCTTTCTTTCTTTCTTTCTTTCTTTCTTTCTTTCTTTCTTTCTTTCTTTCTTTCTTTCTTTCTTTCTTTCTTTCTTTCTTTCTTTCTTTCTTTCTTTCTTTCTTTCTTTCTTTCTTTCTTTCTTTCTTTCTTTTTCTTTTTTTACATTTCTCCCCAGACATTTGGAGAGTTCCCCATAAGACAGCAGCTATAAGCACTTTATCCCCTGGGTCCATGTCCTTCTACTCACTGGCACTTCAAGCTTATAATATGAACCATGAAAAGGGACTCCCCTTAATCTCTACCCACAGATGTCAAAGAAATACCTGTGCTGATCTTTTCTGCTTTTTCTGAATCATGAAAAGAAGTACCCAAGAGATGGTAAAGTTAATTTTTCTTTAATGTTTTAATTTTTAAAATGCAATACATCAATTAAGACGTATCTGTTGAGGGCCTAATACTGTAATCAGACCACTCTAGAAGGTATTGTGGGATTATAATAAAAGTATGAGATATGACCCTTACCCTCAAAGAAAATAAAGTTTCTTTGGGGAAAAAAAGATAGTTAGCACAAAGGAAAAAGTCTCAAGCTGTGATGCAGTGGAAAATGGAGTCAGAGGATCTGGGTTCAAATCTTAGATCTGCTACTTATTTACTATATGATAAATATAGTATTATTATAGACATCATTCACCTCTTGAGGCTTCAGTTTCCTCATCTGCAAAATGAAATGGTTGGATTAGTTAATCACTGAAGGCCTTTCTATTCTAAATAGGTGATCCCATGACTAATATAGCTAGTAAGAGAATGGAGAGATCACTGTGGGCCTGGGGATATGAACTGGCATTGAATTAAACCTTAGCTTTCCCTCTTGGTCCGACCAACAGTCTCTGTTTTCTAAGCCTATCTGATGTAATCTCAAAGGTTATAACAACTTGTCTCAAACAGACAAGGGATGTCCTGCACTTGGTCTGATACCTGTTAGATTTGGGTCCCATTCTACTAAATTTTAACACACATATTTAGTACCTACCTCATATAAAGCACTCTGTAAGCAGACAACTTTTTAAAAAAGGACAAAAATGACATAATTTCTGACCTCAAGGAGCTTACCTTCTTTGGGTAGTGGCAGGAGCAAAATACAATATTTAAAAAGGTAAGTTTAATATAACTTAGGCGATAAAGGTGGAATAGTGACCATTGAGATAAAGGATACCTAAGCAGGAAAAAAACATTTTCCTTGCTGGGATCAGGAAAGAATTTTTTTGTTTACCTGCTTTTTCTCCTCTCTCTAACTTTCCTAGGAGTAAAACAGAGTTCAGCCTTGTAGATATTTATAAATAAGTCTGCAGTTACCTTATCCCAATCCTTCATAACTTTATAGACTAGAGTTGATTACAAGATCATAAATCTAAAATAGAATATAATGGAATAGAATAGGAAAGGAAAGGAAATAAGAAGAGAAAGAACAGAATAGGTTGGTTTTAGAAAGGGAAAGAATAGAATACAGGACAGGATGGAATGGAACATAACAAAAAGGGAAAGAAAACAGGAAAGGAAAAACAAAAACAAAATAGACAGAAGAGAAGAGAACAGAACAGAATAATAGGATAGAACAGAACAAGAGTACAGAATAGAACAGAACAAGAAAAATAGAACAGAACAAACTAACAGAAAAAAGCAGAACAAAAGAGAACAGAACAGAATAGATTAACAGAATAGAGCAGAAACAAAAGACTACAAAACAGAACAGAACACAGAATAGAGTAGAACAGGATAGAAAAATGGAATAAAACAGAACAGAATAACAGAATGGAACAGAGCAATGGAGTACAGAGTAGAACAATACAGAACAGAGCAATAGAATGCAGAACAGAGTAATACAGAACAGGAGTACTGAACAGAATAACAGAATAGAACAGATCAGAATAATAGAATAGAGTGGACAAAAAAGTACTAAAATGAATAGGAAAATAGAACAGAACAACAGAATAGAACAGGACAGAACAGAACAGAACAATAGAGTGCAGAATATAACAATACAGAATAGTACTGAAATCCAGAAAAGTACTGAACAGACCAATACAGAACAGAACAATAAAGTACGGAACAGAATAACAGAGTAGAATAGAACAGAAAAGTAGAGTACATCATAGAAGGGAATAGAATGGAATAGGGATTAAGAAAGGACAGAATAGAACAATGCAGAATAGAATAGAACAGAATGGGAAAGAGAACAGGAAAGGAAAAAACAGATAGAATAGATTCTTTCCAAATCTAGCCCAAATTAGAATTGTATATGGCATCATACTCAGTGGTGGAGTGAAAGTTTGAGTCCAGCCCTTCTTAGGTTACTCTAACCCGAGTCTATAATAAAGGGAGCCAACATGATTAAGGATAAAAAGAGATATGTGATTGTTGTCCAGAAAAGGCCACAGTACAGCATATTAGGTCTTTCCTTCATCAATGTTTGGTTAAAATATCCTCATGTGTTTCTATACTATAATATTGCTAGTCTTTCAAAGGAAATTATATTCTAATCCCATTATCAATCTAAGAAATAATGTAATTTTCCATTCCAATCCAGTTCATATGGAAATGCCATACTTGCTTCATGAAACCAAATTTGATCCTTGGGTCATAGACTGACTGCCCATGGTCTATAAAAGCATGAAGGATTTGGACAAGGTGATCACCAAATCTTCTGTCACCAGAATTAGAAACTATTTTCCTTTCATTACTCTGGGTAAAAATAGGACCCAAAAAGACATTCTATGTCACCTACAAACTCTGTTAAACCAGCATGTTATCTCTTGGGGAGTAGATTTTAGGAAGGACATGGATACAATGAGGGGTATCTTGAAAAGGGCAGATAGAAAATTCAGACCCTAGAGTGAAGAGCCTTGAACTAATGAGGCTTGGTGGAAGGAATTGGGAATATTTGGCCTAGGGAAAAAAGACTTAATGATATGATAGCTCTATTTAAGTATATGAAGAAGTGTCTATGGAAGGGAGTTTAGACATATTTTGCTGGGCCCTAGGAGGCAAAACCAGGAACAATGGGGTGGAAGATATGAAAAATCAGATTTGTTTTGTAAAAGAAAAAATTCCAAACATTTGGAGTTATCAGAAGATGACTATTTGTTAGACATAATGTGGAGGGGATTCTTACTTAGGTATAGGTCAGACTAAGTAGCCCATATGTTCCCTTATGGAACAATGGGGTGGAAGATATTAAAAATCAGATTTTTGTTTTGTAAAAGAAAAAATTCCAAACATTTGGAGTTATCAGAAGATGACTATTTGTTAGACATAGTGTGGAGGGGATTCTTACTTAGGTATAGGTCAGACTAAGTAGCCCATATGCTCCCTTATAAGTTTCTTTGATTCTTACCCTAAAGAGATAATATAATGATAATATAATATAATATAATATAATATAATGAAAATATAAAACTCCTCCTACAAAAGTTCAGATTCAGGTATGGATAACAGAGTCTACTAATGGATGCATTTGGAGAACGTCTCTGAGTCCAACATTACTCTGAAGGGCAACTATACCTCCTCCAGTGCCTTGCCAGAGGAGATTCTAGCTTACAAGGGTCATTATGATATTGCCCTGCTTCCTTCCACAAATAGCTCAATTTCAGCAATATGAAGACACTCAAAGACCCCAAAATTTCAGGAGTGACAGATCCTGACTTCAGCTCTGGGTTTTGTATAACACCAACTTCTCCTCGCATTCAGAGCCTTCCCAAAACTGAGAAACTCATTAAGTGAACAGCAAGCCCTGAAGAAAAAGTCAGTTGACAATCATACAAGCAAGAAATAGATTCTTAGCTAGAACTGTTGATATAAAGCACTGTCCTTGCAATTGGAAAGCAGAAGAGATAACAATGAGAGAAAATGTATGATAAGTGGGGCAGACAGCATGGGGCATCTTTGAATTATTAACAACCAGCAATATGGGATCTAGTCCCAAGTTCTGCCTCCAAGAACCCTAAATAAAACCTCGGATTGGTCCTTAATCTCAGTTTCTCTTTATAAAATAGAAATAACAAAACTTTTCCTCACAAAGTCCTAGAGTTGTTATGATGATCAAATAAATGATATGTGTGAGAAGATTTGGGGGAAAAGAACATATTCAACAGTTTTAGGGATTTAGTTTAACTAAGTGGCAGCTTCAGAGTCAGGAAGATCCCAAGTTCAAGTTCCCACTGCTGACACTTGCTGATTGTAGGACCTCAAATCACTTAGCACCTTGCTTGATGTTCCAGGCTCATTTGGAGATTGTGAATTGAAGAATGTATCAACCTGCCTCAGTAGAAGTTTCATCTGTGGAATTGCTTATGCCTAAGAAATGAAAGTCTGAACAAAAACTATTAAAAACAAAACTAGTTGAGCAACAACCCTTCCTGAAAGAACACAGCCCCTCACAGATAGTGATTTGTCTCCATCTACTCTTTTTTGTGTCCTGGATCCTTCTGACAATCTAGCTTCCTTCTCAGAATCATGTTTTTAAATGCATCTAATAAAATACAAAATATTACAAAGGAAACCAATGATATTAAAATATGGTTATCAAAATATGTTTCCAAAACACATTCATAGATGCCAGTTTAAGAAATAAACTTGAATTGGGGGCAGCTAGGTGGCGCAGTGGATAGAGCACCAGCCTTGAATTCAGGAGGACCCGAGTTCAAATCTGATTACAGACACTTAACACTTCCTAGCGGTGTGACCCTGGGCAAGTCATTTAACCCCAGCCAGAGGGGGGGGGATATGAAGAAATAAACTTGAATCAATCACTTCTATAGATACAATTCATTTTATCATTTTATCACTGAGGTTCAAGTGAATGATTTCCTTATATTCATGTGAATTAGGATTTGGATCCAAGTCTCCTAACTTCAGATCCACACAAGGCTTTCTTCAATTCCCTCTCCTCCCAGACCTTGTCAGTACCCTGATCTCTCAAACCTCTTTGTCTCTGGTATAAAGTTATGATTGGTATTACCATTCTGGTCCACTTATATTCAAAATTTCAGTCTCTCTCATACTCATCCTGTCAAATTTTCTTTTGGAATAATATTTTGTTCCATCTTTGCTATTCCTAGTACACTTGTCCACCTCTCACCCCCTCACTTTTTCATAGGACTATAGGTATAAGTAGAGCTTGAAGAAACCTCAGCGTGTTCTAGTCCAGCCTTCTCATTTTACACATGAAATAAGCCTGGAGAAGGAAGGTGACTTATGAATAGATAATGGCAGCCCTAAATTTGAACTTGGGTCTTTTGATGTAAGATCTAGTGTTCTTTTCACAGAATATTGCTGGGAGTTTTTTATAGGTGATTTTCCTATGGAGTTCACTAAATCCCAAGAGAAATAAAAAATTGGGATATCTTTTACATTCCTCCTTGTTTGAATAACGCACAGCCCTTGTGTAGGGTCATAGTTATCCCTAGTGTTTCTAGCTTTATATGCTTCCCATTATATTATTCCCCGGCAGTTAATTTTCAGATTAGTCACTCCTCTCCGTTCATTACTGGCCTTTTGTTTAAAAAAAATCCCAAGGGAATGGACCTTCTTATCTTATCCAGTTCCTGGGGTGTAGGGAATGTATTTATTTTCCAATCTGACATTTTCTCCATTTTCCATATATTCTATAACCTGCAGTAAAGCATTCTGATGAATTCTCCCTGATCAGGGTGAGGTAGAATTTACCTTTAACACTCCTAATAGTTTCCTAACTGATCTCCTGACTCCAGGCTCTCATTTTGCAGTTCCCTAACCTTAATCATCACAACTAAATTTCCTTAAATACAGTCCTTTGATCAAAATAAGTTCTAATTACCAAACCTAGTTCCCTAACTCTGAGGGACAAAGTCCACATTTTCAGTTTGTCTGATGTCTTCCTTTTAAACCTTATCTTTCACTCTGTAGGAAATCTATAGTCTAGCATTGTTCTACTCTTTTTCACCTAAGCACTGTCATGTTTATTTCTACCTCAAGACCTTTATTGGTGGTGTTCTACACTTGCCCAGTGTCCTTTTTCCTCCTCTCTGTCCATGAAAGTTCAATCTATCTTTTAAACCCCAGGTCCTGTAATATTAATCAACCAGTCAGCCAACAAACATTTATTAAAGCCAGTGATGGAAAAGGTAAGAAGTATAATGGGTAGTAAGCTGGATTTCAGCTCTTACCTTTGTCTCATACTGACTCCATGACCCTAGACAAGTCACTTCAATTTTCAGTACATTATCTAAGATTAAAAATTACCAAAAAATGCATTTATGTGGAGAATTCCATACCTGAATTCATAGGATCAAAAAGAAAAATCTGCAGGAGACAAAAATATAAAATATATTTATGATATATGTGACATATATGTAATATAGACATGTATTATATATGTATTATTTTGCATATTATATGTACATATATTACCTAAAATGTAAATAAAGGACACTAGCAATTGAGTATTAGGCACGATCTCAGGTAGAAAGAAGATGGTTCTGTTACTGAGCTCAGAAAGGAACTAGGAATTCTCAGAGACTGAGATGTGAGGAGTGCTGAACAAGTTCCTAGCGAAAACAACCACTTCTAAATATTCATTCATTCATTCATTCATTGGTTTGTTCATCCATTCATCCCATAAATATTAATTTATATAGGTATATAAAATAAGTATACAAATCAAAATATAAATCATAATTTTGTGACCCCCACATTCAGTTACAAGACTCCATATGGAATCACGACCACAATGGGAGAAGCTGGATTCTAGAGAACACAGAGATGAATAATATATAGCCCTTGTACTCAAGCAGCTTATAACATGTCACTTTTAGCATCTATACTTCTAATATTGCAATTATCATCTGTTATCTAACATGGTTATTTACTCTTTTGGGGGACATCCCCTAACTTTCCCCTAAGAGTTTAATTTTTTTGAGGTCAGAATTTTTCTTATGAAAAGAGAAAAGGGTTCTATACTTTGGAGGTACCCAATAAATCCTT
Source organism: Sminthopsis crassicaudata (assembly GCF_048593235.1). NCBI lineage: Eukaryota > Metazoa > Chordata > Mammalia > Dasyuromorphia > Dasyuridae > Sminthopsis > Sminthopsis crassicaudata. The sequence continues at coordinate 367,694,961 of NC_133617.1, forward strand.
CTTACTATTGATAATGCAGAAGGAACAATCTGTAGCTAATCAGGTTGAGTGGTAAGCACAGGGTGCCAACTAAGTTTAATTCTTATATGTGGATCCAGTGATTTCATTGTTCTCTTTGCATTTTTCACTCACTCACTTCAGTCATTCTGCAAGGTAAAACAAGTCTATGTCATAATGGATTAGTACCTATAGGAGATGGGGATAGTCCAGTGTGATAGTCCACTTACAGATACCTGTTCTTCAGTGGTATCATGGCTAGTATCTCTGATATACTGCAGTGAGCCAGGATATTTTCTCAAACATACCACTTCTTGTTTCTGGTATTATCCTCAATGACCAGGGAGCTCAGGAGAGAGTTATCTATGGCTATCACTTTTCTGTGAGTAAGGAGAATGTGGAGTGGGGTTGGGGCCACAATTCCCATTTTTCATTTGACTGTCCCCTTCTATTTTTAGAAGTAGTTTTAACACTTTGTCTCATATGCTCATCCATAAGAATCCCTTGGGGTGAAATAGGAATTTGTTCTTACTTCACAGATAAGAAAATTAAGTCCCAGAAAAGGGATTTGTCCAAGGTCACTCAATACAAGCAGTTTAGGATTAGAACCCTATTCTCCTGCACTCTACACTTTTTTTTCTTCCCCTTTTCCTTCTTCTTCCTGTTCTGGGTTTACTATTTCTTCACATATGGGGCAGTTTTGGCAAGGGTCCAGGGATGGAAGCTACCCCCAAAACTAGTCCACTCTGTTACCTATAAGCAGCTCTGCTAAGATGACCCTCTTCTATGGAAGAACTTGAAATTAAGGATCAAACAAGGAGATTGGGAATTCCTTGTGGTTTACAATTCCTTAAGCCAAGCAGCACAGATTATTAAAGATTCAGTTTGTTCCAGGCTTTTGTGAGTGTTCATTTCAAGTGTCCCCCACCAACTTTTACTGAATCACCCCCGAATGCCCTTCCTTCAACAAAGACAAACTTGTATTAGATGCAGTTCTAGTTCTTAGAAAATGAATGATCTGATATTGAAAATGTAAATGATACTCCTTAATTGTGTATAGGAAATGCTATAGTAAGTTTTATGAGATAAAGAGAAACCACAGAATTGGAATGATATGAGAAGACTTCATGGAAGACATGAAACTTGAGCTGAACCTTGAAGGATGTTAGGATCTAGCTTGGGATGGGAAACATTCTAGTCAGAGAATGAGAGAAAACAACGGGAGGGAGAGCTAAGGGGACAAGGAATGATGCCATCTGCCTTATTTGTGAACAAATCCAGCCATGAGACCATAACACTCATGAAGCACACAACATATTTCAAAGCTAATCCATTAAATCCCAGCCTGGATAAAGAGAGGCAGGTGTTCTATAGAGTCAGCAGGAGGACTGGCTTTCCTAATCCCTCATCTCAGAACTGTCCTGGACTGTTGGCCTTTAGATTCAGGAGTTCCAAAGCAGTAAGGGTTAAATAAGTTTTTTTTTTTAAGGAACTCAAGTGAAAGAGACATCATGCTGTGGGAAATCTAAGGCCCAGAGAACTGGGTTCAGGTCCTGCTTCAACCAGATACTAGATGATACTGAATGAGTCACTTGTTTTAGTACTTCCAGACAATTCTTTGATTCCATAGATGCCTATTTCTAGTGTGGAGAGGGTTTCTATTCAGCAAACTCCTAAAATGGATGAAATCAACCAAAAAACCAAACAGATGAGTGAGCAAAAATGTGGATGAAGACTGTTCTTTGACCTGTTCAAGGCAATGACCTATTACTGCAACACTTGCCTTCTCTGGATACTCCATCAATGTCCTATTTAGCCCATATTCCCCAGAACCAAATTCCCCAGATAAAATATTCCAGTGTAGGGTACAATGGGATTACCATCTTCCTATTCCTGGAAACTAGTGTCCTTTTATTGTAGTCTAAGTTCATATTAGGTTTTTTTGGTTCTTGTATCACACTGCTGGCTCCTGTTGATCCTACAATCCACTAGAACCACCACATGTTTTTCAGAACAACTGCTGTTATCCATGTGTCCCTTCATTTTATTATTCTGAAATTTTTTATACTAACGTGCAAGATAGAGCACTTATTCCTATTGAATTTCATTTAATCAGATGCAGCCCAATGTTCTAGCCAGCTCTTGGACCCTATGTCTGTTCTCTGTGTTAGCTTTCCTTCACAGCTGTGTGCCATCTGCAAATCTGATGAGCTTACCATCTATGCCTTTATCCAAGTCATTGATAAAAATGTGAACCAGTATAGGGCCTAGCACTGGGAATTCCCCTGAAGACCTCATATCATGGTGACATTGAGCTAATTAACAACTTTTCTTTCAGGCAGAGCAGCCAAGCATTTAGGAATCCAGCATTGTCTAATCCACTGAATAATAATAATAATAACCAACATTAAAATAGTACCTATGTGTCATATCCTATGTTAAGCACTTTATAAATGTTATCTTATTTGGTCCTCACAACAACTCTTGTAGATAGGTCCTATTATTTCCATTTTATAATTGAGGAAAATGAGGCAAACAGAGATTAGGTGATTTATTTTAGGATCACACAGCTGGTAAGTGAATGAGAAAGCTGATAAGTGAACTTAAGTCTCCCTAACCCCAGTTCCAGTATTATATCTACTGTGCCACTTATCTTCTCCATAAGAATAGTATGATGTGTTTTATAAAAACTTTGATACAATCTAGATAAACTATTTACACAGCACCCCCCAGCCTGTATTGATATTGTAATCCTATCTAGGAAGGAAATGAAGTTAGTCTGGTATGACCTATTCTTGACAAAGCCATGTTGGTGATTCTTTGTAATGATCATTTCCCTTTTTGGATATTTGCCAGCTAAATCTTTAATCTATTCTATTATTTTTCTCAGGAATTTAAGTCAAGTTCTTTGGTCTATTGTTTGCATATTCTGTTTGATTCCCTTTTAACTGGGATAGCATTTGCCCTTCTCCCCTCTTATAACACCTCTTCCATTTTCATAATCTTTTAAATGTCACTGCCAGTGGCTCAACAATCCCATCAGCTATTTCTTTCTGGATCTAAGGATGTAGTTCAGCTGGGCCCAATGACTTAAATTCATCGAGGGCAACTATTTGCTCTCTTCTTATTTCTTTACTTAACTTGGCCATCAATTCCCTGTTAGTCATTTTTGTTCTGTTGTTTCCAGTTTAAGGGTCACTCTCCCTTTCGGAGAAAAGAAAAATAATTGAGCACATCTGCCCTCTTTCTACTGTCATCATCCTATCTATTCTAAGCAAAGGTCATTCTTCAATCTTCCTTTTTCTTGTATTATAGCTAAAAACAAGGAGAACTTCAGCCACTGTTGTATTACTCTTATCTCCCTCACCAGCCTCAACTCAATTGTTTCATGTTCTTATATTCATTTTCTATTATGTGATCTTGCTTCCTAGAAAATTTTTTCCTTGAAATCTAAGTTTGTTAGCAAATTCTCTGTAGATCCATATTTTCCTTCCATAATTCCATATTTTCATTTACAAATCCCAGCTTTTCTTTTCATTAAAATGGTTTACCTTTAAGTCTTTAGGGTTTCAATGTTGATTATCTCCCATCCCTCCTAGATTAAGTTTTCCTGAAAAATTTTGGCCTATAAGATCCTATCTATCTTTCCTCTGAACCCTTTGAAATTAGTTTTCTCTAGATCTAGGATGTATGTCAGACTATGCTCAAATTTCTTCTCCATTACAAACTCCAGAATGTAATAGTCACCTTCTTTCAATTTCAATCATTTTCAGTCAAGTGTCTTGTTAGTAAGAATCAAATTCAGAATAGAACTTTTCCGTGTTGATTCTTCAGCCTTTTGAATCTTGAAATAATCTCTGGTAAAGAGAGAGAGAGAGAGAGAGAGAGAGAGAGAGAGAGAGAGAGAGAGAGAGAGAGAGAGAGAGAGAGAGAGAGAGAGAGGCGTAGCAGCTTTCTGAAATTTGAAGTCTCCTATTATTAGTGCCTTTGGGCAGATTTCAGATCTGTTTCTAGATTCATTATTTGTTTTTTCTTTCTGTCCTGGTGGTCTGTAGGATATTCCATTAACAAAATTACTTATATTTCCTTATCCATTGCTCTTTATCCAAATCTTTACCATCATGACTACCTACTATGATTCATGACTTTTGTCATATGAATATACCCTCCTAATAGACAATGTTTTCTATTCTCTCTTTTACCTATCATTTTTCTTTTAACTAAATTATATCCACTCAGAGACAAAGTCCATTTATGGATCTTATCCCCTTAAATCTCAGTGTTGCCTATGATGTTAGATTTGTATCCTTTTGACAGAGCCTCTACTTCTTGTTTATTGCCTTAACTTTGGGCATTTGTATATGAATCCATGGCTTTTGCTACTAGTTCTTTCTTTGGATTATGTGTCCTTTAAATTTTTGGGCATCTCAGCTGTTTATTTGTCTTTTTACTACTTTCCAAAATATCTAGGTTGTTAGTTTTCACCTCCCTCCATCTTTTTTACTTCAAACTCCTTTAGATTAAGTTCATAAGATATCTGAAAAACACATTCTTACATATTATTTATCCTTAGTAAATCTTAAAGTCTTATATAAAGTCTATTCAAACCAGTGTATTTTATAGATTAAGAATTGAAACCCAGAACAGGGAAGTGACTTTTCCGAGAGTACACAGAGAACTAGTTGAAAATGCTAGTGTGAATTTCGACTTCTAGTCCAAAGTGCATTCATGGGAGGGCACAAATATTCTTGATAACATTAGTTTCTAAGGGTTAGATTGGGACTCTAGGCATCTCTCAGTTTAAAAAAAATAACTTGACAATACATTTATCTAAAGCTTTTAATGGGTTAATTTATATTTTCAGCTTGTGTTACCTTTGGGGACTGAGAGATTCTCTATGCTTATTATTCAATAAAGTAGCTCTCCCTTTGATTTGCTCTAATACTATTGACTACAATTTTTCTACTTTCCTATCTCAACTACAATGCCTCCTCCATTTCTAGTAGAATATGGTATAATGAAAAAGTCCATATTCATATCATTAATGTTAACAGAAGGGTAGGGAAAAACAACTTCATTCTCTTTGGCCTTTATATGGATACCCTCAGTGCTAGTCCTTCATGGACTGATGATGTAGAATATCGCGGTGAAAAGAGCTTTAGTCAAAGAGTCAGGACACCTGGCTAACTGTGTAATACTAGCAAGTCATCTAAAGTCTTGCAAACTTATCAGTTCAGTGGGAATATGCTCTAAGACTCAATTAGGATAATAAATGTGAGAATGCTTTGAAGCGTTAAATAAAGTGACTCTAATATTTTTATTGTTGAGAACTCATCTACCTTGGACAAGACTATTTTGAATCACGAACCTATTTTCTGTATAGGCGATGCCTAACTTAAGAGTTTTGTTCATTTATTTATCAACCATTTATTAAATTACCTATATGTGTAAAATTGTGCTAGATCTTCAAGGAGATAACAGGATCATTAAAATAACATTCTCTACCTTCATGAAACTCACAGTCTAACAGGCAGCTCATCACTTAAAATATAAACATGTGATATTAATCAACTAAAATGTAGAATAGACCAATAACAAAGGTACAAAGTCCTAAAAGAAATTGGAAAGATCTTTTCTGAATTAGAGAATCTGAGAAGGCATTGTTAATGACTCCTACACACGAATATATAGAGAAGATCCAGATACAAGGCCCTGCTCTTTCCTTCCTTAAGGCAGTAAAGAATACCTATGTTTTCACATCATTCCTTCCCTCTTTGATAAACACATACAAACACTGGGGCCTATATCAATATATTTCTCTATAGATATTATGTGATAATGGAGACAGTGTTAAAGCTCAATTTGAATTTCCTGTGTTACTCTGGGCAAGTGATTTGACCCTGTCGGGAATTTTTTCTTCAACTACAAAAAGGAGGGAGTTAGACTACAAGGCTTCTAAAGTTGTTTCTGGACTCTGATTTATGATCCAATGCAAGATGGCCTCTGCAGTTGAGTATTGGACTTGAAATACACAAGTTTAAAATCCACCTTTCACACTTACTAGTTGTGTGACCCTCTATGTCATTTCTCATCCTTAACTGAAGAACCTCAGTTTCCTCATCTGTCAAATGAGAATAATTATAGCCACTACATCATCAATTTATTGTGCATGTCAAGTGCTTCATAAGCATTAAAGTGCTTTATAAATGTGATCTGTTATGATAGCCATGTTCAAATGTTTGAAGGGTTGTCTTGTGAAAGAGAAATTAGATTTGTTCTGCTAGAAACCAGAAAGTAGAACCAAGAACAATGGATGAAAGTGATAGAAAGGCAGATTTCAACTTATTATAAGAATATACTAATAATAAGGTAGATGCATTAGGTAGCCATTATGAGCTAGGTACTAATTATTTAAAGAAAAAAAACAAAAGTCTTTGCCTTTAAGCAGTTTTACATCTTATCAGTGTTGTATGCGTGTATATATATAAAATACACACACACATATACACATGCATACAGATACACATACTTCAAATAAAAACAAAATACAAAAATTTAGGGATAGAGGGCACTAGCATTTGAGGAAAAGACTTCATGTAGAAAATTATGTTTGAATCTTGAAGGAGGAGAAGGAATCCTGGAGGCAAAGGTGAAGAGGAAATGCATTCCAGGACAAAGGTATAGAGATGGGATATCATGTGTGGGGCACAGCAAGGAGACTGGTTTGTCTGAACTGTAGAATAGAAGGGATATAATATACAATGAGGATAGAAAGTCAGGAAGGGGCCAGATTGCGAAGGGTTTTAAAAGTCTTAACAGAGCAGTATACATTTCATCTTAGAATCAATATGGAGCCACTAGAGTTTATTGAGTGGGGGATATAGTCAGTACTGTGTTTGAGAAAATCACTTTGGCAGCTGTATGGAGAATGGATCAGAGCAGGGAGAAATTTGAGGCAGAGAAACCAATCAAGAGATCATTGCAATGGTCTCTACATGATGAGACTTTGATCTAAGGCAGTAGCCACACAAGTAGTGGAAAAGGAGCAGACATAAGAAATGTTTTGGATATAGAAACAGTAAGATTTGGCAACATAGTAGATATGTGGGGAAACGGAGAAGGAGAAATCAAGGATAATATCCAGTTTGTGAACCTGGGAATATAAAGTGATGCCATCCATAGAATTAAGGAAGTGAAGAAAACTGGTGGGTTTGGGCAAAATATGAGTTTTGGTTTAGACAACTTCAATTTGAAGATCCAGTCTTCAGGATATTAAATTTGAAACATCTCATTGGATGACATGAGATTGGAACTCAGGAGAGAGTTGGGGCTAGATGCAAAAATCTGAGAATCATCAGATTAGAGGTTACAGTTAAACTTGCTAGAATTGAAGAGTTCACCAAATAAGAGAGAGGAGCAGCCAGGTCAAAATCACTTTAAGGGAAGGTCTTATGAATGAGCAAACAGCAGAAAGGAGGCAGAAATAGTGACCAGATGGGCAGGAGGAGATTTCCTCCAGGATAGGAGGAAAAGTTAGTTGACAGAGTCAGATTCTACAGAGTCAAAAAAGATGAGGACTAAAAAGGAAAATCCTTAAATGTGGCAATTAAGAGATACATGACTTTGGATAGGGTAGTTTCAGTTGATGATGAGGTCAGAAATTAGACCTACAAAGGAGTGAGAAGGGAACAGGAAGAGAAAAGGTAGAGGAAATGATTGTAGATAGATTTTTTAGGAGTTTGGCTGAAAAAGAGGGAGAGATACAGAATAATAACTTGAAGGTCTGGTGAAAATATTTGAAGGATGGGGAGAATTGCACTGAGAAAAGCTAGTCTTCTCTTCCAACTTATCCAGGGAGGCCTAGTGAGTTTCTGAATGAAGCTATTGGGAATCACATGGCATATACTCTGGGATCTGCCTTCAGCAAACAATTTGCACATTCAGTGGGCCACGTGGCAGTGAGGTGGATTTTTACCTCAGCCATAGAAAGGCTTCAGCCACAGGCTGGATGCAGAGCTCCTTGTTGGTGGTTAAAATGGAGTTTTCTTAAGATAATAACTGTAGAGCTGGAAGAAGCCTTAGAGGCCATTTAGATCCCTTCACACTGAGGTTAACTGACTTAGCAACCATTACACTGATGATAAATAGCAGAGGTGGGATGAATTCAGACCCTCTGAGTTCAAATCTGGGGCTCTTTCTTTTACACCATGGTATAATCCAGATTTTCAAATTTTGGGAAGGGAGGTGTTCAATAAACACAAAGTTATTGCTGTGGAGGAGTAGAACAGAGTATTAACACCTTTTTAAACCCAAAGTTACTAAAATAAGCATCTTAATAATTACACAATTGCTAAGGGGTGGCTGAAAATGTCTTATTAGGAATCTCAGGGTAATGCTATGGAAGGCCACTGCTGCTAGTTCCATTATACAAAATAGCCATGAAAAAGACTGTGAAATCCCAAGGCCGAGGTTCACATTGGAGGAGAAAAGGAATAGACCTCCTAATGAAACCTCACCAAACAAATGAACAAACTGAACCAGAGACAAGTGTTAGCCATAAACCCACCACCTCTTGCTTTCAGATATAAGGAAAGCTCCAGGAGTCATCTTCATCTTTAATGAATGATTTCCACAATGGGGGCTGATTGCAATAAGAATTTCAGAGCAGCTGAGAAACTCCAAATGCAATACTAGTATTGAATGTGGAGAACCTCAGGTCTATTTCCCTCAATCTACAAAAGAAGAAACTGAGGTCTGAAAAGGGAATGATGACTTGTTCAGATTATACAGCTATTTAGTGATAGATTTAGTCCTAGAAATCAGATCTAATTCTTAATTAGCTCTTTCCACTATGCTACACTTAGTCCTTTTAATTGTTACTATTAATAATAATGATAAAATATGACTATGTATCATAACCACTTATTTAAGGTTGAGAAGATTTTTCTAGTAAGGAAAGAGCAATGTACTGAGCGGAGTTGTTTTATTCCAGTGCTGGCTTTGCCACTAACTAGCTGTAGGGACATGTTACTTCTAATTTTTAGGCCTCAGTTTCTCATCTACAAAATTAATAAATTGGAATAGATGATATCTTGAGGGCCTTTCCTGTTCTCATAAGCTGTGATTCTATTATCTGTTGAGGGCCCATGTTTCCCTATTTCTAAAATGAAGAAAAATAGCAACAATGGTGATAATAATTCATTTATGCCCTCTAAGGATTTCCAGGAACTTTAGCAATTTAAAACAAACCAAACCACTAATTAATCTTTAGCTCATCTGCCAAAGACATTATCATTCTGATTTGACAACTGGGGAAATGGAGGTACAAAAGGGGTTTAGATGACTTGCCCCAAACCATATAACTAGATAATTTAAAGAAAACAGGTCTTGTCATCAAACAAGGATAAGTCATTCGTGATCCCTCAACAATTTTGAAAATTTGTCCATGTTGCCTATGAAATAATTCCCCTATCACCTAGCTAATGAATAGATGTAGAGCTGAAACTTGCAAGTTATCTTATCCAAACACAGTATTTTTAGATGAAGAAATAGGTCATGGAATGTAAGATGACTGGTCCAAGATCACTCAGGTGGCAAGTGCCAGAGCCTGGGGTCCAAACTCCAGTCCTCTGGTAGTCTGGCTCCAAATGCCACAATTATTTTTACTGTACTACTTTGCTTCCAATGGGGCATAACTTGTCACAAAATAAATATCATGAAAAGTAGAACTTTATGGAATTAAAATGATCAAATTTATAAAAAGTAATATTAACAAGTGATCTTCACTAGACCCTCACTATTCATTACACTGGAGATGACTGCCCCCATACCCAAACATATTTTCCATGTCTGTTCCTCATTTCTATGCCAGCTTTTCCCCAGGAGATCACAGGAATTCAAAAGTGTTATGATTTGTAAATGATGGAACTAGTTCATCCATCCATCCATCCATCCATCCATCCATCCATCCATTCATCTTTTACTCCAGATCTATTATCTTACTCCAAGTCCAGATTTCTATTTCAAAGATAAATAAGAGGGAACTCTTGCTTTAATAGGTAAGGTGAGAAGAATAAATCAATAATTATAATACAGGATAGAATGAAAAAGCGGAGTAAGAGAGGCATAAACAAAGAACTATAAGAGTTCTGCTCAACTTGGTGACAATTGAGTGCCTATTTATTTCTAGTGTTTGAGTTGTGCTGGGTTCTTAGTGTACAAAGACATCAATGAAACAATCCTTGTCCTCACAGACTACATTCTACTTGAGGGGAGGGCACTAGGGGAAGCCTAATGGTATTTGAGTTGGTCCTGGATGGATTATGAATAGAAGGTATTCAGTTGGAACATGGAAAGGATGGTGGTGGAAAAGACATTCCATTTGAAGAGAATAGTTTCCAAAATAGCCCATGGTTTTATATATCGTCTGAATTCTTACAACATCATCACTTACATGGCCTGCATAAATGGATTTATATTTTCCTCTTCTTTTCCATGTGTCAATTCTGTAAATTCCCTGGTAAGGAGTGTGTGTGGGAGTGAGGTAAGGATTGTGTTTCTAACTTCTCTTATTATCTGGTGCTGAGGTCACATAGTAAATCCTCATGGTATTTCACATTTACAAATTTATAACTTCAAATACTGTGACTTCAAGTGCATGCAAGCACTTCAAAGGAAATATCATTCACATTAGATAGAACTACTTGGATGATTGAAGGGAGGAAGCATTAGTTAAGTGCCTGTTCTGTACCAGGGACTTTACAAATGTTATCTCACAACAACCTTGGGAGATAGATGATAGCCTATTATAGATGAAGAAATAGATCATGGAAAATAGTAAGGTGACTGGTCCAAGACCACTCAGGTAGCAAGTGAACATGCAACTCAGGTTGCATGAGACAACTCATTTCATAGTTGAGGAAACTGAGTCATATAGAAGTTAGTTGACTGGCACAAAGTCATACAACTAATAAATGTTGAAGAGGTCTTCTTTACTTCAGGCCCAGCACTCTCTTCACTGTTCTAAGCTTTTAGAGGAATTTGCTTATTAAATATTTTTATTTTACTTTAAATATAAATAAGAAAATAAAAATAAATAAAATTTTTCATTGTAATAAAATATAAATTATCTTTTCTTATAAGAGGCATCTATCTTCTGACATATAGTTCATGAAAGCACAGATTTAGTGCCTGAAGAAATCTTAGAAGTCATGGAATCCAACCACTCATTTTACAGGGGAGGAAATGAAGGCATCCAGAATTAAAATGACTTATTCAGAGTCATACAAGTAGTAGGTGAAATAATTGGGATTTGAATACCCATACCTCTCATTATAGACTCAATGCTATGTCCATTGAACCATGCAGCTCACCTCTTTTAAAAAGAGGCAAAGAAATATTCAGCTTTGAAAGTTCCCTAAAAATTAGCTTTAAAAAATGGAAAAATAAACAAATCTTGCACAAGAAATTTGCAGGCACTTTAAAAAGTACAGAATTGTGGTTAACAACCAACATGATGGAGTAAATGACAAGACCTGTCAGACTGATCTAATCTCCAGTGACAGAGTAGCAGACCTGGAAGATTTAGGGAATGATAGCTACGCAGTTTATCCTGTCTTTAGCCAACTTTTTGAATCTGTTCCAATAACATTCTCATTGAAACAAGAAAAAAAGGTGATCTTGGAACTACCTAACAATTGAGCTGTTACATCTTATGCACCCATTCATTCAGATGTTCATTCATTTGGTAAATATAACATGTTTCAGCTGTGCTGGTTCTGTGGGAGGTCCAGAAAAAATGTAACAGGCTCTTGTCCTCAATGAACTTCTAATAGATTTGTAGAGATAAAGCTAAGGTATACTTATAAAGAAATTATATTATAGAAGAGATGTTTTAAAATAGTCTAAACTAAGTTCTGAGTACTGTAGACAATCAGTACCATTTATAGGAGTTTAGAGGAATTACATCATTGTGGTCATGGAAGGCTTCCTGGAAGAGGTAGAATATGAGCAGGAATTTGAAGGATGAAGATTTAGATTGATGGAAAGGAAGGGGGAAGGTATTTCAGGTGAGTGGAATGATGGGTATAAAGGATAGAGTGAGTAAAGGATGGACAGGAGATAAAGAGACTGGCCTGATTAGAACTGTTAGGGAATAGCAGTAGATAAATAAGGAAACATTGAATGCCAGGTTTAGGAGTTTGAGAGTAATTATTAGTCTAGAAGAATAAAGCACAATAAATGGAGCTTTACCAGGATTGGTTCTAGGCAAAGGAATTTTTAAACTAAGATTCATACTACTGTGTAAATGATAGGTTTTCAGAGACTTGGGTAGTTTTAGAGAAGGCAGTCTCTCAGCATACCATATATGAAGAGCCCTTAGTGAAACTTTAAATTAGGTAAAGCTTGTCTTTGAGATTGTCACCTCCAATTAGGCAATGCTTTCAAGATATCCTGAGCCCTCCATTCAGTATCCTATCTGTCTATTGGGACAGATGTCATTTTTCTATAACATCCTTTTCTTCCTTTTCCCCATCTCTGCTCCATTGGTGGTAGTAGGCTAGTAAGGTGACAAATCCTTGCAAATGGTAGCATTGATATGTTACCCTCTCTCAGTGAATAAGGACATTAGCAAAGTGAGAATGGCTTCTTCTCTACAAGGTCCTTGAAGAATGAATGGAGTTAATAATGAGAATTTGAGCTTAGGGAAGGTAGACCTTCAGATATTTATGTTTAGGAAATCTTTGTCTCTAAAATCATGGCAGGTAAGTAACTATCTATTTCGCCTATATACAGGATTACCCTTATTGATCTAGTTCAGAGGTTCTTAATTTGGAGTCCACAGATAGATTTAAAAGGAAATTAGATGGGAAAAAATATTCATCCTCCCCTCCCCCAGTTCTACTGAATTTTAGTACTTCCTTTAATTATTTAAAAATTGATTTAGTGGATCAATTGACCAAAATTGATCAATTTTTAAAAAATTGATTCAAGAAGAGGTCTCTAGGTTTTATGAGACAGTTAAACAGCCATGCCAGAGAAAAAGGTGACACTCCCTTAATCTACTTGAAAAGAAGGAAAAGTAGTAGGAAGAACCTTGAAGTAGAAATCAAGAGTCCTGTATCTAGTCCCAGGTCTGTCTTTGACTATCTGGGAGACTTTGGGCAAATCACCTTTCTGAGCTTCAGTATGTTGATCTATAAAATAATTATAAAAATATTTCATTACCTACCTCACAAGGTTGTTAATAGAAAATATTTTTAAACTATAAATTATTATACAAATATGAGCTATTAATATGATTATTATATGTGCTTTTTTTTTTTAAATAAAGTATATGGTAATCTCCCTGGATAGAAACGCAAATATCCAAAATACCACTTAAGAAAGATCTACCTATAGATAAGTAGAGCAGAAAAGTTTTGGGTCTAGTGGATCACAAGGTAAACATGAGTCAATAAATTCTGGGATAAATGACTAGGAAGTTAGAAGGTTATAAAATAGCGAGACTATCCTTTTGGGATTTTCAGTTCCTATAGAACTTTTTACTTTAATTTATTTATAGTGTGACCTTTTATATCTGTTATGCATCCAGTTGAAACTATGTTCAAATAGCTTGGTATATTGATGAAAGTTTAATTTATGCCAGTCTGCTTTCCAGTTTCCTCTGCTGTTTTTTATTGAATAGTGAATCCTTACCCCAGTACCTGAGGTCTTTGGATTTATTTAATACTAAACTGTTAGGTTCATTTGCTTCTGGATTTTGCATATGTAATTTGTTCCACTGATTGATCTCTCTGTTTTTTAATCAGCACCAAATTGTTTTTAATGTTTTAGAATACAATGTGATAGCTGGTACTGCTAGACTCCCTTCCTTCCCACTTTTCCCCTCATTATTTCTGCTGAGATTCTTGACCTTCTGTTCCTCCAAATGAATTTGGTTATTATTTTTTCTAATTTTGTAGATCCTATTCTAAAGCTATCTGTCAAATTTAGTTATTATTATTAAAAGCTATAGACTAAATGACATTCTATTTACTAGGCATGATTAATTGTAATGGATTTAAGAGAATTTGAATAGAGATTAGTGGAACTCTATAGAAAAGACTGGAGAATAGGGAACAGGGCTAGCTACACAGAGGGAAGTTGCTGCTATACCCAAAATACCTTCTCTACTAGCCAGATGATCTGAGAGAAACCCCTTAAGGGGACACAATCTTTAATTCCTCAATGAGAAGACAAGCTCAGAAGATAAATTCCCTTGAAAGAGGGAGTTATCATAACATATTCATACTACAGTGTAAATGATTGATATAAGAACCTTTCATGTGAGAAAAGAAGGGAAGATGAGATAAAGAGGGTACTGAGCAACTGAAAGTTGTAGGTGCCAAGAATGGAAAGGTACAGAATAGGGAGGCTAAGGCATTGAATCAAAACTTTATTAAATCTGATCCACATCAAAAATATGTATTAGAGTTAGAGAAACCCAATTTTCAGCCTGAAGAAATCAGAGCTGAAAGGTATTTGAGCAAAAATCTCGAAACAGTTGAAAAAAGGACACTAGTTTTTCCTCTCTCTGAAGGACAGAACAAAAGGAAATGGTTCTCTGTGAAGTAGGGCAGTTTCAAGTTAGAGGAAAAGACAAATTTCTCTGTAATTATGGGAGGGAAAGTAATTTAAATATTGCATATAGTGATTGTTAGAGGTGGTAGGATCCTTTTCTCTAAAAATGTTAGAAAAAGGAGAGAAGGCTTTTTTTCTTCTGGGATGGGATGGAATGGCATGCTATTGTTCAACAGGCAGGGAAATGAACAATCAGCCACTCAATAAACAAGCATTTTTTATTAAGTATTTGTGATATATGCCATGGTTATACAACAGAGATACAAAGAAAGAAACAATCCCCATTCTCAAGAAGAAAAATACATATCCATATACACATACACACATGTGTGTGTATGTATATGGGATGAATAAATATAACGAGATAACTATAAAACCTACCCATGGTGAGTCTATTTAAATCCTAGATAGGAACATCTCAAGTGAAAGGCTTTCTATGTTTCCTAGAAAAACTGAGCTTAATAAAATTGGCAGGATTCTTCTATTACCATCTTCCTTTTCCATCTCTGGGATTTACAGCAAGAAGAAAGACATCATACATACATATGTATGTTTACATATGTGCATATATGTGTATGTGTGTGTATACACGCATTTTTTCTGTTGGTTTATTTTTCTTTTCTTGGAATGTGTGTGTGTGTGTGTGTGTGTGTGTGTGTGTGTGTGTGTGTGTGTGGAGGCTTTCTAAAGCTCAGTGCATAGTTTTACTGTTGATTTATTTCTCTTTTCATTTCCAAGAAAAGCAAAATAAATCAACAGCAACCAAGCTTTAGAAAGTCGCTCTCTTTTTCTCTCTGTCTCCCTTTCTCTCCATATATAAAAATTTTCTAGGAAAGAGAAATAAATCACTAGCAAAATTAGAATACACACACATAATATATATGTGTGTACATATATATATATAAATACTGGTATACAAACATAATTTTCATATATATATAAAATCACATTAATATGTGATATATGTATATGTGTATATGTATATATGTACATACACATACAAGAAAAGAGAAAGAAATCACTAGCAAAACCAGTGTATATATACATATACAATGTATATATAACTCATTTATATAATCTATACATATCCATACACATGCACATATATGCATACATATACATCCACACAGAACAAACACACATAGACATACACATGTATATGTATAGATATGTCTAAGAAAAGAGATGATTCATTATCAAAACTATGCACTGGGATTTAGAAAGCCAAACTAAGAGGAAAAAAAATGAACAGAGACAGACACGTTGCTATAAGACACAGGACATCATCTTGACTCCTTAGAGTACTTGAAGTTTTCCAAGTGTTTTCTGGGATTCAATTTTTCCTCTGCTGACCCAGCCCAGAATCCCTTGGCCAGGACTAGTGTTCCAGACTTGCCTCTTTAAGAGATTGGGTGGGTTTGGTGTTTCTTCCAGTTTCCACAATCTATGATTTTAAATAGTACCTAGAGAATCTATTCTGATCAGAACTTTGACTAGGCAAATACTTTAATAATAATAATAATAAATGATTTGCTATACCATAGAAAAGGAAAGCTATTATTTTTATTAACACAGACAAATGACAATGAATGTAACATTTTAAGGTTTGGGAAATGCTTTTCTCACAAAAGCTTGGGAAGTGTAAATGGAGCAAGTATTTTATCGAATTTTATCAATGAGGAAACTGAGGCTGAGAGAGGTTATTTGTCTGACCTTTTATCCTCTTTATCTTTCATCCCCAGGGCAAGAATTAATTCTACTATTTTAGGGGAAACTGAGGTATCAGGCATATAAATGACTTGTCCAGAGTTATGCAGTTGATTTAGTACTCTAGTCAAGGCTAGAATTTAGGTCTTCTGACTCCTAAATTGATGTTATTTCCCTAATACTTTGTGGCAGTCATATGGAATTCCATTAGCTTTTCACATCCTCTCTCCTGCCCATCCCCCCAACTTTTCTCAGGAAGCTCTAGCTGGAAATATAGTTTCTGGGTCCATTTCTATAGACTGGACTTGGCCCATGACTTGGGGTCCTGAACAGAGCTCTCATTCTATACCTGATTTCCTAGTAGCTATTAAATAAATGCTTGTTAGATTGGCACTTATTGGAACCAACTGATCATTCTGGAGTTGTTTTAGATAGTTTAATTTCAGTTTTGTACAGGGAGTATTCACTGAGTGCCTAATATGTGCTGGCAGGAACTATGGAAAATAAGAGAAGTTTAAGTTCTGTTTCCTAGGAGGGTAGAGAAGGCACAGACACATAGGAAACATTTAGAGAACAATATAAGAATAGAATCATTAATGATCTGTATCACATAATGTTGGGTGGTCTTCTCATGTCCATCTGCTATGTTACACTGGAAATCATCTTGCTTCATCAGGATGCTTTGAGTTTTCCAAAACCCTTTTGGCATTCACACAGGGTGATACAGACTCTAAATGTCATAGGAGTTTGGGCATCAAAGGTGGTGGGTCCTGAACTGGTGCCTTGAAGGCTTGAAAGGTGAATTGGGAGATTGGGGGAAGGCATGTCAAGGAGGAGGACCCTCATGAACAAAGGCTTAGAAGTGGGAGTGAGCATGGAATATTAGGGGCATAGAGCCTGGCTAGAGCCTGGCTAGAGCAGAAGATGCACTGGGGAGGAGCAGGAGGTGAAGTGAGGCTGGATCCTGGACAGGCTAGAATGCCCAGCTCCAAGTTCAGACTCAGCAAGTATCTGAAATCCAGCAGAGCTCCCTTATGGTGCTGGTGTTGAGGATTATAGATTTAAAGCTGGAAGAGACCTTAGAGGACAGTAAATCCATCTCCTTCATTTTTACAGATGAGAGCCTAAGGCTCAGAGTGATTGACTTGTCCAAGGTGGCAGAATTAAGAACATTTCAACCCTAGTCCTTGAAACTAAAATAATGGTCCATTAAAGGCTTCCTGTATCGGATGCAACTCTGTGACCTAGTATAATGGGGTTCTTTGGCAGCTCTCCCCCAACTTTCGTGTTCCTTGATCAGGAGTTACTTTGCCTTGTTTGGGCTTTGGTCCAACAATTCTCCATTCACCATCACGAGCTCATGTGTATTTTAGAGAGAAGGAAAGTACAGCCTTCTTTCCCCTGTTCTCTGGAGACACCATCCCAAATGGGGCTCAGTCTCTGGTTAGGCATACATTTTGATCCAGTGGCTAAAATCCCCAGGAGAGTCTGGCCTTTAGACACGCTCCCACCTCCTCTCCTAGCAAATTAACACTGAAATCCCATCTCGGAGAGAGCGGAGTTTGAGAAAACACCTTGGCTGAGAACTCAGTTGGGAAACGAGCTGGGAGGGAGAGCTGAGGCAGCCCAGCCCTCTCCCTTGCAGCGGGAGCTTTCTCCCCAGGCTCTCCTGGAAGAACCTCTGCAGAGAAAGGCTGCTGGCCCATTGGCTGGAGGGAGCTTGCTGTGGTATGCAATTTGATGAAATAAGTGGCCTCCTGAAGGCCTCTAAGCTCCCTCCTCCCAGCAACCCTCTGCTTGGTCGTCCAAGATACTTAACCTCTGTGTTTCTGTTTCCTCATCTATCAGAAAGGAGGAGTAAAGTAATAATGCTGACCCAGTTCTCAGGGAGGCCAATTGGCTGAACGGTGCTAGGTGGGAAAATTATTTTACCACTACTATTGTTATTAACAGTTATAGGCTTACAATGACCTCCAAGAGCTTGGGCCCAGTGAAGAAGAAACTTCAATTAACTGGAACTGTGCGTGTGTATGGGGGTGGGTGGGCTAACCTTATAGAAGAAAGATAAAAGATGAGAAAGCAAGTGATATGCTATAGGGGAAAGTGTATTGGGCTTTTTTGATTGTTTATTGGACTGAGGGGTTCAAAAGACCTGAGTTCTCTTGGGTCACTAACCCATTGTATGATTGTATGTGTAATCTGTCTTCGCTGGGTCTGTTTCCTTTTCTTAGAACAAAGGAATTGAAACACAGAACTTTCTGAGATCCCTTTCAGCAACAAAGCCATGTTGCCATGTGGGGATGAATTAGGAGAGATTGGGTGGAGCAGATTGCTAAAAGCTCTGGAAGTTGGACAGGGAAGTGTAGATTTGATGCTGGAGTTCTGAATGATTAGCCCCAGGCCTTCCATCCAGGAATTTAGTTGTGTTTTTTAAACTAGACTAAAGTAGAATAGCATAAACAGTTTAGAAAGTTTCCCCAAAATGAGAGAAGAAAGAAAAAAGAGTTCCAGGCTTGTTATTCAGTCATTTTCAGGCTTGTCTAACTCTCTGTCACTCCATTTGAGATTTTCTTGGTAGAGATACTGTAGATGTTTGTCATTTTCTTCTCTAACTCATTTTACAAAGGAGGAAACTGAGGCAAACATGATTAAGTGAGTTGCCCAGGGTCTCACAACTAGTAAGCACCTGAGGCCACATTTGAAATCAGGTCTTCCTGATTTCAGGCCCAGCATTAGCTATTCATAAGATGAAGTCTAATTGGGAAAAATATAATCTTTTTGTTTGAATTTAAAACATCAACTGTATATGTAGTGAAGCTAACATTATTTAATATGAAATTAACTAAGGGTTTTAGTGAACTTCAAATGGAGTGTGAAATGTATTCATTCCTTTGTAACCAAGACACAGCTGCTCTCTCCCTTGCCACACACCATCCACTCCCTCCCAACCCTAGACACACATGGACCAACCCTAGTTGCTGACCCCAAGAGGGTCATGTTCTCTCTGACTCATTGCTTCCACCTAGAGTTAGTTAATTCAGGAAAATTTCTAACTTAAGCTAACATTTGACGCGTGTTTGGGTTTTTGGGAACAGGGAATAGGCTCTCAGAGAAGCAATGTAGATAAGTAGGACAATCTTTCGTTTTTATTGTTATATTTTATTTATTTCATAGTATTTTATTTTTCCAAATACACATAAAGATAGTTTAAAATTTTTTTTTTTGCAAAACCATGTATTCCAAATTTTTCTCTCTCTCCCTCTCTTTTCATTCTCAAGATAGCAAGCAATCTGATATAGCTTAAACATGTGCAATCCTTCTACACATATTTCCATATTCATCATTCTGCATAAGAAAATCAGATCAAATGGGGAAAAGCATGAGAAAGAGGGAAAAAGCAAACAAACAACAACCACAATAAAAAGTTAAAATACTATCCACATTCAGTCTCCATAGTTCTCTCTGGATGGAGATGGCACTTTCCATCCCAAGTCTATTGGAATTACCTTGAGTTATCTCACTGGTGAGAAGAACCAAGATCATCAGAGTTGGTCATCACATAATTTTGTTGTTTCTGTGCACAATATTCTCTTGGTTCTTCTCACTTCACTTAGCATTAGTTCATGTAAGTCTTTCCAGGCTTTTCTGAAATCAGCCTATTCATCATTTCTTATAGAACAATGATATTCCAACCCATTGCATAGTACATGATAAGCATTCATTTCCAGTTTCTTGACATTACCAAAAGGACTGCTATTTTTGTATTTTTTAATTTATAAAATAAAAATAAAAATTGTATTTATTTTTTGTATGAGGGCCCTTTCCCCTTTTTATGATCTCTTTGGGATACATGTCCAGTAGAGACACTGCTGGATCAAAGGGTACGCAGAGTTTTATAGTCCTTTGGGCATAGTTTCAAATTGCTCTCCAGAATGGTTGGATGATTTTACAACTCCACCAACAATGTATTAGTATCCCAGTTTTCCCACATCCCCTCCAACATTTATAATTACCCTTTCTTGTCATTTTAGCCAATTTGAGTGGTACCTTAGAGAGAACAACCTTTTCTTGAATCCCACAGAAAATTTGGAAGGTAAATGAGATACAGAAACACATGAAACACTTCCATCAGCTCCCCTTGGAAAGGAATTAAACTTGGGGGGGGCATCACCATTAGGGCAATCCTTTGACATTCTGGTGGATCGATAGCCCTCTGATAGTGCTTAGCACAGCCTGGTACATAATTAGTATTTAATACATGTTTATTAATTGACTAATTGACAGGGGAAAGAAAAAGGGAAGAAAATAAGCATTATTTTGTATCTACTATATGCCAAGCACTGTTCTAAGTACTTTTCAAATATTATCTCATTTGATCCTTACAACAATCTTGAGAGGTAAATATTATTCTTATTCTTCCCATTTCATAGACAGGGCAAATGGCAACCTGGATCACACAACTAGTTAAGTATCTGAGGTCACATTTGAACTTGGGGCTTTCTGATTTAAGGTCCAGCACTCTATATCCACAGTACCAACTAACTGCTAGGGTCTTATGCTGTCTCTCCCAGATTCATAGTGATATATAGTTATTTGGATTTTCCCAGAAGGCAAACCCACTTTGGGAACTGCTGAATAGGCAATCTACCTGAATCATTCCTTCCTTTTTTCTCCAAGTAGGATGCTGCTTAAGAACTATATGGGTGATTCACTTCTTTATCCAAGGAGTGAACTAGATCAAGAGAATGTCTCCCCATTTCCCAATCTCATTATCAAACTCTTGTATTCAAGATCTTTTCTATTTGGTAATCCTCAAGGCTGTAATAGATCACATCAGGAAATTTATCTTCCCTTTATGAATAATCTAATTTCCAAATTCTTGAATTTGGGGTTATTAAGCAGGCAATCCCCAAAGTTATTTCCCAGGAAATTTTCTTTCTCTAACTAGAAGGCTAGATTTCATTATCATGATGCTAAAAGAATTAAAATACCATCCCTTCTACATAGGAGTTTAGGGTTCATGAACATTGCCTGCATTTGCTATATGCTTCTGCTGGAAATAATCACAGTGTTTTGGTTGGAAAAGACTCCTCTCAGGTCCTTTGTGCCTTTGCTTCAAGGCAGACATTTTTGGTTCTAGTGGAAGGAAAGATTATGATGACACAGACTTCTCTCAAACCAAGCCAGTTCTACCATGCACTGGACATTCTTTCCCAACGTGGACAAACTGGTCTATTAGCTTTCACAGACCATGCAGAGAGAAAGTTCTTCTGCAAGTCTATCTTCCTGAGTCCTGTCCCCCTTCCATCATTAGGAGGCAATCAATTTAGAGATTTTATTCTACAAGCGATTTTATTCTAATGGTATCCCCACAATCCATGGGAAGAGAATCCTACATGTGACCAATGTCCTATGATCTCATTCCAAATCATCAGGTACTCCTTTGATCAATGCTTCTGTCTTAGTAAGCATTTATTAAACACTCACTGTATTCCAGGCCACAGAAATAAAAAGACAAAACCATAAATATCTCCTGCCCTAAATTCTATTGACCTGGCATCAAGAGAGTTATCAAAGTAATGGTGTTTTAGTTGCATTAATTGAAACATGGTGTCTATCATGGAGGGAAGTGATTGTCCCATTGTACTCTGTCCTGGTGTACTCTGTTCAGATCAGGGCACCACAGTTTGGTGAAGACAAAGCAACATCTCTAGATGAGACTGATCAAAACAGTAAGTAAAGGAACTTGAGGTCACATCAGAAGGTTATTGGGGGAAGTACTGGGAACATCTAGTCTTAAGAGAAGAAGTCTAAAAGGTTGCTATAATATTGGTCAAGAGGGCAGGGTTGTTTGGACTTGACTCCAGATGATAGGGATTGTAAAGAGGCAAGGATGTTGTAGAGATAATTGTAGAAGGATTGGTTAAGATGACTTCTTTCTGGATCTCTTCCAATTTTTTGGAATTTCCAAATTTTTTTGGAATTTTAAAAATATATTTTAAAAGTTTTTAAGTTTAAATTTTTTTTAAATTCCAAAATTTTATGATTCTGGGTTGTAATACTAATTGTTTTCTCCCTTCCTTTCTATTCTTATGGATCTGAGAGCCAAGGGATTGAAACTGAGATGAACCAAGGATTTTCAGGAAAACTGGCATTTTATAAACCATTATTTTGAAGGATAAATTCAGGGACAAAGACATCCCAGAACTTTAAAAAGCTTGTAGTGTCCCAAGGACTCCCAAGCACTTAGTGAAGTAGATAAATTACTTGTGATTAAAACAAGTGTACATTGAAGGGGAAAGGCACATTAGGATGGGGTGAATTGAGCAGACTGACAGAAAGATGATTTAGTTCATCAGGGAAGACTTCCTGGAGGAAGCTCCAGAAAACATTTCCCACTCTATGGCAGTTCCAAATCCAGCCTGGTGTTCCAGGGGTTTGTCCTGAGGAAGGTAATCTGGAGCTAAGAAGCAGCTTGTAGGAAAGAATCTATGGCATAGAATTAAGAGGTTTGGGTTTTTAGTCTTGGCTCTGCCATTCATTTGCTGTGTGACCTCATGCAACTCACTGAAACTCTCTGCTCATCAATTCCATCATTTCTGAAATGTGGATGATTACTCAGGCTTTGTCTACCTCACCAGGGACACTGTGAAGATCAAATGAGATAATGGATGTGAGAGTGCTTTGAAAAGTCAAAAGTTCTTTACAAGGGGTAAGGTTACTGTCTTATTATGTTATTATCTCCTGGGACCACTCCTTGCTTGAACTGAATAAGAAAGGGAAGGAAGGAGGAGAAAGCTCCATGCCCCCTTAAGTCCTCAAGCTCACCCAAATTTTAGCTTGTTTTTCAGTGAGAGGGCAGGAATTGAGGGGAGGCCATAAATCCTTTAGAAGTCTTTGTCACCATGGCAACTGGCCACCTGGTCAGGGCCTCTGAAAGGGGCAGTAAGGGGCAGACCCAAGACCTCCAGGGCTTCAAGGCTCATAGTGGGAGGTGAACCATTTCACTCTCTTTCTTCAGAGCTGGGGAGAGAGAGTAAAGCCAGGGCTGGGCTTTCTGTTCTGGCTCCAAGAAAAAAAAAAAAGAAAGGGAAGGGGAGGCTATCCTCC
Source organism: Sminthopsis crassicaudata (assembly GCF_048593235.1). NCBI lineage: Eukaryota > Metazoa > Chordata > Mammalia > Dasyuromorphia > Dasyuridae > Sminthopsis > Sminthopsis crassicaudata. The sequence continues at coordinate 367,718,397 of NC_133617.1, forward strand.
CACTGGCTTTGGCCATGATGTTATACCCATAATTTTTAAGCCCTTATGCATTTTGAGAGAGACAAAATCCATATGTTTCCGATTGGTTTACACTTAAGTCTGAATAGTGCTATTATATAAGGACTGTTTGATATCCAAGAAGCTTCCTAAGGCGTTAAGAAAAATGAATTTCCCTAAGATCCTCTTGTTTTTTCCTTTTTTTCTAGGTCCTTCTCTCTTATTCATTTTCCCTCCTTTTCCCATCTATCCCTTAATCTCTCTCTGAAACAGAAAGTTGTGTGTGTGTATGTGAGAGAGAGAGAATGAGTGTGTATGTGTGTGTGTGTGTGTGTGTGTGTGTGTGTGTGTTTTCACGCTGCGTCTATCAAGAACAAACAGATCTCAAATCCCCAAAGGTTTGTTTTAGCCTTGAAATGGAGAATGGGGAAAAAACCAAAAGGAACTTTTTCCTTATCTTCCTGACTATCTTATTCCAAGGGTTCCACAGAACTAAGAAGGCCTCATGGAATAATTTAATTCCTCTCCATCTCCAACCCTAAACATTCAACAGCACCCTCAGAGAGTTTAGCTTCTAGCAAATAGGCAAATTGCCTGCCTGTTAGGCCCATAGTAGAGAAATCACAGCAGCATTGATAACAAGTAATTTGGAAAAGAATTCACCTCCTTTTATATGAAGAGTTTTAAACATAATTCATGGGTGTGATAAAGTGATTCTAATAAACTTGGGCACTTTTGGCTGCATCATGTAGCAGTTCCGATTAATGTCCAAATTCTGGCAAATAGTAGTACTAACAGTGACCACAAAGACCTGGTGAAGTGGAACAATGAATTGAGATTCATACAATTTTATGGAGAATTTCACTTTCTTTTTAAAAATAGATTTCCTAATCTGTTAGATCAAGGGAATAGAATGGAAAGAGTAGGTGTGGCTTTCAGCAGTTCATTCCTTATAATTGTATTATTTTGTAATAAGAGATATAAACTGGATGGCAGTATGTTTAGATGTCTTTAGATTGGCTGAATTTTTAGTAGTTAAATTTTTAGTGCTTATTAATGGATTGAGGTCAACTGGAAAGGAAGTTTAGAATGTTTGAAGTTAGAAGTTTGGATGAAAGTAGGATGGCTTTGCAAATGGGGTAAGTCTGAATGCTTTTGAGAAGTAAAATAAAAAAACAGAATTGAGATCTAAAATTTGAGATGGAGATCATGGATAGAGGGCTGTAGTTGAAATCAGTAAGACCCAGATTCAAATGCTGCTTCTGAAACTTACTAAGCCTGTACAGGTAGGTCACATTAACCTCTCTATCATCATCTACAAAATGAGGACAATAATACTTTAGAAGCTTCTTCACAAAGTTGTTGTGAGGTTCAAATGACAAGGAATAAAATGTTTTGCAAATTTTAAAGCACTTTATGTAATTACTATTATCTACAAAGGCTAGAACTAATAAAATGAAGTTTAAGAGGCATAACTGTAAAGTCCTACATTTGGTTTGAAAAAAAATTGCACAACTATAGGAGACACATCTAAAAAGTTATTCTAGATACATTTCACAGTATCAGAAATATAACAAGTCTTAATGAATGATTTATTCATTCATTTCACATGAAAACTTAAGAAATTTAGTGGACTTAAAGTTCAATTAAAACCAGAAAGATAATATGGCAACCAAAAAAGCTATTGTTGTTTAGTTGTGTATGACTCTCTGTGATATTGGGGATAATATTGTCCCTGAAGTTTTCTTGGCAAAGACAATGGAGTCATTGGTCATTTCCTACTTCAGTAAATCAAGGTAAACAGAGGTTAAGTAACTTTCATAGGAACACACAGTTAGTTCACTTTGCATTCTGTCCCCCTCAGACAACTGATGCTGGTGTTGTCCTTAAGTAAGTCTCCTGAGATTCCATTTTCCTCTTTCATAAAAGGAGAGCATTGGACTAGTGAACTGGAAGGAATCTGTAAGCCTCCTTCCAGCTCCACCACTGTGCAATTCTAACTTTAGTTCGGGGCTCTCTATTTTGTGGAGGTCATTGGTCATTTGAGAAAAGTAGAACTCTAGTAGGGTAATTAGGATGGTGAACAAATGTAGAACCATGTGGAATAAAGATGGAGTTAAGAAACTAGGGATATGAAGACTGGAGGAAAGAAAGATGACATAAGAAATGGCAGTTCTTGGCATATTTTGATTCCAGGCTAAGACAAATTTTCTAATAACCACATATGTCTAAAAGTAGCATGAATTGTCTTGCAAGGTAGTGAGTAGATGTCCACAAGTAGAAGTTGGGTAACAATTGTTCTGGACTCTTGATTCCTGTTTAGGTGTGGCTCGGACTAGCTGTAAATTTTGGGTCCTTTCCAATTTTGAGATTCTGATTGCAAAGAAATTTCAACTGCCTTCATATCCATTATATCATTTAATTCTCCTAAATAGCTCTGTGAGATAGACAAGTACACATATTTTCATTCTCATTTCACAGGTGAGGAAACTAAGAAGGCTTTAATATCTAATTATTAGAAGAGTCAAGATTTAAACACAGATCTCCCAATTCTCAGAACCAGGCACAACATTGAGTTATTGATCTAATGAAGTTTCACCATAAACAGGTTATTTCCTGTAACCAATGTATATATTGCTGCTCTTTTTTTTTCATGTATTAGAAATTATTGTCATTTGTATGTCAGAAGAATATTTTTTCTTTTTTCTCTTTTTAGAAGAATATAAAGATATATTGGGAACATAGTAGGCCTATTTAATAAATATCAAGAAGGAAGGGAAAAGATGGAAGAGAAAGGTCCATGCTTTTTCTTCAAATAACCTTGTACATGTATATATGTTGTATCCTCCAGTAGAATATCACATTTTTTGAGTCAAGGACTATTTTGTTTTGTCTTTGAATTTCTATAGTTTAAGAGGGTACCTTGCACATTCTAGACATTTCATAAATTCTTGTTAAATTGAATTGAAAAGAAGAATGTGAATGTAGTACTATGGTACATAAGCTCCGTGAAGGTCATGAAGACTGTTTTCATTTTTGTCTTGGTATCACCAACACTTTTTATGATGTCTAGAATATAATAGGAGTCAAATAAATGCTTGTGGATTAGTTCCTGTACTTACCTTTGTAGGAGATTATGTTGGAACTGGCCTGATAAAATAGTGATTTCAGGTCCTAAACACACCTTACTAGGTTTAGCCCTCAAGTGCAGGTGGATTTGATCTGTACATTTGCAGGAGCAATTCATATCGATAAAGTCATGAATGTACTGAAGCATGGTACTCATCCTAATTTAGCCTTTCTTTCAATATCTAGTCCCTCACAGATCTCTAAGGTGCCCTGATATTAAATCCTTTTGGCATATCAGAAAACTGAGACACAGATGTCTTTGTGGGATCATTGATAGGACTAGAGGACTAGAGAAACTAGGTTCCCTGACTTTTATTCTCTTGTTCAGAGAGTAAGCAGACTAGAGATTCCAAGAGAGGAGAAGCATTAAATTTTGAGTTCCTATGTGTCACAATCTTTGTAAGTCTCTCTGTTTCTATAACCTGACATGTTAGAAATTATAACAGCTGAGGACATAGCATGAGTTTGTAGAAAGCAGGACCTATGGAAGTCTACAGACTCTGGTGGCCTTCCAAAATGTGGCTCCTCAGTACGGGAGACCTCTGAAGCACAGCAGAGAGTCTTGAAATAGAACTCAAGACAGCTGGGATTGAACCCATCTTGGGTGGCTGATTTGGTTGTATGAATATAGAATCATTTCATCTCTAAGCCTCAGTTTGATCATCTAGGAAAGGGGGGTAATGGTACTTGAATTAATTTCCTCACAGGTTTGTTGTGAAGAAAGAGCTTTGTAAACCTTAAAACTCTTTTAAAAATGTGGGCTATTATTATATTCAGTTTCTGATACCACTGTCCTGTTGTTATATTCCCTCTTCTGGGCTCACCTAGCAGTCCTCTTAACCCCAGTGAGTCATAAGCTCTTAGAATACTATTCAGAGACACAGAGAAATAGAGAATGAGGTAGAACCTGCTTTCCCCAGTCACTCTGGAAAAAAAATAAACTCATCTCTCCAATCTCTTTTACCTAAACCTTTCTATTTTACTTACACCCACATCCACAAACAAGGATAGCTGTAGGGAACCTTAAGAAACAAGCAATGGGATGAAAAGGTGAACACTGAAGTGGGAGTGAGAAAATCTGGGTTGAAATCTTGATTTTGCCACTGATAAGCTATGTGATCTTTGGGACTCATTTTCTTTATCTGTCAAAATGAGAAGGTGGAGTAGATGATCTTTAAAGTCCTTCTAGATCTAAGATCCAATGGTTCTGCTATTTCAGGAAAAATTAGAGCCCTCCCTTCTTTCCCCTCTCATTTTCCTTTCTCTCCTTTCAATGCTTCCAACTCCTTTTACCAGCCCCCCAATCTTACACTGAAATACTTAGACATTCTCTTATTCCAATTTGTGACTGTTCAGGGTAGCCTGCTGTGGTAGTCTACCCACATCTGCTTTTCTTGGGGAGCACCCCAAGAACTGGAGCAATCTTCTTCCCTTCCGTTATATCAGTATTTACTGGTCCTGGGTTCCAATCTTTGAAGTTATCTTTAATAACCTCACTTACACTGAATTGTTAATAATTTAATATAACCCCTCCCCTGAAATACTGGTATCTTTAACAATAAACCAGATAATAGCAATGCCTTAACTTGGAAGGGATGGATTTCTAATGGTAGAATGTGGGGCAGATGGAGGGGGATATTTTTGATTGAAGAATGCTTCAGTGTCCTTGCCCTGTGTAGGTAACTATACTAACCTATTCCATCTACCCCCCAAAGGGCTGCCCACGAGGGTCACAAGAATTGGGCACAAAGTTGCTATTGGCAACTGCATCGAAATTGCTGTGTCCCTCTTTTCTGGCAACTTGAGCAGCTGTAGGCTGACTCACCACCCATCACCCACATTCTTTTCATCAGCACTCACTTTTTTTCTCACCAGTGGCTGGGCAGCGGAAATCATGCTTTATGCCATAATAAGGTATCCAGGTTGGAAAAAAAAAAAGGTTTTGCAACATCTTTTTCTGTGCTTATTAGAAAAGTTAGTTCATCAAAGAGAAGCTGCTGCTGACTGTTCATGGAGGTTGGCCAGAAGCAACATTGAATACCACTCATGCCCAGCCCTAGCTGATGTGCTAGTCAGGGATGAGGTGGATTAGATGAAAAAAAAAAAAAAAAAAAAAGAATAAAGAGTCCCTACTGTTTCTAATGAAGGAAGATAAGACAGGCTTGTGCCAAAATGCATGCCCTACTCCCCCCCCCCCAAATAATGACCAATCAGCAAAAAATATCAATAGTGAATGCCTAATAACAGTCAAAAGCATCCTGGATAAAGAGTTAAGGTAATAGGAATCTAGTTCTGGTTCTGCCAACTAATTTATTGTTTTGGCAAGTCATTTTGCATCTCTAGGCCTCAATTTCTCCATGTGTCAAATGGGGATGATACTATTTACTCAGTCAATAGTGTTGTGTTGCAGATTAAGTCAGTTCACATATGTGAAAGTACTTTCCAAATTATGTTTTTGCTTTGTCCTCCTAGATTGTATATTCCATGAGGGTAAAGACTCTCTTATCTAAGCTCTTTCTGTCTTCTAGTACCTGCATACATTATTATGTAAATAAGGATCTTTAAAGAAATATAGAGCTCTGGACTTGATGCCTCAGCTTGGATGAAATTTGTTCATGATTACAGCATGATTTCTTTTTAAGGTCCAGCTAATTTTGCTTATTGTCTGAGCTGATGCTTATCTACATGACTACCTTAAAGAAAGGGATTTTGGGGTAGCAGCCAAGATCTTGGACAGAAAGATAAAAGCCATTTCAAATTCATGTAATTACCCAGTTTGTACAAGTGGGAAGCCAACTAATTTGGCCTTTAGCTGTCCCTAGCTTCCTCTGTGCCTCTCCCTCCATTCTCCTTTGGCTCAAGCCTTACAACCCCTTCCCTGCCCTAGGTTTCCAGGGCCTTTTTGTGGCCCTGTCACTCAGTCCTGACCTCTCTAGGCACTTTGCCAAGAGCGAGACCTTTTTTTTAACCTCATCCAAATAGATATGTCCTTACTCCTATTTCCTCATGGGTTTGTTGGGATTTTTGAGTCACCGTCACTCATGTTACCTACCTAGGGAATCAAATCTGATCTCCAGACCCCTTCTAGTTCTGACATTTTACCATCCTGTCCAGGTTTAAGATTTCTCAACAATGTGTCCTCCCCCTTATCATCCAATTACTCCATGATATGTACCACTTACTCTAGTACTCCTCACTGCCCCACACATATATAAGTGCAAACTCATTGTTTATGCTCTTCCCTGGCATGAAATATCTGTTTTCCCCAACTCCATCTGAATCTTACCAATTTTTCAATACCTAAGTCATATCAAAATTTCACCCCTAAAAATTGTCTTCTTGCCTACTTCCTCACTGCTTTGGAATTAGAACAACAAACTGATTGTTGACCAATCATAGATAGACCCTTTCAGGTATTATAGCTTCATGTTAACAGTTCACAAATTCAAAGGAGTGACAGTTACGATGGAAATTGTTAGACCAGTGAATATGGGGATAAGTGGGCTGGCAAGGGTGGGATGAGCTACTTTTTGGGAAGCCTTTAAATCACCAGATTAAATCACCATTAAATGGCCAGATTCTATAATTAATTAATTACAGTGAATGTAAGAAGCTTGTCTCACACTGATTCTCAGAAAAGGCACTGGCATAGGCAGTGAGGATGAGTCTGACACCTGGACAAACAGCTTGGGAGGTATTCTTTTGGCTTTGGTCAATGGAGAAAAAAGTCTCAAAAAGGAAAGGGTTTCTCTTTGTGGCCTTTTCCAGCCCCGCCCCTCCATCTCAAGGGGTCTGACTAAGGAGATACATCAAGAAGTCCAGTTGGGCATTGTCGGTGTAGGTAATTGTCTATTTTAAAAGGGGTTAGCTTTTATACTTTTGTACTTTAAGATCTATCTACAATTCAGGTCTGGCCTCTATTAACACTGAGACAATACCACATTCCTGTGTGTTTTAATCCAATCCACTGTGGCTTCTAATGGGTAGGGGGTGGGGGAGTTTGGTGTGGAACCCGCCACCTGGTAAGTGAATAGCGGACAATGGCCATGGAGCCAACGGCCTGCATTTGTTCCCCTCAACCCTGTGAATTGTGTCATCTGCTACAGCTGTGACCTGAATAATTAGGTATGAAAAGGAATGCTAGTTAAGCTCAACATTATCCATCAACCAGGCTGACTCTCCAGACCAGCAGCCGTTCCCCTTTCCATTATCATAGACTCTCGCTTGCTGGAGGAGACTGTAGATGCTCTATAATTCAGCCCCCTCATTTTATCGGCAAGCAAACAGAGCTGCCGGGACTCGCCCAAAGAAGGTCCTAACTTCGGTAGAGCCTGGACTAGAACCTGGTTTTCTGGCCTTGGCTCTCCGTGAGGACTTCCGGTAGTGCTGCTCCATGACTGTAACCTGCGCGTATTAGGGAGGGCTCGTCGATCTATAAGCTGTGAATTTTGCCTATTCCGACTCTTTACAGTGTTACTTCACCAGACACTGCAAAGCTGCTGGGAAGGGTTTAGGGATCCAGCAATGCAGCTCTGAAGTCAGTCATCCTGGATGTATTTCTAACCTCCTTTTGCAGCCCCTTTCTCCCAGTCCTCTCTTTCCTTCCCTAACCCCCTCGCCGGCCCCTTTCAAAGGTATTGCTCATTTGAATAAGCAGCTGAAACTAACCATATGCTTATCTGAGGCAAACCCCGGAACCCAGCCTAAGGTTCACCTGTTACTAATTAGGAAGGGGGAACTGAAGGGCAGCTGGAATCAGCCTCTCCCAGAATCTGGGAAGTGGGGGGAGGGATGTGAGAGGAAGGCATGCTAATTGCTGCATTCACCAGGATGGAAGCTCAATCCTCTCCCCCCCCCCCCATCTGTGATTACGAAACACTGAGAGGCAGTAACTCGTGTTACAGCCTATTCAATTCAGGAAAACCTTGCTAACATAGAATTAGAGAATGCTGGAGCATCAAAGACCATATATTTTAACCTTCTCTTTGGACAGAGGAGGAAACCGGTGTGGAAAACAAAGGAATTTACTCAGAGGCACAGGAGAGGGAAAGGAGTTGGGTCCTTTTCCCTACAGCATCATCATCATCTGCAAACTCCAAAGCATCCATCATCTCATCTCTTGTATACTTATTCTCTCCATCCACAATACAATTTATGCCTTCCCCTCCTGTGTAATGCTTATCCTTGCTTTCAATACCCCATCAGAGAGGAAACAAGCTCTTTGAAGTCTGGGATGACTTTAAAAATTTTTTACTCTTTTAGTTCCAGGGCCTACCACGTAGTAATAATAATAGCTCCTGTGTAATGCTTATCCTTGCTTTCAATACCCCATCATAGAGGAAACAAGCTCTTTGAAGTCTGGGATAATTTAAAATTTTTTACTCTTTAAGCTCCAGGATCTATCATGTAGTAATAATAATAATAATAATAGCTACCATTTATATAAGATTGGCAAAGCACTTTATAAATATTCTCACTAGGATTTCCAATGCTGAGTGTTGTGATAGGTAGACATCATCATATCTATTTTATTCATTGGGAAACTAAGGCTGAGTTTAAATATGGCCCAGTTTACAACTAGGAAATATCTGAGATGGGATTAGAACTCCCCCAAATTCAGCACACTCTCCACTGTTCCGCCTAGCTGACGCAGTATTGGACACAAGAAATGCTTCTTGAATCTAAATGAATAGAAGATTTACTCAAAGGACCATCTTCTTAAGTACCAGTACAGCTCTCTGGCTGTCCATCAGAGCCTTCATTGTCATTATAGGACCAGCCCACCATGTTTCCTTATTGTACCTTTCTTGAATGACATCTCATACCATTTTTTTTTCCAATAATATGTTGGAGCCTACTTACACCCACCATAGGCCTCTTCATTTGCCCTTTGGTTCTGCCCACAATTTTGATTCTTCTGAGAACATGGTGTTCTATGATTCATAGCCATACAATATCACCTGGAGAATGCTGGTATTTAAAAAAGATTGTGTGTGTGTGTGTGTGTGTGTGTGTGTGTGTGTGTGTGTGTGTTTGGGTGGTTGTTTGTTTATTTAAATCAGGGAACAGCTTGCCATGATTGAAAGCTCTGCACAATTTTCCAGATTCAATGCATCCTGCTTACATTCTGCTGTACAGTTCTGGGTCTAGTTTCTTGTTCCTGTTCATGATGGACTGAACAAAAATTTCTGGATAAAAGGTGTTCTTTGTTCATTTTGGTTTTTTCTGTGTGGATTGTAAGGGAATGTCCTTCTGGGTAATCACAGATTTCAGGAAGAAAGTCCTGTGGGACTGTGGAGGTTGCTCCCATCGGCACTCTCAAAAATGAATTATTTGACAATAGGAATATCTGGAGGACCTCACCATCACGGGGGAATCCCTTTGGATTCTGTGTAGGATATTCTCTAAGACAACAACAAATACCTTTGGCATAGATACAACACCCTCTTTTGTATCTTGATGAATATTGATAATCAGAGGACAGTTGAACAAAGCTATCCAAGTGGAAACACATGTCAAGGAATTTTCCTTGATCTTTGCACATAATGAGAGTCACTTTGTTGCAGGGAAATCTGCAGGATTGTCTTTTGCTCTATTGAGTCAAATAAACATTGGAACTTTGTATTCTTTACATATTTCAGTATTTGGGTCTTCTGTAGAAAATCGTTTGTGAACATTTGCCTATTCCTTTCTAGTATTTTACAAAAGGGAAAAGTTTCACTTACACTCTTGATACATATTTAACACTTCCCTTGGAGTAACCCAGACTTGCACTCTAATTGGTAGGTTGGTTCTCCATAGAGAAGCTGCTACTTCAGGTACTAAGGATAAGCCTGTGGAGCTTTGTTTCTAAACCTATAGCTCATAAGCCCCTACTGGTTGGTTTCCCAATAACAGTCAGCCAGTAGGCTTAGTTCTTAGCAAAGACATTTGTGAAAATGACATAATTAAAAACCATAGTTACAGTATCATTTCTAGGTCTGTATCCCAAAGAAATCAGAAAGGAGGGTAAAGGACTCACATGTGCAAAAATGTTTGTAGCAGCCCTTTTTTGTGGTGGTGAGGAATTGGAAATGGAGTGGATGGCCGTCAGTTGGAGAATGGCTGAATAAATTGTGGTATATGAATGCAATAGAATATTATTGTTCTATAAGAAATGATGAGCAGGATGATTTCAGAGAGGCCTGAACTGATGAACATGAATAAATACTGAATGAATTGAACAGATCTAGAAAACATTATACATCATAGGAGCAAGATTATATAATGAACAGCTATGATAAACTTACCTCTTCTCAACAACGTTGATCCAAGACAATTCCAATAGACTTGGGATGGAAAATGTTCTCTCCAAAGAGAGAACTATGAAGAATGTAGATTTGGAGGGAGGGGTTTTGTTTGCTTTTTCTTTCTCATGGTTTTTTCCTCTTTTGGTCTGACTTTTCTTGCACAATATGACAAATATGGAAATATGTTTAAAATGATTTTACATGTATAACTTATATCAGATTGTTTGCTGTATTGGGAGAAGGAAGAGGTAAGGAAAGGAGGCAGAAAAAATTGGGAACATAAAATCTTACAAAAATGAGTGTTGAAAATGTGTTTGGAACATGTATTTGGAAAAATAAAATGCTATTGAGGGAAAAATAGTAGCTGCAATCTGGGGCACACTCTCCCACAAACACAGTATCAATCATGAAAACAAACATAGGGAACATATGTATAAGGCAACTCACAACTTTGGTACTTTAGGAGTTAGAAATCCTTTCTCTTCTCAAAGAATCCTTCCTTACAAAGCTCTCTTGTACATAACTTCTATGCTGGGTGGATTACTTAGCTCCTCCCTTGATAAATTCTTGATGGCCAGAACTAGCTATTTTGGAGTCTATAGTTATTTATCTTTTGTGCAGCAAGAGATCTTGTACATGGAAGCTAATTTGTCCCTCAAGGGACTATCTCTCGGCAATTGTGTCTTTCTGCAATGAATGCCATTGCTCCTTCATGGATGCAGTGTCTCCTGTAGGTCAAGTAGTCCTGCTTCAAAGCAAAATATGCAATAAGGAAGAGAAGAGAAAGACATCCTTCCTCCCCTCATGCAGGGGTCTCCTTCAAGTAACTCACTCATATGGGACTTGATTATTTAAACCATTGCAAAGGCATGCCCAATTTTTGCTCATCCAGTGAGTCTGCTCCCTTTAAATCTATCCAGAAAGGTGTTTACATATTATAAATAGCTCATGGGTGTAGCTGAAATTTTTTATAGATTAACACCTTGTTACCATATTAAACCTATTTGTGACTAAATCCTGTGACCATAACAACTGAGTGGAGAAGGGGGATGAAGATGGAATTCATATCCTTCTTTCCTTCCACACATATAGAACATTTTTAATCATTCTTATAAACATTCTATAGAGATGGAAAAGAAGATATATGGGTTTATTGTTGCAGATATCTTCTTAATCCTTTAATGTCTTTCATTTCCCCCCCTCCTCCAAGCATTTGGTATTATTCCCTTTTTCATATATCTTAAGAAATAATCTTTCAAAGCTTTCAAAATTGTGCCATTTCTAGTATGAATTTCTTCTGGGTATTCTTGAACTGATCCAGCTTCTATTCTAACTTCATCTTCTGGACTCCCATTTCCACTTACTTATATAGTACATAAGGAATTGAAGTTTCAGAGTACAAATGAGATGTTTCTACTGTCATCAGCAATGAAAATAGATCATTTTAGAAATGGTGGCAAATCTATTTAATTTTTTATTTATTTATTGTCCTTTCAAAGTCAACTATACATGTCCTTCAGATGATCTGACTTAGGTCTCATGTTGAGTTTAATCATTGTAACAGAACTTTGCACATAAAAATGTTTTATAAATGTTTACTGGATCAAAGTAGAAAACTGGCAATTAATATGACAAACAATTAACAAAATGGTTGCTTCAGAGGACTCTTGAATGTAGATAGAGAAGTTATTAATATACCCATGTTACAGACAGGAAAATGAAAGGCCAGGCCTAGAATCTAGGACTCCTCTATTTCAGGTAACTACTCTTTTCACTTGATAAGGTTGAGATTTTACAAAGAGTTATTCTCTCGAAAAGTTGGGAAGTGGCCAGATTTTGTATTCTTCTTTTTGGCAATCTTCTGTCTCCTTTTCCCTCTAGTCTACCCACTAGTACTAAGTATTCCCTAAAAGTATTCTCTTTGAGAGAATACAAAAATCTAGTGGTTTTTTTTTTTGTTTGTTTGTTTTTTTTTTTTTTTTTTTTTTTGTCTTTTGGAGGGGATATCCTGGGAGTCTAGAAAGATATCTTAACATGCAGTAAGCACTTAATAATTGTTGCTTAAATTGAATTCTTGCTCTCAGTTCTCAAATAATACCAGGTTAAAGTTTCATTTGAGAGGAACTTAGATATGACCCCCTTCTATAGCTATGTATAGCAAATTAGGGGATAGTAGATAACTGAAAATCCTTTTAATATTTAAAGGAAAGCATTTTGAGAACTGTGATAAGTGATGAAAATGACATATTTTGGGGCAGGGGATTGATGTTTGTTTCACCATTTAGGCAACTGCCTATTTTTTTCTACATATAAAGTGAGTCTCCTTATAAGAGACCAGAAGTCATGTGCATATGGATAGAACTTATATCCTGGAATTTGTTCCATTTTTGATTTTCATAGGTAGGTTTGATTTTCCAAGGAGATGTCTTCCATCCTCATCAACACTGCTTTCATTATATATCTGGGGTTTTCCTGATATCTGGGCCAATAATTGGCAGCAGTGGTATCACTACTGATGATGCCATTTCTTTTATTGCTGATATCCTCCGCTCCTTAACAGCTGGTCCACCTGCAACTAGAAAATGAGCAGGGAATCGAGCCGTGTCCTGAGCCCACAGGCCCACCCAATCCTTGCTACCTCTCCCAATGAAGCCTGAAATCTACCCATCAGACATTCATTTCTTTGGGATAGGTATTGTTTTCCCACCAACCTCTTTAATAATCTGATGATTCTAAGGTTCAAAATGTAGTCTGGTCTAGCTCTCCCCATTGTGAAGTTTCGAGAGTAAAAGTACTAATGGATTGAGTTCTGCGTTAAGAGGTCAGGTTGCCTTACCATCATTTATGAAGTACAGGAAGCCTTTGAAGAGAGAGTTCCTCTCTTGGGTTCAGGATCCAGAATAACATATATTGTCCTCCTTTGTCAATGGGAATAAACTCAGAGAAAGGAGCTAGAAGGAAGATGAGGAAAGGAAACATTGAAGCTGGTGGTGATGGCAGAGGAGCAAGACTTTTTTTTTTTTTTTTTTTTTTTTTTTTTTTTTTTGGTAAGCAGAAGGCCTCTGAAATCAAACTTCCAAGACTTCATAGTTTTGTAGTTGTGGATGAATGTGTTTGTTGGATTGGGTAAGGGTTCGGTGTAAAAATTGTGCCTAGAGGTGCTTTCAAAATCATGGAGGCTCCTCAGTTAATCTAATATTAAGTACCTACTATAATGTGGCAGCCATTGTGCTAGGTACTTTATATATACAATACATACAAAATAATTACTCCTTTCATACCAAATTAATTTTTGCCTAGCTGCAATCACCATGACTTCCCACCTCCCCATTAGATTTGATCTGCCAGTTTGCTGAAACTACCCACATTGAGGACACTTGGAGATAGAGTCTGGAATCTAGGACCATAGGAAAAGGAGGCCAAGGGCTGAGGCAAGTGAGAAGACAAAGAGAAAAAGGGAGATTAGAACTAAAGGTTTGAAGGGATGGAAATTGAAGTAGAGACTAGAGGTGAGTCTGAATGTTAAATCAAAGGTTAGAGCAAAGGCATCAGAGCCAAAGGCAAAATTTCTCCTCTCCCTTTGATACTACTTGGAATGGATTGGGGGGTGGGGTAAAGAGTCCACTTCCTCATAGCTACCAGAGGAGCCTGATATGTTATGACTTTCTAAGGTGAGGAAACTACTTGAATGTGATAAGAAAGAAAATAACCCCATTTCAAGTCAAGTTACCTTTCCCTCCACTTCTCAACAACCTGGCAGAGTTATAGGAGGTATCCCAGTCCCAGGTGGAAGTTGGACCAGTTAAGGTCTCATCTATTCCTGAGATTCCAATATTATAAATACTCTTTAGTAGCTGTGCCCAAGGTGGGAGAAGTGGGGGAGGAATGGAGTCCGGTAAAGACCATGAATGGGCTGTACTGTTGGATGATGGTGCACTCTCTGAAGAGATTAGGAACTACTGACTGGAGTTGTAGAAGCTGAATTTAAATCCTTCCTTTGGTGCTTAATATCTGTTCAAGTTAAGTCTCTTAAGAACCCTGGGTCTTCTTTTCTTCTGCTGTAAAATAGAAAGAGTGTGGACTTGATGGTTTCTGAAGCTCCTTATGGTTCTAGATCTAGATCCTATGAGTTTCAGTCTTGGAAGAAGAGACAAAGAAAGGGATTTTATTTAATCCAATTCTCAGAGGCCAGGTTATGAGCTTGGGGGAAAAAATCATTCTGAGGATAGAGCTCCCTCTCCTGGTTTTAGGACAGGGTAGCTTTGTCCACTTTGTCCAGCTTTACCATTTTCCCTCAATCAAATCTTGAGAAAACTATTAGACTTAATCTGGAAAGAGTATGAGAGAAGACCATCGCTTAGCAAACGCTTTTAGGATATCTCATTTCTTTCCTTCCTTGAAATGACTTAAAACAAACATTCTTTGACTAATTCCTGGATATAAATGTGGGCCTTAGATAACTCAGAAAAGCAATTTGTAGTGATGTGATGAAGGTGAACAGACCCTGGACTGAAAGTCAGAATCTGGACTAGAATCTTTGAGTTTAGAGATAGGGATGAGGAAATTGAGGTAGATAAGCTTAGTGCTAAGACATTAAGTAACTTACTTAGCATCACACAATTTATGTGTTTTAGGGCTTCTCAGGGTGTACCTACTGAACTTGGTTAGTCCTTTAGCAATATATCTTAGCCCATACTGAATAAGCTAATCTGACTTTGAGGGACCAGATTATTGTCATCATTCCACTGAAATTGGGGTTACTCACTGGGAACAGAATGCTTCAAGGGAAAGCGCTGAACAGAAAACTCTGGCCAAAGGGTGCCTTCTTTCCCTAATTGCTCCCGCATTCCTTTGCTGGGTTTCCTTTTTTAGTCTTTAAAAAAAAATAAAACACTAGCAGGTGTCTCCAGCTGGCCCCACAATAGCCCGATTGCCTTCCCCAAATAGTAAATTCTTTATTTCCATTTTGGCAATCTCCTGACCTGGTCCCTCACCTCCCTCAGGGCCAATTTTTGTATCTCATTTCCCCAGGGCCTGGGCTAGCTGTATTCCACTTTAGGTGTCAGCTGATAAGAAGGCCAGACCTCTTTCAGAACTATTTGTATTCTCAAAGGGATTTCCACAGAGGAGAAAACTTTCAAAGACAGAGGTTCTTAACATTTTTTTTTTTTTGGTAGCAGGTGAAGCCTAGGGACCCTTCCCAAAACAACTTTTTAAAGAATAAGATATGATGAGTTTCTAGAAGCATTTACTCATGACCTAGGTTTATGGGCACACTTCTATGCACATGTTTATTTTGTTTTCTATGTGTAAATGTTTAATGATTATCAATAAAAAAAAAAGAAAAAAGAAAAGATAAATGCAAAAAGACAGTATACCATAGGCCAAAACCCGTAATAAATATTGACATTAAATATTGAATAAAATATTGGCAAAGAAGTTATATCAATGTATTAAAAATAAAAAAAAGTAAGCATTGGATAGAAAACCAATTGCTTTGAAATAGTTATCAAAATAATAAAAGTAGGAATTGATTTAAGAACACTTACTATACACTGTGGCAAGCATGTGAAGCACTAAGGGTCCATTTTCCAGGGTCCTTCAGATTTCCCTGGTAAGATATTCTATTTCCTCAGCCTCCAGGTTATCGGGCCACTCCTGCACTGGGTAGGAAATTCCAGGGTTTCTCTCGGCAGCTGCCATGTCTGCTTCCCAAGCCAGAGGTGAGGTGCTCACCATGAGCTCTGTCAGCTCCAAGCTTCAAAGTGACACCGACTTTGACACCCCTAATGGAACTGGGAAACTGTGGCAGGGAAAGATATGAGCAATTACCTCCCTAGAGCTTGGCTGTTTTTGTTATTCCAAAATCCCTGCTAGGCGACCAACTGGCGAGTGCATATGTGGATGTATGTTCCGCCTGTGTTTTTCAGAGGTTAAGAGCATTTCAAACACGAAGAGTTGTGATCTTTGATCTGCCCGATCTTTTGAGTGTCAGGCTTCCTTCTGAAGAGAAATGGTGACCTCTCCAACCCTCCCCGAAGGCCAGAAAGACTGCCCTGTATTTCAGCTTGCCAGCCCATGGCAGGCTGGAATTGTTTCAGCCCCAGGGCCTTCTCCTGACGAATGGACTGTGTGCAACATGAAATCCCTAGGGCTTCTGCCCAGTGTACCATGCTGGGTCAACTATGTGTGGCCTTCTGGTTGTGACTCAGAGTACTCTATGAATGAACAGCTTCTGGTTAGTCTGGGAGCACAGGTTCCTGGGCTTAGTATATTTCTTTAGTAACAGCATATCTAACTTTCAGCTCTTCCAAATTCTTTACCATTTCATCCATCTGTGAGAGAGGTAGAGCAATAATTATTGTCCTCATGTGGCAATTCATGTGACCTCTTGGGGATTTGGTTTCCACATCTGTAAAATTGAGGTAGTTAATTTAAATCAGAAGTTCTTTTTTTGGCAGTATGGTGAAGTCTATGGACTTTGTTTTAAAATATATGCAATAAAATACATTAAACTACAAAGAAAATGAATTTCATTGAAATAATTATCAACATATGTGTATATATTTACACACATATTATAAATATACATATAAACATATATGAACACATATTTTCCCTCCCATATCTACTTATTTATTTTTTATTTATTTTGGACTAGGTGAAAGAGGAAATTCTTTGTCTCAATTGCTACCTAGCTTTAATCATTGAATGGATGTGGCTTGAGTGAAACTGAGACCTGTTGAAGACCTCAACTTAAAAAAACCCAAGGTCTCCCATTGTATCCAGGCCCTCTTCCAGTCATCCTGGATCCAAGTAGCTCTAGAGGGGAAAATGAGGCAGGTGACTTTGCACAGCCCTCTCTCACTTAAGTCCAATTTATTTGCAAGGTCATGGCATCACATGGTTCTATTTGAGAATTAAGAATAGGGGCAGCTATGCGGTATAGTGGATAGAGCACCAGTCCTGAAGTCAGGAGGACCTGGGTTCAAATCTGGTCTTAGACATTTAATACTTCCTAGTTGTGTGACCCCGGGCAAGTCACTTAACCCCAATTGCCTCAGGGGGAAAAAAGAGAGAGAGGAAATGGACTAACAACAAAATGTATACTTGTATGTATGTATGTATTTATGGAGAGAGGGGAGGGAAATAATTAACTTGTCCATGATCAGATAGCAAACTAATGGTGGAATGATAATTATAATATAGATCTATTAGCCTAGTTTCCTCCCTGACTTTTTAATAACTGGAATTTATATCACTCTTTAAGGTTTGGCAAATAGTATTAGGATCCTCATAATAACCCTCTCAGGTAGGTGCTATTATCCCCATTTTATGCATGAGAAAAATGAGGTTTTAAGGTTTAAAGTGACTACACAAATATTATGTGTCTGAGGAAAGATGTCTTTCTGATTTCAATTCTCCAGCTACTATTCCCCTCTCATTCTTTCTATATCTTCTTGGGAAATGAATCTTTTTTGGTTAGGCCAATCACCAAAGCCAAGATTGAATGGCTCTGGATTTGTGGTCAGTACTCCTAGTTCTGACCTTTAACTGTGTGACCATGAGCATTTGTACTTTATCCCTCTCCCTCTGCTTCCTCATCTTTGAAAAAGGGACAATAACATTTGCAATCTTCATAGAGTTGCTGTGAGCTAATTTTAAAAATGGTTTTTATTGTTGTTATTTTTTCACATTTTAATAGTATTTTTTTCCAAATACATGCAGAGTTTTCAATATTCACCTTTGCAAAAACTTGTGTTCCAAATTTTTCTCCCCCTCCCCCCCAAGGCAGCAAGCAATTCAATATAGGTTTAAACTAGTGTGTTGTTCTTCTAAACTCTTTCTATATTTGTCATGTTGCACAAGAAGAATCAGATCAAAAGGGAAAGATAAAAACTTGAGAAAGTAAAAAAAAACCAAGCAAACAAAACAACAACAAAAAAGGTGAAAATACTATGCTTTGATCCACATTCAGTCTCCATAATTCATATTCTCTGGATGCGGATGGCACTTTCCATTCCAAGTCTATTGAAATTCCCTTGAATCACCTCCTTGTTGAAAAGAGCCAAGTCCAAGAGAAATGTGATTTGTAAATTCCACTGCAATATGCAAATGTGATTAATTATCATTAGCCACTCTTCTATTCTTCCTGCTCCAGTGTAAGGTGTGATCAGAGAGCCAGGCTTTGAAACCAGCTCTACCATTTGCCTCCTCTCTACCCTGTACAACTCACTTTGCCATCTCAATCTTTTTCTCCTTTGCAAAATGGCAGACTCTTCATGAAATGATTTCTGAGATCCTTTCCATTTCCAATCCTATGATCCCACTCCTATAGCCTCGTTGATCTCCCAGAGTCAAAATGTCGAGGCTACAGAAAAAATACAAAATGGTCCTCTGAAAATTGAACTTTGAAAATCAAGGGAATAAAAAGTTTGTTGAGTCCCCCAAGGAAAATTTCAGAAAATTAGGCTTTTCTATACTGGAAATATATGCATTTAAGTGGTATATTGGGCAGAGAACTAGGCCTGGAGTCAGGAAAACCAAAGTTCAAATCCAGCCTCAAATACTTATTAGCTGTATCACTCTGGGCAAGCCATTACCTTTATCTGCTCCATTTTCCCCATCTGGAAGATGGGCATAAGAATGGCACTTAGCTTCCAGGTTTGCTATGAAGATCAAATAAGAATCAAGACCAAATGAAATAAATGATTATAAAGTGCTTAGCACAGTGCCTGGAACAGAGTAGGTATTATATCAATGTTATATAATAATTTAAAATGCCTGTTTCCTTCCATCCTTCCTAAAAAGACAGAGGATATAGTAGATAAGAATTCCTCTGACTTTTATTTTCTTCCTCGTGTACATTTCCATTGTCTTCTGCATTTTGAGGATCCCAGAGTTCCATAAATATTTAACCCTAGGGTAAAGGGCTTCTCCTGGCCATTTTGGAAGGTTTATTTGAAACAGATAATATTCATAAAGGAAGTATTTGGTAGAACCTTAAATCTTTGAAAATACTATTAACTTCCCCTATACTGTGACTTCCAGCTTCCCATCCTGGAACTTTCTTTAGTTTCTTATCCCTTCAATTGAGACCAACATAGCCTAGGCTACAGGGCACCTGGACTGTTGCTTTACCAATCAACCCTTTATATTCCTCAGTCTTTGAAGAAGACTTCCTATCTATCTCCCTCCCCCAATGCATCAGCTACTGGCTCACTGATGCCTGAGATTCCTTTAAATGTTGAATAGCATACCACTTCAGGCAGCAGATGTAAGACATCTAAAACAAACCTCACCTCACCCCCTCACTTTAGGGGAACTCAGCTGAAGCATAAATACTAATTCAATCCCAAGAGCAGAATTTGACCAGGGGCTGGAAGAGGGGTCCGGAAAACACCAGATGCTGAAGAAGAGTCATCGCTATTAAGGATCACGGGCTTTAGAAGTTGCCTAGCCCAACTCCACATTTTACAGAGAAGGAAACTGAGGCTCAGAGATTGATAGTGATTTGTCTTAAGCCACAAAGCTAGGAGGCCAAGGGAGGATTTGAACTGATGCCGGTTCATATCAAATCCAGGGCTTATGGCATTACATCAATTTTGCCATGGGCTGCATATTCTTGGTTACAACCACTTCTTTGTTATTGTTGGAGATAGAAATAGGGTGTCAGCAGTGGTAGAAGGAAAAAAACCTACAATTTAAAATGCATTGCAAGAAAAACAAAAACAAAAAGTGAAGCCCTTTGAGAATTTTTTTCCCCTAGAGCATGAATTTTCTCAGGCTCTGTTCCAGCATGAGTGTTGAGTGCCATGTTGTCTCCCTTTCATTGTCTCCTCTTCCCATTCTTCCCTCAACCTTCTCCCCTGCATTTGGGGCCAACCTGTCTCAAAGTTATTTATTTATTTTTATCTTCCTCTTTGGGAGTGATTTTTCTTTTTTGCTAATAAGCAATAAGCTAAATCTCTAGAGCTGTGAGAAGTCTGAGACTTGAGAACTTTTTAACCAAACAGTGTGACAAAGGGGAAAAAAAGTTCTCTATGAAATGAGAAGGTTGTAAATAAGCCCTTAATGGAAGGGTCTCTACATTATAAGGATGACACTCTGGCTGTATGACCTTGGATTCTGGATTTAGGAGTCCTCCTGCTATTAGATGAAAGAGTTGGACTAGTTTATCTCTAATGCCCTTTCCAGTTTTGAATCTGATGATTCTGTGAGTTCTAGATCTTTTCTAGTTATTCAAGAGGAGAACAAAAAGGGTTCTATGTGCCCTTGAGGCCTCTAGAGCCATCCAGGATGAAGCAGATCCAATTTCTTATTTATTTATTTATTTGGTAAGATAATTGAGGTTTAGCTCAGGCTAGGAAGTGTGCAGTGTCCGAAGATGTATTTGAACTTGAGTCTATCTGGACTATCCATTGTGCTGCTATCTAGCTGCCCACCCCCAATATTTCAATACTATAATGAAAAGTCTTCAGTGTAACTTTGCAAGGGCATCAGGACATGCCTGGGGTCCTTTTTCTGTCTTCCTTGAAGAGTCTAGTCTGTGATTTCATAGATCTATGCATAAAGCCATTTGAGGTCTTGGCTATACTTTGTTCCTTTTTTGGAGCAATTTTGTCAAGGCAACAGAAGCAGGGTTGGAAACTGTGAAGTTGGCAGTGTTTGTCCTCAGGTACCTCAGCCTCTCTTTCCCCAGCTCTTCTTTTTCTCTCTTTCTTGATGATTCCCTACACTCTGCTGTTTTCACTTGGGAATGAGAATCCTTTTCTTTCTCCTCCCAATCAAAACCAACTCTCAGAGAAACAACTGAAACTCATTCACACTGATGTGTCAGTAGCTGATAACAACTTACAGCAGGTATCGATAATTTGACAAGCATTTGCTAAAATTGACTTAGTGCCTCAAGTGCTAAGGGTAAAGGGAAATGAGATGTGATTATTGATTTCAAAAGTGCTTAGTAAGGGAGACACCAATAACAAATTTGCAAATCAGACTGATATAGGTGAGGTACAAACTAAAAAGATTCTGGAAGAGAAAATCTTGTCCAACTGAGAGTGGAAGAAAGGATATCTGATAATTTGTGTAGGTTTTTCTTTAGGAAGCAGAACCAGTATTACCCATAATTTGTGGGAATTTGGAAAGGACTTCAACAGATATGCGAGTTACTATCTTCTGCAAAGAAAGAGTAGTACGGCATAAAGGTAGGTCCTCAAACACTGAAATTATTAGCCAACGTACATACAGAAGAGGAGGGGTATGATTTGAGGGGTGAGATAGGGGTGTGTGTGTGGGGAGTTCACAAACTGATCATAGATTCTAGATCTGTTTCCTCACTAGTAAAGTGGAAGCTTTGAATTGGAAGATATTCAAGGACTCTTTCTAGTTGTATGAATCTATGATTGTGATTTTCGCATAGAATCTTGTCACTTTTGATAATGCAATGGGACATAACTCTAAAAGAGGCTGGGGTGGGGAGAGAGTACAAATAGAAATAGGGTAGAAATGCTAATGAAAAAGGGGGTTGAATGCCACTTAGGACACATAGCTGCAGACTGTGGACTTTTGGTTTAAAGTGGTATTCCTTTCTGCATTTTCATTTTCTCCAACTGATCCAGACTTGATTTCATTAACACTGTAAAATCCAGCTATGGAATTTCAGGAATCAGCCAGCTGTGAAGGGATGATATTTTGGGGAAGGGTAGAGAGATCTTCCCAGAGCCCCTGAAATTATACCCTGTAGGGGCGTCAACCCCCTGCCCTGGGCAGCAGCTGTGATCTGAAGAGCTCTAGAAAGCATCAGTGTGGGTGAAGGCATTTTCCAGGCCATAATCCTGCTATAAAAGCCAGAGTATTATACACTCCCAGATGGAGAATTCTCTTTCCAAGTTTGGGGGCTTGGTTTACTTTCATATGGAGTCAGTCTGTCTTCTGCAAGCCCATGAAATATTTTCCATTCTCGTCAGCCTTCTGAGAACATCTATCACAGGGCAGCTTTATGGAAGAGACTACTGCCTGAGAAAGAACATACTTTTCCTTCTCATTTTCCCTTTTGTTTTCATTCTAAAAATTCAGTATTTATTGAGTAGTGTTTATTGAGAGGCAGTACAGTGTGAGCAGGGACTTTGGTTTCAGAGTAGGAGGACTTGCATTAGACCTCCTACCTTTGACACATTCTGACTGAATGATTCTGGGCAATTCATATAACTTCCCTCAGCACTAAGTGACATACTAAGACTGTACTAAGAGGGTGCCAACCTTCAAGGGAAGAAGGTGTTCCCTCAGCTGGGAACACCTACTGTGGGGTTCAGTACATTGTTAAGTATCACGGTGGTAGTGATATGTTAGGCTCAAATTTCCAGATTCAAAGGAATGCATGTTACACATACTGTAATAATAATTCATGAGATAAGTCTGTGTCTGATAAAAAATATTGGCAGTTAGGGAAGTTAAGTAGTTGAGGGAAGACTTCATGGAGGAGGTGAAATTTAGGCTGAATTCCAGAGAATTCTTAGGTTGCTACAATTAGGGAAGACTTTACAGATAATCTACTTTGATTCATTCAGATGAATTTCTTGGAAGTCAAAGATTTGGAGTGAGTTAACTGATGTAACAGGGCAAGAAAGTAGCAGAGATGAGACTTGGAACCCAAGAATCTTGGATCCCCTGTCCAAAATTCAATCAATTAAGCATTTCATAAGTGCCTACAATGTACCTAAGCTTTTAGGAGCTATTGCTAAACAGATGTAATTAAGTATGACTCTGTAGAAAATTTACAGTTTTCTCACTATCATTCCCTGCTATCTCCCACAGTGTGACCTTGAAGGATAAGTAGGATTTTGATGAAGAATGGCATTATAGGCAAGAGGAATGGTGGTGGAAAGGAAGGCAGAGGATAGAAAGCTCCAGGTAGAGAGCCAGTCTCACTAAAGCAAGGAACATGAGTATCAATCAATGGACTTCAGAAAAGCATGGGAAAGTGAGTTACAAGACCTTGGAACACCAGGTAAAGGAATTTGGACATTTTAATGCAAAATAAAGCCTTGTATGTTTGCATCTCGGTACGCTGTATATATTAAATTTGTAATCTTCCTCACTCTGACTTTTTAGAGTGGTAATCCTTAACCTAGTTTGTGCCACGCATCCCTTTGGCAGGCTAGTGAAGCCCATAGACACCTTCTCTGAACAAATGACAAAAATAATTGAAGAGAATGCTAAATTTCAGTGAAAAAGTAATGAAAATTAAGACTTTTTTGGTATCCACATTGACAAATCCCAAGGATTTATCCCTTGTGGGGCCATGATTCTCAGGTTAAGAATCCCTTGATTTGGAGCCATAATCCAGTCACAAACCCAGTTTAGTTCTTGACGTTTTACTTCTGCAACTAGTCCCTCAACTCTATACAAAAAATTTTACTTTTGGGTAGCTATTATGACATTTTCAAAGTATTTCAACTTTTAGGTACCTACATCCTCCCAATCCTCTTGTGAGATGAACAAAGTAGTCATTTTATCTATATTATACAGCAGAAGAAACTAAAGCCCAGAGAGCCAAGTAATTTGCCTAAAATCACACAGTTAATTAAGGATCAGAATTAGAAGCAAGATATCTTGTCTCCTAGCCTTGTTTATTCCTCTAAGATCACACAACCTGATAGTACTTCTATATCAATTCTATCTTCTCTCCCTTTTCCACCAGTTATTTTTTGAAGAAATTTAGTAATCTTAGTAAGTGTAAAATTCCAGGCCAGAAGATTCCTCCCATTTACCCTTTATTTATGTTTCTTCCCTCATATAATTGGAGCTAAGTGAGAATTTCCAGGGCTGTAATAAGATAGGACTCCTTTTAGGATATTTTCCTTGCTTTATTCAGATGCTTTCTAACTCTCAAAAATTTGAGGGCTTAAGGGGGGGGATGTAAACTAACAACTTAAAACATTTTGCTATTGTCAAGTCAACATATGGGAGCAGTGTTTGCTTTCTGTGGTAGTATCTGTCCTGCACTAAAATGCCTCATTTTCCATTAGCAATAAAGCAAACTCTTTGTAAAGGAGAATTTACCCACATGGTGTAGTAGGGAAAGTGCCAGATTTTCAGCCAAGAAAGCTAGATTCAACTCTTGGTCTCACCATTTTTTGTCAGTATGACCTTGGACTAGATATTTCACTTTTGTGGGACTTCATTTCCTCATCAGAAAACAAAGAGTAAGAGCTCCAAGGTTCCTCTCTCAAACTTAATGTATAATAATTCCTCATCAAGCTTGTTATATGAGAATTTCAACATCATAGATCCCTAGAATGTTAGATGCAGTGATAAATGTGGAAATATTTGGAAGAATTATACATTTAACTTATATTGAATTACTTGGTGTCTAGGGGAAGGGAGTTTTGCAAGGGTGAATATTTAAAACTATCTTTGCATGTATTTTGAAAATAAAAAGCTATCATTAAAAAAAAAGAATATTAGATGCAGAAAAACCTTAGAATTTATATAATCCTTTTATTTTACAGGTGAGGAGACTGAAGCAATTTAGTACAAATGTGTTCATTGCAAATAATGCTTTTAAAAATTAAGTGGCAGCTAGATGGTGCAGTGGTTAGAGCACCAACTCTGAAATCAGGAGGACCTGAGTTCAAATATGACCTCAGACACTTAACACTTTTCTAGCTGTATGACCCCCTCTCCTCTAGAGTCACTTACCCCCACTTGCCTCAGGAAAAAAAAATGATATGGAGATATTTTGGATGATTACATATGTATAACCTATGTCAGATAGCAGAGGGAGGAATAGAATCTAGAATTCAAAACTCCCCCCCCCCAACCAGGCTGGGGTTAAGTGACTTGCCCAGGGTCACACAACTAAGAAGTATTAAGTGTCTGAAACCAGACATGAGTTAGAACACCCCACTCCAATGTGTTCTTTCTTACCTTGGTGCCCTTGGATAAGGCAATTCCCCTCCACACCTCCCTTTGTCATCTGTAAAAAAAGGCAGTTTGGCTAGATGACCCCTTAAGTCTCTCCCAGCTCAGTGGTGGGTTTTGTCTGAGCTTTGTTTCCTTCCCTGATCCACTGTAGACAGTGCTAGCTGTGTTGGCGGCTCGCTGGGAGGATCCCTTCAGATAATGTATGTGTAGTGCTTTGTAAACTTCAGCTGTTCCTGCTTGCCATAAAGATGGGCGACGTGTACCTTGCTTCCTAGTTAAGGCCACTATTCTTCTTAAATGCCACTTCAGCAGCATTTGCTTTCACATTATGAACCTGCTAATTACTTATATAAATGATTCTTTGCTCTTTGATTACGGCACTTATGAGATTCTCTGAGATATATAGCTAAGCTCCCCCATTCCTGGCCCCATCAACAGCCTCCATTTAGAAACCTGAAAGTAATCAGTCTCTGTTTCTTTCCCTGAGTCCTCTCACTCCGATGTTTTTACTGTCACATTGGCCTTCTCTGCTCTTCCTCCTTTCCCTTTGCTGCCTTCCCCATCCCTACCTCAATTCAAATTAGAGCCCATTCTGAAGCTCTCAGCTGGGTATTATTCCAGGGCATGACTAAGGTTGGTGACATCCCCAAGACAGCTTCATTCTAGCAAGCCCGGATTCCAGAACTCAGAGAGAGCATTCCTGGAAATGTTAACACTCAGGAATTTCTCACTGAAAGTCTACTGACCATCTCTTAAAAGAGAGTTAGGGCTTCCTCTAAAGCTGTGGAGTCCAAATAAATGTTTACTAAATGCCTACTATGTGGACATTTCTCAAAGTGACAGCAAATCACCACTGCCAAGGAAACAGACTGGCTTGTGGGAGGGAGGGAGAGGCTGCAGCAGTAGATTTTTTTTGCCCTTAGACATGAGGGATCAATCAACAAGCAAATGCTTGTTGATAAATGTTACTTATGTGCCAGTACCTGTTTGTGTTATTATAGTCTTTGCACCTGCAGTCCCTTAAAGTCGGATTGTTGGTGAAGCCTTCTGTGTGGGTGAAGCTGTATTCTAGCTAGTGGGTATAATTTCAGAGAAGGTTCATTTTTACCAAATAACTTCTCAACTTCGGTTTAAATGAAATGTTCTCCTAGGACAGGAGCTACGTACAGATAACTAAAAATCTTGTAAAACACATTGAGTTGGAAATAACCTTACAGATCACTTACCCTGCCTTAACATTTTATGGATGAGAAATTTAAGTCCCAGAGGAATAAAGTGACTAGTATAAGTTCTCCCAAGGGATTAAAAAAAACAGTCTGGATTTGAATTCAGGTTCCCTAAGTCCATCTCTCATAATCCATCAACTATATTGTCCTATATTTTAAATCAGAACTTTTCTTAAGAACAAGTAAAGTGGGACTGGGGAATATTAGAAAAGAAGACCAGGTCATAAGGGAGAAATTTAAGGGAGAAAAGCAAGAAAAAAGGGCAAGTTAAGTCTTTGGGAAGTATTTCACATACTCAGGGAAGCAGAAAGTGAGGAGAAAGAGATGGCCTGCAAAAAACTGGGTTTTGCTTCCAACTTTACTTGATTATGAAATTGGTCAGATCATTTAATTTCTCAGGTCTCATTTTACTCATTATACAATGAAGACAGGAAGAAGGACAATTTAATCTTCAAGGTCCCTTCTGCATCTAATAGTCTGTGATCCTACTTTAAAATTTTAGGAGAGATTTACATTAGTTTATCTTTATGGTCCCTTCTTTTTTTCTGTAATCCTTGAAAGGGGAAACAGGAATGTGGTCAATTAACCCATAGTGTATGTTAACACTAGCATAGTGTTGGGACAATTCATAGAAAACTTTCTTTTCCCTGATAGGAGTACATTTAGAGAATTTTGAGAGATAGTAATTAGTCTAAAATTATGTACACTTATTTGGAATTCACTGGTAAACCCAACCATCCAGCAAATGGTTTGGAAGTTAGAAATAAGTTATTTTTAAAGGTCCCTGAGTCAAAGAAAAAAAATGTCACAAAGTTCATGTTCCAAAATGCATGTAGTTTTATTTATTGGGGAAAAGCCCTCAACTCATTCAGAGTTTATTGATTTTTTTTTTTTCAATTCACAAGTACTTCTAATAAAAGCATGCTCATCTAAGGCTGGCGGCATCCCCAAAAAGCTTTTTGAAAAAGTGATCCTAGAGATCCTGGATCCCAGTGAAAAGAATCCTAGATTTGGACTGGGGAGACTTCAATTTGAGTTTGGGCTATCACACAAGTTAACAGAGCCTCTGGCTGCCCTTCCCTTTAACTTTCTGTTTTTAATCTACTGTGAGCTAGTTTCATAGTATACAGAATAATTCATGACTAACGGTTGTGTAGTGCTTTAACACTTTGACAGCACAAAACATTTTCCTCATTATAAGTGAGGAAAATGTGGCCTTAAAGAGAGAAAGTAGCTTCCCTAAAGTCAAATCTCAGCAGAACAAGGACGAGTCTCCTGCCTCCTAGTGCAGTGTTCTTAATGTTATACCATACTGCCAAGGGAAATAAGTGATACTGAAAGGTCAACCTTGGGCTTGCCCTTCCACAATTATTCCCTTGGTGTCTTATCAGAGATAGAATTCTAGGAGTCAGGGAACCCTGAGGATGATTCAGGGGCTCCATTCTCAAGGAATGGTATCTTCCAGATTCATTGAACCTCAGGGTTAGAAGAGACCTTTAAGGTTACCTGGGCTACCTCAGTGTGAATCCCCTATCTTAGTAATGGGTCAAGAACTTGAGCTATTCTTGCAACCAATGTGTTTTCTGAAGTGAGAACTCTGGGAGAGAAGGACAGGAATCAGGAAATGGCTGGGGTAAATTATAGTTCATCTCATACAAAAAAAAGCTCATCTATTTCTGGCAGCTCTGGGCAATGGAGATGATGTATCATTAAACTGTTTCTCTGGCTGCCTTGGGTGTTTCAGATGGGGTTTTATGTTTGATTTTCAAGTGCCTGTCATGGATACAGATGACCATATATCCTTCCCACCTCAGTACCCTCCAAAATTAACACCCCCTGCCAACATTCAAAGCCTTAGCAAAAGATAAACGAGAATCATAGGATATTAGAACTGAATGGCAGCTTAGAGATCAATTAACCCAACCCCCTCATTTTACAGATGAACATACTGTGGCCCAGAAAGGGGAAGGTCACACAGTTTGGATTTCAGGATAAGTCAGAACCCTGGAAACTATCTAATCTAATTCTCTGTTTTACAGATAGAGAAACTGAAGCCCATTGAGCTGAAGTCATTTGTTGAAAGCCTAATAGTTTAAGGCTGATGAATCTCCTAATCCCTGGAACATGTAAATCAAGCATCATTTTCCAGATTTCATCTTCTACTTCTTGAGACCTGAACTAAGTAGAGCTTTCCCTTGTTCTTTTGGCAGATAAGGAAATGGGGGCAGGAGAGATAAAGAGATTTGATTGGGTTGAGTCGGGCCTCTGCAAAATTGAAGATCCTCTAAGTTTGTCTTGGGGACTTCCCTGTTTTCTTCTAAGATATACGATATTTTCCTGGTGGTTTCTTGACCACCTAAGCCTCTCCACTGGAATATGGCACTTGGGGCTCTACCTCTTCCTATAGGTTTCACCGCAATTACAACACACCCATTCTCAGGTCCTATGCATTCCCCTCCGAGCCCTGTTCTCTGCAGATACTGAGTACCAACAGTTACTAAGTCACATTTGCCTCTTAATAAGGGTTGTCAAGAAACAAAATATCTTAACGATGAATATTTAGTGAGTCCTATTATCTTCCTTGTCCTCTAGCACAGTTTTCTATACACTATGGATGCTCAAAAATGATCCAAGGGGTTGGTTACCATTAGGAATCTAAAGCATTGTAATGGGAACAGTGGAGGAGGTTCTTTTTTTAAGGGGGATATTAGTGGGAAAACTGGTGAACCTTTCTAGCTCTTCATATCACATTGTGTGTGTGTGTGTGTGTGTGTGTGTGTGTGTGTGTGTGTGTGTGTGTGTGTGTAAATGCCTATTCCATCTAAGGATAAAACTAACTGTGAGGTGGACAATTTAAAGTCATAGACTACTAAGTTCTTTTGCCAAGGCTCTTCCCCTTCCCCCCCTTGGTCTCCATTCCTCCCTCACTCAAGTCTCAGTGTTGCCAAGGCAACAAGGCAGCCAGAACCAATGGTCTTTTTTCTGATTGGCTAGGAGTACAGTATGTTAATAAAAAAAACTGGAGATGGGTCATTTACTTCACTAGTAGCCTGGGAGTATGTCATTGTAGCTTTGGCAGATTTGTCTCTATTTTCTATGGAGCTAGAATTCAAATCTTCATGGGTTTCTGATTTTTGATGAATTAGATCAGCATCTCTAGGTTCATAACTGCATAGACTTTTAGAATTGCTAATGATCTTAAAGATTATCTAGTCTTACTTTTCATTTTACCTATGAAGGAAATAAAGTTTAGAGTTGAAAAGTGACTTACTTGGAATCACACAGTGAATTTGTAGGAGACCTTTGAGTAATATCCCAAATATGCTATAATCCCTTTATTGGTCTTGTGGATAAGTGGATTTTTTAAAAAAATGGGTCAATCTCCTCTTTTTTTTTTGGGGGGGAGACCTAGATTCCAGTTTGTTTCTAGCACTGACTCATAGTGGATGGTTTTGGAGGACTCATATGTAGACCTCAGTTTCTTCCTTTATTAACCAGGAGATTGGGCAGATGATCATGGAGTTCCCTTTCAGATCCAAAATTCTATGATTCGATGACTTTTGAAATACTTGAAAGGCTTTGATTATTTATCTCTTCATCATAGATATCTAAATATTTCCTGTTTATTCCTCAGGATGAATCTTCTACTAAAGCAAGTTTCCTCTTTTCTATGCTCCCTGGAGTTGTCATGTTCTTTTCTGCCCCTTTTCTATTGTTCATGTTATTATTCTTTCATCTCATCATCCTTTCCTTTTTCCTCTTCATCAGTCTAAATCTTAGCTATCCTTCAAGGGAACCCTTCCATTGAACATTCTATCTTCTCCATGAAATCTTCCCTAATCAATCCATAAACCCACACTAACCTCTCTCCTTCCTGACTAGTCATAGCACTGCTCCATTTTGGCACTGTACCCTTGTAGTTTGTACTGTACCCTTTACTTCCTGAACTTTTGCTCCATCTCCAACTCAAAATGCAAATTCAGAGAAGTCAGAAATCAGAACACACACAAGAAGCCAATTTGTAAAAGATGAAATTAAATAGGAATAAATGTAAAGTCATACATTTGGGTTCCAAAAGTCAATTGCTCAGAGATAGAATGAAGGAAACTTGATTGGATAACTATTCATATGAAAAATTCATATTGTAGTAATTTTAGTGTGACACAGCAATTCTCCCCACCCAACCAAAAGAAAAGCCTAATGTGATTTTTGATTGCATTAAGGTGGCATCTGTCCTGAATGAGACAAATGATAATCCCATGGTACTGTGTCTACACAGGCCACATCTGGCCAATGGTCTGAGTGTTGTGTTTAGTTTTGGGAGAGGGCACATTGTAGGATGGACATTGACCAACTGGAATGAGTTCTGAGCAACATGCTTAGGGTGGCAGAGGGACTTGAAATCATGTCATATAAAGAACCTGGAGATATCCATCCTGGGGAAGAGTGGATTTAGGAAGGAGAGAATGGCAATTGTCAAGTATTTGAAGGAATGCCATGTAAAAGAGGGTTCTATAACTCTAAACATACCTGCAAACACCTGTTAGATAAAAGCACTGTGCTAGGTGAGTTCTGTGGAGAAGAAGGAATAGTATATTGGTGGTAGTAAGAAATACTTAGAAAAATAAGATATTTCATTCTCTTTAAGAGCTACATTCTAGCAGGGAAGGTCAAAAAGATGCACAAACAGTGCTATAGAATAATGTCTGCTTTAATGTATCAAAGGAAGAAAAAAATTCTGAGAGGTCCACGAATAAACATGGGATACATTTTAATTATTGCCTTTGGTGTCTTAACATATTTGTTGTTATTCAGTCCTGTTTGATTCTTCTTGACTCCTATTTAGGTTTTTCTTTGCAGAAATAACAGAGGGGTATTATTTCCTTTTTCAATTCATTTTGTAGATGAGGAAACTGAGGCAAATTTGCCAAGGTTACACAGCTACTAAGTGTCTAAGGCCACTTTGAATGCACAAAAATGTCTTCCTGACTCCAGGCTAGTATCTTTTCCCACTGTACCATCTAAAGATCAAATTACTAGATTGATCAAGTTACTAGATTGGTCAAGTTACTAGATTTTTAATTAATCCCATGAGGGCAAAGACTGTATTCTATTTAAACTCTGGATAGCCCTATCAGGTCTAGTATACAGTTGGTGATTCATAAATGTTTGCTGAATTGAAATGAGTTCTCAGGAAGAAAAAATCATTTATTACTGAGAAGATCATACAGAGTTTCAAGGATCTTATATTTTAACTGAGACTTGAAAGTTGTTTAGAATTTCAGTAGGTGGAGATGGTGGGAGCTCTTTTCAATATACCACCAAGAGGTGAGAAGAAGTAAGATGTCAATCAAAGTCACTGATTGAGCACCTAATGACCACAGTTTTCTTTATAACACAAAATATAATGTTTACTTATTTGTTGAATTGAAATATTGCACCAAACTGAATAAAAAAACACTAGATATGAAGCATGGGATTGTGAGGAGGGTATAAAACAGGAGATATCCTCTAGAGAATAGAGGATCTCATAGTTTAGTTGGAAAAACTTGCATGCAGAAAGCAACAGAGGGACACTTTTGCAGAGAGAACAAGGCAAATCTCGACTGTCATAGGCAGCTACACTGTGGGGAAATCACTTCCCAGCTTAGAGCCTTTATTGCCTTATCTGCAAAATGGGAGTGTGTTTGGTTGTACTAAAAGAAGGTCTCTAAAATCTTTGTCAGCTTTAGAATAACATAACTCAATATTTTATGATTTCAGGGGTCTGGGAAGGGGATGCTTTATACCACAAAATATTTCCCTAAATAGCTTGTTAATGACTGAAATTTCACATTTACTTTTTAGTATTAAGGTATCATCTCCTGCTAAAAGAAAAAACATACTAGAGGGGAGAATGCTAGTAAATGTTTAATAACTGGATCTCTGGGTATTTGTTTTTAATTGACCATGATACATTTTTAAGTTTAATCTGTATTACTAATATTTTCTTCATCTTTTTCTTAAGTTTAGACAATCAACTAAACAAGAAATGAAACCTTGATTTATGTGTTGGCTTTACTGCTTTTTAAAGTGTAAATGCTCATTTTTTATTAATTTTTATAATTATAACTTTTTTTTGACAGTACATATGCATAGGTAATTTTTTAAACAACATTATCCCTTGTACTCCCTTCTGTTCTGAATTTTTCCCCTCCTTCCCTCCACCCCCTTCCCTAAATGGCAGGCATTCCCATACATATTAAATATCTTATATTATATCCTAGGTCATTCTGAAAACTTAACCATGATGTGACTGATTTAAACTGGCTCCAGTGCATGCCTGGGGGCAACATGAGAGTTGTCAATCATTTACATCTTAGTCTGAATGAGCCTAGAAGTATAGCTTGATGTGATGGAAACAGGGGAAATTGAAGGCAAAGGGTAGTGGGTATCTGGGGAAGTATGGAGGAGGTAGCACTTCCTGTGGTTAAGAGGAAAGGGAAATTATTTCAACTTAGCAAACATATGTAACTGGGAGGATTAAACTCATTTAACAATAATAATAATAATAATTCTTTCACAATCTCCATTCATTTATATGGCACTGCCTGTGTACTAGGGCAAGTAGGTGGTATAATGGATAGAGCACCTGATCTGAAGTCAAGAAAACTCATCTTCCTGAGTTCAAATCCAGCCTCAGATACTTAATAACTATGTGACCCTGGATAAGTTACTTAAACCTGTTAGCCTCAGTTTCCTCATTTGTAAAATGAGTTGGATAAGGAAATGGCAAACCATTCCAGGATCTTTGCCAAGAAAACCACAAATGAGATTGTGAAATGTTGGGCATGACTGAAATGACTTAAGTATAATAATGAATCTATGTACCAGACCCTGTGAGGAGATATAAAGTTTAAATAGGACATAGTCTCTGTCCTCAAGGAGTTTTTGATAATATAGAAAAGGGGGGAGGTCGAGGACCAAAGAAGAACTTTCATTTCTTTCGATTTTTCCATGAACTAATCCTAGCAGTCACATAGCAACCTATAAATGACTTATGATTTGCAATAGAAATATACCTGACTTTAAATGTCATACTATCATAAGATTTAAAATTATAAGGAAATTTAGATATCATCTGCTCTAATCCCCTCATTACATATGGAGAAACTGAGGTTCTGAGAGATGTTGATATTTGGTTAAAAGCAGAGTCAGTATTTTAATCCAGGTCTTCTTACTCCAAATCTAGCCATATAGTGATCCCTATATGGTTATTTACATGTTTCTAATGCATATATTGGTTTCCCATTGATTATAAACTATTTGAGATTAGAAATAATCATATGAGGTTCTTTTTTTTTTCCTGAAAAGGCATCTCACAGAATATTACATTGAATACACATCTCTTGGATTACATCTGAACTTGCTTGTGGCTCTTTAAGCAAGAAGAATAAACCTAGTCTAGAAGTATATATTTTTTATCTTGTTTCAGACAAAAATTTCTGTAAGCAAAAAGATTTTTAAAAAGCAGAACACTGACAAATCTCACAAGTGCTTGGAAAATTACAGACAAACAAGTTCATAGGCCTAGGATTTGCTTCTCTCTATCCTGTTTTCTCTAAAGTGAATCTTTGACTATCTGGGCCTCAGTTTCCTCATCTGTAATATGAAAGTGTTGAAGTAGAATGCCTCTGAGGTCCCTTGAGTTCTAGATCTATGATTCTATAAGCCCAGGGTCTTAGGACCCCTTCATATCCCTGAAGTGGGCTAGCCAGATTCTGAAATCTTTTTTCCTATTTGTGAGATTCAGAAGAAATTTAGTGAAAAGGTTGTGTGTGAATCATATTTCAGAAAATCTTGATGTAGTGGGAAAGTTTAAAATCCAAGGACCCAGGTTTGGATCCTGCCTTTAAGATTATTACTTGTTTGACCTTGGACAGACAAGGTCACTTCATCTTAGACAAGTCACTTGTCTGAATATAATTTTTCTTATATGTAAAATTAGGGAGTTGGTTGGACTAGGGACCAAATTCTAAATCAGTTGTAAATCAGTCCATGATCCTCTTATTCTAATGTGCTAGAGGGGCAGGGTGGAATAGTGGTTTAAGGAAGTGATCAGACTTGGGAAGAACTGAGTTCAAGTGCTGCCTTTGTTACCTAGTTGGCAGTGGCACCGACTCACTGTAGCTAGTTTCTGAGACTAGAGCTTCAGTTGTTGATCTGTATCAGGAGAGAGAATGCCTTATACCAAATGAAAACAGATCCAGACCAAACTCTCAAATCAACCAACCATACCAAAACAATTTGAAGTTAACAAAAATTAGTCAGTCAAGAACCAAGTACCTACTATATGTCATGTCAATGTTAAGTGATAGGGAAACAGCAAAAGGCAAAAGACAAAAAAAAAAAAAAAAAAAAAAAAAAAAAAAAAAAAAAAAAGAAAGAAAGAAAAAGGGAAAAAACTTCCCTGATCCAAAGGAAACTGTAATCTAAGAGGGAAGACAATATGTAAACAATAATGGATGTACAAGATATATACACAGTAAATTGGAGATTATCAACTAGAGGAATTCAATGATGTTTTATTTTTTAAAAAGTGAATAATTCTTAAGTCATAGATTTGAAGCTTTCTCCAACCTTTCATTATTCCAAGGCATTCCATCTTTTAATTATGCCCTAGTTATCTTGTATGTATTTTGGTCTGTAGTTGTTTGTTTGCATGCTTTCTCCTCTATCAGATTGTAAACTCCTTGAGGGCAGAAACTTTCTGCCTCTAATTTTTGTATCCCCAGGGCTTAGTACAACGCATAGCATATAGTATCACTTAATATATCCTTATAGAACTTGAGCATTTACAGAATGTTAGTTCATTGAATCCGGGCACTATTTTGTTTTTCTTTTCCTGCCCTTGATGAATTCTTATTGATTTCTTGTTCTCCCAATTTTAAAGAGAAGGAAAATAAAATGGAAAGAGAATTCACAATGTGAGAGCTCATAGGGCACAGAGTTGGGATTTGAACTCAAATTTTTCAGTTCCAAGTTCAACACTGGCCACTGTTTATCTATTTTTCTAAGTGCTGATTTTCATCTATTAGATTTCCTTACATTGGGGCTTGACTATCTTTAAAAGCAGCAGTAACAAAGGATATTCTGTTCTGAATTCTAGTAAATACACACAAAGACCATGTTTCTCCTGGCGGCTGCTCTGACATTCACAATTGCTGTTTCAGGGTCAGTGGGAGGCAGTCCTTGATGTAAGCAGTCTTGAGCAAGGCTGCTGGCAGATAGCCAGGAGCAGTCGAAGTCAGGGACATTTTATTTCCTGACCCCCAAATCCCTTTTGCCCTGTTCCCTTAAGCCAGCAGGCTACATAAACATGACCTTTATGTGAGTAGACACCTGGAAAGTCAAATGTTTTCCCTTCTCCCCAGGGGTCTCAGGAGCACATCTGTTAGCATTAGCCCCCTCCATCAGAGGACCAGAAAACAGCTAGTTGCTGCTCTCTTACTCTGACCCAAGGTTCAACCCAACAAGGAGCTCAGTTTTCTGACCTCCCTTTCCACCCCCTGTATCCTACATACCTTCAGATAGTTATACATTGACAGAAGTCAAAGACCCATAATAATCATTCCTTCGAGTTATTCGGTGGGACTGGTCTCCAGTGGGTCCTCTATTGTTGCTTCAAGAAAGCAAAAAATATCAAGCTTGGAAAAAGCCATTGGGTTAGAGGCTAGGACTTCAAATACCCCCTCTTTTACACTTTATCCCTATATGAACTTGGATAAATAATTTACCCCTTCTCATCTACCAACCTCAGTTTCCTAATGGGAGGTATGTGCGGACTAGATCAATGGTTCTCAAATTTTTGCTCTCAGTATCCTTTTATACTACTAAAATTATTGAGGATCTGTCCAAAGAGGTTTTTTTGGTGGGTTATAGTTATAGATATTTATCATATTAGAAATACTTCTAATTATTATTAATTTGTCCAATTCTGAATTTGTAGTCCTTCTGAAAGGGTTTCAGAGACCCCAGGATTCTCTGACCATACTTTGAGAACTACAGACTAGATGGCATCTGAGATATTTTACTTTCTAGTATTATGAATTTCTAACCTTCCCAGCTAGCTAAAATCAGCTGCCTAAAACTGTCTCATTGGAAATAAATTCCTTTAGATGAAGACTTATTAAATCCTTGTGAAAATGCAAATATCTTTAGAGTAACCCTTTGATTAAGCCTTAATCAGTTACTTATATCTAGGCTTCAGAGCTGTCTTGAGAGTTTGATTAGGAAAGGGGGGTGTATGGAGAGAAGAATACAGTTGGGAGTGAGGAGGATTCCCCTAATGAATGGGTGGTGGAAGGCTGTGGAAGATAAAAACCAGTCTCGTTGCAGCTACAGAACACAAGCTTAGCTGACCACAATTTTTTAGAAGGGCTGGCTTGGGTCTTGGGCTGCTTCTTAATAAAAACTCTCTGGAGAAAGCCTGGCCTTCATCCAGAGCAGACCCACCCAGTTCAATGGCTCCAGAAACTGACAGGATATCAGGCTCCTGGCCAAGCCGCAGGCTCACCCCTGGCCAAGATTTTCCAAGGCTCTCTAAGCACTGAGCCTAACCCACCCAGAGCCCATTGCCTCTGACCTGTTCACGATGAATTCCCTTTTCTACTAACTAGGGCCAGACTTTTGCCATATTGCATGGGAGCTAGAATTTGCCTGAAAACTTCAGACCTTAGGAAAGATTCCCAGAGATCTCATGAATTGCTCCCTGGAAATCTGTCACCTGATCAGGGGCAAACATTCCTCCTAATTCACTGATGGTAAAGACGTGAATAAGAGACATTTGCTCAGCCTTATAAATAAAACTGGCTTCTTTCTCAGTTGGAAAAAAAAACATTGGGTTAGAGGCCACAACTTCAAATACCACCTCTCCTTTACTTTGTACCTATATGAATTCGATAAATAATTTACCTCTTCTCACCCACAAGCCTCCATTTCCAAATCTGTAGATTGAGATAAATTCTGGAAAAGAAGAGAAAAAAGTTGATTATTTAATTTTCCTACCCAGAATAACTTGTCTTATGAAGAAAAGAACATTTAAGTTTTGGTCCTGACTGTTTCACTCATCAGCTGTGTGACCCTGGGTAAACCATTTCCCTTCACCCCAGTTTCTTAAGGAGTTTCTAAGGCTTTGTCCAATTTTGTGTTCTGATTCTATAATCTGGTTACTAGCTGGACTGGTCAGAACCATAGCTATAACAGGGTGACTGCAATCAAGCCTGGGCTCGATGTAGCAGTTATTGAAGGGCATTGTAATCTTATGGAAACCACTTGAGTTTTAATACCTAGGTAAAAAGAACAATTTAACGGAAAGTTGGGAGTTGGTTTTGTTTCTTCTCCTACCCCCAGGCAAGCTCTTCTAAACATAGCTTGAGTAATACTCTAGTGGTGTCTGAGATCCCACTACCCTTTTTCTCCCTTCCCCCTCCTGTTTTAATGCTAATTTTCTTAGGAGCAAAAATTGCTAGTTACCAGAAATTGCTAGTTACAACTCTGGGGTTGGCCCATGGCAAGATTGTGAAATCTGCCAAATCTGACTTTGAATCCTCCTTTGCCTCCCTTGACCCACCTCCAAGGTCCTTCCCTTTACCCAGACGGACCTGCTTCCTTTATCACCATAGGGAGAGTGCTCAGGCCCTTTCTCCCCTGCCTCAACAAGAATCCCAGAGCCTTCATTCATGTGATGGATAACTGTTTAAATTAGCATCCCTCCCAGGAGTATATGCATTTAAAAAGGATTCAGTATCTTAAACTAAAAGAATAAAGCTCTCATAGAATATCAAGCATCTGCCTCTTGACAGGGGAGGATTTTATATTTGTACTCCATGGTATCTCCGATATACAAAAGAGTCAGTTCCATGCTCTATACATGGAGACCTGGGAAATAGGAAGCTTTCCTCCACATCCCCACTTCCTCTCAAACAAAGCACAAACATCTAAAGTAATACTGCAGGCTGATCAGCCCAAGATTCTTTTATCAAGAGACACAACTTTCCATGTAACCATCAGGCTAGAAATGCAAGTCTCCCCAAGTGAGGGCAATGAAGTCATTGACATTTCGAATCAAGTATAACTGGCAGATATCAAAGTCTTTCCTAGGTACAGGATTTGATTAGGGCAGTAGGAAGTGGCTCATTGGAAGACTCTTCTGGAGAGTACTAAGTGCCTTAGTGTAAAGGATCATATGCAAGGGGAATACAGGGAACAGAAAGGGGATGACATACATAGAGGTAGAAAGCACTAATCTGAGCTGTGTTATGTGGAGGAGGCAAGTGGATGCCTACTTGCATGGGTCTTTCCCCTGAATCATTAATTCACCTATAGATAGGGCCTATAGGCCTGCCCAAGTTGGGGAAGGGTTAATTGAAAGAAATCAGAGTGATTAAAAGGATAGCTGATAAATGAGAGGGTACAGAAAGGCTAAAGA
Organism: Sminthopsis crassicaudata; assembly: GCF_048593235.1. Classification (NCBI taxonomy): domain Eukaryota; kingdom Metazoa; phylum Chordata; class Mammalia; order Dasyuromorphia; family Dasyuridae; genus Sminthopsis; species Sminthopsis crassicaudata. The sequence continues at coordinate 367,757,435 of NC_133617.1, forward strand.
AGCTAGGGAGAGTTCTACCAGACAGAAAAGTTGTATGAAAGATTCTTAGTCTGAAGAAAGGAAAGCTTAGGAGGAACTTGATCATTTAGTAGGTTTAAAATTTTTTATTTTTTAATTAATGAATTTTTTATTTATTTTTAACACACATGCTTTACAAATTATGTTGGGAGAGAAAAATCAGAACAAAAGGGGAAAACATGAGAGAGGAAAAATAAATCTTGTAAGATTGATGCTATTACCCCATTTTGCAGATGAGTAAATTGAGGCTGCAAGAATCTGAATGACTTGCTCCAGGTCACACAACTAGTGTATGTTGGGGACTAGGTTTAAATTCAGATCTTCTTCATTCTACTTCAGTGTTTTATCCAGTTTTCTATCTAAGGTGTCAGGTTGCCCCTAAAGAAATTAATAAACTGAGAATATGAGCTAGTTACATGGGGAAATATGGGAGACAACCAGTGAACAGTCCATCTTCTTCATGTCAAGAGAAAATGAGTAGTGACCTCAGGATGTTGGGTGGATTCCTTGTGGCAAACTTTTGGGAGAATTATGAAAAGAGTCGCACAGGATGAACAGACCCAGTTGGGGGTAGGAATTATTGGTAGGAATACCTACCTCACTGACTTCACAGATTGATTAGAATTTTTAAATTGTGATTTTTCCCAGGAAGAGAAAAATAGAATCAGTGGAGAAGAAAATTACAGGGAGATGGATTTCAGATTAACATGAGAAATCCCCTCCTCATTGTTACAGCCTCCTGAGGTAAAATGACTAAATGATCTCTGGAGACAGTGAATTGCTCTCCATAAAAACATTGTATCTTAGAACTGGAAAGAGGCCTTGGAGTTCCATTTCTTTATTGAACAATTGGGGTAACTGAGTTATAAAGATGTGAAATTACTTATCCAAGATCATAAACCTAGTTGGTGGTGGAGGCAGAACCTTAGGACCCAGTTCTATTGACTCAACACTTTATGAAACTCTCTATAATGGCCACAATCACTTCTTGGCTCTCTGTGGATATGAAAATCTGCTGGGATTCGCTTGTAAAGGGACTCAAATCCTGGTTTAGAGACAGCAAAGGCTTTTTTCATGAAAGGTTCATTGTTCAGTAGCTCTCTCTAGCTGCTAATGTCTTCACAATTGAATAGAATTTGTTTTGTATTAATTTATATGTGTGTGTATATATATATATATATGTACATATATATATATATATATGTATGTGTGTGTGTGTGTGTGTGTGTGTGTCTCTATTGATAGAACACAAACTCCTTGAGGACAAGAGCCTAGCAAAATGCCTGGCATATAGTAGATACTTAATTAAAGCTTATTGATTTATTAATTGGGTCAGCACAATACTGGGATTAGGCCTGGGATTAGTAGATATGCTACCATCCTCCTTCCTTTCTGACTTCTATTCCCTTTTGCATTTACCTCCATTTCCACCCAACATCTCAATTCATGTAAACACTCATCTCCTTAAAAAAACCAACTCCAAACAAGCTCATTAACTAAAGACCAGATGGCATATTTGTTATAACTCAAGTCAGCAAGCAATGGTTCAGGTTACTCTCTCCAGGTTGACGATAAAGATAATAGGTCAGATGGGTGTTAGGTTTAAATTGCTTTTCCACTTAACCCTTCAAAAGCCCACACAAGCAGGCAGAGAAGAGATGGAAGCATCAGGTCAGGTGCTGCAGGGAAGAATGGAGCTCTCCATCCTCACTCTCTCTGTCCAGTTCTCGAGTTCAACCAACATTTACTGAATTTGAATATCAGTTGCTTCTTCCTCTTCAGGTGCTTATAATTCTGTTAGGTTTATAAGAAACATATATCAAACAATTGGAGATTTTTCTCTAGAGAAAATTCTCTAATCAATAGCTATACTTATATACATCCTCTAATTCTCAAGACAGTCTGATAATGACTTTACAAATGAGTCACTGTTGGGTGATGTTATGCAAAGGAGGATTTTCTTCAGAAAATATCCTTGAGCTAGGCTTTGAAGGAAGTGGAGGCTGTGGGTTAAGAGAGGAATAAAGATTGAGAGAAAGGTGTGTATTCCAAGAGTGTATGTAAGGAGAGATGGACAGCAACACAAGCCCAGAAGAGAAAGTGAGGCTTTGGAGGATGGTTAACAGTTAACTGGACTAGCTACATAGTAAATGGCATGTTTAGGGTTCTTGTGGGAAATGAAGTTGGAATAATGTTATAGAAAAATAGTTTGGAGAATCCAAAGACCTAGGTAAATTCTGGTTTTACCACTAATTAGCTGTATTTTTGGTCATAAGATCATATATTTAGAAGAGTTCTGTCCAAAGTGGCCTTGAACATCTTATAGATGAGAAAATAAGAGGTTAAGTGATTTTCCAAGGTCATAGCAAGTGGAGGGGGGGAATAAAGGGGAAGGAAATAAGCATTTATATATGTATCTACTATATGCTTGGCACAGTTTTAAATACTGGGCCCTGTGAGATCAATGCTGTCATTATCTTCATTTTACAGTTGAGGAAATGGACACAAACAGAGATTTTGACCTTCCCAGAATCATATGTCTAGGAAGTGTTTGAAGAGAAATTTGAGCTTATCTGATTCTAGGCCCAGTGCTCCATCTACTGTGCCATTTAGCTTCTGGGGCTGAAGATTCAAACCAATATGCTCTAACTCCAATCCTGCTCTTCTCCCATCGCATCCTGCTATCTCCTTGATAAAGTCAGTTTACTCCTCTGAGACTCAGTCTTCTTATCTGTGTGATGGGAATCATAATATTTGCTCTGCCTACCTCAAGAAATTGTTATGAGCTCAGATGATGATGATGATGATAGGAAGCATTTCTACTTCAAAGACTCTCTACATAAAGCACTCTACTTAATTATCTTTCAAATCTTAATGAAGTATTGTAAATACAGTGCTTTTAAACTATAAAATGTTATATAAGTGTGAATTATTATTATTATTATTATTATTATTATTATTATAGCTGATGACTTAAGTGAAAGAGACTGGACTGCCAGACTGAGGCTGTGACAAAAGGAGGGAGAGAAGCAGCATCAGTGGCTAAGAGATTTGGGCTTCTTGGGTCTATATATGTTGTATATGTTGACTTGATACAATAGGACTTTGGCCTATAAGTGAAGAAGGGCATCCTGCTACTAGTGTATGTAGTCTCAGGAAATCCTGGGGATGAATCCTGCCTTTGACATTATTCAGGTTCTTCATCTGTAAAATGGGGTTTCACCATATCTACAGCATTTATCATAAAGGATTATGGAAGATTTCAAACCTGAGATAATCATATCAATGTCAGTTTTTGTTATGATTATTTCCATGGACCTGGAAATATTGAGAAAATCACATGAGTTTCTTAAGCTCATGGCTGCAGGGTCCATTTTATGGATGGCTAATCAAGGCAATCATCAATGGCTAACTGCCTTTATTTAGGGAATCTTCCAAGTCAGTGTCAGAGCCTAGGCTGCAGCCCAAACCTCCTGACTGCTAGACTTGAAGCTGAACCCTCATTTACACTTTCAGAGTAAGGATAAGTGTGAAGACATCACTGTATTTTCTAAAATGTGCATATTTATTTAAATGTGTTTGGAAAAGTGTAATCGTGTAGGCAAAGCACAAGATATTTCTGTCTACTGATTTCTTCCAGGTCAAGTTCAAGGCCTCTGTGTGTGTGTGTGTGTGTGTGTGTGTGTGTGTGTGTGTGTGTGTGTGAAGCTTCTCCTAACCAATTTCTCCTTTTTGGAACTTAGAGATCAAGGTTCATGAATTTAGATGGAAAAAAGTTTCATTTTTATTTTTACTAACCTCTATCAGAAATTTAGCAATTCCTTATTTTGAAATGGGGTCCATAGGATTTAGCAGACTGCCAAGGGATTCCATGACACAGAAAAGGTTGAGAACCTTGCTATAAAAGATTGCAGTCCTTTCCTCTGGAATAATGGAGGCAGAGGATTTTGTCCAAGCTGCTCTGGATCCTGGCATTAGGTTGTGGGCTCTTTGAGAACAGGGACTACATTGTACATTTTTTTGTATCCCCAGAATTTAGCATAGTCTGGTTTACAGTAGGTGCTTAATAACTGTTTGACTATTGTTGACTGACTATTGTGAGATTGGACTGCTGATTTGCAAACTGATCCAGAGCATGATTGCTCTAGATCTGGAAGAGACTGGAGGTCATCAAATCCATCCTCCTCATTTTTATTAAACTGAAAATTAAACATGTTAATGGACTTCCTTACAGTCACATGGGCAGTGAGCATCAGAGTTGGCATTTGAACCTGGATCACTGGATACCCCTACCAGAGCACTTTCCATTGTATTGTTGCTATGTTCTTCCTTCTTGTCCAATGTCATAATTTTCCTACTGCTTCTGTTCAGTCAAATCCAGCGGGCATCTTGGGCAGTCTGCCTACTTTCCTCTTCCTTTGAGAGCCCAAGGGCTCTGGAAGGGAAATCTGAGCCACATGTTTTGGCTTCACCACAATGCTGTTTGTGTAAGAGCAGCTGGAAGGCCAAGACGCCTTTTAAAACCCTGGATTCTTAGAAACAGGAAGCTGACTTTGGCCAAGAGTCAATAAGTCTAGCTTCCCATGGGCCCCGGGCATTGGGAATGGCCCTCAAAGACCTAGGAGAAACCCTTCTTCCCTGTTCTCCTGGTGGCTTCCATCTGGGCGGGAAAGTTCTTTCTGGAAATATGACCCTTTCCAGTGGAAAACTAAATGAGTTCTTCCCAGTTCAGCAGAAATGAGAGATGATGATTTCTCAGGAAATAAGATGTGAGACAGTTCTGACCTAATGCAACAAGGAGCTAGGGTAAGCAAGAATTATGTAGTTTAGATGTTGGAAGTTAGGGGGATAATGTAGGGGTAGGGGATGATTTTCATAGTAAGTATAGAAAAGTCTAGGTTAGTCAGTCAGTTAAATAGGCATTTATTAAATGCAACATGATAAGAGCTGGTCAGGTCCTAGGAAAATGAATGAGTACTCATCTGTGTATGGGTTAGTTGGCCAGTCCTGTTCTAGGTGCTGAAATATAAAGGAAGTAAAGGATGTATCCTTGTCTTCAAAGACTAAGATTAACTCAAGAAGCAGTAATGAAATCATGAATCAATCTATGATTAAATGCTATTATGTGTGGCACAAATTAGTAAAGTTATGGGAGGTCAAGGATAGGGGAAGGTCACTGAGGGCTGGAGCCATCCTGAAAGGGCTTCATGGAGGAAGGGATATTTTACTAGCCATAAGGCATAAAGACATTATGGCTCAGCAGAGTGGAAAGGCTTCAGAGCTTCAGAAGCTGTGATGAGCATAGATACACTGGGAAAATGTCTCACTGTGATAGTGGGGGGTGGAGAAAGGGGAGTTGGTAGCCCTGCCCCTCAGCTACTCTCAAAGTTGATCCCTCACTCCCTGACATTTTCTCCCTTCAGCAATCAAAGGCTTTTCTGAATCTGCAGCATCTACAACGGGTCAGCTAATGAAATCAGGCTGCCTGGGCTGCAATAGAAGCTGATTGTTTAATTGGAACTGACATGGAGTTTGGCCCCTAGAGGCCCAGCTGCCCCATAGTTCTCCACAATGGCCAGACACCAAAGACCTCTGTCACTGGTACCTGGAAAATCCCAAACTCTGAATCTCCTGGGTCTGTGTCTTGGGCAATACTTCAGAAGAGATTGATCTCTGAGCTTGAGGCAGAGCTCAGGTTTTCTTTGTCTCGAGCATCTCTCTTATCTTCTGTTCTTGGATTCAAGAAGCATAACCACTGAGGTATATTCAAGAGGGTTCTTTGTGGATGGATGTGTGAGGATAGTGAATGTAGTAGTGTGAGTACAGAAATGAGATGTGTGCAGGAAAGTGCCCCATCTCACTGACTAGCCAGCTTCATGAAGACCTTTTGCTCCTGTGCATTGTGTTAAATACTCTGGGGAGGATGCAAGTTGTTGGTGGAGGGAATCCTATGCATCTGTGGATGAGGGAGGAACTGGATTCCAGTTCTGCTTTCTATACATTCTAGCTGAGTAGACCATATGTTTTAACTGTTAGGGTCTAAGACAACTGTCTAAGAATGTAAATATATTGATAAGCAGAGGAAATTCTCACTATAGTACAATATAGTCAGTCTTCCAATGGTTCCATTAGCAGAGATTACTGTATCTGGTTAATCTACTGTCTCGAAGACAAGTCCCAGAATGGGCATATATGTTTTATAGAGGAAAGCTGGGTTGTTGCTGACATCAGAATATGGGCACATTAGTAGAAATGAAATAGGGAATTGGGAAAGAGGAGAGCTCTGACTACTGATGGGGATAAGTATGGAGCACAGGGCCAGGGGCTCTGACTGGAAGAACCTGGAGGGGTGGGGGAAAGCTTGAACAACCTTCCAAATTTACCTGGATTTTGGCAAGCCAGAGTGTGGTTCTAAATATTGGGAGTAAGGGATGTCTTTTCTACTTGCAGCTGGAACAAATCTAAGAAACTCCAAGAAATAATAGAATCATAAGGCTGGAGAGACATGTGGGCCAGCCTGCTCTTGTTACAGACGAGTAAACTGAGGGACTAAGAGGTTATGTGACTTGTCCAATATTATGCAGTAGTAAGAAACAGAGGCAATATTTGAACCCAAGTTCTTTGAATCAAAAACCAGTGCTATTTCCATAGTACTGCCAGGTTGGGAGCGATCTTAGAGATCTCCTAATGCAACTCCTTCATTTGACAGTTGAAGAAAATGCATCTCAGAGAGGAAAGTGACTTCCAAGGTCAAATGCACTATTGGTAGAAAGTCTAAAGCTCTTTCCTTCACCCCTATTTAGTTTCCGTTCAGGGACACATACCTTGACTCAGGAGGAAGTCAAATTTTATTTCCCCATTTGGATAATAGTAGGTTGGGAAAAATCTTGCTTATGCTTTTCTTCCCTTGCCTTTCCTTCTTCAGCCAACCCAGGGCAGGACAAGTGCCCTCTCAGCATCCCTGAAGCAGGCAAGCTTTCTCTTTGGCATTCTTCCCTACTCCACCTGCTTCTACAAGACACCTGGCATTTTATCATCTCAGATCTGCTCTTGGCTCAGAGCCCTCACACTGCACACACAAAGAAATTCCCTGCACAGTCCCTGTCCCTACCCCTACCCTCCATCTCCTCAGGATATCAATTAGCTCTTCTGACACACTCACAGGGTTACTCTGGTAATGGAAGAGGGTTGTCAGAAGACTGCCTAGGCAGGATATATACATTTTTAACTGAGGTCTTCTGGGCTCAGCCTTTTTCTAAACCTTTAGAGATTCTCATAGTAAGAAGGTCAGGAGGGAGGAAAGGATGTTGCCAGGTTGGGGAGTTGCCAGGAGGGGTTGTTGAGAACCAGGAAGGACTTTGGGTTGACCTTCAAGACTCATTCTATTAGTGACCTTATATTTATGACTGTGAAGATCTTATATGTAGCTGACATTCTACTTGGGGATCATGGATTCACAAATAAGGTCAATCTTTCATCTGGGAATGCAAACTTTGTACAGTTGACTTCTTCAGGAATGACAATTCCATGTTACTCAACATCTGCCTCAACAAATAACAGCTTCTAATAGCTACCCCTCAACATCTGTTTCCCAACATCTCTGCCTCAATAATCTAAGCCTCTGGACATAAACTCCATTATTAAATGTGAGGAGGTGGGGGGGGAAATTTTGCTCATGGGAATAAGCAGTTCTGACCCTTAACAAGTGGCTGTGTTTGGGTTTGTACTAGGACAAATCATGGGTTCTACAGCCCTTCCAGTTCTAAGAATCTGTAAGTTCTTACCTACTACAGGTCTCTAGTTTAATATTTTATATTCAGTAGCACCTATACTTATACCTTAGACAAGACAGGCAAGATCTCACTGCATTTCAGTTAAATGAGAGAATATTGAGTGAGTGTCAGATTATATAGACTGCTACTGGATCTCCAGTTGTGAACTTCACAAAGAAGGCTATAATAGATATACATTTAGAACCAGAACTTAGAGGTTATCTTGTCCAACTCCTTTACTTTGTTATTAATGAGGTAGTCAAGACTTGGATCACAGGGCTTCTTAGGGATGACGTCAGGTCATCTCAGTTGTAATTAGCAGAATCCGGATTTAAACACAGGGCCCCTGACTCAAGGTACAGCCTTCTTTCCGTTGTACTATAGTGACTTTTGAATATGTGCAGGCAATAAATAGTGATAGATTTTGTCATATTTATCTTCCCTTTCCCCATCTCCAACATCTTCATTTGCTCCCTCTCCATGAACTTTACCTTCTTCCTGACCCTACTCTTTCCTAATGACCTTTCTTCCTGTTCCAGACAAACCATTTGAATAGATGATCTACATCTTATTTCTACTTCTTTACATTTCTTCCTTCCATTCCCAAAGAGTCTCTCCTTTTCTCCTTATGCCACATTCTCAGACTCTTTCTTTCTCCCATTTGGCTTTAGATTTCTGCACAGAGAGGGTGATGATGTTGACCACTAGGGTCCCCCATAGACCTCAGAAACTTGCCCTCTGATTTTTAGGTAGTCAAACAACAAATAAGCATTTATTAAATGCCCACTATATGGCAACCATTGTAGGTACAAAAATGAAAGTCTCTTCTCAAGGAGGTCACATTTTACTGGGATAAAATATGCCTACGGGGAAGAATTATAATAGCCTGGACTAAGTTTGGGGGAAAAGAAGATCTCAATTGTGCAAATAATATGAGACATAAGGGAAGCTACCATATCAGAGTGAGACCCTCTGATTACCATAGAAATCTTCATTGCAGACCGAACCAAAATCACATGAATATTTAGCTCAGGTTTCAGCTAGTCAGAGACAATCACTTATCACATTTCAAATATATATTTTTTAATACTTCCATCACCTGTGTCAGTCAAAGGGAATTTTCCCTTAAGTAGAATTTCTCAGACCTTTCCTAGTGTCATTCAAATTTTAATGAAGGATCCTTGTATTTTAAAATTGCTCTCAATTCATTAGAACTGGAGAAGAATTTAAGAGAACACCTAATCTAATCCCTTTATTTTAGTGGTGAGAAAACAGAGGGCAAGTTAAGGATAGGGACTTGCCCAAGATCACTCAGATTATCACTGGAATAAAACATAGTAATTTTTGTGCATTGTAGGAATGCAATAAATATTAGTTGGATAAAAAGATAAAAATAGAATCTTTTGCCTCTTAATTTCTAGATGTGTTTCTTCTATTATCCCAAGGTATCTCCCAAATGGCATTCCGATTCCTTTTAGAAATGTCTTCTAAGTGAATAAATAATAACAAAAAGAATACATCATGTTTTTGAAGCACCTAATTAGGGATTCATATAATCTTAAATTGAAGACTTGGGGGTCACCTAGTCTAACTTCCAACCCACTTGTTATTAGGAAGTGAGGCAACTCTTTCTACCATATATCCCTATAGATATTCATCCAGCCTGCTCTTAAAAAGTACTGAGTTCCACTTCAGAAGAAATGTTTAAGACAGCCTTTGTTGAATATTTTTAACCCTTAGAAAGCTTCTTAAATTAAATTAAAATTGACCTCATTGTAAATTCTAACCAGTGCAAATTTAGAGACATCTCTACTCCAAATGTTCACATTTGTGCCCAGCCTTAAGATACATTAAGTTTCTCTTAAGGTAGATCTAATGTTGGCTCCCATTGAGAGGTATGAAAAAATCTCTTTTTCATACCAATTGTTGTCAAACCAATCCCACAAGTGACTTTTGTAATCTACCTTGATTTCTTTTAAGTTTCATAAAAGTTTTTCTAGTTCTTCAGGATCCTATTAAATCATGATTTACACATTCTACATATTAACCATCTATCTAGATTTTACATCATCTGCAGATTTAAAGTTGTTTATCCCATAACAGAAAGTTTCCTGGCCATACCAGATGCTCTGAAAACTAATAAGACTGCTGGATTGGAATCATTGGATATGCATTTGAAATCCAACTCCATTACTTACTATCTGTGAGTCCTTGATTATATCACTCTTAGAGGTAGAGGGAACCTCACTTTTTCTATCTATAACATGGCTGAGTTGATCCTTTCCAACTTTAGATCTCCTGATAACAGTTTTGAAAACATTGCCAGCTTAGGATTTCATCAGCAATCAGAGTAAAATGGTAAACAAAAATTTCTATATTAGAAAGTTGGTTTTACATAGTGGGCTGCAAGGAAACCTAGATCTGAGAATCAGGAGGCATAAATTTTAGTCCTGTTTTTGGTCACTAATCCTTTACTTTCACTATTCTTATGTTGCACTCCAATGTTGTAAGAAAATAATAGGTATGAAAGATATAAAATAGTAAGGGATTATTATAATCACTGCAAATTTATAACAAAATGTTGGAAGATAACAGATATATTTATTCTTGTACTAAAATATATTTATCTATTTTACTTATATGGCTTTGGACATCATCCAGGCAAGAGAGGCATTTTCAGTCCTGAAATTTCTAATCTTTGTCCCAATTCTGGATCATTTATCCAGGAAAAGGCACTGTGATAAATGAGAATATTTTCCTATCTGAAAAATACAAGAAGTAAATATAGATACAATCCATTTTAGTGACAGCTATTGGGGAAAATTTTGTCCCCTTAATTAAATATATATATATGTAATATAAACATATTTATGTCTATACTATACATATGCATCTAATCTATGTCTATATCTATATGGAATTTTTTCTTCCAATAGAAAGTTTCTTTTTAACAAAAAGGTTAGGAAATAGGTTAGCAAAATGAACAATATATCGATCATATATAAAAATACATATCTCATTTGTGTCTCACTATTATTAGTAATTTGGAGCATTCTTTTCTATGGTTATGAACAATACGAATTTCTTTTTCCAGAATTTACATGTTCATATCTTTTGACTTGTGTTTTGAGGAATAGCATTTATTCTTGTTTATTTGTAGTATCAGCTTTCTACTTATCTTAGGACTATCATGCTTTTATCAGAGATACTTGATATAAATGTTCTCCCTCCCTCCTTGATAGCTTCTGTCTGCATCAACATTTTTATATAATATTTAAATTTTGTGTAATCAAAATTTATTGTTTTCTATGGTCACTTTTATCCCTGGTTTATTTAAGAATTTATAATTGTAAAATATGCCTTCTTTCATTCTCCTGTAATTTTAAAAAATGATGTGACCTTTATTTTTAGGTTATTTATTTCATTTGAAGCTTGCTGTCATCTAGTATAAGATACTAGTCTAAACATAATTTTTGCCAAGTTGCTTTCCAGTATTACATATATAGGTAGTTAATCTTTGACTCAGTAGTTTGGTCAAATTCTTGGATTTTTCAAAATTTAAGTGATGATGGTATTTTATTTTTTCCTGATCCTCCTTACCTTACCTATACAATTGATTAACTTGTATTTTGTTTAATTAATACTAAATAAGGTTGAGATTTACTGATGAATAACATAACTTGCATGGTCATTTTTATTTCTTTTCTTTTCTCCCCCATTTCTTACCTTCAGAATCCTTACTTTTTATTCTTCCATATAAATTTTATAACCATTTTATTTGATTCCATAAGTAGCCACTTGGCAATTTGATAGGTTTGACACAAAATCCTTAAATTTATTTAGGTAGTATCCTCAATTTTACATCACCCAATCATGAACAATAAAAAGTTCTATGATTTTTTTGCCTTTTCTACAAAGTCTTTTGTAATTGCATTATAATTATAATAAGGCCTGAATGTCTTCGTAAGGTCACTTGCAGTTACTTTTTGTATTTATTTTGAATGGAATTTCTTTTTCTATATTCTTCTGCTGGTTTTGTTAGTAAGACATAGAAATGTTGATTATTTTTGCGGGTTTATTTTCTGTCTCATTACTTATCCACTTAACTGCAGAAGATTTTTTATTTTTATTTTTATTTTTGCTCTTTCCTGGTTAAGCCTGGTTAGAGGCAAAACTATATTGGGAGCCAATATCTTCAGTCCTTCTTTTGGAAGTCACCAGTCATTTTGAGTATGAACTTCAATCAGACACTCATCTGGATCAGTGGAGGGAGATCAGGATGGTAAGGGAAGGAAAATAATATCATAAGAAGGTTGATTGAAGGAACTGGGAGTGTTTTGCTTGCAAAAAATATGAAAAGTTGTTATATAAAAATGCTTAGATTTATTCTGCTTGGCACCAGAAGGCAGAATAGAAATAATTAACAATAATAATAACAATAATAATATCAACATTTATATAGCACTCACTATTTCCCAGACACTCTGCTAAATGCTTTACAATTATTATATTGTGGGATACTCATAACAACTTTGTGAAGTAGGTTTTATTATTATTCCTATTTTACAAATGAGGTAACTGAGGCAAATAAGTGACTTGCTTAGGACTACCATAAGTGCTTGAGATCTCATTTGAATTAGTTTTTCTGCAGGCCCAATGCTGCATAATGGTTATAGATTATAGAGAGGAATATTTAGGTTGAATATAAGTGTAGCAGAGACTTTCCCCACCCCCAATGAATAATAATTAGAATTAATCAAAAAGAATGGACTGTTTCAGAAGACAGACCGGGCAGTCATTTATTGGATGTTTTGTAGAAGGTGTTTCTATTCAGATAGGTTTAGGCTTGTCTCTAAGGTCCCTTGAGATTCTGAGATTGTGTGATCCTGAGGCAGGCAGTTCCTGACAGGTCTATGAGTGATCGTGATGTCAGTAATATAGCAGATTCTAATCATAGCCTGAACTTCTTTATTCCAAGCAGAGGGGATAAAAAGGCAATCATCTTAGAGCTGGCAATAGGTAAGGTGCTAGGCACTATGGAAAGTATGGTCTCTGCCCTTAAGGACTTTACAATCTAGTTGGATGAACAAGATAAACACGAGAAGTTAATTAACCATAAATTAAAAAATAACTGCCATCATACCACAAGCCTGTACCTGAATAATGGCCAAATATACAGACACTGGATGGTTTACTATAGGGGGTCAGAGGAAAATGATAGGGATAGTCATATGGAAGAAGAAGAATTTTATCTGTGACTTCTAGGAAAGGTAGAAAAAAGTACTAGATTTAGACTAAATCTCAAATAATCTGCTAACTGTTTAGCCATGGGCTTACTTCTTCACTTTTCTAGGACTCAGTTTCCTCATTTGTAAGATGCAGGGATTAGATGAGATGGCCTCTGGGGTTCTTTCAATTATTAATTTATTTATAAATGTTGCCACATTCAAAATCAAGAAGAAAGTTAAAGTAACCTCTGCCAAGTCCCTCTACTTCTTAAGATTTTGTGACATGGATTACTTGCTCTGTTCCTTTCATCATATTTCTAGTTATTTTAGCCATGCCTGGCAACATAACTCTTTTTCCTCCTCTAAGATCAATCATGCCTTATCCCTGAATCCACCTTTGCTGTTCCCATAAGGTATCTGTTACGGAATAGAATTGACACAGTAGGGGTTCCAGGTGTTGGCTGTCTCTCCGGGGCTATGCTACATGCCAGTCACTGTTGTTCCAACTCTGTGTACACACATCTGGCTTCCTATAGTCATCGTATCCTGTGAGAGGCAAGGGAGGGAAGCAACCAGCTGTGTGTGTTGTGGTTAGAGACAGAGCCCTTTTGGCAGGGAAGGAAAAGGAGGAAGCTACAATTTTGTACTTCTACCACAAAGGATAGTGATTTGTTAGCTTAAGTAAGACTCATACCTTTATTACAGGTGTTATTGTGGCAAAGTGTTGACAGATTACAGGCTTCTGCTGTGAAGTGCAAACATACTTAAGAAAATCCAAGTATATTATCTTTGACTATTTGTATTCCTTTACAGTAGCCAGTGCAAAGTAGTACCTTGAATACAGTTCATATTCAATGAATATTTGGAATGAATGAATGAATGGTTGATAATCAATGAAAGCTTTAAGAAAGCTGGATGACCAAATAAATGATCATCCTTTATAATAGAAGAATATATTGATAGCATGGTCCCACATATTTGGAGGCCTCTTGTTACCTCCTATGTTTGTTGGTTGTTTTGGGTCAATGGGTATTCAAATATTAGTTTTGAGCCTAGGATGTTCTTTTACAGATTAAATCAGAGATGACTCATGATTCATTTGATGTTCCCCAGCTGTGTTGTCTTCTACCTGTGTTATTTTAGAAAAGTCACTTCCCTCCCTAGCCATTAAAAAAGGAGAACTGGAAAAGATGGCCTTTAAGGTCCCTAAGAGTTCTACACTTATGAACTATAGAATAATCAATAAAAGGAATTTAATTTAAATAGGATAATAAGGTAAATCCAGGATGCTGAATTATGTAGTCACTTTTTATGCATATATATATATATGTATATATATATATATGTATATATATATATATATTAAAAGCTGCTATCACAAGATTCCTTTTATAATATATAAAGGAAGAAAACAGATAAAAAATACAGTGAGTATTGCAAAAATATATCCTAAGTCAACTGAAGTACACTTCATAACAAAGTAACTGAAAAACTATATAAAATAATGATGAAAGTTAGGGCAATTGAACAAACAAATTTGTTTATAAGCAAAATCACATGCCCTCTTGGATTAAGCTAAACACAGCAAACAGATTGAATGTTCTTTTTTTTTTTTTAAAGTCAGGCACTTTTACATACTAATACCACATACTATTCTCAGCAAATTTCTCATGAGACCACATTTGCTCCCAAATTAATCTCCCCATGTGTCCAGATCCAATAGGTAGGGGACAGAGCAAGTCTAAACCTATGGAATGGGCCAGCTACAGCAATGTCTTTGTTGAGGTAGTTCTCATTTTTTCTCATTGTAGTAGCAAGTCTTGGGTTTGCTTGTTTTTCTGAACCCATCTTGCCCAGCAAGACTTATTTCAAAATGGCAAATAGGGAGCATTGTAGGAAATTTTACCTCTTATCTTTCATTTCTGCTACTTATACTAACTCTAGAATGGTGTAGATGAAAGATGCTTAATTTGGGGTGTGTGTGTGTGTGTGTGTGTGTGTGTGTGTGTGTGTGTGTGTGTGTGTGTGAAAAGGGGCTTTCTGCTTGCCCCCACCCCAAGGGCGGGACCAGTGTCTGTTTCCCTTAGTCAGCAACTCGGTATCTCCGAACTAGATAGTGTAACTAAGCATATTCCCTAAAAAGACACCTAGTGAAAAGTGTGCATTTAGAATTAGACAAACTAATATTAAATTCCAGTTTTACTATCGCAAAACAAGAGGTTGGGCTAGATGACCTCTGAAGGTTTTTTTTGTTTTGTTTTGTTTTTGTTTTTTAAACCCAGCTCTGTGTCAGTCATCCTGTGCGAGGCTAGCCCTGGGTTCCCGGAATGCCAGATTCGTTTAGTGTACCCCTCGGCAGGCAGCAACTGAGGGACAGATGAGTGTCATTTTTCAGGGCACTAATGTCAATACCTGACACCCTGTGGCCTCTCCCTCACCCAGATGTGCTTAGTACTTTTTTTGCTCCTATGTTCCTGATGGAATGTTGAGAGAAGGAAGGTGCAGAACACGGAGCTGAGGTCCCTAAGGACTGGCTTGCCAGTGTCAGGCTCCCAGAGCTAAGAGCCTCTTGTCGCAGTAATCGGATCTGACTTGCAGCCAGTGTAGGGAGCAGAGATATATTAAAGTCAGTTGGTGCTATTTTTAAACGCCCTCTCTCCCCAAGTGCCAGCTCACTCTAAACAGAGCAGGAGAGATGGGCTCAGATCTGAGGTTTGCAAGTAGAAGCTCAGCATTGGCTTCTCATAATCAACTACCCCCACCCCGCTTTTCTAACACCTTTCAAAATGGGATCTACTCTCTTCTTTCCTTCCTCCTTCCCCCTCCCTCCTTCCCCTGTTCCCTCTTCTTCTCTACTCTCCCCCATTCTCTTCTACCAAAGCTTCAAGTTTGTTGCAGTTCCAGCCAGGCAGCTAAACACAGCCCCTCATCAGTCCTGGCCTGGTCTCTGGAGGACTTCAGAGGCTCCCAAGGGAGCCCCAGGACCATATTTCACCCCTTGCCTTAGACAACTGGTAGCAGCTTATGGCTGCCTGTCAAACTCTTAAGACATGGCCAAGTCAGCACATTTTCAAATCCCAGGCTGCAGCAGAGAAAAGCATTCCTGTCAAATGTCACTGTGTGGAGCCCCATTATGTGTGCTCCTGCCAGGGATGTCTTAGGCAGCAGCTTCATTAGAGGCAGCAGTTTCCCACAGCTAACTACTTTTCCCCCAGTGGCAAATGAACTCCCAACACTAAATCTTTTATTTTATTTTTTTATTTTTTAGCTCTTATGCCATCAGTTGCTTAGGATCATAGACTTAGTGTTGGAAGGAACCTCAGAGGCTTTCTAGTCTACCCCTTTTCTTCCTCCCCTGCCCATTTTACAGATGAGAAAACCCAAACCCTAAAAAATAAAATAACTTTGCTAAGGTCACATAGGCAGGAAATGGCTGAGATGGACTCAAGTTCATTGACTCCAAGGATCTGATGCTTATTTCTCTACACTGACTTCTTGGGTCAGGGTTTTTGGAATTTTTTTTTGGAAGATGGAATTCTTTGTTGGGAACATCCTGAGAATCAACTCCTGATGAATTAAGGAGTGACTGCTGCTTGTATTACACATCCTGGGAATTAAGAGACTGGAGCTTATCTAAAATATCTTCTAGCTCAAACATTTCCAATCTGAGATTATATGCCTGCCATTTAGGGACAGAGACATAATGGACACAGAGTAAACTATTTTTCTGTTCGCTCTACTTCCAAGATTGTGAAGATAAAAATAAGTCTTCCAAAGTCAAAAAAAAAAAAAAAAAAAAAAAGAGACTGGAGCTTAGACCTAATATCTGTATGAATGAACCTTTAATTTAATTAAGAATTCTTCGGCCTTGCCACTCTTATACCCTAGGATAAAATGAGATGATATTTGTAAAGAGCTTTACAAAACCTTACAGTGTTGTGGAAGTGCTAGATACATTGTTGTTATGCTTCACCATATAATAATCTTAATAATATATAATTGATTACTATAATAGCATTATTAATAATTAATAGTAATATATTACAATCTTATGAATGCTAGCTATACTATTATCATGCCTAGCTATGTAATATTATTGTCAATTATATCATTCAATTGATTATAATATCAACAATTATTAATACATTATAAATTGATATTATGTAGTAATATACATATTATATATAATATTGAGTATGTAATATTATAAATCATAATTATAAAATTATCCTAGAATTTATTATGTCATTAATTACAACGAAAATTATAACACAAAACAATTGATCACTATGCTATTGTTAATTAGCATTCATAAATTAGAAATACAATCTTGTGAGTGTTATTCCTGATTGTTATAACAATATTTTAACTATAATAACACAAGTGATTATTAAAATATTTTGACTATAATAATTATAGCATTATATAATTGGTTATTGTAATATTGCTAATAACCAGCATAAATGAATGATTAAAATGGCCTTATAAATGCTAGCTACGTTGTTATTGTTATTATTGTTACTGTTGTTAATATGCCAATTTCTCTGTACTTTTAGAGCTAGCAAAATGAAGGCATAGAGATGTGTTGGAAAACCCAATATAAAGTAAGATCATAGTTTTTTTAGATGGAATTCAGGGGGACCTAAAATGCCAAGTAGTTTAATTCTGTCACCTAGATTTAGGATTAGATGGCCTAGCTTCTAAATCCTTCACTTGGTCAGGGTAACCAGGGCTAACTTGTAAAGAACATCACAAATCTTCAATCTCTATAAAAAATGTTAGCTACATTATTAAAACTGCTTCATAAATGCTAGCTCTTAGCAGTGTTTGTAGTCATTTAGTTAGTAGGAATAATAAAGTTCTCCTCAGCCCTCCTTCCTTCTCACCCCCCTCCTCCCCCCTCTCCATCAATATTCTGAAGTCTTTCTCCAGACCCTTACTAACAATTAACTAATCACCAAATGTTTATGAAGTACCTCCTATATGCCAGGCACCGAGCTAGGAACAGGGGACAAAAAGACAAAAATGATATGTCCTTGCTCTCAAAAAAACCTACAAACAAACCTTACATCCTTTTGGGAAGACATCATATTCTCATATAACTATATAAAATATATGCAAAATAAATATAAGGTAATTGGGGAGGGGAGAGGTGAGAACAGCTGGGGCTGTGTAGAAGGGAGTTGACAACATATTTTGTGTTTCCTGTTTATGGTGCTTTGCCCCAGTTACAAAAAATTTCCATTTCAGCTTTGTTGGGTTCAGCCTCCACACTTAACCTGAGTGACCTCAGGGAATCACTTTTCTCTGGGGCTGTTTCCTAGTCATTTCTAACTCTAAATCCTATGATTCCTTGCCATTTAAAATAGTTATTTCCTATACACCCCTACCCCCACACACTCCCTCCTAACCAAAGAGCTCAAAAATGCTTCCTTATGTAATCTCCTTTATCAATCTTGTAGAGGCCAAGTGTGAGTCATTGGGACAACGAATAAAATCCTCCAGCATTTGGTTTAAGTTAAGTTTATTGTCAGAAGGCACCAGCTCTTGAATACAGCCTGGCAAATACTTTTTAAAAATCTTTCAGCCAAAACAATGCCAAGCTGGAGCCCTGCCCTGATCTGCTTCTGTTTAAAGTGGAAGGGAACATGCTCTGGAACCTTTCCAAGGGGACCAAGGAGCCAAAGGGTGTAAAAAAAATCTTTATTTCAATCCATTGCCACCTGGGCAATCCTTATTAGTAGAGGAAGAGGTGGTAGGATTTGGAGGGCATTGGGAAAGCATTCCCACTTCAAAATATATTGGTCACTGACCTGTAATGAGATGTCTGTAATTGCATCATTAAAAGGTCATTCCTTTGGACTAACAAGTATCCCAGGAGAGAAGGTAATAACAGCAATACTGATGATAATAAAAATAATATGCTACTTATAGGACCATAGGATATAAAGGTAGAACTTCTAGTCCAATTCTCTCATTTCATTGTCCAGAAAAATTTGACTCAGAAAAGAAAAATGGTCCAAAAGGTAATACTAATGATAATAATGGACACTTGAATAGTGTTTAAAGTTTGCTTTATGTAACATTATCTCATTTGGGCCTCACAGTAGTCCATTTTAAGATAGGGAAACAAATGTAAAAAGGTTGAATGACTAGCCCATCGTTATTGTTGCTGTTGCAAGGTCACTGAATTAACAAGGCGCAGAGTCTGGGGTTCAATCGCAGGCTTTCTGCCTCTAAATCTGCTGCTCTTTCTGCTAGAGCTTCTCCTTCTTTATGATTGTTTACAGTTTCCAAAATGCTTTCACATATTTGATCTCATTTCATAATTTACTAGAACTAGAACAAGCCACAGTAGACAATTATTCCACAAGAAACCTGTGAAATAAGTAGCCGGTATGTTGAAGACTTGGATTCAAATCTCACTTCAGATAGTAGCTTTCAGTAGAGTGCTAGAGCTTGATGGAAACAGGAGCAGACTGTTAAATTTTAAATGTGAACATTTACACCTTAGAAATCAACAAATGCTATAAAACAGGGCTTGATTTATTATTTTATTGGTTGTCTAGAAAAAAGAAGGTGATGGAGAAAAATGTTAACTCATTAAATATTAAGGTATTGTACCTTTTCAGAGCAGCCATTGTTAAACATTTCCCTTGTTTATGTGAATCTGAACAAGTCACAAATTTACATTATGTACATTGTATTATAATTTATATTGTTAAATATTTCTCAATTACATTTTATCTGGCATTTGGGAGTATTGTGGCAGCATATTTGATGTCTGTGGATTAGAGGGTAATAGAGAAGGACATGGGGAATAAGAAAAGGATGATAATCTCCTAAGAACTGTACAAAAAAAGCAACTATAAATGGAATAAAAGGGTGGGGGGCTGGTACTATGAGATAGGAATAATGAATGAACAGCTTAGCTCCCCTGGTATCCCCACAATGCCAGGAGGTGTAGAAAAATTAGGTAGAACACCACTAGAGGATTTATCTGAGGACTTGAATGGAAAGCAAAAGAATCCTATACAGTCAAAGACCCAGATGGGTTGTGACCTGCATCTCAGGATGTTATTGTTGAGTCATTTTACTTGACTGATCCTTCATGACTTACTGAAGTTTTGCCATTTCCATCTCCAGCCCATGTTACAGATGAGAAAAGTGAGACAAGTAGGGTTAGGTGACTTGCCTAGGATCACACAGCTAAAAGTATCTGAGACAGGCCTGGTGCTCTATTCACTGTTCTACCTAGCTGGTCATAGATGTGAGCATCTCAGGGTACTACAGCATATATGGTATTAATGATTCATGTGTATATATTCTGTATTCCACCTCCTCATTAGATCTGAAAGAAAAGGACTAAGTATTTTTCTCTTGTGTCCTTCACTAGGTTGTGTACAATTTGATTTGTTAGCCAAGTAAACTAGAAAAAGAGATGGGCAGTTCTAGCTGACAAAGCCAGGTCAATCTGCCGGAAACTTAGGGCTGAATTAGATGGAAATGGATTGATAGGCAGCATGGCATAATGGATATGGCATTGGACAGGTAGCTGAGACCTTGACTCAAATCTCACCTGGGCTTCTAACTAGCTATGTGATGCTGAGCGAGTCTCTCTGTGCTTCTTTTTCCTTATCTGTAAATGGAGGGATTTGATCTGATCACCTCTAAGAGTCCTTGCAGTTTTGATTCTATTATATGGGCTATTTCCTCTTTTTTTTCCCCTCCCATCATCAGTAGAAAGGGAAGACAGTCTCTGAGCGAACTATCAGGCAAATTTCTTATGCTCAGTGGCTCCTACCCTAGCTTAGTAAAGTAGGGAAAGTATAGAGGGTGGAAAGTCTGATATATGAGAATGAGGGATAGTTTATTTGGTTGGGGGCCAATTTCCTCTACTAAACATTTCCCTTTTATGCTGCCACAGCATTTTAAATGGAAATCATCAGCTTATATCCCAGTCTCAGGAAGGCAGCAGGAAAACCTGTGTGAGACCTGGGGTCCTAATCTAATCAAGAAACCCTGCTGGGGCCCAAAGAAATCTTAGTGTGGGTTCTTTCTTATTCATGGGTTGTGGGCTGAATAATTACTGCTTGGAAAACACCACTGCCAGAGTATTGAATATGAAAGGGAAGAGGCTCCAGATAGTGTTGGAATAGATGTGTAAAAGGTGGAAAAAGGGAGAGAAAAATGAAAAGTAGATGAAGCTCTAATTTTTTTTTTTCCAGAGGCTCTAGGAAATATGCCAGTGTACCTTCTCCGTCTCTTTCTAGATATTCTCTACTTCTGCTGAATATCTACATAAACTCCTTTTCAGTTAACTAAAGAACATGATTCTTGTTAAACTCCCATATCTTTGATAGAGGACATCATATTCGATTTTTTTTAGTCATTGATATTCCAATGAAGATGCGTTTATCAGCTCCTTTCTTGAGATTGAGTCTTGGTTCCCTCATATGACTTCCTTCTCTGCATCTTACAACAGTTCCTCTCACTTTTCTCCATATCTTCGCTCTGACTTTTTCTTTTAAGTTCAGAATGCCTTCCCCTTCTCATCCCAACTTCCTAATTCTTCTTTCTAAAATCCTACCTATTCTACAAGGTCCAGCTTAGATGTTATCCCTTCCATAAAGTCTTCCTTTGGTTCCTCTATTGCAAATGTTCTTTAATTCCTAGGCATCGAACCAACACTTTGTTTATACCTCTCATCACATATCACATCTACTATGTTTTCTTATGTTTATATTGTATCTCGCTCACTATCCCAGAAAACTCTTCTTGTTCTCATTGAACAAAAGAGAAAACTGATAACCATAAGCATAGATGTAGAAACCTTTAGTGTTCATCTAACCAGTTTCCTTTATTTAAAGGAATGGGGAAAATAAAGCCCAGAGAATATAAGTGATTTTGCTTAAAAGATCACATAGGTAGAATGAATATATGAATTCTGAAAATTCACAGGGATAATGAGTAGAGTCACAGGGCATTGATAGACATGTCTACTTCAGGAGTAGTGATATTTACTTGATTGCTGTTCCCAGAGCTAGAGATGGAAAGCAGAGGAGGGATATATATATATATATATATATATATATATATATATATATATATATATATATATATATATATATTTGTATGAAAGATACTTGTGGCCTAATGACTGGAGAGCTGACATAGATCTGAATTGGGCTAGATATGGAGAACTTTCACCAATTAGGAGCCCAGGGCAATGCCAAAATAAGCATTCAGGATATGTTGTGTGAATTTAATTGTTTTCTGAACAATGGGAAGAGAGGGGAAGGTAGGAGAAGGAGAAGGAAAACTGGAAACAGCAGCATCCAAATTTGTTGCCTTTTAATGTTTCTGAAGGGCAAATCTGAATGGAAAAGGTGTGCAAAATTCAGGAATTCAGTAATTTATAGGAGTTCCAACTGTTCTAGACATTGGATAGCTAGGGCTGGGCTACTTTCTGCTTTCTGTGGCTGGCATTTTGACTATGCTCCTATTTTTTCTTATTAATTTTTTTTTAAAGTTTTTTTTTTGCATTATAAATATTTACAGATTATTCCTACTTAATAAAGTAAAAGAATTCAGTAGAACTAAAAAGACAATGACTTCATCTGAAAGTACTTGTGATGAGTATTAAATGATGAGTAGTAAACTGTGGTCTAAACAGAGATGGGTCAGTTCCTTTTCTCTCTCTCCTTCCTTCCCCAAAGTAACCAATGGCGGGTTCGGCAGCAAAGGAATTTGCTACTTAATGCTGTATAGAAACATAGTCTTTATTGATTAGAATGGAAACACCGGAGAGCCGGTGGGCAAAATGGCTGCATGGTACAAGGCCATTTGCAAAGAGAAGATTCCCGTTCTCTCTTTTATGCAGTGATGTAGGGAGGTTCCTGAGACTGATGTAAATTAAGATAAGGATTCTCTTGTTATCTTTTGGGGACAGACAGAAGTCTCTTCCCCTGCTGGCATTTGGTCTATCTGAGCAGATTAGAATGGGGGCTATAAAACCCCAGCCAGCTCAGATAGCCCAAACTAGTTTGACCACATCTTGTATCAAAGGTCCAAGTCCCAAAGGAAGTTGGAGATCAAACAAAGAATACCAAAGGGGCTACCGCCCTCAACACTTGGAATATCCTATATCTGTAGGACCCTATCCACATAAAAGAGAATAGAAATCTAACAAAAAGGAAAAAAAGGACTTCAACATATATGTTGTTAATTCTCTCAGTGACCTGTGAACAAAACAATGCCTCATTTTGCATTCTAAATCCATTATCTCTGTCATGGATAGCACGTGTCACCTTTTGTGCTATGGTCATTCATAGTCATTGTATTGATCCTAGTTCTTATAGCTTTTAAACTTTTTATTATAAATGTATAAATTTTTCTCCTACATATTATCTTGACACGGTCAAGGAGAAGGCATGGGAGAACAAGTACTGGCTCTTGGGTGAGAGGACCAGAGTTTGAATGGGCCATATCACATATAATGGTGTCAGGAAGATCAGAGTTCAGATCTGGTCTCCGATATTTACTTAATTTTGTCACCCTGAACTAGTCATTAAAACTTGATGATTTTTACTTTATTCAACTTTAAAATGGGGAGAATGACACTTATAATTCCTGCTTTTACAGGGTTGTTGAGCCTTATATGAAATAACAGAAAATATAAACATTAAAATGCTATCTAATTGTCAAGTAATTATCATTATTATTAAAGTGACAAAAATGAAAAAGCTATTCAATAAGTCCCTCAATAAATTTTTGTTAAGCACCTAATATGTTCAGATACTGTGAGGATACGAAGTCAAGAATTAGCTGATTATCAGCACATCTGGGAAAAAAAAGTTTGAAGGTAGGCAGTAAACTCCATTAAAAATTGTGTCTTATCTGTGGATTATAATGATACAATCCTAATATAGATGAGAAGAACCACATTAGGTTTTGGCTGACCCCTGGTAAAGTTTGAAAATGGTACCCCTTCCAGAGGCTTTGAACTTTCACTATAACCTCATACTTGGCATCTCAAGCATGGATGCTTTTATAACATGAAAAGCATAATTTTCTGGCGTTAAAGTTGTATGCGCTTATAAAAAGCAATATTGAGTAATATTTCATGGTGTGCCCTATGTAATTGACTTCTTTGTCTATACCTAAGCTCAGCTCTGCTGATGATCTTACCTTAAACATAAGAAATAAAGAATAAATTATGTTAGTAGAAGACTTTTATTTATATTTGCATAATGCTTTGATACTTGCAGAGTACTTTGCAAAAATTATGCCTTCCCTCTTTTAATTATCTTCAACTTATCTTTTATATGTATTATTAATATTAATTATAATCTTATTTTAGATCTCTTGCTTCTATGTAATTAGTTGTACATATTTCCCCCCATTAGATTGTGGCCTCCTTGAGGTCAATGATTGGCATTTGTTTTTCTTTGCATCCCCAGAATTTAGCACAGTGCCTGGAACATAGTAAGCATTTAATAAATACTTATTGATTATTATCTCATTTGATCCTTGAAATAAACTGATTTTTAAAATTCGTGCTATTTCTATCCTAATTCGACAGATGAGGATATTGACACTCAAAGGGATTTATTGAACTATTTAGGAGCATATAGCTAATAAGAATCTTCCAGACTCGAACTCTAGCACTCTATATGACAAAGGATGCTGTCCCTTTTCCAAAACCAGATGCTGAGGTCTCTCCATGCAAGGTGAAAGCAGATGAGGATTTGGAATGATTGTATATCTAGTTGGGACAGGAGGACTTTGACAATTAGTAATTGCTTTAGGTATTAAGTTAATGTCTCATTATTCTTTCAAAAAGTATTCATTAAGAATCTATTATATGTTTAGCCTGTATTAGGTACTTTGGGAAAACAAAAAAGGGAGAAATGTGGTCCTTGCCCCACAGGAACTTAGAGTGTTACTGGAGAAACTGGGTTAATGCATCCCATGCAATCAGAAAACAAAATATAAAATAAGATGTTAAATTTGGAAGTAATAAAATAAATGTGAGATTTTAACTTAGGGATAAATATAATCTTGAAAATATTAAAACCCCACAAAGTTGATGATTGAGAGCATTCAAAGGAAGATAAAAAGAGGAGCAATTAGAAGTGATATTGGTTGGTTATTATTAATTTTTTTTTTACTACAGCTGACTAGTTGGATATTGGTTGGTTATTTTTACTACAGCTGATTAGTTGGAAGAAATAGATGACAAATTCTTGATATAGGTAGCAAAATTGAAAATGGGTGAAAGCTATGTCTCTCTTGGGAAACTTTAATTATTCAGACATTGGCTGAAGGGTGTACTTTTCTTTAGAAGTGGAGCATCTGATAAATTCTGTACTCGCCTTGCTGATAATTGCATCTCTCAGAAAGTGAAGGAAATTATAAGAGCATCTTCTCTGGACCTGATTGAGAGCAACTAAGTTTGAAGTAGAAATGATAGGAATCTTTGGGGACAATGACCCTGTCATCTTAGAGTTTGTGTTAGAGGAGCATATTAGACATAGTTCAATGAATCCTGGACTTGAAAGGATCAGGTTTCAAACAACTCATGTAAAAAATCCCATAGCTTATGATTCTAAAATGAATGACAGTTCAGGAGACATGAGTAATCTCAAGAGCAAAATTCTTGCCATCATCTTAAATGATTCTGGAGGGAATGGAGAAGAAAAGGGGATAACACCTAAAAAGGCTGATGTATCAGCATGTTGTTTGTTCATCTTTTGTTTTTGAAGAGGATCAATGATATCACAATACTGGGGTTAGGATATATTGTGTTCATCTGTGGCTGCTCAGTCCAATATGAGTTGGGAGGCTTGAGCACAAGTAGTTCATTAGAATATTTGGGATGGGGATGTCTCTGGATTTGCACAGTTTATGCTTCCTTTGTACTACTGTAATTCTATTTTACTCATGGAGTATAGCATCTGCTTTGATGTGGACACACCTTGCTAGGTGATCCTGTGCCAGTATTTCCCTTGTCTCACAATGAATACTAAAGTTCTTCAGAGAGATCTTAAGAATATATATATATATAAAGATATTATTATTATATATCATATATTATACTATATATATAGTATAATATATATATATTGCATATAAGAATATATTATATATATTATAGTGCTTCTTCTGACCTACATGTATGAATGCTTGCCTTGTGCAAGTTCTCTGTAAAATAATCTTTTAGGTAAGTGTTCATTTTGGCATTCAGACCACATGGCCAGCCCACCAAAGTTGTGCTCTCTACAGCAGAGTTTGAGTGGTTAGCATTTCAGCTCAAGAGAGTACCTCAATGTCTGGAACCTTTAGCATGGCATGATCTTCTAAATCTTCCTAACTTGATCCAAATGGAAATGATTCAGTTTTTTTGGTATGCTTCTGAGAGACTGTCCAAATTCCACAGGCATACAGCAATGAATTCAGCACCATGGCTCTGTAGATCTTCAGTCTGATAGTCTTATACTTCTCTCCCACACTTTCCTTCAGAGCCTCCCCAAAGCTGAACTAACTCTAGCAATAGGTGCATTATCAATGTTACATTCCTGGAAAGTCTACTGACAAGATAAGTGGCATTCAAAATTTCTCCATTTAACTGTGACCAATGGCTTCACATATGGATGGTGTGATGGCTGGCTAGTGGAGAACCTGTGTTTTCTTGGTGTTGATTGTCAGGCCAAAAATAGCACAAATGGCAGAGAATCAATCAATGAATCCATACTCTCTTGCATCCCTGCCTCAGAGGCTACATTGAGTGTACAATTATCTACAAACAAAAAGTCACATACCAACTCTCCCTTCACTTTGGTCTTGGCTTTTAGCCTTTTCAAGTTAAATAGTTTACCATCAGTGCGATAGCTGACCTTGATACAGTTTCTGTTCTTGATGAAGGTGTTGACAACATCACAGAAAACATGCTAAATGGCCTTGTTTCACTCCATTGATGACTGGAAGAGTCTCCAATATTCTCCAATATCCAATATAATCATGCCATCATAAAATGGCATACTATCTAAGATATTCCTCTGGAAACCAAATTTTGCCAGATTTTCCATGAGCTCTTAAAACTGATAGGCCTTGGTCGGTTTGACAAATGTACAAAGCGCTGTTCTTTTCCTGGCATTTCTCCTGGAATTGTCATCCAGCAGAGACCATATTGACCATTCCTCAGTCCTTTCTGAAGTCACACTGGCTCTTGGGCAAATGACCATCTTTTGGGGGAAGGATTAGCCGTGTTAGGAGCATTTTCTAAGAATCCTGTCAGCAATGACTGAGACAACCCCACCCTCATTTCCTTCTCTTTTATACTGATAGGCAATACCTCAATATCTCTTCTTCAGTTGATGCACCTGAATAGGGAGATCTCCAAGGAACTCAATTTTTGTAGTACAGTCAAAAAAGGTAGAAATGGAAAAATATACCAAAAGGATAGTGCAAAAACAAAAAATCCTATAAAATACCATTAGGAAGGCTAAAACTCAGAAGAGACTGGGAAGTGAAAAAATGCTAATAATTAAAAAATGGCTTTTTTAAAAACGTGTGAGAGAGCACTGAGAGAAAAGAAGGAATAGACTGGGAACTTGAGGAGTGGAAAAATGAATTAGATGGTCTCTGAGGTCCCTTCCAGATCTAAATCCTATTATCTAATAGTCGAATATGATAAGAAGGTCGAGCACAGGATCAATTGATGCAAAAAATTACTTGATTATTCAAGGTAAACTTAAATTATGGTCCTCTATTAATAGACAAGAGAGAAGAAATTTTGCATCTGTTTTCTCTATCAGAGTAAAAAGGACAAAACAAAAACTGAAATTATAAATGAGCTATTATGAATAGAGCACCTCACTACCCTTAGTGAAGTAAAATCACTAGATTCAGATGAATTAATCCGAGGGTGCTAGAAAACCACTATGATCACCACAACTCAAGATTATTAAATCAAAATCCTATAGGGCAGAGATTGTTGAATCCAATTCCCTCATTTCACAATTGTGAGAACTGAGGTCTAGAAAAGTGAAGTGACCTGACTCCAGATGTACCATGCTGCTTACTATTGTTGTTCACATTATTACTGATTATTTTCAATCATCTGTAAAGGATCATGTAGAAGGGAATAGATACAATAGATTAGGAAATGGTCCTAATTTTCAAAAATAAAAAAGGAAAATGGATTCTATAAGCTATCGAGGGGTGGGTTTTTGTATTTATTTACTCCTAGTAAAATTCTGAAGTGGAATATCTAGGGGATGATTGGTGAACACTTAGAAAGGGTGATCATTGGGAGCCCAAATTGATATGTTAAAGTCATTTTACATTCTATTTTAAAAGTGTTATTAGATAGGTAGATCAGAAAATGCTGTGTACACAGTCTGCTTGGGATTCATTGAGTTGTCTGGCAAAGTTTTCCAGGACATTCTTGTAAATAAAATGGACTTGTGGCTGGTTTAATGACAAATTGCTATATTCAAAGGGAAGAGAGTAATAGATGAATTTCCACTTTGGGAGGGTTCTCTTGGGGTCTCTCCTTCCCAAGTTCTGTCTTTAGTCTTTTTCTGTTTGACACTTCCAGCTGTGATTTGGATAACAATGCATGAATATTATGTACATGAATGTGTAGATGACAGAAAACAGGAGGGATAATTAGGATTAGAACTTGAGCCATTTTAAATCCTACAGCACCTGGTTTCTTTCTCTAGAATAGATTTAAAGTTGGAAAGGATTTTAGAGAGTATATTGTCTGGATTGTCTCATTTTACAGATGTTGAAACTGAGATCTAGAGAAATTAAAGCCAATCGTTCAAGGTTTATAAGTAGTAAATGGTACAGCTGGGATTTGAACTCAGGATTTTTGATTCTAAACTCTATGCCCTTCCCACCATACTCATCCTCGAGCTGTATCACATACTTGCTATATGACCAGACGAACTTTGTATTTGGTCATACAAGAAGAATCTAGGTCATCCCTTTACTCTTCTTTCCCTTTCCCCATCTGTTGCCTGCAGCTGCCAGCTGTGCCTGCCACAATGTTTGAATAGGCCAGCTGTGCCAACGATATCCCATTTGTATGGCACACAGGGTCCCCTTTTTAGCATCTTCTTTTGGGTTTGCTTTGAGATTTTCCACTTGTGGCTTCCCCGCTCTGCTTAGGAACACAACCTGAAACTCTGCCCCCTGGCTGTTATTTCCAGGAGACTCAGATTTGGTAAATAACCCACCCTCATTCCATTGGCAAGATTGTGAAGTCTATGAAATTGCCTTTGGCAACAATATACTTTCTACTCCCTTCTTTTTTCTTCCATTAGAATCAATGCTACAGTATTAATACTGTTAATAGTACTTTGTGCCAGGCATTGTGCTAAGCAGTAGGCAAAAAGCCCTCCATGGGCTTATAAACTAATAAAGGAGATAACATGTAAACAGTATATACAAAGCAAATTATTTACAGGCTAAATATGAAATAGTTAGCACAGGGAAGACTCTAGAATTAAAAAGGTTGGAAAAGGTCCTATGAAGTGTGGTAAAAAAAATAGATATAGAAAAGAGAGAAGGTTGGGGAAGTCAGACAAATTTGATCAACTGGACTGTGGGAAGTTATAGTAAAAGTGTCAGGTGAGTGGAGATATGGGGAAAATATACTATTGTTTTATCCCAGTTGTGTAAAGAAACCTGTAACAGTTGTCTTCAAAATTGCACAAAAATTTCACAAGACTTTGTGATTGGTGGAGATACAGATTATTTACAAATTAGGCGTATAAAGATTTTTATATCTACCCTAAATCTCTTTTCTGAAATCTTATCTTACATCATGAACTGAGGGGAGTGGGGGGGTCTCTGAAGGCAAATGTCTACCTCTTTGTAGTATTGCTTCCATCCCTACCTTTTGCAACCACTTTAAAGATATGGTGTTGGGTAATCAGTCAAACTCTCAGGGATTGTAAAGACCAGTGAAATCATTAATCTTAAAATTCTCTTCACCACCTCCTCTTCCTCTCCTTTCTTCTCCTCCTTAATTCCTCCCCTCTTTTCCCCCTTTCTTTTCACCCTCCTCTTCCTCTTTTTCATCCTCCTCTTTCTCCTCTTTCTCTTCTTCTTTTCTCCTTTCTTTTTTCTTTTCTTCCTTTCTTATTTTCTCCTCCTCTCCTTTCTCCTCCTTTTCTTTTTTCTCATTTTGCTCTTTCTTTTCCTCCTCTTCATTTTCTTCCTCTTCTTTCTCCTCCTTCTCTTCCTCTTATTCCTCTTTTTTTCTCTTCCTTCTCTTTTTTCCTCCTTGTCTTTCTTTTCTTCCTTGTCCTCCTCATCTTTCTCCTTTTGCTCTTCTTTCTCCCCCTCCAGATAGAAGACTTGGGCTTTAGTTCAGGCTTTGTCACTAGTTAACCAAGTGACTTCTCAATGGCTTTGTTTCCTCATATACAAAACAAAGTGACTGAATTAGGATTGTGGAGAGTATAGTGGGAAGAGTACTTCTGGCATCAGATGATGCTTCTGGAGCTTATTGCTTATGGGATCTTGGGCAAATGACTTTTCTTTCCTGGGCCTGAATTTCCCTATCAGTAATATGAAATAATTGGACTGGAAGGCCTCTGAGGTCTCTTAGGCTACTTAGTTTTCCTATTTATACAACAAAAAGTATTGAACAGATGATCTCTAAAATTCTTACTAATTCTAATATTCTGTGATTCCTTACCAACCTTGTCTTAATAAGGAAATGGGGTAGATTAGACAGTATTTATGTGACAGTTGGATTTAGCTTTTGGAAGAAAAGGGGCAAGGCTCTTTGCAAAGCTACAAGTCAGTCATTTAAATGGCACAGTGGTTGGAGGGCGAGGTTGGAGTCAGTAAGACCTGAATTGAAATACTTCTTCTGATACTTACTAGCTCTGTGACCCTGGACAAGTCATTTAGTTGCTCTCTGCCTCAGTTTCCTCATCTATAAAATGGGGATCCTAATAGCTGTAATAAGCTTTAAAAACCCTACTGGCTTAGATAGAAAGGAGAGAAGGCCTTACACAGATAGAAGAAAGTGAATAATTCAAAGTGGTTGCAGTGTATACAAGATAGACTTCAAAGTGGTTGCAGTGTATACAAGATAGACTCTCAGGAAGGAATAGTGTCAGATCAGTCTGATTAAAATGGAAAAATCTTGGTGGGGAGAGCAGGGACTCCCCTCCTTATTTATTTATTTACACATTTATTCGTCCATTTATTTATTTGCTTATTTATCTATCTTTTTGTTCATTTATTTAGTTGTTGTTGTTGTTTCTTTAGTCTGTTTCTCCAGTGCCTAGCAGAGTGCTAGCAAATAGGTGGTAAGGAGTGGGCAGAGAACAAGACAGAGTGGTATTATTAGATCTATGCTACAGGAAAATTAATCTACTATTAATCTGGAGCCAGGATGTGAAGGATGGAGTATAGAGGGCTGAGAGAGAGTGGGAAGAGATTTGTTATGAGGCTGTTCTGACAAACCTTGTAATGAGGGCCCATCTTAGGATGAAGATGTGAAGAGAAAAGAGGGGAGAGATTTTGACTGAGGTAGAATCTGGGTAGATCCTGAGAAATGATTAGATGGAAAATGTGAGAGAGGAGGTAACATTGAGATATTGGGCCTGGATAACTGAATGAATCCTGGTGCCATTGACTCAAAGAAAGAACCAAGAGGTAGAACTCATTTTAAGGGTGGGGGGAATACTAAGTTTTGAGTCTGTTGAATTTGAGGTATTGTGGAAATGTCCAGCAGAGAGTGGAAATATGGGCCTGGATGTAGAAATTTGAAATGTATCTGAACAATGGGGAGACAGAGGTAATTGAGATTGCTAAGGAAAGGAGTTCAGAGGAAGAATGGAGTCAAGAACAGGATACTGGAGATATTCAATTTGAAGGAACAGATTAAGAAGGTTGTTTTAGGTCCAGAAAGGGCCATAGTAGTCACCTGGTCCAACACTCACAGACAATAAAAGAGTAAGAGAAGTTGAAGCCAGAGAAGCAGCAGAAGAATCAGAAGTATTATCATTGATGTTGGGGGATTTGGGGAATGAGACATAAAGGAGGGAGGTTAGCCCTTTAAAAACCTTTCTGAAAACTCCTAGGTTTCATAACCTCACGGGAATTGAAACAGTTGCTGCAGTTCTCCTAGCTGATCACAAAAGTGCTTCATTTGACTTATGAAAATAGTACATATTTCATGCATTAACATGATCTTCTTACCAGAGATCACTATGGTGCAATGTGAAGTCACCATGTGAATATCTATAAATTGGCATCAGATTGACTATCAGTTTTATTTGATTGAAACATTAAACTTAGTTTATGTATGCTCAGTCTTCATGGTTCATTGATGGCTTTGATATCTGCTCCCAATTTAAGAGTCTAAGAAATACGATGTAATTATCTTTCACTCCCTTTCTGATTTTGATGGCTTTTTTTACCCTAGATCCCTAGAGTATCCATATCTCCCCCCTAGACTGCTCCCCTGTCTCCTCATCTTTGCCTGCTCCCTCAAAATGGATTTATTTGTGTGTCGACCCCTTAGGAAGGCACTGATCCACTGTAGCATATTAATTCATTACACCATCCAGAGTATGTATATGGGTATTTTAACAGAAGTGTTTGAGAGATAATGCTTTAACTGAAGGGATCTTGCCAAAATGGGCCCTTCAGAATCCTAAGAAAGGGAGAGAAGGAGAGGGAAAAAAGAAAGGGAGAGGAGAGGAGAGACAGAGACAGAGACAACAGAAGTGGACAGATTAGTTAGGAGACTATTTTGAATTGAAATGAAATTTCAGGTAATGGTCTAGGCCATTAAGAGAGATTTTTTAATAAGGGGGGCTTTTCATGAAGCACTTATTTGTATCATACCCAACTCCTACAAGCCTGCTTTTAGAGTTTCATTCCTTTGGGTCATAAAGAATTTTTACATCTGTCCCCTTTCTTCCTATTCTAGTGCAGGTCCTTGGATAACTTTTAGGTTGTGTTCACTTTTGTTCTCAGAACAAAAGTGTCTTTCCTTCCCTCCCTCCCTCTCTCTTTCTCTCTTCTCCTCTCCCTCCCTCTCTCTTTCTCTCTTCTCCTCTCCCTCCCTCTCTCTTTCTTTACTTCCCTCCCCTTCTCTACCCTCCCCTCTCCTCCTTTCTCTTTCTCTCTCTTAGGATTCTGAAGTGCTCAAATAGCATTGCAAAGGGGTAACACTTTAAGCTGTTCTTAGGTAACACTTCAATAAGCACTAGTTAATCTCTATATAGAATATAGCTCCAGAGGAATGGAACTGAAGCTAAGGGCCTGAATCTGATGGGAGGAGGTCCAGCAGAGAATAGAGGAGATATCTGAAAACAGGAAGTAGGAGGGAATCCAAGAAAGCTGTCATTGTCACAAATTCCCTCATCTCCTTACCGTGTGTGTGTGTGTGTGTGTGTGTGTGTGTGTGTGTGTGTGCGCGCGCGCGCGCGCTATTTAGGGAAGGGGCCTCAAGCACTGCATTTCCTCATCAGCAAAATGAGTGGCTTGGATTTGATGACTTTTAAGGTCCTTTCCAGGACCTTATTATTCTCTCATGAGAAGGGCTGCCCACCCTGATTCCTCCTTCCTCAAATAGTGATGTCAGAAGAGAACTAAGATGTAGGGAAAAGTGCTTTGCAGTTGGAAAGTACTCAAAATATTAGTTAAAATCAAAGCATCCCCTCTTCCTGTCTCTCACTGTCCATCCTGTCAGCTTTAATTCCAAATGCATTGATTTGAAGGCTGCAAACCTTAGAAGAGGGGAGCAGACATCTGCCTGGGCAGATTTCATTATTACTGTTTCCAATAAGCAATGATGGCCTCCAATAGAAACCCTAAGGTTCAGTCATTGAAGGTCTTACCCCTATCCAAGCAGGAGGATTTCACAAGAAGACTGTTAAGAGTTGCTTCTCCCAAATGGGGAAAAGTCCTACTGATGCTGAAGAAGACAAGTGGTTCTCTGTCTGATAAGTTTGTGATTTTGAGTTGAAACACCAAAACACCTAGGTAGGATCCTTTTGTCTTTAAGATCAATCAATCAATCCATCAATTGGTCCATCACAAAGGAATGGATGAGTTTGCTAACTGATCCATTTGTTAATCAAAAAATAGTACAAAAAATCACTGAATTTGGTGTCAGAATACATGAGTATGGATCTCAGTGGTTCCATTCTCTAGTTTTTGCAGGCAAATCACAATATCTGAACTTCTGTTTGTTCATTTGTAATATGAAAAGTTTGGACTAAATAAACTCTAAGATTTCCTCTGGCCAGGGATATGAAGGTAAATATTTGACAAATAGTTTTCTAAACTCCTCCCCAAAACCAACAAAAAAAAGATACACTTCTAAGTTTAATTTGAATTAACATTTTCTTTATTGCTTTTTAAAATCTAAATGATCAACAAAACAATAAAACAAGTCTGATTTGTAGCATCTGTTGTTTTAACCATTCAGAGAGCTGGAATGAGATCTGGAATGAGCTCTAGCACACCCCTGCCTCCAGCCCTAAGAGCTGGAAAATTTATGAATTTATGAAGATTCAATTTATGAATGGGACAAAAAGAAGGGTAAGATCTTGTCCTAAGAAAACTTGCAAGTTTAATCAGGTAGAGAAGACTCAGTTACTAGTAAGACATGAAATACATAATTCATTGCCAGATGAGACCAAGTTGTAATTAGGAAAAAAGGAAAGATCTGGGACCTATAAACATAAGCAATGTTATGCTTCAGCCAGTTCCTACTAGGAGGGAGCCTGTTGTTAAATTGTCATAGTGAGTTTTTACATTTTGGAAATCAGAAATGACACAAATCAGAGCTTGGTTTATTGTTTTGGTTAATAGATTTAGGAAAGTAATGGAGACGTCAATAATGATGGTGAAAATTAAGTGTGTTTTAAATACTTTTTTTCCCAGACAATCACTTGTTAAATACTTATCACATCCTTGTAACAATGTTCTATGATGGAAGAGTCTTTGGTACTTTCCTTTGGAGAGGGATGGTGTGGGATACATAGCCTCATGGCCATCATGAAGACTATGCTGGGAAGAACCCTTTTAAGGCAGGGGTAGGGAATATTCAGTATTTGGGTTGTAATAAGGCCTTCGAAATCATTAGCTAAGCAACAACAGGTGATGATGAGCTCAAAGCTGGGTACCACAACCTCCCATTGCTTGACTTCTATAAGTTGATAATTTTGTATGGCTTGTGATTAATGTTATAAATATCCAAATGGCCCTTAGCAGACAAAAGGTTTCCCATCCCTTGTCAAAGACTGTGCTGGGATGGAGCTTTCCTGGAGAGTGGCTGCTATGGGGAGAGAGAGAGAAAGAGAGCTCACTCTGTGTTCTTGTTAACTAGGTGTTAAGCCTATTTGTTTATACTTCTGGAAGTACAAGTGTTGTCAGAGTCCTCCATATTTGGGGCAAATCTTGGTCTTCTTTCTTGATTATGGCTCTTGGTATAGACAATGAAATTCCGTTGGCCAGAAAAAGAAGAGGGCATTATGGGCAGAAGGAAAAATAAGATCCAAATATAGAGGAAGATATATGGTGAAGAGGAATAGATGAATCAGGACATTTTCAATACACAATGACTATGTATCTTGGCCAAGTGGGCAGTATATGTAGGGAAGGAGAAGATTGGGAAGGTGGATTATAGAGGTCTATTATTAATGCTGGTCTTAAGAGTTTGGGTGTTGTGCTATAAGTAGTAGGGAACTGCTAATAATTTATGGAGAACAGTTAAGAACTGAAGTGTTTATTCCCTTCAGTCTCTTAGTCTTTGATCTTTCTCCCCTTCTTTGAGCCTTCCTTCCCACTTCCAGTTTTCTCTTAGGATTCTGGGCTTTGATAGGTGATCTTTTGCTCTATTTTGCTTGGAACCAGATCTCCATGTCACTTATTGGTCACCATTTCCATCCAAACCATGCTGCCTCCTAACCCCACCATCCCTTTTGCCACAATTTGTAGTTCACCTTTATGGACTTCTTCCATTAAAATGTAAGCTCTTTGGGGACAAAGACTCCTTTTTTTTTGTTTGGACTTAGCATAGTGCTTCACACACAGTAATGGTACATAAGGCTTAAAATTCTATGTCTATATCTGTCTAAATCCATCTAAAAGGGATTAGGCTGAAGAGCTTTATATTTTAGAAGGAAGAGCTTACTCATTAAATGAATAAGGTTGACTAAATTGCATTGGAAAGGGTTAGCATATTCAAAAGGGAAGAAACTAGATTCAAGGATCTTTGAAATCAATATATTTGCTTGCCGATAATGAAATATAAAGGGCAGCTAGTTGGCACAGGAGATAAAGCTCTGGGCTTGGAGTTGGGAGGACTTGCATTCAGATCCAGCCTCAGACATTTACTAGCTGGGTGACACCTGGGCAAAGTGAGTTGGAGAAGGAAATGAAAACCCATTCCAGTATTTTTGCCAAAAAAACACTGGATGGGGTCACAAAGTCTTGGATGTTACTGAAAAACAACTGGACAACAAAAATGAAATACAAATTATGATTGGTTGTCTATTCATTAAGGCAGAATCATATAACAGTTGATTCTTTCCTTGAAATGAATTTATACTTTTACAAGATAATTTCTAACTCTGATCATGTTGAAGCCGTTGACCAGATGTTCTCTACTGGTTCTAACAAAGTCTTGTCTTTGCTTCCCCAGGTGCCCCTTTTCAAAGGTCTCAGCATCCTCACGCTACCTCCTGCCGCCACTTCCACTTGGGTCCCCCCCAGCCACAGCAGCTCACTACGGACTTCCCCATTGCGCATCCTGTGCAGTCCCAGCCGGGCCTCAGTCCCCACATGGCCCCGGCCCACCAGCACAGCGGCACCCTCCACCAGCCCCTAACCCCGCTGCCCACCCTCCCGTTCCAGGACGTCACAGGTCCCTCCTTCCTACCTCAGGCCCTGCACCAGCAATACCTCCTCCAGCAGCAGCTCCTTGAGGCCCAACATCGCAGGCTGGTCTCACACCCCAGGTGAGTGACTATGATGAGGGGCAGGCTGAGGGATTCTGGGGAACGGGTATACTCTTCCCTGTCTGAGTGCCGAAGCCATTGTCACCTGAGAGGCTGGTCATTCTTTAGGAGTGGATGGGAAGTTGGGCCTTAGACTTGCTAATCATCAGTTTACAAGAACTGTCAGGGTATACCCACTGTTGTTTATAGAAGGAGATTTTGCCTCGATAAATGAAATGACTTCCTAATAGCAAGGTCTGCCAAATAAAAAAGATTCTTACTCATGGGAGAGAGAGAGAGGGATAGAGGGAAGACAGGGAGGGAGAGGAGGTAGAGGGTGCAGAGAGGGAATGAGGAGGACAGAGAGAGGGAGAGGGAAGGGGACAGAGAAAATGTCCTGGAGGAAACTTATCCTTGAAGGATAAGTAGCATTTGAACTGGTGGAAAAACATAACATAAATATAGCATGCTAGCAAGAGAGTGAGAGGGAAATGGACCTGACTGGATTGGAGGGCGGCTGCTGGGGAAAAACAGGAGGCGAGGTAACCAGAGACTGCAGGGTGCTCTGAAAAGAAAACTGCATTTGAAGTCAAGGAATCTGTGTTCAGATGTCAATCCTGCAACCTGTGTGAACTTGGACAAGTCACCTTCTGGGCTTCAAATCCTTATCTGTTATCATCCAACAAGCATTTATTAAACACCTACTATGTGCCAGGCATCTATAAAATGAGGGGATTAGATGAGATCCCCTCTGAAGTCCCTTCTTGCTGTAGATCTTTTTGTTTTTTTAATTCGGTGCCTTTGGTTTTCACATCGCATTCATTTCTGAATGAATATATACCTTCCTATCCTCCTGCCCAGAGAACCTTTCCTAGTAACAAAGATTAAAAAATAAATTGGGGAAAAAACGCCAGTTTAACATAACCAAACAACATGCTGAGGGAGTCTGGTGAGCTCTAAATCCGTGATTCTAAATTGGAAAAGCAGAAGGGACACTAGATGACATCTATGAGAAATAGCTAAGCAATGGGCTAGGATCAGTTAGGGACACTTGAGGTTTCTGGAACAAGGCTTCGTAAGGCGTTCTGGAAGAGATAAGGTCTTGGAAAGGGATGGACAGGGACCCAGTTCCACACCAAGAGCCCTGATGTTGATTCCTGGAGAGAATAGCAGGGGTGGGTCCCAGCATGTGCAGCTTTGCCCTAAATCAAGTGCGTCTATGCCACAGGCGGACTCAGGAACGTGTGTCCGTTCACCCTCACCGGCTGCATCCAGGCTTTGACTTCAGCCATCAACTACAGACGCCTCAGCCCAGGTATTTGGCTGAGGGCACCGACTGGTGAGTCTCCTGGGCAATCCTGTGTCTACCTCCCCTCACTATCCGGGGAGCACAGATGGGGTATGGGCAGCTGGGAATATGCAAGTGAGTAGGGGAGGTGGGAAACATTTCTTGCCTGTACTGATTCCATCCTCTTCCCTTTAATTTGAGTGAGAAATAAGGTCTACTTTCTCATCTTATATTCCCATTCCAAGAGTCCCTTCTGCCTTCTGTCTAATTCCCCAAAGGTTAGATAGCAAGACAATCATTGCTTATTGATTCGACTGTTTGCTGTCCATTCAATGTCTGGGTCTATGCGAGCAAAGGTGAGTTGGACTTGGCTAGCTCCTACAGAGTTTACAGTCTTGTGGCAGAGGGAGCAGAAAATGCATAAAGAACAAAAAGACCACAGTACAAAAGATGTCATAAAGGGCTATGTGGTTCCTGCCCAAAGAGTGGAACTGATGGCAAGAACTTTGGTTTGAATTTCTAGCCCTGATCTATACAAGCCGCTTTCTGAATCTGTTGTTGTGAAAGAAGAGCCTTTGAAAACTCTATGTAAATATGAATTATTATTAATAAAGGACAATAATTCTTATGGAATAATGGGAGGATTTGTAGTCTTTCTTTAAGTCTTATTTTACTAGGGTATCAGACACCCTATCAGGTCTTGGGCCACCAAGTTGGTTCTTCTTCTTTCTCAAGGAGTTTAATATTTTGTTCAGTCTTCCTTTCCATGCCAACTTTTGCCCTTATACAAAGGACTATGTCAACATCCTGATCTTTCATATTATAAGTCCTCTCAACTCTCCTAACATTTGCCTTCTGACTACTCCATAGCCATGTGCAAAAATGATTACATCCTTGATCTTTCCATCACCCATGAGGAATAGCATTTAAACCAAAGTTCTTGCTGTCAACTCCACTCAGATCCTTCCAGAATTAAGCATTCTGAAATTCCTTTATCCTACCATAATCTCTTGTTATTCTATCTTTCCTTAGGCTGTACTTCTCCCTAATCTATCCTTCATCCACACTGTGACCTTCAGTTCCATACTTCAAGGTTCTCCAAGCCCATTACATCAGATTTTACTTTTTTTCCCCTCTCCAACATTTGACTTATCAGCCCATTCAGCTGTATGCTATTTTCTAATTTCTTGCTTTTTCTCCCTATCACTGCTCATATCTTGCCATATCTTAACCCAAGATTACCTTCACTTCATCTCCTCCAAGCCTAGTTCTACTTGTAGTTTTGATCCATCCTTTTCCCATACTCTGTTCTCTTCTGGCGGATTGCTTCCAGTTATCTCCTCTCTCTTGTTCTAATTTTTAATCTCTGCTCATCAACTGCCTTCTTGTCTTCTAAGGGCATATAAAATTAAATCTCACCCATTCTCAATAAATCTTAAGTTGATCTTCTAACTCTTCTCTCACAAACAAATCCCAAATAAAAAATACCCTCCCAACCTCCACTTCCTCTCTTCTTATTTACTTCTCATTCTTCCAATCCAGTCTCTACCTTTTGCAACAATAATCAAATCAGTACTACTTCTCCTAGAAAAGACATGCTAATCTTGTGTCCTGTGATACATTCACCATCCCAGTGATTTCTCCTGCCAAACTGCTCTTCCCTCACCAACACCCCCTTATATGTATTGTTTTCCCTTATTAGAATGTAAACTCCTTGACCTCAGACACTATATTTCTGCATTTGTAATCCCATCACTTAACACTGAGCTTGGTACATAGTAAGTGCTTAATACTATTTCATTCATTCATTCACAAATGATGACACTAAAACTACTTACTCCACAATTTACTAATGAGCTTTCTTTAAAAAAGACTTTATTGATGTCTTTTGTTTCTGTATAACCTTCATATTCTAATATACTGCTCTCCTTTCACTTATCCAATGAGGCATCTTTATAACAAAGAATAAACAGAAAAAAGTTTGGCAAAATCACACAGCAGAATCTGACAATGTACTCTGTTTTCCTAGTCCATAGCTGCCAAATTCTTGAAAGAAAAGAGGAACATTTTCTCATCTCTTCTCTAGAGCCAAACGTGGTCATTATAATTACATGGTGTTCAGCTTCATTTTTTTTTTCTTTTTTCCATTTCATTTTGGAGTCTCAGTGATTTCTTAATTGCTGAGTCTTCTAGTCTTGTTTGTCTTCATCCTTCTTGACTTCTCTGAAGCATTTTGTCCTGTTAATCACTTATCTTCAATGTTTTCTCCTCTCATATTTGTCCAGTGTTTTCTCACTCTTAACATCTGTTTCCATCCCCTAACTGGCTGGAATTTAAGATTCAATCCTGAGACTTCTTTTCTCTCTCTATGACTCTGTAACAATGATTTTATGAGCTCCCAAGGGTTCAGTTACCATCTCTAGGCACATAGTTCCCAATCTATATATGGAGTCCTAGAGCTCTGTATCACCATTGGCCTTTTGAACATTTCCAAATAAATATGTTCCATAGATCTCAGATTTAATATTATCTTTCACTTTGAACCTGCTCCTCTTTCTAACTTTTCTGATTTGGTAGAAAACAATATCATCCTTTCAGTTGCCCTAGGTTTGAAATCTAGTTTTCCTCAATCTTTCATGCTTCCTTACCTTCAATGTCCAAATCAGTTCTCAAGTCTTGTCCTTTCTCCTGCCATAGTATCTTTTGTATCCCTCCCTTTTTCTCAACTACAGGGCCACTAATACTATCCTAGTTTAGGTTCTCAGCATCTCTTGCTTGAACTCAGGCAATCACTTCCTAATTGTTTTTCCAGTCAGGGTTCTCTCCTCACTAGAATGTAAAACACAATTGAACAATAATGTGTTCTATATTCTAAGTCAAATTATCCCAGTTGCCTTTCCTTATACATGACAATTGTCTGACCCTATGCTTTTACACAGGCTGAGCCTCAAGTCTGGAATCTGCTACCTTCTCATCCTTGCCTCTTTGAGTACTTAGCTTTCTTTAATATTCAATTCAGGTGCCACCTCCTACAAGAAGACTTCCCTGATCCTTCTTGCTGTTTGCCTCTCTCTCCCCTAATTCTTTACTTTGTATGTAGTTTATATTCATATACAGGGGTGTGATAGATCCAGTTCTGAATTGAGCACCTATTGTTAAATTTTCAGTGTGAGTGTTTATCTCAGAAATTGGCAAAGTCTACAAACAGGGTTTTGGTGTCCCCCCCAACTCTGATTGTCTAGGAGAAAATGTTAATAATACAGTTTAAAAGTAATACATTGTAGATAGAAAGTTGTTTGATTTTTGAGAGCCCTGTTAATTGTTCTGCACATATTTGTTTA
This sequence comes from Sminthopsis crassicaudata, assembly GCF_048593235.1. Classification (NCBI taxonomy): domain Eukaryota; kingdom Metazoa; phylum Chordata; class Mammalia; order Dasyuromorphia; family Dasyuridae; genus Sminthopsis; species Sminthopsis crassicaudata. The sequence continues at coordinate 367,799,075 of NC_133617.1, forward strand.
CATATATTAATATTGTTTTCTTCAAAAGAATATAAGTTCTTTGAAAGCAGGGAGTGGGTCACTTTTAGCCTCTTTTCCTGGCATACAATCCCTGGCAAGAAAATACTTTATAGAACTAGATGATTCATAGTTTTATTAAATCAAAAAAGTCTGAGTTCTGATCTTGCCTCTGAAACTGAATAATGTCTGGTATAGTGCCTGGCACATAGTGGGTACTCAATTAGTATTTGTTGAATTGCTTTTATTACTGTGGGACACCGAATAAGTTACTCAAACTTCCTTTGCCTCAGTTTCCTCATTTGTGAAATGGGAATAATGATATTTGCACACCTAACTCAGAGGGATGTTGTGAGGTCCATATGGTATAATGTATGTGAAGCACTATGCAAACCTTTAAGGGCTTTGACTGTTAAACAGATTGTTGGGAAGCATGTATAAAGCTTTCAAGTGCTTTATGATTGTGACTTATTGTTGTTGTTAATTATAGGATCTCTAAGAAAGGAGGGACCTGGGAAGGTCAGGGAATATACAATGGAAGAATTAAACTCAAAGTGGACCTCAAAGAATAAATGGAATTTAAATAAACTCACATTCTAGGTGAAGGCAGAGATTTGGAGATAAAAATGCATGAGGCATTTTCTGGAGATAAGACTAGTCTGGTTGGAGTAAAGAATTCATCTAGGTAGCTGGTGTGAAATCAGGCTGGAAAAAGAGATTGAGGCCTTGAAAGCCAGCTTTTGTTCAGTTTTATCCTGCGTTAGATGCATAGCTGTTGAAGTTTCCAATAGCCTAGTTTGTACAGGAGAGCTATCATTTCAGGCTTTTGAAAATATAATCACACTTCATTAATTTGCTTTGTAAGAGAGGTCAGTTTAACTTGGAGACAAGTCTGAATTAAATATTTAACCAAGACAGCAGTTGGGTTACTTATTTGAACTGGCCTAACTAGGTGTTGTCAAGGAAGGGTCCTTTGGGGATATCATTTAATAATAGAAAAGAGTAATTTACATGTAAAATTCTAATTATTAATAGCTAAGTGGAATATTTACATTTACAGAAGTCTGTGCCATAATAGGAAAAAACCTGTTTTGGACTCTGAAGATCTGCTTTTAAGTTTTGCTTCTGACAACTGGATTGGGAATATGAACCTGAGTTGCCCAGGCAACTCAACGAATATCTAAATTGCCCAAACTGAGGAGCTACATTACTAAGGGAGATTACTCCATAGTGGCTCCCCATTCAGTTAAAATCACAGGTCTGGACCAAAAAGAAAATGGAATGTTGAAAACAGTTGATTTTCTCTTAAACTAGGTTAGACTTGCTTCTTACTATCTTATTCCCATTATTTATTAACCAAGCTAGTCTTTTTTTGTTTAAAGTAGATAAAGAAAAGGTCAACATCATCCTAACATTTTCCTAGTTAGTAATTGTCTGAATTAATGAGGTTTTATTACAGATAAAATCCTTTTCCCCTGAGACATAACTCTGAAATAATGCTGTTAAACTGTAGGTCAGTGTTTTTCCTGTTCCCAGGATGTTTTTTCACTGAAGGCATGGAAGATTTGGATTTGAATCTATATTCTTCCACTTAATACATATGTTACTTGTGTGACCCTAGAAAATTTACTAAATCTCTCTGGGTCTTGGCTTTTTCTTTTGTCAAATGAGGGTCCTATACTACAGATTTCTATGGTTTTCCCAATTTTTAAGTCAAATGACTTAAATATAAAGTTGTATTGAATTTTGTGGCAGCTAGTTGATCTAGTAGCTTAGAGTGTTGGGCTTGGCTTTATCTTCCCGATTTCAAATCTAGCCTCAGACATTTCCTAGCTGTGGGATCCTAAGCAAGTCAATTAACTGTTTGCCTTAGTTTCCTCAACTATATAACTTGCTAAAGAAGGAAATGGCAAAGCTCTTCAGTATCTCTGCCAAGAAAACCCCAAATAGGGCTATGAATACTCTTATCTGCATGTAGCCCCAGAGACCTGACCAGTGCTTCTCAGCACAGATCTTCAGGGAGACCTCCCTGTTCTGCATTTCCTTTCCTGTGTTTGCTCCCTACTGTTTTGCTTCTTTTGCTAAGGCTGGTCCCAATTTTCAGTCAGCTTCACAAGTTTTCAGAAGAAAACATCTATCCCTCCTCCTGAGTAATTATCTCTGCTCCAGCAAGTCCTAGCACAGTGGTGATGAGGGGGTTTTGTAATTATGATAAAGCTAACGATGTTGCCAGGCCCTCTCTTCCTTCTGAGAGATTTCTTCTGCCAGGAGATCTTGAAGCTGCTAATTGGATTAGAGAAGGAGATGCTGCTGGAGGGGCCATCTCCCCATTCCACAAGGACATTCTATCCTGGGATAGAAGAAGGCAGGAGGAAGGAGATGGATGTATCAGGAGGTTTGGATTATTTCTCAGTAGCCCACACACTTCAGTGTGTGGTCTTCAGAGACCAAGTGGAGAGCTCCGGATCTTGCCTGTTGCCAGTCCCTAGTGGTTGGAGCCACAGCCTCTGAGTTTGAATCTTTCTTCTTTATTTGGGGAAAGCTTACATTAGTTCTAGAGGTTCTCGACCCCCAGGTAAATTTGGGGGTCTCATGGTTAGGAGTTAGTGCTAGTAAAAAACCCCACAAAACAGAGGTTTCCCCTTGGATTTCTCTTCTTTTCCCAAACAAATTGTTAATATCTTGGTTAATATCTAGGCCCAATCAGGTTGAGAAGTAGGCTGATCTAGGGAAAATGAACGGATTTTGCAATCTGAGGATCTAAGATCAACTCCTGCCTCTGATACATGTCCAGAGTCTTCTCCAAGAAGAGGAGGTGGAACTAAGTTTCTGAGATTGTTTCCTCCTCTAAATTTATTATCATAGAAACCTAACATTATTCTCGTCCTTTCCCCAAATTAATCATTAAAGAATAATAGAGTCAGGGGTCCTGGTATAGAGACCCAATTTTGCTTTGTTTTTTTAAACAATCTATGTGATCAAGGGCAAGTTATTTTACCAGTGGGACTCAGTTTCTCTGTATGTAAATTGAAGGGATTGGCTTCAATGATCTTTAAAAGTCCATTTGAAGTGTTTGTAAAAGAATTCTAAGTATTGAGCTGAATTCTGGAATGAATGGGTAATTAAGAATCCTGCACCCTTGGGGGCACAGCCATACCTCTGAAGGTGACACTGGGGAGGAGAGTTACTCTCCCACACCCAATCTCTTGGAGACAGAATCATGGGCTGGGGGCACCATGGGACTGACCCAAGGGAGGCATTCCAAGATCATTATAGGTGTTAGCAAGTGAACGGTGCCTGTTCCAAGTGTCAGGGACCAGTCCTAGCACCTAATTATAGGCTAACTGATTGTGATATTTAAATGACAAGATCTGATGGAGTGCAATCGAATTCTTGCAGTAATGAGCTGCATTATAACCATGTTCTTCTGTAGTGATAAGAATAATGACAGAGTAAGTTCTAATAAATGGGGCTGGCTCCTGGGGGAAAAAAAATTGTGCAGCATGAGAAGCTTCAGGCATCTAGGGCCCTCATATTCTTCCTCATCAGAGACTGTCTTCAGGAAAGGTTCTCTTGGGCAGTGATTTATGTCTCACTATATCATTGTGGTATAGTGGTTAGAACATGGGGATCTAAGTCAGGAACATCTGAGTTTGAATTCCCTAATGTAACACTGTGTGACTCTGAAATAACTCACTTAATTTTTCTGAGTCTCAGTTTCCTCATTATACTGAGGAGATGGGACTAAATCTGTAATGTCTCTAAATTTATAATCCTATGATACTGTGTTCCCTGCTCTGTAGAACTTTATATTTAGGTCATGGGACTTAAGAGTTGGAAAAACCATAGAAACCATTTGTGTGTGTGTGTGTGTGTGTGTGTCTATGTTTACAGAAATTGTGTGTATAACAAGGTTAAGGTAATTAGGGATTTGACAAGGATAGAAGCAGCATGATACAGGAGAAAGAGCATTTTGAGTGAGAGGATATGACTTCAAATCCCAGTTCTGCCCTTTATTACTGGTTAACTATGAATAAGTTGTTTTTATGTGGACCTCAATTTCCTCATCTGTGAAATGAGAAGAGTCAGATCAAATAATCTCAGTTCTTTTCAAGATCTAAATCTATGATCTGTGATTCTGTAATTTGGGTAGGAGGTGCTGGTTATTCAGTCATGTCCAGCTCTTTGGGATTCCCATGTCCACTTTGGAGGTTCCTTCTATAGCTCATTTTTACAGATGAGAAACTATGGCAAACAGGGTTATAAGTGACTTGCCCAAAGTCACACACCAGAAGATGAGTCTTCTTGATTCTAAGCCCAGTTCTCTATCCACTGTTCATTACACTCCACTGCATTATTGTTTGGGTCAGAGATGGGGAATGCTGAATTTAGAGGGCTGGATGGAACAAAGACACAAAAGAGATGAGTACCTAGTTTGCAGGAATATTTATTGAAAGGGGGAAGTTGCCATCTCTTAGCTGGAGGGGCATCATCCTCTGCATTTTTTTGTCCATTCAGCACTGGCCTCACACCATTGTCTCAGGCTACCAATCTCTTTGGAGTGGGGACCTTTTTCCATCTCAAGTCAGGATATATTTCATGCTGGTTTCCTTCAGTAGAATTGCTCTCTGTCTCTTTGTCTCTCACTCTCTGTCTCTGTCTGTCTTTCTCTCTGTGCCCGTGTGTGTGTCTCTCTCTGTGTGTCTGTGTGTGTGTGTGTGTGTGTCTGAGCATGTGTGTGTGTCTCTCTGTGTGTCTGTCTGTCTCTCTCTCTCTCTCTCTCTCTCTCTCTCTCTGTCTGTCTGTCTGTCTGTCTCCCTTCCTTTATTCCTTTTTTTGTTCAAGTTTTCTTATAGAAAATGACTAATATGGAAATGTTTTACATGACTGCATATTATATATAATCCATATTAAATTACTTTATTGTCTTAGAGAGGGGACAGGAGAGAAAAGGAGGGAGAAATAGAATTTTGAACTTACTACTTATAAATCAAATGTTAAAAATAGTTTTAACATGTAGTTCAAAGAAATTATTACTTTAAAAAAGCAAAAATAAAAAATAAAAATAAACAACAACAACAACAACAACAACAACAACAAAAACAAACCAGAAACCCCTGGAGAGTAGGATTTATTCTGCTTCAATTTTGGCATCTTTGTTATCTAGTTCAAAACTGGTGCAAAGTAGGTTCTTAATATATATGGGTTGAATGTCTGATTAGTTGTGGTATGCCTCAGATATTCCAGTTCTTAATCCCAGCTTTGATGCTTTGTTTTTCTAAGGCTGGGGTTAGGATGTGGGACGTGGGGTGTTTCTTGAAGCCGATGCTTTGGGTCTTGTTAGATCTTGTAGGTATCAAGTTCTATGTGATTTCAGTGGGGGTGAGGGATGGGGATGAGAAAACTCTCATTACTGACCCCTCCTCATTTCCAATACTTGCTAGTAAATGTCTGGAATTCCATTGCCAGGGGATATTTCCATCCTTATTAGAGATTAGACTTAAAAAGTAAACCTTTTTTATTTCCTAAGGAGTTGAGAGTATTGGATATATCTCTCAGTAGAGAGGATAGGACAGGGATAGGATGGGGTATATATAGTATTGGGACTGGAGCTAGGGGGAAGGGAGGGAGGAGACTACATTTTCATTCACAATAAGGAGGAAAGCACAGTGGTGTACTAGAAAGAATAATGAATATGTAGTTAGAAAACTTGAGTTCAAATCCCAGCCCTCACATTTACTATGTGATGCCCAGTTTCCCCATCTGACATGTGGGGAGATTAGACTAGATTATTTCTAAGGTTTCTTCCATCCTTGAATTCTTTGACAACAATGAAATGATACCAGAACCACTTCTGAGAATTGTATTTGAAAGAACAAAGAAACACTTGGATTCAAATTCTACATTAGATATTTACTAGCTATGTATACTCAAGTAAGCCAGCTAATCTTTCTGGGTCTCATTTTATGATGATATTACTGTGTCAATTAGGAAGAGAATATTTTCTTATGAACCTACAGGATAATAGACCATTAATTCCATGTTTTTATCTCAGGAAACTGAGGCCCAGAGAGGTTAAGTGACTTCTCTGAAATCATGCTGGAAGCAGAACTAAGTTTTGACCCTAGGTTTTGTTTTACTCTATTGTGCTGGATAAATGTCCCTGGGCCTTGGGCAGACACATCTTCCAAGACTGGGGTCTGGGAAGGGACAAAGAAAGGCATGAGAATGGAAGGGAAGGCTTATCTCAGTGTCTTTGTCAGGCAATCTCTTTATTTATCTTCAAAATAAGTCCTGGTAGTGGAGGTAGGACTGGAAGAGTGGTTCAATCATTGATTGATATGAGATCATGATTAATAAGATCATCAGACCTGAAATGGGACCAACTAGAAGTCATTGGAGAGAAGAGTGATTGTGGAGACTGAGTGCTGGTTCTAATGCTGAGCCAACCACTGGACTTTCTTCTTCTCTATAGTCAGCCTTGTGGCTTCTGTAATAAGAGTAATGTCACCACGTTATGGAGGTCTAATTACAGTGTAATAGCAACAGATAAGCTCCAGCTGACCATGTCTAGGAGTAGCTTTGCTTAACAAAAATGACCAAGGAGGAGGAGGCTGTGGTATCTCATTTCAAATATACCATTCAATTGTAGACATAGTTCATTCCTCATCATCCTTTACAAAGAGTCACCTGTGTTGGAGAGTAGCTTAATTCAACAAAATGTAGACTGTATTGTGAACCAGGAAACCTGGCTGCATCATGTGTAAGATACAGGACCTTGAGCTACTCATTTCTCAGCCCTGTTTTTGCTTCTGCTGAATGAAGAGATTGAACTATATCAGGGCTTCTCCTCCTCCTCCTCCTTTTTTTTTTTTTTTTTGATTGGGATAATTGGGGTCAACTGACTTGCCAGGGTCACATAGCCAGGAAGTGTTAAGTGTCTGAACTTAGGTCCTCCTGACTTCAGAGGTGGTGCTCTGCACCACCTAGTTGCCCCTAGATCAGGGCTTCTTAAATTTTATCCACTCATGATCCCTTTTTGTCTGAGAAATTATGAGATTCTGCATAAATAGGTATATGAGACAGGTGTACAAGTCAAACATTTATTGATAATCATAATTTCATGACCCTCACATTCAGTTTTGTGGTCCACATATGGAATTATGACCCATAGTTTAAGAAGCTTTCTAATAGGTGGTCACTAAGGCTGCTTCTGTAATTGTCAAATCAATATAAGTTATAAAGGTAGAAGTAAAGGTGGAAGAGGGTCCAGGCACTTATGTATCAGCAGGGATAATCAGGAAACCCCTTGATTTGCTGGACTTAGAGTATCTCCAATGGCATTGGGCATGCACTGGTCTTTTCTTGACACTGAGTGACATGGCAAACCCATCAGAGTGGGAATGACATTGTCTTCCAATGATTGGTTGATTGAGGTCCACAAGAGCCTTTTTCCTCTAAACCCTATAAGAGTAAGGCTCCATTGATAAGCTTTAGAAACTTTTCTAGTGTTCCCTCTCCTTTGGACATCCAGAAAGGCATGTAACAACCATCAGCAAGAGACTAGAGCATGTGTCCAACTTCAAGGGAGGTATCCCAGTCCAATACATAAAGGAGAGCACATGATGTGTTATGCTCTATTGGAAAGAGCATTAGTTTGAGACAAAGGCAAGGAAAAGTTCTATCCCTGATTCCCTGGTTAACTCATTGTGTGATTTTTCTACAAGGTTCCTTCTCTAGATCTGTTTTCTCTATCTTTAAAATGAGAATAATGTTATCTGCCCTCTTGCCTAGGGGAAGATAGGGTGAAGATGTGGGTGTTTTGGAAGCATTTTAAAGCACTCTTTAAGAATGGAAGGAATTAATTCATTCATGTCTCTGGGGCTGGGCTAGAAAGTAGATTGGTTGAGTGGGCAAAGGGGAGTGTGGTGTAGTGGAAAGAGCATTGATCTTAGAATCTGAAAATCTGAATACAAGGTAGTATTCAGATTCCAGGTAATATCTGACTGATATTATCTGTGTGAATCCATAAAGGTGATTTCATTTCTCTCAGACTCTGTTCCCTCATCTTTAAAATGAGAGTAATAATATTTGTTTTGTAAGCCTTAAAGAGTTATAAAAGGATGAGTTTTTATTATGATGCCATTATACAAGAAAAAGAAAGATCTTAAATCTCCCCTAATATCTGTAGAAGTCGGTCTTTACCCCATTTAGCCTCTTGTCCCTATCAAAAAATAAATAACACTTGTTGGGAGAATGTTCTCCGTCTCTTTTTAGCTTTTAATCCCCTACACCACCTTGCCCCAATCCAGCTTCCAAGCCTTTTGGGGCATGATGACCCCTCCCATATTCTGTTATTTAATCTAACTGGCTCTCTCTCTGTTCCTCACACACAATACTATGTCCATCTCTGGATCTTTGTGTAGATGGTTTTCCATGCCTAAAATGCTTTCTTGTCTTATCTCAATAATTTTTGTCAAATAGTGAATTCTTATCCCAGAAGCTGGGATTATTATAGTCAATGACTATAGTATTCTAATGTTTGATAAACCCAAACTGGGATCTTTGCGTTTATCAAACATTAGCTTACTATAGTCATTGACTATTGTGACTTTCTTCTTATCTCTACTTCAGAGTCACTTCCTTCCTACGTTATATAACCCAAGCACCATCTTCTTGAAACTTTTCTTGATGGTCCCTATTACAAGTCCTTTCTCTCTCAAACTACTTTGTGTTTAATTACTTGACATATTTTCTATCTTTTAACTTTATAATAATTATGCTATATATATATGTATATGTGTGTATATTTGTTGCCTTCCCAATTAGAATATACCCTCATTGCAAGTAGAGATTATTTCATTCTTTGTATCCATATTTCCAGCACCTAGCACTGCACCTGACACACAGTAGGCGCTTAATAAATGCTTGTTGATTGATTGTCCCCTTTAGGGCATCAAGAGAGTGCAACTCAGTAGATAGAGTGAAGCAATTTTGTGGGTTTGCAAGGACTGTGGGAATCGGGTGTGTGGATGCTTCCACAGGGATGTGTCTCTGAGTCCCAGAAAGTGAAGCTGTTCATTTTGGATGTGTCATCATTCCCCGTTGCTACCCCTGCAGGGATCTCAGTGTGGATGCTGGTTTGAGCCATGCTCAGTTCCAGGTTCGGCCCATCCCTCAGCACTATCAGCATTACCTAGCGACGCCTCGAATGCACCACTTTCCCAGAAACTCTTCTTCCACGCAGATGGTAAGTGAAAGGGCTCTGCTGGGAAAATGCTTTCCTGTGGTGCCTTCCAGGAGCTCATCAAAATCCCTAGTCAACCACTTGTCCCTCTAGGAGCAGCACCTCCCTATCCTTCCCTACCTCCCCAGCTCCAGTCAGGAAAGGGAACCAAAGTAACAAGGAGGGCAAAACAAAACAGTTTGGAAGGGGAAGCAGCAGGAGGGGAGTAGATGTTGTACTATGGTCTGTTGGAAAGGGCTCTAGTTAGAGAGACAAACAGGCAAATTGAATTCTAGTCCTGATTTGCTAGGCTAATTTACTATATGATTTTCCCAAGATCTTTCTAGGTCTCAGAGTATGTGAACACTTTGGCAGTATTTGGAAGCACTCTTTAAGACTGAAAGGAATTCATTTATTCATGTCTCTGGGGCTGGCCCTTGGCGAGTGGGGAAAGGGGAGTGTAATGTTGTGGAAAGAACACTAGTCTTGGTGTATGATGACCTGAATTCAGAGTCTAGTTCTGATACCATCGACATGAACCCCAGTAGATGATTGCATCCCTCTGAGATGCTATTATAAGGACAACATTTTGTTGTGCTTTCTGTGTTGTGTTAAGTCTTAGTAAGCCTTAAAGAGTATGTAAATGTGAGTTATTGGTATTACATAGGAAAAAGAGAAGAGAGATCTCTAGCAATTCCAAGAAGTCTGTAATCTGTTGAGGGGACACGATATGCACACATAAAACATCTGGAGAACTAAATAAGATAGTATAGAATCAAAACCTGGATTCTATGGTGTAGACACTAAGGACTCTTGTAGGTTGGAGGTGGGCAGCAGAATGTGATGGAGTACGCAGGAGAAGAATCATGAACCAAGTGAGGCTTAAGTTTGGGGGCAAGGAGGAGTAGGATTTATACCAGAGGAAGAGAGGAAGATCCTGCTAATTGGGGAGTAGTGGGACAATGAAAGGATCCAACTACATTATGTTATGAATGGGGACATAAAGCTGAGTAAAATTGAGGCAAAGTTTTGGAGGGCTTTAGAGGCTTGGCAGAAGAGTTTGGGATTTGACCTGTTAGGAAGTAAGTACTTTAGATTCTTGAAAGAGGAGTCACATAAAGCTAGTAATGGTTGGAGTGATGAGCCAGGGGCTATAGGGAGGGAAAAGCTACAGAAATTAGGTCCATTATAAAGACCTGAATTTCTTTTTTGTATTCTTGGCATTTTCTCTGCCTGTCACAGGTTGTCCATGAAATCAGAAATTACCCTTATCCCCAGCTTCACTTCCTTGCTCTTCAGGGACTGAATCCAAACAGACATACATCGGCAGTGAGAGAAAGCTATGAGGTATGTTCTCTGCAGCTCAGTGATCCACCTAGGAACTCTGAGACCAGACTAGAGCCCGGAAGGTCATTAGATCTATATGCTTTATTAAAACCTATGGAGGCTTACTATCACCTCGAAAATAAAATTATTATACTCTATTTTGCCTTTAAATATATATATTTCACGTTATATATAATAGTATATTATGTATTACATATATAACATAATATATAATTGTAATTAATTACATAATTACATAATAACATAATATATAATTGTAATATGTATTACATATATAACATAATATATAATTATGTATAAATAAATTCTGTATAAATAAATTATGTATAATAAATTCTCTATTTTGCCTTTAAATATATTTTAATTTTCATATATTATAAAACATATACTTCACAATATATTATATATGAAATCTATGTATTTTAGAATAAAATATAAAAAATCTATTATTTATATTTATTGTAACATTTATATATTTTTATAAAATCTATCCATTCTGTACGTAAAATCTATCCATTTTATAATAAATATATTTTAAACATATTCCTGTTTTGCTTTTGAAAAAAATATATATACCCCAATTGACCCTAACCTTTCTTTCTAGCCTCACTAGACACTGTTTTCCATCTTGTACTTGCCACACAATGTGGCCAAACTGACATTTTCTCTCTGTCTGTCATTCATAATACTCCATCTCTTATCTTTGTGCCTTATGCGCTGGCTGTCCTCCATGGCCTTCTCTTTCCTTTTTACTTCTGCTTCACAGAGTCCCTCCTTTCCCTTAAGATGCAGCTGAGGCATCAGCTGCCATTTTTTATAACAAACCTTTTTGGATATTTCCAACTAGGAATTCCTCCTCTTCTTAAAGCTACTTTGTATTTATTTTCTTTCTGTACATGCTTATTATATGTACATGTTACCACCTCTGTTTCAATGTTTCTTCTGAGTAGGATTTGTTTTCTTTTTCTGTATCTCTGGCATCTAGCACAGGACTTAAGACGTAGCAGATTCATAATAAAATTGTATTGATTAATTGAGGATAAAAAGCAGGGAAGGGGATGATATATAGGAAAGTGAACCTTTATATTGCATTTTATCCAATTCAGAAAAGTTCCTTATTTTGTCTCTTCTGCATGTTTATTATAGTCCCACTAAACAGCGCTCTCTCTCTCTCTCTCTCTCTCTCTCTCTCTCTCTCTCTCTCTCTCTCTCTCTGTCTCTGTCTCTGTCTCTGTCTCTGTCTCTGTCTCTGTCTCTGTCTCTGTCTCTGTCTCTCTCTCTGTCTCTCTCTCTGTCTCTCTCTCTCTGTCTCTCTCTCTCTGTCTCTCTCTGTCTCTCTGTCTCTGTCTCTCTCTGTCTCTCTCTGTCTCTCTCTCTCTCTCTCTCTCTCTCTCTCTCTCTCTCTCTCTCTCTCTCTCTCTGTGTGTGTGTGTGTGTGTGTGTGTGTGTGTGTGTGTGTGTTTCTGTTGCAGGAGCTACTTCAATTGGAGGACAGACTGGGCAGTGTGAGCCGAGGAGCTGTACAGAACACCATTGAGAGGTTCACCTTCCCTCACAAGTACAAGAAGGTGAGTGAATTTTTTCCCCTCTGTAGAAACTGAGCAAAATGGTTCTTAAGACTGTTTACCATGGCAGTGGCTGTGGGGCTAGACACAGCTCACATTTTAGAAAGACGTAATAGAGACAACAAAAGTCTGGGGCCCTACTCATCAGCCAGGAGGACAGGGTCCCTTTATTGCCCTTATTCAATGTCTGATGGAGATGATAGAGAAGGTGGTGACTCTTGTAGAAACATGAGGGCAAAAGTGTGTTTGCCTGAATATTTCGGGTCCTTGATAGCTGTGCCAGAAAAGCTCAAATCTTGGCAAAATTCAATAAGCTGAAAAGGCTTCAGGTATGGGTCTGATTACAGATTATATCTATTGTCCGAGGAGGATCAGAAGCAATAAACTCATTACCTGAAGACTGGCTGTTTGGTGACAAAACTTTTGACTTCAGTATTATATCAAATAATAACCATAATAAACAATAAATCAACTAACTAATATTTATTAAGTGCTTATTTAAGGCCCCATGCTAAATGCTGAGGAAATAAAAGAAAAGCAAACACCATTCCTACCCTCAAGGAGCTTATATTCTACCTCTGACATGAAAATAAAAGTTTATATAAGACACACTCAGAGTGTATTGATTATAACCTTTGAGAGGAAGGCACAAACATCTAAGGAGAATGGAAAAGCAGTTAGTGGAATTTGAGTTAGGAAGTAATAAATATATAAATGGATATGTGTGTTCGTATGAAGATGGGTATGTGTGAGTGTACAAATGTGTGTAATGATATTCACATTTCTCATTCTTGGTTAAATTTGGAGAGATTGAAGCTCAGAGAGCCACTTCAACCTCTTTGCTTCAGTAAAATCTGTAAATGAACTGGAGAAGTATATAGCAAATCATTCTAGTATGTTTGCCAAGAAAAACCCCAAATGGTCATGAGGAGTCAGACACAATTGAAACAACTTGATGAAAATTATGTCTTCCATTTCTTCAATTAATTCTTTAGTAAGATGGTCTCCAATTATTAATATCCTCCCCCAAATATGGTACCAATGGCTGAGTACTGTAGATGACTGGGGCAAGGTATTGCACCCCATGCTTTGGATAACTATGCCTCTTTGCATTAGGAAGTCTAGTTCTCCTTGTTTAATGCCCATGCTTTGTGCATTTATGTATAGACATCTTGAGAACATGAGTTTTTACTTTTGGATCCTTTTGTACATTTTGGGCTTTCTGAATTATTCAGTATCTCTGTAACTATTTTCTTCTTACATTATAGCTGCTACACTCTTCAATCACTCTTAACCTTTTTTTGCCCTGGATCCTTTTTGCAGTTTGGTGAAGCCAATAGACCTCTTCTCAGAAGAGGGTTTTTAACTATAAAAGATAAAAGGCATAAGATTACACAAGAAACAACTTATATAGAAATAAAGATACATTTCTTTTCTATCCAATTTCATAGAACCTCCAAAATCCATTTTGTGCAGCCTCTAGGAATCTGTGAACTCTGATTTAAGATGCCCTGCTTACTGTATTTAACTTTGCAGAGATACATAAGCATTTTTTTTACTCCTTTCTATTCAGTTTAAAGTTGTTTTGGTTGATGTTTAAGATAACAGGAAATATATATTTTTGCAAGCCCATGTTAGGTGTACTCTATCCCTGGATAGCATTCTAACCTGCCTGTATTTTATACCATGGTTTAGAAACCAAACCCTGTTGTCAAACATCTTAACATGAAATTGGTTCTTCCTACATTTCTCTTTTTTTCTGAAGCTCCTTTTTACAAATAGAAACAGTGATTAAAAAACAAAACAATACTTATGTTTCTAAGCTCTTCATCTCTGGTCCAAACTTCATAATCTGTAGATTTCTTCTGCCAATATCATTTGTTCCAACAAGAATCATCAGAAGTGGGGTAGTAGCCATCAGGTTTTGAGAGGCTTCCCCTCAAGTCTTATATCCATGGCCTGGGAAGTCAGCAAACCTTTCTATTTTGAAGGTAACCTCAACAAATGCTTTTCCACAGAGAATCACCAACTGTCATTACTTCTGATCCTTTCTAAATCGTCTCATTCCCTATTCTTTCCTCTTCTTCTCTTTCTCCCCCTCTCTCTATTCTCCTCTCTCTCTTTTCTTTTTCTGAATTCCCTCCCTTCTCTTCTCATCTGTGAACCCTAAATTAAGATGTCCTGCTTACTATATCTACCCTTGTAGAGATACATAAGCAATTTTCTTACTAATTTCTGTTTAGTTTTAAACTCTTTCTCCTTCTCCCTCCTCCCTCCCTCCCCGTCCACTTCCCCCCCCATCTCCAGTGTGTCTGTCTCTCTGTGTGTCTGTGTGTCTGTGTGTCTGTGTGTCTGTGTGTCTCTGTCTCTGTCTCTGTCTCTCTGTCTCTCTGTCTCTCTGTCTCTCTGTCTCTCTGTCTCTCTGTCTCTCTGTCTCTCTCTCTGTCTCTCTCTCTGTCTCTCTCTCTCTCTCTCTCTCTCTCTCTCTCTCTCTCTCTCTCTCTCTCTCTCTCTCTCTCTCTCTCTCTCCCTCCCTCCCTCCCTCCCTCCGCGTGTGTATCTCTCTGTGTGCATATGTGTGTGTGTTTCTGTGTCTCTGTGTGTGTGTGTGTATGTCTCTTTCTGTTTCTGTCTGCCTCTCTCTCATATGCACATGCAACCCCCCCCTCCCTCATTTCTATATGCTTTCGAGGATAACTCGATATATCCCCCATTTTTAGTAAGCACCTATTGCTGAGGTTCAGGCATCCCTTTTCCCTACTTTTGTGTCACATTTTTCTGAATTCGGTCTCCTAACACAGGTTAGCATTTCTTTTTGCCTTCAACTTTTTCTCATCCTTATTGGTAGTTCTTGTGACTATTTTTTTCTGAAGAAATGCTGTGGTAAACTGCCTATTGGCCACTTCTATTCACCTTGCTGGGTGTTCAGTTGGGGGGAGGGAGGGGTTCTTGAGGGAGATTTTATTATGGCGGTCTTTCCAGAGATGAGTCTAGCTTGCTTAATTGCCCTTGATTGGCAATTAGCAGCTTCCTGTCAAAGCCTCAATGTCTCCAAATAAGACAGAAAATTGGAATGTTTTCTACCCTGAACAGCATCCGTGTGGAGGTAGGGAAAGGACAACTCAATTTATAGAATCTTAGAGTCAGAGGGGGACTCTGAGGTGATTAAGACCAGCTTGGGTCTGAAGAAAGAATCTTCTCTGCACTATCCCCAGGAAATGGCTAATCAGTCTGCACTTAATGACTTCCAGTGAAGGGAGCTCACTACATTTTGATATAACCAATTCTGCTTTTGGAAAGTTTTAGAAAGTTTTTCCTTTTGAGGACCCGAAATCTGCTTTTCTGAAACTTCTACCATTTGTTCTTAGTTCTCCCCTCTAAAATCAAGAAAAATAAGTACAACCCCTCCTTTATCTGGGATTCCTTCATATACTTGAAAACAACTATTATACTCCTAAATTTTCTCTAACCTAAAATGGACCTAACTCCTTTAACTAATTCTCATATGTCATGGTCTCTAGTCACAATCCACTCTGATCTCCTCTGGAAATGTGTCAACATCTCTCCTAAAGTATAACTGAACTGAATACAACATTCCAAGCATAGTCTGATCCGTACCAAGTACAGTGGGAATAGAACCTTCCTTGTCCTGTATACTAGACTTCTATAGTGAGTGCTTATATAAAGATCCACCCATCTCTCTACCTACCTACTTATCTACCTATTATCTATCAATCACCTATCTTTATCTTGTACTTACCTATTTACCTTCCACTCTATCACCTATATAGATATACCACCTTTCTATCATCCATTTATCTCTCACTTTTCATCTATTTATTTATCAATCTACCTAGCTATCTTCTGGGTTTGTTTATTTTTTGTTGTTGATTTTGATACTGGATCTTTCCATCTTGCTCGGTCTGAAAGAGCAGATGCCGCTCTAGGGCCCAATCCCTCTACTGATTAGCATGGAAATTTTGTCCTTTATTTCCACCTAAGTTTATTTGTCCTTTCTTAGGCAACCTGGTAGCTCCTGTTCTTTGCAGTTCAATATATTGATGCTGAACTTAGTGCACATGAACACACAATCAGCTTAATCCACTGCAGCTCTCCCCTCCACCCTCTCCCCTTCTCCTTTCCCCTCTTCTCCTCCTTTCTCTCTCCTCCCCTCCCCTCTCCAATATGGCCAAACCTTCTGGAACTTCAATATGATTCATTTCAGACATTAGTTCTGTGACTTTGGTCAAGACATGTAACCTTTTAATATTTAATTTTCATCTAATAAATGAGAGATTTAGCCTAAAAAGATTCTTAGGTTTCTTTCTGATCAAAATCTATGATTTTGTGATCCTTGAGTTTATGGCTTGTTTGGGAGGAAAACTTTTCTAGATCTCAAAGTGCCATAGAAATGTATTATCATTTATTCAATCATTAAATATTTGTTTGAGATTGATGGTGTGTTTCAACCCTGTACTCTGCAAATTGGGGGATCCTAAAATGAGCAAGACATCCTAAAATGTTCTAAGATCTCAGATCTAACCCATTCAAAGACTGCTAATTTGCAAATAATAAATATCCAACAAAATATATTTAATATTCAATTCTGTGCTTGGGATGACTGGAGGTAGGAAAAATGTAATGAGAAATAGGGAAAATGGAATTATTAATTATTAATTAATTAAGCCCTTATTACATGCCAAAGACTGTGCTAAAGATAAGGAATAGAAATGGAATAATTAGGTAGGGCCTGTTCACAAAATGCTTGCATTCAAAATGTAGATGACCCATAGAAAAGTAGAAAGAAAAAAAAATGTCTGCTTTGGAGTCAGAGGACCTGGGGACAAACTCACAAACTCTAGATGCTTCTTGTGGTCTTAGTCAAGTCACTTAACATATCTTAATCTCAGTTCCCTCATCTATGTAATAAAGGATTAGGCTAGAATGCCCCTTTCAGTTCCAGATCCTGGAAGGTTATGATAATCCCTGTTGTCAGCCCCTGAAAAAAATGAGAGAATTATATAGAGCAACATATAATCAGGTACCAGACAATAGGCTGTGGACTATATGTGCCCGAGGAATTCAGAGGAGGGAATATCAATCAAGTGTGGAGTATTCACAAAAATCGAGGCTGCCTTTCAGTGGGTTTTGAAGGATGGACAGAATTCAGAAATAACAGGGAACTTTGGGGCATGGATGGAGAAACAAGGTTTTATAAATTGGGAGAGCAGCATAATCAAGGGTCAAAAATAGGAATATATTATGTTTGGGAAATGGTGAAGAAATCGGCCTAGCTGAAGCCAAAAATATATATTGGATTATTATCAAAGAAAAATTAATTCATTTGATAAACAGAAAATCAGTTAGTTGAGGCAAATTATTGACGTAAGAGTGCTGAATAAATGTTGAATGAGTGATTTTCTTGCCCACATCTGAGATTCCTGTGATCTTATGAATGAATAAAGTATTAAGTAGTCAGAAAATATAAAGCTCTTGATTAGGAAATAGACATGGTGAAATTTGGGAGGGAAGATTATAATGAGGCAGTGATAGAGCCCTGGCTCTGAAGTTAGAAGTCCTGGGTTCAAATTCTGACTCTAGTGCTTATTATCACCCCTGGGATTTTGGATAAATTATACAACCAGCTCACTGGGCCCTAACTTTCTCATGGATTTGGATTAGATGATCTCTAAGGTCCCTTCTAATTCCAGGCCTAGGATCCTATGTTATTCATCCTTCATTCTTCTGGAGTTCAGTGGCAAGACAAGTCAAGACTACTGGCAATGGCCCCTGATGCAATGGGTGCCTTTCTAAATTAAAGTCTTTTCCAAGTCTCAATTTATTTGAGACCCACATCTGTGATTGATGAACAAGGATTAATTATTAATTGATTAACAAGTTTAGAGGTTGTTAGGGTAATTCATGTATGAAGTATGGAGGGTCTACAACAGTGTTGGTAGTGGAAATGAATAAGAAAGAATAAACTGAAAAAAGCTTTATAATAGTATCTAAACTACAACTCTAGAAATATTCACCAAATCTCTTAATTTCCTAATCTCTGTCCCCCCAAAACTGCTCAGGGTCCACAATAAATGAAGTTATTCTTCTCTCACTCACCTGGTCTGATTTGTGTCTTCTCTGGGATAGCAATAAGGGTATCCTGTGTTGTTTTTAGTGAGGACCTATATGTCCCAGGCACTGTGCTAAGCACTGCTAGTTTGAAATCATGTAATTTAGCTGAAGGAAAAGTGGGGCTGAGAACAGGATGGCCACAGAGGGAATTTGGCTTTGATTTTTTCCAGGCCAGTGATTGGCCTGGTGAAGACTTTGGGAGAAAGAAACACATTTTGAGGAAGGGCTTAAAAGGAGCATCTGGTTCACTGGAAGAGACTCTTCCAGCCCTTACTGTAGCACTGATGGAGGAAAAGTAAGAGGATCTGAAACCAGGGGAATAATGGAGTAGGAGTCTTCTGGGAATAAGGTGGGAAGGGAAAGGATTCATTTGAAAACACAAGAGCCAATAAGCCTACTCTTGTGTGATTAAGTCTTGTCTGTCGTCTTCTAACAGCGAAGACCCCAAGAAGGCAAAGGCAAGAAGGAAGATGGGGAAGAGTCAGACACGGATGAAAAATGCACGATTTGTCTGTCTATGCTTGAAGATGGAGAAGATGTGAGGTATGACAAGAACCACTTTGGTCCCTGTTATCCACTTTAGGGATGCTGGTTGGTCCATGTCACTAGAAGAAATCTTTTCCCTCTGTGTGTGTGTATAGGGGGGCACATGCCATCCACTGGTAGGGAGTTATAAAGTAGGAGAGCTATTTGATATTTGGTGAACTTGGCACAAGGAATTCCTCTCTCATTCAATCCGTCTTGGAAGAGCCATCCTGGAGGAGATGGGTTTCAGAACTGAAGGATCCTTCTGTCTTCTGTTGTTCAATTCAATTCAATAAGTAATTGTTGAGTAACCTTTTATGTGCAAGGTACTATTCTAAGGTCTGGGAAGAGGATACAATTGAAAGAGGCTGCCCACAATGAGCCTCCTTAGCTTCCACGGAGAAGTGTCCACTATCTTTGGATGAACTTCCATTTGTTCCCCAAGAAGGTTTCTTACAACAGCACATCTTGCGCTTGGTCTAGGCTAACCCTGTGCACCCCCATCCTCTGGTTAAGTCCCAAAGCTAACTCATGCCCGTCTCTTGCAGGCGTTTACCCTGTATGCATCTCTTCCACCAACTGTGTGTCGACCAGTGGCTCGCCATGAGCAAGAAATGCCCCATCTGCCGAGTGGACATTGAAACACAACTGGGTGCCGACAGCTGAGGTGACAGTCCGCCTGGCAGATGCCCCACTTTCCTTCACCAGGTCCCCCGACGGCCATAGCCCTTGCAGCCAAACTTTGCCTTCTGAGCCATTTGATTTAAAGGAAAAGCCTGCAAGCACATTTTGCGGAAAGAGGAATCGGTGGTATCAGCGTCAAAGGGATAGGAAGGAGGTCCCACCCAGCCCGAATGGTCACCGCCCCACGTGCCATGCGTGGGGGGAGGGGCCATTGCCCAGCCAGGGGGGCGGGAAGGGGGGGCCCACGCTGCTGAGGATTTAGAAGTGATCTCGAAGGTACTAGTTGGATAGTCTGGCCCCTCAATCCTGTCCTTCGAAGGATTGTATATATACCTCTCGACTACGTAGAAACCATGTAGGGGTCTCTAGCTATTTCTGTGGATGGCAACCGGAGCATGTTAGCTTAAGAAAAAAATGTTGTGTGTGGTGCTCTAGTCATCTTGTGGTGGACATGTTGCTATTACCGAATTTGCACCAAATATTTCTCATCAAGTCCCTTGTTTTGGTGCCTGACAAAACTGACCAACGACAGCCCGAATCTTCCCATCTTTAGGAGAGAAGGAAAAAAAAAAGGTACAAAGGTTAAGAAAAAAAAAAAAAAGCCAAATCCTGTTTACAGTGAAAAGGATGATTTCTTCACCCAGGTCTGGGGGTGGGTGGGAGGGGCTTCTCGTTCTTTGTGTTGGTGTTGTTGTTCTGTTTTTTATTTTTGCTTTGATCATGTTTACAGTGTACGGAGCGGTGGAAGGAGGAGGGGCATCTGGGAAAGAGATGGGGACAGGAAAGGATCCAGTGGGAACAGACAGGATCCCTCAGGATCCCTACCTGAGCCTCCCACCAGTTGTGCTGGGGTTCTAGGTGGGCGGCCGGGGCGGGAAGGGAGGAGAGAGGGAAAGATCCCGAGCTCCTGGTGGCCCTCAGAGAGGCCAAGGCTTGGCTTCAGGGCTCCCTCCCCCGTTTCCCCATAGGCTAGAGAGAGGCTGGCCTTCAGCTATCATAGCTTGCTGCATTCCCCAGAGCCCAACTGCTATCGCTCTGTGTTCTCCCCTCTGCTGCTCCTTGCCTCACGGCAAAGAGGCGATTTAACCGCTGCCTCCCTATGCAAAAATAAATAAATAAATAAAAGTAAGTAAAACATAAAATAAACTAAATAGCATAGATAATTAGTAGCTGGTCTTGGCCAAAGTGTTCTCAGCCGCTCCTCTGAGAGCTCTGGCTGGCACTCGAGGAACGAGGAGGCTCACATGCCCCAGGAGGCTGGGAGAAGGCCAAAGCTTGCAGCCTGTTCTCTATGGTGCCAGCCAGGGTGGAGCATCACAGGCCACGAGATGGTACTTGAACTTCCTCCGGTCCCACCTGGAGAGACAGAGACTGGGCTCTTGCCCCAGAGATAATCTTCACTGGGAAACTGGGGGCAAGAGGCCCCCAGCCCCCGCCTCCTCCCTTGACCTGCTCTGAGCAGGTCGCGTCCCTTTTCTGTGCCTCAGTTTCCCCATCTGTAAAGTGGGGGAGAAACTAATCTTTATCCCAGCCCCCACTCCCTCTACCTCCACAGGATGTTGTGGGGATTAATAGTACTTCTGCTCTCTCCTGGGTCTCTTCTTAGGGTGGGGAAAATCTTGGAAATTCCAAACGATTCCATCAAATGATTTTCTCACACCCTCACCCGACCCTGCACAAAGCCACAGCTTTTCTGAAGCCCGGAGGGAGCAGAGGAAAAGAAAGAGGGGGAGATAGGTGGGAGCCCATGAAGTTCCATTTAGCACCAAATTGCTTTTATTAATATTACTCTTATTAGTATTAATATTATTATGACTATTAGTTGGTTCATGCTTTCTTTTTCATGGGTGAGAAACACCAGGAATTAGGACATACCAAAAGGAGTGTGGGGGAGTGATTACAGCTCATATGGAATTCTACTACCTTCCTTTGGCCTTTCCTATTTCCTTTCCTCCCACCCAATTACTACCTCTCTTCCACCCCCTTTCTCCCCCTGCCCCTCAATAACCAAGAGAGGACATGGGGAGAACCTGGTCTCAGTGTTTAAATACATTGAAGGACCGTGGGGTGGAGGAGGGAGTAGGATTGTTTTCTGTCCCTCTAGAGCAGAAGACTAAGACTAATGGGTAGAAGTTATAGGGAAAGATTTCGGTTCCATCTAAGAACTTTGTAACAGTCCTCTGATTATTCCACCACAGAAGAGGCTTGTTTCAAGAGGCGTTGACTTCCCATCACTGGAAGTGTCCACACAGATTACTATCTGCTGGAGATTTTCCTAGAGGAGATTTTTGCATTGGATGAGAGATTGGACTAGATAACCTGAGAAGTCCTTCTAAAAAGTCCATGATTCTGTGGAGTTTGTTTGTTTGTTGTTTTTTTTTTTAAAGTGAGATAATGTATGTAAAATGCTTCGCAAACCTTAAAATGCTATATAAATGCAAGCTATTATTAGTGCTCACTGTGAGTCCACTGTTGTGCTAAGCGCTAAGGGGGGAATAGAAGAAGAAGACAAAAATAAATAAATTAAAAAAACAGGTCCTGCCCCTAAGGATCTTATGGTCTAGGGAAAAAGGCAATACACACATTAGGGAATATTACAATATTACAATACAAGATAGTGTTAAAGGAAATGCCGCACTTCAAAACTACACTGAAGCCAGTATTTAACAACAAAACAAAATTCATAAAACTGCCAGGAGGCTATCAGTACTTTCAGTGAGTAGGTAAGACTTCCATCACAAGATAAGCAGCTGCCTTGTCAGAAGCAAGGACCTTAAGGAAGGACAAACCAGTCCCCATGCAGGGACTCATACCAAAGGGGCCATCAAAATGAGAGTTTCCTTTCCATAACTTTAAATGGAGAGTTCTCTCCCAGTTTTGGTTCCTTGCTCCATCCTCCTGAGTGAACCAGGAAGGTTCAAGGGAGGCAGTGGGTTTAAAATGGAAAGAACACTAGTTCATGAACTAAAACATCTGGCTTTAAGTCTTGAGTTATAACACTGACTGGATGACCTTGGGTAACTTACTTCCTTGCTCTGTGCCTCAGTTTCCTCATCTGCAAAATGAGGGGGTTGGATTAATTGATCTCTAAGGTCTGGTCCAGCTCTTACTTTCTGTGATTTCCCCAAGGCCAGGGCATCTTTTTTTCCAAGCTAGTAAGGTGCTTCATACCAGGAAGCTGTTGAAGATGACTTTTTGGGGAGGTGGGCAGGAACATCTATTAAAGAGGCTAAAAAAAATTCAGAATGGAGCATAATATTTTCTGCCTTTCCTCTCATCCTTTCCTTCTCTTCCTTCCTTCCCACATTTTCTCCAGTCCCATTTATATATTCCTAGGTGCAGAAAGCTCTGCTCTAGGTACCAAGGTGGGGACTACCCAGAGGGCATCCCTTGTCTTGGAAGAATTTATCATCTGCCACTTGTGGAATCCCAGCTGAGCTGTAATTACCAGACTTCTCCCCAAGAGACCCCAGGTACTGTCTGGGGGGCCAGATGAGGCAGGTGAGGGGCCTGCTCTCCTTCGCACCTGTCCCCCCACCCTAGCACCCTGGGTCCCTTCCATGATTTAGGGAGAATGGTGAGAGTCGATTTGGGCTCAAGACTCTCCACCCCTAACTTGGGAGGTCTCTGGAGTTGTTCACCAGTGGTCATTTGAGAAGGAAGAGTGGAGAGGGGCCCATGTTTCCTTTCCCTCCCCTCCCCAGGGACTTTTGAGGGGAGTTGGAGGTCAGGGGGAAACAGGCACAGAGACTGCTCCAACGCCAACATCTTAAGGAGAGGAGACCATCTTCAGTCCTTCTGCTCAACTCAAGGGCCTCACACCCTCGACTGAGAAGCATGAGTGCCTTCTGTGGCTGGAAGCTGCCCTGGGAATGAAACTGGGGCCCCTTTCCAACAGCAGCCGCAGCCACAGCAGCAGGCCCCTCTGGGACTCTGGTCAATCCAATGCCAACGAGCCCAACAGGGCAGGGCAGACGAGGCCGAAGGGCCCAGGGTCCACAGTACACCTTCCCTTCGCCAGGACCCTCTCTTCGTCCTCTCCAGAGCCCAGCGCCCAGTCCTGCTGCCCCCCAAGGCAGGGCATCAGCTCCTCCGCTCCCAGCACCCCAACTCCATGCAGGTGTTACTAACTCTTTATGCCTAATGAACAAGCACAGTTTTTTTTCCAGTGGTGATGAAAACACCACCAGACTCTTTCCTGAAGAAATCCCACTCGCCCCCTCTCCACCCTTGGGTGGGGAAACCTTCCCCTGTCCCCTCCGCGGCGCCGTAGCAACGTCTGTCAGGTCCCCCCTTGCCCGCGATCCATCTCCTGTCCTCGCATAGAGCGAATGCTAGAGCGATTTCAGCTGATAGAAAAAAAACAAAAACAAAAACAAAAATGAAAAAAAACAAACAACAAAAAACAAATAAAAAAAAAAACACATGGCACGTTGCTAGTTTACAGGGTTTTGTGAGTTTAAATGCCTTATATTTAACAATCATAATTTATGACTAACTTGTAGATATTGTGGGTTCTTATTTAATTATTTTTATAGTTGTTTTGCATTTTTAATTATAATTTATTTATTTAGAAAGGATACTAATTTTTTTTATTACTCCTATTACCTCATTTTGGCATCGTTTCTGGGAGTGGAATGCTTTGCATGCATTGGTACGATGAAAACCGACTTTGACCACAAAAAACAAAAAACAAAAAAAACAAAAAAAAAACCCACAAAATTTCGCTGAACTTTATCTCGTCCCAAATCAGGGTGTGTGATTGCAAACTGTCTTACTGTGGTGCTGGCCTCTTTGGATACATTCCATACAAAATGCAAACCTTTGATTCTGTATGCTGTGATTTAGTGGAAAACTGCAATAGAGTAACCGTATTTAGCACATATATAAATATGATTTGCACTCAGCATCAAACTGAGGTAATCCTTTCACTCGCTTCCCTCCGGGTCCCTTTGGATATGGACCTCTGTTCTCCCCCACCTCCAGCTTCCTCCACCCCAAAAGCAACCCCAAAGGATCCTGTTAGGGAGGGTTTGGGAGGCAAGTTATAGAGGAGGCCATGCTTGGGAAAAAAGGATGCTTTGGGACTCTAGGCGTCCTGTCCCTTCAGTAATCTCTTGCTTCCAACAGAAGTTTCTTTTTTCTTGGGAAATTCAATAGAAGAGAAAATTCCTTTTCAGGATTGGGCAGTGTGGGGTGGGAATTTTATGGCCCCACGAGTTTGCCACCAGTGTGAAGGACAAAAGATGGGGGGTACCAATTGTAAAGGTACCCAAGCAGTGTAGTATTGTGGAACAAGTTGGGGGACCTGGAGTCTAGCCACTCTTGGCACTCACTCACAGTGGGACTTTGGGCAAATCATATGATCTCTCCATTGTAAAGAGTAGGACTAGATGATTTCTGAGGTCTCTTCCAGTTCTAATGTTCTATATTTATAAGGCTGTGTCCTCCTCTTCTTGGACTCCTTCTTGGAGATCCCAACTCTACAGAGCTGTTGGAGCTAAAGGGGCACCTACCATTTTGTACCTAGTTTGCTTGTGTTGGGCTGCTTTGGGCCTGATAAAGAGAATATCATTGGCCAATCATTTTTCCAGTGAATTTGCTCAGTGTAGGCTTTCAATATAGGTCTCTGGGGGCTCCAACCCCTCCATTGCTATAATAGAAGGTTAGGCTATTTCTTTGTGCTGATAATTGCCTCAATAGTGTCCGTCTCTTTGACCCTGTAGACCAGAGTTTCCCAAACTATGTTTTACAGGACCCTGTGTGGTTCTTTGAATAGGGTTAAAAAAATTCAAAATCTGTGAGAAAGTTTTAAAGAAATGTTTTTACCTCTAAAAATGGTAAATTATTTATGCATTAAAAATACATAAAGCAATTTTCAGCATAAAAGTAGAGTTAATTGGTTTAATATGGTGGCTCTAAATTGTCTTTGAACCCTCTTTTTTCCAGAGGTTATGCCAGCATTTACGTGGCCAATGAGTTTGGGAAACACTGCTGTCCACAATGCTTGGGGCTGGGCAGGGTGGGTGGGGGGGTTGGGTGGGTGGGATTCCACCTGTTTAGTGGACTTGCCTCTTGCATGCTGGCTTGTATGTTTTCAGTGGATATGGAAGATGTTGGCAGGTTGCGCTAAAGTGCATGCCATAGAATACTGGGGTTGAAATATTGGACCCCAAATGTTGTAGCTTGATGTTTTTGTGTCCTGACCACGGAAGCTCTTGAAATCTTGGATGATTGGGCCTCCTTCCAGCTTGAAGCTTTATTTCTAGAAAGTTAGGGGGAATTGATGAGCCGGGTGAGGGGGGGCACCCTAGCTCTAGAGTCTATGATCCCGTGACCCTATAAATTCAGCATCATTTGTTGGCAAATTATAAGTTGAAATATGGCATTATGTTACCCCTAAATCTCCCCTCTCCTGGTGACTTGGCTGGGCAGGCTTCTTGTCCCTCCCTCCGTTGAGGAGGAAGGACAGAAAAGTCACAGGGAAGGTTGTAGTTAGTGTTGGGGGTAGATGGGAAGGTGAATTATATGACTTTGGTGAGCTATTGATGGTAAAGCCATTGGTTGTAGAGGAAGGAATCTGGGTCAGATCTTTGGTATAAACTAGCACATTGACCTGCCCCCAGTGCCCCTCAATTGATAGGACATGTGGGGAGTTGTTAATAATCCTGAAAAGAAGCATCTATTTTCAGTCCTGATTTAGATCCTTCAGGGACCTTGGCAAGAATTCAGGGTGACATCTTTGAGACCTTCTGTATATTTGACTCCTCTTACCCTTTTCCTATTTCCTTCCTTCCTCTCCCTTTTTTCTCATCATTTTCTCCTTTCTTTTCCCTCCCCTTCTTCCTTTTCCCCATCTATTCCTCTTTCCAATAACTAATAACTACTCCAACTCAAGGTCATCATGGAAGGAGGAGATAGGGATTGGGATGTGTGGGGTTGATAACATCACCTTACTACCTATAGTCCATGGAGCAGCCAAGCCAAGGGGCCTTTTCAACCAGCTAGTGAGGGGTGATGGAGCCTATGTGCTATGTCTCCCTCTGCCTCCACCCTCACCAGCTTCTTATATCTCCCATGACTCTAGCTCCACCTTTCCCTTATACCATCACTATTGTGCCAGACCTGGGGTCCAGCCTCTGGGGGTCTCTTCTAGGCAGACTGGCAGACACTATAACAAATTCTGTCAGCCAAAACTCCTTTGATAGGTCCCAGATGGATTCACCTTATTTCAAGCTCTGTTTTCTTAGCAGAAGGTATTAAAGTGAGATACCTCTTGTACTTCTTTTGAAGTTGGTACCTGGAACCCAAGCCAACACCACTCACCCTTGCCTGCTCTGGTTTTCATTGTTCCCCCACACTCCAGTTACAGCCATCTTTATTTGTCCCCATTTCCCCTTCTGGTTTCAATTTCTAGCCTTGGAAACCATTTATTTCTAAGGCTGTAACTAGCCTCATGGGGGGGCCCAGGCGAGTGAAAGGATTATCATTGGTTTTGATTGGTTTTTTTTGGTAACCCTACTGCTGTTCTGTTCTGTTGTGCTGTGTGACATTTTGCTACATAGACTATTTTATAGCAGAAAGCTAGAAGAATATTTATTATGAATATTAAAGCAATAGTGCATCAAGAGACGGAGACATTAGGAATTGTGTAAATGCTTAGATTCACTTTTGGTGGATTTTTTGTACTTTATTTATAACTAATAAAAATGAACTGCATTGCTAACTACATTCCACTGTCTTGGGTGTTTATTCCTAAGCATGCTTACTGAAGTCAAATACTCAGAAAGAATCCAAATTGTCTCCTCTCTTGTCTCGGAAGTTGCATTTGGTTCCTCAAGTCAGTCATCTCTCTGTCTCCTTTCTTTTTGGTCTCCTTTATCACATATGTCCTTCTCTCTCTCTCTCTCTCTGTCTCTGTCTCTGTCTCTGTCTCTGTCTGTCTCTGTCTCTGTCTGTCTCTGTCTCTCTGTGTCTCTCTCTGTGTCTCTCTCTGTGTCTCTCTCTGTGTCTCTGTCTCTCTGTCTCTCTGTCTCTCTCTCTGTCTCTCTCTCTCTGTCTCTCTCTGTCTCTCTCTGTCTCTGTCTCTCTCTCTCTCTCTCTCTCTCTCTCTCTCTCTCTCTCTCACACACACACACACACACACACACACACACACACACACACACACACGCTCTGCCTCCCTCCTCCTCCTCTGTCTCTTCAATATCTATTTTCTATGGAAGTCTACATCATCAGTGTTAATTACCTATATCTATTTTTAGGCCACCATTTATATCTATTGATGATTGGTTATCGGGTGATGCAGTTGATAGAGCACTGGACTGGAGTCAGAAAGACCTGAGTTCAAATTTGGCTTCAGACACTTCCTAGTTGTCACTTAATCCTACATGCCTCAGTTCTTTCATCTGTAAAATGAGCTGGAGAAAGAAATGGTAAACCATTCCAGTGTCTCTGCCAAGAAAATCCCAAATGGGGTCACCACTGAAATAATTGAACAATAATGATTGATTATTTTTGGCTATATATTACTTACTCATTTATTTCTATCATATATATCTTTTGAAAGATGGCAAGGCAAAGTATAGATAGTGGGCTGGCCTCTGAGACAGGAAGGCAAGAATTCATGTTCTTTACCACGTGTTAGCTGTATTACTATGAGGAAGCTAAGGTGCTCCTGGGAAACTCTTCAAGATGGGTAAGTTACAGAACAGTTGCATCAGTGAAAGAATTTTCCACAACAGGGAATCATCAATAAATTTGAAATTGCAAGGATGGCTCTGTCTCTTCCCTCCCACCCTCTATATTTTCTATTTGGCTATTTGTGATTATCTCTTTCTATTTGCCTAAAAACTTCAACTTCAATGTTAGAAAGGCAACATAGATCAATGGATCTAGATCAGAGAACCTGGTTATTTACAGTTATCAAAGCTCTCTGGGCTATAGTTTCTTCATCTGTAAAATGAGAGTTGGACTTAACCTTGAAGGTTCTTTCTGGGGCTAATCTAACTTATGATAAATTATTGTTCAGTCATTTTCAATTGTGTCTGCCACTGTGACCCAATTTTAGGATTTCTTGGCAAAGGTACTAGAGTGCTTTTCCATTTCCTTCTCCAGCTCCAGGAAATTGAGGCAGAGTTAAAGTAGGTACTTAATGAATATTTACTTGTTTGCTTCCTTCCTTTCCTCCTTCCTTCCTTCCTTCTTCACATCTTTCCTTCCCCAAATTTAAAGATTTAAAGATTTTTAATTTAAATTTAAATTCCCCAAATTTAAAGAGACAAGAAAGGCACAATGTAAATAATTAACAGCCTGATGGTTAAATGAACATCCACAATCTAATTTGAGTATTGAATCCCCCCAAAAGAGGAAAAAAATGCAATTATTGCCCAATTAAAAATAGTTCTGTAAATCCAGCAAAATCATAAGAGAACTACAAATTTACAGAAATTTAAAATAAAATTGTAATTATCAAAATGAAAATGTAATGAACTGAAAATTTCTCCCAGTTTTTCTAAAGGAGAAATGAAAATTGTGAAACATCTGACATAACATTCTCATCATATCTAATTTAGTATTATTAGATTTGAAAAATTGTTCTGAAGGTGCAATTTTGCTAAAAAAAAATCAATCTTATTTGACACAATGAATAGTAATTATTTTCAAAAATTATTATTATTCCTAATAATAATTATTATTCCTGTGAGGAACAGTTGAAGGCCTTCCTGCCACTGTAAAAGCTGTGATCAGAACTTTAGATGATAGCAATATTCCTTCCTGTCCAGATCAGGAAGCTAAAACGTGTATGAGTTCATAGGAAGAGGTCGATTTTATATTCCCCAGCAACTTTAGACAATGTTTTCACAGAAATCAGTTCTTAGGAAGTCACAGAGTACGACTTTAGCTAAGAGATGATTACCCTTCACAATAGACCCACCAATGAAGCCCAAATGACTGAATTTGCTAGTAACTCTTTCCTGTTTAAATGAGATTTGTTAATGTTCTGTCTTTAGATTTAATTTAGCTCTCTATAGTATTTATCTGCCTTTATTATCTATATCTCTCACTCTGCTCATTAATCTGTCTAATAAAAAACCCTGACATTTACATAGCACTTTAAAGATAACTTTATAGACAGGATCATATTTGATTCCTCTAAACTATATGTAGCTTCTATGGGTATTAATCCCATTTTGCAGATAAGGAAACTGAGATTCATATAGAGTAGTGATTTGCTCATGGTGTATCAGGGCCAAGTGTTAGAGGTTGGATTCATATCTACATGTTTTCTTGATTTCCAAGTCTAAAACTCTGTCCACTGAACCATGTTTTTTCTAGATATCTACCTGTCAATTATCTGTCTAATCTGGATTCTATTCTTGATTTTATGCAACAATAGATGAGTCACTTAACTTCCAGGGTCCCAGTTTCCTTATTAGTAAAATGAGGAACATAGTTTAAAGAATCTCTAGGGCTTATATTTGAGCTATCTAAGAGAACCAG
Source organism: Sminthopsis crassicaudata (assembly GCF_048593235.1). Classification (NCBI taxonomy): domain Eukaryota; kingdom Metazoa; phylum Chordata; class Mammalia; order Dasyuromorphia; family Dasyuridae; genus Sminthopsis; species Sminthopsis crassicaudata. Next base: position 367,829,054 of record NC_133617.1, read on the forward strand.
CGGCTTTTCTTGGGACTTTAGTATGATAAATAATTTGCAGGTTAGTGTCTATTGCGAATTACAAACACATCTTATTTATTAAAGCAGCATGCCAAGGAACTTTTCTTAGAAAAGCTTTGTTAGCGTATATGTTCCAAGGAAACAACTTTTTCTCTAAAAACATTCTTGAATACACACTTTTCCCTAAGTCAGACTATTGTCCACCATCTTTACCACATGCACACACTATGAATTAGACTATAGAGTAGAGATCAGAAGGTTTTATATATGTAGGAATTTTGCATTACAAGGCACCAAAAAAGTAACTCTCTAGTAATTTTTACCGAGTTTGGATACTTTACCTTATTTAAGGTTTTTAAAACATATTTGTGTGGTTATACTTATAAATTGAATTGGAAATACTTCAGAGGACAAAATAAAACTGGAGCAATAAGGCAGCTAGGAGGTACAGGAGGTAGCATCTTCAAAAACAAATCTGACCTCAGACACCGTGTGACCCTGGGCCAAACACCTAACCCTCTGGTGCCCCAGTTTCCTCAACTATAAAATAAGGATAAGAACTGCACTGTCTCAAGATTATTGTAAGTATTAAATGAGATAATACTTGTATAGCGCTATTTTTAGGACATAGTAAGTGCTTTGTAAATGTTTATTTTCTCATCTCTGTTATCTCCATATGCCATGAGAAATAATCTTGGGAATAATGTGTTGTTTAATCAAGGGAAAAAAGATCTAGGGAGTTATGGTTATTCTTCAGATAAGTAATACATACAGACAGTATTCTTTTAGATTTACAAATCATTTTCCTCACCCAAATTCTATAAAGTAAAAAATACAAATATTATTCTCCCATTTTACAAATTAGGAATCTTTGAGCAATGAAATGATGTAGCTGAGGTTACGGCGATATGTTCTATGTCAGAACTCAGGGCATCCAATTCAGTGCATTTAGTGGTGAAGGAAGGATTAGATGTATTTTGCTTGACTCCAGAGGGCAAAAAGAGTAGAAATCCTAGGAAAGCAGATTTGGCCTCAAGAAGAAAGAAAGAAGAACTTCTTAATATTTATAGCTATTTTTAGTGCCTCTAGATATTCACCTATCAATGTGTCATTTATCTAATATGGATTTTGTTCTTGACTCCACTACTAATTAACTGTGACATTGGGTGAATTACTTCGTTCCCTGAGCCTTATGAGGCAATAAGTACCTCATCACTTGAGATGTTTAAGGAGAGGTTGGATGACTGGTAAAATGTATTCCTGTCCTGGGTAGGAGGTTGAATAAGATGATGCTTAAAATCTCTTTCAATTCTGATATTCCATGATTCTATGAAAACGAATCTTGACTAGCATAAGGTCAATTCATCTCCATGATACAAAATACCAAATAGATTGTCAGCAGCAAGAGTGAAATATAGGGATAAATTTCCCTTAAAAAGAGAAGAATTACAGTGGGATGGGATTTGGAGTCTTCTTCCTGGAATCAGTAAGTCAATCAATAAACATTTAGTGCTTATTATGTGCCAGACACTGCACTAGATGCTGGGCATAAAAAATAATAAAAGACAGTTCCCTACCTCATAAGGTAGGAACTCATAAACTGGTGTGAGAGAAAACATGCAAATAATTATGTATAAAATAAGTCATATACAGGATTAAATTGAAAATAATAAACAGGGAAATCGCAAGTATTCAGAGAGATTAGGAAAAGCTTTCTATAAAAAGGTAAAATTTTAGCTGGGTCTTGAAGAAAACCAGAGAAACCAGAAGGAGGGGAGAGTATTCCTGCATAAGAGGTCAGCATGGGAAAATGCCCAGAGGCACAACAGGGAGCATCTTGTTTGAAGAATAGAAAGGAAGCCAGTGTCATGAATCAAGAAGTGGGGTCATGATGGGGTCTAAGTGTGGGGAATAAGAAGATTGGTGAGAGATGAGAGGACAAGGTTATGAGAGACTTTGAATACCAAGATTTTCTTTTTTTCCTCATTTTTTCTCGAGTATTTTATTTTTTTCCAAATACATGAAAAGATAGTTTTCAATATTCATCTTTGTAAGATTTTGTGTTCCAAAATTTTTTTCTTTCCCTTTCTTATCTCCCCCTTCCCCAAGACAGCAAGCAATCTGATATAGGTTTGACATGTACAATTCTTTTAAATATTTCCATATTCGTCATGTTGTATGAGACACTATCAAAACAAAAGGAGCTAAAAAAACACATAAGAAAAAGCAAACAAAAAAAAAATTATGCTTCAATCTATATTCAGTCTTCATAGTTCTCTCTCTGGATGCAGATGGCATTTTTTTATCCCAGCTCTTTTGAAATTATCCTGAATTACTCCATTTCTGAAAAGAGCCAAGTTTATCATAGTTGATCATCACACAATCTCACTGCTACTGTATACAATGTTCTCCTGGTTCAGTTTACTCAGCATCAGTTCATGTAAGTCTTTCCAGGCTTTTCTGAAATCAGACTGCTCAACATTTCTTATAGAACAATAGCATCCCATAACATTCATATACCAAAACTTATTCAGCCATTCTCCAATTGATGAACATCCACTCAATCTCCAATTCCCTGCCACTACAAAAAGGGTCACTACAAACATTTTTGTGCATGTGGGTCTTTTTCTGTCTTTTATGATCTCTTTGGGATATAGACAGAGTAGGCTGAATCAAAGATATGCACAATTGGATAACCCTTTTGAGCATAGTTCCAAATTGCTCTCCAGAATGGTTGGATCATTTTACAACTTTACCAACAATGTATTAACTCTTGGGACCCTCCCTTGAATTGGAGCATGGAGAGCTCCTCTAAGAACCTCCATTTGAGGAATTTGTCCAAGCCAGCCATCTCTTCATATCATGCCAGACCTCACTCCTCTGAATTTCTCCATCCCTCTGTCCATGGTAATCAGTCATGAACTGAATGAATAACTAGCAAAAAGACTGAAAAAGAGGTCAGATAAATAGGTGGAGAAACAGAAAAGAGTAATGCCCCAAAAATCTAGAGAGAAGAGGGTGATCAGCAGAATCAGGGACTGTAGAGAGATCAAAGAGAATGAGGATTGAGGTTTGGCAACTAATCCCTCACTGATAAATTTGGAGAGAACGGTTTGGGTTGAATGATGAGGTTGTTAGTTAAGATTATGGAGAGATAAAAAGAGAATGGAAGAGAGGAAGTGGTAGACTATTGTAAAGATGGTCTTCTCAAGGAGTTTGGCTACAAAAAGGAAAGAGGTTTGGTCAGAGAGCAGAGATGTCTGGATGAAGTAGATATATATTTTTTGAGAATGAGGGCAACATGGCCATGTTTATAGGCAGTAGAAAAGGAACTAGCAGGTAGAGAAAGACTGAAGATAAATGAGAGAATGGGGATGATAGTAGGGGCAATCGGCTGGAGGAGGTGAAATTGGACAGACTGAAATGGGTTGGAAGAGATAGTGGCAGAAGGCATCCAGATAATGTGAGATGAGGAGGAGAGAGACGAGGTGAATGACCTCCATTTTTTAATTAAAATGCAAAACAAAGCTCTTAGCTGAGAAGGTGGTGGAAAGAGAAACTATTAGAGAATTGAGGAAGGATAGTTTAAACAGACAGGGTTATGTTCAGTATTTCCCCATAAGTCATTGATGTTTGTCCTTCCTTCTGAAAGAGGACCATGACATCAGGGAAGTGATGCTATGACAAGCAGGTGAGTTGGATTTAAGTGAGGAAGGGCTGGGCAAACTCACCTTCCTCTCTCTCTCTCTCTCTCTCTCTCTCTCTCTCTCTCTCTCTCTCTCTCTCTCTCTCTCTCTCTCTCTCTCTCTCTCTCTCTCTCTCTCTCCCCACCCCACCCCTCTCTCTCTTTCTCTGTCTTTGTGTGTGTGCCTCTCTCTCTTTCTTTTTTTTCTATCTCTTCTCTTTCTCTCTTTCTCTCTTTTTCTCTGTCTGTCTCTGTCTCCCAGAAGTATGGAGTTGAGTAAAATGTTTTTTCAGACTCCAAAGCAGGGATCGGTCTTGTAACTTAAGAAAAAGGAAAAACTAATATCAAGAAGGATTTTTAAAAAAGAAACTCAGAAAGGAAGAAAGACTAGGAACTTTATGAATGGCCATGCTTTTTCTCTTCCTTATGTGTGGGCTTAGCATGTTGAATCATCTTATCACCCTCTGGCCCTTTGCCAAGCAGATGAATTGAGAATAGCAAGAAATACTTTGAAATGGGACCTGGAAGTAGATAAGGCAGAAAGAAGAGTCAAGGATGACTCTGAGGTTATGAACCTGGGTGAATGAGAAAGAAAAATAGATAAACTTGAAATAAGGACAGGTTTGGGAAGAGAAGATAAGTTCTGTTTGGTGCATTGTTTGATGTCCAAGAAGGACATCAAGGTGGAGATAGTAAGAGAATAATTAGACTTGTAGGAATGGAATTCATAGAAGAAGTAGATGTAGAAGTTATCTGGAGCTGACTGAAGGCACTGGAACTAATGAGACTATCAAATGAAAAAATATATAGAAAAAAAGAGAATTTCAGATCCTTGGTGAATGATAAAAAGCCAGTAGACTGAGTGAAGGAGAAATTAGTTATAGGAGGAAAACCATGAGAAGTCATTCGTACAGAAGCCAAGAGAAAGGCATATAAAGAAGAAAAGGCTTTCTTTCTAGCTGCAGAGACATCATGGAGCATGAGCCTGGAAAAATACTACTGGAGTGGGTGATAATCAGGTCATCTTGGAAAAAGCAGTATTAGCATTGCACTAGTGGTAATGGCAGCACTTTCTTTAAATCATTAAGTCAGTCTTTCAGTTATTCACTTCCTGGGGAGGAAATAGGAAGCATAGATTACTATTTCCAGAACATTGGTAGTGATAGGGAGTTTAAAAATGGACCCATGGCTCAAGAGGGAAGCATTGTTAAAAGAAGTTACTCTTTCATTTGTTTATAGATTTATTTAAAGAGGAGAGAAGGAGAAGGGAGAGAGAGGGGGAGAGGGAAAAGGGAAGAAAGGGAGAGAGAAGGTGGAAGGAGAGAGGAGAATACCTATGGCAAATGAGAAAGGCCCAGTAATAGAGTGAAGAAAGACTCAAAATGAATGAGTGATCAGTGGTTATTTATGAAGCAAAATCCTAGAGAAAACAAGGCTGATTAGGATCTAGAATCCAGGTGAAGGGGCTAACTGTTAACAAAAAGCTTCACCTCTTACTCTGGGAGGAAAGGAGATGAGGATGGAGAGGTTTTTGAACTATTAAGGAAGTGAGTTGCTGGAGCTCAAAAGGGAGGCGATAATTTTACCACCTAATCTGCACTTATGTTAGTTCATGCTCAGGCCTGGGACCATGATTTAAGAAAGACACTGTTAAGCTGCAGAGTCCAGAGAAAGGCCCATAATATCAAGAGCCTTGGGGGGGGTGTCATAATATAAAAGTCCATAACGATGGAAAGATCATAGTTAGCCTTGGAAAAGAGAAAAGTCAGGGAGAACGTTTTATTGTATTGAAATATTTTAAGAGTTCTCAGAAGAGGTAGGATTGAATGGAGATGGGGGTGGGGGGAGAGACATTGAATTTGTTTTCTTTGGCTCCTGGGTCAGAATTAGGAACTAAGAGGAAGTTGCAAAGAAATCACTTTAGGTTTTATAGCTGGAAAAATAGAATTTGTAACAATTAGAGATGTCCCACAATGGAATGGGCTGTCTTGAAAGCTGATGGCTTCCCTCCCTTTGAAGTGTTCCCACAGATGTCAGATGGTGACATGATCAGGTATGTGATCCTGTGAATTCTTGTCAGGTATGGCCTGAATGAAATGGCCTTGGAGATCCTTTCCAACTCTATGATTCTGTGAATGTCCTTGATCAAGGTAAGAAATCAGGTAAACTGCTATGTGAGGGTTGGGGAGGATGGGATCCAATTAGGGGCATGAGAAATTCATCTTTGTATTGGCTTTTATATGTTAAATTTTCTATTAAGTTCGGGTTTGGTTGAAATAAAGTTCTGAAAATCTACAAATTCATTGAGTGTCCATTTGTTTTTCATTTCAATATTATGAATAATTTTGCTGGATATGATATTTTTTCCTCAGGCCTAGTTCTTTTGATTGTTGTAGATATGACTCCGAGATCTGAGGTGTTTTATTGTGGCTACTTTTAAGTCCTGAACAATTCTAATTGTAGCTCCAGCATATTTGAATTTTTTTTTTCCTCTTGTTTCTTGCAAATTTTTCTTTTTGATCCAGAGGTTTTGAAATTTGGCAATAATATTCCTGTGTATTTTCCACAAAGACTCTCTCTGAAGTGGTGATCAGTGGATTTTTTTTCTATTACTACTTTCCATTCATGTTCTATCACTCCAGGACATTTTCCTTGGATTATTTCTCACATTATTGTGTTAAGGTTTTAATTTTGGTCACAACTTTCCAAAAGTCCAATTGTTTTTATATTTTTTCTTCTTGATCTGTTTTTTTTTAAGAATTTTTTCCCACAGTATATATGCAATGAGTAATTTTTTAAAATAATATTATCCCTTGTATTCATTTTTCCAAATTATTCCCCCCTCCCTCCATTCCCTCCCCCTGATGACAGGCAATCCCATACATTTTACATATGTTACAATATAACCTAGATACAATATATGTGTGTAAATACCATTTTCTTGTTGCACATTAAGTATCACATTCCAAAGGTATAAGTAACCTGGGTAGATAGACAGTAGTACTAACAATTTACATTCACTTCCCAGTGTTCCTTCTCTGGGTATAGTTATTTCTGTCCATCATTGATCAACTGGAAGTGAGTTGGATCTTCTTTATGTTGAAGATATCCATCCACTTCCATCAGAATACATTTCATACAGCATTGAAGTGTGCAGTGATCTTCTGGTTCTATTCATTTCACTCAGCATCAGTTGATGTAAGTCTCTCCAACCCTCTCTGTATTCCTCCTGCTGGTCATTTCCTACAGAGCAATAATATTCCATAACCTTCATATACCATAATTTACCCAACCATTCTCCAACTGATGGGCATCCATTCATCTTCCAGTTTCTAGCTACAACAAAAAGAGCTGCCACAAACATTTTGGCACATACAGGTCCCTTTCTGCTCTTTAGTACTTCTTTGGGATATAAGCCCAATAACAGCAATGCTGGGTCAAAGGGGATGAACAGTTTGATAACTTTTTGGGCATAGTTCCAAATTGCTCTCCAGAATGGCTGGATTCTTTCACAACTCCACCAACAATGCATCAGTGTCCCAGTTTTCCCACATCCCCTCCAACATTCATCATTATTTGTTCCTGTCATTTTAGCCAATCTGACAGGTGTGTAGTGGTATCTCAGAGTTGTCTTAATTTGCATTTCTTTGATCAATAGTGATTTGGATCACCTTTTCATATGACTAGAAATAGTTTCCATTTCTTCATCTGAAAATTGTCTGTTCATATCCTTTGACCATTTAATTGATCTGTTCTTTATATTGTTTTGTTATTTTTTGGTCTCTTATCATTTCATTAACTTCCCCTTCCCCCATTCTAATTTTCAAAGAGTTATTTTTAACTTTGAGACTCTATATCTCCTTTTCTAGTTGGTTAATTTTTAAAATATTGTTATTTTTTTCTTGTTTAGTGGGTTTTGTTGTTGTTTCTTTTTTTAATTTTTCCTCAATGTCTCTCATTTGATGCTTAAATTTTTTTTGACTTCTATAAATTTTCTCTGGAGGGACAGCTAGGTGATGCAGTGGATAGAGCACTAGCCTTGAAATCAGGAGGACCTGTCCTCAGACACTTAACACTTAACAGGCTGAGTGACCCTGGGCAAGTCACTAAACACCAATTGCCTCAGCAAAAAAAGAAAGCACAAATAAACAAACAAGCAATAAATAAATTCTCTCTGGGGAAGGAGCCACTTAATGTTTCTTTTTGGGGTAGAAGAGGCTTTTTATTTTATTTTTTTTTTTAATTTTTTTTTTTTTTACTTAAGTGCCCTCCTCTGAAGATAAACCCCAGTCTTCTCCAATTGTGCTGATGGGGAGTTGCCTCTAGCTTCATTTCAACTCCCCTTTGACCTGGAACCCTAAACCAAGAGCTCCACCCTCATGACAATGCCCACAGCTGGTGGTGTCCTTGCCCCACTGCTTCTACATTCACTGGGTACTGGTTCCTTCTCACCTAGGCCTGTGTCTCTGCAGCACAGCTGGGCCTGGCGTCGCTAATCAGACAAGTCAGACCCTGACTCTACACTCCAGGGGGGTGAAAATGTCTGTGGTTGCTGTTGAAGTTCCAACCAAACGCAGTTAGTCCCAGGGGTTCCTACTTGATTATTTCTGCAGAGCTAGTCAAGTGGTGCTTGCATTGCACACTGGTTAATCCTTGGTTGGGGTCTTTCTTTGGGTTTTCTTAGGTTGTATCAGGAGGACTGTTCTGTTCCAAATCTTCATGAGTTTTCACCAGTCTATGTAAGCCCTGAGACACAAATATGTTCTGATTGTGGGGAAAATCTGGGGGCTTTGAAATTTACTGACTTACTTCACCATCTTCCCAGAATCTTCCCATGGAATAATAATTGTAAAGAACTTAGTACAGTGTCTGGCTTATAATAAGCATTATATAGATATTATTATTATTATAATTTCCCTGACAGATATGTCAGCCTCTGCTTCAACAGCTCCAGTGATGGGGAGCTCACTACCTCAGGAGACAGTTCCATTCCATGCCAAGGCAGTTTTAATTGTTAGAAAGTTCTTTCCTATTTGGGAGTTTTTTGCAGGTGGGGAGTGAAGATAAAAGCAGGCAAGGGGTATGTTGCATCTCCCTGCACTTTGTCCCATACCCAGGGATATAATTGATATTTCTGCCTGGTAGAAGATGGCAAGTAGGGTGCTGTAAGACATTTTTTACAACATTCACAACATTTTTACAAACTTCACAACATTTTAAAACCACGCTAGGTGTTATTTCAGGCCATTGTACAGATCCAATAAAAAAAAAGTCATGTTTATAGAATGTTTTCCAGTTTACAAAGCAATTTCCTCAGAAAAACCTTGTGATGTAGGTGGCATAGTATGTTTGTTCAACAGAGGAAAAAACTGACTCTCAGAGAGATAAAGTGACTTTGCCACAGTCATACAACCAGGAAAGACTTATGAACCTGTTTCTTGAGTTCTGTTCAAAAGTGTGATTTAGAGGTGATGGGAACTGTAGAGATTAGCTATTCCAACTCCTCTCATTTTACTGATAAGGAAACTGAGGCCCAGAGAGCTCAAGTGATTTGGAAATGGGATCCAAATCCAGATCTGAGCAGAACCCATTAATCCATGATTTGAGGGACTCCAGAAGTTTCCCACACTTCAAATCTCTTCCTTTGCAGATTGTCCCTTTCTTCTGAAATTTTGCCTATTAAAATGGAAATACCCCAGAAGAGATAAGCCTTTGGTTGTGATTAGCATCTTAGGGAGAGATAGGCTATGCAATCTTTGGAACCAGGAGCTAAGAGCGGGACCCATGGTAGGGAGGGACACCAAGCGCATAGGAGCAGGCCTGGGGGAGAGAAGAGGCTCTCTAAGGGCCAGTGAGCCTGCAGGACATAGGAAAACCATCAGATAGTGGGCAGAATATCCTAAAGACAGACTTTTTCCTCATTCACCATTTTTCCCAGGCCTGATCTTGTTTAATCTTGAGGCTTTGGTTGTCTTGACAACAGCATGGAGCACCCTGAGAAAACCGGACAGCTCATGGTTTTCCAGAGCACCAGGGTCATTTTCAGATCAAACCATATATTTCCAAGTCAGAAGGAAGCACTCCTCCATCAGGCATTTCAGGCTTCTTGTTCACTAAATTTCATTAACTTACATGTAACACTTTATTTGACCCTCACCCAATGACTCTGTGAGACAAACACCATAGGCATTATTTTTACAGTTTTTTAGATGTTGATAAGAAGTCTGAGTTCAATAATTTACTTAAGGAATTAAGAAGCCCAAAGCATTCCCCTTCTGCTCCACCCACCCATCAGTTTGCCCTAGACATCAAGATACATCAGTTATGGCAGGACTAGCCACAATTCTAGTTCCCAGAACCAGGACAGTGCCTGGTATGTAGTAGGCACCTAATAAATGCTTATTAATTGATTGCCTAATGACTAGGCTGCAAATAGGTGTAGGTGGAGGATGCATTGTCTCTGGCAAGAAGGACAGGGGGTTACATGTTTCCATAATCAATGCCTGAAATATTTTCTTATGGTTAACCAGGAGCTTGGCATTGGGATAAGGAGGGACCATTTTTCAGCTACTCAATTTAGTCCATTTTTCATTTTAAATTTCAATTCCAATTTCTCAGTCCATCAGTTTATAGATTTGTGAGCCACCCAATGGCTTGGGAATATGATGTCAGACTCTGAGTTGGAAAGGGCCTGAGAGGCCATCTGGTCTGACTGGTCCCTGGAAAAGAATCCTCTCAACAACACACCCAACAAATAGGCATCCAGTTTTTACTGGAAAGCCTCCAATGAGAGGCAGCCCACTACTCCTGAGGCAGCCATTCCATTTCTAAAGAACTCTCATTGTTAGGAACATTTTTCTTACATGGAGCCAAAAAAAATCTTCCTCTTTTTAATTTGTATTCGTTGGTCTTATCCCTTCCCTATGAAGGGCTTGCTTCTTCCTTCTTCCCTGACAACCACATCCCAACTCTTCCCAGGTAAGCTCCCTGGCCCTGCTTCACCTTCTCCTTCCCATTTCATGGCAGCTCTGGCAGTGTACCAATGTTTCTTCCCCCCACTTCAGCAACTGAATTTGTTCTAAAAAGTTAATTTGGGGAGATTTCATAGCAGCTTTTTAAGGAGATGTTTTGTCCTATCTGCCCTGGGTGCAAAAATTTCTAGTTATAACTGTAGTTTATTAATCTTGTCCAAAGAGATTAGTCTGGCATGACCTGTTTTTGATGAAGCTGTATCCGTTCTATATCTTATTTTGGGACGTTCACCAATGGTCCTTTAAATAGTATATTCTTGAATTTTGCAAGGAATCAAAGTCAAGCTCACTGACCTACAGTTTGCGGACTTTACTTTCTTTTCCTTTTTTGTTTTTTTCTTCAAAATTGGAACATTTGCCGTTCTCCTGCCTTGTGACACTTCTCCTATTGCCAGTCTTTCAAAGATCACTGACTCTGGCTCAGCTTTCAGTCCCCTGGGGACATCTTCTTCAGATACATGCACAGTCACATACCATTTATCTATACAGACAGAATTATTTGACAATTCTTTTAGAATGATTTGATTGTGGTGGAAGGAAAATCTGGGCTTAAAACCTGAGCTGTTTTCAAATTTCTCAGTCATTTATCCCATCAATGCTCATGTCTTGCTAACCCTAACACGCTTTTACCTTATGCTCATCTGCTTCTACTCATGTGAACTGGAGAAAGTCATGCAACTGTACTGACTGGTAGACTCTACATTTATTTCCTTCCTAAAGGCCTAGCACTCATCTTTTATACTATCTAACTGCCCAAAATTGGGCTGTGTGTAAGTGTATATTATATACTTCAACTGGGCCCTCCCTGCAGCAAGGCAATCCTTTGGTTCTTCCTCAAATGATTTATTTATTATTAGATTAATGAAGTTCCAAATAATAGATTAATTAATTTAAAATCATTTTTTCCTTTCCTCAAACATCCTCTCCTCAGCTAAGAATCTTAGTTTGATGAAAAAAAATTAAGGCTATTCAAGGATTGTATTTTATCCCCTTTTCAAAATTTTGTTATAGCAGGAAGATTTCCATGCTCTCACTTTTTTCCCTCTGGTCTCTCTGAAAGTTAGCCTCTTTCTTGCCCAGTTCATCTTTATATGTGTTCTTGATCCCATCTCTTCCCATTTCTCTAGAAAGTTTCAATCTTCCAGCTCAATCCTTTAATTTTTAATTTACTGCTATTTACTGGTTCAGATTCTTCCATCCACAACTATACTCATGTATCCCCCAGCCATAAAAAAATCTTCACTAAACTCTACATTCCCCTCAGGCTGCCATCTTATGTCTTTTCCCCTTTCTCAGCAAAACTCCTAGTTTGGCCTCCATGTCATCTCCTCTCAGTCATCAACTTTGCAGTATAACTTCTAACCTCATCACTTAATTGACTTTATTCTCTCCTAAGTTATCAACAATTTCTTATTATAGTTCTGATGGTCTTTTCTCAGTCCTCATCTTTTTTTTTTGCCATCTCTACATCATTTAACACTATTGACAAACATCTCTTCAAGAATATTCTGTCTTCTCTAGGCTTCTTGTGATGCTTCTCTATTTTGATTTTTTCCCGCATATATTCCTTTTTCCCCTTTTCTGTGTATTTGTCACATATGTTGGTCATTTCTTCCTCCATTAGCTGAAAGCTTCTTGGAAGCAGGAACAGGCTCCATCCCTTCTTTCAGGGATCATACAGTGAACACCCAATAAATACTGTTGGGAGATGGATGGAGTCACCCTTAGAGATGACTAGAGCACTCTGTCCCGTCTGGAGTTAGGACACCTTTAATCCGCCTGGGCCATTCTCATAATGCCAGTCTCCAGCTAAACTTTGTAATTACTGCCAACCATAAAACCTATGCCTTCTCCTTTTCCTTAAAGAACAAGCTGTGGAGAAAAGACAATAGTTTACTCTATATACCCATTCAAATTCCAGACACGGCTGTTTTATTTTTACAATATCTCTGCAATATAATCTTTGTTCAGGTCTTCATCATTTTTCATCTACAGTATTTCAACTACCTCTTACTTGATCTTCCTGTTCCAAATATCCCATTAATTACATATCTTGACCATCTGACATCCTATTCCAGTGATTTTCTATTGCCTCTACAATAAAATAGAAAGTCCTATGATGGCTTTGAAAGTCCTGCACAATTTGGCCCTCATCTATCTCTCCAGCATTTGCTCCTTACATATCTTCCCACACTCCACTATCCAAAATGACTTCTCTCTCAGTTCCTCATTCACAGCACATCTGTCCTCCTATCTTTACACTAACTGTGGCCCATGCTTAGAATGAGTTCCTTCTTTATTTCCACCTCACAGAATCCCTCTTTTCTATTCTAAGATGCCATTCAAACACCATATTCTGATCTCCACTCTTCAGTAATGCTAGCAACCTCCCTCCCAAACTACCTTGTATTTAATTACTTTGTGTGTGCATATGTATGTATTTATTAACTTCATATTTATGTGACATAATTTTATGTTTTTGAATCCTTTCCCCATTAGAATGTAAACTTCTTGTGAGTACAAATTATTTCATTCTTGGTACATGTTCCTCCCTGGCCTTCCACAGTACCTGATGCAGAGCAGACATTAATAAGTACTTGTTGATTGATAGAAGAGTGCCTTGCACGTAGTAAGCACTTAATAACTGTATGTTGAATGTAATGGAATTGGAATAATTAGAGACCAAAGCAGGATAGCGTGTGATTAAGTGCCAAATAGGTAGCATAAGTAATCGCTTCTGTGGGGAGTCAGAGGGGGCGAATCTGATATAGGCTGGAGGTTTTAGGGAAGGTTTCAGGTGGGAACTTAAGCTGAATTTTAAAGGATAAGCGACATGGGGCACTCCAAGTAGGAGGCACAGATACAGAGGCAGGAATGAACATGGCACATGCAGCCCAATGAGGATGCCAGGTAGACCCAATTGGAACAGAGGGTTTATGTGGGGAGAAGACTGAATCATGTGATGAGAAGCAGAAGGTGGAGGGGATACAGCCTGAGGAATTTAGGAGTCTCAATTGTTGATGGGAAGGAATGAATCAGTACAAGGTCAAGGGGAACCTTTCATATCCAGGGCCAGGTTGGCAAGCCCAGCGTCTTCAGCTCCTCCTCCTCCTCCCTCGCCCTCTTCCTCTTCATTCCCCTCGTCCTTCAGGATATATGACTCATCCACTGGGATCAGCTCCCTGGAGAGCTGCCCATCGTCTTCATCGACTGCCAGCCAGCGCTGGCACGGGAAGTAGTACCTAAAAGGAGACAAGGGAACTATGGTAGACTGGCGCCTCAAACTCTGAGAGTCTCTGGAAGACAGGGAGGGAGCCATTGTCAATGTCATTTAATAGGAACACCTTTTGAAGCCCTCACCTCCTCCTACATGGCCATATAGGATGCCCAGCAAGGTCAACAAAGATAGCTACATTTTCTCTAGAAGTTGCCAGAACTGCTTGAAAGGACCCAAAGTTTTAGGGAGTTCTGCTTGAACTCTTTCCCACAAGCATCTTAGAATAGGTAATTGATAAGAATATCAATTAACTGAGGTTTGTGTTCTGGCCCCTGGACAATTTATCTATTTGAGCAACCTTAGGCCTAGAGGGACCATATTAAGTGATCCAGAACCAGTAATTTCTTTTTTTTTTTTTCGTGAGGCTGGGGTTAAATGACTTGCCCAGGGTCACACAGCTAGGAAGTTTTAAGTGTCTGAGACCATATTTGAATTCGGGTCCTCCTGACTTCAAGACTGGCTCTCTATCCACTGTGCCATCTAACTGCTCCTAATTTTACTTTAAAATAATATTTTTTGTCTTATTGTATCTACTTTCTTTACCTCATGGATAACAAAAATGCATCATGTCAAGTGTCAGAGCTTGGACTTTTGAGGTATTCTTAAATTCTGGTTCTTTCAATGATGTTAGATATGTCAGTAGTTAGGTAGTATAGAGATGGAGCACTCCATCTGGTGTCAGGAAGTCCTACATTCAAATTAGGCCTCACACACTTACTGCGTGACTATGGGCAAGTCACTTCACTTCTGCCTTGTTTCAATTTCTTCATTTGTAAAATAATATTATTATAAATAAAACTAGTAATAGCATTTATCTTCCAAGGTTGTTGCAAGGATAAAAAGAGATAATATTTATAAAACGCTTTTCAAATCTTAAGAGTACTATATGAATATTAATTATTATTATCATTATTATTATTATTATTATTATATTTTTCTGAACCTCTTTCCCCTGATATATCAGATGGGGGTTATAAAACTTGTGCTATTTCTATAGCTATAGTTGGTAACAAATTTTATATATAGTGTATGAATGAGCTATGTATTCTGTAGAATACTACATAAATGTGATTTATTACTAGTTACTAGATTAAAGTGTTTGGGATTTAGGAGATGAAGTAGAAAAAAGGCTAGAGCAGCTGCAGAGAGAGAAGATAGTCTCCAGGGAGTTGCCTCAATGCAGGGGCTAGATAATTTAATAGTTAACTGAAGATCAGAGGGGGAAAAAAAAAACTTGCCTGTGGAATTATTAGATTACAGAATGAATGTCAGAGCAAGAGAAGATCTTATATCTAGAAGGGATAGATCATTTAAGTCTGTGCTTTCATATTTTAGTCAAGGAAACTTGGGCCCACAGGAGAGAAAATAATTTGCTCAAAGTCACAAAATTGTAAGGAAGAGATTCTAACTCCAAATTCAGTGTGGTTTTCACCACACCACATTGGAATTTAGGCTTACAAGTAATTCTGCATTCAAACTGTACTCAGTCAAAAAATTAACCTAATTTATTGGAGTTTCTACTTTGCTTCTGGAAAGCACATCCTTTCTAATTCAATTCAGGATCTGTTTCACAGGGTCATGAAATTCTTTGAAGGGTTTTGAGAAGATTCTATCATCCCCAGATATTTGTTGCCATGATTTGTAATGACATTTGAAATCCCTTAGCAAGATAATTCCAATGCCTTTTGGTCTTCTAGAGGGTCTAACTAAAGCACAACCATGATAGGAAGAATCCATGAGCAGATGATCTAATTATAGGATCATAGAACTAAAGCTTTACAGATGAAGAAATTGAGATCCAGAGAGATGAGGTACACTATTAGAAGTCATAGTGGTGGAGCTGAGATTAAACCTGAAGTTGTATGTTACCTGTATTCATCCTTCTGCACCATGCTGTCCCCATCCTTTTATAAGAGAGTAAAGGGAAACCCCCAAAGAGGGGAGGGGAAAAACCTGAGCAAGAGAAATTTTTGACTGAATAATAATAATAATTTTATTATAATGATTAAACAGCTAGTTGCCACATATAAATCTTAAGGAACTGGGAGGACATTGTTTCATTCTACAATAATAGGGAAGGAAGGAATGGAGAAGGACTTGGAGGGAATAAAGTGAATTCTGTTTTGAATAGATTGAGTTTAAGATGTCTATTGGATATATAATTCAAGATGTCTAAAAAACAATTTGGAGTTACAAGATTGGAGATCAGCAGAAAGGTTAAGGCAGGAAAGGTAGATTTGAGAATCATTAGCATAGAGGTAATAATTAAATTCATGGGAGCTGATGAGATCACCAAGTGAAATAGTTTAGAGGTAGAAGAGAAGAGGGCCCAGGATAGAACCCTGAGGAATACTTAGGGTTAGAGGTAGTGATTTGGAGTAGGATCCAAGAGAAAGAGAGAGTGGCTAGATAGAAGGAAGGAAGGAAGGAAGGAAGGAAGGAAGGAAGGAAGGAAGGAAGGAAGGAAGGAAGGAAGGAAGGAAGGAAGGAAGGAAGGAAGGAAGGAAGGAAGGAAGGAAGGAAAGAAAGAAAGAAAGAAAGAAAGAAAGAAAGAAAGAAAGAAAGAAAGAAAGAAAGAAAGAAAGAAAGAAAGAAAGAAAGAAAGAAAGAAAGAAAGAAAGAAAGAAAGAAAGAAAGAAAGAAAGAAAGAAAGAAAGAAAGAAAGAAAGAAAGAAAGAAAGAAAGAAAGAAAGAAAGAAAGAAAGAAAGAAAGAAAGAAAGAAAGAAAGGAGGGAAGGAGGGAAGGAGGGAAGGAAGGAAGGAAGGAAGGAAGGAAGGAAGGAAGGAAGGAGGGAAGGAAGGAAGGAAGGAAGGAAGGAAGGAAGGAAGGAAGGAAGGAAGGAAGGAAGGAAGGAAGGAAGGAAGGAAGGAAGGAAGGAAGGAAGGAAGGAAGGAAGGAAGGAAGGAAAAAGAACCAGGAGGGAAAGTTGTCCTGAAAACCTATAGAGAAGAGACTGACCACAACAGTATCAAAAACTACAACTAGGTCCTAGAAAATCAGGACTGAGAAAAAGCAATTATATTTGGCAACTAAGAGATCATTAATAATTTTGGAGAAAGCAGTTTCAATGAAATGATAATTCAGAAGCCAAATTGTAAGGTACTGAGAAGAAAGAATGAGAAGAAACAAAATAGAGGCACATATTGTAAAACTATTTTTTAAGAGTTTAGCTACAAAGGGCAGATATGGGATGATGGCTAGTGAGGACGAAAGAATGAAGTGAGGGATTTTTCAGGATAGAGGAGACAAAAGGCAATAGGAAATGAGCCAGTACAGCAGAAGAGACTGAAAATAAGTGAGAGAAGGGATGACACTATGGAATAGGATCATTTGAATAAGTAGAAGTGTTAACCTTGGTAATGAGTTAGGCACAGGGATGAGAGAGGAGAAAGTGGCCAGCTTTAATACTTAAGAGATCTATAAAATCTAAAATCTTATGTCATACTATACTTCCCCAATTTTGAGTCACCCTTTTTCATATAGACTACACTTGAAGACTAGGTTTCAAAGTCTTAAGTTAGTTTTGCTGCAGACTTTATACTAAATTGGAATAGAGAGATCCTTCACTTGTGCTCTTGAACTCACTCAAGTTAGTGTCTATTTTAATTATGTCAAAGGGTATCATTAAGTGACAAAATGACAGAAGAGGGTGGGATCTGAGGTTGATCACCTAAAGCATGAGAAAAAAGAATGGAATGTACACAAAGGACAAAATTTGCCTTGGCTATTTGTGAGTCTGCTAGCCCCCCACTCACGTGGTTTCATTATTTTGGTCCGTGATGTCCACTCGATCAAGAAACCAGCCAGAGGCATTGCCAGAGTTATCATGACGAATTCTAATCTTCTTTAAGGGCCCCAGGTCAATAGCATTGATGATGAATGTGTCTGTCTGCAGAGGGCAAGAATACAGAATTCAGAAGGAAGGAAGTCCTATAATACTAACTTATTTCTAGATTTTCTAGAGGAAGCTCAAGATCACTAATTTTCGGGAACACTAAATTCTGCAGATTGAAACATAAAACATTCAGTAAGCCAATCAACTATTTGGTGAAGATACTCAGTAGTTTATGCATGCCATGAAATTTTGTCTTCTTGCTTCTATTTGCCAATGTTTGAGCATGGAAAAGGATGGAGAAGGGAAGAAGGCTGAGATGGAGATAGATAGATAGATAAATAGGTATGATATGATATATCCATGTGTATATGTTTACTTGGCATAGTAGGTAAAAAGCTGGACATAAGATTAGGAAGAATTCAATCACAATCACAATCCTATGTCAGCTACTAGCTAAGTGACCCTAGACAAGTTAATAAGCCTGAACTTTAATTTTTGTATGTATAGAATACGAATAACCATACTTATCACCCAGGGATATTGTGAAGATCAGTTAAGGTAACATGTAAAGTCTTTAGCAAACCCTAAAAACAATTATAAATATGGAGCCATTTAAAAAAATTTTTAATTAAAGTTTTTTATTTACAAAGCATATGCATGGGTAATTTTTCCAACATTGACCCTTGCAAAATCTTTTGTTCAAAATGTCCCCCTCCTTCCCCCATCCCCTCCCCTAGCTAGCAGGTCATCCAATACATGTTAAATATGTTGAGATACATATTAAATCCAATATATGTATACATATTTATACAGTTATCTTGCTGCACAAGAAAAATCAGATCAAGAAGGAAGAAAAAGAAATATTGAGAAAGAAAACAAAATGCAAGCAAATAACAGAGAGAGTGAGAATGCTATGTTGTGTTCTGCACTCCGTTCCCATGGTTCTCTCTCTGGGTGTAGATGGCTCTCTCCATCACTGTACAAATAGAACTGATTTGAATTATCACAATGTTGAAGAGAGCCACGTCCATTAGAATTGATTTCCATATAGTCTTTTTAGTGCTATGTATAATGATCTCCTGGTTCTGCTCATTTCACTTAGCATCAGTTCATGTAAGTCTCTCAAAATCTCTCTGAAATCATCCTGTTAGTCGTTTCTTATAGAACAACTGTATTCCATAGCATTCATATACCATAATATATTCAGCCATTCTCCAATTGATGCGCATCCATTCAATTTCCAGTTTCTTACCACTACAAAGAGGGCTGCCACAGACATTTTTACACATGTGAGTCCCTTTCCCTCCTTTAAGAAATCTTTGGGATATAATCCCAATAGAAACTCTGCTAGATCAAAGGGTATGCACAGTTTGATAACTTTTCGAGCATAGTTCCAAACTACTCTCCAAAATGAATGGATCCGTTCACAATTTCACCAAAAATGCATCAGTCCCATTTTTCCCACCTCCCCTCCAATATTCATCATTATCTTTTCCTGTCATCTTAGCCAATCTGATATGTGTGTAGTGGTATTTCAGAGTTGTCTTAATTTGATTTCTCTGATCAATAGTGATTTGGAGCAACTTTTCATGTGGCTACAAATAGTTTCAATCTCTTCATCTGAAAACTGTCTGTTCATATCCTTTGACCATTTGTCAAATGGAGAATGGCTTGAACTATTATAAATTTGAGTCAATTCTCAATATATTTTAGAAATTAGGGTTTTATCAGATCCTTTGGATGTTAAAATGTTTTCCCAGCTTATTGCTTTTCTTCTAATCTTGTCTGCATTAGTTTTGTTTGTACAAAATTTTTTTAAATTTAATATAATCAAAATTATATATTTGTGATCAATAATCTGTAGCTCTTCTTTGATCACAAATTCTTTCCTACTACACAAATCTGAGAGGTAAACTACCCTATGTTCTTCTAATTTGTTTATAATATCATTCTTTATGTCTAGATCATGAACCCATTTTGACCTTATCTTGGTATATGGTGTTGGGTGTGTGTCTGTGCCTACTTTCTGCAATATTAGGTTCCAATTTTCCCAGCAGTTTTTGTCAAATAGTGAATTCTTATCCCAAAAACTGGGGCCTTTGGGTTTGGCCAATACTAGATTGTTATAATCATTGACTATCTTGTTCTGTGAACCTAACCTTTTCCACTATCAACTTCTCTATTTCTTAGTCAGTACCAAATGTTTTTAATGATTGCTGCTTTATAATACAGTTTTAGATCTGGTACAACTAGGCCACCTTCATTTGCTTTTCTCTTCATTAATTCCTTTGAAATTCTTGACTTTTTGTTCTTCCAGATGAATTTTGTTATTTTTTCTAGGTCAGTAAAATAGTTTCTTGGGAGTTTGATTGGTATAGCACTAAATAAATAGATTATTTTAGAGAGTATTGTCATCTCTTTATATTCACTTAACTTAACAAGCACTTGATATTTTTCCAATTAGTTAAATCAGACTTTATTTGTGTGGAAAGTGTTTTGTAGTTTTGCTTACATAGTTCCTGACTTTCCTTTGGCAGATAGATTCCCAAATATTTTATACTATCAACAGTTATTTTAAATAGAATTTCTCTTTGTATCTCTTGCTGTTGAATTTTGTTGGTGAGGCATGCTGATGATTCATGTGGATTTATTTTGTATACTGCAACTTTGCTAAAGTTGTGGATTATTTCTAATAGCTTTTTAGTTGATTCTAAGTATTCTATCATATTATCTGCAAAGAGTGATAATTTGGTTTCCTCATTACCTACTCTAACTCCTTTAATTTCTTTTTCATCTCTTATTGCCAAAGCTAGCATTTATAATACAATATTGAATAGTGATGGTGATAGTGGGCAACCTTGTTTCACCCCTGATCTTATTGGGAATGGTTCTAGTTTATCTCCATTACATATGATGTTTGCTTATAGTTTTAAATAGACTATACTGACTGTTTTAAGGAAAAGTCCATGTATTTCTATACTCTCTAGTGTTTTTATTAGGAATGGGTGTTGGATTTTATCAAATGCTTTTTCTGCATCTATTGAGATAATCATATGGTTTTTGTTAATTTGGTTATTGTTATAGTCAATTATGTAATTGATTATATTCCTAATATTGAACCAGCCCTGCATTCCTGTTATAAATCCTACTTGGTCATGGTATATTATCCTGGGAATCATTTTCTGTAATCTCTTTGCTAATATTTTATTTAACATTTTTGCACCTTAAGATTTAAGAATTTGCAAAATTCATTAGGGAGATTGGTCTATAATTTTATTTCACTGTTTTTGTACTACCTGGTTTAAGTATCAGTCCCATGTCTGTGTCATAAAATGAATTTGGTAGGAGTCCTTCATTCCCTATTGTTTCAAATAGTTTATATAGTATTGGAGTTAATTGTTCTTTAAATGCTTGGTAGAATTCACATGTAAATCCATCTGCTCCTGGGGATTTTTTCTTTAGGGCATTGACTAATAGCTTGTTCTAGTTCTTTTTCTAAAATGGGACTATTTTAGTAATTTGTTTCCTCTTCTGTTAATCTGAGCAATCTATATTTTTGTAGGTATCCTCCATTCATTTAGGTTATCAAATTTATTGGCATAAAGTTGGGCAATGTAACTCCTAATAATTGCTTTAATTTCCTCTTCATTCGTGGGTAGCTCTCCCTTTTCATTTTTGAGATTAATAGTTTGGTTTTCCTTTTTTCCTTTTTCTAACCAAATTAACTAAAGGTTTATTTATTTTGCTGGGTTTTTTTTTTCACAAAACCAACTCTTAGTTTTATTTATTGATTCAATAGATTTTTTTAGTTTCAATTTCTTTTCATTTTTAGAATTTCAAGTTTGGTATTTGATTGGGGTTTTTTAATTTGTTCTTTTTCTAGCTTTTTTAGTTGCAAGCTCAATTTATTAATCTTCTCTTTATTTTATGCAAGTAAGCATTTAGAGTTATAAAATTTCCCCTTAATGCCAATTTGGCTACATCCCACAAATTTTGGTATGTTGTCTCATTATTGTTATTCTCTTGGATGAAATTATGAATTATGTCTATGATTGGCTGTTTCACCCATTCATTCTTTAGGATGAGATTATTTAGTTTCCAATTTCTTTTTGGTCTATTTTCCCTTGGTCTATTATTGAATATAATTTTTATTGCATTGTGATCTGAAAAATGCATTTGCTATTTCTGCATTTCTGCATTTGATTCTGAGGTCTTTATGTCTTAATATATGGTCAATTTTTGTATAGGTTCCATGAACTGCTGAGAAGAAAGTATACTCCTTTCTGTCTCCATTCAATTTTCTCCAAAGATCTATCATATCTAGTTTTTCTAGTATTCTATTTACCTCTTTAACTTCTTTCTTTTTTATTTTGTGTTTTGATTTATCTAGTTCTGAGAGAGCATGGTTGAGTTGTCCCACTATTACAGTTTTGTTGTCTATTTCTTCTTGCAACTCTTTTAACTTTTCCTTTAGGAATTTAGATGCTATACCACTTGGTGCATATATGTTTTATATTGATATTGCTTCATTATCTATGGTAACCTTTAGCAAGATATAGTTTCCTTACTTATCTCTTTTAATTAGATCAATTTTTGCTTTTGCTTAATCTGAGATCAGGATGGCTACCCCTGCTTTTTTTTTTTTAAACTTCATTTGAAGCATAATAAATTCTACTCCAGCCTTTTACCTTTACTTTGTATGTATTGCTCTGTTTTAAATGTGTTTCTTGTAAACAACATATTGTAGGATTATGGCTTTTAATCCAGTCTTATATCCACTTACATTTTATGGGAGAGTTCATCCCATTCACATTTACAGTTAAAATGACTAATTCTGTATTTCCTGCCATCTTATTAACCCTAAATTATACTTTTCTCTTTCCTTTTCCCCTTTCCCTCTTCTCTAGTATTTTATTTATGAGCACTACTTGCCTCAAGCAATCCTCCCCCTTTAGAGACCCTACCCTTTCTTAAACCTTTCCCCTACTATTTGTTTTCCCTTCTGTTTAGCCTATGCCTTTCCTTTTCCCGTTTTCCCTCCCACTGTTCTATAAGGCGAGAGATGTTTCTTAGGGAAATCAAATATATCTAATATTCTTTCTTTGAGCCAAATCTGATGAGAGTAAGATTCACACACCCTCTCTTCTTTCCCTCAATGAGAATAGGTTTTCTTTACCTCTTCCTGAGATGTAATTTCCTTTATTTTACCTCCATGTTCTCCTTTTTTACTGTTACAATCCCCTTTTCACCTATAGTTTCTTTTTTATATTATAACAGTAAAATCAGATTATATATGTACTTTCTATGTATACTCAGTTCTCAAAAGGTTTTTTTTTTCTTTTTACCATTTTATGTTTTTCTTGAGTTCTATATTTAAAGTCAAATGTTTTGTTTAGCTCTGGTCTTTTCACAAAATATAAATGCAATTCACTACTTTCATTGAATGTTCATCTTCTTTCCTGAAAGAAAATGTTCAGTTTAGCAGGGTAATTTATTCTTGGCTACATTCCAAGTTTCTTCACCTTTTGGAATATCAGATTCCAGGCCTTTTGATCCTTTAACATGGAAGCTGCTAGGTCCTGAGTAATCCTTATTGTGGCTTTTCTGTATTTGAATTATTTCTTTCTGGCTGCTTATAATATTTTTACCTTGGTCTGATAGTTCTGAAATTTAGCTACAATATTCCTTGGGATTTTAATTTTGGGGTCTCTTACAGGAAGTACTTGGTGAATTCTTTCAATGATCATTTTAACTTCTGATTCTATATCTGGGAAGTTCTCTTTGATGATTTCCTGAAAAATAGTGTCTAGGCTCTTTTTTTCATAATGCATTTCAGGGAGTCCAATAATCCTTAAATTGTCTCTCCTAGAACTATTTTCCAGGTTGATTGTTTTCCCAATTAGGTATTTTATGTTTTTTTTCTATTTTTTCATTTTGTTGGTTTTGCTTAATTGATTCTTGTTATCTCATTGAGTCATTCATTTCCATTTGTTCAGTTTGGAATTTTAGTGAATTATTTTCATCATTTACTTTTTTAACTTCTTTTTGTATTTATCCAATTGAATTTTAAATGAGTTGTTTTATTCTATGGAATTTTTTTCCATTTCACAAATTCTATTTTTGAGGAGTTATTCTCTTTTTCCATTTCACAAAATTCTGTTTTTCTAGGAGTTGCTTTCTTTTACTATTTTATCAAATCTATCTTTTTATGAGTTATGTGCCTTTTCCAAACTCTGTTGCAAAGTTATCATTTTTCCCCTATTTTTCTTCTCACTCTCTTTTAAGATCCTTTTTAATTTCTCATAGAAGAACCTTGTGTGATGGGGGCCAGATTATATCACCTTTTGGGTCTTCATCTGGAGACAATTTGCCTGTAGTCTCCTCAGAATTTGAAATCTGTTCTTCTCTTTCATCATAAAAACTGTCTATTGTCTGATTTACTTTTTTACTCATTTATTAAAAAGTTAAGCTTGGTTTTCCAAGCTTCTTCTACAAGTAGCAGCTTCTTCTATAAGTGGCCTTACCTGACCTGAGTCAGTGCTGATTCACTCCTGATGCTAGGTGAGTGTGGCCAGGTCCCATGAGATCCTGGAATTTCAGGGTTCACTATTGATCTTTTGTGTTTGTATTGGATGTTTTGTAATTTCTCTGCTGATCTACTGGCTTGCAGCCAGGGCAGAGTGGCCAACACTGCTGTAGATTTCAGTAGATTCCTCCTCATAGATTCTCTGCCATGTGGAGTCCACACTGCCCCACAGAGTTCACACCACCCTCAGAGTTTGCATCCCTAGACTTTGTGCTAGTGATTGTACTCAGCTGCTTGTGCTTCACTGCATCCCTCCTGTTTCCAATTGAAACAGACCTTTTCTGGTGATCTTCAAAATTATCTTTTGCTTATAATTTGTTACACTCCCGATATTCATGGATTCTGCTAGTCCAGAGCTAATTCAGAGGCTGGATTTGCTAATTAGTCTGAAGGTTATAGAAGAAGGTCAGAAAGAATTGTGTATCATCTCCAGCATCTTGGCTCCGCCCCTGGAAGTCCATATAGAGCAATTTTCTTTAAAAAGTGTGCTGCATATGATTATCCTCAAAGAAGTAGCTAGGTTATAGTGGATAAAGAGAACCTCAGAGTAAAGAAAACCTGGATTAAAGTGCTATAAAACTGTGCCTACCCTTTGAAATACAAGTGCCACCACTGGATCTGTATGCCAAAGAGATCATAAAAGATGGAAAAGGACTCACATGCCCAAAAATATTTGTAGCAGCTCTTTTTGTTTGGAAATTGAATGGATGCCCTTCAACTGGGAAATGGCTGAATAGGTCATGGTGTATAAGTGTAATGAAATACTATTGTTCTATTAAGAAATGATGATCAGGCTGATTTCAGAAAAGTCTGGAAAGACTTATATGAACTAATGCTGAGTGAAGTGAGAAGAACCAGGAGAACATTGTACATAGTAACAGCAAGATTGTATGATGATCAACTGTGATAGACTTAGCTTTTATCAGCAATGATCTAAGACAGTTCCAATAGACTTGGGATGGAAAATGCCATCCACATCCAGAGAAAGAACTATGGAGATTGAATGAAGATCAAAGCCTATTATTTTCTTTTTGCTGAGGCAATTGAGGTTAAGTGATTTGCCCAGGGTCACACAGATAGGTAGTGTTAAGTGTCTGAAAAGACTATTATTTTCACAATTTTCCTCCTTTCTTG
This sequence comes from Sminthopsis crassicaudata, assembly GCF_048593235.1. Taxonomy (NCBI): domain Eukaryota; kingdom Metazoa; phylum Chordata; class Mammalia; order Dasyuromorphia; family Dasyuridae; genus Sminthopsis; species Sminthopsis crassicaudata. The sequence goes on from NC_133617.1 coordinate 367,854,603, forward strand.
TGGTTTTTCCCTTTTGTTCTTTTACATCTTAATTAATATGGAAATATTAAAATGATTGTAACATGTCTTACCTATATCCGATTGCTTGTTGTCTTGGGGAGAAGGGAGAAAAAAAGTTGGAACTCAAAATCATATAAAAATGAATGTTGAAAATTATTTCTACATGTAAATATAAAACTGAAATACTATTAAAATGAAAAAAAATAACACCTGAGTCTTATCTCTGACACATTGTATTATACTGAGAAAGTTACAACTCTCAGTGACCCAGACTATAGATCATAAAGAAGTCTCTGATCTGCATAGTGGGAGTTTCCTCACTGGGAATTCTTTATATGCCAATAGGGAACAGCAGATTTGACCTGAAAGAAATGATCATGATCAACAACAAATATGCAGTTATCATGTACAATGCAGGTACTGTTCCAGGAAATGGGAAGGAAAAACAACAACCACCACCACCACCACCAAAATCCTTACTTTCCTATCCTGCAGAAACATAATGAAATCAATCAACAAGCATTTATTAAGTATTTACTACATGCCAGAAATTAGATGTTAGACATAAAAAAAGCAAAAGATAAATAGTTCCTGCCCTCAAAGAGCTTACATTCTAAGAGAGGTATTTATATATAACTAGATGGCACAGTAGATAGAGTACTGGGCCTGAAGTCAAGAGCTCTTCCTGAGTTAAAATCTAGCCTCAGGTACTTCTTAGATTTGTGACTCTGGGCAAGTCACTTCACCTTTTTTTGCCTCAGTTTCCTTACTGGAGAAGGAAATGGCAAATAACACCAGTGTTTTTGCCAAGAAAACCCAAATGGAATCACAAAGAGTCAGACATGACTGAAATGACTGAATAACAACAAAAATAATGGCTAAAGTCATTGTGAATTGGTACATACCAAACAATCCTTTCAGGAGGAAATGCAGGTTCCTACAGGCTTTTGCTCACAACATTTAATTTTACACTTCCCAGAGTGACCTCACTTAGAAATTAGGGAATTTCCTCTTTTTTTCTGGACATATCATTGATTTATTAATGCTGACCTCACAGTCAATAGCACTATCTCATACCTGACTGAAGCTTACATATTTTCTCCATAAGACACATCATAGCTTTCTTGTGCTTAGGAGCACTAGATAGCACTTTAGCACTACATTTGGAGGACATTTTAAACTGTGAAATTACTAACAAAAAGCACAATTTTTTTTAATGTGGCACTAAATATGCTGTGTAAAGGATGCTTGTTTATAGTATGAGAGTTGAAACAAGCAGGCAGAACATTGCCTAGTATGACCTCAGCTGGGAACATGCACATCGGGTGACTCAAACACTCTGCACATGTCTGTGAAAGTGCCCTGAGTATTGATTTGGGGTTACAAATAAATTTGAGTGAGTAGGCGAATTCCCAAATACAGAACCCACAATGAGGATCAGCTGTATATGCAAAATAAATACAAGATGATTAGGGGGATTAGCATTAACAGCTGGAGGGATCAAGAAAGACCTGATGTATAAGGGAGTGTTCAATTGAATCTTGAGGAAAATTAAGAATTCTGAAGAACAGCAAGAAGACCAGTAGCCACACTGTGAAGGGTTTTAAATTCCAAACATAGGGATTTATACTTGATCCTAGAGAAAGAGGTCTAGACTTAGAAGAGCATAAGAGGCCAGAGTTCAACCCCTTCATTTTACAAATAAGGAAACTAAGCCAAGGGTAGCTAGAGGGTGCCATAGTGCATAGAGTGCTGAGCCTGAAGTAAGGATGGCCCATCTTCCTGAGTTCAAATCCAGCCTCAGACAATTACTGTGTGACCCCAGCCCTATCCTCCCCTGCTAATTCTTATCCTTTCCAAGAAGTCCAAAGGGACTAGGAAAGACATGGCTGGTGAATTTTGTCTTTGGAATCTCCCACATTTTAATTCTGGTTGCCTCAGTTTTCTCATTTGCAAAATGAGAGAACTGGACTCAATGGCCTCTGAAGTCTACGCTTGATAAATTTTAAATATCTGTTTAAATGTATTTTATGTAAAGTATCCTGAAAATAAACTGTTATTGTTGTTGTTACCTGTCCTTGTTCAAACTTATTTGATTTGTCTGATTTTCTTAAAGCTCGCTCGCCAGTATCACCATATTCTTCACCATAGATGTTCAGGTAGACGTTGGCATCAGTGCCACCTTTGGGCATCTTCCCTGTGATCACCTGGACTTCATAGGTATTGGCTGTGGACACAGGATAAGGTAGGATTTAGGAAACCAAGTCATGGGTCCAATCCTGAGAAATCAAGTCTGGTTTTAAGGAAAACAAATGGCTGTCAGCATGCGGGGTTTTCAAAGGTCAAGAGTAAGACTCCTCTAGAACAAGGGCCAAAATTAGCTTCTTTGGACTGTCTCCTAGCTCCAGCCCTATCCTCCCCTGCCATAATTATCCTTTCCAAGAAGTCCAAGGGTATTAGGAGAGTCTCGGCCAGTGAAGTCTGCCTTTGGAATCTCTCACTCACCTTATTTCTAAATAATATGCTACTCTCTCAATATTCTTACCTCTTTTGGCTACCTCTTCCAACTCTTTCCCAGTCTTACCTCCCACACCCAAGCACTCAATGGACTCATTTACCCTGAATCCCTCCTAGAAAAAAAAAATCTGATCTCTTAAACCCATTCACTTTAGTATTCTAGTGCCAATTTGTTACCCTTTCCAAGGGTTATCAAGAAGACTCAGAGAGTGAAAAATGCTTAATCTCAAAGACTAACTTTACTAATGGTGGAATTTCAGCACTGGGTCACCTGGGCCCAGATTTGTGACACCTGTAGGTGACTGCAGTTCCTGTCCCCTCTTGGGACCAACAAGCGAGCCCTGCCCTTTGAAAGCTCTGCTCCACAACCTGGTGTCCCAAATATGGGTCCAATCGCTTTGGGGGACTGTCCGACCCTGGCTCAGGCTTACGCTCAGGACCGGATCTTCCTGAGGGGGCCAACTCCATGTCCAGATCGTTATCCTCCTCATCCGTGGCCAGCCATCGATTAGCTTGAAACCTGTAGACATCGACCACTTCCTGCATGCCTGGACCAAATTCTTCCTCTTCGTCCTCGATCTCGGTCTCCTCTTCCGATTCCTCTGAAGACTCCTCCTCGGATGAAGACTCCTCTTCCTCAGACTCCACGTCACTGCTTTTCTTTTTCTTCTTCTTCTGCTGTTCCTTGGCCTTCAGCCTCTCCTTCCTCAGCAGCTGCCGCAGTTTGTCCTTCTCCTTCTTTTTCCGGGCTTCCTCCTCTGGGGTGACTTCCACCTCCTGTAGCACCAGCCGTCTCAGCTCCACTGTGTCCACGAACCAGCCAGACCCGAAGCCCTCGCCCGTGTGGCCCACGCGGATCTTGAAGATCTCACCCACGTCTGCTGCCTCTAGCTGTTGCCAAAGCACAGGTCAGTGCCTTGGAGAATACTTGCCACCCTCCTTCCCCTTCCTCCCCAAGAAGAACAGGTCCCAGGGTCCCCAGTCCCCAGGAATAAGATCATAAAGAACTAGGGCTAGAAGGAGCCTCCAAATCTCCCAATTAGTTATTGCTTAGCACACATCACATCTGGGATTCCTAACCTGCCTTTCAATGTCTACCATAATTTCCTCACTTTATTAATCATTTCTCCCACTATAGAAATCTAAGCAGGTTGGTCTCCTTATTGTCCTGTATACATGCCAAGCTCTTTTTTTTTCCTTCATGCCTTATTTCTGTCATCCTCCTACATTCAAGACCTGCTTTTCCTTTCTCATCTAGAAATCTTCCCCAACCTTCAAGGGTGGGTCCCACTTCCTCATTGAAGCCTTCTTTATTGATATGATGGAGTGAGAAATTCTCTTAAGAAGCATGGCACCAAAGAAATAACACTGGCTAGGGACTCAGAGGACCTACCTAGACCTGGCTAGCTAGCATTTTTATTATATTACTTTGAGAGTTTTTAAAAGTGATTTACATATGCTAACCCCTCCTCAGATAGTAACTGCTTGTGTGAACTTGGGCTCGTCATTTGACCTTCTTAGGTCAAAATTTCTTCATTTTAAAAATCAGAATGTTGAACCAAATGGTCTTTAAGGTCCCTTCCAGCAATAGTTCTATAATCCTTTGATCTTATGATATTGTTCCAAATCTTGACTTGGCCAGAAGCAAGTCATCTCACCATTTCACTTTCCCTAGTGAAGTCAGGGGGCTGGACAAGAACAATCTCCAAGAACCTTTCAAAGCCTACATACGTCTTCTGATCTCATAACTCCAATTTCCATTCTCCCTTTTGAATTTTGAGAGATTTGAGTGTGAATTGGACAGTCTGCTGCCTGGTTTCATGGTGCATTCTATAGTTTATACTTATTTCATGTTTATTGGATTTATCTCCTCAAATATTTTGTGAACTCCTATAAAGTAGAATCAATTCCTTTCTCAGGTATTCCTAATAACTTCTGTAGGACCAAACTCACAGGAAATCCTTGATTCATTGTCTTAGCATTTTTTTCATATTCTCTATCATCTAGCTCCTATATCATTATTGTGACACATTGTCCCTCAAAGGCTTCATCACATCCTAGTCAATGTATGGTTGGCTACATTAGTCACTATTTTCAAATAAGGCCTGAGTAATAATGAGGAAGAATTACTTCCTGATCTTCACATACCATACTCCTCTTCACCTAGTAATTATAATAATAATTTCATGACTTTACACACCATGTTCCTCTTAACCCAGTAATAATAACAATAACAATAATTTGAATTTATATGTTTCTTGTAATGTTTTAGTGCATTTTAAAAACTATTTTCTCATTGGATTCTGGAGGCAAGTAGGGCAGTAATAATTTATGCTCATTTCACAGGAAAGGAAACTAAAACTAAGAGGTGACACAATGTCAGAGCTGGGATTAGAACCCAGGAATCTAGACAATCATTCTAAGGTTCTTTCCCATACACTCTATAAATGTATGTGTATGTGATATATGTATATACACATGTATATTTTAGATGTCATACATTTTATGTATGTATGTGCACATATACTATATTTGTATAAATATCTTTCTATGTGACATATAATGTATATATGTACTAATACAGAAACAGAAACCTCCCCCATTTGAAAATTATAAGCTGAGAGGCAGTGTTGAAGCCCTTGGTGAAAATGAATTTACTTTTTCAAGCCTATAAAGGACTTTTTAGTAAATCACTTCCAAAGCACCTCTAATTGTGAACTTTTTCAATGCCATGATGCCTACTTTGTGCCAGGAGCAATGCTAAACACTTTAGAAATATTATCTTGCACATATACATGTACATGTAAAAAAGTTTAGGCAGGTATTCACGGAATGTGTATATATGTATATAATATATATGTATATATTTATATATGTACCAGCTCTCTTCCTTCTCATATTCACCAAAATCTATCTCCCTCCTCTCCCTTTCTCTCTGTCTGTCTGTCTCTCTCTGTCTTTCTCTGTCTCTGTTTCTATCTGTCTGTTACACACACACACCATCCATCCCTCTGTTCAACTTTATACCAAAATTAACAAAGGGAAGTGAGAACACCACCATGATATAAGACCCCAAGCCTTGACTGGGAACCAGGTCCTCGGTAGGCCTGGAGAGAAAACTCCCTTCAGTGCTCTAAAGGAATCATGTCCTCACTGGTGCCTTAGGCAATGGCCTTACAAAATGGACCAAGTTGTCTGGACAATACCCAGAGACTCCAACCAGGGCTGATATCAAGTCCATTGATCATCCTTGTTGCTTTCACTCTACACAGCATACCTGAAAGGTATCCTTGTTTCCTCTCTGGAAGACTTTTGAGCGGCTTTTGAGAAAGAGCACTTCGGTCTTGCCTTCTTCTCCATAGATCTGCATGTAGACCTGGGCACTGGTGCTTGCATTGCCCATATCCCCGGTCACAATCTCCACCTCATAATGGATCACTAGACCAGAGTCAAAGGAGATAGACAAAGATTTAGGGAGAAGGAAACTCTACTCTAAAGAGGGAGCTGTATGCTCTTGGGTGACCAGAACTCTAGAGGATACTTCAGTGGAAAAAGAACTTCAATGGATAGCTACTATGTGTCCAGCCTTGTGCTAGCCTCTGTTGGGGATATGGAAGAGAATAAGACTGGATGGGTTCAGGCATTATATGGTTTAGCTTGTGAGGAAAGGACAAATTCACACGTGAAAAGATAACTAAGTCCTCAGTCTGTAATGTAGCCAATGCCAATTAATAGGTACTTAATAAAGCATATTGATTGATAGAAAATTCTCTAGGATTTGAGGAGAGATAATAATGAGGCAGAAAAGGAAGGACTGCAGAAATAAATGTCATTTGAATGTTACCTTGAGCCCAGGTGACATTTGTCGTGCTTTGTTTTATCTTGTTTTCCATAATGAATAGAAAGATTTATCACTTCTACTCAATCACTATTAAGTTGTTTTCTATTGATACTAAGTCTTACAAATACAACAAAAACTCACTTTCAACAAAATTCACTTTAGAAATATTACAGTTTTATAAAATGAAGACAATTGCAACAGATTAGTTTTGATTTGTCTGTTAACAAATTAATGTCACACTAAGTTTCCATTGAGAGGGAACTGGCTAGGCAAGAAGGGGGATGACATTCTAGGTGAATAGAATAGTCAAAAGAAACTTCAAGATTTCATAGTACAGGGTTCATTTTGACTGAAACAAATTATTTAAGAAAAAGAACAATCAGAGGCAGCTAGGTGGTGCAGTGAATAGAGTATCAGCCCAAAGTTAGGAGGACCTGAGTTCAAAGTTGACCTCAGACACTTAATACTTCCTAGCTGTGTGACACTGGACAAGTAACTTAACCCCAATTGCCTCGGCAAAAAAAAAAAAAAAAAAAGGAAGAAAAGAAAAGAAAAGAAAGAGAAAGAGAAATTGAAGATAAAGCTAATGTTTAGGGTTATTATGGAAATGAATAATTTATGAAAAGATTTCTACTTTGCTGTTTTAAGTAAACTAATCTGGCAGTGATATTGGAAGGGAAAGAGGCTAGAAGCAAGGAGATCATTTAGGAGGCTATTGCAAAAATCTAAGTCTGAGGCAATAAGAGATTGAAGTTGCTCATTGAGTTTGGTTGCTGCTTATGAAGACGAATATTACTCTGCCTTCTTTTGTATTTCTTAAAAAAAAATCTAAAACACCATAAGTAACCAATAAATACTTATAGATTAAGTAACTAATTGATACATCATACCTCACATCATACAGCTATCATATAAGTAAACTGTTTCACCTCTGCAGGCCTTGACTTCCCTATCTGTAGAATGAGGATAATATCTTATGTTCCATCTCTCACAGATGATCTATGTGAGAACCAAATAGACTCACTTATAGGTATTACCTCTACATAAGACTTTTTCTTAAGGATGTGGACCAAGGCAATGATCTTCTTCCTTTTCTCTTGAGCAAACAAACAACCAACCTCCTATCTGCTTACATTGTTCAATCTCCTCAACCTCACTGGGGTACAGCTCCACTTCTGTGCGGCCATCAGCTGCATTCTTGTCCAACCAGCGATTGACAGGAAATGTATACTTCTTGCCTTGGCGGGGCACCCGAATCTGAATGCTGCCCAAAAACCAGCCTGCACTCATGCCCGTGCTATCATGGCCGATAATAAGCCGGTTAATCTGGAAGGAAACTCAGGGTTAAATGTAGAGACAGGAGCTGGTGAGGTTTATCTTATAGAATCATTGAATGTTTGGGTTGGAAGGCACTCTAGTTTTGGTTTTGGTTTTTCTTTTATTATAAACTTAAAATCTTCAACAAAACCAAACACAAGCATTCAGCCTACAAAAAAGAACAAAAAAGGAGGAGGGCTTCTGAAATTGGAAATTGTTATATGCAATTTGGTGGATTTTCCTAAAGTATTATGAAATTTAACAAAGTAGCTTCAAAATTGCCCTATTTGACTGATTCCTTCAGTGTTATGTTAAAATGCAATATTGATGTTAATTTATTTTTTCTTGTATCTCTACGATTACACACTAACTCACCCTTCCTTAAATAGAAGCCCTCCCTTATAACAAATAAGAGTTGAGGGAAAAAAGTCAATGCGTTGACATATATGAAAATGTTTGTCTCATTCTACATTTCTATCACCTCTCTACCAAGGAAGAGAAGGCAAGTTCTGGAAGACATTTTAGAGAGCACAAAGACTTCTTATTCTAAGAAAAAGGGAAACTGAGGCTTGTTGTTCCTTGGCACCTTGATGACCCTTCTCAAAATAGCCTCTGGGATTCAGGATCTGGGAACATTGCTCCTGACTCTTGTTACAGATAAGGTAAACATAAATATCATAGCTGCTACCTAATCCCTTCTCCCATCACTAAAGCCTGTATCAGGCTGGTTATTGAACCACTCTTCACAGCTTTTAGTGTGCTTCAAGTCCAGCCTTTTGAATGTTTTGACTCTGTTTTTCAAAACAGACTCCTGTTAGGAAGTTAGGGAGAGAGGATGTGGAAAGGGCAGGGAAATGATATGAAGGGAAATAACACTGGGTTCTGATTCCAAAGATCTGACTGAGTACTGAGTCTGACTGTGAGCAAGTCATTATTCATTGCTGTGTCCATTTCTTCAACTGCAAAATGGGGGTAATATTGTTGTGAGCATCAAGTGGGATTTATGTAGGAATCCATGTATTTCTTCCACATTGTGACTTTCCTTCATCATGGTTTTAATATCATGGGTCAGAATAAGAAATTCAATGGGGGGAGCCATAAACACGAAGGTCAGGAGATGATATGGAAAAGGCTTAGAAATTCATAAATGGTCTAGTAGCAACATAGTTTATCTTTTAATACCATAATAGTTCTGACTTTTTCTCTACTGCAAAGGGAGAGCCAAAAAATTTCACATGGATTTTCCAGGTTATGGGGGTACTTTGTCCTAATCCCTTCAATGTCAAAATAGACTCATGGCAAATTTTTAAGTTGTCTATAGAAGTAAAACAGCAGCTAAGAAAAATGACAGATAGAGCACTGGGCTTGGATTCAAGAAGACTCACTTTCCCAAGTTGAAATTGGCCTCAGACACTAGCTGTATGACCCTGGGTAAGTCACTTAACTCTGTTTGCCTCGGTTTCCTCATCTGTAAAATGAGTTGGACTAGGAAATGGAAAATCACTGCAGTATCTTTGCCAAGAAAAGCCCAAATGGGGTCATGAAGGGGCAGACATGACTGTAGCAACTGGACAATATAAAAGTAAACCATCACAAGTATTAGCCATCTTTTTTTTTTTCCTTTCTGAGGCTGGGGTTAAGTGACTTGCCCAGGGTCACAGCTAGGAAGTGTTAAGTGTCTGAGACCAGATTTGAACTCGGGTCCTCCTGAATTCAAGGCTGGTGCTCTATCCACTGTGCCACCTAGCTGCCCCCTAGATATTAGCCATCTTTAGAGTTGATACATGTGTGCTGGGAAGGACAAAGAGGGTAGGAGGAAGGCTTAATATCCCATCAGTGCACGTCTTACACAGTAAGAAAACTTACCTCTCCAATGTCCATAGTCTCAAGGGTGAATTCGTCAACTCGGCGACGCTCAAAATGATCACTCAGGTTATTATCTGAGACCTGGAGGATTTGCTTAATGGTATCTCTCTTTTCTCCATAGAGTTTGATATAGACTTTAGAGTCAGTGCTAGCACCTCCAACATCTCCCGTCTTGATGCTGATATGATAGCGGAAGTCTATGATCACAAGAGAGAGGGCATTAATACAGAGATTAGATAGACAGAATGATTTTTGTGTATTTCCCATTTAAGCTGCAGATACTCATATAATCAGAAAACATGACTGAGCTGTAGGGAAGAGGATGTCTGGGTTCTAATCGAGCTTCTTACACAAACTGTCTTTGAGACCTTAGATGATAGTTTTCATTTCTTAGGAGTCATGAGATGTAAAAATGGAAAGTGACCCTAGAGAGTCCTAATTCACCCTCTTTTTTTGTAGATGAGCAAACAAAGGGAAAATGGCTTAAAAGAAGAAATGGGAAGTAGGTTACCAATGATTATTCAAATAGGAGCTGGAAAAGTTCTGTTCATTCTAAGTCTAATACGCTGACAAAGTAACCTGTTGTACTTACTTACTTCATAGGATTGTCATGAAATTAAAAATAGACTGTAAATGTGAAAGTGAATTGAAAAGGGGAAAAAAATCTCTCTATGTAAGCAAGTTATTCCAATCAAACCTCCAAACCAGAACCTTAGGGATGTCTTTCTGGTTACCTAATGATTTTGCCAAGTACCAAAATTCTTTGAAGCCATTTTACCTAAATCTTTTTGATATTTCACACTTCCTTGTCTTCTTATGTCTACTTTCCATAGTTTTTCTATTTCCTCTTTGAGCTCAAACTGTTAGCTTTATTTCTCATACCTGTTGACATAGAGTGGAAGTCAATATAGAGTGTACTTCCAATTTTAACTGACTTTTTTCCATCATTTTGATCTGCTGTGGCCAGAAAGACTATATTATCCCATCTGTTAGAACTATTTGCTGATTAAGAGTAAATTAGCTGTAGATGAGGATTTGAAAAACTCTCTGGTGAATAACATGTATGAGTTTTAGTACTTGGATTTTGTAACATTTATTTTTGGCTATTCAAAAACTTTTTGTTGTTCAGACACGTCCAACTCTATGTGACGTAATAGACTTTGTGATGTTTTCTTGGCAAAGATGCTGGAATATTTTGCCATGTCCCCATTTTGAATATAGAAACTAAGGCAAACAGGTTAAGTTATTTGCCCAGGGTCACTCAGTTAGCAAGTATCTGAGGCTGCATTTGAATTCAGATCTCCATGATTACAGGACTGGTCCTCTATCCATTGTGCTACATAGTATCACTCAAAGACCTAATTATTAGACTGCTTAATTATTTCATATGAATGAGATTACCAAACAGCTAAATTCTCAACAATTAAAATGTTATTATGTTAGTATTATACACTGCCATATGATAAAATACATTTTGTTATACAATAAAAAATTATATAATAAAAGTATATGCTATGCTAATATTATCATCACTGAGCAACAGAGTGATTATGCATTTTTGAGGAATAGTCTTATCCCCAACCTAGGCCTAAAGCCCCATCTGTTGATTTCAGGAAGAGGATATCTGGTGAGAAAATAAGACAGAGACATAAAAATAGTAAGTAACACTAATTCTGACTCTGGGAGTTTATTGCCATCCCCAGCACCTGCCTGTTAGGAAGCTAAAGTTAGGGAAATGGAGCTCCCCAGGGGGTCTGTCCTCCAAGCTAGGGTCTGATAAAATAGCCAACAAGGCAGCTGCAAGCACAAAGGACAACTCTGTGGGCACAGTTCAAATTAGCCAGCTGCTTGAGAGGCCCAGAGGCCTCCTTTAAAAAGCCGGTTTTTTTCTTCTCTCTATAAAACATTAATAGGACCTGAGAAGAAAATGAACTCCTCATAATTCCATATTCTGTCTACCCAAATTCCATTGTCCCAGCTGATGATTCTGGGGGTCCGGGAGCTGTCACTTATCTATGTCAAGGACACAATGCCCTGTGACAAAAGGAGGACAAGAATGGGAATCAGAAATCCTAGGTTTACTGTTTAGCTTAGAGCATTTCTCCTTCAGAAACTCAGTCTCATCTGTTAAATGAGAGGCTTTTCCCAACTCCCTACCCTTACAATTTATTGTTAGACTTATTTCTGAGTTACATCTCACTTATACTCTATATATCTTGCATATACATAGTTATTCATATGCTGACACCCTATTAAAATGTAATCCCCTTGAGAACCAAAATTCTATTTTTATCTTTATTTGTATCTCCAGTTCTTAGCCTAGTGTCTGACACATAGGAAGCACTTAATAAGCAAGACTCATCTTCCTGATCCACCAAATCCAGCCACAGATACTTATTAGCTATATGACTCTGAGCAAGTCACTTAACCCTATTTACTTCAGTTTCCTCATCGGTAAAATGGGCTGAAGAAGGAAATGGCAAGCCACCCCAGTATTTTTGCCAAGAAAACCCTAAATGAGGTTACAGAGAATTGGACATGATTGAAATGATGCAACAACAAGTGCTTAATAATGGCTTATTGATTAGCTGAATATAAAATTGGAACAATATCTCTTCTGCTTTCTTCAGAGGCAGATGCTTTGGAGATCAAGTCCCATAGTAAAGAACTATAACAGCTCATATCATATGATGATTTCCATACATTATCTCCTTGTGGAAACTCCATAGTTTTTGGATTTTTATAGGTAATGCAACTGAAGCTGAATAACTTGTTCTGTAGCAATCCAGGTCCTCTAATTCCTGAACCAATGCTGAGTTTAAATATAAGCTCAAACTTTTAATAGCTATGTGGACAAGTCATTTAATGAGTGCTTGTCTCAATTTCTTTAATTATAAAATGGGAATAATAATAGCAACTATCTTCCATTGTTCTGAGGATTAAATGAGGTATTTGTAAAGCTTGACACATAATAGGTGCTTAATAAATGTTTGTTCCCTCTTTCCCTTTCCTTCCACTGGACTGAATTGGTTCGTCTCTTTGAAGTTCAAGTCTAAATCTTCTTCTCTCTCTTGTGGACATCAGTTGATTAAGCTCAAACCCCAACTGTATTTTCTCTTCTTTCCATTCTGTGATCATAGCTAACTAGCAACAGAACCCAGGCCAGACCCCAGGTTCCTAATTTGGAGTCCAGAATGCTTTCTCTCACACCCCACTCCATCCTCTCTGTTTCCCATTAAATGAAACCAACATGGTTTCCCCTCCTTTCCTCCACTTCCTTCCCAAAGGTCACAGATTCTCTTTGACCTGGGAAATCATCTGATTCCTATTCAGTGGAGTGAATACCCCTCCCCAGCCCAGAAACATACACCTTACATAGTCCCTCAGAAAGGAGTGCTCCCCAGGAATAACTCACTTTTCAATGTTGCATTGCTGCCACTGGGTAATAATTCTCGGATCAACTGGCCATCATCCTGATCCCTGCAAAGCCATCTGTTGTGTGAACAAAGGAAGTTATATCTTCAAGAGCATCCTTGGGAGGGAAACATAGAAATTTGGCCAGACTAGGGATGAAGCAAGAGGTATCATGCTATGACTTCTCCAGGAAAAAAAATGGATGGTCAAAGAGGGATATTAGAAAATGTCAATTTATTAAGTATTTATTAAGCCTTATGGTATCTTTAGAACTATGCTAGACATTGTAGGTACACCAGAGAACTATAAAATATGATTCTTGTCCCATGGAGCCTTAGGGAGCAGCTGGGCACAGTGAAAGGGCTCCCAGAACCAGAATCAGAGGGTCTTGGTACAAATTCCTGATCTGATGATTACAACCTCATGTCCCTGAACACATCATAACCTCTTTGAGCTTCAGTTTCTTTATCTATAGAATGAATCATTCAACTAAGTAGTCTAGAAATCTTCTGGTTCTAGGTACATGATTTTATGTTTTTATAACCCAGCGAGAGGAGTCACACTTGACATATAGTAAGTGCTTAATGAAGGTTTATTCATTTGCTCATTCTATAACTTTGGCAGAAGAAATGCTATGGGTTAAGATTGTTGTTGTTGTTGTTTGTCCTTTGCTCTTGAAGAGGACCATGACATCAGGGAAATATTGCCATGACATGCAAATGAATTGGATTGAATCGAGGGAGGCTGTGCAAGGTCACCTTCCTCACTTTCCCCTCCAGAGTCATCTGGGTCCAGTGGCAAGTTATAGATCAGGATGATTGGAGATGGTCCTGGATGGAGTGAAGACCTTGACCTTTTTAAGGTAAGGTCTTCAAAGGAAAAAAGGCACTAGAAGATTTGGATTCATCAAAAATCTGTTACGCAGTTATGGTATGCTCAGCCCTATGCTAGAAATTTCAGGGGTACAAAAAAAAGAAAAAAATAAGGTTCTTGACCCACACTGAAATACAGGAAAAAGTTCTAGAGCCCAAGCTAGAGGATTGGATTCAAATATCTACTTTACCACTTACTAATTGTATATATACCTTGGTTTCCTCACCTGTGAAATAAGGATAGTAATACTCTATCACCCATTAGGATTTTTGCCAGGATGAAATGAAATGAGCATACAGTATAACTTATAAACTGTGGAGCATAATATAGCTGTCATTGCTATTATTACACTCACAATAGGAAAAAAAAGTGATCAATAGCATTTATTAAGCACTTATTATGTTCCAAGTCCTGGGCTAAGTACTGGAAATACAAAGGGTTCCAAAAATACTCCACAATTCCTTTCCTAAAGGAGCTTCCAGTCTAAAAGGGAGGCAATACACAGCCAACTATATACAAACAAGCCATAGACAGGAGAAATTAATCCAGAGAGGAGAGGCACTAGAATTAGGAGAGGCTGGGAAAGGTTTCCTATAGAAAGTGGGGTTTTAGGTAAGGGTTTTAGGTTGAAGGAAGACATGAGATAAAGATGAGAGGACAGTAAGTGAAAACCCACAGAATCCAGGGATAGAAGACACAAAGGTTTACAAGGAGGACAGACAGCACACATGAAGTAATTCAACATCAATATAAGGTGCTACCTAATTGTGTTAAAAGAAGTTAAAAGAATATGAGAGAGATCTGCATAAAGTGGGGTGGTCATGAAAGGAAGGCTTTGGGAGCCTATAGGCTGGATCCTGAAGGATGAGTATTATTTGGATAGGGAGAAAGGATAAGAGAAAAAAAAATCACTTGTGCTACATTTGCACACTTAGTAGCAGAATTTTGATAGAATTAGACAAGAAGTTAACTTGTCTAAAGCAACATGGCTAGTAAATATCAGTCTTGGGAGCTAAACACAGTAGATCTTCTGACTTGTTATCAAGTGATAATTTCACTATATGAGGATGCCTTTCACCTTCAAAATTCATTCACTCAGTCAACATTTTGTTTTAAGTGATCAGCTCTCATGATTAGCTACATAATTAGAATGAGCTAGGGGGCAGCTAGGTGGGCAGTGGATAGAGCACCAGCCTTGAATTCAGGAGGACCCGAGTTCAAATCTGGTCTCAGACACTTAACACTTCCTAGCTGTGTGACCCTGGGCAAGTCACTTAACCCCAGCCTCAGGAGGAAAAAAAAAAAAAAAGAATGATCTAGATAGAGTTCTGACCTTAGAATCCAGAAGGTAAGCTTCAAACCCCACCTAGGCAAGTCTCTTCTTAATAACTAGCATTTATAGGTCACTTTAACATTTGAAAAAGACATTTTATATATACATGTATATATATATATATGAAATTTTTTTTGATCCTCACAATAACCTTATGAAGAAAGTATTGTTATTAGCAATACTATTTTGCAGATGAGGTTGAGGTGATTAGATGGCTTGTCCACAGACCTACACATATAAGTATCTTAATATGAACTCACACCTTCTTGACTCTAAGCCCAGCACTCCATCCATCCTGCCACTTAACTGCCTCTTTTTTATCCCAAGCAATTCCCTGAGTGATGGTGTGGTTGATCTGTTCACTGGGAGTTCTCCACACTTGATAAAGTCATAGATCCTTCCTGTATTTGTGTATAATTAATATGATTGGTGATCCTAGCTGCTTGCTAATCCCATAGTTCTGAGAAATTGCAGCTGGTTGGTTCAGCCTCAGAGCTATTTGTCCCTGAGACAGAACCTAAGAGCAGTTTTTATAGACATGAGGCATCTGGTCATTCTGTCCCTCAAGTGTATTAAGGCCTATGTAAACAAAACCCCTTTCCCAAAGACTTCTCCCTCACCTGAGACCTCCTAGTCTACTTCCAAACTTTTCCCTACAGGGTTGCACATGGAGAAGTAGTTCACCCCCATCAAAACCTAACAGTGCCTTTAGTGGAAAACTGACTCCTTGATTTTGAGATTCATTAATGAAGTCCATGACAATTTGCCAATTCCTAGTACAGAATGCTTGGTAATCCTACTTAAATAGCTTGAATTCTCATACTGTTTTAAGGTTTGCAAATCATTTTCCTCATGATCCTATGAAATACATCATTCAAATATTACCTCTGCTTTACAGATGAGGAAACTAAGATATACCAGGGGTTCTCAAACTACGGCCTGCGGGCCACACGCAGCCCACTGAGGACATTTATGCGGCCTGCCTGGCTATGGCAAATGGGCTAAGGGGCAGAAACAGAGTGTGAGCTTTTGTTTTTACTATAGTCCGGTTCTCCAACAGTCTGAGGGACAGTGAACTTGTCCCTTATTTAAAAATTTTGAGGACCACTGATTTAGACTTTAGGAGAGTAAACTTGTCTAAAGTTACCCAGCCCTCAAATGGTAGTCTTGGGACTTGAACACAGCAGATCTTTTGATTCAATAAACTTTTCACTATATGAGGATGCCTTTCATCTTCAAAATTCATTTATCCATTTGACAAGCATATAAAGTATCTTCTAGTCATTATGCAGTCTATATTAAGTCTTGAGGAGAACTCTGCATTTTGACTGAAAAGACCAGAGACCTGGAGGCTGCCTTAAACCTTTGTTGTTATTTCAGTCACTTCCAGCTCTTTCTGATCCCATTTGGAGTTTTCTTGACAAAAATACCAGAGTAATCTGTCATTTCCTTTTCCAGCTCATTTCACAGATGAGGAAACTGAGACAAATTGTACTTAATTCCTTGCTTAGGGCCATGTAGCTTATAAGATCTAAGATATGATTTAAACTCAGGTCCTTCTGATTCCAGGATTCCACAGTTGCCTAACCTTTACTTACGTTCCTTCAGGGATCCAGATTCTTTACATATCAGTGAAGTGGAGTTGCAGTAGAGTAAGGGTTCTCAACCTGGGTTTAAGATTTCATGGGATCAAGGCAGCTAGATGGCCTAGTAGATAGACCACTGGCCCTGGAGTCAGGAGAACCTAAGTTCAAATCCAGCTTCAAATACTTGATGCTTACTAGCTGTGTGATTCTGGGCAAGGTCATTTAATCCCAATTGTCTTGCAACAAAACAAAAATTTCAGGGGATCCAAGATCTTGGATAGGACAAAAATAAGAATTTTATTTTCACTAACTTTTGGTTTCTTTTGTAATTCAATGTATTTTATTTTGTGCTATTAGAAACATTATTCTAAAAGGGGGTCCACAGTTTTCACTGCTCACCAAAGAAATCTATAACATAAAAAAGACTAAGAACTCCTACCCAAGATGATATCTGAGCTGCTGCCTGTGATAATGTTAACAATCGGATTCTGTGATACAAATATACACAGGGCATGGTCCTACAATCACAGTTTGCAATCTCCTGACACTAAAACAAAGTTCTGCCTGATTTCTCAGTCCTCCCGGATTCTTTCCAATCACCACCAAGTGTTTTCTTTTTCCAAGACCTTACTCTCAGCTGGCTGTTAACTAATTCTTACTAAGGTGTTAGCTGCTAAGGGGTTAAGGTGCTACTTCTCCTGGGGGTTGGAGTATCACTATTTCCACAGATGACTCCAGAAAACTGAAAAGCCATCAAGACTCAAAGAAATGAATGGATTTCACACATCAGTGAGGTACAGGGGAAGATATTTAAAGGGGGATGAGGATTGCTGCTCAGCACCTGTCAAATAATGTCACTTAGGGTTCTAACAACTTTCACTTAATCCTAAGGCCAAACCTAAAGCTAATTAGAGTTCCCACATCACTGAACTGAGCACAAATCTTGACCAGCTATTTTTTTTGATAGAGAAAGGAAAGAGAGAGAATCAGCACAGATCCACCATTTTCTGTCAGAAACAACCTCTCCTTTCAGCCCCTTCCCCACCTCCTGTCCCCTAGTGAAAGGAAACTATTCCTGGCCAAAAGCATGACGTGTCATTTCATATCCACTTAAGGGCTCTTGTGATATTAATAGCCCTTTCCAAATCCAGCATTTCCCCTCCAGCTCAGAACACTTCTGTCCAATTTCAGAGAGTGAGATGTTGCTATATACATTAGCCTACATAACAGCCTGGCTGCAAATTTATTACTCTTTCCCTGAGCTCACAAAAGCATATACACACACATAACCATATGCAACCTACTACTGAGCCACTTTATATTCCCCATGTCATTTAAAACCCTCTTGAGTCCTAAGCTGGCCAATACTATCCCCATGCTTCTCATCAAGATTTTTTAAAAATCTATTTCTTTAAAGGAATTTCATGCTCATGAATAAAAGTAAATTGTAGAACTTTGGAGCCTCAGCTCCCACTTTGGATAATCACAGGTTATATATAAACTCTTGAGCTAGATATAACCTCAGAGTCCAGTTAATCCAACCCCCACTCAACTCCCATTTTCCAGATGTAGAAATTGAAGTAAAACGACTTGTTAGTAAACAAGCATCTATTAAGTGCCTACTATTTGTCAGGCCATATTAAAAACAAAACAAAACAAAACAAAAACAAAAACAAAAACAAAAACAAAAACAAAAACAAAAACAAAAACAAAAACAAAAAAAAAAAAAAAGAAAGAAAGCAAAAGCTAGTCCCTGACATCAAGGAGCTTCCATTCTAATGGGACTAATTGTAGTATGATAAGAAGAGAGAAGATGGAGTTCTCAATAAGTGATTTCAATTTTTTTAATTGAAGTATAAGGCAAAGTTCTCAGCTACTATGGTTCATAACGAACTTTAGGCTCTTTCTAATTCAGCAGAACGAACCTACTTAATTGGATTTTGAACTTAAGAGAACTTAGAGATCATTTGTACACCAAACTAAGATCAAGGAAGGGTGACTTCTCCAAAATCTTATAGGTTAATAAACAACTGAGATATAAAACCAAAACTCCAAAACTCCAAATCCACAGCTCGGTCCACTACATCAAATTCCTCTTCAAATACTCTTGGGATCATAAAAGAGGGAAAAGGATCCATATGTGCTAAAGCATTTGTAGCAGCCCTCTTAAGATGTAATAGCAAATGCTCTTCTTGGGGACAGTTAGAAGATGTAGTAGATAGAGCACTAGATCTGAACCTAGGAGTTCAAATCCAGTGTGACCCTGAGCAAAACTGCTAACTTTAGGCTCTGGGCATCTTTTTGAGACTACATGTTACAAAGAAAGTGTCAGCCTACTCTAGTAAAGCAAGTTGTTTTGTTTTTTTTTATCCAGAATATCCAACACCAATGGAATCAGAAGTCCAGCTCCTATCCCCGAGAAACAGAAAAAGTCAGCAATAAGACAGGTTGGGGTTCTCATACCTGTTGCATGGGAATTCCACATTGTCACTCTCTGGCTGCCCTTCTTCTCTCACTAACACTCGCTCCAGGTACCAGCCGCTGCTCCCTCCTTTGCCATCATGCCCAACTCTGACTCTTTTCACTTTTCTCAGGGTAACTGCTTCAATGGTGTACTCATCTGCCTAACCCAAGGAGAAAAATAGCAAGGCAAGTTATATTGGAATTGTGCCTTTATGTCCTCCCTGGGTTTACTTCCCCAGATTCTAAAGATCTAGTCTTAATGATTAATGACAACTTTACACATAAGGATAAAAAACCACTTAAGTGACATGAGTTGAGGGGTACCAAAAAGAGCCTCTTCCCCCAAAGCATTTCCCCTATTTATTTGTCTTAGTACCTACCATTAATGCAAGATGTAATAATGTTTTTATTATTATTATTTAAGACTTCATTGTGAAGTAGAGGGAATCTTGGATTTTTAAGATGATGCCAGCAAAGCCCAATCACTGGAAGATCCCACCAAAGATTCCCAGTATGATTCTAGTGATAGTATCCAAGGGTTGGTCTAGCTCCATTCAGAGAGGTCTTACATTAAAGTAGTTAAAGAGTGATAATTTTTTCTGCTACAACAACTTTTGAAGATGATGTGTTGAGTTGATAAAACCTTCAAAATGTAGCCCCAAACCAATACCACTACAATCCTTAAGGGACTGAAAAAATCATCCACATGAGGTGTGTAACCTAGACTAGCCCTCAGAGAAAAAGTCTTCCATAACTCCATCACATTTTCATCTCTCACCTACTCCTAGTCAGTGTTCCTTTGATACCCTTTGATACCTTTAAAGAAAAAAGAGAGTGGAGAAAGAGAAAAGAGAGTGGCAAGAGTTCTAATTATACAATAATTAGCCCACATTTCTATAGCCCATTGATCATTTTCATAGACATTCTCAGTTCTATGGGACAAGTAGAATAATGATTCCATTTTACAGATAAAGAAAGCACCTACTGAGATTTCATCTAATTGCTAAAGAAGGTTGGGGACAATCTAATACCCTTCTCACTTTACAGATTGGAAACTGGCCGGAAGATGTTAAAAAATTTATCCAAGATCACAAAGAGAATAACTTATTCAGACAGGATTCAAAGTGAGATCACATGATTCCAAATTCAGCATCCTTTACACAGCACCACCCAAGTTTCCTGTTTTTATGGTGCTTTATGATTCCAAAATCTCTTTTGATTTTCCCAATTCCTAATTAGGATACACAGGTAAAAAGAAATCCAAGGGGGAGGGATTGTCATTTGTGAAGTTCCTCAAAATTTCACCAAATAGCCAGGTGCCAACAAGGCCAGTTGTTTTTCTTTCAAATCCATTTTTCCTTTTCAACTTCAGGAGATCCTGCAGTGTCTCTTGGTGCTGGATGGCCTGAATTTGAAGCCAAATGATACAATTTACAAACTGTGTGAATTTGAATAAGTGATTTGAATTCCCTGGACCTTAGTTTCCTAGTCTTCAAAATGAGGTAATCAGACTAGATGGCCTCTGGGGTCCCTTTCAAGTCTCTATCTCCAATTCTAGGCCCCAAGGCTCCATTGAATTCACACTCTACTGTGGTATACAGAGGATTCAATGGGATTTCTTCCTATCCAGGGAATGTGACTCAATCCCTCTCATCTTACCCAGCAACAAGAATGTCATTCTAAAATACAAGGAGGAAGGAACAGTCTGGGGAAAAGAGAGTAGGGAACATTTTGATACTTACATTGCCTTTTTGACATATATCAGTGTTGTTCCTGCAGATGATGCTATTCAGAGAGCGCTCCCCGGTATCTCCCGCATCACCAAAGAGGCAGACAAAGGTTTGGGCATTTGTCCCTGCTCCTTCAACGTTTCCTGTACACAGGGTCACTCGATACTGGGCCACTGTCAAAATGAATTCTCTTCTTTCTGCTCTGTGGGAAAGCCCTCACCTTCCCTCCTCAAGATTCTTTATGCTAGAGTTTCCCCTCTCCCTGCCACTGCCCCCGCCCCGTCCCCTCTCCCTCTCCAAATGTTACCTATTTTTCAAGAACCAATTCAAGTCTTACCTCCTCCATGAAGTTTTTCCTGAGCACCCCCAGCCTACATTCACCTTCCCTTTTCTGAGTGCACACAGGACTGGTTGATTTTTATTCTACTTAGTGATTTTACAGTTATGTATTTTTTCCCAGTTGTTTCTTATGTCTTTCCAAACAATTTATAAATTCCTTGCAGAAAAGAACCAGTCTTTTGCTGTTCTTATATTCTCCAGCATGGCACAGGGCTGAGCATATACTAGGTATGTGCTTGAGGAAGGAAAGAAAGGATCAAGAGCAAAGGAAAAGGGGAAGGGGATGGCAAGAAGGACATGAGATACATTCATTTCAATGGGCTGCTGTTATGCTCCAAAGATACTCCTCCCAGTTCTCATTGTTTGGCCTTTCTAAAAAAAGCAATCTGTGCTATAGATGAGGTTGGCATTCAGCACAGCACTCCCCAGTCCTCTCGGTCACTTTTAAATAAACTGTAAAATAATCCTTGCTAAAGGCATAGAAGTCATCAGCACAAAGAACCGTGTGGGCCCACTGGGAAGATCAGCACAGCATATTGTGTCAAAAGAGCTATTTTAATTTGTTATTGGGGGTTGATTATACCCTCTGACCTGATCTCATATGTTGAGATTCCAGGAAACAAATGAGACATCATGAGTCCAATTAACTCCTCCTCAGTAGAGATGGGGTGGGAGTGGAAAGGTACAAAAAGAGATGAAAAAAATGGTACCCCTGCCCCCCCCACCCAAATAATCCCTCTGTATAAGAATCAGTTTGTTCAAAGAGAAGCCTGGCTCTCAGGTAGAAGAAGCATTTGGTAGCAACTGACAAATGATCTCTCATTAAGTTCAGTAAGGGGGCAAAAAGAAGGGATCTGTCCCTGGATACAAGGCTGGTAGGGAACTCTTCTACATTCATAGGAATTTTCATTCAAGCTTTCACTGACTGAGCTTTTCCAGTTAGATCTCACTCTGATACATGAAAATGTCTATCATTGAACTAAGTCAATGGAAAGAAAACTTCATGCTTTGGGACGTGTTTAAAGAGGAAGACCACTTTGATTATGTGTAAATATTTAACTCATTCATTGAAATCATGGGATTTTAGAGTATGAAAGAATCTGAAGAGGTTCAGAATTCAATACTTCCCCTTTTCCATTGAAGATAGTGAGGTTTTATGAAAGGAAATGATTCCCCCAATCAGTTAGTAGTAGGTGTAGACCCATGGTCTCCTGATTTCCAGTTCAGTGCTACTATCTACACTTGCCAACACTATGAGATTTTGCCTTTGTATAAAAAGGTTGGTAGTGGTATAAAAGAGATGAGACAAAGAAATTAAATGTAGACATGCAAAAGAGCCATATGCCCTGAAGGTCTCTCAGAGATAAAAGAAGATTTAACAATTCAGAATGAGAATAATGTCAACAAGAAAGTCAGATCCCATTGATGATAAATTTAATTTTCATGAAACTTTCAAGAAGCTATCATGTTATTGTTTTACAAAATGAGGAACACCAAAAGGTTTGGATCTGACTTTCATCAATTTGGCCAAAGGTCTACTGTGACCAAATGGAGCAGGATCTATTACAAATGTAAATATTCAAGTAATAAAAATAAGAATAAGCTTTTGCTTTTATAATCATCCTTATGAATAAACAGATTTAGTGCTCAGCTGCTTGGTGATTTGAGGGATGCCCCGCGCTGCCCAGAAACAGTTTCATCAGCAATGTGTTATAGTGCCTGAAAGCCCATCATTCTGCCAATCTCTTGAGATTAAGTATTATCTTTTCCAAGATCTTAAAAAAATAAAAATAAAACAATAACATTAGAAAGGAGGCAATACTTCAACATATTACTGACCAGAGGAATCCTAAAGACCCCAAATTCCTTGAATATCTGTTAGAGAGAGAGGAAAGTGATGAAAAGTCTGGAGAGGTGGAAGAGAGGAAGAAGTGCTCAAAGCACTTCACCAAATTTCCAGTTTTGCAGAGGATCATCTCTGGTTTTTTTTGTTTTGTTTTGTTTTTACCTGTAACTAACAGGTAATCAATTTCCTGGGCCATACACACATTCAAACTGTGAACAAGGAAATATCTTTGTTGAAGTGATCTAAATTCCATCTGCTCAGTTCTCCAAGAGCATGAAGTTCTTATTGGGATCCCATAAGAACCCCTACACCTGTTTGGCCAAATCTATATCCTGACCAATTTACTGCAAAAGGTTAAAAAGATAATTGTATTGGTAGGCTTTACCAGGAAAATATTTTAAACAGATGGGTAAGTATCAGAGCCTTTTATTTGTCCTTTAATTTAAAAAATTACAGTACAGTCTGATTAACAAGAGCCTACAATATCTAATATTCAAATCTGATGGTATTTTGCCTACTTGTCTATAGAGAGTAATAATTTCTGCTGGGCAAGCAGTAAAGAATGCTGCTTTCATTTATTTTACTATCTGGGTGGCTCCCGGGGAAAAGGAAGGGTGAAAATAAACTGTGAGCTAGTAAATATTACCTCCATGTTTTAAAGCTGTGTTAATCAATGTAATTACTCCTGAAACCCCTCTGGTACACACATGTACATATACACATGTACAAGCATACAATATACATATATACACATGTACAAGCACATATATACTACATGTGTGTTGTGTACATGTGTGTATATGCACAGGAATACATATATGATTGTAATTCACAGGGTCATAGATTTGGAGCTAGGTAGGACCCCAACAGCTATTTTATCCAATCCTCTCGTTTTAGAGATGGGGAATGAAAAGAGTATGTATTTGGGGAAGGATTTGAATCTGGGCCTTACTGATTGAGAGTTCAGTTCTCTATCACTACACTATGTGGTCTCTGATGTTGTTCTATTAATCCTTCATCTTAACTGGACCAGATCATGACAATTTGAATCTGCAGAATGCATTGGCAATAGAATACTGATTCATTTTACATAATTCCAAGTTTCAAATGTAAGAAATGTTTAATCTGTCTTCTCTTGTGTGTTATATGGGGCATTAGGTGGATAAAGTGATTGCAGCCAAGCTCTGTAAGCTGCCATAAATAACCAGACAAAGAGAGAAGGATAGCTGAGTTCTGGGAACTATGAGTGTATAGTTAAGTATTTCCCTGGCAAAGGAGAAATCCCTCTGTTCCAAACAGGGAAGCCACAGAGGCCAATTAATCTGGAGTTGCTCCAAAGTAGACAAAGAACTCCCAACAGATACTCATGTACCTCAAAACCCAGCATACCTTGATCAAATCTTACTCCCTTTCTAGACAAAAGTGTTAATTTCAGCCTATTAGGGAATATTCTTCAGATGGAAATGCACCTTTGATATCAAAAGAGGGGTCAATGAAAAATGGAATCTGTTTTAAAGAATTTTAGCCATTTTTGCTGGAATGCAATCTATCTTATAAAATAATGCTTATCTCCAAGGTCAATTCTCTGTGCCGATGAAAAATGTTGCAGACTGGAATTTTCCAATGATCTCTTTCTGCCACAGGGAATCTATCTTTTGGCCACATCTTTTTCTCCTGCCTAGTCTCATCACTCTGTCTTTTTACTGGATATTCTCCCATTGTAACATCATCTACATCTGGAACCTTCTAGTACAGAAGCTTTCCAGTTAATTTATGGGTTCATCCTCGCCTGTAATCTCAGGAGCAGAAAATCAAAGAAACATGCTTTTGTAGGTGACTACCCTTCCTTATAAAGTCCCTGCTTTGCCATGATTCCTGAAATGCCTTTAGGCACACTATAAAGATGGATCCAGGAATCCTACTGAGAATTTGCTATAAGAATATATCATACCTGAAGAGAGCCATCTGCACCCAGAGAGAGGACTGTGGGAACTGAGTGTGGATCACAACATAACATTCTCACTCTTTTTGTTGTTGTTTGTTTGCATTTTGTTTTCTTTCTCATTTTTTTTCTTTTTTGATCTGATTTTTCTTGTGCAGTAAGATAATTATATAAATATGTATACATATATTGGATTTAACATATATTTTAACATGTTTAGCATATATTGGATTACTTGCCATCTAAGGGAGGGGGTAGAGGAAGGGGGGAACTTGGAACACAAGGTTTTGCAAGGGTCAAAAATTATCCATATGAGTGTTTTCAAAATAAAAAGCTTCAATAAAAAAAGAATACATTTCTTGCTTACCATAAAAAAGAATATATCATACCCTCACCAAACCACCCTGAGCTTCCCACTACTTCCAGGACCTGCAATCGCTGTGCCTCAAGGGTCTCTTGAGACATCTTTAAAGGCATCCCTCCCCCACTCTTTCCAGTCTATCCTGACCCCAGTGTGCATGGGAGATAGAATCCTAGAGATTACCCAGTTTCAGTGTAGGTGACATTAGCAAAATTGCTCAAGTTTGGCAGACTTAGCAAACATCTCATTAGGGGGCCTGGATGCTGTCCTTTCTATCTATGCCTCCTCCTTGGGATTCCCTTGAGCTTCTCTAGTTAAGTTGTATGGGCTTCCCCTAAATATGGCAAATGAAAAAAGACCTAATCCATTGACAGGTTTATTTAATTCTTCTGCGAAGCCCCTTGAGCAACAGACCCCAAGAGAGGGGTAGCAGTTATATGAACAATGTATAATATTATTAGTTAATTCAAAAATTCCTTATTTTTGACTTTGAAATACATTATAATATCAATTTTCTCTAGATTCACCTTCTAATTACATTTCATTTAATATAATACTCTATAATGCTTCAATCCCTCTGGGATTAAAAAGCAAAATCAAAATCAGATTATTATTCATAGATTTAAAGACGGAAAAGTGCTTAGAGGTCATATAGGCCAGCCTGATTATTTTACAGATGGAAATTCAAAGTCACATAGGTGGTAAGTGGCTGAAGTGATGCTCAAACTCAGGTCTTCTCCATTCAAATCAAGTGGTTCTTTCTATATAGCATAAGTAGAGAAATTTCAGGTTTGTAACTAGGCTTTACCCTAGGGAGTATTTTCTTTGATTCTGTTTTTTGTTTTCTTGAGGAGTGGGGGTAATGGCAAGTCACACTACAATTATCTTTTCTACACTATGATTTTCCCCACTGCAGTTTCGATATATTGTGGAACGATTCTCATTAATTAAATGGGAATTTGGGAGGAGATTTGCAGAAGCTTCCCTGAAATGTGAAGGCCAGCATATGTCACAGAAAAAGTTTAGAAATTCAAAATTGCATAAAAATATAGATAGTATTATATAATATAGCTTATGACCAAATATTTAACCCAAATTTAAGGTATTGTAAACATGCCATAAAAGAAAAAGAAAAGATATTCATGCATCTCCTCTGGTATGAGGAGAGGACCAAAAAATTTTACATGGATTCTTCAGATCTCTGGGACATTGTACCCCTAAGCCCAAAGATGTGAAAGGGATAATTGTGATTCTTGCATTGCTTCTCTTTCCCCTCTTTGATGAGAAGATCTGAAGACTAAGGCCTTCTATTTTCTTTCTTTTTTGTTTCTCACAGGCTTTACCCCAGAGTTGACCTTATATATAAATAAAGCAGGTACTAGCCTCTGTAAGTACTGGAGAACTCCCCCTAGTAGGTGTCTATCTATTAAACAATCTATTAAAATGTGGGTATTGGACTAGAAATCCACTAAATCTCTAAATCTGTGATCCTGTGGCAGTGACCAGGGGGCAACCTGGACCATTACAGCATCATCCTGAGAGATGTTTTTTGGAACACCAAATAACAGATGAGTGGGAGGATGAACAAGTTTCTAAGAAAGAGAGAGAGAGAGAGAGAATGAGAATGAATATATAGGGGAGAATTATCATTGGGGGCAGAACTATAAATTTCAGGAGGTTCATTTTTTAATTTTATGATAAATGAAACTAAATCCTCAAGAAGTAAGATTTGCCAGAAGCCATGCATGTAGTTAATGGAAGAACCAAGGATTTGAATTCAGATTTTTTATTCCACTTTTGGAATTTTGTTAAAATTTAAGGTACTTTATGAAATAGCAAAGTACTGCCTAAATGTAGTGTCTTATTCTTATCTTTTAATTTAAGGATGTTCTGAAGAAGCCTAGATCTGTCTGGAACTTCTCATATGCCCTATAATCCCACTCCCCAAGGCAGATAACATGTTCTCTAGACTGCTTTGGGTCTCTTGACCCCCAAATATCACCAATTTAGAAATAGGGACTTGGAAATACAGAGTTCACCTTTGCATCCTCTAGACTGTACCCTTCAGTGCTTCTCTGGGCCAGCCCTGCTCCTTAAAGGAAACCAAGGAACAGGCTTCCTTCTCTCATCAAGGCTCATCCTCCCCTAGAAAGTGGGATGGGCACTCACTTCCCATTATCCTCCGAACTGTTGGCCCTTCTGCAGTCAGCTCCCTCACCGTCTCATAGTCATCCTCATTGACATCCAGCCAGCGGTTACAGTTGAAGTTATACTTGTCCTTTGTTAGGGTATTCATCAGTGTCATCTGGAAATATGCTGCAGTTTAGGTGACCTCACATCCAATCTGCCCCAGCAACCCCACTCTGCTGTCCTAACTAAGCTAAGTCTGCTCTTACAAATGTCCTTGCAGATAACACAGGTATCTGTATTCTTAAACTATGGGTCATGACTTCATATAGTCTCAGTAACTGATGTGGAAGTCATGAAATTATGATTTATTATCAGTAACTGTTTGATTTGTATTACTTGTTTTATGTACCTATATATCTGGAGTGACATAAAAATTTCTTGGTGAAAAGGGCTTGTAAATGGGAAAAGGATAAGAAGCTCTGATCTAAAGAAGCTATGGGAATGGGGGTGGACGGGAGTGGTAACTATTCTATCCCATGCCTCTCAGAAGCCTGTAGTTCTCTGGCGACAAGGATGGAGCCCCTCAGAGAAGTTATTGCTCCCTTCTCTCTGTGGATCCAATACTTCCTTTCCTGATTCAGGCTGACCTCAATGACTATCTACCTCTTGTTCCCACTATTGGAATTACAGGTGAGTACCTGGTAGACCTTTATAGAAGGATCCCCAAAAGGAAGCCAGTCTGGATCTCTGTTTTCCCCTGACTCATTCCCCACCCATGATCATAGGGATCAAAGACAATATTCCCCTTCTCACCTTCACTAGGTGCCATCCAGAACCAGGAATCTTGCTATTATGCCAGACTCTGATCTTATAAAATCTTCCAAGATCTGGGATGTCAAGCTGTATGAAAAAGAGCAAGGTCCCTTAAGAGAATAAAACAATGACAAAATCCCTGAATCTGATAGAAAGATGCTCTCCATCCCCTTTTCTCTTCTGACAGTGTCATCACTTTGAGGTCCTTATCCCCTCACTCCTGTACTACCTCAAGTTTCTCTCCCACCCTAGTCCACTTTCCATTCGACTGCTAGAGGGATTTTCCTAAAACGCAGATCCAATCATGTTACAATTCTACCAAATAAACTACAGTGGCTCCCTAGCACCTCTAGGACCAAATACAAAATTCTCTGTTTTACATTCAAAGCCCTTCACCACCAGCACTACTCTTACCTTTTTATTTTTCCTACACCTTCCTCCTTAATCCATACTCTTTGATCTAGTGAAACTGGCCTCTTAGCTTGCACTCCCTTTCTACTTAGGGTATTTTATTTGGCTGTCTTCCATTCTGAAATGTTCTCCCTCTTCATTGTCGCCTCCAGGCTTCCATGACTTCCTTTGAGTCCCAGCTAAAACTGGACCCTCTCCAGGAAGGTTTTCCCAATTCATCTGAATGCTAGTACCTTCCTTCTCTTAGATTAATTCTTATTTCTCCTTTGTATAAATTGCTTGTACTTAGTTGCTTGCATATTGTATTCTCCATTAGACAGTGAACTCCTTTTTTCCTCAGCACAGTATCTAGCACATAGGAGGTGCTTAATAGCATTGACTAACTCACCCATCATCAACAGGCCATGTACTTTAAGTCCACTCAATTCATTGAATGTTTAATAACCTACTATGAGTAAGATGGAGACATGGAATAACATAATGGATAGAGAGTTGACCCTGAAGGTAGGAAGATCTGATTGTAGATCCCACCTTTGACCCAGAACTGGAGGTGAGATCCTAGACATGATACATCTCAATAGCTCAACTTTCTTTCCCACCAAGCTGTGCTTTGGAAATCTCCAGATTTTACCATTATTCCTCCTCATGAAGGTACTTTCTGTCTCACTAACCCTGCTTTTCAGCTCTCTATGGTTGTCCTCATTAGAACATAAAATTTCATGTTAGGAACCATCTTTTTTTGTTTGTTTGCATCTTCTACAGTAAGTCCAATGTCTGGCACATAGTAACTGCTTAATAAACGCTTGTTGCCTCTGGTTGTTAAGCAACTCTCTTTAAGACTATAAATATTGCAAAGAAGGTGCATTGATTATATTGGAGGAGGATGCTTCTTATTAGTTTATTAACTTGGATGTCCTTGATTCTGAATACTAGACACACAAGAAGAATTAGAACATTTTTTGATAGGAAAGTATCTTCTAATCTGAATTCCAACTACTTTATTTATAAATTCATTTAGCCAATGTTTGTTCTGTGCTTGCTTCATTGAGAGCATTGTGCTGAGCATGGGAGGAGATTTTAAAAATTGAATAAAACACAATCTCTGCCCTCATGGACGTTGGGGATAGGATAGATGCACAAATTAAGTGTATGGGAGAGGTCTGAATTAAGTGCACTATGCAATTCATGGGAGGAGATATTATTACTCACTTGGAGCATCAGGAAAAGCGTCATATAGAAGGTACATTTCAACCAGACTCCAACTGAGGCTCAGAGATGAAGCAACTTGACCATCTAAGTGAATAGAGGGCTTTCTCGGGCCTTATTTTAATGATGATCTAGAAATGCTCTGTGATGAATTGTCAAAGGAACAATCTAAGTATGGCTAATTTCTAATGGCACTAATAGTGTTTACCTATGAGCAAGTTTGCCAGGTCACTCACTGGCTTATAGACAAATATTTCTAAGCATCATTGCCGGTTGGAACCAGCCTCTTTAGCTTAATTTGATGCCTCATTTGAATCATTTTATCTAATCGTTTAAGTAGGGCTTCAAACTAGGAAATCCCTTGTTAGCCTCCTCTAAATTAAAAATAAATAGTTCTAGTAAAATATTATATTTTTTAAAATTCTAGACTTTAATTTAAATCCTTCTTGCTTAAAAAATTCCAAATGAGAGTTATATCAATATCAAAAAGGATTCCCATCCTGCACACATAGAAATACTAATATTCATCATCCTGGAAGGCCAAGGTTTTCTGAACCAAGATGTTTCTGGATCCTCTAGACCGGTGATGTCAAACTCAAATAGAAATAAAGTTATTATACTTACAGAAGTCAGTTGCACTTTGACTTAGGAAACCACAAACTAACAACATCTATGTTTTATTATATTTTAATTTATTTTGTTAAATGTTTCCCAATTGCAATTTAATCTGTTGTACATCTCCAGGATGCTTTCATATGATGGATATGTTTGCTCTGGACCATTTCATTGTGATGCTATAATTCCCTGAACTAATTACCTTTTTGGCCTTAAGTTCAGTCAGTTTAATTCAGATAGAAACCCTAAGGGGTATTTCCCATTCTATTCAGTGAACTGTACATAAGGTAATATCATTCCTTATTGGGGTCTATAGTTTATCTCCTATCCTTTCACCTTATTGCCTCTAGGATAACTTTCAAAGCCCCTCAGATTGGCATTTAAATTCTACCCCAATCAGGCTCCAAAATACCTTTTCAGACTTACTTTACTTGAGCTTTCTTTATGCATTCTACATTCTAGTCAGCTTGTTCTCTTTGCTGTTCCCAGAATTCAGTCCTCACTTCCTACCTCTGTGAATCTAAGCAATGTCCTATACATGGAATGTATTCACTCTTCACCTCTTCTTCTTAGAATCCTTTCTAAGTTCAATCCAGATATCACTTCCTATGGGAAGTTCTTCCTGATTCTACTAGGTTTTAATGTTTTCTTTCTCTTCAAATTAGTTTATATCTGTTTATCTATAGTTTGAATCTCCCAGTAAAATAACTTCTTCCTTGAGGGAAGGGAATAGATTTTTAAAAATTATTTTAATTGCATTCTTAGTGCCTTACATGTTTGATGAATTGAAATGAAAATTAAAATAAAAAAGAAAGACAATATATATTCCTCTTCAATAATTCAGGCGTGTTCCAATGGTCTTTTGATGATGAGAGCCCTCTACACCCCAGAGAGAGGACTGTGGAAACCGAGAGTGGATTACAAAATAACATTTCACTCTTTTTGTTGTGGTTTGTTTGAATTTTATTTTCTTTCTCATTTTTGATCTGATTTTTCTTATGCAGCAAGATAATTGTATAAATATGTATGCCTATTTTGGATTTAACATGTATTTTGACCAATTTTGACCATGTTTAACATATATTGGATTACATACCATCTAGGGGAGGAAATGGGGAGAAGTGTGGGGAATTGAAACACAAGGTTTTTCAAGGGTCAATGCTGAAAAAAATTACTCTTGCATATGTTTTGAAAATAAAAAAACTTCAATAAAAAAATTAAAAAATCCTCTTCGATATTCATTGAAATGCCTTTCCCCTCTTTCCCCATATCTATTGCTCCTACCCTGAATTTGTCAAGCTTGCCAGGTTTAAAGCCCTGTGGCCCTGGATTCAGACGAATTTGATCTGTTCGTCCCTTCTGTCCATAAAGCTGGATAAAAACAGGAACATTACAGGCAGCTTTCTTCAGGTCATTTGTCCAGACCCAGAGGGACCAGGCATATTCTTAAAACAGAACAAAACCATAACAAAAGCAAGTCAATTTTTTTGTAATGTTTGTATTTTTTGTACAAAATTTTGTAAGTTTTTATAATGAAATATATTATATATGTGTGTGGGTGCATCCATGTCTACATACATACATATACCTACATTTATATGTATATATTTAAACTAAACTATTATAGATTTAAAAAAAGGAGAAAATATTGATACGACTTGAGATCAAGGGAAAAGATATATAGTGACACTACTGCTATAACAATAAAAACAAAAACTCAGCTACACTAAAATCCAAACAATAAGACAGATAAATTAG
This sequence comes from Sminthopsis crassicaudata, assembly GCF_048593235.1. Classification (NCBI taxonomy): domain Eukaryota; kingdom Metazoa; phylum Chordata; class Mammalia; order Dasyuromorphia; family Dasyuridae; genus Sminthopsis; species Sminthopsis crassicaudata. The sequence continues at coordinate 367,886,964 of NC_133617.1, forward strand.
GGAGTAATGACTTGTTTACAAAAGAATTCTTTGATTTATAATAGGATTTATATCAAAGTTTCTTCAAATAACCAGAGTTCTACTAGAGTATTTAAAATAGTGCTTGACTTATAAAAATGTAATTTATCAACATTGTTTTGAACAACTCAATTGCCTTCAAGGACGTTACAAGTAAATGATCTGTTAATTTTTAGAAAATGGAAATATTTGCAGCAGAGCTAGATGGATTGTGGATTTCTTGTTGGTCTTTGCTCTGAAGAGCCGGGGCTCCAACCCAGGAAGTAAAAAAACCTAGCCAATTCATTGGGAAGTTTTCACTATCCCATACATCCATAGCTACTCTGTTCTCTAATAGAAAAGATTAGAATAAATAGTAGCTTTGGTCCCTGAAAATTCTGTCTGGTATCCTGGAATTCCTCCAACCTGACTTCAGAACTTACTCTTGAGTCTCTTCTTCCGCAGGGACACCACTTCGTAGAGCTGCCGCTCAATCAGCCCATCACCTTCCTTTTCATCCAGCCAGTTTTTGCAAGGGAAAGTTTGTTGTATGCCAGTGAATGGGCACAAAATCACCACCTGAGGAAAACATACCAAGATTCATTTCCAATATTTCTTCGAAAGACATCCTGCTTCTACAGCAGATGACAAGGACAGAGAAAGGGGCAGCAGAGGAAAAGGAGAAGGGGGAGAGAGAGAGAGAGAGAAAGAGAGAAAGAGAGAGAGAGAGAGGGGGGGGGGAGACAGAGACAGAGACAGACAGACAGATGGACACAGAGACAAACAAATACAGAGAGAAATAGAAGGCAGGAAGGAGAGAGGGAGAGAGAGGAAAGAAAGAAGAGCAAGGGGAGAGAGATAAAGAGAAGCAGAAAAAGAGAAGGGTAGAAGTGAGAGGGAGAGGAAAAAAGGAAAGAAAGAAGAAGAAAAGGGAGAGAAAGATAGAAAAAGAGAAAAAAAAGAAAGAGGAAGACACTAGATTTTAAGCCAGAAGACTTCAGTTTAAATTCCAACTGTGCCACGTTGGAAATGTAATTTCCCTTCTCTAAGCCTCAATTTATTCACCTGTCAAATGAGGACATTAGACTAGAAGGCATAGTGGGAAGTTTGGATGAGAATCAAGAAGACCAAAATCCTAGCTGTGTGAGCCCGGGTAAATCATTTCATTTCAGTTTTCACATCTTTAAAATGAATAGATTTACTCAGTGGTCTGTAAGGTATTTTCCAGATCTAAATCTATGATCCCATTCTTTAGCTCAATCATCTCCGAGATCTCACAATCTGTGATTATGAGCCATTTTCTTTCAGTGACTGTTGTGTTAGGAAGTCTCAAGTTTTCTTCCAACTTACTAAGTGAATAAGATCTTCTCTTCTCCTCTTTTACCCACATTAGATATCCTTGCATTTTTCAGAGCCCTTGACCAACTTCTTTTCTCAAAAGTTTCTCTAAATAAATACTGTTTTCTTGTTTTTTTTCTGTTTTCTTTCACCAGAAAGACAATTAACCAGAACACTTAATTGAAAAGACTTTTTTAGGAGGCCAATCATGGCAAAAACAAGCTAAATCAGGAATCTAATCTTAAACTTAGCTTTTTTAACAGATGGAAAGGGAGAAGGCACTAGGTACATGGGAAGAACAATGGTAAGAGGAAGGGAGGTATGGCATGGTGAGATAGAGGATGACTGTCTCCAATGGTGCTCAGGAAAGAACTGAATATAGAGTATGTATTAAATAAATACTTGTTGATGATTAATTGATTCTATATTCTGTACCAGGGACTAGACAGTACAAGTATTCTCTGGGAACTCAGGGAGTCTACAACTGTATTAGAGTCTATGTACAAGAATGACCCCAGTTCCCCAAAGAATTTTCAATCTAACAGGCTATGTGGCGGGTATACATGCAGCCAATATATGACAATGAAGGAAAGGGACTCCTGTATTGATGACAGTGTGGGAGGGATGTGGGTAAGCTCCCGGAAGCTGGTATCCTCACCTTCTCACAATACCAGCCCCTGTTGACGCCGACATTGCCATGTCCAATGGAAACTCGACTCAAAGGGCTGAGCAAGACAGCTAGTTCAATGTTGAAGATGTCTGTCCGATTTCTGTCAAACACTCCTCCTTCCAGAAATATCTTCCCACTGTTCTTATTTCCTCTGGCTCCAAACATGACGAGGAAAATCTTGGACTTTGTCCCAGCGCCCCGGACATCCCCTGTTACGACTGTAACGATGTATGAGATAGCTAGTGGTATGCAAACAAAACCAACAAGAAGTTAATGAATGCTGGATTAGAATAGATCAATAGGAACACATCCTACCCCCCAGGTGTCCTTCATGACTCCCACTGCCCATTGTGTTCCTCTTTACCACATTCTCCACCTCTCTTTCTCCTTTTTCTTAGTCTCCTTTGTTTTGTATCCTCATTTTTAACTCATATCTTCTTATTGGCCACATTTTCAACCCCAGCATCACATCAGTCTCAGGGATAACTTTTTTAAAAAACACATTGGTTTTTCATCCTCAGAACTCACTTATAACAGGTTACCTCTCTTTGTCTCTCCATCTTCACGTTCTATAATTGTTTTTTTGTCCGATTTGCTACCCAATCAACAGCATCTCCCTGCCAATAACACCAAAAATTGGAAACCATTCTGATCTACCCAAATGAAAATTTGTCTCCTTCCTGCAAAATTCCTGGCTCTTACCTGCCTGAACCAGATGTCTGGGGTGGAGGCAGATAGAAGACCAATGGAAAACTGTTAAATCTCTAAATGCAAAGTTCAGTGGCATTCTGTCCAGTTGACCATGTACAGGCCTTTTCCTCCTCCTGACTTAGCCTGAACATTATTTCATCCCAAGTTTTGATGCCTTCCCTAATTGTATCTCTGTATCTGGTGTCCCTAAGCCTGATTCATCCCCTGAGTGCATCAAAACCCTTTGTAATCAAGGTCTATTGCTTTATGTCATATTATTCTATCTGATTCTTTTAGGAAAGATTCCTTTGCATACCAAAGCTGCTGAAATGAGTTGGGATATTTCCCTCCTCCCATAGCAACCTCTTCTGTTCCCTTCATGGTTTCTCAACATCCTTTATTTCTTCCATCCAAACCATCCTCATACTGCTCTCAGACTACTGCTCCTTATACAGAGATCTATCTGTTCAAAATCCTTTGATAGTTCTTTATTTCCTTCCCAACAAAGTTCAAACTCCTGACCTTATCATTCAAGGCCCTTGTAATCTGATCTACCCTTCTTTTCTACTTTTATTTCCTATTACTCACCTCTCTAACCAAACAGGAACATCCATTACCTCCATGCATACCCTGGAGTTTCCTACATCAATGCTTCTGTTCACATGGTTCCTCATTTGTGAAATCCCTTCTCTTCTGCCTCTACCTGTTGAATTCCTATTCAGTCATTAAGGCTCAATGCCAACATCACCTCCTCCATGATCATCTCCTTTCCTGATTTCTTCCCATTGGCAATGATTTTTCACCCAAGACCTCACAAATCATTTTGTTCATTACTTCTTTTTCACTTCATTATCACTTCTCTAATAAAAATGATTATTTAAGATTTCTTATCATGTGAAAGACAGTATAGAGAATAGAAAAGTCAACCTTAGTGTGAGGAAGAAATGGAATCAAGTCTCATATCCAGTTATTTACAAGTTTCCTCCATTAGACTGTGAGTTCCTTTGGAGGAGGGGGCATTTTTAACCTTTCTTAGTGTTCTTAATATTTAATGCAGTGCCTGAAATAGGTTGTTATTCAGTTGTTTCAGTCATGTCTGACTTTTCACGACCCTATTGGGAGTTTTCTTGGCATAGATACTAAAGTGCTTTGCCATTTTCTTCTCCAGTTTATTTTACAGATGAGGAAACTGAGGCAAACAGGGTTAAGTGATTTCCCCAGGGTCACACAGCTAGTATGTATCTGAGGCTGGATTTAAAATCAACTCTTCCTGATTTTAAGCCCAGTCAGTCAGTGCTCTATACACTGTGCCACCTGGCCACCCAAATACATCCAAGTGCCTAGAATGTAGTAAGTCCTTAACATTATTTTTAATTTGGTTTGATTGATCTGGCACATACTGGTAACGTGACCCCGAACAGTGCTCTAGGCAACTGTCTAAGACTGTGTGTCACAGAGAAAATGTCGTCCTCTATTGAAAGAGTTTCCTCACCAGAGAAGTAAAATCAGGGGTCTAGTCCCTGCTGCTCTTTATATCTTGAATGTATCATATCCTTCTATTAAACTGTGTGTTCCAGAAGGGCAAAATTGATGTGTCTTTCTCATATACTTTTGCTTAACCCAACATCTAGACCAGTGGTCTACCACAGTAACCGCTTAATAAATGTTAAGTGATTTAAATTGATGAGAGAAATGATTATTAGTAATCAATGATTTGAGGAGACTCAGATTTTTCCTTTTCTCCCTCCTCATTTCAAGGCCTCTGTCTTAAAGGTTGAGCTAATCTTCTCTCTCCGACCTCACCAAACCTTATATCTCAGGAGGAGTCTCTAGTCTAATGTGAATTCCATTCAATCAAGCATAGGTGGAAATGACCCTTTTGTCTAAAATGCCCAGGCTGGGGGTGGTCTGAGTATAAAGATTGTGTGTACCAGGGTGACATCTGTCACTCTCAGCCTCTCATTGTAATATTCATTTTCTCATTTATTGTTAACCAATAAGAATTGATTGAACACCTGCTTTCCAAGGTAATAAGAGCCCAATGCCATAAGGCATCTTTGGTGGGAACAGAGACAGCCAAATGATCAACCTTTTACAAATAAATATGCTGGCTTCATTAATAAAATGATTAAATTACCCAGAAATCGTGCCTCTCAATTTTTTTTTTAAATTGAATAGATTTGCTTCCTCCTTCCCCATTGGATCTCTGTCGTCTTCCCATATATCTCTACCTCTTTATATTTCAATTCTTTAATACTAAAGGACTAAGGTCAAAAATACAGTAGGAAACAGGTGATATCAAAATAAAAGATAATACTAAGCTATAGGGATTCATAGTGCATGCAGGACCCCATCTCTTCCTCAGTTTTTATATGATTAGGATTCAAAAAAGGGCTACCATTAAAACAAAACAAAACCTGAGAAGTAAAGTCTGACTTTTGTGCCCTAGGTTTTGTCCTTTTCCCCAGAAGGATGAAAATGAGCTGGTTCATGTATCATGGAAAAGTGGGCAATTTGGGTAGGTTATTGGCCCAGCTGATTACAGTCATTATGATTTCATATTCAAGGGCACTAGATTTCTATTCAAAGATTTAATTCAAACAATTCCTTGGAAATATGTTTATGTAATGTGATCAAGATCATGGGATTATTGATTAAGAGCCAGAGGTCACCCAATCCAACCTGACTGTTATACAGATAAAGAAAATAAGGCTTAGAGAGGTTAACTGATTTGCCTAAAATGACACAAGTTCTAAAAGGAATCCAGGACTCTAGTACCAGGTCTCTTTCTATTGCACCAAAGTGATTCCCATAATAGTGTGATTTCCTCCACAAATGACATCTTTTATGGTCAGACAACTCTCATTCATATGTTGAAATGTCTTGCATTCCCAAGGCAGTTTCTCAGCTGGCCACCTCTTCTTCATCAGTCTTCAAATTGTGGATTGAATCACACAGTTTGATCAACCTAAAGAAGCAGATCAGGGAGTTCTCACATCAAAGCTCCCAGTGGAGATGGCACAATATAATCTGGGATCTGTATTGACAGATGGCTCAGAATATTAGCATTCCATATTGCTCTCCAAGGCATGTTGGCAGGCATGGAATAATAACTGGCATTCACACAGCACTCTAAGGTTTAGATAGAAAGCCTTTTACCTACATTATCTCATTTGAGGCTCAGAGCAGTACAAAGCTTGTTCACTTCATTTTACAGATGAAGAAACTGAGATTCAGAAAAGTTAATCAATTTAGGTCCCAGTGCTAGTAAGTAGAAGACATCAGGTTTGAAGGCAGGAGCTCCAGTTCAGGTCTAGCATTCTTTCCACTTTGCCGTGACAGCTCCTAAGGCAGAAGCTCTGAGTAAAACACTTCAGGATTGTAAATGTTGCAATGTGTTTGAAGATATAGATATGACCTCATTAAAAAGTGCCCACAAGAGATTTGTGATCTATAAAAACAAAACCTCCAAAGTCATAAAGATAGCTGAAGGAACTTCCTAGTAATTTTGCTATTAGAGAGGGCTTCATTACTGCTTTAGCAGTTGTTTCTTTCAGTAGACTCAATTCCATTCAATTCAATTCAACAAACATTTATAAAGAGCCCACTATGTGTAAGTTATTGAATCATCACTCTAGAGCAATGGAACCTGAGTATTTTTAAATGTATATTATAATAACTCTTTTAATATTTTTTTTCTTTGTAAGGCTATATATTTTATTTTGTGTACTTTAAAATGTCATTCTGTAAAGGAGTCCCAAGGCTTAATCAGACTACCAAAGGGATCCAGGACACACAAAAATATTAAGAACTTCTACTTAAAAGGTTTCTTAAACTTCCTCCACTTATAACTTCTTTTAACTCAAGAAATTTTTACATGATTCCAGGTATATAGATGTATGTATGTATGTGTATACATACACACACACACACACACACACACACACACACATATATATATATATATATATAAAATCCAAATTTATTGATAATTATAATTTTACAACCTCAACATTCAGTTATAAGACCCCTTTTGGGGATCACAAAACACAGTTTGAGAAACTGAGGTCTATTCCAACTCCCTTATTTTGATAAGGAAATAAGGGCCCAAAGAAATGAAATGGTCTTGCCCAAGGTCACTCCAGTGGTATATGGGAGAGCCAGGATTTGAGACAAGTCCTCTAATCTCCAAGTCCACTGCTCTTTCTCTGCTCCATGTTAGAGACAAGAGTGTCTTTGAGAAATAAGTGGTCAGTGACTTCAAGGAAATCTGGCTATCCTATGCCATAAAGTGAATCAGAGGCAAGTAAAGAACAGCTGTGTTCACTGTAATGTCTTGGCAAAAGATCACCTATCAATAACTGCTTGAACATGCCAAGGAGTTACCTTCTGCTGGTGGGGTTTCCCCAATCCTCAAAAAAATTTCCTTTGTTTATTACCCTATCCCATCTGTCCTCCCCCTTTCAATTATTTCCCATCTCTTTCATCATTTGCCCTTCTAAACTTCTTGAAAAATTCGTCTATATCTGAAGAAGATATAGGATGAAGAACATCCTTTTTTAAGAATAGGCTACCTTAGAAAATTCTACCATGCTTCCCTTCTACAAAAATGTGACATTTCTTGAGTTCCAAGGCAGTGGATGAAAATCCATTCTTTTGTGATTACATAACCTGCAAGGACCTTAAAGATAGTAGGATAGGTCCACAGCAGCAGCAGCAGTGACACAGAAGCCCAACAACATTGTGCCTTAAATCCCAATGTTATATATTTTTTCATGTAGATACCTGATGCTTTGAGACCAGGGAGAACTTCCCAATGACTTTCCATATGTTTATACTCTCTTGATATCACAATTAAGATATCATCAAAATATGGTTCCATCTCTGGAATCCAAGAAAGGAGAATCTACTAAAAAAAATTACATGAACAAGAGAAATTGCAAGTGGAAGATGCTGATCAAAGGGTGATTCCTTGATGAAGACTGATTGATTGTTTAGGAATCAGTAATAATATCATCTATGATTTTTTCATTGATCATTTTTGGACAAGGTCAAGTTTTACAAAAGCCTTTTTTCCCCTAGCAAAAAAAAGAGTATATAACTGACTGGCCTTGATCTGATGTTTTTTTATTCCCAAGGAACTTAAAATAAATATAAGGTGCCACATAGGCTTCTATTCTAGCATAGTTGGTACAGTTCACTGATACATGTAACTAGTTGTTGAAGGACATTTTGTTCATTGGAAATTCACAATTTTCTTCATTTTTCCCCTCAACAACAGCAGATACATTTTCCGTTGTGTTTAAATGGATTGGTACAATAGCAAAATCCAGATGCAAGAACCCTGCCTCTCCCCTGTAAGATCCAAGAAAATATGCTGACAAGCCATTTAGTCAGGCTGTTGGAATGGTACAATGCCTAGGATACTGGTTCCTAGATTTATATACTAGCTCATTCACAAGAGGCTTCTGTGCCCCTCCTTAGCAGGGATAAGTAGAAACTGATCTCAGAACAAGGCGTATGGAACATTTCACAGCACAGATTATAGCAGCATTAACTGGGCAATCATTGTGATCTTGAAGCATGCACAGTGGATTACACAGCCTTAGCATGAGACAATATTGCAGGGGAAAAGATACCACAGAAGTTATCTTTATTAATTATCATTACATTGCAACTGAGAGACTACTTCCATTTTATAGGCTTCTGTAAATAAGCTTGCAAAAAATGCAGTTTTCTGAGGTATATAATTATTGACTCTGAAAATGATACAAATACCCAAGAAATAAGGAAAAAAATCACCTGATGCCAGGGATATGAAGTACTACAGTATTCCCTGGACTTCCTTCTGAAGAAAAGTACATTTCCCAATTGGGTTCTAAGCTCTGCATCAGTGATGTCAAACTCAAATAGAAAAGGAGGAAGGGGACAGTAACACTATCCATATATAAAGATCTCTGTGGACTGTCTATTGACTTAGTTTTTAAGTGTAATATCTATATTTTATTGAATTTTTATTTATTTACTTTGTTAAAGATTTCCCAATTATATTTTTATTGATACTTTCTAATTGGAAGGAGAAAACTATGAATTCCAAAAAGGTGAAATTTTAGGACAGATTATCTCCTTATATCCTATCTAACTGAATTCCTTTTGGACATTTTTGATTTTTCAGTTTTCTTTTTGTGAATTGTCTTTCCCCAGTAGGCCATAAACTCGTTGAGGGCAGGGACTATATTTCTTTTTTGTATTTTATCACTAGAGCTTAGTATAGTGCCTGATGCCTAATAGGTGCTTAACAAATGCTTATTAGCAGATACAAGATCTTCATTAATAATATGATGAAAAAAATATATTCCCATGGTGATCAGTCTTTTCCAAACTTAGGCTGGTTCTTGAAACCCATAGTTTATATTGTCTATAAAAATAACAGAGTGGCCAGGTTTGGACTTCACTATAATAGCCTTCACAAAACTAGAATCATCTCTAACTCACAATGAGGAATCAAAGTAAGATTTATTTATCATAAAATATCAAATTTGGTTTAGTCAAGAGTTTCTATTGAAAATCTATCTCATTGGGAAATGAATGTAAACTGTTATTTCTACCTTCTGAATCCAATTCTTCCTGTGCAACAAAAAATTCGGTTCTACACACATATATTGTATCTAAATTATACTGTAATATATTTAACATATATAAGACTGCTTGCCATCTGGGGGAGGGGGTTGGGGGAGGAAGGGAAAAAATCTGAATAGAAGTAAGTGCAAGGGATAATGTTGTAAAAAATTACCCATGCATATGTACTGTCAAAAAATGTTATAATTATAAAATAAAATAAAAAATTAAAAAAAAAAAAAGAAAATTTATAGGGATCTTTTCCCCTAAAGAGCTAATATAATATTGTTCAAATAATGTTTTAACCACTGAATTTCTCCAACGTTTCTGAGTACTTAGGGGCACTGATAGAAGAGGGAAAGAAGTGATAAATAAACTTGAGCAATTACTTTTTAAAAAAAAAAATCTATCTCATGAATTCTACATACAAGATGCACTTGCAATTATATCATAATCCCTCAAAATTGCACTATTGAAGCAAATGGTTTAGTTTTACAATAAAAGCATTTTTCTAGGCTATTTCTATGCTGTAAATTCCCATGTATAAACTAAAGCTATATACAAATACTTGCCACAACACTTAAGAGTAGAGTTATACTGTTTATCCACAATTCCACGCAGACTTTATTTATACTATTAGCATTTAAAATCATGAAATCAAACTAATTTCACTCAACACAAATTTATAGCACAAGTTTGTTGTGCCACAGTTCCCTTTTATTGTCCCGACTCAGTTTCCCTAATTGTTCTGCCTCAGTTTCCCCAAATTGTTCTGCTTCAGTTTCCCTAATTGGTCCTGCCTCAGTTTCCTTAATTGTTCTACTTCAATCCCCTTAGTTGCAAACCCCACCTCCAGATCATTAAGACTAATATAACTCAGGGCTACTTACTCTAAGGTTATAAATTATCAATGTGTAAACTCAAGATAAGAGGGAGTCCAGACTTCCTGGCTCTAAGCTGGACACCTCCTTAACTCCCAGTTTGTTAGAATTTATGGTCCTATCCCCTATCCTGTCATTGTTCTTCTTGATCCTATCTTATCAGAATGTCCAGTCGGATGGATAGTCTGTTCCCTCTCTCAGTGCGCTGACTCCGCCCCTGCCTCAGTCTACCCTCTGGTAGTTTGGAGCCATGTGTGTATATATACTTCAGGGGAAGCACACATTAACTGCTGGATGCTTTGGACATCAGCCCTGGGTGCCATATGCCCCCAGCACAATCTCTCCCTTTCAAATAAATTATTAAAAACTCTCTAATCTCTATCTTGCCTCAGTTTCTCCAGCATTACAGTTCATATATATCTTCACTGCTATCTGACAATCTTTCTACTCCTTGTCTAATTCTCTCTTCCAAGAAGAGAGAGCGAAGCTGATGACTTTGTACAACTCTGACTTCACTTAAATCCAATTCATGTCTGACTCAAGACATCACCTTTGACATCATTGGTCCTTTTTGAAAACAAAAGACAAAACAACAGCAATAATAAAAATGGTAACAATAATAAAAGCTAGAGTTTATGTAGTGTGTTAAGATTTGTAAAGCACTTTACAAATGTTTCAATTTAATCCTTTTTTATTTTCTTCATACTCCTATAAAGTGAGTTTCCTCTAGGACTTTGTCCCTTGGCCATCATCTCAACTTATTTCTTGGCAATTTTGTCTATCTCCTTGGCTTTAACTATCATATCCACACCTAATTCCCAGAGTTTTATATCTAAACCTGTTCTTTTTGCTGGTCTCAGCCCCATACTTTCACTACCTAAAAGACATCTAAAAATCCCATTGGCATCTCTAAAATTGCAAAATTGAGTTATATATATATATATATATATATATATATATATATATATATATATATATATATATATATATATATATATATATATATATATATAAACTCAATTTTGCAATTTATATATATGCATATATATTTTTTTTTACCTCAGTCTATTCCTTCTTTTAATTTTACTATTTCTGTAAATTACATCATTTTTACCCTATTCTCAAAATATTGGTGTTATCTTTGATTTTTCTTCCTCCCTCAACTCTCAAATAGTTACCAAGTCATATCAATTCATTCTTCACAATATGGCTCACAATTGTTCTCCCCTTTCTCTTCCCCTTGTTACCATCCTACTATGATGTTTTATTACCACTTGCCTCAACTTTTACTCCAGCCTTCTGATAGGTTTTCCCAATGCAATTCTTTCTTTTCAAATCTATTCTCACATCACTCCTACACTAATTATCTTTATTTTTTAAAATTGTTATATCACAGTTCTGCTCAAAATCTCAGTAATTATATTACCTATCATAGAAATTTCAAATTACTTTGCCAGGGATTTAAAGCTCTCTTTAAAGGTATGAATAAGTATTCACCTTCCTAGTTTTGCCCCCTACTACTTTATGCTCTATGGGCCAATCAAAGTGAATTACATCCTTTAAATACAATCTATACTTTCCCACCTCTTTGCCTTTACTTATGTCATTCCCTATTCTTGGATTACTTTCACTTCTCCTTCTTCCTCTTCTGAATTCCTACCCATTCCTAAAAACTAACTCAAGGGTTGCCTCTTGCATGAAGCCTTCCCTAGTGCTCCACTAAGAAATGATTCCCTCCCCTCCCCAACATGATTTTGCATCTTTCTGAGGTATTTATGCAAACTTATGTATATTATAGTTATCTCTTTATCTACCATGCCCTTCACCTAGACTGAAGCTCCATGAGTGTAAAAGTGATGTCTTATCTAGCCTTTATTTAAAAAAAAAAAAAGTGCCTAAAACAGTGCTTTACATAGAATGCTAGGCATTTTTAACTATCTGCTAAATTGAATGAAGATAATAGCATCCTTGTTTCCAGAATGAGCACTGAGTCAGAGAACAATAACAGCCAACAAGCATTTCTTCAAGGTGACTTTAGTTTCTGCTAAAATCAGGTAGAGCTATAACATATAAGCATGGAGATTCAAAAAGTCCAAAACATTAAGGATTAAATGGAATACCCCACTTATACCAGTCATTGGCATACAGACAGAAAAGAGGATGCTTATGGGTGAGCCCCAGAATGAATGGTACAGCTAAAATAGACTGTCTTGAGTTCAGTTGACCCCAGAATCATAGAGTTCCCTGTCTCTCCATTTACCAGAATATAAAGATGGGCAATTCGCTCAGGGAGAACACTCAGACTATGGGTGTCCCTTCTTTAATCTTTAGGAAAGAAAAGGAAATTGGTAACTTCACTGGGAAGCTGGTACTAGTGCTCTAATTAGGAGATTAAGGGGTCAGGAGAGACCTTCTCTTGATGAAAGAGAAATAGAAAAGGTAAAGCCTGGCAGTTAGTGTTTTTCAATGTCCAGATCCTGCTGGAGGAGAAAGACAAGGAGCTGGGCTGAGCAGGCTGCAAGCCAAATCCGCAGAATGTAAAACCTGCAATGCAATTTAATCGAACTGCCGTCCTTAAGGGAATATACATTTTGATTGGCAGGGGAGAGGTGATTTTAGAGCTGAGAGGTAGGGAAAGTCTGAGGGAAATGTTGCAGTGTGGAGTTTGGGATAAGCAGAGGACAGTGAGATCCGGGAAAGTCAAGGAGAGATTGAGCTAGGAGATAGAGGAGAGATGTAGAAAGCAAAGCGGCCAAACAAAAACTCTTCTTATTAAATTTTGCATCATGCTCCCCTCCTCCTTGGAAGCCAAGGCATCCTCCATTTTAGAGAACAGGCAACTGTGTTGTTATTACTTTCATATCCTTCCCAAATCCTTGCATTTTTTTTACACATAGCAGGCAGCTGATAGATGTTTGTTAAATGAACTAATGAGCTTCGAATGTTGTCAGAGGAGCTGGATTTAAGTCTTAGATGCTATCTAAGTGATCTTGGACAATTCACTTTATCTATGGCTCAGTTTTCTTATTTGTAAAATGGGGTGGAGGAGATTGACTTGATAATCTTTAGGGTGTCTTCAAGCTCTAGAATTCTACAAGTCTTGAAGTGTCCTCTCCTATTCCATGCTTCCCCTCCTGAAGAATTGAGGTGATGGGTATAGAATAGGTGGTAGGGATTAATGTGTAATAAGTCTATATAAGTAGGATAGAATCAGATTGTGAAGAGAGAAGGAAGAGTGAAGAAGAAAAGATGAAGTTTTCTCCTTTCTTATGTCTATCTCCTGATCTTTCCAACTTCCTTAAGTCTTCTCTAAAATCTTACCTTCTACAGGAAACCTTTCTCAACCTTCTTAATTCTAGTACCTTTCCTCTGTTAATTATTTCTTATTTATCTTGTCCATAGTTTATACTTTTTTATTTGTTGTTTCCCCCATTTGATTGGGGATCCTTGAGGAGAGGAACTATTTTTTGCCTTTTTTTTTCTATCTCCAGCTTAGAACAATCCTGTTCGAATGTGTAATAGTAGGTTTTTGATAAATATTGACTGATTGAATGATAATCACTACAGTTGTGACAAGATATGAGGTACCCTGACCTTTCTCTTTCTGCTTGTAGCACAGAAATGAACATTGTCCACCTCTTCCTTAGCACCAAATTTTTATCCTGACTGTATGGCTTGGGTTATCACTTCAATCTTGGGGTTGGGAGTGGCCCCAATCCTATATAGACCTGGCTGAGACACAATGGAGGCAGTGGCTACCCATAGACAGTTTAAATCAAGCTATATATAACTCAAAAACCTACTAAAAAGTTTAATGGAGAGTCCTTCAGTTTCGTCTCAGCTGGGGAAAAATAATTCACATTCTGCAGTATCTTTAACTATTCAAATTGAATATGTTTACTTCATATTGTATAATGGAATGAACATTGAATTGGGATGCAAATGCTCTGACTGTTCTGCCAATCACTTATTAGGGGCAAGGCAGCCAGGATGAGCAAGGTAATGTTAAGGCAGACTGAATGGTGCACAGTGGCTTTCTCACCTGTTTGTTGATTCTCAGGAGATGGTAGCTATGACAAAGATTCTGGTTCTACACTAACAGCGACCCTCTGTTCTCAGTCTTTACCTGTGGTTATAGCACCTCCCACCAGGATATCCCGTTGGATTTTGCCATCATCCTCATCTAGAGCCAGCCATCGGTCAAGTGGGAAATCATATTTTCTTTTGTTCCCAATGTCTTCGATGATGATCTGGAAGGTGGGGGGAAATGGAAGGAAGAAGAGAATATAGTCAACTCTTAATTATCCATTTCTGGATCATCTGTGGTGAATGTTTAAGACTCCTAGTCAGGTTTCTCCTTTGATGCATTTGACCTACCTCTTTCTGCTCTGTGCTCTGGAAATACAAACTCATTTTATTGTTAGCCTAAGCAAAGCATCATTATAAGGGTAATTCTATTACTAAAAAAACATATATCTCCTGCTATGCATTGCAAAGCCAAATGTGAATGATTTTTAATTATCTATTGTTTCTATTATCTAAACCAGTGTTCCTCTCCATAAACAAGAACTTAATGTGAGGAATTTGGTTTGCCATTTTCCACAAAACTTGAGTTTAAGAAATGGGAGCTGAGATTTTAAAATTCTACCATATATATTCTTTAACTTGCTTTCCACTTAATTATTTAGCCAGTCAATAAACATTAATACCTCTGGTATGTAGTATGCTACTATTAGGTGCTAAGAAAGATTTTTTAAAATTAGGTAAAACACAGTCCTTACTCTCCTGAAATTTACAGCCTAGTAGAGAGATAAGAAGCTATCTGCAAAGATAACTGTATTATTACATGTCAATCACATTCAGGAACTACAAAATTAAGTGCTATATGTGACAGAGGGAAAGACATTATCTTAGGGAATCAGATTTAGATCTGGAAGAGATCTTCAAAGTCAACTAGTCCAATCTCCTATTTTATATTTAGGAAAACTGAAGTTAAGAATGGTTAAACAACTTGTTCAAGCTCTCATAAACAGTAAATAGCAGAGCCAAAATTAGAACCTAGGTCTCTGACTTCAAGTGCAGTATTCTCTTCTACCGTACCCTGTTTCTTAAAGGAGATGGCATTTGGCTTATGAAGGAGGAACAGGAAAAACAGGAAATGAGGGGGTGAGATGACATAGCAGGCACAGGAAAGAGTTACACCAATTATTGAGTAAAGTTAGCAGAGTTTAGCAGTGTTTAGGATGGGGGAGAGAACAGTCCAATTTGGCTGGAGACCAGTATGGGTAGAGAAGAGTAATTTGGGCAAAACACAGGTAGCTGCAGACTCAAAATAGATTGGATCCCTAGAATTTAGTGACAAGATCAAAACATATCACCTTCTGAAAGTAAAAATGGACAAGGATTCACCTAAAAATAAGCTACCCTGAGAAATGGTCTGTGGAGGTACTAAAGGGACCTCTCCTTTCCTTGTGAGGAAGATGTTATCTCTGAAATGTAATTGATGCAAGATAAGACATAATAGATTAATTGCAATATGTTCTTTCTCAGGTTATATGGCAGTGACCAAAGCATTTGGTGACAGAAAAGGAGCACTGAAAAAAATGAGTTATATGGTAGCATTCGTGAATGCGTCTCCGGCACTGCCCAGGGAAGAGGCTGCTCTGTTTCTAGATCAGTCCCGCTCCATTAGACAGAAATATCCCTAGAGTAGAGAAGGGCCATTCATCAAGCTGTATAAATATATATCACCAAGTCACGGAATCTCAGAGTGGAAAGGGAGCTCAGAGTCCAATCCACTCCTGTACAAGAATCCCTTCTTATGACATCCTTGACAAGTGGTCATCCTATCATTGTTCAAAGACCTCAAAGAAGGGGGACCTATTGCTTCCAGAGGCAGCTTGTTCTATTTTGGGAAAGATTTGTTAAGAAGTTTTATGGTCGGGGTTTTTTTTTTCTGACATCAAGCCTAATTTTTCTACTTTCCAACCTCAATCTGTTGTTCTTTTTTTGTCCTCTGTGATCTAGCAGAACAACTTATTGAGATATAGAATCATAAATTGAGAATTGAAAGGGACCTAGATTAATGAATCCATCTACTTCTCATTTTACAAATGAAGGAACTGAAGCACAGAGTTTGTGTCACTTACACAGAGTCACACAGCTAGTAAATCTCTGAGGCAGGATTGGAATACAAATTTTCCTCTGGATTCTCAACCCAGTGCCCTATTTCCACTATGCTATTTTACTTCATGTCCAAACCCCTTCAAATACTTGGGGGGAAAAATAGCTCTTATGGATCCCATTCTCTTCCCTCTTTCCCCCATCCAGGCTTTCTTTCTTCAGGCTGGATGTCCCCATTTCAGAGTATTTAAACCTAGAAGGGATCAATCTTGAAGGTCATCTCATACAAAGGCCTTAATTTTTTTTAGGTGAGGAAACTGAGGCTCATAGATTTGTCAAGGCCATCAAATAGCATGCAGCAAAGCTAGATTTTAAGTCTATGTCCTTCGATGAGTGCTCATATGGCAGAATCCTGAGGTCCATTATCATCCTTGTAGCCTTCCTCTGGATACTTGTCAGTATCCATTTTAAAATGGATACTCTCAAACTGGACACAATCCCCCAGAGTGGTTTGACTAGATAGAGTATAATAACACTATTTCTTACCCAGCCCCGAACATTACACTTCTGTTATTGCAGGTTAAAGATATATTTTTAGCTACCAGATCATGTGATTGACATATAGAATTTATAAAAACCTCATTTTTTTTCAGCCAAATTGAAATCCACCCATACCTCTGCCATCTTTGTACATGGGAAGTTGATTTTTGCTTGAAAGAAATATCCTCTAAAATATTCATCTCCCTTTGCTCTAATTCAGAAGTCACCAAACAACTTTCTGATCTGTAATTTAATCCTCTAAGTGGATCTGCCCACCAGGATGATCCTGTCCAGATAAAGAATTCCTAAGGCAGGTATATCCACTTCTGCAGGTTAGTCTCTGTGGGTTTGGATAGTGAATCTGTCTATTGGAGACTTCTTGCCATCAATGAAATGGTAAAATTAAGTTTTTGAATTCACAAAACTACTGGCCATAGCCCAGACCCGCAATGGTTCCTGCCAACAGCAAGCACCCTGTGAAAAGAGGGTGAGCCTGAGACAGGTAGCCTTTCATCACATCTGAACTCCAACAAGAGCTTCTTTTCATTTCCCCCACAATTGGAGATCTGCAGTGGTGGAGACAGAAAGGGATGGTAATAAATGATGTCATTGAACAGAATAGATAGACTTTCCTGTGTTCCCTTCACAACGCAAATTCTGGCCAACAGCATTATGGGTGGGAATTGGGGAAGCAACTGGCGTAAATATCTGTCAGATAAAGCTTCAAAATCAATAATTCAAAAAATCTTCAAATAACCATGATTGCATGGTTTGGGATCTCCAGACAGGGGAATATTAATGCTAAAACATACCTAAATTCAAAATGATGCATGGTAGAAGAGCTAAAATGTAGAATTTCAAACTGAAAACAATTCTCCAGAGGCAGTTTAATTAGACAGAATACAGTAACTCCACCTGGTCCTGGACACTACATCTCTATTATTGCAGATTAAAGACTCTATTAGTGTTTTTGTCCACCAGCTCATGCTATTGCCTTAAGTCCCAGAGATCTGAATTCAAATCTTCCTATAAAAACCATGCGCCCTTGTAGCTTTTGACTAGAGTCAGGAAATGTAGTCAGCCTGAAAAATGGACTGTGCTATACAAGTCAACTAGCAGAATGTGATATGCAGAGAGTAAAACCAAAGAATATAATTATCAGTCATTCAACACCATGAATGGAGGAGCTGAAAGAGAGCATCATCAAGTAAGTGAGGATGCTAATATACCTGAGTGGCATTAATAGGCTCTTACTGAAGTCTCTCCTCAAAAAAAGCTGTTATTCGTGGTGAGATGCTGTCTAGATGAGGCAAAAGAGGGTCAACAACCTAAGTCTTGAGAAGCCTCAGTTAACCTGAGGAGTGACATGATGATGTTATTGTTCACTTGTTTCAATATGTCTGAGTCTTCATGACTCCATTCAAGGTTTTCTTGGCAAAGAGTGGATTTTCTGTTTCCAGCTTATTTTACAGATGAGGAAACTGAGGCAAAAAGAGTTAAGTGACTTGGCCAAGGTTACATAGCTAGTAAGCATCTGAGGCCAGATTTGAACTATAAAAGTGGATTTTTCCTGTCTCCCGCCCCAGCACATGGTGACCATGACCAACTGTAAACAACCCAGGAGGCAAGAAAGCACAAATGAAAGCTATATTAGGTAGACTTCAGAGATGAGAAGTGAAAATTTTCATCCTTATCTGATACTGTCCTCCTGATCTTATGGCCTCTTTACTCAAGGTCAAAATCATGTCTTTAGAAAATTATTTGATATGACTTATTCTACTTAGCACCCAACCCCCTATCCCCACCCTAATGAGCCCAAGGTCTTGGTCATTTGAAGCCTCTTTCTAGTTTATCACTGTTCTCACCTTCATTCTTTAGCCTGCCCCCAGTTTTGCCTATAGAAGAGGAAGAGGTTCCCTGAGTTCCTTTATTTTGATCCATAAACATGGAACCTTTTGTAGCCAGCAACACTGCTCTAAAGTTTACATTCCAAAATGATAAATTAAAGAAAAGAACCATTATGTCCAAAAATATTTATGGTAGCTCTTTTGTGAGCAAAAAACTGAAAACGAAGAAGTTCAATTGAGGAATGGCTGAATAAGTGAGGGCAAACGAATGTGATGGAAAATTATTGAACTATAAAAAACAATGAAGATGGTTTCAGAAACAACAGGGGAGACTTCTATGAACTGATATAAAATGGAATAAGCAGAATCAGGAAAACTATTTATATAGCAACAGCAATGTCATGAAGATAATCAATTTTGAAAAAGTTAGCATTACTGATTGACAGAATGATCAATTATAATTCCAAAGTCCTTAATGATGAAACCTAACATCTATTGCATCCAGAGAGAGGATTGTAGGGACTAAGTGTGGATCACAACATAGTATTTTCACTTTTTTGTTGTTGTCTGGTTGCATTTTGTTTTCTTTCTCATTTTTTTTCCTTTTTGATCTGATTATTCTTGTGCAACAGAATTGTAGAAATGTGTGTAGAAGAATTGCAACAAAAAAAGAAAGAAAGAAGAAAGAAAAAGAAAAGAAACATAGTATTTACCTCCAGATAAAGAATTGATGAACTCAGAGTGCATAGAGAAGCAATTTTTTTGACATGGTTAATGAGGAAATCTGTTTTGTATGACTATACATATCTGTATGGGTCTTGTTTTCCTTGCTTTCTCAGTGAGAGAGGGGGAAAGAATTGGGATCTAAAAATAAAATCAAATTAAAAATCTTTTTAAAGAATTATCCTTTAAAGTTTTACTTCTAAGCACTAAAAGGATATATTCAGGGGGATAAACAAATAAAGAGAAAATATATAATTTCATAGCAGATTTATTAATTAATCTTTGTGGCTCTTCTAGGAATTGGAATGGTTCCCAGTTCATTTGGCAGCAAAGAAAACAGACAAACCCTAAGGCCGATGAAGGCTTAACACCTGTCCTTAGACCAGCTGTATACTGTCTTCCTCCCCTCCCTAGGATACTGGATTATTAGAATCCAGCTTCATCATTAGAGATACATCTCATAAGCAGTCAGCATTTTCTACTTTTATAGTTTTGTTAATGCCTAATCTCAAATCTACTCAAGTCACCCCCTTGTTCAAAAGATTTTAACAAATCACCCCCTTGTTCAAAATTCTTCAGCAAATCTTCACTATTTATAAGATAAAATATAAACACCTTGTGCTGGCATTGAGAGCCTTTAACAATCTGGGTCCTATCTACTTTTCCAAAATTATTTCATGTTATTCTCCTTCACATATTTTTTGTTGCACTTACACTGCTCCCCAATCTCATCCCATTCTCTCTTTCCTCCATCTATTCTCCCCATACTGGAATGCATTCTCTCTGTGTTTCTGCCACTTGGAATCCCTTCCCTCCTCCAAGGTCCATCTCAGGTGCCAATTTGTGCCAGACTCATTAGACTGTGACTACTGCAATTCATTTAAAAATGTATCACCTCTCAAAAAGATGTATGAAGGTATCCTGCCTATTTAACAATGTTGTTAACTGCAAGTGCTCACCTTCCTTTGTGAATGTGTGTTGATATTGATTGCTAAAAAGTGTATATGTACATTCATATACTAGTAATTGTCTGTTGGTCCACCTCATAGAGAAAAGATATCGCAATATAGAAAATAAGAATAGGCTCTACACAGGTGATTTCATTGATATAGGGAAACTAAGTTAAGGAAATTCCTTCTTCTATTGCAGCTGTTCATCATGTCCAACTCTTAAGGATTCCATGTGATGTTTTCTTGGCAAAGATACTGGAGTGGTTTGCCATTTCCTTTTCCTACTCATTTTACATATGGGGAAATTGAGGCAAACAGGATTAGATGATGTTGGGGTCACACAGCTAGGAAGTGTCTAAAGTCAGCTTGAAACTCTGAAAGCAGAGTCTACCTGACTTTGCACCGGACTCTCTATTCAGCACACCACCTAGCTGCACCCTTATAAATAACAACACTAAAAAGCAATAAAACTGATGGATTACAATGAATCATCTCAGTCCTAGAGAAGATAAATTTTCATTCCCTAATCAGAAAGGGTAGATTCTGTGTGTGTGTGTGTGTGTGTGTGTGTGTGTGTGTGTGTGTGTGTGTGTTTGTATATAATGAATATTAAAAAGAATAAATACAAATGAATAGAAGATAGTGAAATGCAAGGTAGTTGGAGATGGAGGAGACTGATAGAAAGAAGAATTTTGAAAAGCTTCATATAGAATGTGGTGCTTCTTAGTGCTATCCTCACACTTCAACCATTCATTTATATTATATATATATAATGCATATATATACAAATATGTATATTATATATATATATTATATATATACATATAACATATATGCATATATACATGTGTTTTTCTCTCATTAGAATTAAGATCCCTGAGGACATGAATTGTTTTCCCATCTTTTTAGCCTTGTACTTAGCAATGTATATGGCACATAGTTAGTACTTAATTAATGCTTGTTGATTAATATCTAACCAATCTCAAATCAGGCCATACATACTTCACATTCCACCCAGCCATCTAGCCCAATCCTGTCCTTGCTCTGCTTCTACACTTCCCCCACCTTCTCCCCTATCCTTAGTTTTCTCCCTCAATCTGGAAAACACAAACAAATCAATACTATCTTTGACTTCTAGAAAAGTTTTGTTAATTGATTGCAGTATGGCTCACTCACCATCCCTGTGATTCTTTGGACCCAAACACTCATCTTCAAATACCATCCTCCTAAATGTGTAGTCTTTCTTTTTAAAAATGTAAATGCTTTGAGATTACAGAATGTCTCAATTTTGTATTTGCATTGCCAATATTCATTGCATGGTACATTATAAGTGTTCATTAAGGCATCTTTTCCATTCATTTACTCAAATTATGAAAGATCTTGAACATTATATTATGCCAAAAAGTATAAAAATTCTCTTGTAGTTTGTCAACAGTTATTGACAAGTGTTAAGAACCCACCTTGGATAGGAACCAGCCTGAAGATCCACCTTTATTGTTATGGCCAATGGTGATTTTTATCAGCTGCCCCAAATCTGGTGCATCCAGTGTGAACTTATCTTCTGCCCCCTTTTCAAAGTTGTCTTTTTCACTTTCCAATCTCCGTTCCCCTATGTACATGCATATGTAAATAGGCATATAAGAAAAAAGACAAAGAAAAAAACATCTGATGACCAGGCCTTCTCTAGCATAAAAATGGACCAGTCTACTGATAGAAACTTTAAAAATTATTTTTATAACTAAGTCTTAAAAAAAGAAAAACTCCTGGTCAAAAATATAGAAATTCTGAAAATCAAGGAATAAGAAAATTAAAAGGGAAAAAATTGCATATACAAATAAAAATTAAAACCTTAAGAAAGCTAACAAAATTGATAAACTTTTAGCTAATTGTTTTTGAAGAGGAAAACAAGATTACCAAATCAAATCAAAAATGAAGAAAAATTAAAATCAAAAAGAAACAAAGAAATTATTAGAAACTATTTTACTCTGTTATAAAGCAATGATCATCAAAATCATTTGATACTGACTAAAAAATAGAATAGTGGATCAATGGAATAAGTTAGGTTCATAAGACACAATAGTCAATGATTATAGTAATCTACTGTTTGATAAATCCAAAGATTCCAGCTTTTGGGATAGGAACTCAATATTGGACAAAAATTGCTGGGAAAATTGGAAAATAGTAGGGCATAAACTAGACACTGATCAATACTTAACACCCTATAACAAAATAAGTTTGAAATGGGTTCATGATTTAGGCATAAAGAATGATACTCTAAGCAAATTAGGAGAACAAAGAATAGTTTACCTCTCAGATATGGGGAGAAGGAAGGAAGTTATAACCAAAGAAGAGTCAGAAAACATTATGAAATGCAAAATGGATAATTTTGATTATATTAAAAAGTTTTGGTGCAAACAAAACCAATAGAGTCATCATTAGAAGGGAAAGAAAAAACTGGGAGAAAAAAATTTTACATCTAAGGGTTCTGATAAAGAATTTCTAAAATATATAGAGAATTAATTCAAATTTTTAAGAATACAAGTCATTCCCCAATTGATAAATGGCCAAAGGATGTGAATAGATAATTTTCAGATAAAGAAATTAAAGCCATCTATAATCATCTGAAAAAAATGCTTTAAATCATTAGTTTTTAGAGAAATGTCAATTAAGACTCTGTGGTACCACTACATATTTCTCAGATTGACTAAAATGACAGAAAAAGGTAATGATAAATGTTGGAGGGGATATGGGAAAACTAGGACAAAAATACATTGTTGGTGGAGTTGTAAACTGATCCAACCATTCTGGAACTTTGCCCAAAGAGCTATCAAATTGTGCATTACCCTTTGATGCAGCAGTGTCTCTACTGTATCCCAAAGAGATCATTAAAAAGGGTAAAGAACCTACATGTGCAAAAATATTTGTAGTTGCTCTTTTTATAGTGTCAAGGAACTGGAAACTGAGTGGATGCCCATCAATTGGAAAATGGCTGAATAAGTTGTGGTATATGAATGTTATGGAATATTATTGTTCTATAAGAGATGATCAGCAGGATGATTTCAGAAAGGCCTGGAGAGACTTACATGAAGTAAGTGCTAAGTGAAGTGAGTAGAACCAAAAGAAAATTGTATACAGCAAAAACAAGATTATATGATGATCAACTATGATGAACTTGGCCCTTTTCAACAATGAGTTGTTTTGGGGCCAATTCCAATAGACTTGTGAAAGAGAGAATCTTTGCATATATAAATAATTGGAGTGATATTAATTGCTCCTGATTGCTCTATGTTAAAATAGTAAAAATTATAAAATTACTTAAATTAATATATTTGTTCAATATTATGCCAATTAAACTACTGAAAGTTTACTTTATAGAATTTTTAAAAAATCATTTAAAGGAGAAGAAATTCAAAATCTCAAGGAAATAACAACAAAAAAAATTGGGAAGGAAGGAGGCCCAGTTATCTCAAACTATACTATAAATCAGTAGTCATCAAAAGTATTGGCCCTACTTAAATAAAATAAAATAAAAAGTTGATCAGTGGAATAGATTAAGAATATGTAAGATCAAATAAATATATCATGTTAGTGGTCAGTAACCCCAAAGACCCAAACTATCAGGAAATAGATTCATTATTTGAGAAATACTGCTGGAAAAACTGGAAGGTCATTGGGAAAAAAATTTGATTTAGATCAATATCTAACACTGTATACCGCAATAAGCTTCAAATGAATATAAGGCCTAGATAAAGGTCATATAGTGAACTAATTAAAAAACAGGAAAGGAGATATTTTTAATGACTAATGGATAAGGAGAATCATAAGAAATAAAATGAATAATTTTCATTGCATACAATGGAAAAGCTTTTGCATAGAATCAATGCTGCTAAAATTAAAGGGAAACAACTTGGAAAAACCTCTGCAGTAATTTTCTCTAATAAATCTCAGATATCTAAGATATATAATGAATTAAAATATATGAGTGCAAAAGATATTTGGTCATCTTTGCTAATCTGGTGAGTGTGAGGCAGAATCTCAGTTTTTTTTTAATTTTCATTTTTCTTATAATTAGTGATTTGCAGCATTGTTTTTTCATTTGGTTGTTGATAACTTTTTTCTTTTGAGAACTGCCTGTTCATATCTTTTGGCCATTCAAAAAAAAAAAAAAAGGAAAAGGAAAATTACTTTAGGAAGGACTGCAGAAGAATGTTAAGGCACAATTGGTGGAGCTATGAATTGGTCCAGTCATTCTGGAAAGTAACTTGGAACTATTCCCAAAAAGTCTTATAACAAATTAGCATAACAAAATTGCCTGTACCTCTCTTTGATAGGACACTTCTTAAATAGGCACATGCCAAAAAAAATCAAAGACGGACAGAAAGAACTCATGTACAAAATATTCATAGCAGCACTTTTGTTATAAGCATATAGATGGAAACTAAGAGAACATCCATTAATTTTTGAAATGCTAAATAAATGATGGCATATAAATATAATGGAATATTATTGTGCCATTAAAAAAAATCTGAAATATTTGTACTAGAGAAATCTGGAAAGAATTCTAAGAATTGATACAGAGTGCAGTGAGCAGAATAAAAGACTAATTTATTTATACAATGCATACAACAAAATCTTTAACATCAATTTCAAAAGATTTAATTCTGATAAATGCAACAATGAGTTATAACTTCAGAATGAAGCATTCTGCTCATCTCTTGACATAGAGGTGATAGACTAGAGGTAAAGAATGAGAAACACATTTTTTCAGACCTGCTACAATGCATAAATTTCTTTTGCTTTACTATGTTAACTTGATACAAAGGGAAGAGTTTTTTTGGGATAGAGGAGAATCTTAGGGCTAGTAATGGCTCCTCCCTCCAACAAAAAAGAAAGAAAGAAAGAAAGAAAGAAATGAGGATTTGTGGAGCATATAAAGAAAATGTACAGAAGAGATTAGAAAGAGAATTAAAAGGAACAGACAAGTCAGAGCTTTGGAACTAACATCATGAACTGAATAAATGTTCGCAAAAATAAACTGTATTGAATGAGATTCTTGATTTCATACATAATCCTCTTTTTCTGTTCCTTGTATATGGAAATCTTTATGCTTTTTGGTGTTTGTCAAGGTCAAAATAACAACAGAAATTTATTTTTTAATATCCTAGCCCCCAACATCCTTTCATTTTTCCCACATTTCAGTATTATGTAGATGATGTTTTTGTTCACAGTCCAATCCCCTGATTTTCTCTAACTACTCCTAAATCACTCCCTATCCTCTTCACCCTAGATTTATGCAACTCTCACTTATCTTTCAGGCTTAAATTCTACCTTTTCTTTTTCTTTTTTCTTTTTTCTTTTTTTTTCTTTTTTCTTTTTTTTTTGGTCAACAAAGGGTTAAGCAGCACAATCCCGAAGCTGCCACTATATGCACAGAACTCACCCTCTTGCTGGCCTTTTCTATTATGCTTGTCTTCACCTTTGGGGAAGTGAAAAGTAGATATTCTGTTAAAAACAAAAAAGTTATATATCCTAGACTAAGTGAGTGTTAAAGTTCCTTTTAGTTTTGACAGTCTAACTCTAAAGAAAGAGACAAGAGATACTTATTCGAGGATTAGGTGAGGTAAAGAAGGATGTTTAGATTAACAGAAGTGGGATAAGGCACATAAATTAATGAGAATGGGATAAAGCATAAGGAAAGGGGGGAGAGAAAGATAAGGGAGTGATCCTCTGTGGGGAAAGGTTAAGTAATAGCAAAGCAAATTCAAGAGCAGAATTAAAGTAAAAGAGTTAGCAGGGATAGGAAATAAGAGATATATAGAAGTACTACAAAACAAGGATCAGGAGTAGAATTTATTAGAAAAAAAGCAGGGTCTATTGATCTTAGACAAAGTCAAACTTAAAAGATTCAACCAAGAGAAAAATCTGTTATATGTCATATTGATATTGTTTTAGATGCATGCTTACATATGAGTAAGTATATATATATATATATATATATATATATATATATATATATATATATATATATATATATGTGGGTGTGTCTGAGTATAATGTGGGTATGTTTGTATGTTGGGCAATGTATGTATGTATGTAGATATATGTCTCTGTGTGTGAATATATATGAAGAGATATATATGCATATGTAAATATATGTAAGTTTAATTATAGCCTGCTTCGAATAGGGTGAGGAGAAATGAAATGGGGAAAAAGAATAAAGTAAAAAGTACACAGCAGAGAACAAAAGAGTAACCTACAAGGAAGCAAAGGAAAGCTGGATACTCATGAATATAATCTCTTCTGTTACTATATATGCTTTCTTGAAATGGAAATTTATTGTTACATATTTTGAATCCTCCCTGATGTTCTGCTGGGCACATGACAGGTGTTTTGTTTTCTTTTCCTTTTCTGTCTTTCTTTTTCTATCCTGTTTTTTTCTTATTTTGTATTTAGTTCTATTAAAAATAAATCACTCTGAGCTGAGGCAAAAAGAGAAAGAGGGGGAGGGAGGGAAGGAGGAACAGAAAGAGAGAAAAAGAGAGAGAGGGAGGGAAAAAGAGAGACAGAGAGAGGGAGGGAAGAAGGGAAGGATAAAAGGGAGGGAGGGAAAGAAAGAGACAGAGACAGAGAGAGAAAGAGAGAGACAGAGAGAGATGGGGGGAGGGAGGGAAGGAAAGAGAGGAAGGGAGGGAGAAAAGAGGGAAGGAGGGAGAGACAAACATGTGGAAGTGGTATCTTTCTTTCTTGAAGTCCTATCCAAAAGGAAGGTTTCCAGATCCTCAGTAAGGTGTGAAGGTAGGTATGGTCCAAGATCAGCATAAACACATAAACACCTCATTGCCTAGATAGGACAAGTAGAGATGAGGTCTCTTGAGGTAGTCTGTCTTTCAGCAGAATTGTCAGCCAAGAGATGGAAAGACAGGGATGATGTGAGTAATTGGTGGACTTCAAGTAAACCTACAGCTCTCATACCTCACTCTTGAGGAAGATGGATGGTACCGAGAATAAAGCAATAAGCTCGAAGTCAGAAAGACCTGAATTCAACTCCAGCCTCAGATCCTTACTAGCTATGTAACCCTAGGCAAGTCACTTCACCTATTTGGCTCAGTTCCTTCCATTGTAAAATAGGGAACAGAATATCACCTATTTCACAAAGTTGTTGTGAGGGTCCAATGAGATAATATTTTAAAGTGCTTTACACATGCTTGGAACATAATAGATGCTTAATAAGTACTTATTCCCTTCCTTTTCCCTTCTATAGAATCTGTGATCATTTGTCAGACTATTTTCAAATACTTCAGAAGAATTGTGCTACACTAATTACAAACCAGGCAAATGCTCATTATATCAGGCCACTGATCGGTAGCACTTCATTAAAAACTATTCAATCACTACCATTTATTATTTATTTATTAAGGACCTAGACTGAGTACAGAGCAGTGTCCTAGGGCTGGGGGAGTTTCAAAATCTAGATATAAGGCACAGTAACTGCTGTCATAGAGCTTACTCTTTAGTGGGAGATGTGGTACATGCAGAGAAATCATATGTATTATTACTTCTGTGCCTCAGAAAGATATGATTCTAAGGTAACCTGTTATGAATTAATGTATTAATAAGTGTATAGGACTTAGAGGAACTTTAGAGATCATCTGTCCCAAACCCTCTCATTTTATAGGTGAGGAAAAACTGTGTTACAGAAAGGGGAAATCTGAGGTTACCATGTAGTTTAAAAAAGTGAGGCAAGGATTCTGAAAACAGTCAAATTACATCTCTTTAAAGGTACATAAAATGTTTCTCCATATTAACTGGTTTTTCCCTCATTTAATCTGATTTAGAGAGGATTTACTACAGCTACATGATAGCTCTATCTCAGCTTTATTAAAGCAAAGCTTTTAATATGACTGACTGACACTCTTCACAAAATCATGAATATCAGAGCCTCCAGAGACCTTAGAAGCCATTTAGGCCAATAGCCTCATTTCAAGGGTGATAAAACTGAGACCCAGAGAGGCCAGCTGATTTTTCTAAGATCACATAGTGAGCATCTGTTGGAGCTGGGCTGTGTACCTTGGAATCCACCTGGGATGGATTTCAAGGCTAGTGAACTTCCCACTGTATCATATATGGGTCTAGTCATAGAAGGAATCACATATTCCAGACAATAAGGTATGATAGTCACTCACAGCAAGCTGACTTAATCTGAACACTCTCTCACCCTGTACTTTGCATAAAAACATCCTCTTCTATTCCATTTCTAGTGTCTCCCCAATTGTGACATGAGATGTAGAAAACCAAGCAGATTGAGCAAGAACAGACCCATCCCCATGGAGTCCTGCCTTGGTCCCATTGTGCAAATGATGAAGAACCCTAGCCTCCAACACATTGATGAGGAAGAGCAATGGAGAGCTTCTCAAGACCTGGAGATGCCCAATCTAAGGGAAGTATGTTCATCTATCCAAAGAACTCTCTCACACCCCTACCTCTTTTTCTGTTATGGACTAAAAGACCACTACAAAAGAGATTCCAATAGTCTGCCTCATAACCTGCCTCCTTCCACTGCTGCCCCTGTACCTTCTGCTCCCAATCCTAGTGTCTCATTTTAAACTTCAGATTCTTTCTTGCACTCCAAGAACACTCCATAATTAAAGTCTATTGCCTTGTTCATTGTCAGTCTCCCTGAAAACCTCTAAATCCTCAAACTGTTCAGGCAGACTAGGTCATAATGTCACAATGTTGCAGATGAAAGTAAAGCACAAAATTTAGGTGATGTCAGAAAATACCTTTTTTGACATTGTCAAGTGAGAAAGACTCCCCTAGTGAGCTCAGCCTCAGGGAACAAAGGAACCAGCCTTGCTTTGGGTCATGTGATAGGAAGAAATTTCAGAAGAGTTAAGAAACACCTTATTCTGAAAGGTGAATAATCCACATTTGAAATATAAGCATTGGGCACAATGTCCCACATTCTAACTACAGAAACCTGCTTTACTTGAAGAATAAAGCAAAGAAGTCCAAAATGCAGCCCTGAAATTTCTTTCCTTGTCAGGTTGGTTTAGCATTTTCTATCGTTTCCCTCTTTTCTGCCTTTTTCCACATACAGACACTAGATTCCTTTCATGCAGATTGGAACCAAACCTTATGGACCAGGCCAGAATTGCTGGAAAGTGTTTTACCTAAAGCCAGCCCAGGCTGACATTAGAAGAGAAACATGGGGCGGGAAATGGCCTGGAATTACCTGTGTCACCATATTCTCCAAAGATATTAATGAAGACATCTGCATCTGTCCCAGCACCAATCATATCTCCAGTGTAGACTTTGATATCATACTTGTTATCTGGACAGAAAAAGAGAGAGGAAGAAAGAAACTCATGAGTCTTTCTAGCAAGTTTAATTTAATTTAACAAATGTTTCCTTCTAGTGAGTTTAATTTAATAAATGCTTGCTAATCATCTGATTGAACTATAAGATGTATGAGGTGAAAGGCATCCTAGGAGATAACGTAGACCTTGCAGATAGGGGAAATGGAAACCAGAGAATAGAATTGATTAGTCACATATTGAGCATTATCAATAATACTGGGAAGAAAAGAATAGGACTAGATTATTCCACTTACTAATAAGACACATATATTTCAGAGAATAAAGTATAATGGTCTATCATCCTCTCTGATTGGGGGAGGCAGGGGACACTCTCAGAGACCCATTTGTTTCAGTTGCAATCCAGCTGTTTATTCTACATACACTCTCATTCTATCCCTTTAATGGAAATATCATCTTCCCTTAGCCCATCCCTTCCGTCTCCACATTTGTAATAGAGAGATGAGAAACCAACCAAACAATAAGAATCTACCCATCCTCATAAAAAACAGCTCTCTTTGCTTCTGTTATCTCATTTGTAAAATCCAATTCAATGAGCATTTATTAAGCACTTGCTGTGTCAGTGTGGTAAGCAGTAGACATACGAAGACAAAAGGAAGAAAGAATGTCCTCAATGAGTTTATATTTCTGGGGAAAATGGTTATACAAGTTGGTAAATACAAAATTCATGCAAAGTTATTAGTGGGAGTAGACCATGAAATTGGGGTATAGGATAAGGAACTGTTTTGTGTAGTTGAGCTGAGTCTTGAAGAGAGTTGAAGAATAGGAAAAAGAGGGGAGAGAAAGGGAAGGGGGAGAGGAGAGAGAAAAGGAGAAAATGAGAGGAGGAGAGAACATTTAAATGTTTACTGGACACTGTTTGTAGGGAAGTTAGATGGCACAGGTCAAGAAGACCTATGTTCAAATCCAGCCTCAGATATTTCCTAGCTGTGTGATCCTGGGCAAGTCATTTAACCTTATCTGCCTCAGTTCACTCATCTATAAAATGAGCTAGAGAAGAAAATTACAAACCTCTACAATATCTTTGTCAAGAAAACGCCAAATAGGGTTATAAAGCATCATGAATGAACAACAAATGTGCCATTTGTACAAAGCAAAATTAACTTTCTAATGAAAAGTAGCATAGAAAATTGGCTCAAAACCAGGAGACCAAGTCCCATTGTGGGTAAACCACTCAACTTCCCCATGCTCTAGTCAAATCTCTAAGACTATAAACTTCAAAGAAGATGCTACTGCATGGGTGGAGGGAGTTTCCCCACTGGAAGTGCCCTGTGCCAGTGTCATCACAGGTCCAGTTCTTATACCTGTGTGCCAAGGACTGGGCCAAGAAATGGAAAGATAGAAAAAATGTATACAAGGTAACAGGGAAGGGATGATCCATGCCAAGGGAGAGGAGGGTCATATCCACAAGATCTTAGATTCACTAAAGTTGTTGAATTATTTTAAAATTAACTTTTACACAAGGTAGATCTATACATTCTTATCCTTAGTGACAAGCCCTTCTTAAAAAAAACCCTAAAAACCTAACCTCTTCTTCAAGTGCACTTAGAGGAAGAAAAGAGACACATGTACCTTTAAAAGGAGAAATAAATGACAGCTGATAACAAAAAATTCTAGAAGATCAAGGTTCAGGGCAACATTGTACAGGGTAAACCTTACATTCTTTCCCTTAGTGACAAGTTCTTCTAAAAAAAACCTAAACCCTGCTTCAAGTGCACTTAGAGGAAGAAAGGAGGCACATGTACTTAAAAAGGGGAGAAATAAATGACAGCTGATAACAGAAAAATACTCTAAAGATCAAGCTGTGGCAATGATAACAACAGCAGTAGTAGTAAGTGATATTTATAGAACACTTTCAAGTTTGTGATATTCTGGACATACTCATCTAATCCTCATAACAATTATGGCATAGACAAGGAAGGCATTATTATCCCCATTCCCCGGATAGAAAGCTGAGGTTCAGAGGTTAACTAGCTTGACCACATCCCATAACTTAGCAGTTTTAGGAACAAGATTCAAACCTGAGCCTTGAAATGGATTAAAACCATTGCAAAGCCACAAGAGTAAAGGGGGAAATAAACCTGAACCCCAGTAAAGGCTCTAAGGTGGATCTCTAGAATACCCACCATGTTCCCGTGCTTCTGTGAAACTGCAATATCACACATGTGGTATTCCAGGGTCTGGAAGGGACTCACTGCCCTGACAAGCTTGAATCAGCCAGATCGCCTCGCTCCAGGATGCCAGACGTTCACTCTCCATCCTGCCGCAGTGTTCACTGTTTCGCTGCCAGCTGGCATGGGTTGCCAAGTTCCATCCATTTTACTCAACTTTATTCTCTAACAAGATCTGAGGCCTTTCCTCAAACAAGAGCAAAACCTTCCCTTAGCCTGCAGAAGAGGCACCCTGTGGTTGATCATTCTATGGGCTAGAAACACAGAAGAGAGTTCAAATGGCAGCTCCCCTTATAGGCCTAAATGTCATGCTTGGATCCAGGCAATAATGGAGTCAGGATAGTTAGGCAAAGGGCCAGACTCCAGAGGGAACTGGAAATGTTTATCCTGGAGAAGAATCTACTCGAAGGGAAGGGGGGATAGGGGTGGGACAAAATTACTTCCTTTAAATATGTGAAAGTTTGTCATCTGGAAGAGAAATTAGATTTATTCTGGGTAGCTTCAGAGAACCAACTAGTAAAATAAAAAAAGGCAGATTTTTAAAAAAATCTCTGTCTTAGATTTTAGCTGTACAATAAAAATAAAAGACTTCCTAACCATCAAGGCTGCCTAAAAATGAAATGGCTTAGCTGATGAGGAAGAGATCTCTATCCCTATCCTCCACTAGAAATGTTCAAGAAAGAGGTAGAAAGCCATTTTTGGTGGGATATGATAGACAAAGATTCTTGTATAGAATACAGGGGGGATTAGATTAGATGATTTATATATTATATAATTCTATGTCCAGGAGTGGTCTGCTTAGAAATTAGGGCCTAGGATCCATAAGGCAAGAGAATAAGCACTCCAAAACTGGCCAAGGAGAAGCTAGAACGAACCTGGAAAAGCAATATTTTTAGATTTTATAGCTACATGTTATAGATGAGGAATTGGGGGCCAGAAAAGTCATGTGATTTGTCCAAGATCTGCAACTTATTAAAAAACAGAACTTAGATTTGAACCAAGGTCTCCTGACTGCAAATCTGGTATTCTTTCCCCGGTAACATACTTCCCAGACATCAGGAATAAGCCAAGAACCTGGAAATTAGCTGAGGAAGAGGATGAAGGATCAAAGCAGAGACTTCGGAGTACATGGTATCCATGGTCAAGTAGAGGTCTGGAAATTATGTGGCCAAGAAAGAGATAAAAGTCTTCTGCATTAGTTTCTAGGAACAATCCAAGGATCTAGGGGTCAGGGGGTTGAAAAAAAAGAAAAGGACAACCATATCTTGTGGCTAAAACAGGTCAAAGGTGCAAAAACCAAAATGGCAGATAGAGCAAGAAAATGGCCCCAGCAAAAAAGAATGCAAGGGTGGCCTTGATGATAGGACAAGGAAGATTTTGGGTAAGTGTGGACAATTCTCAGAAATGATTCAGGTACATGTAAGAAATATCTGAAATTAGCTAGAGAATGAATGAATGAAGTATTTGTTAAGTACTTCTTTTCTACAAAGCACTGGGTAAACAAATACAAAAATAAGATTTCTCCCTGCCAGCAAGGACCTCACTTTTTTTTTTTTGCTCTGGTAATTGGGGTTAAATGACTTGCCCAGGGTCACACAGCCAGGAAGTGTTAAGTGTCTGAGGTCAGATTTGAACTCGGGTCCTCCTGACTTCAGAGCTGGTGCCCTATGCACTGCATTACCTAGCTGCCCCTGGAGCTCCCATTCTAAGGGAGAGATCTTTTTTTGCCTACTAACATTGTCTAATTACAGATAAACCCAAGGTTAAGATCTGAAACTGTCTTTTCTTATATAAAGATGCAGTTTGCCCTCCAAAGAGGTCTAATTTTTCCTGTACTTTATTTCATTCCACCTCACCATGCCTTAGGGCATGACGCTATGTGATCATATCTGCCCTTAGGTATGTATATAAGTGCCAGATGGTTTAGGAAGATGACATGGCCTAAGGCTTGCTTGCTAACATTTGGAACAGATTGTACCCTTAAGACATTGTCTGGCTAGAGGGAAGACATTCTAACAGCTAGATCTGTGTAGAAATGGGTAGACTACTGGATTACACATTGTCCTGCCTTGATATGAACAGGAAAATATGACCCAGTTAATAACTGCCACAGTGAAAATCTCAATGCCATGTATCCAGCCCTTAAACCCTTGGTTATATAACCAAGGTAGGAGTCAAAAACATTGCCTAAGGATGCTGACATCTAAAGGGCAAGCTTCCTCCCATAGCAGTCCTCCAGCCCACCCCACCATCCCTACAGACTTCATGGAACTCTCCCTCACATAAACCTGACCCACCACCACCAATGGTTTGTGTTACCCCTCTCCCTGTGCCTGCCTCCCCTCTACACTATGATTATCCACCTCCTTTTATGGAGTTGGGGGGGATGTCAATGAGCATCAACCATGTTACAAAGACATAGGTTGGACTCCTTGAAGGACAATCTGTCCCCTTTCCTGTTACAACTGTTACCCATCCCTGATTTACCCCAGATACAAGAATTTCTAATTGAAACTGTGTAAGAGGAATTTACTTGACAAAACGGCTCTTAAGTCTTCTTCTGCATGCCCTAAATGGAGAGAAAAGTGGTGGAGGTCA
Source organism: Sminthopsis crassicaudata (assembly GCF_048593235.1). NCBI lineage: Eukaryota > Metazoa > Chordata > Mammalia > Dasyuromorphia > Dasyuridae > Sminthopsis > Sminthopsis crassicaudata. Next base: position 367,921,484 of record NC_133617.1, read on the forward strand.
GAAGGTATAAATAGGAATGTAGCTTTTGTTGTTTGAGAAATGTAACTCATTACTGACACTTCCCTGTGCTGCAGTGAATGCCAGGACAAAGAGGTCTCCTTCCCCCCTATACTTCTAAGGGAGCTTTGATAGAACAAAGGAATTATACTGTGTATGGGGGGGGGGGATGATTCTCAAGGACTTAGGATAAGATCCTACTTCAACTCAACAAACATTAAGTACCTATTATGTAAAATTAAATTAAAATGTAAATTAAAGCCTGGCAGCCCTTGAGAATCTGAAAATGCAACAATAAAAACAAAGTAGACCCGGTCTTCAAGGAGTTTATACTCTAACAGTAGATATAGACACAAATAAATGATCATAGTGGATAAGAGCAGTGGAGAAAGCATCAGCCCTGAAATCAAGAGGACCTGAGTTCAAATTTGACTTCAGACACTTATCACTTCCTAGCTGTTTGACCCTGGGCAAGTCACTTAACCCCAATTGCCTGGGGGGAGGGGAAGCACTAACAATTCTCTCTTTCAAATATGGTTGTTAATACAGAAAGAAGGTTGTAAGCCCTAAAACATACTCTGTGTGTGTGTGTGTGTGTGTGTGTGTGTGTGTGTGTGTGTGTGTGTGTGTGTAAAAGAGGTAATATAAGCTTCTTGAAGGCAAGGATCATTTATGGTTTTGTATAGTACCTTGGACAGTGCTTGGACTATTGTAATTGTTCCCAAAAGTTTGCTGATTGATTAAGATGACTTTTTAAACACAAGTTTCCAAACATCAGCATTTGAAATTGCTTCTCTATGCTAAAGCATGCTGGGTGAGCATATGGAAGGAAGGAAGGAAGGAAGGAAGGAAGGAAGGAAGGAAGGAAGGAAGGAAGGAAGGAAGGAAGGAAGGAAGGAAGGAAGGAAGGAAGGGAAAGTGGAGAGGGAGGGAGGGAAAGAAGGGAGGGGGAAGGGAGAAGGAAGGAAAGGGGGAAGGGGGAAGGAAGGAAAGGGAGAGAGGGAGTGAAAGAAAGAGAGGGAAGGAGGGAGAGAGAGAAGAGAGGAAAAAGAGGGGAAGGAGAGGAAGAAGGGGAAAGAGGGCAAAGAGAGGAGGGATGGAAGGGAGGGAGGCACAAAGGGGAGAGAGGGAAGGAAGAAGGAAAAGAAGAAGAGGGAGAAGAGGGAGAGAGGAAGGAGGAAGGGATGGAAAGGAGGGAAGGGAGAGAAGGGAAGAGAAAAGGAGAGAGGGGGAAGAGAGGGGAAGAAGGGAAAGAATGGAGGGGAAGAAAGGGAGGGAGAAAAGAGATGGAAGGAGAGAAGGGAAGAAAGGGATTAAGAGAGAGAAAGGAGGAAAGGGAGGGAGGAGAGAGGAGGAGAGGAAGGAAAGAGAGAAGAAAGGAAAGGGAAAGTATTTATTAAATGTTAAGCTTTATGCTAAGTTCTAGGGATAAAAAACAAAAGTAATACAGTCCCTACCTCAAAAAGTCTAATACATGAAATAATGTGCTGGAGAAAGGCTGTTGGATTTCCTGGGGTGATACAACCTTGCTCTGTTATCTTCCCATCCCTGCAGGCCACCAGCATTTCCTTCCCCCTTGTGCCAGCAATTCATTTGTAATCTACTTTGTGGATTGTTTGCTGCATAATTCACCCTCTAGGCTGACTTCCCTCAGCTGCCAGGAACCCCCTCCCTTTACTGCTATTGTCCACTGTCTCAATATGTGCAAAAAGGAGAACAAATTCATCCTGCCTAGAGCCTGCACTAAACATAAATAGAAAGGTAGAGCAGCATTTTTTAAAGTCACCTAAAAGGTACAAAGTGAAGAAGGCAGAGCCAAAAAAAAAAAAAAAAAAAAAGCAACTACCTAAAGGAAGTCAGCATGAAGTTGGAGCAACACTGATGAAATTCTGGTTGATACCATCCTATCAAACTTAAATAAGAACATTTCCCTCCTTGCTATTAACAATCTGATTAGCTGTTGTTCAGAGAATTTACTTGTTTGTTGTGAAGCATCCATTTTGTCAAAACAAGACATCTATATATTTTTAAAGAACTTTTAAATAACCAAACACCTTGTACCTCTGAGCAGAAATAATGTGGGGATTATCTGAGGCTATGGATGATCCATTGATTCAAGTTAACAAACAATTGTTAAGTGGCTGTCATGTGTCAAGTACTGTACAAAGTACTGCTAGTTGAGAATTAGGTGCTTTATTGTGTTTTATTGACCAGCAATGGTCAAATTAAAGGTAAAAATCAAGTTTTAAAGACAGGTTGGTATGATGCCATGAAAAGGGGACTGGATTTGGAATCAAAGAACTTGAGTTCAAATCCTGACTCAGCCAGTTACTACCTATGGAAACTTGAGCAAGTGATAACTTATCCAGGACTCAGCTATCTCAATTGTAAAATGAAAGAGGTTAAACTAAATGACATTGAATATCCCATTTCAGCTCTAACAGTACAATCCTATGATGCTTTAATGGGAGGAGAGGAGGAAGGCGTATGATCAAAGGAGACAGGAGTAGCTGTGGGGACAGATTCAGAGTCTAGTGCTAAAAATTATTATTATTGTAAAAGTTAATATTTATATAGTGTTTCAAATAAATTATTCCATTTGAGCTTCAATATTATAAAATTGGTACTTATAGTTATTTTCATTTGAAAGATGAAGAAATTGAGATATAAAAAGACTAAATGTCTTGCCTATAATCATCCAAGTATCTCCTTACTCTAAGTTCAGCTAGCTGACATAGTAAAGAAAGCATAGGGCCTTTAAACAAAAAAACTTGAGTTCAGATCCAGCCTTGACATTTCCTAGCTATGTGACCCCCGGCAAATTACTTTACCTCTGTCTGATATACATTCCTCAAATTTAAAATGAATCACAACTACTGCAGTATAGTAATGAGGATCATATTAGACAATATTCATTAAAAGGCTTAACATATTGCCTGGCATATAGTAGATGCTTATTAAATGCATCTTTTTCCACTAACACATGCTATGTGGTATAGTTCACATCTAAAAGGAATAGACCAAGTAAAATGTCTATATTTCTAAGGATCAGTTGGGGGATGACCAGATATTAAAATACGAATTAAATGTTAAAACAGATTTTAAAAAACTCAGAAGCAATATTATGAGAATAGGACATAGTGAATATAGAGGCAAAATAAGGCACAGGAGATTCCATGTGCTACAAGTAAGAGATTTACCTTGGGATACTGGCCTAGCAACAGGACTATGAGGGATGGCCGCAGTGAGTGGTGGCAACAACACTATGGTGGCATTTCCTTCAGAATTCTTGGTAAATCCAAATAATCAAAAAAAGGCTAATATACCTTGAATCAAACCAGTCTCTGCATAACGATGAGAAAAGTTATTATATGTCCAGAGAGGAATCCACTAAAGGCCGGAGGAACGGGGCAGCCCCAGTGCCCATGGTATTTATTCCTCGATCTTTCTCCATATATGACATTAGTGTGGTACCCAGGGACATTTATTTGTTATCAATATTAACCTAAATTCGTGTCTTACAAGCCAAAGCAACACAAAAGCAGCACCAAATCAAACTTTAAAGACAAATTCAGCTAAGTGACAGACCCAAGAGACCCTGAGAGACAACAAATCTGATCCTCCATGTGGATGTAGGGGACGTGTCAGTGAAGCTCACCTGTGTACTTCAATTTCAAGGGAAAAGCACAAGCCAATGGATGCTTTCCTATTTTTAATTAATTAGTCTAACTTTGTGCTAAGCTCAGTTGTTTCTAAGCTGCTGAAGGAGCATAAGTGCTTTCTAAATTTTGGCACCTTGGGGCAAAGTCTTCATGAACCTGCATGGTTTCGGCTCTGACGATAAGGGCTACTTTCTAGCTCACACCAACGTGGAAAGAGTGAGGGATGATTAAAAAACAAAAACAACAGCAAGAAACCTGTGGTCAAATTCAACATAGAGCTGACCATCTAAATTATAGCAGCTGAGCTCTTTCCCAGTTCCCTGTCCCTAGAGAAAGGTACCCAGCAACTGGCATCAGGCATGCATAACAGAGCGACTGTTAATGATAGCTTGTTTTGTTCTCCATGTGCTCTGGCAGCACATTCTTTTATGGTAGTCTTGTGTGTGCTAACCCTGCTCACTTCCCTTTCTTAATAGCTACAGCGGTAATGGCTCACATTTCTAGGGTGCTTTATAGCTTACTAATTACTTTCTACAAAACAATCCTGCAAGTGAGGTAGGACAAGTATTATTCCAACTTTACAGAAAAGCAAACTGAGACTCCAAGAATCACTTGCATGTGACCACGTAACTAGTAAGCTATAAGAACCATAATTTTTTAAACTCTAAGCTCAGTACTCTTCTATTACATCATAGCAGCGCCCAGTATCTATACATACATTTATTTTTTTTTGCATTGAGGAAAATATTCAAGAGTTCATAGAAATCTTTCCAACTCTCTGAAAATGAAAATGGTTTTCACCCCTTTACCTAGATCAAGGATCTCAACCTCTGTTATGTCATGGATTCCCCGGGGTGGTCTGGTAATACCTAAGGATCTCTCTCAAAATAATGTTTGTTGTCTACATTCATAACTCAGGAAAATGCTAAATATCAATTAGAAGGGTTTTTTCCCATCTAAGTTCAGGGACTGCTGGGATAAAGCTGTCTATGAACATCAGATTAAGCCCCCTGACCTAAAATAGATCATGAAAAGTGTTATTTCCTAGTTAGACAAGCCTGTAATCCTAGTTACTGGAAAGACAGGTTGATGCATCTCTTGAGCTCAGATGTTCTTAGCTGAAGTAGGGGCTAATCCCATTGAGTATCCTCCCTAAATCTGGTGAACTCCCAAAGTAGGAGATCTAGGAGGCTGCTTGAGGAATGAATTAGCTCGGTCAAAATTCCTATGCACATCCCTGGTAGAATCAAGGACTATTAGCAGATCCTGTTAGGGTGAGAAGGGAAACCTGGACTTCTGCCCCCCAAATTGTCATATTTTTCATCTCTCCCCAAAACCCTTCTCTTTTCCCCTTCCTAACGAAGGTGAACCTCTCTTTAACCAGAAGGGAAACTAAGGCACGCAGAGCCGAAAGTAGCATGAAGTTCTCGAGATGACTATCCAAACCATCAGACTCCCCACCTCCGAGCCTGGCACTCCCCAGCCTCCCTGACTGCCACCCCTACTATATTTTGTGAACACACGATCGCACTACGACCCACAGAGCCGATCTCTGGAAAACCAAATTTCAGTCGCGGCACAGGGGGAGGAGGGCAACAAACCCCGAGCCGACAGAACAGCTGAGACTAGACCGGGCTGCTCATTATGTTCCCTACAGCAGAAGCCAAACATATGCCCCTTTAATTAAGCCACCTTTTGATTGCCGGGGAAAATTGACAATCCTCTCCCCAAACAGCTCATTCTTTGTGTTCTGAGCTCCATAAGGAGCTCACATGTTGCAGCGGCTTTTTTCGGAAGAGAGAATCATGAATGAAATGACCAGAGTTTCTTTTGTTAGCCTTGTCAGGCATTGGCGAATCTTATTTTTAATAAAGAGCTAATACAACGCCTCTTTATTTTTAGCAGACCGTTTCATTCCCTGCCTCCCATCCCCCCACTCCCATTGTGTCCTGATGGGTTTTACACCCCTACACACCACACACTTCCGGGGTTTAATAATATCTGAGACAGAGGTGGGAGAAGTGAGACATTCACAGCCGCCATGTAGGAGGAGATGAAAGCCGGCAAAATACAGCAAAGCTTCCCGGGGGGGATGGGGAGATACCAGGCAGAAGGCTCTCTCTCCCGCAAGAGAAGGTCTCGGGGGTACTGACAGGAGGGAGGGGATGGGAGCGGTGAATTTGGGAAAGCCAGAAGGAAGCACAAAGAGAGGAAACTATTTATAAATTACTCTACCTCCATATTATACTACATCTCTATTTCAGCTAATGAACAAACGCCAGTTACTTCTGAACGAAAAAAAAATGACATTTCTATAATATTCTACAGCCTTCATCAAAACACTTTACTTATCGCACAACAACCTGGTGAAAGATACAAAAATCATCCTCATTTTACAGACGAGGAAGCTGAGACTTCCACAGGTGAAGTGATTTGCCTAAGATTGCACATTCAGGAAATTGCAAAGTTGGGGTTCGAGTTCAGGACTTCTTTTCACTTCACCATAGTTTGACATCCTGAACTTAGTGTCAGGACAATAATAGGTCCAAGACCTGGAAAACAGCAGAAGTTTAAAAAACCTAGGAAGGAATTCATTGGTAATGGAGATCACCAGAAATGGGAGAGCCAGTTGGAAGAGCTCTGCATAGAGATGATCTCGGAACCCATGGGAGCTGCTGAAATTCTGCAAGCATAAGAATATAAAGGGGGAAAAAAGCCAAAAACAGAACCTTAAGGATGTGTGAACTTAGCAGAGAAACAATCTAGTGAATAAGTCTGAAGAGGAGTTAAGTAGGTAACTGGAAAATCAGGAGACCACAATGTCATAAAAGCTAAAGGAGAAAGAAGACAGAAACAGGACTGGGAAACTTCTTCCTACGCATCATCTTCTGACCATTGTTATTGTTGTTGTTGTTGTTCTGATTTTGGTAGCCCTATACGGTTAAAAAAAAAAAGTCCCAATTAATGGGGCTGTCCCATTACCCCTTGCCCTGTTGAGAGCTCTCCTTCCTAGGATCACCCCATTGAAGAAGCCAAATGGTCTTTAGGAAACATTAAAGACAGTGGCAGTATTGTGAAAGGAAAACTGACTCCTAGTAAGAGATCCTAAGTTCAAATCCTCTGACATTCATTACTTATATGACTTTAGATTAGTCACCTAACTCCCTGGGCCTCATATCTTTAAATGAAGGGGTTAAACTAGGTGACCCTGAGATCCCTTCCAATTCTAGTCAATGGGATGACAGACTGCTTCTGAATCTCCTTGCAATCTCTCCAATTCTTTTGTCAATATGTATAAGCTGACCTTTGCAATTTTCTCTAGCCCCTCTTTAACTTTTGTTGTAAAAAGAATACTGACTGCCCCCAATAAAATATGCAAGAAAAAAAAAGAGATACCAGAAGGCAGAGCAAGGTGGGAGGTCCTAAGTGTCAGGCAAAGTATTGAACAATCAGGAAATAGACAGAAATGGAGAGAACACAGGCAAGCAGACAAGAGAACAGATGCCCAGTCCCAGCAACAAGGAAAAGGCTCTGATCCTGAGGCAGCTGGCTGTCCCAGCATCAGCTGCCGAGCTTCTCTCTCTTCCTGGTGAGAGCCAAATTTGAGTGAACCTGACCCAGAGGTTTGCGGTAATGGTAACTGAAAACAGCTGGCTGGCAGTAGGAAGGGCAGGAAGCAGACAATTCTCCATCAGGCATTTCCCTGACAAATGAACTGATGAAAGACCTCCCAGAAAAAGGGTTACCACTAATTAAGCAGTGGCCTGGTTTCCTGGCTGGGGAGTTGGAGGACCTGGGGGCCCAGGGAAGGGATGCAGGTCACCAGTTGGCTACAATAATAGCCTAAAGCTTTCTAGATGTTCTGTTTTTATGGATTTTTTTTCATGATATTATACCTGTGAAATATATAAGCCTTTGAGACCTGATCCTAAGGTCTCCAGGGGGTGAATATATAGGAAAATCTGGATTTCACAAACTGACTGCCAGAGTTATCCTAGTTCCTGACCCTAATTGAACCAGATTACTGTATATTATCATTATTGACAATATTAATAATAGTAGCAATAATAATAATAAGCATTTTAAGTTTTGCAAAGTGTTTTATGTTATCTCATTTTGATCCTCACATTATCAATGCAAGTAAAGTACTATTATATTTGCAGATTAAGAAGAGGTTAAATGATTAACCTAGAGTCACAGCTAGTAAAGGAAATAAGATTAAATTTGGGTCTTCCTCATTCAAAATCCATATTCTATCACCCGTGCCACCTAGCTTCCAGGGCAAAATCTTTACCTGTATTTGGTCCGAGCAAAGGGACTTGAGACCCAGTTCTGCTGACCTTGATAATAAATTTGGCAAATCCAGATATTTATACAATAAGCTTTACTTTCAAAGTGAGGCATGGATGTGCAGTCTATATAGCCTCTTGGATTTTGCAGCTTGAGTGAGATTTGGGAAGGGATGGAAGGGAGGGGGAAAAGTGCCTAAAGATGAAAGGCACAGGATCCAAATGGTAGTAAAACATATGGGTTGGAGGGAGGCCCATTTTTGGTGGTTCCAAAAAGGCTTCTGGGGAATTCTGGCCCCTAGCTGCAGCCATCAGAAGCTTCAGGGACATGTGGAATTCCACATAGGAAATGATGCTGGGCCCCTTCCAGAAGCATTTGTAGGTGACAGTCCTGGCCTTCAGGCCCACAGGACTGTCTGGTGGGGCAGTGACCAGGACTCCCGCAGGGTGGCCCTGGCACTGCTAGCCCAGGCTCAAGTTGCTATAACATGCAGGAGTGTGAGTTCCCCCTAGTGGTCCCTGTTCAAGAGCCTTTGCTTTTCTCTATTGCTCCCCCGGAACGTATTTGAAGAATGGACAGACTGAGGTATCAGCCCATCTCAGAGCAGGCTACACTACCCACAAGGGATCCAGGTAGGAACAGGGCATTCCAGAGCAGTGACAGCACCTCACAGAGGTCCGAGACAAGCAGTGAGTCCCTCAGAGCAATGGGATCAGCTCAGTTATTGACAAGTCAACAATATTATTTGTAAAACATTTAGCACCATAACTGACCCATTGTAAGTGCTTAATAAATGCTTGTTCCTCTGTTCTCTCTCCAGCCAAGAGCAGAAGCAGGAGACATGTCCAAGATCTAGGAGTACAGATCAACAAAGCAGCAACCTTTGAATAGAAATGAAGTAGGAGGAGGGTCCAAAGTCTGCATGAAGAAACCAGAGATTACCCTGCCTTTGAGCCTGTGAGAGAGGGGTATTTCCCAACCTGACTTATTCCAATGTATTTAGGAGCACCACACTTTAGGGTTTATCTGCCTCTCTCTACTCTTCTGACTACATTTCAATTGTAGGCAGTTCCCTATCGCTGCTATCATTTCTCCATTGTGTTGTGTTGTGGGCAACAAAGTTCACAGTAAGACCAGGAGGGGAAATCGTGGAATTAGGACTTGTTCTAGTTTCTCTTCCAGCAAAGCAGTGGAGGGTGAGGAGAAAAAGTATATAGGGAAAAGTATATATAGTGAAAAATAAATCTTAGAATTGTAATCATAATAGGTAAGGAAGACTCATCTTCCTGAGTTCAAATCCAGTCTCAGACCATGAACTAGTATGACTCCGGGAAAGTCATTTATACCTGTTGGCTTAGTTTTCTTAGCTCTAAAATAAATGGCAAACCACTCCAATATCTTTTTCAAGAAAATCTGGGGACACAAAGAGTTAAACATGACTGAAATGACTGAACAACAAATTGGTAGTTTTCTAACTAAAACATCTCCTCAATACTACCAAAAATCATCCAAACCCATAGTTACTATAGTTTATGAATCTAGACTTGCCAAGTAATAATTGATAATATTTACATGGCATACTTTATGATTTACAAAACACTTTATACATGTTTCAAAACAACATATTCTCATTTGATCATCACAATAACCTTATGAAGTGGGTATTATTATTATTCCTATTTTACAAATGAGGAAACTGAGGATGTAGGAAGGTAAGTTATTTTGACCAGGGTTATACAGCTAGTAAATGTCAGATGTAGGATTTGAACTCAGCAACTTAGCCTGAGGAAGGGGGCCACTTCCCTAATGCCCTGTAAAATATAAAGCTACAAGCAAAATGGGAATACCGTGTTTCCCCGATAATAAGACACTGTCTTATTATTTTTTTGGGACTAAAAAACACCAGAGGGCTTATTTTCAGGGGAGGGCTTATTTTATCCTCCATCATGCCCCTTTTATCCTCCATCATGCCCATTTTAGCCTCCATCATGCCCCTTTTATCCTCCATCATGCCCATTTTAGCCTCCATCATGCCCCTTTTAGCCTCCATCATGCCCCCTGAGTGCTTATTTTATTCTCCATCGCTTACTGAACTTACCGAGTTTTTAGATGGTCCTGTCTCAGCTCTACTCCGCGGCGCTGCTCTCAGTAGCGCCAGCAAGCAAATCACCAGGGAAGAAGAGGATGACGCGCTCACTGCTGCAGCTCTGATTGGATGCAGCTCGGAGCGCGACGTGCGTTTCACCCGGGAGGGGAGGGCGGCGCTGCTTACTGAAGGTACCGCTACGCAGCATATAGCGCAGGGGATCACCATGATGACCGTTTTCATAGTAAGTTCGATAGGGCTTATTTTCGGGGGAGGGCTTATTTTAGCGGAATATTAAAGAGTATGTGGGTGTCTTATTTTCAGGATAGGTCTTATTATCGGGGAAACACGGTATGTGTGCAACCAAAACTAATAATATAACCAAGTATCTGGGGAGATCTGGGGAGACATTTTGGGACATTCTAGAATAGGAATGATGTCTATTCTCACAGATGTAGAAGTATGGAAAGGGAATGATTATGCTTAGAATCCTGCTCATCACAAAAAGGTACCCAAACTTTTGCATGAAACAAAAAACATCATTTTTAACCAATAAGCTTTCTCCTCTGAGAGAGCATGTTATGCTCCTTTGCATAGCCCTCGATTTCCTTCTATGTTTTAGTCCCATGCTTATGAACTCAGATAGTAGTTTCCTGCCCAGGGCCTAAAGAGGAGATTTAAATTTATTTTTTTTTTCTGAGGCTGGGGTTAAGTGACATGGCCAAGGTCACACAACTAGGAAGTGTTAAGTGTCTGAAACAGATTTGAACTCAGGTCCTCCTGACTTCAGAGCTGGTGCTCTATCCACTGCACCACCTAGCTGCTCCTAAGGCAGCTCTTTGAATTTGAGCTACATTCATCACTTGAATCATCTGTTCATTCCCAACCTCTGACTTTGTAACTCCATCCATGCTCATTTCCTCTAGCTTCCAATTTGTTGATTATCTTACCCCTTGCAGATTAAACCCTTGATGACATGCCCCAGTCATTTTCCTGCTAATCTCTTGTGTATGACCCCTTGTCCATGCCTCATGGGAGCCAGCAGGACATAGTAGAAATTCTTCTCTCCATTTTGCCTTAAGTGACAGAATCAGAAATAAGTTTGGGGTTTTTTTTAAATTCTCTTTTAACGAACACCTAGGAATGGATGACAAAAGAATCTGAATAGGAGTCATCCATTCCTTAGTGAGAATTAGTTTAATCAGATGTTCTAGGTCAATGGTTCTCAAACTTTTGTTCTTAATATATTTATACTATTAAAATTATTGAGGATCTGTCCAAAGAATTTTTGCTTAGATGGGTTATGTTTATAGATATTTGTCATATTAGAAATAAGTTGATTTTGAATTTATAGACTCTATGAAACGGTTTCAGAGACTTCTGGGATTCTCTGGACCATGCTTTAAGAACCACTTCTGTAGGTTGAGAGGGAAGCAAAAAACATTCATTCTAGAGGAAAGGGTAGTACCTAGGAGAGCCTATCTGGGTGACGCATCACAAGGAGAGATTAGCACAAAGACTCTGGGTATTTGAGACTTAGGAGAGGTAGTAAGGAAACATTAGCCAATTCACAATTTTACTAAGAGCTACTTTTGTCAACATTCAAGTAAAGATTATGGGTCAATAATGTATCTATATGGTATCAAAACCATCTACCTGATTCACAACTGGGGAAGGAGCACATTGAGAGACAGTCTGATTAGCTATTTGAATGAACCACTTGGTCAAATTAGGTAAAATGGTTAGTCCTGAGGGGACATAGCCTTTTATACATATATTTAAAAGCAAGTCCTTAAAATTTATCCAGATGCTCAAATATCACCAGGTGATGGTGTTCTGAGAGCTGGGTCATCTAAGTTTTTCATGATATACCTTGTGACCTTAGAAAAGTGCCACTCACATATATGTAGCACTTTAAGAGTGACAAAGAACTCACTTCACTCCCTGTGAAGTTAGTAGAACAAGTATTATCATGCCCATTTTAAAGAGAAGAAACCAAAAGGTTCAACAGGCAACGTGACTCTGGGCTACTGTGACATAGTATAAAAAAAAAACAAAAAAAAACAAGTCTCCATATTTCAAATTCAGCTCTCTTTTCACTATACCATAAGGTATACCACTCAGTGCTTCCAACACAATAGAAACATTTTGAAGTCTCTTATATTTGAGGTTCTGCATCAGGTTCTGAGGATACAAAAAAAAAATTCTACCCCCAAGGAGCTCGCAGCTTATGAAATAGAAACAAATACACGTACACAACAATTTAAAAAGGAATGAATTGAATGAAAAAGCATTCATTAACTACTCCTATGAGCCAGGCGCTGTGCTAAGTGCTAGGGATATAAGAACAAAAATCAAGATAGTCTCTGCTCTCAAAAGGTTAAGGTAGTATTTACTGAAGGGAAAAAACTCACACAGAGAAATGATGGCCAAGGAAAGAGGGTTTTGTTCTGGGAAGGCACCGAGTGGTAAGTAAAATCACAGCTCATTCATTGGCTTGCCCTATCTGTAAATGCTAGTGTTCATTTGATTATGGTTCCCAGAACAAGGAGTAGAAATGGAGCAAGAAAATGGTCTGAGGGTAGAGAGGATATTATTTAGTGGCTGGAACATGGCTGGGTGGTAGGGCAAAGCTAGAAGTGCTGAATTCTGACTGATGAGCTGCTCAGGACCCTAGGGCAGCATGGGCTGGGCAGAGCAAGACAGAATGACAAAGGTAAATCCAGAGAGGGATTGCTTAAAAACAAATCAAGAAAGACTTCCCATAGTGGGTGGCAAATGGGCTGAATTTTGCAAGACATTTTAAGAAGTAGAGGTGAGAAGTATGGGGATAGACTGTACAAAGTCATAGTGATGGGAGACTGGGACAATGCTAAGTTTGCTAAAGGGCAAGGAGGCTAGTTTGGATGCAATATAGAATGGGGAAAAGCTATTATATATATATATATGTTTGTATGTGAATATGTATGTATATATACATATGTGTGTGTATACACACACACACACACACACATGTGCATGTGTGTAAGCGCATTCACCAAGCCCAGAATAGTAGACTGGAACTAAGTTGTGAAGATCTTTAAATGTCAGACTAAGGATTTTACATTTTATTTTAGAGGCAAAAGGGAACACTAAATGGATTTTTAATTTTTTTTATTATAGCTTTTTATTTACAAGATATATATATATACATATATATATATATATATGAGTAATTTTTCATCATTGACCCTTGCAACACCTTCGGTTCCAACTTTTCCCCTCCTTCCCCCTCTCCCCTCCCCTAGATGGCAGGTAGTCCAATACATGTTAAATATGTGAAAGTATATGTTAAATGCAATATATGTATACATATTTATACAGTTTAAATGGATTTTAGCAGGAAAATGACATGGTTAGATCTCTCCTTTAGAAAACTATTTGAATCTCTGTGCAGAAAATGAACTGAAAATAAGTAAAACTGGATATGAAAGAGGAGGTCTTTGGGAATCCAATTAAGATGCTGTTTCTCTAGCCCAGATAATCCATTCCAATCTAATAAGCATTTATTAAGCACCTACTATGTGCCAGACATTGTGCTAAGTGATGGAGATACAATTAATAAAAAAAGGAAAACAGTCTTTGTCCTCAAAGGTGGGAAGACAACACATAAAAGGAGGTGAGAAATGGGGGACAACACCAGGGGATACCCAGAAAGAAGATATCTCATTTGATGGAGTTAAAACAAGGCAGAGCAATAGATGCAAAGTATAGTGGGTAAAGACTGAAGTTTCTGCTCTCCATAAAGGAAGGCATTGGCAGGATTGTCCTCCAGCCTAATCAGAAGGGAGAGAAGGCTGAGGGAAGTGGGTTCAAGCAATAGTTCAATGAATTTGGAAGTGGTGAGCTTCTAAAGTAACTGATAATGAGCTCCCAAACCAGAGTAGGAATTATGTGAATAGAGAAAAGGGGATAGACATGAAATACACTATGGAGGTGAGACCTATGAGACTTGACAGCTGATGGGATCTAAATAAAGGAGAATTCTGAGGCTGCAAACTTAGGTTGTGACAAAAGGTTGCTCTTAATAGAAATGGCGAAGTTTGGAGAAGGCATGGATTTGGAATGAGTTCTAAATTTGGACATACTGAGTTTGGGATATCCACAGAAGATGCATTTGGAGACATCTAACAAGAAACTGGTGATATGAGAGATTGAGAGGGAAACAAAGCTTCCTTGTTTGGATAATTGAATCCAAGGCTGCTGATGAAATCATCTAGAGAATAAAGGGAAGAGGGTCCAGGTCAAAGCTTTAAAAAAAAACACTCATGGTTAGGGAGAAAGATATGGATGATGATCCAACAATGGAGACCAGAGGGTAGTCATAAAAACACAAAGAAGAGAGAAAATACAGAAGAGAGGTGGTCAATAATGTTGATCACATAGAGAACAATTTTAGTCGATTGGTGAGGTTGAAAGTCAGATTATAAAGTATTGAGAAGTGGAAAGGAAATGGAGAACAATAAATATAGATGGTATTTTATGTTTGTCCATAAAAGAAAATATATAGGATGATAGCTTGAAGGAATAGTTGTGCCAAGTAAAAAAAATTTTAAGGATAGAAGAGGCCTGGGTATTTTTAAAGAGAGCTGGGAAGACAAAAACAGTAGTAGGTAAAAAGAGTTGGAAGATAAAAATGAGACAGAAAAATAAGGATTGAGGGCAAGCTACAGGAGCATATGAGAGGAGATGAAATCAAAGGCACAGAGTTTGGCCTAGCCATTAGGAAAGGTCACTTCTTTGTCAGAAACTGAAAGAAAAGAAAGAATAGGGGAGGATATAGAAGGATTTTGAATTTTAGGATAAGGGAAAAGAGAGAGGGAGGGATGGCCTCTATTCTCTTAATCAAGTAAGAATCAAGATCTTCTATCAAAAGAGAGAAAGAGATGGGAAAGCCTCAACCTCTCATCTGCAAGACAGAAACAAGGTGCCTGTCTATTGCTCCAAAAAAAGATTATGAAGAGTGAATGAATAACTTGAATGATTGAAGTGACAATAAATAATTTCTCACCTACAGTGTCTACCATTTCTTTTGCTCGATCATTTGCAAGAGATTTCCAGGACATGCATAGTCCAGTATTTTATTTATAACAAGGCAGTAACTACTTTGTTTTGAGTATATGTTGAATGCTATAGTAAAAACACTAGGTTGTTCGGAGGCCTACATTTTTTTAAAATTTTCAATAGTATTTTATCTTTCCAAATAAATGTAAAGATACTTTTTTCAATATTCATTTTTGTAAGACTTTGTGTTCCCTCCCTCCCCAAGACAGCAAGTAATCCAATATAGGTTAAAGGTGTGCAATTCTTTTAAATATATTTTCATAATTGTTATGTTGTACAAGAAAAATCAGACCAAAAGGGGGAAAAAATAACCAAGACAAAGAAAAAACAAACAAACAAGCAAATAAAAAGGATGAAAATACTATGCTTTGATCCACATTCAGTCTCCATAGTTCTCTCTCTGAATGAGGATGGCTGTTTCCATTACAAGTCTATTGGAACTGAGGCCTAAGTTCTTAGCCCTATTTTGTCAACAAATGGCACAGTGGATTCAGGGCTGGGCCTAGAGTTCAATTCAGAGTTCAAGTAAGTTCAGAATTCAAATTCAGCCTCATTTGCTGTGTAAACTTTTGTTTGCTTCAGTTTACTCATCTGTAGATATCTGACAGTAATAGCAATACCTCACAAGGTTATTATGAGGATCAGATGAAGTATTTGTAAAGTATTTAGAACAGTGTTCTGATTTATTTAATGTTTAGAACTAAGTAGATTAGAAATTAGAATTAATTAAAAATAAAGTATTTAGAACTAAGCACATAGTAGGTACTTAATAAATGCTTGTTTTTAAAAAGTCACTTCTCTCTGAGCCTGAGGATATTAGAATGTTGAAATGGAAATGGACAGATAAAGAAGGGGAAAACAAAAACCTTGAGACTACACACTGTGTAATTATAATGAAGAAAGTTGGTCCTAGAGAAACATTAAGAGAATAATGTATTGGTTTGGTTTTACTAAACTACTTTTTTTTTTTCCTATTTTTTATTCTTTGTGTCAAAGCTCGATTTGATGACTAGGAGAAAGAAAGAATGACAGTGATATAAAAATAAGAGAATGTTAGAACTATGTAGGACGTAAAGGGATCCTCTAATTCAACCCTTTCATTTTATTGGATATTGGGCTTTAGAGAAGCTAACTGACCTGCCAGACCCACAACAGAGTTCATCTGGAGTCCACAGGCCTGTGCCCTGGATCCTAAGGACCTCTGATATTAAGTCATTGAGTGAACAGCTTTAAGTTTTGCAAAGTCACATAATGAGCCTGGGAGGTGAATGCCATCTCCATCCCCATTTTACAGAGGAAGAAATTAAAGGCTGCAGGTTAAGTGACCAGGGTCATTCAGCAAGGCCCGATTCTAAGTCCCATACTCCATCCACTACACAAAACTGTCTCTATTTAGTTTTACATCTCTTTAAGATGAAGAGAACAATGTCGGGGCTGTTGTGAGAATCAAATGAGATAATGTATGTAAAGTGTTTTTGTAAACTGTAAAGTGCTTGAGAAATGCCAGCTATTATGATGCTATTCTCATTTGCTGTTTCCAAATGCAAAATGTGTCTTATGTTGGGCACATATTCATTGCAGGTTACATGTAATTTGCATATGTTTCTAATATATTTATCACAATCATTTTCCGCCCTTTAGAGTTTTCTCTTCTCCCAACACCCCCAAGCCCCAGGAGCCTTGGGCACGGTGCCTGACGTACCATTGCCAAGTCAGCATGTACATCTAGTGCCATGTGCTAATTGCTGTGTAATACGACAGGGGCCCTAATGAAGTTATAACCCAGTTACTGGGTGAAATAACTGGGTGTGGAAAATGATGTGATTGAGCTAAGGGCGGATAGGCAGGTCTGGGAGGCAGATTAGCATAATCCCATTTTTTCCCTTTAGTTTCCCTGGCTCGAGGTGGCTAGGAGCCATTAGAATGTGTCAGGGAGTAAGGGGAGGAGTGAAGAATGCCAATCAACTTTTCTTAGCCCTGAAATGGCAAATTGAAACATCTCCCATCCCACCACTCAATCCTTATCCTTTCTGTGCCATCCCCGCCAAGTTTTTTTCCCCCCCTTTCTCTCAGACCCAATGGAATAATTCATCAACCAGTCAGCACCAGGCTCCTGGGGCTGTTAGCTGCCCAGTAACCCCTTCATCTCTGAGGTTAAGTCAGAGCCCACCACGGCCATATTTATTATTAATCCCTTGAGAAGGTAAAACCCAACCCAGAGAAGGGGTCCTCACCTGTTAAATTTGCAGAGGGAATGGCTTTCTGCGACAGACTTGAAGGGTGGGGGTACCTGGGAGTATCCTGGCTGCTGCTGTCATGGCTCAGGCCCTGCTCAATGCAAATGACCTAGTAGGTCTTTTGACACAGCCTGATGTCTGTGACATTTATAAGCCATTGTGCCCAAATTCTAACAAGCCTGGGGTGTGAACAGCCCAAGGCCAGCTGGAGAGAAGCTTTTGGCTCTGGGAGCCCCCTTAGCCGCCAAGTTGGCAGGGATCTCTGAACATGGGATGGTCTGTGTTCAGTGTTAATTTAAGCCACGTGAGGGTCTCAGCTCTTTTCTGGGTAGGACGGTATACAGGATGGGAAGCCGTGGGCTTAGGATGTATGGTTTGCCAGAAGAGAGGAGAGAGAGCACACCAGACTAAGGTTCCAAACTCGAGGGTACAATTGGCAAGTCTGAAACAAACCACTTGCTTTGTCTCCCTTTTCTCTGACAAACTGGGATCGACTGAATCAGCTTCTCTATGTCTCCCCATGCTCCTTTCAGCTGCGGAGAGGATGACTATGGTCATGTTTTACCATGTTTTGAACTCTTCTAATACTACCTAGAATCATATAATTTTTGAGGTTCAAAGGACATTAAAAAGCATCTAGTTTAATTCATTCATTTTACAAATGAGGAAGCTTAAGTCTCAGAGAGATTAAAAAATTTACCTAAAAGGAAGAAATTTGCCTACATTTCTATATTAAGTAAAAAAGAACCAGTCAGCCGGAAAGTCAGCATTACAATGCCAATCTTATTCTACCACCCTGCTTTACCCCAAAAGTGATTCCCCACAATTAGCCTCCATTTATTTCTTATTTTTGCTTCTCAGGCATCCTCACTCCCACATATCCTTCCATTGCCATATTTTGCCAATTCTATCTCCATAACATTTCTCACATATGTCTCCTCTGTTGTTTAAAGAGTCCCTACTCTATTTTAGGCACCCCTCAGCATCTCTTTCTTGAACTCCTTGCTTGGGTTTCTCAGCCTCAAATATCTCCCACACAGCCACCAAAGTAATATTCCTGTAGCATAGGTCTGACCTTATCACTTCTTTGCTCAATAAACTCAATGTCTCTCTGCTACCTCTAGAATCCTTTGTCACTTAAAGCCCTTCACAAGCTGGTTCTGATATGTCTTTCTAGTCTATTGTATAGTACTCTACATACACTCTTTGGACTAGTAAGACTGACCTTACTGTTTCTAACATATAACGCATTCTTCCTTGCCTGTAATCATCTTCCTCCTCATTTTTATTTTTTAGAAACTCTAATTTCTTTCAAAGTTCAGCTAAAAGGCTATGTCACACATGAAGCCTTCCTTTCCCAGATCCTCCTTCTCCCCCCTTCCCTTGCCAAAAATGACATCATGTATATTTTTATGTACTTATATGTACATGTTGTTTCCTCTATAGAATGTAAGATGCTTGAGGGCAGTGACTATTTTATTTTTGGCTTTGTGTCTCAATGATTAGAACAATGCCTGAAATATATCATGACTTAATAATGTTCCTGGATTGATTGCTCATATATGTCCCTAATTTCCAAATGTCCAGTCAACAAGCACTTACAGATAACTTAATGTATGCTGAACCCAGTGGTAGGCTCTATGAGATAAGATAAATAACACAGAAAATGTGACCTGGCAAACAAAATGTTAATCTGGTTGGAAAAGTAAGACTCATATACATTTACTGATTTAAGCCAAATATGAAGCAAATGAATGTATCCTAGAGGTGACTCAATTTTGAAAATATTCAAAATATCTATATCTCAAAGAGTAGATTCTAATAAATGGAACAAGGGAAGTAAGAGACAGGCAGAGGGAAGGATACAAAGAAGTCAGTATCCACTGGCACAGAAGTGGAGCAAAAAAAAAAAACACACACACACAGAATGAGATTATAAATTGCAGAGTAGTTACTTTACATGAAGCAGGGAAAAATCGCTATTAGCACTAATAGAGGGAATGCCCACATCAATGAGATCACAATTCCATCAGAGTAAGAATCAAGTGTTAGATTGTGTGGCACAAAGTGAAGTAGGAGTTCATAGGGAAAAGATCATTGTAAACTAGTACTGGGGAAGATGAGATGGGACTCTACCTGAGACCTTAAAGGACAAGTGAGATTTAGAGAAACAGGTAAGAACAGATAGTAAACTTGAAAGCATTTCAGATACGTATTGTGTTACAAAATTACCATAATATAAATGCTAAACCAGGTATTATTGAAAGCAAAAGGTATGATCAAAAATGAGTAGTAGCACCCAGTAATCCATGGGAGAAAATTACTAGGAATTATAATAGTCATGGCTTCTGAGTACCAATGCGTAGAACTGAGAGTGGGAGAGGATGTCAAAAGCTGTGATTTCATTCTCTGTAGAGAAACTAATATTCCAATATTCTTATAAATAAAATTCTTAGAGAGCTGTCTAGAATGCTGTGAGACAAGTTAGGTGTCTTATTCAGGGTCATATGACCAGTATATGTCAAAGGTAACACTCTTGACTCTAAGGCCAGCTCTCTAGCCACTGTATTATAAAGACATCCTTTTAATGTCTTGGGTGGATTATTGAAGCACACTTATAACTTCTCCATCTTATTATCTGATTGGTCCATTAATTTTCCAATTCTTTGTCATGATACTTATAACATCTAGCATATAATGTTTCTAACTTTGCAGAATACAGGTAATAAAAAAGTGAACTTGAAATATTAATGTAAGGAAGCAAGTACAACCTCATAGATATCATCACAACTTGGTAGGATAGGATTCAAACCTGAAATCCTGCCATAGAAGGATCTATTTTGTTTGAAAGAAATGACTCAGGTAGAATGTGGCTGTGCAGTAGCACTATATGGCAAGAAATCATATAACTTTGTGAAACTTCATAGACCTGAACAAGTATATAGAGAAGAAAGTATCCAGATGGAATAAAAGCTAGAAGAAAAAGAAGTAATATCACTGAGACTCTATATTACTCTAAACCAAGTACTATATACCATATATATATATATATATGTATTCTATACTATAGTACTCTATATTAAGACTGTCCAGCAAGCTGGAAGAAATCATTGATGTTCTGGATCCTGGATACAAACCTGGTATAGAGGCAAGATATAGTTATGATGAGCTCTTTCTACTAGCAAGGTATAACCTGGAGGTATATATCAGCAAAAAGCAGAGACGATTTCTTAACTTGCTTTGCTTACAATGTCATTCTTCAGAAAGTAAAAGAAGAGAACAAAAAAAAAAAAAAAAAAGAAAAGAAAAGAACTCCTATTCTGGACCCCATTGTGACCAATTAGAAGGAAATGGTAAAGTGAAAAGAGTTTTGAGAAACAGTAATGATGCCATCTTGGAGTTTGTGGTGGTCATATTCTGGATGTATTGGACATATTCTGATGGATATCCTAGCTTTTCAAAATAACCATTGAATACTAAATCTGGGAGGGACTTTAGAAATTATCTTTCCTAATCTTCTCATTTCACAGATATCAGGAAAATTGTGACTATCTCCAAAAAATATTCCTTAATTATAGAGGCAAAAATAAAAAAATAAAAAAGAAGGGAAAGGCAGGCTACCTGGAGCATATATAAAGCACTTGGCAAATTTAAAGCTCTATGCACATGCTTTGTTACTGTTATTGCTAATCAGTCATCAATTGGATTCTATACTAAGAATGTACAGCAATTTGGAAGAAATCATTAATGTTCTAGATCCTGGATACAAACCTGGTACAAAGGCAATATATCATTATGATGGGCTCTTTCTATTATCAAGATATAGTCTGGAGGTATATATAAGCAAAAAGCAAGACCCAACTCTTCTTGATCCCACGGACCATAGCACACCAATACTGTCCATGGAGTTTTCTTGACAAAGGTACTACAGTGGTTTGTCATTTCTTTGTCCAGTTCGTTTTGCTGATGAGAAAATTGAAGCAAACAGGGATTAGCGACTTGTCCAGGGTCACACAGCCAGTAAGTGTTTGAGGCCAAATTTGAATTCAGGTCTTCCTGACTCCAGGGCCAGCACACTATCTATTCTGTCACTTATCTTGTTGACTATCTGACTAACAGATCAAAGGAATGTTATAGATTTAATAGCAATTAAAATACCTCTAGAATGCTTTACAAATTCAGATACATTCTATGTAGATTTAAGCAAAGCATTTGTCAGTATCTCTTACAATATTCTTATGGACAAAGTATAGAAAAGAAGAGTGGACAACTGTTTGTTAGTTAATTAATAATTAAGATGTCAACCTAGATTAATAATGGCAGAGAAGGCGATTTGGTCCTGTCATTGTCAATGGTTTCATCCATCATTTCTTTGAAGACTTACAATGTATCCTTATCAAATTTGCAGAAGAAAAAAGGTGGGAGAGATAATATATATATATATATATATATAATGGGTAATAGAATAAGGATCCAAAAAATTCTCTATAGAACAAAACAATAGGCAGAACCCAACAAAGTTAAATAATTGCTATACAAAACAACCTTGAAAGACTTGAAAACTTTGATCAATGCAATGACCAACCATGATTCCAAAGTACTGAGGATGATACATTCTAACCCAAAGCTTCTTAAACTATAGGTTGCAACCCCATATGGGGGTCATGAAATTATGATTTATTTTCAGTAAGTGTTTGATTTACATATCTATTTTATATACTTATATACCCAGAGTTGTGTAAAAAGTTCTGGAGCAAAAAAAAAAGGGGCCATGGGCGGAAACCCTATACCTACCCACCTCCTGAGAGAGAAGTAATTGATTCAAGACTCAGAATAAAACAAACATTTTCAAACATTGAAAAATTATAATAATAACAGTTGCCATAAAGTTCTAGATGAACTCTCAAAAAATAATTGTATGTACATGTAGGACAAGAAAATATGAAACAATAATCATTTATTTGAAAAAAGAAAAAAAGATCTAAGTACTTGAATACAATCTCAATATAAATTAACAGGTAACAAGGCTGCTTAAAAAGAAGTGAATATAATTGTAGTCTCCATTAATATTCATTTCCACCTTTTTAAATGATTAAGTGTCTGCTAGAGGCAGCGGAGATGAGTAGATAGAGGTCAGGCTTTGAGGTCAAGAAGACCTGAGTACAATTTTTACCTCTTACCAGCTATGTGACCATGGGCAAGTCATTTAATCTCTTTTTTCTGCCAAATAAAACTCTAAGATTGTGAGTTACAGATGAATTGTTGATCTGAATTGATAAAAGCATTTCCATACCAAGAGCTTTCCATACTGACAAAATCACAGGTCTGAATCTACCGATGTGTTAGGTGCTGTATAGAAGGCAGGCAGGCTCTGAACTCAGTCTTGAAGGATTGCCTTAGGCAGTGATGGACAAAGTTATTCCAGACACAATTAAAATCTATAACATGGCAATGTCTGTTTTGTATGGAGCATAGAAATTGATGAGAAAAGACATGGAGACAAGGTAGCAGAACCAGTTTGGAGAAAGAGAAGTAATCCAGTTTAGCAAAATAATGGAGTTTGTGAAGGGGAATAGTGAAGGATAAAACTGGAAAGGTAGGCTGGAGCCAAACTATGGAAAGCCCAGAATGCAGTGCTAAAAAATTTTGCACATTATGGAAGAATCACTGAAAGCTTTTGAAAAGAAGAATGACGAGATGAGAATTGTGCATTAGGCAGATTACTCTGGCAGCGCTGTGTAAGATAGATTTGAGTACAGAGAGAAAAATTTGGCAAAGAGACCAGTTGGAAGACTGAAGACTGCTAGAGTCCAGGTGAAGGACAGTGACAACCCAAATTGGGGTAGAGCCAGTGGTCATGGAAATGAGGGAGGGGCTTTAACAAATGCTGCAGAGGTAGAACTGATGTGACTTAGCAACTGATTGAATAAGGAAGAGAGTGGGAAAGAGAAGGGGGAGATTTTAACCCTAAATGACTGAAAAAAGGAAGGTGTGATGTTATGAGACAAAGGAGATTTAAGGGAACTCTAAAATGTTGAGTTCCATTTTGGAACTGTGTCTCTCCAAGTAGAAACTCCAAAAGCAGGACAGTGATAACACTGTATCACTCTGGGAGACTACATCTGGAATATGTATAAACCATATCTGTCATATGTTTATTTTTAGTTTTTGGTGTCATATTTTAAAGGGGACATTGGCAAACTAGATCATGTACAAAGGAGGGATTATAGGATCAGTCAGTTGATAAGAATTCATAAAGAGTTTACTATGTGCCGAGTTCTGTGTTAAGTGCTTGAGATACAAAAAAAGACAGATTCATTTTCCTTACCCTCAAGGAGTTCATATTCCAGTTGGAGAGACAACATGTAAGTAACCAGGTACATCAAAATATATACCACATAGATGGAAGATAATTTGAGGGGGAAAACACTAGCAGTGAGGAGAGACCAAAAAAGACCTCCTATAAAATATAAAAATCTCAACTCAGGAAGGAAACTGAAAGAGAAAGGTGAGGAGGAAGAGTATAAGGAACAATAGGAGGCTACTTTAGATGGATCATAATGCGTATGGAGGATATAAAGTATAAGACTGGAAAGGAAGCAAGGAGTCAGCAGCACTTACTATAAAATTGCAAGTTCCCCTGGAGCAGGGAGAGTCATACCATGTGATATTATTAGCCCACAAAACACCATAACCTCTAAGTCAGTGGTCCTCAAACTTTTAAAATAGGGGTGGGAGGGCCAGACTATAGTAAAAGCAAAACCTCACACTCTATCTCCACCCCTCAGCCCATTTGCCATAACCCGGCGGGCCGCATAAACGTCCTCAGGGGCCACATCTGGCCCACAGGCCATAGTTTGAAAACCCCTGCTAAGTCAACATTATACATTATCAATACTGTATTGATGCAGGTTGTGGTCCCTTTAAGACTAGTCCTTTCAGATTGATTTATTCCTTTCTGATTCCCAACCCTTCCTAGCTGAAGAAGTTTCACAAATCCTGGTCAAAGCACCCTTTTGAATTCCAATAGGAGATATCCAGGCTTTCCCAGCCCCCATCAGAGCTGAGCCAACTTGGGCTGTCCCAACCCCCATTCTAATAATCTGCTCAGGTTTCCCAACTCCCACCTTGCAAATTCTAGCCCTTGCTGAAACCCAGCCAGGAGCCAATATGGGACTGCACCCACAGGTCCCTTTAGCTGTAAAAGAGCCAAGCTGGAGTCCTCTCTTTGCATAGGTCCCAAACATGGCAGCCTTACGCCTGGCATGCCAAAGGATTTCTGTCCACTGGAACCCTGGTTCTGGTGCCTTTTATCTCTACCTTCAACTTTAACTAGACTTTACTTCCAAACCCCATTATAAACCTCTTTTATCAATCTAGGTTTTCGGGTCTGTAAATTCCTTTGCAGGGGACTCTTGCGCAGTTACTAGACCTCAATTATCTCTGTATCCTTGTGCTGAATCCAAAGGGGTTGCAGGGGAGCTCTATTTGACTTCCTGTACCCTGAACCTGTCACTAGACCTCAATTAACCCTAATTTATTTTAGGTATTCCAATTCTAAACCTCATCAGAATGACTAAAGTATTTGCAGCATTATAAAATTAGCTCCATGGTAATCAAGACTTACCTAAATGGTACAAATGATACTGCAATATCACTAAAGGCTCTCATTTCTATCCAGTTTTGAATGCTTTACTTACAACAACCCCGTAAGATAGATAGTTGAAAATATTATCCCAATTTTCACCTGAAAAAAAATGACTTGTTCAGCCTTGTGTGAGTAATACATCTGAGTTAAGACTTGAATCCAATTCTTCTGACTCCAAGCCCTGTGCCTCTTTCCACTATATTTTTAAAATAGAATATTTTCATGGGCTGTAAATGCATCAGTCGTAAACTCTCATATTTTGTTTTATTTTACTTTTCTTCTAGTCACTTAGCAATGAAATCCTAGAAAGAGTTCATCTAGTCCAACTCTCTCATATGAAAACTGAGGCCCAGGAAGATTGTCACAAAAATAGTGTCAGATGTGGGATTTGAACAGAGTCCCTCTGATCCCAGAGCCAATTCTTTCTTCCCAGATCCCCCTGATGGAAGAAAAGAATGAGAGCTGCTAAAGAGAGAGGGAAGTCTACTTTCTAGACAAATCTCCAGCTCTGACCCATTAGACAGGAAGGAGAAACCCAGCTGATTTCTAGTTCTGCTACAAGAACTGATTCCTCCTTTCCTCTGTTTTCTTATAACTCACTTATTAGGAATTAATTTTATCAGATTACTTTCATAGCCACAAGACCAAAATGAGGATCCTCCTAGAGCAGAATGTAAGATGAGATCTCAGGGAGGAGTGAGGGTAGGAATACTGAGGTATGTGTGGAAAGGGAAAGATGGGTAAAAAATGAATGCAGAGAGGTCTGAAAGAGAAAATTGTTGAGTCATTTGAGTCATGTCCTGTTCTTTATGACCCCATTTTGGGATCTTCTTAGAAAAAATACTAAAGTGGCTTGCCATTTCCTTCTGCAGCTCATTTTACAGCTGAGGAAACTGAGGCAAATGGCGTTAAATGACTTGCCCAGAGTCACAGAGCTAAGTGTCTGAAATCAGATTTGAACTCAAAAAGAAAAGTCTTCCTGACTTCAGACTGGTCATTCCATCCACTGTGCCATCTACCTGCCTTCCCCCAAAGAAAACAGAAGTCTATTAAAAGCCCTCTTCCCAACTTCAGAATAGCCAGATGTGACCAGCCCATGACCCAGTAGAATTCTGTAAGGATAAAGGTCATTGCTGATCAGGAATTTAATTCCAGTCCTTCATAGACCCACACGGAACACTGTGTACTCTTTTTCTACCCCTTTCACCTTTTAACTGAGAAGGCAAGGGAAAATAGGAAAGGAAAGGCAGGTGCGAGGAGCCTAAGCAGTCCACTAACCTTGGGTAGTCAAGGAAACTAATTCAAAAACACAATGGGCTCTGGAAAGCTAAATCTGTGGCCAGCTGAGGGCCCTTCTCCAAATACTTGAAGGAGTAACCCTCTTCAGAAAATTAGTACTGGCTAGAGGGGACCTGACCTCATTCATGTCCAAGAGACCATTTGGAAAGTGGCAAGAGTGGGCAGACCTGCTAACCACCCCCCACTCCCCATTCACCCACCTCAATCCCACTAACCTCATCTTGGGTGGGCTTCCTACCAACACAGCTGCCAGCTGCCAGCCAGGAAGTGGCTTGTTTCTCCCCTGATGGTCCCCCTGAAAACCAGTCACAGGGAAACTGTAAAAAGTTTATGACTCACATGTAAATGCCATTAATTACTGGTCCAGCCATCCCATTTTGATCAGGAAGACAGGCGAGTCTAGTTTCATTCTTGGCAACTCTTTCTAGATATTCTCTTCAAGTACTAAAAAAGTAATGAGGTGTCATTCTTGGCCTCCAACAGCTGGTGGGAATTGTAGCCACATTGTCTAAGAGAGATGAGGCGAGACCCATCTATTCAGGGCAGTGGAAAAGCTAGGAGTCAGAAGACTGAGGCTTTATTCCCAGCTCTATCCCTGAAATGCTATGAGGGGTTAGGCACATTTTAATCTCCTTTGACCCAGGTTCTTCATCAAACAAGAATAGTTGTTGTGAGGATCAGATGAGATAATGGATATGTCGAATGCCATTAAATATTTTTGGTCCAGATCCACAAAAGTGAAAACAATCTGGGTTCAAGTTCCACTTTTGAAACATACTGGCTATGTGAGCCTAGGCAAGTCATGTGATCTCTGATGGATTGTCAAATTTTGAATAAAAAATTTGGATTAAAATCCTATCTCAGCTATTTACTAACTGGATGACCTTTAAAAAGTTACTTCCTTTACTTATGATGAAAAATTCTATGCATACCCAGAGAAAGAACTGTTTGTGTTTGCATACAATTTGAAGAATAATCTCTCTCTCTCTCTCTCCCTCCCTCTCCCTTTCTCCCTTTCTCCCTCTCTCCCTCCCTCTCCCTTTCTCCCTTTCTCCCTCCCCCTCTCTCCCTCTCCCTCTCTCCCTCCCCCTCTCTCCCTCTCCCTCTCCCTCTCTCTCCCTCTTCGTCTCTCCCTCTCTCCCTCTCCCTTTCTCCCTCTCCCTTTCTCCCTCTCCCTCTCTCCCTCTCTCCCTCTCTCTCCCTTTCCCTTTCTCCCTCTCTCTTCCTCTCTCCCTTGCTCTCTCTCTCCCTCTCCCTCTCTCCCTCCCTCTCCCTCTCTCCCTCCCCCTCTCTCCCTCCCTCTCCCTCTCTCTCCCTCCCTCTCCCTCTTTCTCCCTCCCTCTCCCTCTCTCCCTCCCTCTCCCTCTCTCCCTCCCTCTCCCTCTCTCCTTCCCTCTCCCTCTCTCCCTTTCTCCCTCCCTCTCCCTTTCTCCCCTTCTCTCTCTCTCCCTCCCTCCCTTCCTCCCTCTCTCTCTCTCTCTCTCTGTGCCCCTCCCTCCCTCCCTCTCTCTCTCTCTCTCTCTCTCTCTCTCTCTCTCTCTCTCTCTCTCTCTCTCTCTCTCTCTCTCTCTCTCTCGGGTTTTTTGGGGGGAATCTATGTTTTCTTTCACAACATGACATATAGAAATATTTTCTTCATATGTGCTTTCTTAATGGGGTGGGATTGGGTATAAGGATTAGAAGCTGGAACTCAAAGTTTTGGAAACTAAGGTATAAAAAATGCTTTTAATGTAACTGGGGGGGGGAAATAAAAACATTAAATAAATTTAAAAAAAATTTTTAAAGTTACTATCTTTCTCAAGACTTTCATTTTCCCTACTATAGAGGGGGTTGGACAGATGGCCTCTAAAGTCTCTTTTATCTTTAAATCTATAAATTGCTTAGCATTGCTAATCAGCCTTAGTAGAAGGGATCTCCTCATTGGGTTGCTCTTTGCACTGACAAAATCACAATTCTGGTTCAATTATAAGTATAAGCAATTATTGCATCTATTCTCATTTCCCAGACACTTCCTCTATCTCTCCTTTCTCCCACATCTTGTAGGGATCCCAGGTTCAGAGAGAACAGTTATTTGTCTGGGGCCAAGCCTTCAGCATTCCCTTCTCCCACTCTCAGGCATGGATCCCTAAGTAAATCAAACATTAAAAGAACCACAAGGCATAAGGAGATGCTATATTTCCATTGGCCTCCTGCCTGATTTCTTTCAGCCTCCTGGACAGCTTGATTTTCCCAGCTGTTTTGAATAATGACAAATCTCAACTTGAATATGTAAATTTTGGTGTAAATTAAAATAGCTCTGAGGTCCCACCTCACACCCAGAAAATATAAAAAGAAATAGCCAAAGTTGGAAGGGCTACAGAAAGAGGCACCTTGATATATTGCTGGTGGAGCTGTGAATTGGTCCAACAATTCTGGGGAAAAAATCGGAATTATATTGAGAAAGTGATTAAAAATACCCATGCCCTTTGATCCAGAGATTCTTCCCTGCTAGATTTCTACACCCCAAGGAGATCAAAGACAAAAAAGAAGAGTCCCAAATACACCAAAATATTTATTATATCATTTGGGAGGGAGAAAGGGAGGAAAAATACAACCTGAAACAAAGTAAGTGTCCATTGATTAAGGAACATCTAAACAAATTGTGGTGCATAAACATAAGAAAATATTCCTGCACCCAAGAAAAGATGAATATGAAGAATTCAGAAGATATTGTATATGAACTGATACAGATTGAAATAAGTGATGAGGCTTAGATTTGGGGTACCCAAATGAAATTAGGGTTTCTGGTGGTCAGGGAGTTAAATGAGGTCTAATGTAGGTTTGGGTTTCAGGGGTCAAATGGAGCTTCCCTGCAACCCCTCAGGATTTGACACAAGGGTCTAGTGGCAGGGCAAGAGTCCCTTATAAAGGAATTTACAGACCCCAAAATCAAGATTGATAAAAGAGGTTTATTATGGGGAAGTAAGTTTAAAGTCTAGTTGGTAAAAGGTGTTAGGTAAAGAGAATAGGGCACTGGAAACAGGATTCCAGTGGAAAGAGATCCTTGGCATGCCAAGTGTAGGGCTGCCATGTTTGGAACCTCTGCAAAGAGAGAATTTAGTTTGGCTCTTTTATAATAGGGGGTTTTGGCTACAAGCTGAAGGGAACTTGTTGGGGGAATCCCAGATTGGCTCCTTGCTGGGTTTCAGCAGGACTAGAATTTGAAATTGAATTCAATGGGTTTTAGGACTGAGCCAACCCCACCCAGATAACAAAGATGAAACTGTTTGTGCTTGGGGTGGAGTCCCCTCACTGAGGCAGTGTAGAAAGAGGTTTTTCCTTTAAGGATTTTCAGTTTTGGGATTCCCTCTTCATCAGCAGATTGTATAATGATATATATGATAACTTTAACAATCTATATGGAAACAACATAAAGAAATTAAAAGTTCCATACTTATAGTCACTCAAGTAGCAGAGAAAATTTGAGAAAATAAACCTTCCACCCCCAACCAAAAATTAAACTTGAAATACAAAAATTAAAAGGAGAAATCAATAATATTGAAAGTAAAAAAACTATTGAATTAATAAATAAAACCAAGAGTTTTATGAAAAAGCCAATAAAATAGATAAACCTTTGGTAAATCTGATCAGAAAAAAGAAAGAGGAAAATCAAATTGTTAGTCTTACAAATGAAAAGGGGGATCTTTCCACCAATGAAGAGGAAATTAGAGAAATAATAAGGAGTTACTTTGCCCAACTTTATGCCAATAAATTTGATAACTTAAGTGAAATGGATGACTTCCTCCAAAAATATAGGCTTCCTAGATTAACAGAGGAGGAAATAAATTGCTTAAATAGTCCCATTTCAGAAAAAGAAATAGAACAAGCTATTAATCAACTCCCCAGGAAAAAAATCCCCTGGACCAGATGGATTTACATGTGAATTCTACCAAACATTTAAAGAACAATTAGCCCCAATGCTATATAAACTATTTGAAAAAATAGGGAATGAAGGAGTCCTACCAAACTCCTTTTATGACACAGACATGGTACTGATACCTAAACCAGGTTGATTGAAAACTGAGAAAGAAAATTATAGACCAATTTCCTTAATGAATATTGATGCTAAAATCTTAAATAAGATATTGCAAAAAGACTTCAGAAAATCATCCCCAGGATAATACACTATGATCAAGTAGGATTCATACCAGGAATGCAGGGCTGGTTTAATATTAGGAAAACTATTAGTATAATTGACCATATTAATAATCAAAATAATAAAAACCATATGATCATCTCAATAGATGCAGAAAAAGCATTTGACAAAATCCAACATCCATTCCTACTAAAAACTCTTCAGAGTATAGGAATAAATGGATTATTCCTTAGAATAATCAGGAGCATATATTTAAGACCTTCAGTAAGCATAATATGCAATAGAAATAAACTGCAACCTTTCCCAGTAAGATCAGGAGTGAAACAAGGTTGCCCACTATCACCATTACTATTCAATATAGTACTAGAAACGCTAGCCTCGGCAATAAGAGCTGAGAAAGAGATTCAAGGAATTAGAGTAGGAAATGAGGAAATCAAACTATCACTCTTTGCAGATGACATGATGGTATACTTAGAGAACCCCAAAGACTCTGCTAAAAAGCTATTAGAAATAATTCAGAATTTTAGCAAAGTGGCAGGATACAAAATAAATCCATATAAATCCTCAGCATTCTTATATATCACCAACAAAATGCAACAGCAAGAGATACAAAGAGAAATTCCATTCCAAACAAATGTTGAGAGTATAAAGTATTTGGGAATCCATCTACCAAAGAATAATCAGGAATTATATGAGAAAAATTACAAAACACTTGCCACAAAAATAAAGTCAGATTTAAATAATTGGAAAGACATTCAGTGCTCTTGGATAGGCCAAGCGAATATAATAAAGATGACAATACTCCCCAAACTAATCTATTTATTTAGTGCTATACCAATCAGACTCCCAAGAAACTATTTTAATGACCTAGAAAAAATAACAACAAAATTCATATGGAAGAATAAAAGGTCGAGAATTGCAAGGGAACTAATGAAAAAAAAGTCAGAGGAAGGTGGTCTAAGTGTACCTGATCTAAAGCTATATTATATAGCAGCAGTCACCAAAACCATTTGGTACTGGCTAAGAAATAGAACGGTAGATCAGTGGAACAGATTAGATACAAAGGACAAAAAAAGGGTACATCTATAGCAATCTAATCTTTGACAAACCCAAAGATGCCAACATTAGGGACAAAAATTCATTATTCGGAAGAAACTGTTGGGAAAACTGGAAATTAGTATGGCAGAAATTAGATATGGACCCACACTTAACACCATATACCAAGATAAGATCAAAATGGGTCCATGATTTAGGCATAAAGAATGAGATAATAAATAGATTAGAGGAACAGAGAATAGTCTACCTCTCAGACCTGTGGAGGAGGAAGGAATTTATGACCAGAGGAGAATTAGAGATCATTATTGATCACAAAATAGAAGATTTTGATTACATCAAACTAAAAAGTTTCTGTACAAACAATACTAATGCAAACAAGATTAGAAGGGAAGTAACAAATTGGGAAAATATTTTTAAAAGGAAAGGTTCTGACAAAGGTCTCATTTCCAAAATACATAGAGAACTGACCCTGATTTATAGGAAACCAAACCATTCTCCAATTGATAAATGGTCAAGGGATATGAACAGACAATTCTCAGATGATGAAATTGAAACTATTTCCACTCATATGAAAGAGTGTTCCAAATCACTACTGATCAGAGAAATGCAAATTAAGACAACTCTGAGATACCACTTCACACCTGTCAGATTGGCTAAAATGACAGTAACAAATAATGATGAATGTTGGAGGGGCTGTGGGAAAACTGGAACACTGATGCATTGTTGGTGGAGTTGTGAAAGAATCCAGCCATTCTGGAGAGCAAGTTGGAACTATGCCCAAAAAGTTGTCAAACTGTGCATACCCTTTGACCCAGCAGCGCTACTACTGGGCTTATATCCCAAAGAAATAGTAAAGAAAGGAAAGGGACCTGTGTGTGCCAAAATGTTTGTGGCAGCTCTTTTTGTTGTAGCTAGAAACTGGAAGATGAATGGATGTCCATCAATTGGAAATGGTTGGGTAAATTGTGGTATATGAAGGTTATGGAATATTATTGCTCTGTAAGAAATGACCAACAGGAGGAATACAGAGAGGCTTGGAGAGACTTAAATCAACTGTTGCTGAGTGAAATGAGCAGAACCAGAAGATCACTGTACACTTCAACAACAATACTGTATGAGGATGTATTCTGATGGAAGTGGATATCGTCAACATAAAGAAGAGCCAACTCACTTCCAGTTGATCAATGATGGACAGAAATAACTACACCCAGAGAAGGAACACTGGGAAGCGAATGTAAATTGTTAGCACTACTGTCTATCTACCCAGGTTACTTATACCTTCGGAAGCTAATAATTAATGTGCAACAAGAAAATGGTATTTACACACATATATTGTATCTAGGTTTTATTGTAACACATGTAAAATGTATGGGATTACCTGCCATCGGGGGGAGGGAGTGGAGGGAGGGAGGGGATAATTTGGAAAAATGAATAAAAAAAAATATTCCAAGAGATAAGACCATCCCGGATACTTTAACTGACATCCTTACTTCTGTTTATTCAAACATCCTGACTGTGGTTTTCAGTAAGATTTTATTGCTCTCCCCATCCTGACAGAACCAAAAGGTTCTGTAAGAACTTTTCCCGCTCTGCTGTTCTTTTCTTTGTTTGAAAGCTATAAAAGGGTTTGACATTCTCCCATTAGTCACTGGATACTTTGAGACAAGAGTCCTGTCCAGTCAATTAAACTCTCCAATTAATAAAATATTAAAAACTCAAAAAAAATAAAAAATAAACCTTCCTCCTTTCATCGTAAAAATAAAGTACTATGAGTATAAATCTTGTATTTACCTATCTGACAGAGGTAATGTGTAGGTTGATTTTTGTTTAATTTTCTTTTTTTAATCTTAGTTACAAAGGAAGAGTTGTTAGGTAGGAAAGGGGAGGGATATATTCAGAGATGAATTTGATGTAAAAACAAAACACCAATAAAAATAGAGGAAAAGGAAAATACATATTTGATAATGTTTAATACTTTTACATCCTCTTTAAGGGTATTTTCTATAATTTTTATGTCTCCTTAACATTTCCTTGCCCTGATGCTCAATGATCTCTGCTTTTCTAAAGTCTCATAACTGAAGAAAGTAGAAAGTCCCAAGAGTGTGATTTAGTTTATCACCCTTCCCAGGAGCATTTAAATGAAACCTTGATAGGCTCCTCAAACTAACAGGCACTTACCTGAAAAAAAAAAAAAAGAAAGAAAGAAAGAAAGAAAGAAAGAAAGAAAGAAAGAAAGAAAGAAAGAAAGAAAATTCTAATAGTGGAATGTTAGGGATCATTAGGAGGGAGATTTTTGATCAGGAAGACCTACCTATTTATCTTTCAAATCTCACCTAGACACGAGCTGCTTTTTTCTGCCTATTGGACAGCTGGCCTTTGTCTTTGGTA
The DNA here is from genome assembly GCF_048593235.1 of Sminthopsis crassicaudata. Classification (NCBI taxonomy): domain Eukaryota; kingdom Metazoa; phylum Chordata; class Mammalia; order Dasyuromorphia; family Dasyuridae; genus Sminthopsis; species Sminthopsis crassicaudata. The sequence continues at coordinate 367,955,385 of NC_133617.1, forward strand.
AAGAGATGTGAGACTTTCCTGTCCCTGGAGGCCTTTAGGAGAACCCATAGGCTCAGTTTTCACTTCTAGCCGGATTGAGACTGTTTGGGATTCAGGTTACAGACACCACATATCACTTTGTCTTTGGGGCCAGGCTGGGTGAGCACCAAATGCATTAGCCTCACCTGAACATAATTAACTCAATAGTCTCCCCCTCCTTTATTAATTATTGGCACTTGGTTAGAAAACTGTAAGGTGCCAACAAACACAATGCCTGTGTGTACAGGAGAAAGAGGAAGCAGAGACAGCAAAAGAGCTGAGAGGTGTCCTCCTATTTCCTTTCATCCCTTAGGCCCTGGTTAGAAAGCATTTGACCTAATTCTTTTAATTTGGTATAACCAGGATGAATCTCACTCATAGATTTATGCTAGCAATCTTCCATTCAATTCAGTTTCATTTGATTCAATTCAATTCAAATCAATAAATATGTATTAACAATTTACTATCTTAATATATGAAGAACATTGTGCTTAGAGTACTGAGGCTACAAATATGAACAATGACAAGAGACTTTCATTCTGAGAGGAAGGATAGTAATAGTGGTATGCTGGTAAATTTTTAATAATCAGGTTTCAAAAAAATTTTAAAAAGCAAACAAGGAAAAAAGTACTCTAGCACCACACTTTTCAGTTTGATCTATATTACTAACATTCTTTTCATCATTTTAAATCCAGACAAACAACAAAACAATAAATCAAGCCCAGATGTGTAGCAATTGCTGATTTCCAAGGTATAAATGCTCATACTGAAAATTTTAACAATCAGTTCTACTAGTAGATGCTGTCTCTAGCACGCTCCTGGATGGCATGTAGTTTACAGAAGCTGTCAAGGAGGGTATGATCTGAGGCATTCGAGGAGAAAGTTTGCACAGCAAAGGTGGTAACCAAATTAGACTTTGAAAGTGGTTTAAAAAAAAACTATAAGAAGTTGGAGCAGGGTAGAATCCTTTCCAAATTTGAGGCATGAATATGCAAAGGTACTAAGGCAAGAAATGACAGGGACAGCTAGATAGTACAGTGGATAGGGGACCAGCTGTTAAATCAGGAGGACCTAAGTTCAAATCTGGCCTTATTAGCTGTGTGACCCTGGTCAAGTCACTTAACTCTAATTGCCTTGCAAAAAAAAAGAGGAAAAGGAAAAAGGAAAAAATAAAGTATAAGAAATGACAAGACAAAGCTGGAGAACAAAGAGACAGTCTGGTTCAGTTGGACACAGAGTAAACAAAGAGGAGGGCCATGAAATAAGATTGAGGAAAAAAATGAAATCAGATAGTAGAAAACTTTGACTATGTCAACCCAAGCCAATTGTATTTGCAAAAGTATGAAGATGGGATGGAGCAATGAATAGTTCTTTTTGGCTATAGTGTAGCATGTGCAAAAACTATGAATTAAGATAGGAGAGGTTAGAGCCAGATCTTATAAGGCCTTGAAATTTGGCTTAGAAATTTGTATTACAATTGTTGGCAAAGGTAAGTAAAAGGTTTTTCAGTAGAAAGTAATTAGTAGAATAGGAAGATTACTCTGATAGAAGTGTGAAGTATGGATTAGAGACAGGAAGCATTAGAGCAAAGGTTTCTTAATATTTTTCTGTCACTTGGTCCCCTTTGGCAGCCTGGGAAAGCCTATAGACCCCTCTTCAGAATAATATTTTAAATGTGGTCAATAAAGGTAATCAAAAGTTAGTGAAAATAAGTAATTTTTCCCAGACAAATTCACAGACTCTCTCCCTTCTCCAAAAACCATCTACATGCTCTATAAACCCCAGATTAAAAATCCTGTACTATTGGCAGATAAGACCAGGAAGGAGATTCTTGTAATAGTTGAACCAAGACTTCATGAAAACATCAAGGAGGTAGCAGTTCACATGCAAAGGAAGGAAGGAATTTGCAAAATACTTAAAAATTGAATGGATGGAGCATGAAGGTAGTTAGTGAGCCCAGAAATACTCTAGAGTTTCAAGTTTCAATGTTGGGGATTTGGTGTCACAAGCAGAAAGGGAGAGTTAAAAGGAAGTACTGACTTAGGATAAGTGATAGTATGTTCAGTTTTGGACATGCTGAATTTGAGATGCTGATGGAGCATTAAGGTGGACTTACCTAGCAGACAGTTGTCACTTCAGTCTTGACGTGAGGAAGTTAGTGTTGGAAATACATGCGTGGCAATTATCAGCAAGAGATGTTTTTTTTTAAAGGAAGTACCTTGTGTGTTTATGAGAACACCAAGGGACAAAATTTGGAAAAAAAGAAGCAAGGAGACCCAAAGATTGACCTTAGAGTGACCACCATACTTAGTGGATGAAAGGGTGAAAAAATTAGCCAGGTATGGGGAAAACCAAAGCAGGGTAGTGTCATAGAAGTCTAGAGAAGAGAGTATTGAGAAATCCAAGATAGAAATGGCAAATGCTACAAAAAAGTCAAGGAGAATGAGTTCAGAAAAACCACTGGCTTTAGCAATTCTGGATCATGGGTGAACTTGGGGAAAGCAGTCTTAGGAGAGTGGTTGGAGTAAAAAAAAGGTAGATTACAGGGGCCTGAGAAGTAAGTGAGGAATAAGAAAAGTGAATGATTTATGGCTCTTCTTTTTGGTTTACAAGTGAAGGCAAAGAGGGACCTAGAATGATAGTTTGAAATCAAGGGAAAATGTCAGAGTTTTTTAAGGATGAATTAATCTGACCGTGTTTGTAAGCAGATGAAGAGGAACGAGTATATTGTGATCTGGGTAAGCCTCCTTTCTTAGGTACCTAAAAGAACAGAGGAAGGGACTATTGTGCCATGAGATGCTTTGTCACATGCCTTTCCTGAAAGCCAAGTGAGCATTCAGCTGATCTCAAAGCTGAGAACTCCATCCAAAAAGGAGGAAAGTTGGAGTCAGGAAGCCCTGAGTTTGAATCAGAAACTTACTAGCTCTGTGACCCTGAACAAACATGTTTGCTTGTTTTCTCATCACCAAATAGGGATAATATAATAGCATCTACCTTTGAGGGTTGTTGTTCGATTCAAGTAAGATAATAATTATAAAGTGCTTAGCATAGTCCTTTATATATGGTAAATAGTATATAAATATTAGCAATGATGCTGAGACTGATGGTGGCAATGGGGCCCAAAGAAGTAATAAGAAAATGTGCCTCCTTCCATTCTTTGTCAAGGTGGAAGACAAGAGGGTACAGAACATTGTATACAGTCAGCCTTGATTGATATACTAGTGTTATTGAACTATTTTTTTCTCTCTTTTTTTGTTCTTTGAAACAAGATGTGGATCCCTTGATAGACCAGTGAGGAGGGAAACATTTGGAGATAAATATGATGTAAAAGCTGAAGAGATGAAGAAAATTTTCAAATAAAACTGTACTAGAGTCTTGTAAAGAACAGAAGACAAATTCACTAGCCTTTTGTTTAAAGAATCCACCTTCTTCCCCTTCTTGACTGGAACAGATACCATACTGATAATTAAAGGTAAGTGTAATTGCAAAAAACAAAGTTAATAAGAAAATATAGCCATAATTAGTTCAGTAATTTTAAATTGATCTTGAAGTTCTCACAGTTCAAGTTGTAACGTTCTGCTCTATTATCCCATTCATTTATTTTCCATAATTTTATAGTTTTATCATTAGTAGATAACATTCAACATTCATTTAACAAGACATTTATTACATTCTCCCAATAACGCCATTCCTTTAGGTTAGGGCACTGTTCTCTCCAGAACACCTTAAAATGCAGATGCCTTTGGGAGTGGAATCACCCTGAACCTATTCACACTCTCATATAAGCTGTCAGATGCTTTTATTCTGACAAAAACAGATGAGGCAGCAAGGAATCTTGGAGACCTTAGTTAGGAAATTCGGGATAGGTGCTGAAAGGCAGGACAAGGTCACTGAAAGGGAAGTGATCTGAGACACATGAAAGACAAAGTTTGCCAGCTTCACAAATTTTGCTTCACACTGGCCGTAATGGAGTGAATAGATTACAGCTCACTATAAGGATACTGTTTCAATAATGCTATCTATGTAGTCAATTGGTCAACATAAGAAATAAATAAGAGGAATTACTCTTGGAAAACATGAGGAACCACTTCTACTTTTTAAGAAAAGAACAAGTTGTGGATGTATACATAAAACTTGCATAAAATTTATGAAAAGGGAGTCATGGGCTTTTAAAAGTGAATTGTGTCTCTTTGTGTGGATAAAGGACTTTTATGTTACATATGCTACAACAGTGTAGCATCTGAAACCTTTTACACAAAGCTATCTTATTATCCAGTCTGACGCTTACTAGTTACTTAACCTCTATTTCCTCCAATATGAAATAAGAATAAGAATAATCATTACCTCCCACAACTTCCCATTTGTGAGTATCAAATGACATCATATTTGTAAAGTGCTTAGCAGAATGTCCAATACATAGTATGTACTATGTAAATGCTAACTATTAATAATGATATAAATAATAACATTTGTATCTCTACAAATGTATTCTGCTAATATTTTTACCATTTTCATGGCTGCTGTTGTTACATAATTAATTTAACTTCTGGACAAGTGTGTTGCTTAGCATATAAAATGTTATGGAAATTTTGAGAATGTAGATTTATTAGGCAAGTCCTAATGAACTTTTAATCTTATAATATAAAAGATGATTACTTTAATGTTACTTATGCTTCACACAGTTAAAAATGAAATATTAAATGACTTGGAAAATAAAAAAGATGGGAAGAAAAAATCAAGGCTAATAGAATGAGTACTGAAACAGGCTTAAGAAGACATCATTTATAACTTCATCTTCTCCTTACTTTGGTGTACAATCTTGGAAATGTCATTTGGCGTCTCTTTCCTTCAAGATACCCCAATTGTGAAATGAGAATGGATGCCAATCTTATAGAAAGGAGAAAAAAAAATCACTGTCATAAAAGTCAAATGCTATGATGGACACTGGAAAACCAAAATACTTTGGGAACAGCGTAACCAAGATTGATGAGAAAAGGAAAAGATCTCATGCAAGGAACAAATAGAGGTTCATCTTGGAGAAGAGAAGAGCTATAGATAATGAGAGTCTGTGCTTTCAAGTATTTGAAATAGAACAGCAATAAGACTTGGGTCACTAGGTGGCCCAAGATGGCAGAACCAGGAGCAATGAGTTAGGAGTTGTGGATAAGCCCATCTCAGCATTCAAAAGAGGACTGGGCTGTTTCCACAGGGAGTGAGCACCTCATGACTATGGGTCCTCAAGCATAGGCTGGATGCTTATTTGTCAGGGATGGTTATAGTCAAAGACTCATGATCTAGGAAGGGGCTGAATTAAATTGTCTCCCAGGTCCCTTTTAAATCTCATAGTTGTTTGGTTTGATTTTTAATCCTTTTTTGTTGGTCAGCTATGAATTAGCATTATATACGATGCTATATAGAAGAAGCCAAGGCTTGCCTTTATGAAGCTTACACTGATAGCTGCAGAGACAAAACTAACAGGCATGACTAACATAGGAAATTAATATTCTGAAATAATCTCAAAAATCAGATCAGAGAGTCATAAACCTAAAAGTAGAAGGCACCACAAAGGCCTCCAGTTTAACTCCCTTATTGATGAGAAGAGGCATGGGGAGGTAATAAGGCTTGCCTAAGGTCACACAAATAGGAAGTAGCACAGCTGAGATTTGATGCCTGATCTCCAACTCTAAGAACTCTTCCATAAGGTGAAGAAATGTTTGCTTGACTTTTTCTGTCTTGTAAATTTGATTTTTATTTGCACTATGTATTTCTTGGAATTAATTTATGATTCAGATGAAACTGTAGAAATAATTCACATCATAGATTTCTTTACAATTCCAATGTGTTTTCCTCATGACAAGTCTGTGTATAATTGCAATGTTATCCTTATTTTGCAGACAAGGAACCTGAATCTCAGAGAGATTAAATAAATATGGCAGAACTATACCAACCACATGGTTATCCATTGTGCTTGTATATGATGATAAAAACTACCTTCTATTTTTGCTGCTGTATTTTAGTGGGGTGGGAAGAGGAAGGACAGTTAGTACCTTTGGGATACCCATTCAACCTCTAAATCAGGACTTCTTAATCTGAGGTCCATAAACTTAAAAATTATAATTGTATTTTAATGTAATTTGTTTTCTTTGTAACCCTATGCATTTTATTCTATGCATTTGAGAATATGATTTGCCATAGGTTTACTTGATTATTAAAGATGCCCTTCACACACAACCACAATGCAAAGAATTTCTACTCTTACCAAGGAGTTTAGAGAAAATAATAGCAACAGCATCTCATATTTACAAAGCCCTTCAAGGCATTGAAAATGCTTATATAATTTCACTTGGTCTTTAGAATGTATATACAATTTTATCTTATTCTCACAACAACCCCATTAGGTAGGTACTATTATTATTGTATCCCCATTTTACAGAGGAGGAAGCTAAAACTCAAAAGTTAAGTGTATTGTCCATGGTCACACAGCTAGGAAGTTTGTGAGGTTAGATTTGAAGTCAAGAAAATAAGTATTCCAGAATTTTATCACTGTGCTAGCTAACTGCCCCACCTACTAGACAACATTACCTTTAAATAAAAAATAATGGAGCTATATACATGGTTATGGAGGTTATGAGCTGTGAACTTGGCCTTGAAGGTAAGTAGTATTCCTCTAAGTAGAGTATTGGGAAGGCATCCATTGGAAGGAAACCAGTTACAATGAAGGTGCTTGATAGAGACAAAGCTGTTCTGCTTGGAGCAGTATCTCCCATGTCCACCCCCACAACAACACTTACACCTGGGGACATCCATAGGGGTTAAGCTGGCCAACAGGTCCCGGCACAACTGGCGGTCTCCCTCCACTTTACTCAGCCAACTAGTACAGTTGAAATAGAGCTTGAGGTGAGGTCGCTTCATGTCGGTCAGGATGACCCTGTCCAAAAACCAGCTGGGACTCATTCCAGTATTATCATGCTCGATTCTAGAATAGAAGCAAATCCTAATTTAGGGTCAGTGCCAAAAGGGGAAAGCAGTCCCCTTCATTTCTTTTATCTGCTATGTTTTTATGTTTCATTCAAGTCATGGACAAAGTCCTCTCTAAGAATCCACAGAAGTATGTTTATTTATCTGCATACCTGCCTCCTTCTCCCAGTACTATGGAAGCTCCTTGAGGACAGGTTCTGATTCATTTATGTCTCTGGTGGTCTTGCTAACACAATGCTTTGCAAAACCAAAGTCATAGAAGTTTATCTCAGGGAGCCTCCTTCCCTAGCACCTTCCCTCTTTGATGAGGGCATTTCTATCTTTTTCTCTCCATCTCTTTTCAAGGTCTCTAAAACTTTGTTCAAGACTCCCACCACAGGAACCTACCCACACCTATCCTCCCTAGCAAGTGACCCCACTGTGAAATTATAACACCATCCTTCCAACAATGTGAACTGGTGTTGTCTCTTTATCTTTAGGGAAGCTGCTCTCAGCATAACCCTCCCTTTGAAAAGGATTCAATTGAATTAGATTCAGTTTACATTAGGACCATAGATTTAGAGCTGAAAAGGATCTTAGCTGTCCTCAACGCTCTTGTGGGACAAATAAGAATACTAAGGCTCAGAGAGGTCACACAAAATAAGTAGTGAAGTCAGGACTGGAAACCAGATCCTCTGATATTTCAAATTCAGTGCTCTTTCCTCTATACCACTTTTGCTAATTATATGCAAGACACAATGCTAAAGTCTACAGACACAGAGACAAAAAATAAAGCAGCCTCCACCTCAAGGAGCATGAAGGAACACTGAGAAAATAGAGCAGGTAGAAAGTAAGTAAATGCAAAGCAACTAGAACCAGAAAATATTTGTTGTTCAGAATGTCTCACTCTTCATGACCTCTTGGCAAAGATACTAGAATGGTTTGCCATTTCCTTCTCCAGCTCATTTTACAACTGGGGAAACTCCAACAGAGTTAAATGACTTGCCCAAGATCACACGGCTGTCTGAGGCCAGAATTGAACTTATGAAGATGTCTTTCTGACTCCAGACCTGGCCTCTATCCATTATAATACCTAGCAATCCAACTGCTGAAAACAATTGAAGAATATTAGAAAAGGGTAGCTCTGAGCAAGGCAGGTCTGGATGGCTAATAAAAACTTACAGTGGCATTCATCCTCCAGATTTGCACCTCACACAAATCTTCCTAGGTGGACTTACATTCAACAAAAGCAGATATCTTAAGTCAAGTAAATTAATCTCTTGACATTTCCAGGCCATGGGGAGATATCCTTTGCACAGGTTGGCTTCTGGTTGCCCTCAAATCATACCACATAGCTACTAAGGTCAATTATATTAAGGGTTGTACAATGGTTAGAGTTCTCTATTTGGATTCTAAAGATCTGGGCTTGAATCTCAGCTTTACTCCTTACTTTATATACTTTTAGGTGAGTATTTTTTGTTTTTTCCTTTCTGACCCTCAATTTCCTTATCTATAAAATTAGGGAGTTGTTCTAGACAATCCCTACAGTCCCTTCCAATTCTAACTGCTTCCAATTCTGTGATCACCATATGGACCAAGACCCTCAGTTTTGTTCTACTGTCCCCATCTGTGCCTATTTTGTTTGCAGCATCTAACAAAGACTTTTGAATTTAACCTGATAAACAACAGGGAGTCTGTATGGGTACTTCTCTGGTCATCAGACTGGCCAGAACTTTTTTCTCCTCTCCTTATTCAGTTTAACTACAGCCCAGAAAAGTTTATGTAAAGTTCTCCTGCTAAAGGGTTGTTATAGGAGAACTCAGAATCCCAGCTCTATTTGGGATTTTAACTTCCCCATGTTGATAAGCTCTGAGGTCAATCATTCTATCAATCAATCAATTAACAAATATGTATTAAGGGCCTGGCATGCTAAGTGAGGGGGAAGAACAAAGAAAAGTATTTTTAAAATCCCTGACTTCAAAGCACATTCCACATAAATTTATAAATATATAAAAATTAAAATTTTAAAAATACAGTGTAATTTGGGAAGGAAAGGCACTAATAGCTAAGGAAAGGAATTGGGGGAAAAGCTTCATACAAAAGATAGAGTTTGAACTAAATCTTGAAGGAAAAGAGGAATTCTTTAAGGAGGAAATGAGGAGAGAATATGTTCCAGATACTAGAAATAGCCAGGATAAAGGCAGAGAAACAGAATCTGGACTATGATGTGCAAGGAACAGAGTAAAAGCCAATTTAGCAGGACTCTAGTATGCAGGAAAAAAGAGGGAATAATGTACAGGGGAAAGGTATCTTGGGGCCATCTTGTGGGGCCTAATGAAAAAATCTGCATTTGATTCTGGAGACAATAGGGAGACTGTAGAATACAGAAAAGGAGCCTCACCTGACTTTGTAGATGGCACCAACATTGTTGGTTCTAACACGGAACACATCCACATTGGCTTTTTCAAAGGCAGATTCACTCCTACAATGTTCAGGAACAGAAGTTAGTAAAGATCATCATTCTAGGCCCAGGACCCAGCAAGAAAGCCAAAGGCTGAAAACTCCTTCCTGCTCTATCACCTTTCTTGTGTGACCCAGAGATCTTTTTGATTCAATTTGGAAAGAAAATAAAGTGAGTGTTAGCATTATTATCAATGGATCTCAGGGGAGGTTAAAAAAAATAACAATAAAAGCAACAACAATAATAATAATCTCTTGCCTTTCGACAGTCCTTAAACTTTTAAAAGCTCTATCCCATTTAATCCTTTTCATGTCTTGAGGAGAGAGGAGAGGTAATATTACCTCCATTTTATCAATAATAAACCTGAGGCCAGAGATATTAAGGGATTTGTTCACTATCACACTGCTAGTTAGGTGCTTTAACTTCTGGGGAATGGCAATGTAGAGAAGGAGTATTCAATGCCTTTGGGGTTCTTGAGTCCAGTGGGCTTCATTGCTCCCCAGGACACAATATGGTATTCCCAACAGGAGATATAATGGTGGCCCCAAGTAGATGCAAACCTTGGGTACCATTGCAAGAGGAAAGGAAATCAGAGTAAAACAGCATAGTGGGAGAAGCTGCATACTTAGACACTCACTCTCAGTGTGGATAGAATAGAAAACACAGCAGACAGTCAATAGCCGACAATATCATCACCTCCAGTTAGAACAGGACTTGAGTTGATGAAATTCCCTTCCTTGTTTTCTAAATTCAATTAGCTTAAAGTCAGAATGGGAGGAGCTTCCCAATACAGCAGTGATCTTGTTTTGAATTCCTTTTACACCATTCATTCTTCTCCTGCTCCAGGAACTCCAGATGGCTTATCTCTGGTTCTGGTCTAGACTGCCTCTATCTCTCCTCATACTGGTGAGGACCTTCTCTTTACTAGTGCTGAGTTGATATAGGTTATCTCTGAGTGTTCTGAAGGGAAAATGCCCTCACTGTAACAGTTCGCAGGCTTGTGAAGTGAAAATCTCCATGAATTCATATCATATACCAAATTTCAATGGAATATATTGAAAAATCACAGAAATACACAAAGATGATTACTACCATGTAAATGGTAAGAACAATAAGACAATCAAAATTGAATGCTACAAAATTACAGTGACCAACTTGACCACAAAGAAGCGATATAATGAGTTACCTTTTCCCACTTCTCTGCAGAGATGAGAGATTCTAAATATGGAACCCTGCATTAAAATTGTCAGATTTTTTCCAATACATGTGTTAGTTTTGTTGTGCTTTATAGATGTACAAAAGAAGGGTGGAATAAATGGGGAATGTAGGTGACATAAAAACAAAGTTACCATTAAAATGTATTTTAATAAAATCAAATATAAACAGCAGCTTTAAAAAATGTTACAGAAGATGTGCCTATTCTGATAATTGTGTTGGCTGCCATATTATTTCAAAGTGGTAGTCTGTGTCACAAATCAAATTTTAGGTGCATCTTGACACCCTCCAATTGTATGTGCTTATTGTCTATTTTAAAAATAAGTACACTGTGAATGTCAGAAATTTCTGTTCTTTGTAGTAGTATATAGGCTTTGTGCTAAGTCAAGTAGTGTTTCTTAGAGGCAAGGCTCAAAATCTCTGAAAGACAGCTCATATCACAAGTGTAATTTTCAAATGTAGTGGAAGGTGATTTTTAAAACTTGTCTATGAGACAACAAGGAGAGCAGGTCAATCAATATTTAAAGAAATTAATTCAGACTATACATGGGAAGGACAAATGAGGGAAAATTGAAAGAGCAGTAGGTAGCAATAGAACAGGGATCTGCTTCTCACCTGCAACTTTTTAGCGCCAAACAATGTCTTTTTTAAAATTAATTTTATAATTATACATTTTTGGCAGTATATATGCATGAGTAATTTTTATAACATTATCCCTTGTATTCATTTTTCCAGATTTTCCCATTCCTCCCTCTACTCCCTCCCCTAGATAACAGGCAATCCCATACATTTTACATGTGTTAGAGTATAACCTAGATACAATATATGTGTGTAAATCTAATTTTCTTGTTGCACATTAAGTATTACATTCCAAAGGTATAAGTAACCTGGGTAGATAGACAGTAGTGCTAACAGTTTACATTCACTTCCCAGTGTTCCTTCTCTGGGTGTAGTTGTTTCTGTCCATCATTGATCAGCTGGAAGTGAGTTGGATCTTCTTTAGTTGAAGATATCCACTTCCATCAGAATACATCTTCCATACAGTATTGCCAAACAATGTTCTTGATTGGTCATTGAGAACTAGCCATACCTGCTCTTCCCTCCCCTACATCTATATTGCTATGAATTTAGACAGAAAAGTTATCATGCAAGTTTGGGTAGGTTTAAGACAAATACTTTTCAGGAAATAAAAAATCATTAAAAATACATATACTATTTCATCCTTTTATTGTGAGCAGAGACAGGGAGTTGATACTTTCTTACCTGGGTCCTTCTGGATCTAATAGCAAGCATCATGAGAAAAAAGAGCATACATGCATCTCCCTTCCAACACACCAGCACCCAAGAGAAATGCAGCTGATAGCAGCTACAGACAAAACATGGCATTTCAGCTTCTGATCATCCTGATCTAGAAAGCTAGCCAGGATTCAGCTCCAGTCCCAAATGCCATGCATTCTCCATTGGTGAAGTCTTGACAATGGAAATGTGATTCAGAAAGATACATGAGATTCAATCCTTTTGCCATATTGTAAAAATGGTAACATAGCATCAGGAGCTCTGGTAAAATAAAGAATGAATCTATCAGGAAGCTACAGGAAGGTGATTTCCTTCTATTTCTGTGTCACCTCCTAAAAATATTACTGCCTCTGGCTATGGACTGATTGATTGGGATAACACCAAGTAGATCATCACATATCTGTTAGGTGCTGAATACAGACTGTTTGATTGTACTGTGATTCATTATTTCTGAAACCTCATCCTGCCTTCCTCAAAGAGTAGCCAGGCCATAGGATTTAACTCTACTCCTTAGGCCTTCAATTAATGTTCATGCCTTGTCTTCCACCCCTTTTTGAATGTCCTCCTCAATCCTCATTTTCATATACCTTCTCTCTGCTTATTCAAAACCTATCCATTTTGCAAAACCCAATTAAAAAACTCTTTTTCCATGAAGTTTTCTATGACTAATCCCACTCCAGCCTGATTTCATCATTGTACTCCCTCAGTATTTATATAGCTCATGGCAATGTTTCCCAATCCAAATTTTACCACATTTTGATAAAATAACTCAATCCCTTCCCTCCAGACTGAACTGCCCACCACTTCAGACACTCAGCAGGTGGAAAACGGACAAGGAATTATGGGTGGGAGGAATAGGACATAAGGAAAATAAGTCCAATTTGTTTTAAGTTTTTTTGGTTTTAGGAATCTAGACCTTTAGTAGTAAATGTTTAGCAATCTGGTAAAAAATATGCCATGTGCTAGTAATTTGAAACAATTGTTCTATATGAATATATCATGAATTTGTCTATATGTTGCTTTGGAATTCTTCATTTTTTACATTGTAGATGTCTTCTCTCCCCAGCAAAAGTGCAAGCTCCCTTAGAATAGAAATTGTACCTTCTACTTTTGTATTCCCACACACACAGCACCAAGCATGGAATTAGTTAACCACTAAGTGCTTGGAAATATTAACCTTCAGGAAAGAAGAAAATTTTAAACTTAATTTATAAACTCCTCCCAAGAGACAAGTATCTCTATACCTGCCTTAATCCAAAGTGAGATACAAGTGGAGGTCCTGACTCTTCCTCTGGCTCAAACACATAGATCTGTAAGCCCTTCTGCATCCAGCAGGGAGGAAAGAGAACAGTCTCTTTTTTAGGATCAGCAGGTAATCTGTGTGGTTCCTGTAGTCCTTATCTACCTTATCTACCTAGAATTTCCAGACCTATCTAACCTAGCTAAATCTAGATTCTCTCTATTATCTATCTGGCTTGCAGTATTTACCTCATCCTTTCATACCTATCTTCTTAAATTTGACTCATTTTTTCCTAACCTACCATTTCCAACTGTTCCCCCAAATTTTGTCTGCCCCTTTACATTTGATCTATCCCTACCTGGTATTACTGTCAAACCATCCAGACTCATTGGATTCTAGATTTTAATTCTGACCCTCTTGGTTCATCTCATTTCACTGGTGCTTGAACTATTAAAAAGTGAACCATTGTCTATTCTAGTGACTTTGGTTACTGTTAGCAGTGATGGCCTTGGAGGTAGATGGACTCAAGAATTATTTCCAAGCAATTATGAAGGTTCCTGCAAAAACAACAACAACAACAAAACTGCACTCTCTACACTCCATTCACTAAAAGCTCAGATTCCTTTAGCAGAGAACAAAGCCTATTATACCCTATCGAGAGATAAATCTTAAATTTCAGATTCCTATCAGGGAGGAGTTAGAGTGACTCACATTTATATGATTAGGGCAATCAAGAGTGGCTATAAGAGCCTTTTCTGAAAGGAAAGGTTAATGGGAAAAAGGAAGAGCTGGAGAGCCTTGGATATTTAGATGGGGTGCTAGACATGATCTTTGCCCAATTCTTCCCAGTTTTAAACTCTCCCATACTACAGCTATTCCATATGGCAAAGGAGATGGATATTTCATGTAATCTTGTTACCATGCCCATTTCATTTGGATGACAGCCTTCCATGAGCAAGTCACTCTCTGAAGTGTAAGGTTTATATGAAGATGATACCCTATTCTGCAGGAATCAACAAAACAGGAAGTTACATTTATAGCCCCAAGTTTCATGCCACAGCCCACTTTGTAAGGAATCTAGGCCCTACTATGATTTGCAGAGAAAGTCCTAGAGAAAATGAATAGCATTTTTTGTAGGAACGATGGTGCCGCTCAGAGGAAATCTCACCCTTTGTGTTTATCCATTCTTAGCTATCCTACATATACCGAATAAACAATCTAAAAACAGAAGTTAAGGTCATTAGCCTAGAATCTTAGAATGACTCCAAAGTAATACCCTCTTTGAAAAGTATTAATTACCGTGAGATATAATGAAAATCACATTGTATTAGGATTTGGATACTAGTCCTGGTTTAACATGAGCAAGGCATTTTTCTTCTCTAGGCTCAGTTCCTTGGGGTTTTTTTCACCTATAAAATGAAGGGATTGGAATGAATCACAGTGATTTTGAAAATGTGGCTCCCCATGAAACCCTCCAGGCAGCTGCGACATCAAAATTATTTTCATTTCTAATACACTAAATATTGATAAACTCCACAGAAATAAAAGCTCTTTGCAGGAAGTATGTCAATAATTTTTAAGAGTATAAAATGACTCTGAGACCAAAAAAGTGTGAAAACCACTAGATTATATTATCTCTAAAATCTCTTCCAGTTTTAATATTGTTTGCTTTGTGACACTGTGTGTGTGTGTGTGTGTGTGTGTGTGTGTGTGTGTGTGTGTGTGTGTTGGTCCTTCTTTTAAAGAATAAAGCCACCTCCTTGATCATGGGCTTTCCAATGCTGTTCTAACAGCCAGGTTTAAAAAGATCTATCTTCCCTTCTCTTCTATATAATTTTTTAAATCACTTATGGTTATACAAAGTGTTTTCACAAACATAAAGTAACATCTGCTTCTCACACCACCCCTGGGAAGTAGGTAAGGATTTTATTCCATGAGTTAAGGAAGAAGAAATCGAGTCTAGAGAAGAAAAATGACCTAAAGTAATTAGTATCAAAGTAGCCAATTTCAAAGCAGGAATAGAGTTGAGCCATTCTGCCTCCTAGTCTAGTGATCCAAATCAAAACTAAATTTGAGAAAAGATTGGTCTGAATTAAGGGATAGCTATTTTAATGTGTAAAATGTTTTAGATAATTCGTTTCAACTACATATAAGAATCCAGTCTAATGACTTACAAGAAAGAGTCCTGCTTCAGTGGATACAAAGAATCATTTAAAATTAGAATAGTTTTGTTTTGCCAATATAAAGCAGTTTATAGCCTCTGACATGAGTTATCAATGCCCTCTGCTCTGATATTTGTTTGTGTTAGTAACTGAGCTAACAAACCACTTCCTTAAAAAAGAACACAAGTCTCAGCCTAGCTGCTATCAGGGTGATTGGACATTCCAAAGGAGCAAGGCCAGAATTTGTGTATCTCATAGTATAGGGAAACCAAGTGGGAAAGCTATGGCAGAGGGAAAGGATGCCATAAGAGGAGCAGTATAGCTCCGTCACATAATTCTTCATCCAGTGATCTTCAGTCACTTTACGTGATGATGGTCACCAGGCTGTCTTTTCCCCAGACTTTGCTGCAGCTCAGCAAGGACCCTGGCCAGCTCAATGTTTTTCCAGGATACTCACTTGCTGGAGAGATGGAGCTTGGGAGATAATCCATTCTCCCCAAAAATGGTGATGAAGACGTTGGCATTGGTTCCTGCACCCCGGACATCACCAGTCATAGTGATCACTTCATACACTGCGGAAGAAGAAAGGATTGTGTGATTGAAAGAGATAGAGGAAATCACTATCTAGAGTGACAGCTCTCCTAAAAATCATCTAGACATAGCCTTTGTTTTATAGAAGAGGCAAACTGAGACCAGAGATAGAAATTTCCCATGACCAAACAACTATGAAATTAGAGTCAGGTTTTGATTCCAGAGCACCTCACTTCAGAGACTTCCCAAATAATAGGTTGGACTGCTAAGAACTCTGGCTCCAAAGTCTCTTTCCTGCCTGAGTTCACAGTACTTTCCTGTGATCTTCTTGTTGGTTTTCTTCACAGCATGTACCAGACACCACATTCTACAGACAGCCTTCTTTGATTCCTCTCTTCCCTTGACCCTTCCTTCATTCCAACTACTGTAATTGGTAGCCACATGTAATTATGTATACTTCTGTATAAAGTTGTTCTCCCTAAATAGTAGCTCCTTGAGACCATTAACTAATTTTTCCCTGCTTTTGTAGCCCCCAAACCTAGCATCATATCTGGAACTTGGCAGCCCCCATTGAATGCCTTCTCTTTGTCATTCTGTTGCTCACAGAAGAATCAGTGTATGATAGATACCAAGTGTCAGAGCCCCGAGACCCACTACCTCCTTGATCTATGGAAAGGCTTAGAGACATTTCTGAATCATAGAAACACCAGTACAGCTGGAAAGGACCATAAAAGTTTCTTAGTCCATTACCTGACTAAATCCAGAGCAGTAAGGACACTTGCCTTAGTGGAAGAGACAGTACATGTCTTAGACATACCCCTCTCCCTCCATTAAAAACAGGTCCAGTATATTTATTCTTTCAAAAATTCTACAACTCTCCAGGAACATTTCCTTGTCCATCTCCTCCCTTAAGGAGCTAATCTACTACCATATCTTCAACTATCTCCCCAATTATATCTACATTCATCTATACAATTACATCAAATTCATCTATATCTATATAGATATCTATATCTCTAGTCCCAATTTCTCTCCCAGCTCCAATGGCAATGCCCAATTACCTGATGAATGTGTCCAATTTGATCACAGAAACATGAAAATAGTGTGGTATAACAGCACTGGACTTGGCTTATGGAAAGTCCAGTTTATCTATGGGTCTAACACTAACTAATTGTATGAACTTGACTACTCTGGTCCTCAGTTTTCACATCTGCAAGATGGGAACAATATTACCTATATATTATCTCACAAGGCTATCATGAGATAATCACGCTATAAATTTTACCTGAGTGTGAATTATCTTTATGGTTATTATTGTATATTCTTAGTCCAAGTTGTAAACCATTTTTCCAATGGAAAGAGCTACTTCTTGCATTACATCTCTCATTTGTAGTTATTCCCTTAGGGTCAGATGTTTCTGGGACCAGCAAGACAAAAAAATTCCTCTGTGGGCCCTTTCCCAAGAAGAAATAATGGATACTGGCTTGAGATCCCAAATGCTCTGTCCTATGGCCTGATACCAAGGGCACAATGGGGGGAAATCTTAGACTTCTTGAAAGTTCTCTTATCCCCAAACCACAGTACATTTGGGTGAAGTGCCTTAAATATATAGAAGTGTTGTTACATTGATATATTCCACTGACCTAGCTCCTGGTGGGTGAAGTAAAGAAGAGATTGAATTCCTCAGGAGAAAAACTCAACAGGTTTATCTCAGACATGCCCTATCCATCCATTTTAAAACTTGGTGTGGTCAGGTTGCAGGTAGCAGAGAGCAGTTTGTTTGGACATAGTAATAGGGTTGTGGTGTACTTCAAGTTCAATCTGAGTCAACAATAGGATATGGCAGCCCAAAAATGTGGATGACACTTTGGGCTATATTACAAGAAGCATAATTTCTAAGAATAAGGAGTTAATAAAATCCTGGCTCTGCTCAGACTACCTATAGCTATTTTTAAACTGTGGGTGCTAGTGTTGAGGAAGGACATTAATACATGACCAGTAGAGAGCAACCAGGGTGGCAAATGCCTTATGTCAATACCTTGTGAAAGAATATTTTGGGGGGACTCACAGATGTTTCCCAATATCCCTCAAATGATAGCATTTAGGTGCCTATAACATAGAACCTGCTTGTTGGACAGTCCTATAGTAGGCACTTTGGAAGAAGAGAGAAAAATACAGTCACCGAAGCTTAGAGTTGGAAGTTGACCATTTGGCCCAAGCTATCCTAAGCAGAAGTCTACTCTGTGAAATTCCAGTACACCTTTTGATCCAATCTTTGCTTACAGACTTTCAATTGTGAGGAAAACTCCTAACTTCATAAGACAACTCTTCCCAATTTTGAATAGCTCTAATTGTTAATAATTTTTTCTTTATATTGAGCTTTTTTATCTCTCAGCAACTTTCATTCATTGTTCTAGTTCTTCCCTCCTCCCACACAATAGTCTTTCAAATACTTAAAAACAGCTATCACCTACCCCCCTTCCAATCTTTTCTTGCCTAAACATCCCAAGTTCCCTGATCCTTGTAGAGCAGTTTCAAGTTCCCACTAGGTTCTGGTCAATCTACTCTTGACAATGCATCCTACATGGCAGGTGCTTAAAAAATGCTTGTTTACTTGTCCCAATTTTCTACATAAAATGTGGTACTCAGACATGAATAATATTCCCCATGTAATTACTAAATCAGCTCTGAACAGAGTGTGACTGTTACCTCCCTCAGGTTGGAAACTGTTTCTATTAAGGTAGCTCAAGATTGTATGAGCTATTTTGGAGGTTATCTTATTCTACTGACTCATACTGAACTTGAATTTCACCCAGATCTTTTGCTTATAAACTTCTCTAGCCAAGACATGTCTAGTCTGTACTTGTAAGAGGTCCTCAACATTTTCTCTCTATCTCTCTCTCTATGTCTCTGTGTCTCCATCTCTGTTTTTATTTTTCTCTGTCTCTATTTCTCTTCTCTTTCTCTCTGTCCCAGCAACCCCCATCTCTGTCTCTGTCTCTCTCTGTTTTGCTGTCTCTCTCTCGACAATGTGACTGAATATTATTCAGTCTACCTATACAGCATATCCAGTCCCATGCTTATCGAGAAGTTCAGGCCCTCATCACCTTCCATCTGAATTATTACAATCATCACCTAATGGGATTCCTAGCTTCCAGTTCTCATCCTCTCTAATCCATTTTCCACAGAGCTGCCATAGCCATCTTTCTAAAGTACAAGGCTGACCGTGTCATTCTCCTGCTAGCGAACCTTTTGTGGTTCCTTGTTGCCTCCAGGATAAAATGCAATCTCCTCAGCTTGGCATTCACTGTTGGCCTTCAGCCTACCTTTCAAGGCTTCCTTCATATTACTCCACTTCACATGCTCTATATTCTAGCCAAACTGCCCAATTTGACAGTCTCCAGACCTGCATTCTGTATTCTACCTCTATCCCCTTCCAGAAATGCACTCCCTCTTCACCTCCACCTCTTAGAATCTCTAGCTAATTTCATGGTCCATTTTAGAAGCAACCTTTCCTCTAGTTTTTAGTGTTCCCTCCCTCCTTAAAATAATCATTTGTTTTTTTTTTCTTTGTATGTTATATTCCTTTCACAAAATATAAGTTGCCTAAGGGCAGGCTCTGATTTTTGTTTTCACTCTTGTAGTTAAACCAGTACAGTTCTTTGCCTATACCATAATAATTACTAAATAAATAAATGCTTGTCAGATCATACAGATGATTTTCAAACCCAAGTGTAGGACCTTGCATTTATCCCTTTTAAATTTCATCTCGTTCTATTCATTTAGTTGTTTTAGACTGTCACAATCTATTTGGATCCTAATTTTTGTCATCAAACATATTAGCTATTCCTCTGAGCTTCATGTCATCTGCAAATTTGATAAGTTCGCCATCTATGCCTTCATCCAACCTTTATTAAAATGTTGAAAAGAACAAGGCCATGACACTAACTACAGATATCTCTGCAGACTGACACTGATCCATTAATCAACATTCTTCAGGTCTAGACATTCAGCTGGGTTTGAATTCAGCTAACAACCAACATCTCTTTGTCTTATCCATGAGGATGTCAGAGGGTAGGTTAACTGATATTTTGCTAAAATCCAGCCAGACTCTCTTTAGATCATTCTGTCAATCTAGCAACACTGACCCAAAAGGGGGAAGTGGGGAGAATGAGACAAGTCTAGTTTGATTTCATATTATAGAATTAAGAATTAGGAGGGACTTCAGAAATTAACTGATACTGATGGGCAAACTGATACCAAAAGATTAAATAATTTATCCGTGCTCATAATGAAATAAAAAAGAGACAAGATATGAACCCCTATACTCTGATTTCAGGACTAATTATTTGTTATGCCTTTTCTTGCTTTAATGTACTCATGTTGACCCTTTTTTCACCACTTTTCTTTCTAAGGAGAGACCCTCTTTTTCATAACATACTCTTAAGAATTGCCAGGAATTGGTGTTGAGCTTACAAGCCTAGAATTTACAAAACATAACTTCTCCCTTTCAAAAATCATATATTACTATCAGCAATTTAGTAGAGATATCTGTAAGCTTTTTCAATTACCTATAATGAGCTACTTTTCTGAGCCTGACGACTTGAACTTATAAAGGACAGTTTAGATCTCTAACTGGTTTCTTCTTTTGCATAAATTTTCAGTTAACCACTGTTGTTGGATACTTCTATGTCTAAGGTCATGCAAAAAAGAAGCAAAATAGAATAGCTCTCTGCCATCAATTTATCATCAGTGATTATGATCCCATCTAACCTGAATTGTGTTCCCAAGTTACTACCCTCATTTTTATCTTTTTTTTTTAGGTCTTTAAAAAAATCTAAGTTAAGAGACATTTTCTATATACAGACAATGCCCAATTTATATAGATTTACATTATGTAAACTTGACTTTATGTAAAAAATTCTGAAAGAAAAAATGTCTACAAATACTTCAAGATTTTTAAAAGTTAAAGACTAGCTAAAGATAAAAGTGCTTGCTATCATCAGATACATGGGGGGAAAGGGGGAAAGACCAACTATCCAAATAACTCTTAAAGTAAAAAAAAAATCACACAGCAAACAACCAGTGATGAAGGCTAGGTGAAGTGAATAGGGAAGGAGTAACATACTGCACACTTACATTAATTTTACTGTACAGTATTGTGCATACATTATCATCATCTTTACCTTTCTTTTCATAATTCTGTTTATTATCAGGGTACAGTATTTAATGTCTGTATTTTAGTATAATTTATGACTTGTGTAAAGATATTATTTTGTATATGCCTTTGATATATAGGCTAAGTGAAGTGGCTGGGTAGGGACAAATTTATATTACATAAAAATTGCTTTACATAGAAGTCTATGGAATAATCCACTTACATAAAAATGAGAACTGTCTGTAGTCATGTTGGAGGCAGTTAGGTGGTATGGGAAATAGAACACTGAGTTCAAACTCTGGTCTCAGATACTTGCTAGCTATTTGATCCTGGGTGAATTACTTGTTTTTTGCCTCAATTTCTTCATCTGCAAAATGAGGAGAATGGTAGCACCCTTTTCCTAGAGTTGTTGTGGAAACAATAAGAACAGAGAGTATGGCATAGTCCTCGGCACATAATAAGCTACATAAATATTAACTATTATTTTATGTTAATCTTTTGAGGCATTTAGACCTTTCTTGTCTCATCAGAAACATTTGTATCACCAGAATCCCACGCTTTAGCTAATTTTTTTCTGTAGAATTTTAGCCCTTGACATTTTCCCCTTTCTCGGAATTCTTTTACATTCCCTTTCCTGGTTAATTGCATAATTCAGCCAGTGTATGAATCTTGGAGAAGTATCCAAAACTATTTCTATAGACTTCTTCCAGTTCTGCCATCTCCATTTTCTAGGATAACTATGCTGTGAATCTAGCCATGTAGATCCTCAGCCAAAGGTTCATCCCCAGTAGTAGAACTATGAGGAAGCTGAAACTGAGAATTTGCCACTAAATCATCTATTCAGTAATGGGATGAGCTTCATTCTAGGAGTCCCAATACTAGCTAATTGCTTCTACTCATTTATTGATATATTCAACAAGTATCTACCACATGCTAAGTGCTGGGAGTAGAGGAACAAGAAATGAGATGGTTTTTTATTTCAAGGAACTTATATTCTACTGGGGGAAAACAATGTCTACATAAGTAAATAAATACAAAATATATGCAAAGCAATTTCAAAAAGGGATGGGGCACTAGCCAGGAAAAGCTATGTGCAGAAGGTAAAACTTGAAATGAGTTTTAAAGGAATTTAAGTTTTGTAAGAGACAAGGAGAAGGGAGGAAGTACATTTTAGATGAAGGGAACAGACTATACAAATCTTGGAGATGGGAAGAGAGAAATCATTTATGGAGAATATTCCCATATCACCTTCTCAATCTAACCCATTCCTTTTTATTAAAGTATTTATTAATATTGCTCCATCCTAGTTTAGAACCATATGTGACCCACAATGTTTCAAAGATGCCTAGATGATTCAGTTGTATTTACCTTCTGGTCAGCTAATCAGTCAACAATAAGCAAGCATTTGCTTAGTGCATACTATATAGCAGTGTATAGGTTAAGTCCTAGGGATACAAAGAAAGGTAAAAAACTAGCTTCTGCTCTCAAAGAGCTTACATTCTCATAGGGATGGAGAATGGGGGTAAAACATGCTTATAACTAGGTAAGATTTATGCAAAATGGGTGGCAGGTGATCTCAAAAGGAGAGGCCCTAGCAGCTGGAAGAATGGGAAATATTGCACTGATCAAGACAATGATCTACTACAACTGAAAAATGTTATCCACTTCCTAATAGAAACCTGATGGACTCAGAGTACAGATTAAAGCATATTTTTAATGTTTAGTTTTCATGCTTTTTTGTTTTTATACATAACATGGCTAATGCAGAAGTCATATTTGCATGATTTTATATGTATAATGGCTATCCTATTTCTTGCCTTTTCATTGGATGGTGGAGAACATGAAGGAAAGGAGAGAATTTGGAACTGATACGTACATATGTATATATATGTTTATATATACATATATATATACATATATATATAAATATATATTTGCTGAGGCAATAAGGGTTAAGTGACCACACAGGTAGGAAGTGTTAAGTGTCTAAGATCAGAATTGAACTCAGATCCTCCTGACTTCAGGGCCAATTCCAATGTGTTAGAGAAATCCATCTGCATTCAAAGAGAGGACTATGGGAAGTAAATGTAGATCACAACATAGTATTTTCACCTATTTTTTGTTGTTTTTTGCTTGCTTGTTTTCTTTCTCTCATTTTTTCCCTCCTTGATCTGATCTTTCTTGAGTAGCATGATAAATGTGGAAAAATATTTAGAAGAATTGCACATATTTAACTTATATTGGATTTTTTGCAGTCTGGGGGAGGGCAGAGAAAGGGAGAAAAATGTGGAATACAAGATTTTGCAAGGGTGAATGTTGAAAACTATTTTTACATGTATTTTGAAAAATAAAAAAGTTATTATAAAAAAGATGTCACTTAGCCCCACCCATTTATTTTACAGATAAGGAAAATGAAGCCTCAGAAATAAAGAGATCTGCCTGAGGTTGCATAAGTAGTAACTCTCAGAGATGAGATTTAAACACACTTATTCTGACTCCAGATTGAGCAACTTTTTTTATTACACAAAACTTTTTGACCCACTACAAAAATCTTTATAAAGTATACAAAAAGCTAATATCTTAATTTAACAAAATGAGAAACTGAGATTCAGAGGTATTTAGTGCATGCTCAGAATCACAATTAGTAAATGACATGGACAAGATTCTTCTGCCTCCAAGTTTAGGGTCCTTTGCACTTCACCAATGGTTTTTAACCCAAAGTCCATGAATTTATTGTTTAATATATAATTTGATAATTAATTTCAACAAAATTGGTTGTCTTTGTGATTCTATGTATTGCATGCATTTAAAAATTATTTAGATTTTCCAGAGAGCCCAAGAAGATCCATGACACACAAAAAGAAATGAAAAACCCCTGAATTATATACCACAATGTTTCACTGGGAAGATTTAGAAGAGATGTGCTTTTAAATATCTAAAAGGCTGTAATATAGAAGAGAGATTGGACTTGCTCTGCTTGTCCTCAGAATGCAGAGCTGGGATTGATAGATGGAAATTAGGAGGCTGCTTTTTTTGGGTCCAATATTAAAGAAGAACTTTCTAAAAATAAAAGCTGTCCAACCATGAAATGAGTTACCTCTCAAAGTAGTGAGTGAGTTTCTCATCACTGGAGGTGTTCAAAAAGAGGAGTTTTTTTAAATCTATGAAAAAAGACTGCAAGAAAGCCCAACTTTGATCTGACTGGCTGCAGAACTAAATGAGATAATATGTATAAAATGCTTTAGATCCTATATAAATAAATGTCAATTGTTATTATTATGGCCATTTGTCAGATATATATATATAGGATTCCTGCTTTATTTGGGAGATTGGTCTAGGCCAGGGCTTCTTAAACCTTTTTCATTCATGATCCTGAATATATAGGTATGGTAAGAACTGCCAAATTCTGTTCATGTAGAATAATGTGAAGTCAGAGTCTATTGTTAATTCATCCATTCTCTCTCCAATCTAGTTAGCATCATTAAAAACATTCACAACAACCTTTGAGACAACCTTAATGGAACTTAGCTTTCCCAGACTGCTTTATTACCACAAGTTAAAACAGTTGTAAATTCTATCAACTATAATTGCATACAAAGGAACTTAGCTTTCCCAGACAATCTCGAGATTGGCGTATCATTAGACAGGTCTGAGACATGGTTTGTCAGGTGCAAACCATCTCGCTCTCTGACCCACCTCCCTTTTGAGTCCCTGCCTTTGCAACTGAGAAACCTCCAAGGCTACATGTCCCCTATTTAAAAAATCCACTTTTGATGAAGATCTTTGCTAAGTCGACTATGAAGCATTCTCTTTCTCTCCCTCATAGTGCCTTCTCTTTAATAGCACCTTTCTCCTAACTCTTGTAAATCTAACCTGCCAGTCAATGACTTTCTCCTGTCTCATGAAGTACTTCCTTTCTCCTGGTTAATAATGAGTTTCCCAGGGGAACTTGTCTTTTTCTTTGCTAACTATAAGTTCTCCTAACTGATTTGCCATTCCTGTCACCCATTTTACCTCTTATTTTTAATGTAAACTCTGCTCCTAAATAAACCTCCCTTTTGGCAAAGAGAATGGCAATTGTGAATTTGTTACATCTTTATTTCAAACTAGGTATTGCTACCTCGACTTCATCAGGTATATAATATAGGTATACAAATCATACATTTACTGATAATAAATCCTGGGGCAGCTAGATAGTACTGTGGATACAGCAATGGCCCTGTAGTCAGGAGGACGATAAATCATAATTTCATGAAGTCCACTTTCAGTTATAAGACCCCATATGTGGTCATGACCAATAGTTTAAGAAACAGGAGTCTAGATAAATTCTCCTAAAAGTCCCTAAAGGTTCATTAAATCACTGAGGATCAAATGAGATAATATCTGAAAAATGCTTAACACAATGCCTGATACATAGCAGCCACTTAATAAATGCTTCTTTTCTCTTTAGCACTGTTCACCCACTTTGAGCATCAGCCACAAATTGAAAGCAGATCCTGGTCTGGTGTTTAGTTTATCATATTTCCTCCTATTTTAAGTAGAGCCCTGTGAAGTCAATAATATAGTTGAGAGTAGGAAAAAGAATACCCAAGTATCTCCTTGTCTTCCTCTTCTTCACCTGACTACCAACTAGCCTTTCATTTCACTTATCACTGGAAATCCTTCTAATATTCTCTTTTTAAACTAGAATTCCAGAGCTGAAAGGAATTTCAAAAGTTTATTCAATCCAACCTCCTCCTCCAAGCATTTAGTGAGTTAACAAAAACTGCAAAGATGGAAGGATGCAACTGGCTTCACATAATGGAGTTAAATGTTGTGGTTCCCACCTGCATTTGGGTCAGAGAGAATGAGAAATTCAATCTAGTTTCCCATTGTACTCAGTGCTAATATAAAATGATTAGACCAGACTGTCTTTTGCAAGGTTCATGATAAAATGGGTCATAAATTCATAAAATGAGTTTGGCAGTGAAATGTCAATATCAAGTACTTGAGAAGTCAGTGGTTCCATGTTTCTCTGCTTCATTGATTTCAACTACCCAGTGAACGTTCATGTTACTTTAAACAAGTCTTTCCATATGTAATTTTGGATCTTGTCCAAATGATCAGTTCCAGTCAAGATCAACCAGCATAAAAATGTACAAAGAACATGAGGATAAAGACCAGGAGGTCTATCAGGACTTCATAAACTTTTTCTACTTGTGACTCCCTTTCACTTGAGAAATTTTCATATAACCCAGAATATAAAATAGGCATACAAATCAAATATTTACTGATAATGAACCACAATTTTGTGATGCATATTCAGTTATGAGACTTCCTCTGGTGTAACAAACCACAGTTTAAGAACCTAGGCTCTATCTTACTGTGTGAAAAGGACAGAAGACATATTTAGACAAGTTCCATCATCTTAGACTTAATTAATCCATCTATAAAATAGGGAAAACATTTTGTCTTTCCTATCTCATATTTTATCTTATATTTTCCTTTTTTATCTCATATTATTCCTTTCCACTAACTTTATATTATGGTCACCCTATTTTATTTTCTGCCCCTTTACTACTCTATCCTTCTGCTCACTCTAGTCCCAATGCCTTTTGCAATTTCCAACCTTGTCCTCTTCATCTATTGAATTCCTACATATCTTTCAAAGCCTAAATCAAACATTAGCTCCTTTCTTGCACCCCTTCTGCTAGTGATCATACTGCTCAATAGTTTTGTGGCCCCATAGCATGTAACCTCTGATATAGACATGTTATATTATTGTATATTATATACTCTGTAATATTGCAAATTTCATATCCATAAATCTGGCGATTTTGTCTTCTAAATTGTAAGCTCTAAAAGGGCTGTGGTCATGGTAGTGTTTTTTCCCTAAATTTTGTACTTTCCTTGTCTCCTAGAACAATGCTTTATATACACATTAAGTCCCTAATAAATGTCCACTGCATTAATAAGAATAATAACTAACATTTACTGATATTGTTTAGTAATTTTTATGTCTGGCTCTTTGTAAACCCATTTCAAGTTTTCTTGATAAAGTTTCTGAAATGCTTGGCTATTTCCCTTTTCAGCTCATTTTACAAATGGGGAAACTGAGGCAAATAATGGTAAGTCATTTGCCCAGGATCACATAGCTAGTAAGTGTCTGAGAATGGATTTGAACTTAGGCAGATAAGTCATCCTCTCCAGGCCCAGCACTCTAAGTGGCCACCTAGCTGCCCTAACTACTATATAGCTCTTTAAGATTTTGTAAAGCATCTTATACATATTATCTCTTCTTATCTTCACAACAACCCTGTAAAATAGGTGTTGTTATTATCTATATTCTACATACTGAATAAATCAAAGTTAAAGTGGTCAAGCAACACATCAAGGGTCAAATAATTAATAAATATCTAAGGTAGAATTGGAACTCAGGTTTTCATCCTGATTCCAAGTCTACTGTCATGTACACATTTTGTATAAAATACTATCTCAAAGGATTTAGCACTAGAAAAAGACTTTGAGAAATGGTCTAAACCTCTTATAACTTGCCCAAGATCACACAATATAGCAATAGAATAGGGATTTGATCCTGTATTTACTCCGTATGTAACATTCTTTCCACCCCAACTATTATTTTCTTAGGAATAGGTGTTATTAGTAATAATGCATTACTATAATACTTTATGAAGTTTACCATCTGTTCTCCCCAACCATGTTATAAAGGGAAGGAGGAATAACATGCAATGTGCAAATGAGGAAACTGAGTGTCAAAGAGCTGACATCATTTGCCCATGACCCCACAATACAGCATACAGCATAGTTTTGGTTTTTTTTAGCTAAGATGTTAGGAAGATGCCATTGATGAATTCAACCACTCAAGATAGGGTGGGCAGCAAGTGTCAATAGGACCTTAACTCTCCATGGAGGGATTTCGGATAAATTTCTTAGCTGAATTTGCTCCTTATCTCCCCCTGGATGAGACCAAAGTAAAAAAAAAAAAAAAAAAAAAAAAAAAAAAAAAAAAAAAAAAAGGACATTCCACATTCTTCTCCCTACTGGAAGAAAGAAAAAAGGGAATAATGAATGGGAATAATAACCTACTTTCCATTCCCCAAACAAGTTTCACACTTTCCTGCCTGAATATGCAATTGTTCACAATCTTCAAGCAAGTTCCCCCTCTTTACCAGTTAAATTTCATTCCCATCTTTTAAAGTCACCTCCATATATCCTTTTCTCTTTGAAGACAGTTCCCATTCCTCAACCATGAGTTATCAATCAATAAGTATTTTTATGTACAGTTATCCCTTTCAAACCCTGACTTTCCCCATCATGATTTTGATACATCAATATATCATGATTGACATAAAAAATTATATGGGAATTTTGGATGATAATTTGAAGTCCAATAGACAACACAGAAAAAAATGTTTAGAAACTCATAAATGCATACAATATGTGTATAATATTGTACAACATCAATATATTTTATCTTTTAATACCATAATAATTCAATCTTCTTCTTTGATATAAAGAGAGCCAAAAAATTTTACTAGGATTTTCTAGATTGTGGAGATATTTCCTACCCTAATCTCCATGATGTGGAAAGGATAACTACCAAGCATTATGCTCAGTACCAATTCTATATTCAAGAAGTTCACATTCTAGTGGAGGAAATGACATGCAAATAATTAGTTACATGAGATAGATATAGATAGATAGATATGCATACATATATATAGAGAGAGAGAGACAGAGACAGAGAGACAGAGACAGAGAGAGAGAGACAGACAGAGAGAGAGACAGAGAGAGAGAGAGAAAAAGAGAGTGAGAGAGAGTGTGAGAGAGTGAGAGAGAGAGAGACAGAGACAGAGACAGAGACAGAGACAGAGAGACAGAGAGAGTGAGAGAGTGAGAGAGAGAGAGAGACAGAGAGAGAGAGAGAGAGAGAAAGAGAGTGAAAGAGTGTGTGAGAGAGTGAGAGAGAGAGACAGAGAGAGAGAGAGAGACAGAGACAGAGACAGAGAGACAGAGAGAGACAGAGAGAGTGAGAGAGAGAGAGTGAGAGAGAGAGACAGAGAGAGTGAGAGAGTGAGAGAGAGAGAGAGAGTGAGAGAGAGAGAGTTAGTAATCTCAGAAGAGAAAAAGCATCAGCAGTGAGGAGAGTAGGAAAGGTCTTCTACAGAAAGTAGTGTTTGCCTTTGATCCATCAATACCATTTCTAGGTCTGTAACTCGGAGAGATCATTAAAAAATTAAAAAGGATCTACATATACAAAGTACCTCTTTTTGTGGTGGAAAAGAATTGGAAATTGAGGTGGATGCCCATCAACTGGAGAATGTTTAAACATGTGATATATGAATGTAATAGAATACTATTATGCTGCAGGAAAGGATCATGGTTATTCTTTCAAAAAAACTTGGGAAAACTTGTATGAACTGATGCAAAGTAAATTGAGCAGCATCAGAAGAATATTGTACATAGTTAACAGCAAGTTTGTGTGATAATTAATTATGATAGACTAAGCTCTTCTCAGCATGATCCAAGTGATTCAAGACAATTTCATTAGACTTGGGATAGAAAATGTCATCCACATCCAGAGAGAGAACTATGGAATCTGAATGCAGATTGAAGCATATTATTTTCACTTTTAGCTTGTTTTTTTTCTTTCTTGGTTTTTTTTCTTTTTGTACTCATTCTTCTTTCATAACATAATTAATGTGAAAATATATTTACTATGACTGAACATTTATAACCTGTATCAGATTGATTGCTGTTTTGAGGAAGGGGAAAGGGGAAAAGGGAAGGAGGAAAATGGAAATCAAAATATTATTAAAGTAAATATTGAAAAAAAATTTTTAAAGAAATTGGTGTTTCCCTTGAGTCTTAAAGAAAGCCAGGGATTCTAAGTAGTGGAAATGAGAAAGGAAAGCTTTTCAGTCATGGATATCATCAGTACAAAGGAAGAAAGTTGAGAGGTGGAGGAGGTATTTGATGAACTGCAGGTAGGCTAGTATGGCTAGATTGTAGAGTGCATGGGCTTTTAGATGGCACAATGAATAGAGTGCTAAGCTAAAGTCCAGAAGATTCATCTTCATGAGTTCAGCTCTGGCCTCAGATACTTTTTAGCTGTGTGACTCAAGGTAAGCCATTTAACCTTGTTTGCTTCAGTTTCCTCATTTGTAAAAATGAGCTGGAGAAGGAAATGGCAAACCACTCCAGCATCTCTGCCAAGAAAATCCCAAATGGGATAACAAAGAGTTGGACACAATTGACAAATGACTGAATAACAAGAATGCATAAGGAAGTGAAGTTATAGGAAGGCTAGAAACCTAGGAAGGGATCGGGTTATAGTTTTAAATTCCAAACAGATGACTTTTTACTTGATCCTAAATGCAATAGGAAGCCACTGAAGGAAGCCACTGGATATCACTGAGCAGGAATGTGATGTGTCCTTTAGAAGACCTATCCTTTAGAAAAATCACCTTAGAAGCTGAGCGGAGGATCTGAACTTGGATAACACTTTGTTTTGCCCCTCTAAAATATACTCATAAAATATGTGATTCACACAACTTGGATTAAAAAAATCTCTGCCTCTTACTGTCTGGGTAACATTGGTTCATTTCTTCTTTACTATGTGCTAGGCACTGTGCTAAGTGCTGAGGTTACAAATAAAAGCAAAAGAGATTCTGTCCTCAAAGAGCTAAAATCTAATGAGGGAGACTTCATGCAAACAACCAATAGTCAGCATTCTTACATGAAGAAATTACTAACCTATATATTTTCTTTTCATACAAATATATATATATATGTTTATATATAAGCATATATCTATGTAAGTTCATATGTAAATATTCAATGTCTTCTTTTTGTTAAATCATTCAATTTCTCTGTTCCTCAATATCCTATAAATAAGATTGGGCCAAGTGATCTTTAGTCCCTCTAAATCTATGATGCTATGAATTACTCTTGCCTACTTCATAGAGATATGATAGAGATCCCATGGGTCCCATCTACTGTGAAGGATTACTCTTATTAATAGCATTAACTTTAATTAATCAATATCCTTAAGACCCTATTATCAGAATGGGTCAAAAATACCTTTCATGTTAGATGCCTACCTTGACATTAATGCTGCTCTGCTCAAGGGGCATCATTTTCAGTGCTTTGAATGAAATGTCAGCTGTATCCCAGAGCCAGTGGTATCTTGACATTCACAGAAGGTCATGGTACCTCTAATGGAAGTATTTGTTCAAAGATGCCGTCTGAATGTTTTGCTTTGTAAGTGCAGAAATAGAGAAAACTTCAAGAGCCATGGAGATTTCTATTCAATGCAACTCAACTAGGTTTGGGCATTTGTAAAATCCCACTCCCAACCTTACCCTTTACATGCAATTCATTAGGACAGAAAATGGGAAGTTAGATTAAATAAGATACAATACTTGCCTTCATAAATTTCAAAGTATAATAGGAACTAAGTGAGTTACAAAATATTATCTGAGAAATATAGAAAATGCCCAGACAAAAATGCTATTTTAGATCCTAAGAAAGAAATATGATTTCTAGCTGGAAGAATCAGAGAACCTGAAAGGCTAATATAGATTTCTAAAATATGTAGCTTTTATACTATATCTTGGAGGAATGGGAGGTCAACAGCAATTAAATCAATTCATTTCCATTGAAAATGCATTATTAACCACCTTACTGTACTCAAAAGAGGAGGAAATAAGCATTTTATAGGACCTACCATATACTAGGCTTCAAGTTTATATGAAGGCATATATCTATATAAATTCATATGTAAATGGACAACATCTTCTTTTCTTCAAAACATTTAATTTCTTTGTTTTGTTTTGTTTTGTTTTACAATTTTTTTCATTGATCCTCACAATAAAGATAGATGCTATTATTATCCCAATTTTACATATGAGGAAATTCAGAGGAACAGAGATTTAAGTGACTTGCTTTGGATCATACAGCAAGTAAATGTTTAAGCCCAAATTTGGAATTAGGTTTTCCTAACCCCAAGCCTACGATTCTATCCATCATACCACCTAGCAACGTCATAGTTGGGTTTTTTGTTTGTTTGTTTTGTTTTTTTATTGGAGGGACAAAGAGGAGTGCATTTCACGAATAGAGCAAGAAAGATAGACAGCCTAGCATGATTGAAGTGCAGAGTGCCTTGAGGAAAGGCATTTTCACCTGGAACTTAGGACTCTGGGCTTAGCAGAAGCCTATCAAAGAATCTTAGTACTGTCTCTTCTTCATGCCCCCTAAAGGTCCTTTAGGGCAGCCTCATTGGAAGTGAGACCTAGTCTTCATCACCTCACACTATAAGCAAAAAAGTCACATCAACCACATGGGCGCCATTAGATCTCTAAACTAATGTTTTTATTCTCCTAAATGTCTCTAGAAGGCAGAAGCCTTTGAGACCCAAAAGAATGAGTCTTTAATGAGAGAACAACACCATTTCACCTTGCTCTCTGCTTGGCCTTCACACACAGGGATGACCTACTAGCCAAAGGCAAGTGAGGTGACCTAGCTACTTCCAACTCCAAGCCCTTCTCCTCCCCCTAATCCCAACCCTACTCTTCAGGAGGTACTGATGGGAACAAAGCCTGAAAATTCAAAAAGAGAACTCAGAAATAGTCAGTAGGTAAGTTTGCACTGGATGCACAAGATTTGTGACATCTGATCAAGATCATCATAGGCCAGAACAATTAAAGTGGATCTGTTGGCTTGATTCTGTCCAAGAAAGATTCTCACCATTTGTCAGAAATTCTCTATGATTTATAGGATTAAGTTCAAGTTCCTTGCCTTGATCTTCAAACCCCTCTATAATCTGAATGACTTAATGATAAGCATTTATTAATTATTTCATATTAAAGCTTCTTCTTTTCTCTATAACTTTCTTTTTTATAAAGAGAGGGGAAGAAAAGAGAGGGAGAAAATAGAAAGTATATGATGGAGAAAAACACAATTAATAATCAGCTATGGATATGAATGGGATGAACTCACCTATAAAACAAAGGAATAGAGCAGCCTGGATTAGATAACAGAATCCAACAATACACTTTTTACAAGAAACTCTCGCAACAGAAAGATTCACATGGTTAAAATAAGAAAAAGGTGCAGGTAGTTTAAAAAAGTGAAAGTATTAAGCATCATCTCAGATGAACAATAATAAAAACAGACATGGTTAAAAGAAATAAATGATATAATTACATTAAATTTAAAGGTTCTTTATACAATAAAATATGTGTAGTATTTAAATATATATACATCAAAAAGCAGAGTATCTAAGTATTTAAGGGGAAAAAATATTTCCTTCTCTCCTTCCCTTCTTTCTTTCCTTTCTTCCAGAAGCCTAAGTCTAGTGAAGGAGAGGATTAGGGATAGAATGCTGTCAAAGCTTCTTCTCTTTCTGTTCTCAGGTGTGTCTTAGTACTCCTCCCTGAATCCAGGCCCAGCTTTAGAATCTGTAGCTAAAAGACAAAAGAGAAGGAGGAAGGAGAAGAAGGACTGGATAATTGGGATAGATATATGGAGAAATTGAAAGTTTGATTGGATGAGCCTTTGCTTGGTCAGATGAATGAGTGATCTTGCTCTATTTTTGGACTCTGCCTCAACTCCTAAAGGAAGCATAATCATACTAAGTGGGTGGTAGGAATGGAGTGCTGAGAAATGCCTGAGAAATCATCCTGAAGTGCTCAGAGGTCAATACTCTACATGGCAGCTGCCATTCCTCAACCCCCAACATGACCAGAAAGAAGGTGTGCCTGAACTCAATCCTATAATGAGTAATCATTGTGGCAGAGGTAGGTGAGGGGATGAAGAAAAGGAATTTGGGGGCTAGGAAGAAACATTCAAAAAATTGCAGTTAGAGTTTAATTTTTAAAAACAAAACAAATAAGAAGTTGAAACAGACAGAAAGATAGAGAAATAGAGACAGAGACAGAAAGACAGAGAAATAGAGACAGAGGCAGAGAGATAAAGACAGAGAGACAGAGACAGAGAGAGGGGAGGAGACACAGAGAGAGAGGGAGACAAAGAGAGAGGGAAGGGGAAATAGAGAAAGGGGGAAAGCAGGAGGAGAGGGAGAGGAAGAAGGGAAAACAGAGAGAGAAAGAGGGAGACAGAAAGGGAGAGAGAGAGAGAGAGAGAGAGAGAGAGAGAGAGAGAGAGAGAGAGAGAGAGAGAGAGAGAGAGAGAGAGAGAGAGGTTAAACCAATTACAGGGAGTAATTAAAAGTAGAGTTATAAAAATCTTTGAGAATGTCAAAGTGTCCCTTTCAAAACTAGACAAATCTAACAAGAAGTAAATAAGAAAAATGTTTTTAATGATCTGAATAGAATTTCAGAGATGTTAAATATAATAACTCAGTTAATTATGGAATGATAATAGAAAAGGATATACACAGTTCTCAGCTATGCTTGGCATCTCTACAAAAATTCACCATGGGCTAGAGAATAAAACTCTCAAAAATAAATATAGAAAATTGCAATAATTTATTGGGCATAATGCAACAAAAATTATAATAAAGGGTACTTTTAAAAATTCAAACTTAAATAGTGAATAAATAATTTAATTCTGAAGAATAGGTAGGTTAAAGAACAAGGTACAGAAATACCTTATAGATAGAAATAGATAATTCATCAAAGAAAGAATAGATCAATGAATTGGATGCTTAATGAAAGACAATTAGAAAATCATCAAGTCAATTCCCTTAAATTCAACCCAGAAATGGAAATACTAAAAAATCAAAGCAAAGATAAATAATATTTAAAACAAAAATAAATTGATAAAACTAAGAAACATTTTAAATGAATAAAATATTTTTAAAAGTAATTAGCTAATATGATTAAAAGAAAGCAAAACCAAAAGATTAATACAAAAAATTTGAAAATGGAGACCTCACAACAAATAAAGACAAAATAAAGCATGTCAATATAAATTATTTTGCCCAATTACATACCAACAAAACTGTTCATTTAAAAGGAATGGACGAATATTTGCAAAATCTAAAGAATGCTAAATAAACATTTTAAATAGCCAATCTAAGAGGATTTAAATAACTCCAATTTAGTTATAATTGAACCCTTAAAGGAAAAAATATCCAGAACTAATGTATTAAAAAGTGAATATTAGCAAATGGTCATAGAAACATTAATTCCAATATTATATCACTTGTAAAAATAAAGAAGGTATCCTACTAAATTCCTTATGAAACAAATGTCATCCTGAGATACAAACCATAGGGAGATAAAATAGAGAAAAATTTATTAAATTTGTATTGTAATGAATATCAATACAAAAATATTGATAAGTTTCAGCAAAGAGGCCACAACAATATATTTTAAAAGTGTTATACTATGACAAACCTGAATTTATGCCAGCTATGCAGAATTGGTTCAGTTTTAGAAAAACTATAAACACAATAGACTATGTTAATAAAACTAAAAGAATAAAATCACAGGATAACATCAATAATAAATAAAAAGTTTTTGACAAAATGCAATACTCATTTCTATTTTTTTAAATTAAGCACAGAAATAAATGACCTTTTCCATGATATAGTAAATAGGGTAATAACAACTAACACTTATTTAGTACTTACTATGTACAAAACACTATGCTGTTTCACAAATATTATCTCATTTTATCCTCACAACAACCCTGTGAAATAAGAATTATTATCCTCATTTTACAGATGAGGAAACTGTTCCAGTTAGAAGGTAAATGACTTCCACAGGGTCACATAGCTAATAAGTGTCTGATGATGAAGACTCAGGTCTTCCTATTTTCTCTTCCTCTCTCCAGGCCTGACACTCTCCAAGCCTGGTGCTCTCTCCATACACTGACTAACTACATCTAAAAAAGTGCCTATCTATCTAAAACCAAGAACCAGTTTAAACAGAGAAACACTAGAAGGATTGCTAGTAAGATCAGAGATAAAGCACAAATGTTTATTTTCACCACTGTCATTTGATATAATGATAAAAATGCTGACCATAGCAATGGGACAAGAGAAAGTACTTGTGGAAATAACTAGGGTAAGTGAAGAATTTAAATTATCACTTTTTTCAAGCAAAATGATGGTTTGCTTAAAAATTCTAGACATTCAACAAAAAAATTAATGTAAACCATAACTTCATCCCAGTAGCAGAATATAAACCCACCTAAGTCATTAGCATTTCTGTATATTTCCAAGTAACCTCAACAGGAAGGCATAAAAATTAGCTATAAAATATATAAAACATTTAAGAATATACCTACTAAAGCCCACAGGAATTATGTGAAATAAGACTACAAAATACTTTTTTATAGAAATAATGACAGGCATTTTTAAAAATGAGCAATTAATTGCTCATTATAGTTGGACTGTTGGACTGTGTTGATATGATAAGAATTGCAATACCATCTAAATCAATTTGCTTACTTAGAACCATATTAATAAAAGTACTAAAAGGTTATTCTATAGGACTAGAAAAATAAAAATGAAATTAATCTGGAAGAACAAAATGTCAAGAATATCATGGAAAACAATGAGAACTAGAGAAAAGAAAGTTTATCAGTACCAGATTGCAAATTAAACTACAAAGTAGTAATTATCCAAACTATCTGATACCGATTAAAATTAGAAAAGTTGATTGGAAGAACAGATTAAATACATAAGATCCAGAAACAAAAGGCCATAGTAACATAATGTTTGATAAACTCAAGGACCCCAATTACTGAGATAAGGACTCACTAGTCTAAAAAAATTAGTAGAAAAATTGGAAGACATCTGACAAAAATTAGGTTTAATCCTATGTCACACCATGAAGCACAATAAACTTTAAATGGATGCATGACCTAGATATAAAAAGTCATATCATAAATAAATTAGAAGAAGAGAAGAGATACTTTTTATCAAAAGGGAAAGAATCTGATTCTTGACCAAATAAAAGAGTGAATCACAGGAGATAAAATAGATAAATTTAATTACAAATAATTTTAAAGTTTTTGCTCAAACAAAACTGGCACAACCAAAAGGAGAAGTTAAAGAGTTACTGAGTTTTCTGGTAAAGGTTTGATATTTAAGACATATAAGACACTGATTCAAATATATAAAACTAGAATCATTGCCAAATAGATGAATGGTCATAGACTATGAAGAGGCAATCCTCTGAAGAAGAAATGCAAATTATCAAAAACCATATTTAAAAGTTCTAAATCATTAGTAATAAGAGAAATGCAAATAAAAACAACTGGGCTTCCACCTAACACCCATCAAGATTGGCAAATATAATAAAAAGGTAAATATTAATTATTGAAAGGACAAAGGGAAAACAGATACATTAATATGCTGTTGGTGGAAAGTTAATTTAGTCTAACTATTCTAGAGTAGAATATAAAACTAAACCATAAAAAACCAGCAAATAATATATGCTTTTTTATCCAGAAATACTACTACTAGCCAGAAAAATATTCATGTCACAAAATACTTTTTATGCATTGAAGAACTGGAAACAATGGGGGTGCCCATTAACAGGATTAAGACTGAGCAAATTATGGTATATGAATGAAATGTAATATCATCAGGCCCTAAGAAAGGGCAAAAGGTACACATTCTGAGAAACCTGGGGAAACTTGTATGAAGTTATGCAGAGCAAAAAAACAAACAAACAAAAAAAAACAACAGGAAAATGACTTTTACAACAACTACTACAATTTTGTAAAGGAAAACATATTTGAAAGTTTTAAGAACTCTTAGTGATACAATGAATAATCAAGATTCTAGAGGAATAAAAATGAATCAGAGTTTTCTACCTATTGACAAAGTTGATGGAAGATAAGTGAATAATGAGACAGATTTTCTGACATGGTCTATATTTTGCTTGACTATATTTGTTTTAAGGGAGGACTTTTTTTGTTGGAGTGAAGGTAGAGAAGGGGAAAAGTAATTTTTATTTTAAAAAAAGAAAGAAAAGATCATTGGTGAAACATTTATAAAATACACAAAAGAAGAGAAAAAGGAATTTCAGAAAGAAACAAACAGGATAGTATTAGAAATACCATATTGAATTTATTATTTTTAAATTAAATTGTACATATTAGAGATTCATGGCTTCCTCTACAATTTTTTTCTGTTCTTTATATATGGAAATGATAACATTTTATTTGTTGATATCAGAGAGAGAAAGAAGAAATAGAAACAGAGGGGGGAAGCAAAGATAAGAGATAGAGAACAATGAAGAAGAGAGAAAAAGTGTGTGGGAGAGAGAGAGATTCAGAGAACAAGAGAGAGAGAGACAGAAATGGAAAGAAAGAGAGACACAGAGAGAGAGAGAGACAGGGAGAGAAAGAGAGAGGTGGGGGGAGAGAGAAACACTGCATAAGATCCATGGGAAATTGCTATTAAATGGCAATTTAAGTTTTAAAAACACATCGAGAAGATAGAAACAAAGGTAGCTTACAAAACATGAATACAAAGGCATGGCATATTCTTGAAAAAAATTAGTGTCAAGCATTTTAAAGTTCAAAATGACCTGAGGTAAAGAAATGGTGAGAAAATCTAATGGATAGTGGAAGAAAATCAGAACTAACTAAATCTTATTTTCATGTCTGTTTTCTTTTATCAAGAAGTCAGAGCTTTGACCTGGAAAGAATGTAACAAAAGTAATTAATAGGGAATTAAAATAAACAAAAAAACAATTGAAATCACCAGGCCAAAGTGAACTTTACCTCATGATACTAAAAGAATTGATAAAATATAATTTCTAAGCTATTGTCTTTGAATAATGAAATATCTTTGCAAGTGAAAGGAGTCACGCAAGACTGAATTAGACAGTTGTTTTCTTGATTTTCAAAAAAGGGAAGAGAGTAAATCTTGATTTTAATTCCTGAGAAAATTCTAGATACTGTTATTAAAAGAATAATTGAGGAACAATGAAAGATGGAAGCAGGGTTATAAGTAATAAGAGTAATAAGACTCTATCAAGAATAGAATACATTAGACCAACTTCATTTCCTTCCTAACAGGATTACTAGACTAGTAGACCAAGGGAACATTATAGATCAAATATATATAGATTTCATCAAAATCTTATTTAAGTCTTTCCTAGTATCATCAAAGATGGAGCTATATAAACTAGGCAATTATACTAGTAGGTAGACTTGGGAATAGCTGAATAACCAGACTCAAAATGTAATCATTAATGACTCAATAGTAACTTGGAAGGAGTTCTGTAGTGGAAAATCTCCAGAGATCTGTCCTTGGCCATGAGCTGTTTAACATTTTTTATCAGTGACTTGGATGAAAACATAGTCAACATGCTTGTCAAATTCACAGATGACACAAAGTTAACTAACATGTTGGATTACAATCAGAATCCAAAAAAATATATTAACAGACTAGAACAAAGAGCCATATTAAATGACAAAGATTGAACGAGTTTTTAAAAAAATCAACTTTACAATTGCAAAATAGATTGAACAGTTCACATTTTGAAACATCATGGGGGTGAGGGAGGTAAATCTCAAACTCTCAATACAAATTAATAAGACAGTGTATCAGTAATACTAAAAATAATAATAACAGTAATAATAATAATATATACATGTCAAGAATGGAGGAGGTAAGAGACCAACTGCATTCTTCTCTACTCAGATCATGTCTGGGATATCATTTTCAGCTCTAGGTTCTAGGCTTAGATAATATATTTAGAAGTTTGAATG
Organism: Sminthopsis crassicaudata; assembly: GCF_048593235.1. Lineage (NCBI taxonomy): Eukaryota > Metazoa > Chordata > Mammalia > Dasyuromorphia > Dasyuridae > Sminthopsis > Sminthopsis crassicaudata. The sequence continues at coordinate 367,995,125 of NC_133617.1, forward strand.
TGTCCAGAGGTAGACAGAATGGTAAATGGCTTTAAGACCATATCAAGCATGAATCAGTTGGAGGAACTAGTAATGTTTATCCTATAAAAGAGAAGATTTGAGAAAGACCCACAGTAATGAGAGTTGTAGAAAGTTATAATGGGAAGAATTGGGCAAAATATGGATTTGAATCCTGTACTTAATATTAATGAGCTTTGTGCCTATGAGCAAGTCAAATAATGGGATGATAAAAATAAAGATCAAATGAGGTAACATTTGTAAAGTGCTTTGCAAAAACTTAAAAGTACTATGTAAATGCTGTCTATTGGTATTGTTGATGTTGTTATTATTAATATCCTTCACCTTATTTTCATAATAACGCCAAGAGCTAGTAATATTTATCCAAGTTTTACATATGAAAAACTGAGACAGATAAAATGTAAGCAACTTGCTAAAAAATATCTGAAGTGAGATCTTCCTGATCCCACCATACTCCCTGCATCATCTAAATCTATTAATTATTAATTTAACTCTCTCTGAGACTCAGTTTCCTCATGTGTAAAACTGAAATAATGATTACATGTAGTATCCACTTCACATAATTGTTGTAAGAATCAAATGGCATAAAGTATGTAAAGAGCTTCTCAAAGCTTTAAGAACTATACAAATGTCACCTTTTATTACTTTCCTTGCTCTAAAGGGCAAAAATAAGTGACAGTAGCAGAAAGACAGATTTGGGCTAATTGAAACTGTCCTAACAATGAAAATTATTCAAAAGTGGGATGGGCTGTTTTGAGAGACATGGTCATGGTCTCTATCCCGGAATCTTTAAGCAAACACTACTTGACAATCTATTTGAAATGGTATAGACAGAATTCTTGGTAAGATAGCTATTAGAATAGATGGTGCTCTCAGTTTCCTACCAGAGATTAGATTCCACAATTTTGGAGTCCATCTGATAGCTCCTAAGAATGTCCATGACTTTTCTAGATAAATGGAAAACTAGGCCTTGGGTTCCCATAGGAAAAACTTGCCTCTTGATCCAGGCCAATTTCAATAGACTTGTGACGGAAAGATCCATCTGCATCCAGAAAGGTGATGGTGGAGACTGAAAGTAGATCACAACATAATATTTTCACCTTTTGTGTAACTGATTTTTTCTTTCTCTTTTTTTTCTTTTTTAATCTGATTTTTCTTATGCAGCATAATATTTGTGGAAATATGTATAGAAGAATTGTACATGTTTAACATATATTGGATTATTTGCTATCTAGGAGAGAGGTTGGAGGAAAGGAGGGGAAAAATTTGGAACACAAGGTTTTGCAAGGGTGAATGTTGAAAACTATCTTTGCATATATTTTGAAAATAAAAATTATTATTAAAAAAGGAAAAGCTTGCCTCTAAACATCTGTTGCAAGGGAAGGGGTATAGAAAAAATTCAGATACTCTGTGGGAAGGTACTTTCATAAGCAAAAGACTATAACCATGTTAGCTATCAGAAATAGTGTCAGCTTTATATATAGACCAAAGGAGAAACAATTCAATTTAATTTATCAAGCAGCTAGGTGCTCAGTGGATATAGCACTGGACCTGGAGTCAGGAAGACCTGAGTTCAAATATAGATTTAGACATTTACTTTCTATATGCCACTGGGCAAATCATTTAATCTCTGTTTCCTTTAGTCCACTGGAGAGGCAATGACATCTCATTTCAGTATGTTTGCCAAGAAAACCCATGAACAGTAGTGTCCATGGAGTCATGAAGAGTTAGACATGACTGAATAGCAATGATACTTGCCAGGATTGTGATAAATGCTAAGAATATAAAGACAAAAACACATTCCCTATCCTCAGGGAACTTAATAAATAAATCAATACAAAGTATAAATATGGAAAATACAAAGTAGCTTTTGAGAAGGAAGATTTGGGAAAGCATAAAGAAGTCAGGATGATAGCACCAAAGACCTACAGCTGGAAAAAAAAAACTTTAGAGGTCATTTAGTACAAGCCCCTCATTTTAGAAAGTAAGGTCTGGGGGTAGCTAGATGGTACAGGAGAGAGAGTACTGGTCCTGGAGTCAGGAGGACCTGAGTTCAAATTTGGCCTCCCACACTTATTACTTCCTACCTGAGTGACCCTGAGCAACTCACAACCCCAATTGTCTCTCAGAAAGAAAGAAATTACAGTCTGGAGTGGGTACAAGACTTGTCTAAGTTAGTAATCTTCAGATGGAATCTGACCATATGTTCAGACCAAGATTTTTTAACCATTTTCATGGCATGGATCTATCAGTAATCTAAAGAAATCTAAGAACTCCTCAGAATAATACTTTTAAATACAGAAAATAAAATCTATAATTCTCAAAATATCTTTAAAAACAAGATTTGGATCCTGGGTTGAGAACTTCTGCTTCACAACTCAATGGACCTTTTTTTTTTCCCATTGTATCACAGCTCTTCCTACTTTTTAAAGTAAGGCACCCTGATACTTACCATTTTTTCCCATTGCATGTGTATGATAGTAGTTTAACATATATTTTTTCCCTATAAAGTTTTGTTCTTTACAAATGGAAAACATTAACTTTCATTGGATGCAGCCCAATATTGTAAAAACAGCTGACTTAGCTGTCCAAAGCCCTGACTTCTAATCTTCACTCTGCTTCTAACCATCTACCTGAGTGACCTTAGGCAAGTGAGTGATTTTAGGGATACCAGAGGGTGCCTTTTCTTCCCAACTATGTAATAACCATTTAAGAAATTGAGATCACGCTACTTTTGTATTCCTGGAAGTGTTTAGCACATTCTGGGCATGGGGTAGCTACTCAATCAATATTCGTTGGTTGATTATTTCACAGAATTGAAGAATTTCAAAAGACATCTCATAAGTTACCTGATCGTAGACATCTTAGCCTTTGCTATGAGTCCTCCAGCTGGGTACCTAGAAAGTACATTCATTGTTCCAACTTCCTTCCAATGCAGCCCTTTTTATGTTAGGTGCACTCTCCTCATTAGGATGGTTTTCCTTATAGTAAGCCAAAATTTGTCTCTCTACAACTTCCATTCATTGAGAATCATGTAATCACAGATACTCAAAAGTTGGCAGCAGCCTCAGCAGCCATTTAGGTCAGCTCTCAATGGAATGGAGCTATCCTCAGTTCTATCTGAGCTAATATCACCTGTACAACATGCTAGACAAGTACTCTACCTTGTACTTGAAGACCTCCAATGTCAGGGAGTCAGTCCTTTCACAAACGAGTCTGTTCTCTTTGGAATAGTTCTTTTAGCACTGACTAAGGAATGTGAGGATTGTTTTTTCTTTCTGTCTCAAATCATGAAAATAGATCAGTCATTATAATCAAAACCAGCTGGTAACAAAATTGTGAAGTCAAAAAATTCGTATTCCATACTCTCAGCTCCTTTTTCTTTTCTCTTCTTCTTCATCCCTTCCCTATTCTGCTTATGTTCTTGATCTATAGTAAACCTGCTTTAAGGAGAGGCCCTAATGAACTCATTCACATTAGGGTTTCAATGAATAATAATAATTTAATGGGAAACCTTTAAAGAGAAGATTAAAAAGGGGGAGGAGAAGGGAGCATGAAATACAGAGGTATACTAAGCTCTTGAAGGGAGGTTGTTATGACACAATAGAGGCTGATCTTCACTACAGAAAAAGATTACAATCTGGTAAAGAGGACAAGACAATAAGGTTAATATGAGGAAAATATTTTGCAAATCTTAAAATTTTATAGAGAAAGAGACAAGGCAGAATTTAGTGCTAGGTTATGTGTTAAATGATAAACCTTCATGGATTAGTTGAGACTTCTATTGGATCTTCAAAGAGAGTTGGAATTCATTGTTGTTGTTTGAACCACATCAAGAAGGTGATATCATAATTTGCAAGTGAATTGGATTTCAGTGAGGGAGGGCAGTGCAAAGTCACTAACCTCACTCTCTCCTCTAGAGTCATCTGGGGTTCAGGTGAAAGAGATATATATCAGGATGACTGGAGATGGTCTTGATATAATGAGAAACACTGGCTGCTAAGGTCTTTCCCAAGTCTCAGTTTATCTAAGGCAAGGACCATTCATGATTAAAACTAAGTAAGAAATAAGTCCAAGAATGACCTTTTTTACCTACTCAAAAAAATAATAATAATAATCTGGGAAGGGAAGACTTTCAGGATTTCTGACTAAAACAGAAACAACTACTATTTATATTTATTACAAGTCATCAAAACCCAAACAATAATCAAAGTAGACTTGAGCGGGGACTTAATGTTGAATAATTAGTGAGAATGAGAGTGATTTAGGTTTAAGACATGGTCCTTAAGTCAGAAATCTACCTGGTTCTTTCCAAGATATATTTGTTTCAACAATCAAAATTAATATTCCTTTAAACAGAGTACCAGCAGGTAAGGTTGAGATTTAAAGAGGAAGTGAAGAAGAGGAGCATTCCAGGTGGGGAAAACAGCTTGAAAGAAAATTAAGCTGGGAAATGGGAATAATAATAGTAGCATAAAGGATCTTTCCCCCCCTCCTATGTTTTCTTATTTCCTCTCTTCCTTTCCTTCTTCTCTTCTTTCATTCTTCATTCTATTTCCTGCTTTTATCCCAGTTTCCTCCCTCCCTTCTTCCATCTCTTTTCTCATTTCTTCCTCCTCTTTCCCTTTCTTCCCTCCTTCCATATTTCCCATTCCTGTCACTCATAATAAAATAGCTCCCTCAGAGTCCTAAGGAGCCAAGTAGGAAAAGGGGCAATGGTTTAAACTATCCTCATTCTCCCTGTACCCATTCTCTGCCTCCTCACATAACACAAGGGAATATTACTTACGGAAAATAGTTAGTCTTATATCCTATGCCCAACTTCATAGAATTCAGAGCCTGAGTCAAGGCCCAGAGTGTGAGGCGTCCAACACAGTCTAGGCACCTTGCCCAATGGATCTGAAGTCAGACAGAGTTGTTTGAAACTTGGTTCTGCTCTCTATTTCCTATGTGTGGCCCTGGACAAGCAATTTCACTTCTCAGGGTAAAATCTATAAAGTGGAAATATTGGATAAATGATCTATTAAGTCCCATCCAGATATTTCTGGGGGGGGGGGGTTTCTTCTTTTTTTAAAGATTGTCTCCTTATCCCAGACTGGAAGTGAAGGGGTTGTACATGGAGCTGATCCCACTATTCATCTTCACAGAAACTTTGCCCTGCTCCATTTCCAAACTTGGTCAATTTATGCTTCCTTCCTTAAGCAACCTGATGGCCCCTATGTTCCCAGAGGCTTACCAGACCATTGCCTAATCAGTGTCAACACTCAATTGGTATAGCCTATTAAAGTTCAGAACTCCTGAGCTCAAAATCTCTGTTGGTCTCAGCTTTCAAAGTAACTGGGATTATAGATGAATTGATAATTAATTTATGAAATTATAAAGTGGGAGCAAGCACATCCAGTTCTTTGGGAACCTACCAGGAAAGGCAACCACTGGCAGCAGGAAATGAGGTGGCAATCAGACTTTAATTATGCACAGAGGTTACAGAGATGAGTGCATGCCCACAGGCAGACAGCATAAGAGCACAGTATGGAATGAAAGATGATGAATGAAAAAAAAGAAAAAGAACAGAATGGGAAGGAAGTGAATTATGTGCTTCTAGTTGGCAGGAACTCTAGTAATGCCCATCCCAAACTCAGCAAGTTCAGCTATATTCATATGCATGGATGGGATAAGGCACCCCTGTTTGTTAGCAGAGTTTGAAAATTGGATCCCTTAAATTAAAAAAAAATGTATTTTTCCTTCCTGTGATACCCATTGTGCCCATTATAGACTTTAAGCTTTTACTATCATATAATAACATTTCTTAGAAATTGAATAACTATGTGCCACGGATCACCGTGCTCCTGGATCACTGCCTTGTTGTGGGAGAAGAGGCTTATGTAACCCAGTGAAACTATGAGTTATGCCATGCAGAATTAACCAAGATGGACAAGTCTCAGTAGAGAATTCTGACAAAAGGTGATCCATTGGAGAAGGAAATGGCAAACCTCTCCAGTATCTTTGCCAAGAAAACCCCATGGACAATATATTAATATTGCATATATAAGGGCCTGGTATGCTGTGGCCAAAAGATCACAAAGAGTTGGACTGAATGAGTGAATAACAATCAAACAGTGGAAAGTGGAATTTTCTGGCATTATAAATATTTGAAATTTTTAGAAATTCATAATAAAGAAATATCCTTCACTCTCACTGAAATTTCCACCCTGGACACCTGCCTACACTTAGTAACATCTGAGCAATGTGATCATCTAAAGAAAAATAGATTTCTGTTCCCCCGGCTTGGGCTAACTCACGCCTTGATCACTGGTCACTTCTCTAGGGCTCCACTGTAAACTACAGCTCCTACAGCTCCCTGGACTGTTTGCCTCCTACAGTTGTTGTAAAGACTGAACAAGATGGTGGGAAAGTACTTTGGAAACTCCAGTACCTCATATAAAAACACAGGATCCATTGTATCTGCTATCACCTCCCTCTTTCACCTTATAGGAACTCACCTCTAGTCTTGTAGTAATCATGCTCTAGCTCCTCTTCATCCTCAGATTCGTAATTCAGCAGCTCCTCCTCATACAGAGCTAAAAAGTCAATATCTTTCTTTCTTTTCTTTCTCTGGGGCATCATTTTGCCAGCTTATGATTTCCAGGAGGTTCTGGCCCTGGATCTTCCTTGCTCAGCTGCTCTTGCCTTCCTTTCATCCCTCCCCCCCCCCAACAGTTCCTTGACTGAACTCCTCTGTTCTTAGAATTCCCTTCTACAATTCATCCTCCTAGTCCTGAAGAGAAGCTCCAATATGGGATCTTTCCAGGTTTCCTCTCTTTCTCGCCCTTTCTCCTACCTCCAATCTCCTATGCTTTCTCCAACAAAGCTACTTCTCCAGTCAGCAGCGCCATACCATACCATAAAGTGGACTACTTCACTAGCTACCAGTTTTCTCTGGGTTTTTATCTTTGGCCTTCCCCCATCTCCTCCCCCACTTCTTCCTCCTTATATCTCTTCAACCTGCTCCTCCTCCCCTATCTCAAGCTACCTCTGGGGTTTCTCCTTTGGGGCATCATCATTTATTCATCAGTGCACAAGGCTGACTGTAATTTCTTACTCCCCTTTTCCTTTCCTTCTCCCTGACTCTTCTGCCCTTTGGCCTGAATAAAGTTATGAGGTCTCTGGCATTAATTTCTGGCTGACTCCTCTCTTAGCTCCTTCTGAAAACAGATCATGAATAAGATAATAGAATCATAAGTTTAGAGCTAAAAAGACCTTAGAAGCCATCCTCCTCATTTGGCAGATGAGGAAACTGAGACTCCAAGATGTGAAGTTCCTTGACCACAATTTCATGGGCATAAAGTAACAGAGGCTGGATTTGCATTTACCTCCTCTGACTCCAAGACCATAGCACTACACTTTTGGTTCATGTTTACCCAGAATTCAAAGTTACCAATATCTCTATGAAAGGCTCTTCTCTAAGAGGATTCAATAAACTAATATTGGTAAAAGCACTTTGCACAGTGCTTAGGACATAGTAGATACTTAATAAATGCTTCTTTTCTACTTGCCTATGGCCCCCTTAAGCAAGTAATGGCAGTGTCTCCCTTTCCCCCAATTAGTTGGGCTTTCCCTTACAGTGAATGAGTCAGTGAGCCACTCCTATCCCTACCTTCAAACACACAAAAAGAATAATGGTCATAAATTGAGCATGCTGTCTTTGAAAAGTCACTAACTCCTGAGAGCCCCAGGGGATATTAAAAAAAAAATCAATCAGTAAGGAAAAGCTACATGTCTTACATCCTTGAACTACCCCCTGAATCCCTGCTGTAGGAGCCTCTTGAAAAATGATTCTCCCTACTGAGGGTCCCCTTGGGGAGTCTTGGAGGAGACCAAGTGATCTGTCAGGCTCCTGTATCGGGGAGGCCTCGATTTTCCCTCCATTATTCATGGTTCCCTATCATCTTACTGAGTCAGGTAGGTTCCATCTTACCTGAATCTTTTCTTTTCTCTCTTTTCCCCCACCAATGGTGACGAAACTGAGAGGCTCTGCACGTCACTGCCCAGAAGGGAGTCCCAGGCCACTTAGGGACACCATTCTGTTGAACAGACTCTATGTATCCTTCCCCAAAGGGCAGGTAGAACAGGCTCTCAAGTCACCAGCAGCAGAAGGCAGCTAACCAAGAAGGCAGGTAGGCATACAAGCCCTCCAACTCCTAGACCACAGAGAGTGCCTTCATAGAGAAATCTACATCCTTGTCACACAGGAATATTTGGGTATTTTGTGCAACATAATTATATGTGCATAGTTCCATGCAAGTACTGCTTTTTATTTAGCAGAGGAATAAAAGTGGAGTGTTTAAAACATTAAAGAGGAAGGAGAATTCAACTCGAAATTAAAGGATCTAATCAAGCAAACAATCATTTATTAACCACCTGCTATGTGCTAGGAACCTTATTAGGCTCCTGGAATATAAACACAGAGAATGAAACTATCCCTATTCTCAAGGAGCTTATATTCCAACAGAGAAGACTTCAAGAGCATATATAAGTACATGTAGAATAAATATTAAAAGAATAAGTACAAAGACATTAAATACAAGATAATTAGGGAGAAAAGACACTAGCATTTGGGTGGGGGAATAAGGAAAAATTTCATGTAGAATATAGTACCTGAGCTGGGTCTTGAAGCAAAAGAAAACTTTCATGAGTCCAAGGCAAAGAGGAACTAAATTCCAGATTTGGGATACACCTAGTGCAAAAGTCATGGAGACAGGAAATAGTGTTTCATAAGGGAGGAATTGAGAGAAGTTTCTGTGGCTGAATTACAGGAATGGGGATTATGGTTCAATAAGTGTGGAAAGATAGGTTGGGACCATGATGTAAAGAGCATTAAAAGCCAAACGAAGAAACACATGTTTGATCCTAGAGATAATAGGAAGCCACTGGAGTTGATGATTGAATAGGAGAGTGATCTGGTTAGCCTTGTATGAGAAATATCATATTGACAGTTATGTGAAAGATGTACTGAAGTGGAGAGAGATTTGGGAAGACCAAATAGGAGGCTGCTGCATAATATAAAGGGATATAAGCTTTGATTCTGGCTCTGACACAAATTGTGTGATGTTGGACAGGTCATTTATCATCTGTAGATATCAGTTTTCTGATCTGTGCAATAAAGAAGTTAGATTAGATGGTATTTAAGATTACTTCCAACTTTGACCTTCTATTTCTTTGGGCTACAGTTGGAGAATGGGATTGCAATAGGACAATTTTGTAAACAAGCATGGAATGGATCCCAGACTTCTCAAGTTCTTTGTTGGTCTTCTTTCCCCACAGCATTCAAATAAATTATCTTAGTACAAAGTTGCTACTCAACCCAAAGCAGTTTGCATGTCTAAGGCAGTAATAGAACTAGGTTTTCAAAGAAATCCTAAATATAGATAGAAGAATTGCACATGTTTAACATATATTGGATTACTTACCATCTAGGGGAGGAGGGAAAGGGAAAGGAAGGAGAAAAAAATTGGAACACAAGGTTTTACAAGGATGAATGTTGAAAACTATCTATGCATATGTTTTGAAAATAAAAAGCTTTAAAAAGCAAATAAATAATCAAAAAAAATCTCAAAATTTCCTTCTAAAAAGATATTGGTGGCATAAACTCTGGACAGTTGTTGGTGGAGATAAAAACAAAGTTCATTCAATTGTCTTCTTCCCTCTCCTGAAATTCATACCATTTTCTCTCTTAGTAATCAAAATACCAAAATCAAAAATTTTACTGAACATCTACTGTGTTCCAAGCTGGTGCTAGAACCTATGGGAGAGATCAGAAGGAAATAGTGCATTCTTCATCCTCATGACACTAAGGAGACAGGAGAAATAGAAATAAATCAATCAGCAAGCATTTGTTAACTGCCTCCTAAATGTGGAGCACTATATTAAGCATTGGGGAAGATATCACGTATAGATAAAACATAACCCTGACCCTCAAGGAGCTTGTCATCCAAGCATAGAATAAGTCACCAACATGCCTAGAAGAAGGAACAGGAGGAGAATTGATATCTCTACTACGTGCCAAGGGACTATGCTGAGAACTTCATAAACATTTTTTCATTTGATCTTCACGACCTGAGAGGTAGGTGCTATCATTAATCTTATTTTAGAGTTGAGGAAACTGAGGCAAACAGTTAAAATGACTTGAATTAAAATTCTATCTCAGATACTCAGTTGTATGATCTTAAATGACTTGACCAAGGTCACACTGTGTATCTAAGGCAGAATTTTAATTCAAGTCTTCCCGATCCCAGGTCTAGCAACCATAGTAAAAAGAAAATAAACACTGAGAGCATCAGCTATTACAGGATTACCAGCTGGATAAGGTAGTCTTTGAGTATGATTTTAAAGGATGGGGATTTAAGCATTTAACAGGGAGAAGGATGGATTTCTGGGCATAAGAAACACTAAGCAAAGAAACGGAATTGTTAGAGCTAGATGTGCTAAGATAGACTTTATCCATAGGATAATCCAATAGGATTGATTATACTAAAAAAAAGTGATATAAGATAAACTTGGAAAGGTAGGATGGCACCAGATTTTAAAGAGCCTTGAATGCCAAACAAAAAGAACTGAACTGATCTGAATTTGGGAGGTAATAGAAATTGAAGGTTTTTAAGCAGAAGGTTAACATGGACAGATATATGCATAAGAAATTTTTTGATAGAAACATGAAGTTTGGATGAGAGTAGCAAAAAAGTAGAAAGTATAAGAAGATTATTATAATATATTCTAATCCAATGAAAGAACAAGGCATACAGAATCAAATACTAGATTAGTCATTAGTGACTTATAACCAGTATGCTAAACATGGTCAGTTTTCAAGGGCACATAGGTCAGATACCACAACTGTGCCCTCTCATGAACACTTTGGAGAGTCTCCTCCCTTTATCCTTACTTCTCACCTCCCACACAACCTCCTCCATCTTCAAGTCGGTGAGCCTTCCATCCTTTCTCATTAGATTACCATACACAGTCACCCTCTCCCCTATAAGAGCCAATTCATCAGGGAAGCCAGAGCCAATCAGGTTCAGAGGACAGCTTTATTTTCTTTTAAGGAATGCTAATTAATGTTGAAGGACAATTAAGTAACACAGTGGATAAAATCCTGGACCTGGACCCAGAAAGACTCATCTTACCAAGTTCAAATGTGGCCTCAGAAACTTATTTGATATGTTACTCTGTCACTTAATCCTGCCTGCCTCAGTTTCCTCATCTGTAAAATGAGGCAGAAAAGGAAGTGGCAATGCACTCCAGTGTCTTTGTCAAGAAAACCTCAAATGGGACACGAAGAGACAGACATAATTGAAAATGACTGAACAACAATCCGTGTTGCAAGGAGAAAGCAGAAGTGAGCCTAATCTTTGTTATGGGAAAATGCTGATTGATATTAGTTTCAACTCAGCTCCAAAGATTCACTATATGAACTCTCTCAGAACCTATGTAGCGAAATGGAACTCTATGCATTATGGAGTCACTTAGCTGCCTCCATTCAAGTACTTATAGCTATGCTTACCTAACACACACTCCACCTAACACCACGGGCACTTGGGAGAAATGCCACACTCTCTGTGGTTCTCAGAACCCCAAAACTCAGCTCCATCTTTCTTGTAAATAACACATCTTATTAATCAAGATATGGTCTGTTATGGTTTTATCTAAGTAGTTTTTGACTTGCGCCCCCATTCTCTGGGGAAACTCTCCCTTTTCCTTTTCTTTCTTGAATTACTATTCAATAGATTCAATGGAGTAAGCTACATTGGATCTGTCCTTAGAAATATGCCCACAGTCCTTAAGTTATTTCTGGAAATAGGCAGCCCTTCATCAATTCCACAGTCATACCTTAAACCGAGGCATTCTCACGCCTAGTTCAAGTGTCTAGACTCAGTGTCCCCTTCAGTCATACCCACTGGCACAAACAAAATGTTGTAAAATGCCATTCTACTCAGCCCCCAGGAGGGCCAAAGCTTGGTCAGGGGAGAAACCTGAAGTACAACCACTGGTGATTTAATTTCAGGCACCATCGCCCCCTTGGCTGATTTTCTTCCCTACTAGCTGCCTCTCTCTCACCCGATCTCTAGCCTTTTCTGCCTCACAGTTGCCTTTATGGACCCACTCTAGCATGCCTTGCTATCATACTGGAAATGCTGCAATACTGCCAAGACCATTTTTTCTTCCCTTTACCTCTCATACCAAAGTTTGTGCAAAGTTTCATATCTCTTTCATAGTTCTACACTGTCTCAGTTTTATAAGGGGGGCCAGTCAGAAACAGAAGGCCATCATCTTTCAGATGAAACGTTGGTATAACTGAAAAGCCCAATTAAACTCAAAGAAGGTCCAAAAAGTTTAGACTCAATGCTTTGGTCCTTTTTGAAAACCTTTTCAGTTTCTTCTGACTCCCAGCTTCAAGAGAGATGAACAATGCCAATTCTACTTCAACTTGCTAAAAGTAAAGTCTCTGGGAATACATGAAAGGAGCAGTCTCCATCATATCCCTGGTCCCAGCTTGCTGGTGCATAAGAGACTTCAGGGTATTTTCTTAGGAGACATTTAAGATTCTTTTGGTTGAGATGAGTTGGCTCATTCCCAATAGGAGAGCTCTCCACTCTGCATTGCCTGTTGTATATTCTCCTATGCTTTCTCAGGCTTTTATTTTATAATTATCTTACATGGATAGGGCGGGGTTATAAAAGAAAGAAAATAACAGAGAGGAGGAGGAGGGTGAGCGACAGATAGAGAAAGAAGTAAGAAAGAAAGGAAGAAAAGAAGGAAGAAATGAAGGAACAAAGGAAGGAAAAAGGAAGAAGAGGAGGAAGGAAAGGAGGGAAGAAAGACAAAGGGAAGGAGGAAGAAAGGGAAGGAGTGAATGAAAGAAGGAAGGGAGGGAGGAAAGGAAGAAGAAAAAAGAGAGGGAAGGAAAGGAAGGAGGGAGAGAAGGAAGCAAAGAAGGGAAAGAGGGAAGAAAGGAAGGGAGGAAAGAAGGAAAGAAAGAAAGAAGGGAGAGAGGGAAGGAGGATGGAAAGAAGGAAGGAAAGATAGGAAGTGAAGGGAGGAAAGGAGGGAGGGAGTGAGGGAGAGAGAGAGGAAGGAGGGAAGGAAGGAAAGAAGGAAAGTATATCTCTTATTACATACAGATCAGGAAACTGAGGCCCTAAAAGGGAAGAGTCACATATCAAATTATTAGTAGAGCCAAACATAAAACTCTGGTACCTCAGCTCCTAATCTACTGTCTTTGCCCCTGCCCCTCACTGCTGGCTGACCCTCTGTTCTCACCATCATTTAATTAAATCCTGGGCCCCCTGAGCCATGGCGTTCTCTAAAGAGTGTGGGGGCCCTTTATTAACTGCACAATAATCAGCTCTCCAGCTGGCTTGGCAAGTGGAATCCCCCTCCCCCTCCCCCAGGCTTCTCTGGCCAGGCTTCGGGCGTTCCGACTCTCTATACACACTGAGGCCCGAAGCAGGGAGAGAATGGCCATGGAGCAGATGACACTCACTGAGGGAAAGTCTGTCACAGGGCCTTCCCCCTCCTGGCCCCTCTTGCCCTTTATTCTAGGGAGCTGTGAACATTCCATGGCCTTTTGTTCTTCCTCAGGAATAGACAGACAGAGTACAATGGAAGTCACTGATGCAGAAAGAGGCCCAGGGGAAACCCCTCCTAGGTGAGGAGATAGGGGGAAGGGAATTCTCTGAGACTAAACTGTCAGATGGCATAAAAATAATAATAATTCACATTTATATCACATTCACAGCATGGCCCCATCCAAGCAGAGTCAAAGGCAGACTGTGCTCCCTTCTAACCCCAAAGAGACAGCAAGATGGACAGCCAGCATCTGGGATTTAGAAGCAATTTTTTTCCTCCCCCTCCCACCCGAGTTCAAGCTGTCTCCGTGTTTTGGCAAGAATAGGGCTAAGAAGCAGGTTGCCTTTCAGTTGGGGCTGGTGTGTAAATGACAGTTGAAAGAACTAGAAAATAGTGGGCTGAGATTCCTACCATTTTAAATATGAATTCATGAGAATTTTAGACTCTGGAAATAGGACCACGTGTGGAAATTTACTGCTAAGGGGACCCCATTTTTCCACCAATGTCACTGACTGAGCTTTCATCTAAGTCAGTGACCCTGTTTTGACGCCAACCTTGATGGACAGCCCGATCTGTTAATGATGGGAAACTCTGGAGGGCCTTCCTCTGCCCTTCTGCTGTAGCAACCCAAGAAAAAGGTCCTGGAAAGTGGTCCTAAAATGAAAGCATGTGAATCACTTGTAAATTTGGGGAGGCTCCTCCAACCTAGGCTATGTCAGAGGAGTCAAACTCGGACTCCTCGGCAAACTTCAGAATAAAGCCAAACCAGATTAAAAGGTAATTGGGAAATGTTTAACAAAATAAATAAAATATAATACAATATGTAATGTTAATTTGTTGCATATGTGGTGTATTTTACATATATATGTTTGGTATGCATGGCGTACATATATTGATATATTAATGTGGTCTATAATGTTAATTTGGTATATGGTATAAGTTAGAGAATCCACCCCCGTAGGAACTATTTCTGTCCAAGCTGCAGCAGAGCATTCTGAGGTCATATTGGTCTGAATAGCCACAGTAGGACATACTAACTCGGCTCTAATATAGTGTTGTCATTCTGGTCATCTTGTTCCTTCAACGAAGGACAGCAACCAACCATGTGTATATGTTTATTATATGTGTGGTACATATGGACTGGCATGTCCATGTGGTGTATAATGTTAATTTGTGGTTTTCTAAGTCAATATGCAGCCTGCAGGGATCTATTTCTATTTGAACTTAATACCACTATTAAGAGACACCACTCAATCCTTTAAATGCTATTTAGGGTTTCCCTCAGTGTGTCGTAAATAATGGTCAAGAAGGGATCTTGCAGCTGAAGACCAGGACGAGCCATATGGGGCAGTGCTCCCCCATGTGCCCCAGGAAGGTGATAATCTAGAAGGAGTATTGGGAGTCATCTGAGTCAGTCCCCTCGTGTATATAAATACGACGAGTTCCAGAGATGAAAAAACTCGCTCAAAATCTCATAGTTATTCAATAGCAGGTTTTGAACTGGAATTCGAGTCTCCTGACCCCCAGGCCAAAGCACTTTCCATGAGAACACACACATACACCATTCACTGATTTGTCAAAATGCATATGTCAAGAACCAAAAGCCCCTAATGAGGGGACAACATCTAATTCAGGTATATCAAGCAATCAGTAGATAGCTGATTCTGCAAGTATTTTTTTAACAGTGGCTACCTCCCTAGTGATAACAGAACCCTGACTTCTCTGGCAGCCTCAGAAATGTACCAGTGGCTGCCCTAAATTGCCACACTTCCAAGGGGAATAGAGACACTGATGTAATTTCTGAGTCTCTGATCACAATGATTTGAATTCCAGAACCTAACAGAAATATCATCATCATTATAGCTAACATTTACATAGAGCCTACTATGTGCCAGATACTAGAAATATTACTTTATTTGATCCTCACAATAGCTCTGGGAGGTAGGTGCTATTATTATCCTCTTTGTAAAGATAAGGAAATTGAGGAAAATGGGTTAGATTAGTATGTGTCTGAGGCTGGATTTGAACTCAGGCCCAGTTCTCTGTTCACTGAGTAGAAAACTAGGACTCCCTAAACCCACCATAGTTATAACTTGACTTTTAATAGAAAAAGAAAGGCAAATCATAGTCTATAAACTTGGAATCCAGGTTTTAGATCCTCCAGAAATCCAGATGATTTTTTTCCTGAGACAATTGGGGTTAAGTGACTTTTAATAGAAAAAGAAAGGCAAATCATAGTCTATAAACTTGGAATCCAGGTTTTAGATCCTCCAGAAATCCAGATGATTTTTTTCCTGAGACAATTGGGGTTAAGTGACTTGCCCAGGGTCACACAGCTAGAACGTGTTAAGCGTCTGAGACCAGATTTGAACTTGGGTCCTCCTGAATTCAGGGCTGGTACGCTATCCACTGCACCACCTAGCTGCCCTAGGTGATTTTCTAAAAGACATTCAGCTTCAAATACTCCTAGGAGGAAGGTAGTCCTTTCAACCTTTATTAGACATATGAAAACACTTTTTAAAAACTGTTTTATTGATGTTTCTTGTCTTCTATACTGTCATCACCTCCTTGTAACTACCCACCATGAAAGCCTCTTTTATAATAATGAAAGAAAGGTTTTTCTTAACCTTTGTCATTGACAGTGATCACAGCTGACAATACAATCAATATTCTATAACCATGTCCATCGCCTCTCTGCAAAAAAGGAGGGAACTAGGTTTCATGTCCTCTGGAACTAAGAGTGGTCATTGCAATTAATCTGAATTCTTAGTGTTATTTTCATTTCATTATTGTAGTTCTTGTAGGTATTGGTTCTGGGTAAAATAATTTCTCCATAAATTGTTTTGAAAAAATGCAAACCTCCAAGACCCAGCTGAAGCCCCTCTTCTTCCAAGAAGCTTTTCCTGGCTACTCTTTCATTTATTCCCCTCCCTCCACTCTGAGTTTCTACAGCGAAACAGCCTTGGAAGTTACTGACACAGAAAGAGACCCAGGAAAAACCTAAGTGAGGGGGTGGAGGGAAGGGAATTCTCTGAGCCAAAACTGTCAGATGGTATAAAAATAATAATAACTCATATTTATAACACACTTTAAAGCACGGCCCCTCCAGGGAGAGTCAGAGGGAGGTCGTGTTCTTTTCTAACCCAAGAGAGGCCAGGAGATTGGACATTTGGCATTTATGCCAACAACCTCTGGGGTTTAGGGGTGGGCATTTGTTTGTTTTAGTCTGTTGCTTTTTCCCCCATGGTTTAAGTTGCTGTACTGCTGCAGCAAGGACCAATCCAGAAACAGGTTGGGGTTAGACCAAGGAATAACAGCTGGAAGAACATTTAATCAATCAATCAACAAGCATTTATTAAGCATACCGTGTTTTATGCTGTTTTGTGTCATTTACTCTAAATTAGTGCCTGCTGGTCTTGTAAGTAAACACATTTTAAGCAAATATATTGTAAGCACCTCAAGAGTAAGAAGTGTCTTATCTTTAAGATCCTAGATCTCAGGGCCATAGCATTAGAAGAAAAAAGAATGACCAGAGCATCTAGTCAATCTCCACATCCCCTCATTTTGCAGATGTGGAAACTGAGGCTCAGAGAAGTTAAACAATTTGCTTAAAATCACACATATATCCCAAAGTGACATATACTCAGCACAGATCTAGGCACATAATAGTTATTTAAGAAATAATAATTTGGGGCAGCTAGATGGCACAGTGGATAGAGCACCAGCTTTGAATTCAGGAGGACCCGAGTTCAAATCTGGTCTCAGACACTTAACACTTCCTAGCTGTGTGACCCTGGGCAAGTCACTTAACCCCAGCCTCAGGGAAAAAATAATAATAATTTATTTATCATGACAAAGATGATGATAATAATGATTTATGCTATAATTTACTTCCTAAGAAAGAGAAGCAGACTATTATGTCTTTTTTTTAAAATTACAGCAAATAGGGTTGAAGACCCAAAGAGTTTCTGTTAAATCTTGAGTCATCCAGAGAACTAAATTTTTTCATCTTTCCCATTTGACTTTGCAGTTTTACTGAAAATCAAGGTTAGAACATGCTTTGTGCCTCTCTACTACAGTAGGCTTCCTGTAAGAGGGTTCAGGCGTGATGCTGGATTGAATACAGGGTACTGCTTCAGAGAGACCCTGCACCAAATGATTGAATCTGTATTTAATGCATTTGTACTTGATGAAAAAAGCTGCCCTAGGTACCAAATAGGGCCAAGCAAGAATGTTAGCTAGAGAAAAGATTGAATTTCACTCATTTTTGTTCTATTAATACTGTAAATAATCCTGCCCTTTTCTCTGACGTTGCTCCCAAGCCTGATAAAAGACATCTTCCTTAAATGGAATTACCTAGTCACAGACCCTTCACTTGTTTGTTTTGTATCTCAGAGATGCATTTATCATGTTACTAAATATTAATAAACAAGTTATGAGGGTATGCACATAATCCCCATACTAGACAAGGAATAAGAGATTCCTTCCCAGATTGCTGGGTCTAGGGTTCAAATATGGCCTCAGACACTTACTAGCTGTGCGTCCCTGAGCAAGTCACCTAACCTTGTGCGCCTCAGTTTTCTCATCTGTAAAATGAACTGGTGGAGAAAATGACAAACCACTCTAGGACCTCTGCCAAGAAAATCCCAAATGAGATTATGAAAAGCCAGACATAACTGAAAAACAAATGAACTGCCACTTGCTATTTGTATGATAAGTCAAGTCATTTTGTCTTCTTTTAGCCTCAGTTTCTTTATCCATAAAATAAAAGGATTCAACTATTTTGTCTCTAGATCCCTTCTACTTCTATATTTTTGATTCTATAATAATGGAGACCCTGGAATTCTAGGTAAGAAAAATAAAATAAAATTGAACTCATTGCAATATACAATGGGAATCAATTTAAATTTCATACAAATTTTCATGAAAAGCACCTCCAAAAAGGGAGAAGGTATTTGTCAGCTTATGTCTGGATCCATAGCTCCACATGAAATATAGGAAATATCTGTAGAGTCAATCCTGTCTTCTTTGAATCCAACCCATGTTTTTCCTCATTTTTTTATAAGTCAACCACCAACTCTCAGAATGCCCTTGGAATATGTAAGGAGAAAAAACAGAAAACTAATGAGAAGTTCCTAATCCCAAAGAACAGTGATAAAGCATGCTTCTGACCTCTTTAAAGAGAGGTAATGGACTAAAGGTGTAGAATGAGCCATACATTTTTAGACATGGTCAATATAGGAATGTTTTTATTTGACTTAATTTCTTCTAAGGAGTAAGGAGAGGAGGAAAGCATTGGAAAGGGGAAAGATTGTAAGTTAGCAGGAGGTCAGGTGGGAGAACAGTGTGATAATGGGGAGATAACAGGTGAAGAGGATTGGTATGGTTGTATTGGACGTGAGTCTACCAATTGGTTATCCCCACATTACAGACCACTACTCTAGGGAACAGCAGAGAAAGGCATTCATTGCTTTAAGGTTATGATCTCAATATATGATGAAGTAATTTAACAACTGTCATAAAACAACACAGCAGCACTAAGCAAAAACAGCGAAAACATTTTCATTAAACAGACTCCTTAAACAGGAGAAGAGAAATGGTTCCTATTTTCTTACTTCCATAAAATTCTACAGAAACCATTTTGGATTCTGATTCTCATTCAATACTGAAATGTGTCTTGTGATTTCATCAGTTTGGGAGATCCCTCCAATAATGCAGATTGCAACGCCTCCTGGCCTGCCCCTTCTTTGTGAATATCATTCCTGTTCTCCTAAGAGTTCATCACAGAGATGTCCATACAACATATTGGGGGGGGGGTCTTCCTCATTTTCACCTGACATCCCAAAGATACCAATGAAGCATAATTTTTTTATCTCTATGAAAAGAGATGTTATCTTTTAATATTTCTTTCAATGAAGCCTAATATCACATTAACTTTTTTACTAATGATTCCATATCACATGGTTAATTCACAGTGAGCTTATATTTCATCAAAGCCTCCAGATCTATTGCAGATGAAATGCTGCTTTCTCTCTCTTATACTTGTGATTTTTTAACCCAAGAACAAGACTTAACATTTATTTCTATTGAATTTCATAATAGCAGGTTAGGTCCAATATTCTAGCCTTTCATGATCTTTTTTTCATCCTAATTCTGCCATCTAATTTCATTAGGTCTCCCTTCTACTTTTGTGTCATCTGTAAATCTGAGAAATGTGGTGTGTATATCTTTATTCCCCTAGCTGAAGCAGTTAGGTGGCACTATGGATGGAACACTGGGGGATCAGAAAGAACTGAGGTCAAATCCAGCCCCGGAAATTTATTAGCTGTGTAGCTCTGATCAAGTTATTTAACCCTTTGCCTCAGTTTCCTCAACTATAAAAAGGAGGTGTGATAATGTCTACTTTGTAGGATTGTTGTGAAAAATTAAATGAGATATTTGTAAAGAACTTAACATAATATGTCACATAGTGGGCACTATATAAAATGGTTATTCCCTTCCCCTTCCTCCTTATCTAAATAATTGATACAAATATTAAAAGCACACAGACAATCCAAGAAATGACAAAAACAGTTTCAGAGGATGGCCAAGAGGCCTCTATGAATCGAGGCAGAATGAAGTAAGTAGAATTATAAAATACAATTTTCACAATGACTATAACGATGAGAAAAAAAAACTTTGAACAACTTTAGAATGATGATCTAAACAATCAGTGATGATCAACGATAAGTGATGGATCTTGAGGACTGAAGATAAAACAGACCACTTTCTTCCTTCCATAGAGATGATGGACTTAAAATGTAGACTGAAGCATTTGGATGTGACTAATATAGGAATTTGTTATACTGAACTACGCATATTTGATAAGAAGATTTTGTTTGTGTTTTTAATTGTTCAATAGAGACAGTTGGAGGGAGAGAAAACAAATGCTTGTTAAAAACAAATGGCTAGGTAGATGAGTGAATAGGTAAACAGATGGATGGATAGATAGATAATAGATAAGAGAAATAGAAAAACACAGACAAAAAGAGAGGTGTTTTTTTTTTAAAGTTCAGGACCAAGGACTAATTCTCGGGATACCAGAGTCTTCCTTTCAGCCTGTTAACAAATCAATGTTTATTATTTAACTCCAGCCATTCAGTCAGTACTTCACAAGACTTGTTCTACTTGGCCCCTAGAGGCAGAATGAAAACTAAAAAAGAGGAAAATTTTGGTTTGATTTCAAGAAAGACTTAACAATTTGTTACACAAAAGAGGAATGGCCTGACCCAGAAGTGGCTCCTCTCCTCTGGATGTCTCCAAAGAAAGGCTAAATGACCATAAATGTTAGTTAGGTCTACTGACAAGGAGGTTCTTGACCAGGGATAGGTTAAATCAGATCTCCCTTCTTACCCTGAAATTTTAGGAACCTGTGATACCCTGACTGCAGATATGAATGATAAGGACAACTCAAGGTTCCTTATAAGTTAATTAAAAAAAAAAAAACCCAAATCTCTATTACAGACATGTTTTCTTCTTGTTTTAAATCTTTATCCTCAAAATGGAATGAACAAGAAAAATAACCCAGTTCTAGCAATTTTTATTTATGAATAGAATTTTAGACCTGGAAGAGACCTTAGATATCAGCTAAACATTTTTCACATGAGGAAACTGAAGACCAGAGAGATAAGTGATTTATCTAAGGCGACATAAGGGTACAGCTAGAACCAGATCCTAAGTCTTTTGATTCCTAACCTAGTGCTTTCCCACTCTATTTACTGGACCCTTCGTGGGGCCTGAATAATTCGGTTTTTATTGTACTTGGCAAATACTTGCTACAACTGACTAGCATCAATTTAATTCTATTCCAAGTGTGATCTTAAGAAAGTGCTTTTATCTCTTGAAGCCTCAATGGATTTCATATGTAAAGTGAGGTGTTTAGCCTAAATATCTTAAGGTCTCTTCCATTTCAAAATTTCCATGATTCTTCAAAGGAAACATTTGAGAAATGACATTTTGTGACTGTAAATGAAACAAATCTTCAGCTCTCATTTATCCCCTGCATCATCCTCTGCATTCAAGCCCCCTCTTAAAGCTTAAGTCTCTCTGAGAGTTACAGATTTGTCAGTCATTCATAATCACAGTTAAAATTTGGGGAGAATTCATTTCAGATTCTCTCCCCACTTCTTTCAGAGCATTGTTGATTTACAGATTTAGATCTGGTAAGAATTTGAAAGGTCATTTAGTCCAAATCCCTTCCTTTTACAGAGGGGAAAATAAAAGACAAGTATCTTACCCAAGTATAAGAAATAAAGACAGGATTTGAACTAGCAAACTATAGAGAATTCAGTGTAACTGAACAGGCATTAATTGAACAGCTACTATGTGCTTTGGTTTGTTTACTCATCTGTAAAATAAAACGCTAGATAGATTAGATGATTCCTGAACTTCCTTCCAGGGCTAAGATTCTAAGATACAAAGAAAAATTAAACAGTCTCAGCCCTCAAGAAGCTAACAGTCTGCTGAAGGAATACAATGTATATAAAAATTAATACAGCACAGTGCAGGACTGGAAGAGATGTCTCTGTCACCCAAATCCCAAACAGATTTTGAAAAGCAAACCCTTAGGATGCCTCTTCCTCATGCCGCTTACTCCCTGTTCCCCCATTAACCCAGTCAGTTGTTCCTATAACTGGGGGGAAGGGGATGAAAGAAAAAAAGAAGAGAAAGAAAAAAGAGGGGGAGAGATAGACACAGAGAGAGAGACAGACACAGAGACAGAGGCAGAGACTACTCTTCTAGACAGTTTGTACTGTGTACACTTGGCACACAGAGCCCCCTGGTGACCCAAACTGAGAAGACTTTAAATTGGGGGTAGCCTCCCTAGCCCTACCTTAGATTTTTTTCTGGGCTTCCAGTTTGAGGCAAAATTCTGAATTAGATATTAGTTTCCACATTCTTCCCTTTTCCTTCTTATATCCACTCCCCATGTCAATACCCATACCGTATCATTGATTCTAGGAAAGCCCTTATCTATGGTCCTTATCCTACCCACGACTTCTATCACTTGTTGCTATGTCCCTTACCCAGTCCTCTCTCTTCTCCCCTTCTGACCTCTCCCTTTTCCTCAGACCTAAGTGTCCTGAACTCAAGATCTATCACTTGTGATGAAAAAAAAAATACAAAATCTTCAGCCTGAAGGTTAAACCCCTCAGCAATCCATCTATATCCAGTCTACCTTTTTTCTTCTTCTCCCTCCTTTGTTCATCTTCCCACCTTTCGTGCATTCTGTGGCGGAGTCAAAATGACCTGCTGGAATATATGAGATATTTCATCTATCTGTTCTTTGCCCTCCTATAACTCTGGAAATGCATTCCTTCCTCACTTGCTCCTCTTGGAAGCCAAACTTTTTTCAAGAATTAGCTCAGCAGTAATGAACTGAACCAGCTACACCCAGTGAAAGAACTCTGGGAGATGACTATGAACCACTACATGGAATTCCCAATACCCCTATTTTTGTCTGCCTGCATTTTGGATTTCCTTCACAGGCTAATTGTATACTATTTCAAAGTCTGATTCTTTCTGTACAGCAAAATAACTGTTTGGACATGCATACATATATTGTATTTAATTTATACTTTAACATATGTAACATGTATTGGTCAACCTGCCATCTGGGGGAAGGAGGGGAAAAATTAAAACAAAAGGTTTGTCAATTGTCAATGCTGTAGAATTACCCATGCATATATCTGGTAAATAAAAACAAAAAAAAATTAGCTCAGGTACTAACTCGTATGCAAGAATTTCTCTGTTGCTATTGCTCTATCTCTCTCTTTGTCTCTCTCTTTCTATGTCTGTGTGTGTGTGCAGTTTCTCTGTCCCTGGATCTCTGTTTCTCTCTTTCTGTCTCTTTGTCTCTTGTCTTTTTCTGTCTCTGCCTGTGTTTCTCTATGTCTGTGTCTGTCTCTCCCTCTGCCCCTCCCTTTTCTTCTCCCTTTCCCTCCCCCCTTCTTCATCTCCTTCTCTCCCTCTTTCTCTCTCTCCCCTTCCCCTCTCTCCCCCTTCCTCTCTATCTCTCTTTCTCTGTCTGTCTGTCTGTCTCTCTCTCTTTCTTCCTGTCTCTCTCTATTTCTCTCTGTCTCTGTCTCTCTCTCTCATCTCTGTCTCTCTCCATTTCTCTTTCCGATCTGTTTCTTTTTTGAAATTAGCTTGTATTATTTCTTACATACTTTGTATTTAGTATTGATCTGTGTTGAGGTCAAATCCCACTCAGTAGGATGTACACTCCTTGAGAGCAAGAGCTAATGCTCTTTTTTTTGTCTATATCATCAATGACCTAAACATAGTAGTTGCTTTAAAAATATTTATTGAATCGAATTGAATTACAGTAAAGGTGAACCTTCACCTAGTACTTCCCAGACTAATTTGACCTCTACATTTCTATATACCCAGGAATCAAGGGAAGCCAGAAAACAGAATCATAGCTTTCATAAAGGCTGGAACTCTCCTTAATGGAACCCTCCTGAAAGAAAGGCAGGAAAGGGGAAGTTATCCCCAAAAAAGTAGACCATAAGACAGGAAATTAAGTCCATTTTTTGCGCTCAAAATTACTATGCTCTCCCCTGATAGCTACTCCATCATAGTGCAGAGCTAACCTTATGTTCTCAAAGGTTTTGCCAGTCCAGGACATGTTCTGATAGATCCTACGAAGCCAGAAAGACTTCTAGGGTTGTCCCTATGATAATACCTCAAGATCAGCTCAACTAAATTCAAAGAGATTCATCACCAGATTGGGCAAAAAGCAATGAAATTTTAGGTTATGGCCCCAGGTAATGACCATCTGCAAAAATGTATAAGGATTGTTACCTGTGTCATTGGAGGCAGGACCCACACTGATGAAATCATTCCCTTTTAAAGGATTGAAGCAATTTCATATTTAACATTTTGAAGGAGGAAATACCACTATCTAGGAATTTTCAAGTGAAATATTAGGATCCAGGAGTTCATTTTAGGAAAAAAACCAGGGAGAACATTATAAGGGAAGGAAGAGACCTTGCTTGCCTAGATAACCTATACATGCTAGCAAAAGTTAGTTTCAAATAAGGTAGCTGCTGTTTACCCCCCAAAAAAAAGTGTTTAACAGGGAAAATTTCTGAATAGGAATAGGGAAGGCTAGGGAAATGGATAACGGGATGAGAGAGACATTTGGTTTACAAGTAGACCATATATATATATATATATATATATATATATATATATATATATATATATATATATATATATATATATATATATATATATATATATATATCATGCCTTTACATAGGGACTGCCTAGCTTCCATCCTAGAGAATTAACATGAAGTTATAAGCGCCATATGTGTGGTTAGGGAAATCTAAGTTCAGGTTCAGATTGTGTGACCCTATTGAAGTCCATCCAAAACTCAGTTTCTTGATCTGTAAAATGGGGCTATATTCATTTAACCTATTTAACAGGATTGGTGTGAAGAAAAAATTTTGTATCTGTCTTTTAAAAAGTGTTATGTAAATGTGAATTATGTCTGAAGTTAAAGATGCTCCCCTCACTCCTACCCTAATGTTTAGCATTCCCATAAAGAATCAAAACAATAAAGTAGAAAGAGGAGACCTGGGTTTTGCTACTGGCTAGAGGAATATGCATTTTAGCAGAGGTTCCAGGATGTTGTGGAGCACAGCCTGGTGTAGTGCAGAGGTGTTGATCTCAAATAGAAATGGGGGCCATTAAACCATACATAAGAATCCTGGAGAGCAGCACATTGACTCAGTTTTTACATGTAATAATAGCTATTTTTACTGTATTTTTGCTTATTTTGTAAAATATTTCCCAGTTACATTTTAATTTGGCTCAGGCTATAGGAGTTTTGATCCCATCAGGTACAGCATGTTTGATATCACCGGTTTAATGGATAGAGAACTGAGCCCAGAGTCAGGAATTTGGATTCAAATCCTGCCTCTGATACATACTGTGTCACCCTGAGAAAACCACTGACCCTGCTGTTGTTTTTTGGAAGGGGACTGAGGACATCATGTAATGGACAATGTCTTGACTCGTGTGAATTAGATTTAAGTGATTCAGGATTGAAACAATGTTGTAAGCTTCACTCTCTCTTCCAGAGTTATCAAGGTCCAGGGGCAAGATAAAAGTCAAGATGACTGGCAATGGAATGCTTGACCAAGCTCCACAAGTGCCTATTTCAATGGTCTTCTGTAACAAATTGTTCTCAGCTACCCTCTTCCAGAAAAAGTCTTCATGTTCTAAGTCTAGACATCCATCCATCCATGTCCATCTTTGAGGCGTGTTGATTACTCCCAACCTGATTTAGCCCATCTGCTAACGCACTTTATCAGGTTTGGCTGCTGCATATGCTACAGCTTCTTGGAGCCACAGGTGGGAGCTGAGGACTAAGTAGACAAAGGTGGAAAATAGTCCCAAAAAAAGCTTGGCAAGTCCCATGTCAGAGGTACCCTTCTTATACCCCTGAACACTGCATCCACTACAAAAAAAGGACTTGTCTGCATTGGTGGAAGGAGTGTCCTTGTCACAACTGCCTATATCTGTGAAATCACTGGTCCAATTCTTAACCCTAGGATATTATTTCATGGATGCAAGAAGACTTTAACCAGAAGAGCTTTTAATGGGCACAAATTTACCAGATGAACCAATTCCCCAGAAGGAATAAGGTTCTCAGAAGTGAAGAGACAAGGTTCCAGCAGGGTCCATTGGGAAAGAGGGGTAATATTGGGCAGGGAAGAGCATTAGGAATCACAAATACAAATTACCTCTTTCACTCTTTTATTGAGAGCTGGTCCTAGAAGGAGGAGGTATCACAAAGTTGTTGGAATAGAACCAAAGATATTATAGATATGAAGGAATCAAGTATTAGTCAAGACTGACCTCTGCTGGTTAAAACTGGTTTGACATGCTTTCCTTTAACCATTGAAATCTAGCAGGTGTGGAAAGAGCCCTAAGAGTTAGATTCTCTTTTCATATTTCTTATTTTCATAGACTATTCAAGATGAAATCAACACTATAGCTTTAGTCTAATCCCTTCACTTTATGGATAAGGAGACAGAGGAATAGAGAGAGAAAATGGCTGGCAAGTTTGGAAACTGAGGATCCTATCCAGATTTCTGCTTTTGCATTTCTGGAGTATCTTATAGCCCCCAAATTGAAACTTTTCATTTGAAACCTCCTCATTAAGGACATTTGAAATTCGGAGATTATCGAACTGATGTAATTCAATTCAACAAATATGTACCTAAGCTTCCATGCATATAGAGTGCTAAACTAGGGTTGAGGAGACACAAAGTTTAGAAATTATCCCTGCAGTCTTGGCCCAGAAGAAACACGCAGGAGTGTGCCGAAGCCAATTGGTTAAATATTTAGTGTAAACATTTACACCATGAAAATTGGCAAATGCTGCAAATCAAGACTTGATTTTTATTTTGTTGATTGAACAAACTTAAGGAAGTGATGGAGAATATGTTAATAATGCAGATTACATTTTAAACTATGCTATGCTTTTTAGAGAGTCAGTTGTTAGCATTTACCAGCACACATTTGCATAGACATATTGCTATATTACATTAAAGGGATAATGAATTAAAGAGGTACGAAGTTCTCTGTTAGGTCCAAGCAGACAGGAAAGATTTTCCAAGGATGATTTTGAACTTAGTCTGTGAAGAAATGGGAGGAACTCAGACGGGAAACAAGGTGAGGCAGAATTTTTTGCATTGGGGAATAGCCCCTAGCAGAGACACTAGGGAGCTAAGGGAGCATGGTGTTGGCGACAGAGGGATCTAGTTTGGTAAGAATGTAGAATGTGTAGAGAAGATCAATATGAAATGAAAGGAAAAGATTATATCAGATTGTAAAGAGCCTTCAATGCCCTACAATGGATTTTTAATTTTCCCTGAGAAACAAAAGAGAGCCACTGAAGAATAAGTATTAACATGAGCAGATGCCTCTATAAGGAAGGTTATATTTAAAGCAAAGTTATAGGTGACGTGAAGGATAGAGTGCTGAGCCTGGGAATGGGAAGACTCATCTTCCTGAATTCAAATCTGGCATCAGATACTTAGCTGTGTGACTCTGGACAAGTCACTTAATGCTGTTTACCTCAATTTCCTCATGTGTAAAATAGAGTTAATTATATCCTCTAATTCCCAGTATTGTTGTAAAAGTCAAATAAGATAATAATTATAAAGCTATCAGTACAGTGCCTGGCACATAGTAAGTGGTATATGTTGTTCAGTTGATCTTTCAGTCTTGTCTTACTTTCTGTGGCCCCATTTCAGTATTTCTTGACATATACTTTTGACATTTCTTGACATATACTTTGACATTTCTTGACATATAGATACTTTCCTGCTCCAGCTCATTTTACAGATGAACAAACTGAAGAAAATAGAATTAAGTAACTTGCTCAGGGTCACACAGCTAGTAAGTGTCTGAGGTTGCATTTGAACTCAGGAAAATGAATCTTCATGACTCCAGGCCTGGCAGTCTATCTACGTTACTATTTAGCTGCCCTAAATGCCATATAAATGTTAGCTATTGGACCCATTGGACCACTTAGAGATGCTTTCTCTAAATCCATTTTACAGCTAAAAATATTGCGGTTAGGAGGAATAAAGTGACTATTCCAGGTTCACACAGTTCTTAAGCAGCAATATCTATACAATTCTCTTGCTGCACAAGAAAAATCAGATAAAAAGGAAAGTAAATGAATAAGAATACAAAATACAAATGAACAACAACAAAAAGAGTGAAAATGTTATGTTGTGATCTATTTAGTTCCTACGGTCTTCTCTCTGGGTGTAGATGGCTCTCTTCATCACAAGATCATTGTTGGAAAGAGCCACGTCCATCAGAATTGATCATAGTATAATCTGTTGTTGTCATCTACAATGATCTCCTGGTTCTACTCATTTGACTCAGCATCAATTCATGAAAGTCCCTCCAGGTCTCTCTAAAATCATCCTCCTGATGGTTTCTTATAGAACAATAATATTTCATGACATTCTTATACTATAATTTATTCAAACCATTCTCCAACTGATGAGCTTCTACTCAATTTCCAATTTCTAGCCACTACAAAAAGGGCTGCCACATTTTTGCATATGTGGATCCTTTTCCTTCTTCTTCTTCTTCTTCCTCCTTTCCTCCCTCCTCCTCCTCCTTCTCCTTCTTTCTTCTCCTTCTTCTCCTTCTCCTCCTCCTTCTCCTTCTCCTCCTCCTCCTCCTCTTCCTTCTCCTCCTCCTCCTTCTTTCTTCTTCTTCTTCTTCTTCTTCTTCTTCTTCTTCTTCTTCTTCTTCTTCTTCTTCTTCTTCTTCTTCTTCTTCTTCTTCTTCTTCTTCTTCTTCTTCTTCTTCTTCTTCTTCTTCTTCCTTCTTCTTCCTTCTTCTTCCTTTTTTCTTCTTCCCAGATTCATGATTTCATTGTTTAGGGAGCTCTTGGTCAGGCAAGTCCCTCTATCAAAGCAAATGTATACCCATTCTTCAGTCTATGCCTTAGAGAGTTGCCTAGGCTTCAAAATTGAGTGACATGTCTGGGGTCACATAGTCAGTGTATGGGAAAGATGGACCTGAGCTCATCATATGGCCCCTGAGAGTGTCTCTCTGTCTGTTTCTTGAATCCCATTTTGCAGAAGAGGAAACTCTCAGTATGTATTAAATAATTGCTAAGATTCATTCTAACTCTGGAATCCTATGATTCTAGGTAGTCACTTACTCAAGGACACAAGACTGGCAAAGATCACAGCAAGGATTAAAAACCAGGTCTCCTTCCATTGACTTTAGGAGGCCAATTCTTCTGCCTCTGCATAGGACTAGCCCTACCTGTGCTGTATATCCCAGGAAGGGCAGGGGGAGAAGCAGAGCAACACCTGTTCTCTGAAATTTCTGCCTAGTATTTAACTAAGGAAGAAGAGGCTATGTGGTAGAAACTAAGGGAGATAAAAGGTTGGTTTTTAAAAATATATATTTTCAACAACTTTAATAGGCCTGGAAAGATTTCTGCACCCCATATTGTCTAGAACTACTCCTATTAGAATCCATTACTTTTCAAAATCCATTCCTTGAGGTTCTGATAAAAGCCTCATTTCTAAAATATAGAGAGAATTGACTCAAATTTATAAGAATTTAAGCCATTCTCCAATTGACAAATGGTCAAAGAATATGAACAGGCAGTTTTCAGATGATGAAATTGAAACTATTTCTAGTCATATGAAAAGGTGCTCTAAATTATTATTGATTAGAGAAATGCAAATTAAGACAACTCTGAGGTACTACTACATACCTGTCAGATTGGCTAAGATGACAGGAGAAGATAATGGGGAATGTTGGAGGGGATGTGGGAAAACTGGGACACTGATATGTGGTTAGTGGTGAATTGATAGAACCATTCTGGAGAGCAATATGTAACTATGCTCAAAAAGTTAACAAACTGTGCACACCCTTTGACCCAGCATTGCTACTAATGGGCTTATATCCCAAAGAAATACTAAAGAGGGGACAGAGACCTGTATGTGCCAAAATGTTTGTGGCAGCTCTTTTCATAGTGGCTAGAAACTGGAAGATGAATGGATGTCCATCAGTTGGAGAATGTTTGGGTAAATTGTGGTATATGAAGGTTATGGAATATTATGGCTCTGTAAGAAATGACCAGCAGGAAGATTTCAGAAAGGCCTGGAGAGACTTTCATGAACTGATGCTGAATGAAATGAGCAAAACCAGGAGATTATTGCATGCAACAATAGCGAGATTATACTATGATCAATTCTGATGGACATGGCTCTCATCAACAATGAAGTGATTCAGACCAATGGTCTTGTGATGAAGGGAGTCATCTGCATCCAGAGAGAGGACAGCGGTAACTGAGTGTGGATCACAATATAGTATTTTCACTCTTTTTGTTGTTGTTTGCTTACATTTTGTTTTCTTTTTCATTTTTTCCTTTTTGATCTGATTTTTATTATGCAGCATATTTGTGGAAATATATATAGAAGAACTGCATGTGTTTAACATATATTGGATCACTTGCCAAATGGGGGAGGGAGTGGGAGGAACAGAGAAAAAAATTAGAACATAGGGTTTTGTACGGGTGAATATCGAAAATTATCCGTGTGTGTGTGTGTGTGTGTGTGTGTGTGTGTGTGTGTGTGTGTATGTGTGTGCGCGCGAGACAATTGGGGTTAAGTGACTTGCCCAGGGTCACACAACTTGGAAGTGTTACATATCTGAGATCAAATTTGACTTGGGTCCTCCTGACTTCAGGACTGGTGCTCTATCCACTGTACTAGCTACCCCAGAATGGATTTTTTTTGTTTATTTTGTTTATTTTCAAAAGATATATACATGAGGAACAGCTATGTGGTACAGTGGATAGAACACCAGCCCCCAAGTCAATAGACTCAAGTTCAAATCTGACCTCAGACACTTAACACTTCCTATCTGTGTGACTCTGGGCAAGTAAGTCACTTAACTCCAATTGCCTCAGCAAATAAATAAATAAATAAATAAAACTTTCAAAATCCATTCCTTGCCATTCCAAACCTTTCCCCTCTCCACTCTGCTATACTATAATAAGTAGCTTTAGGACAGAGAGAGAGAAAGAGAGAGAGAGAGAGAGAGAGAGAGAGAGAGAGAGAGAGAGAGAGAGAGAGAGAGAGACAGAGAGAGAGAGAGACAGAGAGAGAGAGAGACAGAGAGAGAGAAACAGAGAGAGAAACAGAGACAGACAGAGAGAGACAGAGAGACAGAGAGAGAGAGAGAGAGAGAGAGAAACAGAGACAGACAGAGAGAGACAGAGAGAGAGATCTGATTCAATAGCATCTTTAACAAATGCACATGGATTCTAACTGTGGGATTAACTCAGTTAAGACAGGTATGTGTTTGTCTTTCATAACTCCTGGTTTTGGAGGGGAGGGGAAAATCTTCAGTGGCCTAGGTGGGGTTATTTGAAGAACATGAAAAAGGGGCTATGGTTATAAAACATTTATATATATATATATATATATATATATATATATATATATATATATATATATATATATATATATATATATATAATATATATGGTTATAAAACATTTATATATATATATATATATATATATATATATATATATATATATATATACATCATTCCCTACTAGATCCTCACAAAACCTTGTGAGGTAAAAACAGCAAACATTCTTAATCTCATTTTATAACTGAGAAAAACAGGCTTGGGCACTTAGGTGACTTAGTGGATAGAGTGCCGGGACTAAAGTCAGGAAGAATCATCTTCCTGAGTTCAAATTTGACCTCAGACACTTCCTAGCTGTGTGACTGTGGGCAAATCACTTAACACTGTTTGCCTCAGTTTCCTCATCTGTAAAATTAGCTGGAGAAGAAAATGGCAAATCCCTCCAATATCTTTACTAAGAAAACCCTAAATGGGATCACCAAGAGTGGGACACTGCTGAAAAAAAAAAAACTGACGAATAAAACTGAGGCTCAGAAAAGTTATGACAAACCAGCAGTCACATAGCTAGTAAGAACCAGAATTGAAATTAAAACTCAAGAGCATGTGAATCAAGAGTCTTGTGTTTACCCTCCCATAAGAACAAGCTCAAATGCATGAATGCGTGCACATATACATACATACACAGTCTCTTCCACTGGTTTCACTGATGTCTAAAATTCTCTCATTACTTCATTTATTCAATTAGCAATAATAATAACATACATTTCTATTAAACTTTAAGGTCTAGAAAGTCATTTTCTCACAATGACCCTGTAACATAGGTAGGGTGATTATTATTATCCCTATAGGAAACTGAAACTAAGAGATTAAGTGATTTGGCCATTGTAGCACAGCAAACAAGTGTAGAAACTGGGATGAATTTACACGTTTTGTGATGGATATGACATAATTCTGGTCAAATAATGACATGATTACACTGGCTATGTGTTCATGATCATGTTCTTTCTTTATCAATTCACCAGCTACTTCATTTTATATAAATAAAGTACACACTAAATATATCTTAAAGCGTTGCTAAAATAAAAATATCTACTTTCTCATCTTCCATGAACAAATGGATGAATGGATGGATGTATGGATGGATGAATGAAAAAGATTTAAGTGCTTATGCAGAGCACTGGGAACACAAATAAGTAAGAGGAGATAGCCCCAGGTTTCAAGGTGTTCATGTTCTAATAGGGAAACCACACATATTTTTTCAGCTGCAAGTTCTTGTGAGGACAAGAGATTCAGAACTCCCTGAGGTTCCAGCTCAACAAATAGTAAGAGATAAATGGCAGCAATAGGAACAGCAGTCTGTGAAAGTGGAAGCAGCTGCATTGGGAAGAGTAGAGATCTGAAAATGGTGGTAGCTTCCAAGATTGTAACCTCTCATAATGAAAAGAAGTCTAGCTCTAAATTCTATAAAGACACCTAAGGGAAACTTCATGAGGATTTTATAAAGAGAAAAAAGGACTTCCACAGCTGGGAGTTTTGCATATGTGTTTTGCTTCCATTTACTTTCATTTTAACTCTTTTCAGGGACTATGTGTATAAGGAATTTGAAAGGAATATTTTGTGTCAATTATTCATGCCATACCTTCTTAATAAATTCTTTTTCTAAAAACAAATTTATATCTACCCGCTAGGAGTGCACAGTGATGGGATCTTAGGATCAATAGTACTAGAAACTCTAGCATCTTAGTAGAACCACTAAGCAAAAACATAGTTAGGTATCCTCTAGGGACCTGGTCAACCAAGGGTAAAGGGAATTGGTGAAGTGACTCCTCAGAGACCAATAGATATCATTTTAACAAAGATTTAACAATTTTAGTTGAATCTAAGAAAGAAAGAAAGAAAGAAAGAAAGAAAGAAAGAAAGAAAGAAAGAAAGAAAGAAAGAAAGAAAGAAAGAAAGAAAGAAAGAAAGAAAGAAAGAAAGGTCAATCAGAACCTGACTTGTTCCTGGGCACTGCTCAGTTATGACAATGGCTATAACCATGGATAAACAAGCAATCCTCCTGTTTAATATAGTAAGGATACTCTGGTTACTGCCTTTGATACTGGAACCTTTAGATCTTTTAAAATAAAGATAACTACACATACAAACACACAAAGTTGTCTTAAATGTTCTCCCACCCTATCCTTTACCCCTCAAACTCCTAATCATTCTCCCTGTCCCTGAAGGGTTATAGCTTCAAGGGGAAATATAGCAGTCATCCTGAGGTCCTTTGATCTTAGAGTGCTATTGTTCTATTGACAATCTGTCAATGATTCTAAAGTCTTCTAGCCTAAGAAATATAATAATACAGTTATATATTTCTTCCCCTAGATTTTAGGGAAGAGGTCCTGTCACCTTAGAGTGCTAATGTTCTAATAGTTTGTCTGTCAATGATTCTAAAGTCTCCTATCCTTAGGATAGTCTTGCAAACATTTCTGATTGTCAGATAGATAATCTGCTGGTCAGTGATAATCAAGTTCCTGAGACAATAGTGAATAGACCACTCCTCAAACTTACCTATAAGCAATAAAATTAGCAAATAAGTAGCTGAAACTCTGGTCTCTCCAATATTGTCCTATAAATGTATCTTCTCCTGGTTCTTTGCTAAATCCTTTTGAAACTTAGCCTGCTTCAATTGGTATTACAATAACAATAAATTTTGCCCTATGACTTGGAGATGGGTTCAAGGCTGCAAATTGTTTTGAGACATCTTTTGAACTGCAACATACTCACTATACAAATAAATAAACTAAGGTAAAAAGAATCTGAGAGAGTATACAGGAGTGGGAGAAAAAATGACTTACATCCATGGCTCTTTTCTTTAGGAGTACCTTAAGGAAGGGAACCCTGCCAAATACATTTCTATTAGCCTGCAAAGGGGTAGAGGGAGGATATTTAATTTTCATAGTAATTGCACACATTGGTATGGTAAATTCAAGAGGCCCTAGTGCCAAGGAAGAGAAAATTAATTTATGTGGCTTCCTGAAATTAGATCCAAGCACATCATTTAAGATTGACTCATATGCTGAGTGAAACGAGCAGAACTAGGGGATCATTATACACTTCAACAATGATACTGTATGAGGATGTATTCTGATGGAAGTGGATATCTTCAACATAGAGAAGAGCTAATCCAATTCCAATTGATCAATGATGGACAGAATCAGCTACACCCAGAGAAGGAACACTGGGAAATGAGTGTAAACTGTGAGCATTGTTTTTTTTGTTTTGTTTTGTTTTGTTTTTCTACCCAGATTATTTTTACCTTCCGAATACAATCCTTCCTTTGCAACAACAACAACAACAAAATTCGGTTCTGCACATATATATTGTACCTAGGATATACTATAAGATATTTCATATGTATGGGAATGCCTGCCATCTAGGGGAGGGGGTGGATGGAAGGAAGGAAAAAATTTGGAAAAGAAGGGAGTACAAGGGATAATGTTGTAAAAAAAAAAAAATTACCTATGCATATGTACTGTCAAAGAAAATGTTATAATTATAAAAATTAATAAAAAATATATATAAATAAAAATTAAACTAAATTAAATTTTAAAAAAAGATTGACTCATAAATGGATTGGGGAAATAGATGAATGAGAAGAATAAAGTAGACAATATATAAATATGTTGTGTGCTAGGGATTGGGGGAGCAGGAAAGAATAATGAATATGCTTTATGCATACTATGTTGGGAATGAGAAGAATGAAAACCTTTGATGAAATGTATGTGCACATACACAGGCTAGAGATTGTGAGATTAAGACAATCATTATGATGCAACAGACAGAGATTATTATAGTTACTAGTAAACTATTATAGCTAATAATAGACCGTGAACATACTAAATAGGTGCTACTACACTGTCCCCAAAAATTTTAGGACACCCTATATCATACTAGTTACCATTACAAAGTACCTTGAATACATTATCTCAAATATAGAAAGAATACTGACTCTAGAATTGGGTTCAAATCTCAGCACTAATCCTTGGGATTTTGAAGGAGTCATTTGATGTCCTCATCCATAAAACTAGTTTTGATGCTCAGTTATGTCCAACTCTTCATGACCATTTTGTTTTTTCTTTTTGGGGGTTTTCTTGGCAAAGATACTGGAGTGTTTGTCATTTTCTTCTCCAGCCCATTTTACAGATGAGGAACTGGAGCAAACCAAGTTAAGGAACTTGTTCAGGGTTACACAGCTAATAAGTGTCTGAAGCTAGATTTAAACTCAGGAGATGAAAAAGTGTTCTTGAATTCAAGCCCAGTGCTCTGTGCATTGTGGTGTCACCTAGATGCCCCATACGACTAGAGAAGAAATACAAATAGCTGCTGAGGAGCGTCCACTCCTGGATCTATAGTTTCAAGACTCTAAGAGTCCCATAAGAACCCTTAGACATATTTTATAGCTAAGAAAAATGGATTTGGAGATTAAATAACTTTCCCAGTATCCCATAATTAGGAATAAAGGCAGAACTGGGATGAGATTCTCTGCCCTTACATCCACAGAAGGAAATCTAAATCATGTCACAGTCATTTACGAGCCTGATCTGAATGAGATGAAATTAGGTTTTAACCTTGCTTATACTTTAGGAAGGTTCTGAAAGTGCTTCATAAGTGGAATTAAAAAAAAATTAAACCTGACTTCTGAAAGAAACCCTAAAGTGAATCCTTCTGCAAAGTGAATAGTTGCTACTCTTTCTCCCATCATTCGTTGCAACTGCTTTATCAATCTAGATATTCATTTAATGGGCTTACTTACTAGGAGGAACACCAGTGATTGACATTTCAGTCACTGAGCCAAGTTTGTCCTTGGAGGTTCACTAACTCAAATTGAAGGCCTTCTTCTTCTGTTGGTTTTCCATATTCAAAAATAATTTTAAATAATTTGAAAATCTTTCAACTATAGAGCTCTCTGTGCCTGGAGGCTGAATGTCAACACAATTGCTATGAATTAAAGACAACAAACATTTCCTTACAAGGGAAAAAAAAGCTCATTCTGGGATTTTGGCCTCATTTACCATTCTCTTCAGCTCTCTGAGCTAGAATCAGTCAGGCTAAACCGGGCACATATGTTCTGATGCAGAATGCCTTCCTTTCTTTTACTTAGCTAATTCTATCCAAGGTCCTATTCAAGACCCACTTCAACCCTCCTCACAGTAACTCCAGTTCTCAAGATCTCTCCTGCTCTGAACACTTATTGAAGCCAGAGCAGTTCCACTAAATTTGTTTCTTAGCTATTTTCTAGTTTT
The DNA here is from genome assembly GCF_048593235.1 of Sminthopsis crassicaudata. Lineage (NCBI taxonomy): Eukaryota > Metazoa > Chordata > Mammalia > Dasyuromorphia > Dasyuridae > Sminthopsis > Sminthopsis crassicaudata. The sequence continues at coordinate 368,032,042 of NC_133617.1, forward strand.
ATTTTGTGCATTGATCTTTTCTCCCTACCTAAAGCATGAGTGTCTGTGGTCAATGATCAGTCTTATAGCATAGGTCAGAATAGATGGGACTCTGACCTGGAGCAAGGAAAGGGGAATGAAATAAGTAGGGAAGGCATAGCCACAGGTTAGCATGGAGACCTGGACACTTGAGTAGAAAAGAAGAGAGACAGAAAGAAAGAGGAGAGAAAATACTATTGGGCTGTAAGAAATGACAAGCAGGGTCAATAAGGGAAAAGGTGAGTCAGAAATCTCTATTATGGAGAATTAGGAGTTGAAATCCAAGACAGAAGATGTGGAAGCCCCAGAAAAGTCCATTACAAGAATTCTGAAACCTGAAGACTAAAGAATATGGGGATAAACCATAAAATCTATGCAAAAAAATGTATCAAGGTAAAGCCAGGTCAGAAAAGAACTCACCTCATTTACCTGAGGAACTTAAAATATGACCTCTAGGGTTCAGTAGATTTTACCTTCAAAAATTCATGGGTGTCTCTTCTGTGAGTCAGTCATGACTGAATGTAGTCCCATCCTGGGACTGGTATATACCCTCAGGAGACTAGCCTGTGAGTTCTACAGTACAGCTAAAGGATCCTCAAAGACCGTCAGTTCTTCCAATTCCAGGATATAAATGAAGAGAAACCATAGTAGTCATTCCACTTACCTTTACTTGGGATGCAATGGGAACTTATAGCAGACAGAGAAGATCTTCCAGCTATTGGAAGTGATTGTCAGACTGTGGAAGAAGCAGCCTGATAGAAAAAGCAATTTTATTTCTGCTAATAGGAGGCCTGTGACCCTAATAGCATAGGACCATCAACAGCTAGAAGGTTGGATAGTTCAGTTGCTGCCCCAGTTTCTTTATCCCACTTAGGCCACCCATCCTGTATTACTGATTCTTTTTATGTTGTTCCCTCATTGCTATGAAAACCTTTATTTTCTGAGTTAGAGTGGTTCTGAAACTTTTGAAATTATTCCTGAAATCCTCATTTCCATACTTCTCTGATGTTGGGAGTTAGTTGACAGGAATAATTTTTGAAGTAGAAGCTCATGTCTTGTCTAAGACTTGCAATAATCTAATCCAAATGAGATATTTATGATGATAATAATTTTCAAATCTTAAATCTCAGGGCCATTTCACTTCAAAAGCATAGGTGATAAGATGAAGCTATGGATTTTCAGCAGGTAGGAGCATTACTTGCTAAGAAATCCTGTTGATATCCTGAATGATCCACTAAGGCTTTGCCTCTGAAAATGTTTCTGTGAGATTTCTGTGAAAATATGAATCTGGTATTTGATTTTGGGTTTTTAAAATGTATTCCCAGAAAAGAGTGATGGATCTGTATCTCAAAGAGGAAAAAAGAAAAAGGATCTATGTGAACAAAAATATTTATAGCAGTTTTTTTAGTTATGGCAAAGAATTGGGAATTGAGGAGATGCCCATCAATTGGGTAATGGCTGAACAAGTTGTGGTATATAATGGTGATGGAATACTACCATATTATAAGAAATGATTAGCAGAACGCTCTCAGAAAAACCTAGAAAGACTTATATGAACTGATACAAAGTGAAGTGAGCAGAACCACGAGAACATTGTACACAGTAACAGCAATACTGTATGATGATCAACTGTGGATGACAGCTATTCTCAGCAGTTACATGATTCAAGACAATCCAAAGGATTTATAATGAAAATGCTATCTACCTCCAGAGAAAGAACTGATAGAGTCTGAATGCAAATTGAAGCAAAACTTTTTAAACTTTATTTTTTTTGTTTTTTTGTCTGTTTTAACAACATGAATAATATGGAAATATATTTTTCATGACTGCACATATATAACCTGTATCAAATTGCTTGCCTTCTCAATAAGGAAAGGAACAGAGGGAAGAACAAAGAGGATCTGGAACTCAATTCCTCATGTAATGAGGAAAATAAAATATTTTAAGAAGAAAAGAATGGTAGAGAAAATATCTTAATGAGTGTTCTCTGCAAAAAGAGTTAGGGGCCAAGGAGGAAGAAATCCTATCCATATTAGGAAAACAGGACCAGTTGGGAGAGAGGTAGGGGAGGGGAGGAGAAATCTAGTTACTTTTCTGTTAGATGCTAACATTTAAACTATCTGCAACAGCCAGATTAGGGTGGAAATGGTGGGAGCAGCTAGGTGGCTCAGTGGATATAGCACCAGCCCTGAATTCAGGAAGACCTGAGTTTAAATTTGATCTCAGACTCTTAACACTTCTTAGCTGTGTGACCCTGGGCAAGTCACTTAACTCCAATTGCCTCAGCAAAAAAAAAAAAAAAAAAGGAGAGAGAGAGAGAGAGAGAGAGAGAGAGAGAGAGAGAGAGAGAGAGAGAGAGAGAGAGAGAGAGAGAGAGAGAATGGCACAATTCACCGGACAAAGATACAAAGGTCATCCTTCCCTTCCTTAGTTCTATAAAGTGAATCAGGGGAAAGGAAATCTGTCTGTGAAGAAGCATCCACCAAAAAAGGTGAACAATATTAGGGTCAACAGACTGGACTGAGTCATCCAGAAAATCAGATCATGAAAGGAAAAAGAAGGGAAGGAAAGATAAGCAGGGAGGAGGACAAGAGAAATAATGATAAAAGTGTACAAGCTACACTAAACAATCCAGATTAGAACACCTGTCAGTGAATCTGAACCAGATTGTGCTACTCACAAGAAGATGAGGAGTTTTGCATTTTAAAAGTCAGTCATCTCCCACCCCTTTTGCAGGAAGTGGAATATGATCACTGCCTCAGAAAATCCCTTAGTATACCAGAATCTGTTTTAAATATTAACTGAGAGCTGGACATTCCTCAAACAGAAAACAGGAACTTAGTTGGAAGTTTCACAAAGGTGTGGACTCCCAAATAGGAAGAGACAGAGAGACTAAAGAGACAGGAATCTTTCCTGCATTTCACAAATATAAGAAAAACAAAGACAGAGACAGAAAGACAGAAAGAGACAGAGAAAGGTGGAGGGAGGGAGGGAGGGAGGGAGGAAGGAAGGAAGGAAGGAAGGAAGGAAGGAAGGAAGGAAGGAAGGAAGGAAGGAAGGAAGGAAGGAAGGAAGGAAGGAAGGAAGGAAGGAAGGAAGGAAGGAAGGAAGGAAGGAAGGAAGGAAGGAAGGAAGGAAGGAAGGAAGGAAGGAAGGAAGGAAAGGAGAGAGGGAGGGAGGGAGAAGAAATGCCTTAATAACCAAGCTTGCTCAGACTGGATAGAGCCCATGAATACTGAGGTAGGCACTGTACCTCTATATATGTATATGTGTCAGGAGAGATAGACATAGATGTTTATATAGTATGTGACATACTAGATAAAGGACTGGCCATAGAGTTATGGCCGTAACATATAGTTAGGGAAACCTGTTATTTAAGTCCAAATTCTGAAGCTTAATAGCTGTGTGATCTTAGGCAAGTCATTTTATTTCAGTGTCCCCAATACAAGTTATATATATATATATGGAATTCACTGGAATAAATTAAAATAGCTTTATTAATAAAATAGATAAGGATTCATGAGTGTGTGTGTGTGTGTGTGTGTGTGTGTGTGTGTGTGTGTGTGTGTGTGTGTGTGTGTAGGAGGGAGTTACTTGGTTTTAAAAACTGGTATCTGCATAGTTTCTAGTTAACCTAAGCCTACATGCTTATTTAGAATAGAATGAAGTTGAGTTTCATGGATGAGCAGGACTTAGAAGTCTCTCGAAGGGACAAAGGAGATGATTATCATGTCAAGTTGGCCTAAATCCTGTGGAAAAATCTTTAAAAACAAGAAAAACAAGTATCATCCACAGCTGGGTTTTTTTGGCAAGGCTGAATCAAGAAATACATTCTAAGTGCCCTTTTAAGTTCTATCAATCATTATTTCAGAATAAGAGTTCTTAACCTCTGTGTGTGTGTGTGTGTGTGTGTGTGTGTGTGTGTGTGTGTGTGTGATGGGCCCTTAGACAATTTGATGAAACTTATGAATTCCTCCTCAGTATAATATTTTTAATTTAAAAATAAAATACATTGGACTACAAAGAAAATTAATTATAAGATTTATAATTATTGAAATACTTAAAAAAAAAAAAAAGTTCAGGGATCCCAGATGAAGAACTTCTGCCTTCTGATAAGAGCTTTGAGTCCTGCCAATTTCCCTTTTTTCCATGCTTTTGTTGTGTTTTATTTTTTTCCCTAAATAACCAGAAAAGTTTTCTACTAGGGTCATCCTTTAATGCCTTATGATAGTGTAGAAGTTATGTTAGTTGGGATCTTGAAGAATATGCCCATAATCACAAACTCTGGCAGATTCTATAAAACTTCAGGTTTAAAAATTGATCTGTCATATGAGGACCAATCTGGTTAAATTCAAATAGGCTCATCACTAGAAGTCTGGTAAGCAAAAAATGCCCTAACAAGCCATAAGAAGGATGTGCTACAGTGGAGGGACTGCTACAATGAGCAGTCATATGAGTTCAAATCCCAGCTCTACTACTTACTCCCTAGGTGTCCCTTGGATATGTCATTTAATTTATCTGGCCCTTAGTTTCATTATATGTAAATCGAGGGAATTAAATTAGAAGATTTTCATTTCCCTTCCAACAATTAAATCCTGTGAACTGTATGAAACCATTTGGTAAAATGGAGAAGGTTTGGTCAAAATCTATGTTCAAGGATAGGTCAAAAAATTTTGCATCTGAGGTCCATGGACCTCCTGGCTCCCTCTCACTTGTAGCACTTGAAAGATGACAAGATAATTTCTCCAAGCTCTTTCTGGCTCTAGGAATCTTCCTTTACCAGTTGGGTGGAGCAAACTTTGTTTGCCACATGTCTTCCTTCATTACCAAAGATTTGGTTTGTACTTAATTTCATTCTGTCTTAAATGATTCTCTCATTGCTGAACTTAAGCTGAGTCTTGTTTCCTCAACTAAACTAAAACTTCAAGGGCAGAAACTTGTTTCTCTGCAAAAGTGTGTAAGTCAAAGTTTAATAAATGACTCCAAAAAAATGTATGCAGAACATACCTTTAAGTTAAATATGTATTTTTAATATTTTCTCCTTCATTTTCTTAAATCATGAGCAACAAAACAATAGATTAAACTCTAATTTGATGTTATTGATCAGTCATTTTCAATTATGTCCTTTTGTTTGTGTTGTTTGACAGAGATACTAGAGCAGTTTGCCATTTCCTTCTCCAGCTCATTTTACAGATGAGGAAACTGAGGTAAACTTGCCCAGGATCACACAGTTAGTGTCTGAACCCAGTTTGTCAACAAAGGAAGATGAGTCTTCCTGAATCCAGGGCTTGAAATTTTATCCATTGAGCAACCTTACTGCTCAGCACCACTTATTTCCAAGGTGTAATTTCTCCCACTGAAAATTTAACAATGGATATTTTCAAGCTGGCTTCAGTACATAGCTATGTCTCTGTATCCCACACAGCATCTGCCATAAGGATGGACACATAGGAAGTGTTCCACAAACCCCATCATTTGACTTGATATGTGACCCTCCTAGAACCCATGTCTCCCCACTCAGTTCAGCAATTTCCTTCAAAATTCCCAAGGGTCTTTCAGCACATTCATTTAGCTATTCATTCACACAATCAAAAAAATGTTTATTCAATTCCATGTATTTTCTTAGTAGGGATGGTATGGCTTAATGGATAGAGAGCTGATCTTAGAGTTATGATCATGAAGATGGTGGTTTAAATGCCAACTCTGAAAATTATTGTGTGACCCTAGAAAATAAGTCATTTAATCTCTGTGTCTCAGGTACTACCAGGTACTCTAGACCTATAGGAATTTTTTTTCCTTAGTCAAAGACTGGTTGATGGAGGGAAGATCTCACAAAGGGAGTTTCTTCCAATATCTTGGATGATTCAAGTATTCATAAAAGTTTCTTCATACATGTTTAAACACCCACATAAACACATCCCCTCCTCCCTTGGCCTGGGCTTACTTCATATATCCCTTGATTATGTTAGTATTTCCTCTCAGACTAATGGGATACCAGGGGATAGAAAGGAAATACTCTGATTTGCAGACTCACCTATCCATCCCTCAACCCTCCTCATGCTACCTCAGTAAAGAATAAGGGCCGATTAGTGTTGAGTACTCATGGGAGACGCAACTGACCAAGATTTCCAGATGAAACTTTGGGATTCAGTTTATTAGGTAGAATTAATGGCCTTTCAAACACAGTGACAGAAGCAAAAATACCCTGATTACAGTTTGAGGCATGGCTTTAGCAGCACCAGGCCTCAGGTTCACACCTCTGAGTTACTATCACACAGGAAAATTTTTGCAAACTGGTTCCGGGAAAATAAGAGACACGTTGACTTCCCTTACCCCTTTAATTGAGATAAACTCTCTCCTCCAGTTTTTCCTTACCCCTAAAAAACACTAATAAATAGAGGTTTATTCTTAGCAAAAGTTTAGGGTCCATAAACAGATCCAATTCTTCCACATCATAGGAGCATTATTTTCCATTGAAGGAAATATCCTCAAGTTTCATTTTTCCTCTTCAGTAAGAAAGGTCTCTTATTTGAGGAGTATGGAAAGAACTGGGGACAAACAGATTGCAAGAATCCACAGGGCCCAGCACTGTGACAACTTCACTTCTGCTGCCACAAAGAGCCCGCTCCGGCAGGAGGAGATATAAGGATACCAAATAGGAGATGAGGGGAAGGGAACCACATAGAATACGCGCCGCTGGATAAAACAAGGAACAAAAAGGTTCCAGATATTTCCTCTGGGATTTTTGTTCACCCAACATTTCTTACATGTTTTCTTCAGGGTTTCATTTTATTTTGTTTTGTTTTTTGCATCAACTTGAAACCATACGACAGAACAACCTATTTTTGACAGTCACTGAGATTAACTGACAGATTTCTTTAAAATATATATATTTATATGTACACATGTATATCACAGTTCAACCAAAAAAGGTTTTTAAGAAGAGTTATGGCTTTCTAAAGGAACATTCAGACAAATCCAGGAAGGGAACCATAACATGCAACAGAGCTCACCTTATAGAGCTAGCCCTGATGCCTATCTACATCATCCCAGGCAAAGGTGTCTTTTCCCCGAAGTAGCCAGAAACAAGAAGCCTTACACACAAACAAACTGTCTTCCACATCCTACCTTATGGTGGAGACCACTGTGGCAGCCAGCTCCCTGAGGCTGAGAGAACTAGCTGGCAAATGAGGGAAGGAGGGAAGGAGTTTTCTTTCTCCTATGAACCACCCCAGGGTAAGGGTCACTGGTCCTGAGATTGGGGCTGTTCTGTGAGAAGGGGATGGCTCAGACTGACCACATTCCTGCTTTAGTAGGTCCCCAGGCTGAGAATAGGCTGGAGAGATTGCTGGACCCTTCCAGGTGCTACCCCTGCCTCACTTCATGGTGCTAGTGGCACTGGATGTTTTCTCAAATACCCCTTACCCCATGGGATTCTTGGGATCACAGCAGACTTAGGGTAGCTTCTAAAAGCAGTATCTGAACCCAAGGGAGCTGCTGCCCCTGAGGCAAACAAATCTAAGTGGGACACCCTCCCCACTGCCTTGACATTTCTCTCAACCTTAAGTTATTGAAAGTCACTCTGCATTTAATAGCGCAGTTCTATCCCAATCTACTACAATGTCAGTAAGACTGATGACAAATTTTTCTTTGGTTCACCAGTCTCAGTTCTCATTAGGTATTGGTATGAGTACTGCACTAGAAAACAGATGCTCTCTGTTCTCTTAGGTTTCAAATCCAGGAATGTGAGCTTGCACATTTGATCTCTTTGTGCCTCAGTTTCCCCCTCTGTAAAATGAGGATGGCTCTTCATATATCACAAGGACATCATGAGGATCAAATAAGTGCCATGAAGAGGATTAAAGTGCTATCAGCGATACCAAATATTATTACTGGTATTATTATTATTATTATTATTTTCCTTGGGTATTGACTTTGTTTAAAATAAATTCTACCTGAACTCTTTCCCAAGGACATAACACATTATCCATCCAGTAAATGAGCCTGTGCCCTCTAACACCCACTGCATGGTCTTGGCAGAGCAATGGGGCTATGGTAATCTCAAGTGACAACGTAGGAAACCAGCATGACATAATGGAGAGAACAATGGACTATGCAGCAGAAGACCATGGTATTAGTCCTGGCTCCTCATCTATAAGAGGAAGAAGTTATACTTCACCTCAAAGGTCCCTTCCAAATCTTACAATCTATGATCCTGGGAATCTGCCTACAAAATGAAAATAATGCATACCCTTTCTACCTGGCTGGATACTGTGATGATCAGATGAGATACTGGAAATGAAAAATGTAAAAGGCTACAACATAAATATAAGGGATTGCTATCACTCAATTAATAAGCATTCCTCAGATAAGAGGACCAGTCTCAGAAGCCAGCCTGATGTTGAGTGCTTCTTCCCCCTCAAGACCAGCACTGGTTTGGGGTTAGCACTGGGAGCAGAGTTGGAGAAAGAGGAGGGAAGATGTCCTGATACCACCAGCACTTTGTCATTGCAGAATCTTTCCCTGAAAGAAGTAGGAGTAGATACAATACACTCTCTTCCTTTTGGCCAAAAGGCAACCAAAATCCCTCACACTTCTAAGGGCTGACTCTCAGGGGAAGAGTGCAAGTTAAAGTTAGTTTATATATACAGTCCTGAGAGCAAGAATGCTTCCTTGGCAAATTAACTAGAAATGGATTTCATGTGTAAATGAAATTTACTCTCTAAGCACACTTTTTTCTTTATTTTGACCATTTTAGAGAGAAATTTCTCAAAAATGTACAACCATATCTTTATCTTCTTAAACATGATTTAACTTTGTCTTGCTAATTCATAGGTCATTTTACTACCCTATAACTAACTTATTAAGGGTTTTTCCCCTCAATGGACTTTGTAATGTCCATTTTGATTAGGACAGACCATTTTTTCCACTTTTTTTCTAGGTTCTTATGGGTATTTCCTATAATTTTGCCAGACTGCATTTTCCTTGTTTTGATAACACTCTAATCTCCAATAGCAAAAGTCCTCCATTAGGACATTGGTACTAGAGAATCTAGCGCAGAACTTTGAAATACCAGAGCCAGCTAAATATTTACTGGAGTATCCTCATGGCTGGTATTAAGGATCTACTCCCTGAGGGAGAGAAACCTGGGAACAGTGCAAGGAGAGGTTGAGGTAGGAACCCAGTTCTCATAGTGGCTTTTTAATGCTGGTTTATGAGAGAGGAACACATGGAAAGGAGAAGGGATTTTACCTTTTGAGGTCCTTTCCCATTTCTGTTTAATGTCTCAATTCCAGCCTCTGTATTTTAATTCGCAAGCCTTAGTGGGTAGAGCATTGAAATGGGAGTCTAGAGGCTTGAATTATAGTCACAGTTATAGACTCCCATTCTTCTCCTTATAAATTCCCTATGATCCAGCCAGACCAATTACCTCATTGCCCCCTGGATATCATGCCTACTCCTGCCTCTGAGCATTTATTCTGTTTCTCCCATGTAAAATATCTTTCCTTTTCTTTTCCAAATTCTACTTCATCTCCTTGTACTAACTGAAGTCCTCTCTCCTCAGTGACCTCTCCCTTGACTATAGACTCAGTAATTCCCAATAAATATTATTTGAACAAACGATCACCTTAGCAGAGGGCAACCTTTCCTACTTTTGGACTCCTAAGCTCCATGTATCCCAATAATTTGCACCCATCATACATGATTTTGTAATATTTCCTTTTCCTGATTTGTGCAGGTATGTCTTCTCTTTCACCCTAGACCGTAAGCTCATGAAAACAGTAACAATGTCTGTATATTCACAGAATCTACAGCAATCTATATTTAGCAGACATCAAATAAATATTTTTGATTGGCAAATATTTGACTCATTCTGCGAATTCTTAGGCAAATCACTCAGGTAACCAATGCTTTAGTTTTCCCATGTGTAAGATTGGGAAAATAAAGTATTTTTCCCTACCTACTGCACAGGGCTGCAATGACTACCAAATAAGAGAGCACATCTTATTTGGGATTTGAGATGTGTAAAGTATTATACACATGTAAATGATGATGATGATGACAACTGTATGAGGACAACAGTGATTGGAGGTGAGAACATAGGACAGAAATTATCAGCTCTACCCTGTTACCTCAGTATTGCTAAGTCAGGCTCCAGAGAAATCTATAAGGCCTGGTGCTAGCTGCCAGGAGTATGCTGGGAGTTGAAAGGAATTTACCCTAATCCCAAGAGCAAGCCTGTGGAGGTTTCTGCTGGAAAAGGGGGTAAGCAGTCAAAAAGACTGACTTGACCTGAGGGATCCTTGCTATGCTGGCTCATGTTGGCTGTGTGTTTGACTCACAAAAGAGCAGAAATAGCCCTGAGGCTATGGGCTGGCTCACCCAAAAATTGTAAACACTCACTGGAGAGAAGAAGCCGAGGAGAAGCTATAATTTAGGGAAGAAGCAACAGGAAGCTCACCAGAGAAAGCAGCCTAGCAAACTACATTAGTAGCTCTATGAGGGCACAGTGAGTGAGTGGTAGCCTCTGAGGAAGAGATGCAACCCAGATGCAGGACTTGTTCAAGTTATGAGTTTCCCTCTTTCTACAGTTGATATGGGACCCATGGGAGAGTGTGTCCTTGTGTGTAGAAGGAATGATATCTTTGGGTCTACATTCCTTGGCCTATTTCCATATAGCTCCTTTTCTTATATTGTAGAAATATGTTCTTCTGATTCCATAGGAGTATTTTCTTCTGATTCCAAAGAAATTGCTTTGGCTTTTTGGATGCTTTGCCAACAGTGCAAAAGCTACAACTGGCCCTTTCCAATCTGAAAAGGACGTAAGTATAGAAATTGCAATATTTTTCATATCTATTATTTATAAACCAGTTTGGGTAAGTTTGCAGGGGTTAATGATCTTAAGATTCCCCACCATATGATAAAATCTTTTGGCCCTTCATTAATTCATGGAAGGGTATGGAATGCATGGAAGGGTAATGATTTATACTGGGGAAGGGAGCATCCACACAAGTCTTGTGACACTTTTAAGTAATAAAATCTTATTTGTCCTTCACTGTGAAGTTGGCTTTTGAGTAATCCTAGCCCTGGTTTCCTTCTCTTAAAGCTTATATATTTAGGAGACATTTGAGAACCCCTTAATGCAATGCAAGCTAAGTGACTTCGGAGAATTTATTCTAGACCCCAAGAAAAGGGGGCTTCTTTTCTGAACACCAGAAGTGCTATATAACCACACATCATGGAGCATCACAATTGCCAAAGAATCAAAATGGCATGCCGCCTGGGAAAATGCAGTGGCAGGTATAAGCACACCGCAACATGTCTCCAACAGCCTGTAATAAATAGGGCACTGGACTTAAAACCAAGGTCTACATTCAAGTCTTGTCTCAGATTTACTAGCTGTATATCATTATGTAACAATCTCCTCCGAACTTCAGCTCTTCATTTACAAAAATGAGTGGGTTGAAATTAATCTTTCTAGGGTTCCTTCCAACTCTACCAAGGACATGTTTGGCTGAAGAGGCAGGTGAGCTAGACATGTGAGGAGAGCTAATGGGTGGGTTAAGTGCCTAAGCCCCATGAAATATAAAGCAGCCCAGAGGAAAGCCTGCAAAGCATTGGGCAGATCCCCTCTCAACAAATTGGAGAAAGACAGAGACAGTCATTGGGAGGATAAGAAGGCCAAGAATGTTTGTAATCTGTATTTGTACAGGCAATATCCACTTCAGTGTAAGTTTAAATATAGTGAAGGGCATAGCAGTGACTTGGGGCCTTGCAAATCTCACCAGACTGGCTGGCATCATGGAAATTTGCCATGGGGAAGGCTAAATGTAGGGCTCCTGACAAATCCACAAAGAGAATCCCAGAGAGGCTGTCAGGAGGTGGCAAGAACACTGGTATCTGTAGAGAAAGACAACCTGGGAAAACTAAGGATTCCCAATACACTCTCTTAGGCCTTGGGCTTCATTTTATTTCATGCAAATAATTTAGGAATTAAATACCCCCTCTATAGGACCCATTCAGTCAGCTGAATGAACCAAGTGAGATAACTCAATATTTCCTTCAAATTCTATTTCTCTCTATCATGAGGACCCTTTTGCTGTGCAGGTATATGTATATAGGGCAAAGCCTAAGAATGCCATCATTTAAAGGACAATTTAAGGAGCTGGGGAGAGAAAGGGACAGTTCAGCTATTCACTGGAGAGAGAAAGAATCTTTTGTTTTACTAAATATTAGGTAAGGGAAAGAAAGTGTTCATTTAAGCACCAAGTGACTCACCTGGTACACTTAAAATAGTATTTGATTGACCAAAAAATCAATTTACATACCACTTCTCAAGAAAACACCTAGCTGCAAAGAGAAATATAAGAATAACCTCTCTAGAATAAGGTTCAGTCCTCAAGATACTTCATTGACAATTAATTTTAGTATCTTAGTATCACTAAACTACACATACTGAGTTCTCCCTACTTTCACCACCCTAGCAGGCTCTCATGTCCTGGTCTCAGATCTGCCTCCTAAATCCTCTCTCGGTGAAGTAGCCCTTTCAGGGCCCATGCTGGAGCATTGGGAGCTCATTAATAAATTACTAACAAGGCTTTTCATAGGATTACAAATCTCCCACATACTTAACTCCAACACACACACAAGCACTGAGGCCTTGTCCTAATGGAGACAGAATCCTTAAGGGATGAAACTGGTGGTCAAATGGATAAAAGAAATGGTGGTAGGGTGCCATGGAAAGATCACTGGATTTAGAATCCAGCTCAGATCCTGGTTCTACTGACTAGCTGTGTGATCTCTCTGAAACTCAGTTCTATTATCTGTCAAATGAACAGATTGGATTAGTTGATAGCTAAGGTGCCTTCCAGTTTTAAATCCTATGGTCTTATAATTGTGCAGGTGAACAAAAATTGAGCCAATGTCTCCTGGCCCTTGGGAAATGAAAAACTGGTGAAGTAAGCCCATAAGATATCATCCTTTTTTCTGATAAAGGTATTATACAAGCTCTTGATGATTTGAAAATACCGGTGCAACTTTATGGGATTATGCCTAGCATCAGGTAAAGCAAGGGTTTTTTGTTTGTTTGTTTTTTTGTTTTAAACAACCAGAAAGCTCCAGATAAACGATCAAAAAAGTGCCTGATTAAGTGAATACAGTTAGTAATCTGAGCTAAGAAATAGGTGAACATTCACATAGCTTAAAATACCCAATCTTTGATTGGACCAACTAGGAAGAAAATTGGTAGGAAGTCCAAGAGGGTTCAGTGGGTTCTTAGGGTCAGGATATCTAAATGTGATTTCTAGCTCCACTACCTAGCACAAAGTACTGTTACCTACTGTGTTACCATGTGACTCCTCATTTCTCCTGCTCTAAGCCTTGGTTTCCCCACATCTATAAAATGAGGGGAATGATCCCTCAGGTCCATTTCATCTCTAATATTCTATGCTCTAGAGCCGCTCATGATCTGTGGCAGATTTAAGGGGGTCATGGTTATGTTGGCAGCCATCAAGGGCACAGCCATAGTGGCCCAGCGGGGCTTGATGCCAGCCCAGGAACAAAGACTGTAATAAGTGAAGGAGACAAGGTAATCTCTGGAGGGAAGAATCAGCTTCAGCTTGCTAGAGCATTTGCCAGAGCAAACATAGAAGAAGAATAAGGACAGGACAGATTTCCCTTTTAGGTAATTCAAACCCTATGGCCTTCAATGTCCTTAGCTTTAATATAGGGTTCTCTGTTCTGAATATTCTTGAATCCTTTGTTTACTTTCCCCCAGTTACTTTAATAATAATATGATTTTGAAAAGACTCAAATCTTGTCTGAGCTAAGAGGAGAGGGGTCTATCCCTCCTTGCACAAGGAGAATAATAGGATGATCAGGGCTCCTCTGGAAGCCAGGCATGGTGGAAGAGACAGTGGCAGGGTGGCCCCAGTTAGACCTAAGGGTTCTTGGTCTGATACAGAAAAAGGAAAAACTTCAGATGACTATTGAAAGTCTGGGAAGGCTGCTCCTCTGCTGACTGCAGTAGCCTCTAACTTCTATCACACAATGACCCCCAAGACCCAGCCAGACTTCCAAGAGAACCACAAAAATTAGCAGCAACTAACCAAATGGACCTTTTGGGCAAAAGTAAAGACTTTTATCAGAAAGAATGTAAACTCCTTGAGGGCAGCCATCTTCTCACTTTTCTATTTTAATTCTGTTTTCTATTATTCTGCATTTTCTATTTGTATCCCCAGTACCTGGTACAGAACCTAGCACATTTTGTATGCCTAGCAAACACAAATTATTTAGCAAGAAGTTCAGAATATCACACTAATAAAGCCCAAGTCCTAAGTTTTACTCCTGTGTACATCAAATCGGTCGGTAAATATTTATTAAGCACCACTATGTACCAGGCACTGTGCTAAACTCTGGACTAGAGTTTCTCTGGAGAAATTCTATTCTACAGTATAGATTGCTAAGGGAAATGTCTCTAGCCAGGAAAGGAGCAGTCTTCCTAGATAGATCTCAGGTCATCTCACTTGAGATTTTTCCTGTAGTAGATCTAGAATCTTCAGATTGGTCCTTATTGAAACTTTGGGCTGAGTCCTAAAAGCAGTCCCTTGATGAGGGCAAAAGAGAGCATCAAGGATCAGCTGGGTACACAGTGGATGGAATAACTGTCTGAGTTCAAACCTGGTCTCAGATACTTCCCAGCTGTGTGACCCTGAGCAAGTCACTTAACCTTGTTTGCCTCAGTTTTCTCATCTATAAAATGAGCCAGAGAAGGAAAGGTATCTCCACTCCAGTATCTCTGCCCAAAAAAAAACAAAAAAAAACAAAAAAACAAATGAGGTTAGGAAGAGTCAGACACAATTGAACTACAAAACTGGCTCCAAGACCAAAGTCACTACGCCATATCTCTTTCCATCTTTTTTTTTTCCTCCTTCAGTTTTCTTTGGAGAAAGAGGCACAAAGAAGTGAATATAGGAAAAGATGATATAAAGACTGCTGAAATTAGCTCAAGGTTCTCCCTCTTTCCGAAAAACAGAGTGTACAGCCTAGCTCTACATGTGAAGCCCAACTTCCAAGCAGCTGCAGCAGCGGTCATGGTGGCAGCGTGCCAAGAGGCCGCAGACTGGCCAAAGGCCCTGGGCTTTTGGTTTCTTGAAATATGAGTAGGAGAAAGCTGGAGACTTTCCTCATAATAAAAAAGGAAAGCCAGAATTAGACAGAACTGTTACTGATAACTTCAAGTTGTGAAACTCTACTTAACTTGTTTCCAGAATTTTTTAAAGAATGTTTGTTTAACATAGTGACTTCCAATTATAATATGAATCTTAGTAATTACTGACTCTCTCTCTCTCTCTCTCTCTCTCTCTCTCTCTCTCTCTCTCTCTCTCTCTCTCTCTGTGTGTGTGTGTGTGTGTGTGTGTGTGTGTGTGTGTAGTTTGGACCTTTAACTTCATTAGTGTAAGGAATTCCTCCCAATGCAGATCAGTAACTGTTCTCCAACTAGAGACTCAGAGATCCTTGGAGCACTAAGAGATTAAGTGATTTGCTCTATCTACCAGAGTCTTTTTGATTCTAAGATATCTACTGGGCCACAGTGCCTCTCAGTCACTGAATGATTGATATTATTGCTATTATTTAAATAAGGGGTGGGAGAGAAAAGTACAAAACATCTCGTGCTTAATCTTGCATTCTCTCCGGGATCCTGCAACAAGGACAGAGCGAGCCTGGCCCTGGGGCTTTTGCAGGTAAAGCCAGGGGCTGCTGCTTTCTTGTTGTGTATAGGAATTTGCAAGCACTTACCCATACCTCTTACATGATGGCAAATGCTAGCTCTAAGCTATTGATTGCACCTCCAGTTCCGTCCAGATTTCACCTATACCTAAGAGGTTACAGATTGATTCCAATCTTGGCTATAGATTGAATCCTACTCTTGGCTCACCACCACAAAGGAGTGTGATACTGGTTATAAGACTAAAGAATGTGCTTAACCCCATCCCCACCACTGGGGGAAAAACTAAGTTTATGCTCTATTGGTGGCTAATTAGGTATAGCTAAAGAAATTGAATGAGTAAATTCCTACCTCCATTAGCAAGCATGGTAAAAATAGAACCTGGTCCCTATCTGTTTGTTATCACACCTTATGGGTTAAGGAAGATGCCTGCCCCCAAATCCTTAGTCCTTTCATTTGTCTCTAAGCTCCTTCCTTCCATCATTTCTTTCTGGACTGGAGTCTACTTCCCCTTTATCTTTGGAGTTGTGCCCATAGGTATTTTGACACTGATGTCCTCTTCTGAGTTTGTGTCTTGGTTTCCCTGTCACCATAATAACTTTCTGTGATTTGATTTGTTTTTGTTTTTTGCTGATTTTTGGGAGGGGCCTTTTCCTTTCTTTTAAATTTGAACTCTGCTCCCAGGGTGGAAAGAATTCTGTCTCAGGCTTCTTGTGCCAGTGGCTGCAGGCCCTGGCTGTTTACCTGATGCTTCATTGATGTTGCCTTGAGGTCCACAGGGTTCCCTTGTGTCTGGTGCTGCCCTGAGGGAGGTGAGGTGGAGGAGGTGATGGGTGATGCTGGAGGCCCTGGGAGTCTGGCAATTTATCTGGTGCTGATCTGGGGTCCTAGTGGTGGTGCCTGATATGTGCTGAGACCAGTGGAGGCATTTCCTCTCAAGTGTCTCTAAAGCAAAGTTGCCATCATACACTATATAGTGAGGGAACTATGGGTCTTGTACCCTGTTCTGATCATCCATCCTTGACTCTAATTAATTCTTAGTGATAGAAACTATAAACAACTCAGCATTCCAAAATGATGTTACCATTATTTTGTCCCAATGATGCCCACTGCAAAATGTCAAAATTGGGGAAGTCACTTCACCTCAGTTTCCCCATGTGCCAAACAGGAACAATAATACCGGCCGTGCCTAACCCACAATATTATTTCAGTAACTCAGTAACACAGTAAGCCAATGAGCAGAGGGCTGTATTCCTAGACAGATATGACTTCGGGCAAATCATATATATGGATTCTCCCTTTGCCCAGTATTTATATACAGGTGAAGTCATGTTACAGTGGCCATCAAGGGTACTGCTAAAGAGAAAAGGATAAAAAACGTTTCAAAAGGAAACCATGCAGCCATAGAGAAGAGTAGAGAAAGGCATCCAGCTCCTGGTGCTGGATAGGGAAAGGAGTAGTTCATAGGTGAGTGGAATAATTAGCAGCCTCAGGTCTTTTAAAGCACCAGATGGCAGGGTTGGCCAAGTCTTTTTCCCCTACTAGGCATCTCTCTAAAACACTGCCCAGCCATCTGGTCCCCTTAGCCAAGTGAGGCCCCCAAAACACAGAACCCAAGGTTATCACCCCAACACTTTGTATCCTAGGGGTGGCCCTGAAGAGATGTCAAAGCGCTTAGAAAAGCATAAATCCCTGTACAAATGCAAGGCATTGTCTTTCCTTATTCTTGGTATGAATATTGCCCAGAGAGCATATGCGGTATCTGGGGTCTCATGAAAGAAGGAGCAGCCCCCTCTGCACAATATAGGGCAAGAGGATTTCAAGAACAGCCAGGATAGAGGGGAGATCTCTGAAAATCCTTCTCTGGGATGGAGAATTTAAACTTGGCCAGAAAAGACATATGTGGAGGAAGAAACATGAACCCAGGATTGGGAGTCACCAGTATTGATGAAAAGGGCAGAAGCTTCCTAAGGAAAGCAGTAGAACTGGATTTACTCTAGAGTCCACCACTAACCAGCTGTGTATCTCTGAAGAAATCCCTCTCGGGTCCTCAAGCTGATTCCTCTCTCAAATGTGGGGCCAGTGGT
Organism: Sminthopsis crassicaudata; assembly: GCF_048593235.1. Lineage (NCBI taxonomy): Eukaryota > Metazoa > Chordata > Mammalia > Dasyuromorphia > Dasyuridae > Sminthopsis > Sminthopsis crassicaudata. Next base: position 368,049,874 of record NC_133617.1, read on the forward strand.
AGGGGAGGTAAAACTAAAGGTCCCTTCCAGCTCTGACATTCTACAAGTCTATGATGGGATTTCTAACTCCTAAGGCAATTGACAAGGAAACTATACTATATACAGAAACTCCAAAGCGAGGAGGAAAAGGGAGGAATGGTATAAGTCAGAGGTAAGAGGCAATGTTATGTTTACATACTCTAGACTGGACATAGATAGCTAACTTCCTCCAGACGCCATATCCAAAGCTTACACCCTATTCATGAAGATCATTAATCTGAAGGGGGGAAAGGGGAAATGAATCTCTAGGATTTCTTCCTTGTCCTTTAGCAAGACCCAAAAGAAGTGTTAATAATGCTGGTGTCTGACAGATAGGACTAACTCCTCCCTTCAAGACAGCCTGTTTTGGGTCAGACTTTTTACTGTCTTGGAGGCATTAAATTGTTCACTTAGTTGGCCCTCCAAGGCATCTAAATATATATAATATGTATCCCCTGTCTGAAATGGAGCTGAGAACAAGAAGGCAGATGAGAAAATGAGCTGCTATGCTTTTAATGAGTTTGTAACACTAGCCTTGGAAATTTTAGTATAGTTGGCTGATCTGGCTTATTTCCTTTCTTAGATTTCAAACCCTAAGTTAAGCCTGTAGGCACTGAGAAGAAAATAAAAGTTTTGTTTAGTTCTAGAAAAACAAAAACAAATAAACAAAAATAACCATTTAGTCAAAGAGCCTATCTATGTATCAGATAAGCTCTGAACCAGATCCTACTATGGCAAAAGAGTGAAGTCGGTCTGGTTGGATGACCTTGAACAAGGTCAACTTCTCTAGGCTTTAATTTCTGGGACAGTTGAACAGGATGATCTCCAAGGTCCAACTGAGCTATAATATTCTATGGCTCTATGATCAATATCAAAGAATCACTAAAAGCCCCTCATAAAATTCAGGAAAGCAAACCTTTGAAAGAAATCCAACACCTGCTTGAATCCTCCACTGCTATCCTTTAGTGATTTTCTGAAGCTGTGAAAAAAGCCATGACAGCTTGTGCTCACTCAGTTGCTAAAATTTAGCGGCAATGTGCTTATTCACTTATATTTCCAGGGCCCACTCCTTGCTCAGTCTTGGACAAGCAGGAAGATTTTCTTCCCCCTCCCCCCCAAACTGGGGACTTACTGGGCACATGGGTGAGTGGAGGTTAAGGAGGAGTAATATTTAGCAATAGGGGTAACTTTACCCCATTTTCCCATTTTCTTCCCCACCCACTCCAAAGTGCAAGGGGTATGAAGCCCTGGCAATATGGCCCCATTCTTCAAAAACTATTGCATAAATGCTGGGCTTGGCCCACTTCTCCCGATCTCTTCCCATGTTTTCCTACTGTTCCCTGATGCTGAAAGGAAGGAAGAGAAGAGAGGGCTGTAAAGACAGGCCAGCCGGCCGCCTGCCTCATCAGCAGCAATTGCAGGTGCCCGTGTGGACTCGGAGGATGCCCCGGCTGTGCAGGTGGAGAAAGTTAAAGATCTCGGACGGCATGGCGTGGAAACCGGGGCGAGGCTTGACGTTGTCATAGTAGTGGTGAGTGATGAAGAGTCCCGAGGGATTCATGGGAAAGGCCCAGAAGCCAAACAAGTGGACCTCCTCACAGAGCTCCAGGGCCGCGGTCACCAGGATCAGCCCCGTACTGATGCGCTTGGCGCGCACACCGAGGTTGAGCCAGTAGCGGGACACGTTGATCAGGTACTGAGGATGAAAATAATAGACCGCTTGCGGGGACTCAAAATCATCCAGCACATACTTGACGCGGATGGAGACGTCAGTGTTACGGGTGTTATAGAAGGCCGGAAGGAGTACCGAAGCATTCTCATAGACCTGCAACACCTGGTAGAAAGGTCGCCTCCACTTCTCCAACTTGTGGAACCTAGGCGAAAGCAGAGAGACGCAGCAAAATGTTGAAGAAATGTTAGACTTTTCAGTTATCCTAATTAAATGCCTTCTTCCTAGATTTGGCTCAGCTTTCTAGATCCGTAAGATCTTATCAAGATCTTACTGAAAATGACATTGAAAAGAAATTGCTTTTTCTGGAACTGGACAAGTTAGGTACAAATCCTTGCTCTTCCACTTACTAGAAGTGAGAACATCTTGCAAGGTCAGTGTAAGAAAAGCACTTTCCAAATCTTAGGTTTCTATGCAAATGTGAATTCTTAATTTGTGACATTATCTCTTTCTTCTTCCTTTACAAAAGATTAGAAATCACGTCTCCATAGCTTTGGGAATCAAAGTCAAGTCTGCTGACCTCTAGTACATGGTATTATTTTCTCTACTTCACAAAGATAGTTAATGTAGTAATAGAAGGGTAGAGAGCTGGCCTGGGAGTGAGAGACCTATTTTAAGGTCTTTAAAGCCTGCCTCTGAGACAAAATGGCTGTTTGTGACCCACAAGTCACTTTCTATTTTTAGTTAACTCTCAAACACTCTTAACTTGCAGAACAGGTGCTTTCCAGTACTGGAAGAAGGTGAGAAGAGTTCAACTGGCTTCTGAATCTTCTTTCTTTTTTTATTTTTTGCTTAAGCAATTGGGGTTAAGTGACTTGCCCAGGGTCACACAGCTAGGAAGTATTAAGTGTCTAAGACTGGATTTGAACTCAGGTCCTTCTGACTTAAGGGCTGGTGTGCTACCCATTGTCATTTAGCAGTCCCTGAATCCTCTTTAAATGTAGGCTTTGGGAAAAATTTTTTACTCCAATTTCCAATCCAAGGAACAAAGGCAACTGAGGTGAGAGTGCTAACGCTGATACAATCTCCCTGGTGATGGAATCAGAAATTTCCATACCAATGAAATCACATTTCTACTATTTTTAGGTCTGCTTTTTAAGGTCTATTTTTTTAAAAAGATAACTAACATAAGACTGTGTAATGGAGGGCATGTGAATGGAGTCAATACTAAGTGCTCTAAGAATTCAGAGGAGCAAGTCATTTGGGAGATTGGGGATGGGCTTGGAGTCAGAAGTTCCAATTTTGTACTTAAGTCTGTCTTCAGGTGCTATAGCTCATCAAGAGCTTCCAAGGTATTCATCATCCCTTCTTGATGTGTCTATTCTGCAAATCTGATAAGCATATGTCATCTAAGTTATTCATGAAAATGTTAAATAGTGAAGAACTGACTTGTCTAGAGATCTCCTTCCAAAAAATAATTGACTTATTAATGACTACTCTTTAGGACTTGCCTATCAACAATTCCCTAACTCCACTAATTGTTTATTTCTCAGTTTTCTTTTCATTTTTCACTTGCTGTAAATCTTGGTTTCAACTCGACTATCTGTATACTCTCCCCCAGGAAAATCTCATCACCAAGGAGATTGTATCAACTTTAGTATTCATATTTCAGTTGCTTTTGCCCCTCGGGTTGGAAAACTGAGTAAAAAAATTTCTCCCAAAGCCTACATTTAAAGAGAGTTCAGAAGCCCAGTCAACTCTTCTTTTCTCACCAGCTGCACCCCACAGATTCAACTCCATCATCATTATGCCTTTGTATTGGGTGCTTTCTCCTCCCTCCATTTTTTATTTTCTTTTGTGTTTTGTTAGATTGCAGATTACTGAAAGGCAAGGCGTATCTCCCTTTTTCTTATCTGTTATCTCCAGAGCTTAGTCTGTGATTGGTGTTTAATAAATGTTGTATCTTGTTTTTGTTCAATCATTTTTCAGTCATATCTGACTCTTCATGATCCTGTTTTGGGGTTTTCTTGACAAAAATGTTGTAGTGGGCTGCCATTTTCTTCTCCAGCTCATTATAGAGATGAAGAAATGAAATAAACAGGGTTAAGTGACGTGTCCAGGGTCACACAGCTAGGAAGTGTCTGAGGCCAGATTTGAATTCAGGAAAATGAGTCTTCCAGACTCTGGGCCTAGCATTCTACCCACTGCAACATGTAGCTTCCTGTATCATATTTTATATTTTTCCACAATGGAAGCATGACAGAATTCTAAAATCTAGGTATACTGTAGCCATGATATTCTCTGTATTTACAAGAAAGAGGGACCAAATTTGTAATTTTCCTTAAAGAACTCCCATATGAGGAAATTCACTCCACCAAAACAGATTGACACCCTTTCAGAGAGATATCTAGAGCCCAGCTTCTTAAATTGTAGTTCATAACCCCAGATGGGGTCATGTGACTAAACATGGGGGTCTTAAAATCAAGACATTATCAATAAATTTTTGATTAGTTAAGTTTACTGATTTGGAGTAGGAAGACTGTTCTCTCTAGTTTGAACATTTAAATAACATTTACCCTGTTCCCCTTGATCACACAAAGATCACTAATGATGATACAGAAATCATACCTGTCAGCTCTTTCAGCTATAGAAGATGGAGTTCTTTTAGGCATCTCTCATCTTAGCTTACTAATAATCTTGAATTATTTGCCATATATTTTTAATGTCAACTTGGAGGGAGGTCTCTAGTAAAGTGCCTTAGAGATCTGTCCTTGGCCTTGTGATGGTATAAACAATTTTGTCATGAGAGTGTGAACTCCTTGAGGACATAGAACATTTTTGCTCCCTTTTTTATTCCCAGAATTTAGTATGGTGTCCAATATCTAGTAGGCACAATGTTTATTGAATGTCATTGATTTGGATGAAGGCACATCTGGTATGCAGGCCAAAGATTGTTGTGGTCTAGTCCTTTCTCAGTCATATCCAATTCTTTATAATCCCTTTTGGGGAGTTTCTAGGCAAAGGTAGTCAATTCACTCTATTTATACAATATTTACTCAACTTGAGTTTACATTTATATTGAAAACTTGATTTCATATGAACTATGGTTTAGCCTTTCCCTCTCTTGTCTCTTGTGCTTTTAAAAACTTAAATGTAAAGCTTCACATTTGGTAGTATTAAATTTCATCTATTTGTATTCTGTCCAGTGAGCTAGGTCATTAAAATCTTTTTGGATCCTTACTTTGTTCATCCACTGTGTTAACCATCCCTATTAATTTTATGCTGTCCATATCTTTGGCAGCCACAAAAAGATGGGAAAAGTAGATGTGATGGGCCTAGAGTCAGTAAGCACTAACTGAATTCAAATGCAGCTTCAGACATTTACTAGCTGGAAGATGAATTAGCTTATTCTGCTAGGTCCTAGAGGCAGATTTCACCTTTATAAGTGGGAATATGTCATAACAATGAAAACTATCCTAAAGTGGAATGGGCTGTCTCAAAAAGTGGAGGGATTCTCCTCACTAGAAGTCTTCAAGCAAAGGTTAGGTGTGTCATAAAGGGAATTCTTATTCAGGTGTGGACTGGATAAGATGATCTCTAAAATGAGTGCTTCCAATTCTGAGATCCTGTAACTTATATCCCAAACGATCAACTCTGAACTTTAAGGCCTATTAAAGACCATTCCCCCCCCACACACACACACATACTTTTTATTCAGTGTTTAACAACCCATCCATGACTTGAGGCTTGAGAGAAAAGGAGAGTAGTAACAAAAAAGGGAAGAATAAAAGTAAGAAGGAAGAAGAAAAAGAAAGAAGGGAAGCTGAGGAAGTCAAGAGAGTGAGAAAATTACCACCTCAGGGATCTCAAGGTAGCAAGATCTTAGCAAAGCCATAAAGTAGACAGAATTTTCCTCTTATCTCCTAAAATGTTACTATATACTTTTGGGAGCAGGTCTATCATCCATTTCCTTTTTTAATCCTTTTTTTTTCTTTGTATAAGGTAATTAGGGTTAAGTGACTTGCCCAGGGTCACACAGCTAGGAAGTGTTAAATGTCTGAGGCCAGATTTGAACTCAGACTGACTCCAGAACTAGTGCTCTAATCACTGCAACATCTAGCTGCCTCAATCCATTTTCTACTAACTTAGTACTGAATCTGTTAGATCTAGAACCAGGCACTTCCTCTCTATTTTAGTTGCTTTTCTAAAATGAGGGAATTGGACTAGATCTTTAGGGTCCCTTCCCAGTTTGAAATATTATGGTTCTGGGATATAAAAGCAAGTGCTATGTGCTAATTAAAGTTTTCATATTATTATTCTTTGGGAAATGATGAGCAGGATACTCTCAGAAAACCCTGAAAAGTCCTCCTCGAACCCAAGCAAAGTGAAACATACTGTGTACAAAGTCATAGTTCTGGGATGATCAACTATGAATGACCTTCATTATTCTCAGCAATACAATGATCCACAACTACTCTGAAGGACTTATAACGAAAAAAATCTTATCCATACTCAGAGAAAGAACCTATTATATCTGAATTCAGATTGAAGCATTTTCTCTCCCTCTCTCTGTCTCTCTTTGTCTCTCTCTGTCTCTTTCTCTGTATTTTTCTTGAGGGTTTTTTTAGGGAGAAGAGCTCTAGATTTTGTTTCACAACTTGACTTTTATGGACATGTTTTGCATAACTTTACATGTATTTTCTTAATAGGAGCTTAGAGTAGGAATAAGGGAGAAGATCTGGAACTCAATGTTTTAAAAAACAAATTTTTAAAAATTGTTTTAACTGTAACTGGGGAAAAATAAAAATGTTTTTTTAAAAAGTTTTCATGTCTAATAATAAATATGATCCCTTTAAGACATTTAAAAATTCTTGAATGAAAAGGATCATAAGTGTAATATGTTCAATTGTAACATTATACATAGGTCTCCATTATTCTCAACAGAGAATACCCACCTCTGACACTTACCTGTGTGGGCTTAAATAAGTCACTTACCTCCTCTAGGTGAGGGTTGGGAGGGACAATGTTGGTATCTGACTGGATAACTTCTAAGGTCCTTTCTAAATCTAAACTCATGACAAGGCTCAGACTAACCTCTCTGTTATGATGCTGGGGTTCACAGTAACAACGTCAGTCTTTGCCCCAACGTCCCCTGTGTACTTCTCTGAGATTGGGGGTAGATTACACCTGCAGAGAAAATGACATAGCAAATTAACATGAAGTAAATGAGTCCCTTTACCCCTTCCTTGCACAACTGCTAGAGACCATCACCAGTAATGACTTTTATCTTTCCAGTGGATTCCTAGAACCCTGATGACTTTGCACAGCTCTGCCTCGCTTCAATATATGCATGAGCCAAAATATTGCCCATTATATGATGTCACTAGTCCTCTTCAAAAAAACAAAGGAAGAATAACAACTACTGGGGATGGGTTGGGAAGGGAGAAGGAAGAAATGAAATAATAATTTCTCACCTAACCATACCACTTTGCAATTTCTTGGACCTCAGTCTGCCCCAAGAAACTCATTATTGGGAAAAGCTCACCATCCTACAAAATCTCATCAGCCTTGGAACTTCACCTAATCATTTCCCTTTCCTCCTTTGATTGGAAAGTGGAGTGAGGAACACTAAAGCCGCCTTTTAAGGAGGAAATTCAGCTAAGTTCAAATATCTCCCTATCACTCAGCTGGCTGTATTACTCTGGACTCCTCTGCCTTTTTTCCCCTCTCTGAGTCTCCTACCTTTCTACTCTCATCCCTTGAGGATAGATACTATCTTTCTTCTTTGCATTTGTCTTGCCTGGGCTTAGCACAATGTCTGGTACATAAGAGACTGGTGTTTATTGACTGACAACCACTTTTTCCTGAGAGGCAGTAAAACATATTAAGTAGGATGCTGGACTTGTAAGTAGGAATACTAAGGTTATTACACTTAAAAGTTGTGTGGCCATAAGCAAAACACTTAATATCTCTGATTCTCATTTTCTTCACCAAATGAAATAATTCATATTAAGAAACCCAAATGAAATAATGCATATAAAATGCCTTGTAAAACTCAAGATCCTATAGAAACATGAATCATTATTATTTATGTATTTTGAGCCTGGCATTATACATCTCCCTCTGAATTTTTTATCTCTTTGGTGGGTCACACTAGTTTACATTTTAGTGGTGAGCTTCTCCTTAAATTGACTGAGTCTTGAATAGTCTTGAATAACACAAAGTCTGTCTCTGGTCCCTATCTGAAGCCAGAACTTCTGCTTCACAAGCAACAAGCACAGGAGAACCTTTAATGAGGATTCTCATTGCAGAAGGCTTAAGTGGAGGACAAGAGGGAGAATCATAAAGTCCCTGATTTGATGCCATGGGGCATTTAAAGACACATTATTAACAAATATTATTCTATTAGATTTCTACTACATAGCTTATGGTGCCACAGAGAGATAACAAGATGGAGCAGAGATCATGAACAAGGATGCAGAAGACCTGATCTAAGTGCAAGTTTGTCATTTAACTCTTTGTGTTTCAGTTTCCTCATGTCTAAAATGGGGATAAGGATTATAAATTATACTTGTATGGTACTTAAAGGCTCACAGGGCACTTACAACAAACACACATTGGAATGGGTAGAAAAAGCAATTTTACTCCAATATGCAGATAGCAAAACAAACTGAGGCTCATAGATACAAGTTATCATCCTGAATCATCTTTTTCCTGTCACAGTAAAACTAGAGAAAATTATTTTAACTAGTCACCCTCTTTTTTCCTACCACATCCCATTCAAGAGTTTCTCAAACTTTTGCATTCTGGCTTCTGACTTTATTATTGGACTAAAGCTGTTCTCTCTGAGGCTATCACAGATATTTATTCACACCAATGTCTCTTTTTCAGTTTTTGTCCTACTTGACATTTATGGGACATTTCATACAGACAAATACATCCACATTCTTTCTTCCTTTGACTTTTTTTGTTGCTTCAGTTATATCCAACTCTTTGTGAGCCCATTTGGTTTTTCTTGACAAAGGCTTCAGAGTGATTTGCCATCTCCTTCTCCAACTCATTTTACAAATGAAGAATTGAGGCAAACAGGGTTAAGTGACTTGATCAGGGTCACCCAAGGTAAAAAGTTTCTGAGGCAAGATTTGAACTCAGGAAGATGAGCGTCCTTGACTCCAGGTCCAATGCTTTTGTCCACTGTGCCACCTAGCTGAGCCACTTTGATTTCTAGGACACTGCTGTTTCTCAGTTCTCCTATTTGATTGATCCTTCTCCTTTGATATTTATCTTCTATCTATCAAAGCTTTATCTTGAGACTTCTGTTCTTCCTCTACAGATCTCTGGTTCTTTGCTGTGAGGAATTGTTGAGAGGAAAAAAAAAAAAAACTTCCAAGCAATTGGGTCTATAAAACCACTGTTAGTGTGTTATTTGTTCTTTATTTTTGAAGAGGATCAATGACATCACATAATGAGCAATTGACTTATGCATGAATTGGATTTAAGTGAGGCAGAGTTGTACCAAAAAATCATCAGTCTTATTCTCTCTTCCAAAATCACTGAAGTCAATGGCAAGAGAAAAGTCAGGATGACTAGAGATGGCTGGGATACAGTGAATGCCCTTGATGTCTTCAAGGTCTGACCAAGCTCTAAGCATATCACAGTGCCCACTTCAGCTGTCTTCATGGACATTGGAAAAAATTGTTCTCATTCACCCATTCCACTAGAAGAAGTTTGCACATGCTTGAGTAGACATTCCCTAACTTACATATGGGTTTTAGGCTTGTTGATTAGCTTTAATCTGGTTTAACTCATCTTCCAAGAGAGTTTACTGAGGTGTAGTGACTACATACAGCTTTTTGGAGCCACAAGTGAGAATTGAGTGCCAGAAAGGCATCAAAGGTAGAAGAACAGCCCTTAAAATGGCTCAGCAAGCCCCCCATCCAAGGTGTTAGTCTTATTTGCACACCCCTCACAGAATCATGATGCAGAACTTAAGAGTCCTCTGCTTCTGTTCGTTAGCATGCCTTCACCCTCTCCCTTCTTTACTACCAGTAACTTGAATTTTCCACTGGTAAAACTGCTATTATGACTTTCCCAATAAAAAAAAACAAGCAGAAAACTGTTGCTGGGGGTGAGAACTGTAAAATATAAAAGTCTCAGGATGTGAGAGTCTTGGCTGAGAACCCTGCCTCATATTTCACTGAAAAAAAGAGACTATTTGCCAAGAGCTCCTTCTTTTCTCCTCCTCCTCATCTCACATTACTCAGATACCTTCTGTTAATATCTTCCCTTTCACCCATGTCTCACATGAAGAGGTGGCCCCTTCTTGCCCAGAGCAATCCCTCTACATTTATCCCACTGAATTCTGTTCTTCAAGGAGTTTGCCTCTTCATCATCCCTCCTCCCATTTATCTTCAATCTCTTCCTATTTACTGTTTGCTTTCCTACTGATTACAAACATTCCTATGTCTCCTCCATCCTCCAACAAAAAAAAAATCCCTCATTTGATCCATATATTTCAACTAGTTATTGTCCCAAATTTCTCCCTTTTTTTGCTAAATGCCTTGAGCAGAACATCTGCAGTGAATGCTTCCACTTCTTTTTCTCTTGGTCTCTTCTTAAAGACTCTACAATCTGTCTTCTAATTTCTTGAGTTTTTTTTTCGCTTTTTGTATTTTTTTTTTTTTGCTGAGACAATTGGGATTAAGTGACTTGCCCAGGATCATAACAGCTATGAAGTGTTAAGTGTCTAAGACCAGATTTGAACTCAGGTCCTCCTGACTTCAGGTCTGGTGTTCTATCCACTGTACCACCTTAATGTCCGTTTAATTTCATTTTTCATCCAAAACTATTTTCTTCTAAGTTATCAGTGATTTTTCAATTGCCAAGTCTTATAACCTTTTCTCAACATTATGTTTCTTAACCTCTCAGCAGTCTTCAACAGCATAAACACCACCTTCTCCTTGATTTTCTCTTCTCTTCAGGTTTTACATTAGTGTATCCCGATTTTTTTCCATATCTAATTAACCATTCTCTCCTTTATTGGAGCTTCATCCAAATCACAATTGCCAGTGGTGTATATCCCATAAAGTTCTGTCCTAAACCCTTTATTTTATTATTACTTATATGATAATCTCATTAGCTCTCATAAGTTCCCAGTTATCATCTCTATGCTAATGATTTTCATATCTACTTATCCAGCCCTAACCTCTCTACTAATCTCCAGTTTCTCATCTCCAGCTCCTATTGGATTTATCAGGTTGGATGTCCCAAATACATCTTAAGTTTAGCATGTCCAAAACTGAACTCATGACTTTATCTTCTTCAAAATGTCCCCATTAGTCAAGGATACCTCCAATCTCCCAGTCCCTCAAAACTGAAAAACATACCTTTGTACCTCCTATAGTCACTCTGTTGTCAAATCCTGTTGTCCTTACTTTTATAATTTCCTTTTTTTTTCCTTCTTCTCTCTCCTGACACTGCCACCTTGGTGCATTCTGGTGCAAGCCCCCCTCACCTCCCACCTGGACTATAGTCATGACTTGATGGTTGGTCTCCCTCATATAAGTCTCTTCCTACAATATTCCACTGTCAAAGTGATCTTCCTAAAGCAGAGATCTAACTTTGTCACTCTCTGACTCAATAAACTTCAGTGGTTCCTTATCACTTCCAGGTGTAAGGTACAACATTATCCAATTTACAAGAAAAACCACTGAGGTAGGGCTCTGAGCCATTAATCAAGTATTAAAGGGATTAAATCCTTTTGATGAATGGGATCTCAGATCCTTCTCATGATCTGAGATGTTTCCTTTCCCCAGACCTTATTTTCATGAGGCTTGCTACCCAGACATCAGAAGAGGCAAAGTAAAAAAGTTTCATTGGTTGGTAAACTTTGCATAAAGACTTCGTGGAGGGCCAGAAATAATGCATTAACCCAAGTAGTCACTTGATGGGCAAAGCAAGGGCAAGAACATTATGATTAAATAGTCATAAGATGGACCCCTCCTCATAATGAGCAAGAGGGTGGTCCGGAAATACAAAACATAATTGGGGAACTTTCCATATCACATCAAGATATCCCCACCCACTTCAGGTTTGGTCATCAGCATTCTTGTGGTTATGCAAGTGAATTTTATAAGTAGTAAATAATAAACAGTGAATTTATAAGTTTTAAACTCTGAGGCCTACTATAGAATCTATCTTATCTTATACCCATATATCTGTAAATATGTATTACTATGTTATTCTTATATTAATATTGCTTGATAAAACTGACTAAATGTATATTAGTAGATAAGTATACCATTGATAATTGCTATCAATCTATGGACCCAAACTTAACACCATATACCAAGATAAGATCAAAATGGGTCCATGATTTAGGCATAAAGAATGAGATAATAAATAGATTAGAGGAACAGAAAATAGTCTACCTCTCAGACCTGTGGAGGAGGAAGGAATGTATGACCAGAGGAGAACTAGAGATCATTATTGATCACAAAATAGAAGATTTTGATTACATCAAACTAAAAAGTTTCTGTACAAACAATACTAATGCAAACAAGATTAGAAGGGAAGTAACAAACTGGGAAAATATTTTTACAGTGAAAGGTTCTGATAAAAGTCTCATTTCCAAAATATATAAAGAATTGATCTTAATTTATAAGAAATTAAACCATTCTCCAATTGATTAATGGTCAAAGGATATGAACAGACAATTCTCAGATAATGAAATCGAAACTATATCCACTCATATGAAAGAGTGTTCCAAATCACTACTGATCAGAGAAATGCAAATTTAGACAACTCTGAGATACCACTACACACCTGTCAGATTGGCTAAGATGAAAGGAACAAATAATGATGATTGCTGGAGGGGATGTGGGAAAACTGGGACATTAATACATTGTTGGTGGAGTTGTGAAAGAATCCAGCCATTTTGGAGAGCAATCTGGAACTATGCTCAAAAAGTTATCAAACTGTGCATACCTTTTGATCCAGCAGTGCTACTACTGGGCTTATATCCCAAAGAACTACTAAAGAGGGGAAAGGGACCTGTATGTGCCAAAATGTTTGTGGCAGCTCTTTTTGTTGTAGCTAGAAACTGGAAGTTGAATGGATGTCCATCAATTGGAGAATGGTTGGGTAAATTATGGTATATGAAGGTTATGGAATATTATTGCTCTGTAAGAAATGACCAGCAGGAGGAATACAGAGAGGCTTGGAGAGACTTACATCATCTGATTCTGAGTGAAATGAGCAGAACCAGAAGATCACTGTACACTTCAACAACAATACTGTATGAAGATGTATTCTGATGGAAGTGGATATCTTCAACATAAAGAAGATCCAACTCACTTCCAGCTGATCAATGATGGACAGAAACAACTACACCCAGAAAAGGAACACTGGGAAGTGAATGTAAATTGTTAGCACTACTGTCTATCTACCCAGGTTACTTATACCTTCGGAATCCAATACTTAACGTGCAACAAGAAAATTGGATTTACACACATGTATTGTATCTAGGGTATACTGTAACACATGTAAAATGTATGAGATTGCCTGTCATCTAGGGGAGGGAGTAGAGGGAGGGAGGGGAAAATCTGGAAAAATGAATACAAGGGATAATGTTATAAAAAAAATTACTCATGCATATATACTGTCAAAAAATGTATAATTATAAAATTAATTTTAAAAAAGATAATTGCTATTAATCTTTACTTCTATGGAATCTCACTTAACTAATTAATACTGATGGGAATAAAACAGAGATCCAATAAATCATTTTTCTCATAAGGACAAACACAAAAACCTATTGTATGCCATTCAAAGCCTTTCCACATCCCACCCCAATCTCCACCTTTCCAGTGTTCTTAGGTGCTTCTATATGCTCTGTGATGCAGTGACACTGGCCTCCTTGCTATTCCTTATACAAAACACTTCATCTCCCAACTCTGGGCATTTTCCCTGGTTTTTTCCCATTACTGGGATACCCCGACCCCTCTTTCAACTCCTCCTTCAATTCCCAGCTTAAACTATCATCTTCTACAAGAAGATATTCCCAAATCCCCCTTAATGCTAGTGTTTTCCCTTTATGGATTGTGTTCAGTTTATCCTGTAGAGCCTATTTAAATATAGTTGTTTCACATATTGCTTTACTCATTAGATCACAGGATCCTTGAGATAAGAAACTATCATTTTTGCCTTTTTTTTAGCATCACCAGTGCTAAGAAAGAGAAGAAAGACCAACCTCTGGAGATAAAAAAAGAAAAACCAAACGTTTCCTGTCCTTGACAAGCTTACATTCTATAACTGCTGTGGTCATCCCTGCCTTAGTAGCCTCAACAACTGACCTGCCTCCCTCTTTTTTTTTTACAATTTTTAAATTAATTTTATAATTATAATATTTTTGACAGTGCATATGCATAGGTAATTTTTTACATTATCCCTTGTACTCCCTTCTGTTCTGAATTTTCCCCTCCATCCCTCCACCCCCTCTCCTAGATGGCAGGGATTCCCATACATATTAAATATGTTATAGTATATCCTAGGTACAATATATATGTGCAGAACCACATTTTTTTGTTGTTGTTGTTGTTGCAAAGGAAGAATTGGATTCAGAAGGTAAAAATAACAGTTTACACTCATTTCCCAGTGTTCCTTTTTTGGGTGTAGCTGATTCTGTCCATCATTGATCAATTGGAATTGGATTAGCTCTTCTCTATGTAGAAGATATCCACTGCCATCAGAATACATCCTCATACAGTATTGTTGTTGAAGTGTATAATGATCCCCTAGTTCTGCTCATTTCACTCAGCATCAGTTGATGTAAGTCTCTCCAAGCCTCTCTGTATTCCTCCTGTTGATCATTTCTTACAGAACAATAATATTCCATAACATTCATATACCATAATTTATTCAGCCATTCTCCAATTGATGGGCATCCATTCATTTTCCAGTTTCTAGCCACTACAAAAAGGGCTGCCACAAACATTTTCTGCCTCCTTCTTTAAACTGTGATCTTCCACCCTCCCTATGCTTGCCATGTGAATTTTATTCTGAATCAATGGGAGAAATGAACATATAAGAAAAATCAGAGCTCAAGAAGATAAAGGACAGCATCTTACTCCTTCCCAAAGGAGTTCTACCACAAGCTCCATTCCTAGGGGAGGAATGAAAGGGGACAAACACCTCAACTGACCTCTTGTTCCAGATAAATTCAATAAACTTTAATCAAGGAAGAACCACTGGGAAGAATTAGGTTACTTGCAATGTGACTACAAGTAATGAGGTAATCCAGAATTGTATGAGGCTGTGAGCTCTGAGGAGTAAATAGTGGATCCATTTCAACTTTCTAATAGTGCTTCCCTATCTTATGATCTCAGGGTCCAAGAAAACAAGTTCTCCACAATAAATGTAGGCTTACTTCTGCATCTTCACTGACTCTGGACCTGTTGTATACTGACCGTATCCAAAATGAAGCTCATTATTTACCCTTTAAATTCCTCCCAATATCTCTATTACTTCAAGGATATGATACCACTGTCCTAGGGGAGCTAGGTGATAACAGTGGAGAGAGCACTGGGTCTGAAATCAGGAAGAACTGAATTCAAATCTGGCCTCAGACACTAGCTGTGTGACCTTGAATAAGCCAATCCTATTGCCTCAGTTTTCTCATCTGTAAAATGAGCTGGAGAGGAAAATAGTGAACCACTCTTCCAAGAAAACTGCAAATGAAATTATCAAGAGTTGGATACTGAACAAATGGAACAACTGAACAACAAATCTGCTATCCTCCCAGTCACTCAGATTTGTAACCATGGAATTATCCTTGGCCCTTCTTCTCCTTCATACTTAATCAGTCTCCTTTCACATTACAACCTAATTCAGGCCCCTTTTATTTCTTGCCTGGACTATCACAATAACCCCCTAACTGTATTTCTTATTTCCAGTTTCTCCCCACCTCCAAGCTGTCTTCCACACAGCTGCTAAAATAATCTTCCTGAGGCACAAATCAGACCATGACATTCCCTGCTTAAAACTCTTCCTTTGCTCCCTGATAGCTCTAGGACAAACTGCCAACTCTTCAGCCTGGCATTTAAAGCCCTCCACAATCTGGCTCTGACCTATCTTTCTGGACTAATTCCATATGACTCCCCTTCATGCATTCTATGTTTCTGCCAAACTGACCTATTTGCTATTTTCTGAATTTGACATTCTGTGCTTTCAATTCTGCTATCCCCATGTGAGGAATGAACTTACTCCTCAACCAACCCTCTCCTCAGTCCTTATCCTCCTTCTAGGCTCAACTCAGGGCCATTTAAGTCTTTCCTGATTCTCCCAGTAATTAATATTTTCTTGCTCTTAAGTTATTTTGTGTTATATACTTTTAGGAGACAAGCTCCCTAAGGGCAGGGACTATATCATTTCCAAGTTTTTTTATGTCCATAATGTAATATAAAATCTGGAATATGTTTTCTTTGTTGGGGACTGTTATTTCATTGGTATAAGGACCTGCTGGTGAGGAAAACTCCCACTTGCCATTGGAATCATACAGAGTCACTTGGGGAATTGAGATTAAATAACTGATCCAGGGTCACAGTAAGTGTCAGATGTAACAGTGGAACTCAGGTCTTCCTGATTGTGAGGCAGGGTCTCCAGTCACAATGATAACATGCTGCCTCTCCATCTTGTAAGTGCTTAATAAATGTGTGTTGAGTTGAGAAAATAAGTTAGCAAGTGTGAGAATCAGCCAATGAGCTCAGATGTCCTGAATTAAAGTTCAGCAATCATTTGGCCATACTATAGAAATTATTGTTAAAAAAAAAAAAACTATAAATTAATCAGTCAATTGATTAGAGAAATGCAAATTAATTCACCTCTAAGGTACCACCTTAAACCTCTCAGATTGGCTATGACAGGAAAAGATAATGATGAATATTGGAGGGCATGTGGGAAAACTGGGACACTGATACATTGTTGATGGAACTGTGACCGAATCCAACTATTCTGGAGAGCAACCTGTAACTGTAACCAAAGGGCTATAAAACTGCATACTTTTTGATCCAGCAGTGCCATTACTGATTCTGTATCCCAATAATATCATAAAGTAGAAAAAGAACCCACATGTGCAAAAATGTAACAGCTCTTTTTGTAGTAACAAAAAATTGGAAAATGAGTAGATATCCATCAATTGAGGAATGGCTGAATAAGTTGTGGTATATGAAGATAATGGAATATTGTTCTATTAAAAAAATGACAAACAAGCTGATTTTTAAAAGGTCTGGAAAGATTTATATGAACTGATGCTGAGTGAAACAAGCAGAACCAAGAATAAATTGTACACAGTAACGGCAAGAATGTGCAATGATCAACTATGAAAGACTTGATTCTCAGTGCCTCAGTGATCCAAGGCAATTCCAATAGACTTTGGACAGAAAATGCCATCTGTATCCAGAAAAAGAATTATGGAGATTGAATGTAAATCAACACATGCTATATTCAACATATGCTATATTCATTTCTTTTTTTTCTGTTTTTTTATCTCTCTCCTATGGTTTTTCCCTTTTGCTCTGATTTTTCTCCCCCAACATGATTCATAAAGCAATATGTGTTAAAATAAAATAAAATAAAATAAATTTTTAAAAATAAATTAAAAACTGCAAAAAAATTAATGTCAGTTTACAAACTTTGAGTATACATTAACTATAAACTATTGTCCAGATATAACAGATTATTCTTATATCTCACTACTATGATCAATCATCTTTCTTCATTGGGTCCTCAAATAGGTAGCAGGGATCACATGATCTCTAGTTAACAGCTAAAGAAACTGAGTCCTAGGGAGGAGTAGCCACAATGAAACACTTGCAAACCTGGGACTTGAATCCAGATCTTCTGAAGATCAGGTTTAGTCTGATTATGATAAGTGCAGTCAAAAGACTGGGTTCAAGGCTTACTATCTGTGTGATCTCGGGCAAGTCATTTAACCACCCTAATCAATAAAAAATATGGTTGGCCTAAATGGCCTCTGAGGCCCTTTTCAGTTCTACGCTAACAATTCCATGAACTCATCCATTCTTTTGTTTCCAGAAAGCAACCTTTCCCTCATAGATTTTTTTGAACACTTCTTGGGAGGTTTTTATTTTGCATTTATCTTGTCTGTATCTTCTCCCAATTACATCATAGGTTCACATTATAAAATCCTTGAAAGCAGGCCCTATGTTTTATCAATCTTTTCTATCCCTACGGCCTAGTACCCAGCCTCCACAAAATAGATGCTTAGTAAAATTTTTAATTAAAAACAACACTTCAGGAAGGTGGATTTCTCTTCTTAAGAAAAATTCCCCAAAAGACTAGAAAGACTTACATGAACTCATGCTGAGTGAAGTGAGGAGGACCAGGAGAACTTATACACAGTAACAATAACACTGTGTGGTGACCAATTGTGATAGATTTAGTAATAGAGTAATCTCAGTAATAGTGATTCAAAGACAATCCCAATAGACTTGGAATGGAAAATGCCATCCTCATCCAGAGAGAACTATGGGGACTGAAAATAGATGGAAGCATACTGTTTTCACCTTTTTTTGTTCACTTTTTCTTTCTTGTGATTTTTTTTTCCTTTTTGGTCTGATTTTTCTTCACAATTTATTTAAATATATTTCATGATTGTATGTTTATAACCTATATCAGATTACTTGCTATCTTGGGAATAGAGGAGGTAAGGGGGGAAAATTTGGAACTTAAAATCTTATAAAAATGAATGCTGAAACCTATCTTTACATGTAATTGGAAAAATAAAATATTATTGCAAAAAAACAAACAAAAGAAAATCTCCCGGGAAAGAGATTTTGCTTGTTCTTAATTCAGTATATATTTACAGATTCTGTGTTTGCTATTATTTTAGAGAAATCATTCTCTTTTTTCCCATTTAATTTTTTTGAAACTGGGTTTCCCTATATCTCCCAGGCTGGAAGTATAATGCCCATTCACAGAACCAATCCCACTGCTGATTGGCATTTCTGACCTGGGCCAGTTCATATCTCCATAGGTACTGGTACCTATGGTACTCTAGTACCCTCCTCCCCCATTTCCAGAGGTTTACTATGCCAGGGTTAGTGCAGACACCCCAACCAGCTTTAGCCCTACTCCCAAAGTGAGGTGATCCACCAAGTCTCAGCCTCCCCAGTAGCAAAGGTTCTGGGAATATGCCAGCACACCCAGACTTAAAGGAATCATTTTTAACCACTTGAGCCTCTGAAGATGTCTCTTGGGCTACAAGGATCAAGTACCCAAGGGCAGAAAGCATCTTTCTGCCATCATTGGTAAGAGAGGTCTAGCACCAGCAGCTGGTGAGCAGATCACAACTAACTCCCTGTTTCCAAGAACAAAGCAAGGACAGCTTGCAGCTTCTGTTCCTTTAGAAACAGGAGGCTCCCTGTTCCTGTAGCCAAGAGCCAAGAATATTCACATACAAACTCATTCTCAGGCAAAGAGCAAAAGGAGACCTGCTAGCAAGTTACCATTCTTGTGACATCTGGAGAAAAGCCAAGAGACGCCTCCCCTCCCCAACACACACACACACACACACACACACACACACACCCCTCGGGAACCTTCACCACTTGAAACTGTTACATGTTTCATCAAAAATCTCTCCCTGTAATCAGTCCTGGTAACAATATGCTCTAGGAAGGTGGAGAAAGGGAGGGATTATTTTCCCCCAGAATTAACAGCTAACTCAAATGTTTCTGATTTTCAAGTGTGATTTGGATGTGAATTTTTTTCATCTTTTTTTTTTTAATCTGCCAGATGTGGAACAGAGTTGCACAGTCACAGTTATGTGTAGATAATTGAGGAAAGAAAATCTGCCTCTGTCTGCAGTCTTCAGATGACTGAGCAAAGGGGTTTATTTTTGGTTTTGGTTTTTAATTTTTGACTCATTGGGCATTTAACGCTTTTTATACCTACCAAGTGGTCCCCAGGGTAGACATTTAGCCATTATTGTATAGATTGTCTTTGGGGACCCTCCAATAGATTTCCATACTACATTGCCTTGGACCTGTCCTGATGGATCTGATGCCCCAAGGCTACTCTCTGCTACCCATCTGCTTCCACTATGTTCCTCCTCCTTCCTCTCTGGACCAAGGTAACAACTCACAAATCTATATATAAACTGAATTGATGGGAGAGGGCAGGGGACTTCCAAGGTTTCATATGTACAATTTAACGGAGGCTATCTGGAGGTAATAAATAATAGTGGGCTTCTTTTACATACAGCTTTGTTATTGTTGATCAGTGTTTTCACTCATGTCCAACTCTTTGTGACCCCATTTGGAGATTTTTCTTAGCATATAGGTTTGCCATATAGGCTGTTTACAACAACTCCATAAAGTATCTTATATAGTATAAAAGAAAATATTAGTATGTTCATTTTACAGATGAGGAAGTTGAGGTTCAATTCATTTCAATTCAGCAGACATTTATTAAGTTTTATTAATTAAGATTTGTTCATCCTATCATCATCACCATCATCATTATGTGCCAGGCACTGTGTGAGGCATTGAAGCTACAAAGTTAAATATGAAACAATATTTGAATTCAAAGAGTTTTCATTTTAGGGTAAATTGTTTGTCTAAGGTAACACAGCCAAAAAGTATCTGATCTAAGACTTGAAGCAAGGCCCTCTTTCTCCAACTCAATCTCTCTTAACATTTCATCTACAGATGACTCTTATGAGAGGAATTTCATGGAATTCTTTGGGAGGGAAGTAGTGGAGGTAGAATCTGCCCAGGACTGAGAGGGAAAATTAGGAGCAAAATTTCAGTCTCTGACCCTCAAGGAGCTTAAAATCTAATGCCAAGGGGATATGGGGTGAGGGCAAGGGACAGGGGAACAGTATAACATGTAGACAGAGAAATAAAACATAAATTAAATATCCCACATTTATACAGCATTTTAGGATCTACAGATCACTTTCCCACAACTCTGTGAGATAATATAAAATTTATTATAAGCATTTTTAAAAATGAAGAAAATGAGGCTGAGAGATATGTTAATTGATTGGTCAGTGAGTAAGAACCAGGATTTGAAGCTAACTCCCTTGAATCCAGAACAGGTAGGTGATTCAGTGGATAGAGAGCCAGAAATTAGGAAGATTTATCTTCATATATTCAAATCTGGCCTCAGACACTTACTAGTTGTATGATACTTAGCTTTATCTTCCTCAGTTTCCTTATCTGTAACATGAGTCAGAGAAGGACCACTCCAGTATCTTTGCTAAGAAAATCCCAAATGGGGTCATGAAGAGTTGGATATGACTGAAAAGATACCAGATAACAGTTCTTAAATCCAAATCTGGTACTCATTCCATTATACCAAGATGTCAACTGAACCCAAAATATTACAGTGCAAGGTAGAATGTGATAGAAGCAAAGTAGATATCTAGACAAAATGCTCTAGGAAAAGCTGAGAGTTAAGATCACCTTCAGCCAAGAATGGGATCAAGGAAGGCTTCATGAAAGAAGGGGCATGTGAGTTGGGCCTTGAAGGAAGTAACAGATTCCAGCAGAATGAGAGGGAAATGGCAGGGAGTCTGGCCCCAAACATGGAAGATGAAGAGGAGGGAGGGAAATAATCAAAGAAGCATTTTCTCAACATCCATGTGCCAGCACTAAGAGCTTTTCGAATATAAGGTCATTTGATCCTTACAATAAGCCATGGAGGGAGATGCTATGATACTCACTTTACAGTTGAGGAAATAGAGGAAGACAGAAGTTAAGTGACTTGCTCAGGATCACACAGCTAGTATGATGCTAGTTTTGATTCCTGACTCCAGGCCCAGTACTCTATTTACTACCATTTAGCAAAATAGATTAAATAACATCTATTGTTCAGTTTGCCTAAACCATAGAATAAATACATCAAGGGAAAGAATATGAAATAAGGCTAGAAAGAAGGGTCAACTGGAGTGAGATTGTGGAAGGCCTTAAATGTCAAGTGAAACTGTTGCAGAAAAGCAAATTTCAGCTCAGTGTCTAGAATAACTTCATAACAATGGAACTTACCCAAAAGTGAAATAGAAGGAGTGAGGTGCCTATCACTAAATGTCTTCAAGTGGAGGCTACATAATGACTATAAGAATTCTGTAGGCTGGGACCCTATCTTATTTAATTTTTTAATCTCCTCTACCACCTACTACAGTATTTTCCCCACCAAGTAAAATAAAATACATATAATTATAAAGAAAATTGTATTAAAATACAGAAATCAGGTTTTTTTAAATCAAATTCCCAGATCCCAGGTTGAGACATGTGGTTGAAGTTGAATTCATTTCAATTTAGCAGACATATATTAAGGTGGTTTCTTTAAATTAAGATTTATTCATTTATCATCATCATTATCATCATTATGCTCCAGGCACTATGCTAAATATTGAGGCTACAAAGCTAAATATGAAACACATGATCACACATGTGCGAAAATGTTGGTAGCAGCTCCTTTTTTAGTGGCAAGGAACTGGAAATTTAGTAGATGCTCATCAATGGGGGAATGGCTGAATAAATAAATACTATTGTTCTATAAGAAACGATGAGCAGGTTAATTTCAGAAAAGCCTGGAAAGATGTACATGAACTGATGCTACATGAGGTAAACAGAACCAAGAGCACACTATAGATAGTAACAGAAGCATTGTGTGATGCTCAACTGTGATAAATTTAGCTCTTTTCAGCAATGCAGTGATCCAAGACAATTCCATTAGACTTGAGATGGAAAATGTCATCCGCATCCAGAGAAAGAACTATGGAAACTAAATGAGGATTGAAGCTTCATCTTTGCTTTTTTTGTTGTTTTTTTTTCCTTTCTTATGAATTTTCCTTTCTTTTGCAACATTACTAATATGGAAAAATGTTTTAAAAGATTATACATGTATAACCTATAGCAGAATGCTTGCTGCTTGGGAAGGAGAGGTAAAGGAGGGAGAAGGGAAAATTTTGGAACTCACAATCTTACAAAGATGAATATTGAAAATTATCTTTACATGTCTTTGGGGAAAATACTATTAAGCTAAAAAAATTCAATTCAATTTAATTTTTTTTAAAAAATCCTTGGTCATCCCTATGGAACATCTCAGAGAGCCATGAAAAAGCACAAGGGTCCTGAGACTATC
This sequence comes from Sminthopsis crassicaudata, assembly GCF_048593235.1. Classification (NCBI taxonomy): domain Eukaryota; kingdom Metazoa; phylum Chordata; class Mammalia; order Dasyuromorphia; family Dasyuridae; genus Sminthopsis; species Sminthopsis crassicaudata. The sequence goes on from NC_133617.1 coordinate 368,072,732, forward strand.
TGGGAAACCCCAGAGAAGAGAAAAAGGATGGTTTTTACCGGAACACGAAGTCTGCACTATCAATCTCTCTCCCACATCGGCTGTTCTTCAGGATGCCTCCATTCCCCACAACTGCACACTTCTTAAACTGAGAACGGTTGTACGGCATGTCCTACAGAAAGACAGTGAACAACCAATTAGAATGCCAACAACAATCTATCCCATCTATATCTATTCTTTTCTTTGATCCTCACAAAAGGCCCTGGAAAGATAAGTGGGAAAGACATTATTATCCCATTCTGCAAATGAGGAAATTGAAGCTGTCACTTGTTCAAGGTCAGACAGCCAGTAACAGAGTTGAACCTAAGTAGGTCTTCTCACTGTTCCCCCAGGAGTCTCCCCAATACCCATACTGCTTGTTTCCTGACTAATAATGATAATTGAATTTGGAGTCCCACGTCTTTAGGACGGGTGCAATATGTCCTCCGATCCTACAACCTTTATTCAACTAGGCCAGCCTAGATTCTTTTAAAAAAAAAATCTATGCCCCCAATACACAATGAAATAAAATAGCAAAAATCAGGTTTTTTTCTTCTCAAGATATCCTTATCTTGGCTTTTCTTCATGAGTGTTTCCATATTTTAAATTATTTTCTTTGGTATTTACAATTTTGTAAGATAGATGTCAGCAAATGACATGAGACCCCACCAACAGTAACATGGGAGGTGATTGTGAGGGAAACATGCTGTTGGCAGCAGAGGGGTGTGCCCTGAACCCCTTTTTTGCTTAACAAGTATCACAGGGCTTTGGGAAGAGCAGGATATTGCATGAGAGGACATGGGCTCAAATATGTGTGACTGAACAAGCCACGATGCCTCTCTAGGTCTCAGTTTCTTCATCTGTAAAATGAAAGGTGTGGGGTGGTCAAGACAACCTCTAAGATCACTGTCAGCTCTAGATCTTGTTACCCTCCTTCAGATCCTCAAAGAGAGACAGAGAACATGATCTTGATTATACACCAAAATCAGAGGATTTAAGTGCACAAAAAAGATCAATGCTTTTTGCCCCTTCTTCTAAAAAGACAAGGGCAGAGTGAGTACATCCCATATGAAGCTGGGGAGAAGCATTATTGAAGAATCACTGTTCATGGTCCTTTCTTAAGATCCACTAAAGAAGAACAGGCATTTGAGAATGGCCTTCCCCAGTTCCTAATAATTTAAAGCTACACTAATAAAGCTGGAGCATTTACCACAAAGGAGGTGATAATCAACTTTACTCTACACCCTGGTCAGACCACAGCTGGAACAGTAGATTCAATTTTTGGAGCAATTTTTCTGAGATATAATATAATCAGGATAGGAAAGGATCTGGAAGCCATATTATAGAAGTCTTCACTGAAATAACTGGGGGTCTAATCTGGAGAGGATAACTCTTAGGGAAGATATAATTGCATCTTATCTTCTTACTATTTTCTCTTGAGGACTACCATAGTTCTCTGTACTTAGTAGGTATTTAATATATATTTTTGAAATTGAACTGAATGATAGCTGTCCTTAAAATGAAGAAATATCATGTTGAAAATATAATCAGTTTATTCAATAGGGTATCCAACTATGAAGAATAAGACCAGTGGGACTGTCTACTAAAAGTGTGATCTTGGGCCTATATTTTATGAAAAGATAGATGAGGAAGTTATACTATAGCCCCTATTGTTCTAATTATTTCTAAATCTATGATTTTGTGATCCTAAGGAAGTATGTAATTTTGTCATTGAAATATACTACATACCACCTGAATAGAAAAAAAAAAGAAATAAAATGAGTAGTTTGAAAAAGATATCACAAATCTTGCACAGAAATGTGATAAAGCAATGATAAGTGGCTTCAATTATCCAGACAACTAGTAGAACTCTTTCTGTTTCTATTTGTGTCTGTGTCTGTTTTTCCACTTTCTGCCAAGAGTAGAGAAGCTAAAACCTTCTTGGCATGTCTTGGTGATCATTTCAAATTTCAAGAGTTGGAGGAACCAAAAAGGGAAATTCTATTCTGAATTTGATTCTCACTGATAGGAAAGAACTGATTGCTACAGTAGAAGTGGTGAGAATCTTGGGGAAGAGTGATCATTCCATGCTATACTTTGTGATAGAGAAGAAAAAAACTTGGAAGTAGTTAAATACATATTCTAGATTTAGGGAAAATAGATTTCAAAGGGCTCAAAAGAAAGACAAGTAGGATCTAAGAGCTAAAATGATCAGGGGAGGTAGTGGTGGAACAAGTTGCAGTATATGATAGCAATGAGATACTTTTTGAGCTATAAGAAATGACAAGCAGGATGTCTTCAGAAAAATCTGGAAAGACTTGCATGAACTGATGCAAAGTGAAGTGAGCAAAACCAGGAGAATACTGTACATAGTAATAGCAAGATTATACAATGATCAACTGTAAATGATGGCTATTTTATGCAATACAATTATCCAAAACAATTCCAAAGAACTCATGATGAAAAATATTATCCACCTCCAGAGAAAGAATCAATAGAGTCTGAATGAAGATCAAAGCACACTATTTTTCACTTCATTTTTTTCATGGTTTTTATTGTCTGTATGTTTTCTTTCACAACATAACTAATATGAAAATATGTTTTGCATGAGTACATGTGTATAACATATCAAATTGCTGTCTTAAGGAGGGAAGAGAAGGAGGGGAAAAATATAGAACTCAAAAAACATTTTAATTGTTGGGGAAGAGATAAAATATTATTCAAAACTAATAAAATGCTCTAGGAAAGATAGCTCAAGAAAAAAGGGAGATGCTCAATAATGAAATTCTGAAGACACAAAGAAAAACATTTCCAATGAGAATGTGTGAAGTTCAATTTAGGAAGACCTTTCTTTTTTATTATTAAAGCTTTTTTTTATTTTCAACATAAATAATTTTCAACATCACCTTTGTAAAACCTTCTGTTCCAAATTTTTTCCTCTTCCTTCACCCCACCCCTCCCCTAGATGACAAGTAATCCAATATATGTTAAACATGTGCAATTCTTCTATACATATTTAGAAAGAACTTTCTAACAAGAACTGTCTCATAATAGAATTAACTGTCGCATAACATATTGACTTCCTGTCACTGAGTGGGCAACATGGGAGTTGATAATAACTAAAGAAGATCCATGACACTAGGTAAATGGGGCAATTACAAAATCAGAATTTCAGAACAACCACACTAGAACTCAATGGCTATCTAGTCCAACTTGTCTCCAAATCCCCTTTATAGCATGGTCACCCAGCTTTCACTAGATCAGGGTTTTTTAACTTCTTCCTGAGAAATTTTTATATGATCCTATATATATATATATATATATATATATATATATATATATATATATATATATATATATATATATAATATATATATATATAGCTTTATAGACATATAAATCAAACATTTGCTGATTATAAATCACAATTTCATGATCCCCATATTCAGTTATGAGACCCCATATGGGGGCACAAATCACAGTTTAAGAAGCTGGGCACTATATGATCCCTAATGAGGGAGAAGTGACTGCCTCCAAAAACAATTCATTCCCCTTTTGCACAGTCTAATAGTTAGAAAGTGTCTTCCTTACAACAGGCTTAAACCTGCCTTGATGCAACTTCTATCCATCATTTTCAGTTCTACCTTCCAGGGTCAAGCAATATATGTCTTCTTCTATTTGATAGACCTCTATAAGCCATCATGGCCTCCTTAAATTTTCCCTTATCCTAGCAAATTCCTTCCATGGGTCCCCCAAAGGCATGAATCTTGAGATTCCTCACTCTCCCTCCAGGTCATCTTTCTCTGAATTTCTAAATAAATCCTTCCCAAAATTTATTACACAGAATTGAATAAAATACTTCACCTGCTGCCTGTTTTCACAGTGGGGCTACACAGTATATCCTATATTCTGATACTCTTTCTATGGCAAGCCAAAGTCATACTGGTACCTACTTGTGACGTGTATGGCAAAGGAGAAAAGACTTGAAACACAGAACTAGTTCTGACAACTCAATGGGCTACTCAAGGAGAGACCTCAAGGAGCGTAGGTATCAGAATAACCCCAAAATATTGATATCAAAATATTGGACCATGGGATAGGAATCAAAAGACCCAGGTACAGTTTTGACCTTCAATGATTCTAGGTTCTGATAGCTTTTCTTCTGCATTCTTGGTCTAGGCAAGTTGGGAGAATGAGTGCCTGAGAACAAATTCAAGATACTAGCACTCTCACTGGCAAAGAGTCAGGCTTAAATCTTAGTATAAATTACTTTGGTTTGAAATATAATGAATGCAGTCAGATCCCCAAACTGAGCTGCAGCCTGTTTCTAGGTGATTACTCATCTCCATTGCGCATTTTTCTTGATGGGACAGATGTGGAAACTGCAAATGGAATGGACTCTGGATAGGGTCAGGCCCCCACTGGAACATTTGCCTGGTGGCCTATTGGGAGTGAGGAAGAGAGAAATAGTACCTCAAACTTCAGGGAGTGGAAGAACAAGGTCATCTGTGGAAAAACTACTGCATGGCTCTGCTATTATTGTTTTGCTTTTTTAATCCCAGTGGTATTCTGTTTAAACGTGACAATACACATCCCATATACATCCCAGTCCCCAAGACAAATGATCAATTATTCACACTTGTAGGAAACTGCTCTGCTCAAATCATGAGGCTATTACCCAGGTCACCACTGTTCACTTGATGGATGCCAGCAGACATATCTTTATCCCTAGAAGGAAATGAGATACCCTCATGTTGTCTAGCTTCTATAAACTGACTGAAACATCACTTCTTCTGACTTTGCTAAGTATTTGGGAAGATGCATTTAACTCATCCCTTTCATGTTGCTTTACATCCTCCTTTTCTCTTCCCCCCATCCTATAGCCAAAAATCAAAAACAAAAAAACAACCTCAGTATATTCTGCAGCAGACTTCTTAAACTTTTTTCCCCTAGTCATCACTTTTTCCTGGAGAAACTTTTATATAAATCCAAGTATATAGGTATATAAATTAAGTATACAAATCAAACATTTACTGATAACAAATCATAATTTCACAACCTCCATATTCAATTATAAGATCCCATATGGGATCATGAACCACAGTTTAAAAAGCTGGTTCTACAGGATATGTAAGAGAAGATTTGGAAGCCATCAAAATTTTCTCCTGGCTTCCTGCAAAGGCAGCTGAGGGATCTGAGTTCCAATTCTAGGCACCATAGGACTTGATCACCCTACCCTCCAAAGTCCTACAAAGTACATGGTGATTCTTTGGTGGTAGGTGGCACCATGGTGCACAGTTCTGGTCCTGGGATAAAAAAAAAAAGACTCATATTTCTGAGTTCAAATCCAGCCTCAGACATTTAGGGCTTCAGTTCCCCCTTTGTAAAATGAACTGAAGAAGGAAATGACAAAAATCATTCCAGTATCTTTGCCAAGAAAACCCCAAATAAGGTCACAAAGGGTCAAATACAACTGAAATAAATGAACAAAAATTCCTTCCACAGTTCTAATATCTAAGAAGGTGCCTAGAACTCGGTGTCCTGAACTTTTTGGAAGATGAAGTTGATATTATGGGATATATTTCACAAAATAACATTAGAGAACATTTATTAGGAAGGGGAGAAGAAGAAAAGGAGGGTAAGAAGGAAAAAGAAGATAAGGAAAAGGATGAAAAGAAAGTTTTAAAATACCACCAAAAGCTGTCCCACAGTTATAATGTAAAGAATAAACTTTGACTTTCACTCAGAGTTACTCTTATTCTAAACATAATTCTTACAAACTGGGCTACCTGGTTTCCCAGCCTATAGCAGATTAGGATCAAGATATTGGGGGAAGGGTAGTGCTAGAAGCAGACCAGATGACAGCAATAGAGGTGACAGCTGACAGCAGGGAAAAAGACAGGAAAACTGAAAACAGCAGATCTGTGCTTCTTGTTACAGCAGGCGACCATAATTGATGCTTGGAATGATGACTCTGAATCATCAAGAAAAGGTTAAATTATGTTTGGCATTCTCTGTTGGAGAAGCCAGGACAGCATATAATATATTCGAGAAAGATTTCATTCTAGAATAGTTATAAGAAACAAAATCTGGGCTCCTCAAAGGAATAAGCTTCAATTTAACTAAAAAAAATTATGTATTTTGCAGACTTTAAAGTGATATACATATATGTATGTGTGAATTATTGGTTATGAGTATCATTAGAATACTCATTTTGAATGATGCCAAATAATGAAGTAATACAAAATATATAAATATATTTCTTCCTTGAAGTCTTTCTAGATTAATGGGGATGGGTGAATGGGAAAGATTATTATTCTGTTGTCCCTGCCCTGACTGGTCTCCAGATTCTGCATTGTTATTTTCTCCAAACCTAAAGCTGTCCCAGAGATATAATATAAAGACTGAACTTTAAATTTTACTCAGAGCTACTCACTCTTTTTCTAAACATAATTCTCACAAACTGGGCTACTTGTTTTCCCAGCCCATTCTTTCTACTTCTATCACCATTTGCTTCTACTTTCCAAAAACATATATATTTATTTGCCTCTGTTATGTATATGAAATGGACATTTTACTGCTTTGCTCTCTGTTGGCTTATATTTTGTCATCTATATCTACATTTTTTATATGGGAATTTGTATTATTGTGCCTGTGACTTAATTTTTAAGGTCCTAGAAGGCAATGACCAAATCTATGTTGTGTTCATTGCATGGTATCCTACACAACAACATATACAGTTAGGTGCCTGATAATGGTTTGATAACAGTTATTATGATCTTATCATCATTACTTTTCTCACTGATACAAAAATGGGCATCTTGACCAACCTACAAGGTTTATTCTATACAGTCAACTTTTGGTCAACTGAGATTTACGGAATAGATACATTATAAGTCAAAGAACAAGGTATCAAATTGTATCAAAATGTATCAAATAATGTATCAAAACATGTGTAACCTAGAAAATGACCATTTAGGACCCAAAGAGTGATCATCTGGGGTCAAAAAAATTATCCATAAAATGGACAGCTTAGAATGAACAATGATCAGAAATAATAACTAATGAGGAAATGTAGAGTTGATGCTTATGTCTGGTCCTTTATCCAACACAACCCTTCTTTCTTCCCTTTTCCCTCCCCACCCCAATCTTTTTCAAGAAAGACAAAAACTACAGCACCTTGGGAAACATGCGAAAGATCTCCTGGTTGATGTGGTAGATGCCACTCGTGTCTACCTCATACTTGAGCTTTGTGCCCAGAGGGGTGTTTTTCTGGGTGGTGAAGAGAAAGGAAGGAGCATTACAGCACCTGGAAAGAGTGGACCTGCAAGGCAAGGGAGAAAGAGAGGGAGAAACTGGTTAGGTAGTTCCACGTGCAAAAGCCATTCTAAGTTTAACATTGCCAGAGAATTGCCAACTATGAGGGACACCAGCACTGTAATTCATCTAATTATTATCCAGCCTCTTTACTACTCTTCACTTCATTCCCAGTATCCTACTTGCTCATTCCCACCTGAACCTTGCTCAAGGTATTCACACATTAGCTGACATGGGTTAACAGATGTTGGGTATGGTATTTCTGCCATGGATTAGATATTTGAACAAAGGAGGCAAACATGGCTAGTATATATTTTAAAGCTGTTCAGAGAGCTTTCTTTTAAAAATGAAGCAGAATGGGAAAACTGGAAATTAGTATGGCAGAAACTAGGCTTGGACCCACACTTAACATATACCAAGATAAGATCAAAATGGGTCCATGGTTTAGGCATAAAGAATGAGATCATAAATAAATTAAAGGAACATAGGATAGTTTATCTCTCAGACCTGTGGAGGAGGAAAGAATTTGTGACCAAAGAAGAACTAGAGATCATTATTGATCACAAAATAGAAATTTTTGATTATATCAAATTAAAAAGCCTTTGTACAAACAAAACTAATGCAAATAAAATTAGGAGGGAAGCAACAAATTGGGAAAATATTTTTACAATTAAAGGTTCTAATAAAGGCCTCAATTCCAAAATGTATAGAGAATTGACTCAAATTTATAAGAAATCAAACCATTCTCCAATTGATAAGTGGTCAAAGAATATGAACAGACAATTTTCAGATGATGAAATTGAAACTATTTCTACTCATATGAAAGAGTGTTCCAAATCATTATTGATCAGAGAAATGAAAATTAAGACAACTCTGAAATACCTCTACACACCTGTCAGATTGGCTAAGATGACAGGAATAAATAATGATGAATGTTGGAGGGGATGTGGGAAAACTGGGACACTGATGCATTGTTGGTGGAGCTGTGAAAGAATCCAACCATTCTGGAGAGCAATCTGGAATTATGCCCAAAAAGTTATCAAACTGTGCATACCCTTTGACCTAGCAGCGCTACTAATGAGCTTATATTCCAAAGAAATACTAAAGAAGGTAAAGGGACCTTTTTGTGCTAAAATGTTTGTGGCAGCTCTTTCTGTAGTGGCTAGAACCTGGAAGATGAATGGATGTCCATCAATTAGAGAATGGTTGGGTAAATTATGGTATGTGAATATTATGGAATATTATTGTTCTGTAAGAAACTACCAGCAGGATGAATACAGAGAGGCTTGGAGAGATTTACATGAACTGATGCTGAGTGAAATGAGCAGAACCAGGAGATCATTATACACTTCAACAACAATACTGTATGAGGATGTATTCTGATGGAAGTGGATATCTTCGACAAAGAGAAGATCTAATTCAGTTCCAATTGATCAATGATGGACAGAATCAGCTACACCCAGAAAAGGAACACTGGGAAATAAGTGTAAACTGTTTGCATTTTTGTTTCTCTTCCCAGGTTATTTTTACCTTCTGAATCCAATCCTTCCTGTGCAATAAGAGAACTGTTTGGTTCTGCACACATTTATTGTATCTAGGATATACTATAACATATTTAACATATATAAGACTGCTTGCCATATAGAGGAGTGGGTGGAGGGAGATAAGGGAAAAATCAGAACAGAAGTGAGTGCAAAGGATAATGTTGGGAAAAAATTACCCATACATATATGCTGTCAATAAAAAGTTATAATTTTTTTAATGAAGTAGAAGAGGAACCCAATAGGACTATCAGATGTAACTACAATATGAGCTCTGATTGTCAGGTTCCTAAAATCATTGGTGAGACTGAAGAGGATCTCAAAAGTAATCTATAGAATCCAGGAACAAGTTCCTCTCACCCGTGTCTTTACCACCCCACTCTTTGGGACTGTCCCCTCAGGTATCTGTAATGTCTGTTTTCCAAGGTTTCTTATCAATCTACAGCCATACTCGTTCATTCCCCTAGAATCAGGCATGTTATATCTAGGATATAATCTGTGATGACATATGCCTCCAATTCAGCAAACAGCAGCATCTCTGACTGCAAAATCAGAGACCATTCCTCCAGAGGCATAACAACTTTTTCCATAGTCTGCAATTTCCATCCCTACCCCACCCACATTTTATCCCCCATGAACACATACATATATTTAATCTTTCCAGATTTTATTATTATTAAGGATTCAAGTCAAGAGCCACTTCCTGCCAACATTTTTCCTCTGATTATTCTGGTTGATAATAACCTTTCCTTCCTCTGAACTTTGGATTAACTTGGGGTATACAATTTTTCACCCAATTACAAAACTTTATATTATTCTCTGATTGTTTCATGCTTTTGAGCCTTGGTTAGATACTAAACTCCTTGAATCTTGGTAGGGAGAACATGTCTTTTAAATCCTGTGTATAGGTCTTTGCATCTGGCATAGCGTCAAATACACAAACACTCCATAAATACTTATTGAAAAAGAGAGAAGGGAGGGATGAAGGAAGGGAGGAAAATTTGCTCATCCCCACTACTCCTGGTCCTCACTTCTTACTCTACTTGAGGTGCTGGGTCAGAGCAGTGGAAAAAAGGAACATAAACACTTCCTCTCAAAACCAAGCTACTCCTCCATCTCCTCTGCAACTCTAGCAATGGTCTCAAAGTTAGCTTCCCTAACTAACCTTGTTCCATATCCTTATCCTCCCAGAGACTCTATCCTGCTCCTGAAAAGAAATATACAAAATATTAGAGAATTGATCTTGTAAATTCATAATCCTAAACTTAGAAAGGACCTTAGAGGTCTTAGATTCAATCTCTTCACTTTATAGATGAAGAAACTGAGATTAAAGAAGTTAAGTACTTGTTCAAGGTCACATAGGCAGTAAATAAATTAACTGGAATTTGAGCCCTAGTCTTCTGACTTCAAATCCACTTCCTCTCCACTATACCATAATACTTTTCTTCAGAAACATACACTAATTTCACTTCAGTCCTTTATGTAGCCAGAGGTCCACTGATTATAACATGATCATTTTATAGTAGGCTACAGGATCAGAGTGAAAAAGAAAAAGAGGGATAAAGTACTTTATTCCCTGTTTTCTGCACAACTAACCAGTAAAAACCTATAGAGGTCCTCAATCAATCAATCAGTCAGCCAACACTGAATTTATAAATATAAGGAATGAAACAAACCCTGTTCTCAAAAAAGCATGATTTTCTAACATCAGGGACAGAAAAGTAGGGCAGAAGCTGCTACACTGTTCTGGTCTGCAGTGAGTCAGGGAAGAAGCAACAGATAGACCAATCCCTAAAACTTTAGAAGGGAAGGAGAGGAAAAAGGGAGGGAAGAATGGAAAGAGAAGGGGGAGAGCAAGAAGGGGAAAGGGAGCTAGTCTAGAGTAAAGAGACTCCATAGAGTCCCAGCAACCTTTCCATCAAGTTTACCAAGTTTATTTCCCCAAAAAACTAGAGTCCCTCCCACAGACCCCTGGAGCCAGGCCCAGTAGCTCAGAGCTGAGAAAATCCTCATTCCTACAGCCTGACAAATGAGCAAGAAGCAGAGGAAACTTGGCTCCTACTGGTGAGATTACAGAGAGGGATGATGGGGCTCTGGCATCCCAATCAGAAACACTAAATGCATTTCCCACAAAAAGCATTCTAGACATGGTGGTCCCGCCACAATAGTATAATGGAGAGCCAACATGGTAAAGCAAAAAGTACACTGTATCTAGAATTAAAGGGTCATATCAGTTCTCCTGCTTAATCACTATTTGTTGTTCAGTCTTGTCTGACTCTATAGAACCCTATATGAGCTTTTCTTGACAAAGATAATGGAGTGAGTTGCCATTTCCTTCTCCAGTGGATTAAGGCAGAGATTATGTGATTTGTCAGGGTCACATAGCTAACAAGTATCTGAGGTCACATTTGAATTCAGGTCTTTCTAATCTCAGACTCAGTGCTCTATCCACTGAATCATTTAGCTACATGTCCCTAATAGTCAAATATTCACTTTGACCTAATTAATTGTCCAAATCTTTTCCCTCTCCTACCCTCAACTTTATCACCTGTGAAAAGAGGATAATGATAGCTATTCTTATCTCACCAGGTCTTTGTGAGAAGAGAATTTATAGAAAACATACATTCAAATGCAAGTCTTTATTAAAGTGCCATGCTTCTGGCATATCCCAGGTAAAATGGGCTTTCGTGGATTGGTCTGAGTGCCTGGACATCACATAGTCAGTTTTTTTTCTCGGGAACATGTTCCAAGTTGCAAACATTTAAGCAAATGAACCCAAAGATGACCATGTAAGATTCTTGGTTTACATATTTTCAAGGGGCTTACTACTCTTTAGGAAACAGGAGAATATTAACATGTAATCAATGGAAAGTGGATGTCTAAACATTTTTAAACGTGTCCTTAAAAGCAAGAAGGAAGTTGGATATTATGATAATGAACTAGGTTCATCCCAAAGGGCTTCCTGGGAATTGTAGTTCCTGAATTCCAAAAGCAGATCTTATAGAAATGTGTGATGCTGCCCTTCCTCTCCCCTAAAAATTTTGTATGAGAGCATGTATGGTGTAATGGATAGAGAGTTGGTTTGGGGTTAGTAGTTAGAAGCTATATACTGGCCCTGGAAATGTCCCTGAGCATTTCGGTGAAACTTGAGTTTAAAATACAGAGATGATGCTGATCTGCCTTGACAGAGAAACTTCTGCATCAGGATCTTCTTATAGCAATGAAATCACAGCTCTGGCTCCTATTTTGTAAATACTGATATTCTCTTCCTCATTAGAATGTAAATTTCTTGCGGGCAAGCACTCTTTCATTTTTGTCTTTATGACCATAGCACCTCGTACAGGGCCTGGTTTATAGTGGAAATTTAATAAATCCTTATTAAATAAACATTATTAATAACAGCTCCTTTAGATAATCTGTTATAGTTTATAAAATATTCTATACCCATAATCCCATTCAAAATTTACAACAGCTCTATGAAGTAGATAGTGCAAGTGTTATTATTTTCCTTTTAAAGATAGTGAAACTGAAGCTTTGAGAGATTAAGGGACTTCCCACAATTAATAAGTAAGCAAAGAAGCCAAGAAATAAACTAACAAAAAAAAAAAAAAAAAAACAGATCTTCCTATTTCAAATTGCAGGCTCATCCCATTATATGCAATTCTTCTTAAAGTATCTGCTCAAAAATAGTTACTGAATCAGACACCAAAGAGTTAAACCTCAAAAGCAATGTGAGCTTAGAAAATTAAGGAACAATGTGGCTGATGAAATAGGCTTGGGAATCCAGCATGCTGAAGAGACGGGGGAAAACTGCTTTTTTTACTCCTCTGCAGCTGGTGTTCCACCTGGAACTGTATTCTCTCAGGAGCCAACGCTGGGCTGGGGCTCAATGGAGAAGGTCAGATCCTGGGAAATTTCCCGCCTTGAGAACTGAAGTTCTTCCAGCCTGACTGAAGGGAAAATGGAGAATCCTCAGTGTTCAGATTGTACCATTTGAAAGTCCATGAAATCTCCATTTGTCCAAAATGGATGACAGTTTACTGACAGCTAAAACTGTGTGTGTGTGTTCCTCCCCTGCCATTGGGTTCAGCCATCCTCAAAAACCTTTTATTTAGAGCCATAATTATCACTTTTGTGTGATCTAGAGAAGCAGAAAAAGCCAGACCACCCCCACCTCAGTGCCCGATCACCAGTTTCATTGAGAATTAACAAAAGCTGAAAGGAGTCCTTCCCAAAAATATCACCCAGAGCCCCAGGACTTGTGCAGCTAATTGGGAGCCCTGCTTCCACCTATTCTTTCTGGCCCTCAGTTTTCTCAAAGTGAGGGGGTTGGAGTAGATGATCTGGGAGGGGGTCCTTTAAAGTAACTCTGACATATAATTTGGAAGGCTTCACATAATGTGTGTACAGAAAAGCTTTTGGCAAATATTTTCTTTCAAATACTCTCTGGAAGTAGGGTAGAAAATAAAACGGGCTTCTGAGTCCAATTTTTTCCCCAAATTAGAGAAATGCTTGGTGTTTGTTCTCCCATTGCTCTGGTCCCTGAGTCCCAAACTAGATCTTTTTTGGTCATTGGTCTCTGACCTATATGCTACTCTTCCAGAAACCTCCAGAATCCACTCTTCATTTAGTACCTTTATGAAAGTTGGAACAAAGTATCCATCCATTCTTCCTAAGGAAGTCTTCCCTTGCTCAGGGTAGATATCTCCCCCAACTCACTAAAAGATTTAAGGCTCATTGGTTCCCCCCAACTTGGTTGAGCCTATCTGCTGAAACAGTTTACTAGGCTATGGCCACTGTGCATGCTATAGCTTCTTAGAGCCACAGACAGGTGAGTGCTAGGATAGGTGAACACTAACAGTGGATGGACAGGGTGCAGCTTTTCTTATGTTAGAGATGCTAGTCCTTCTTGAAAACCCCATACATCCCTGGTTTCATCATAAACCCAAAGGTAAAGGATTCTTCTTTCTCTTGCCTCCTAGGACTCATTGTGAGCTAAAACAAAAGGATCATCATGTACATAACTGCAGTGTAGACAAGAGCTATTTCAGATGATGAAAAAAGTACAGTAATTCCATGAAGAAATTCACAAAATCCTCCATAACAAGTACACTTTGGAACTCAAGGTCTTCAATGCCAACATGAGCATGGGAGGAGGGTGTTAAATACATTAGAAAATGTGGTTTGAGATCAAGAAATTAAAAAGTCAAAAATTTGTAGACTGTTCAAAAGCTTATAGACGCCCACCTATACATCCTGAATACTTCCTTCAAGAAGAGAATTTTAAAAGCAATGGATATAATTAGCACCAAATGGCATCATTAAAAAATGAAATTGACTCTATTTTAACAGGAAATAACTGATTACATTCACAGAAGTAATTTCAAAATCAGCTTTCAGTTTGCAGTCCAATCATGGACAGTTCAGACCAAGGATCAAAATAAATGCTAGATTAGATGAAAAGACTATGTGATTAGAGCAGTTCCAACCTTCAATAAGCTGAAAAATGAGAAATGGATAAAAATAAACACATTGTCTCTTATTGTACCATGTCTAAAAGGAGTCTTACTGATTCAAAAGAGTTGCTACCATGCCTCTCAATTAGGGAATGGCTAAACAAATCATGGAATGTAAGTATAATAGCGTATCATTATATTGAAAAAAAGATGAATTTTGAGAAATATGGGAAGACAGGTGTGAACTGATTCAGTTAGAAGTAAGCAGAACCAAGAAAACTATAAAAATAAATTACTACAATAACTTAAATGAAAAGAACTACACAGTGAAGTCAAACCCTAAATAAAATGTTATCATCAATCTCTGACTTGGAAAAAAGATGGGGAAATGTATTTCTCTCTATCCTTAAAAAAAAATTAAGAAAATGTGAGTATGGAACATTGTATACAGTAGGCCCTGTTAATTGATTTTTTGCTTACTATCTTATCTGTTTAATTGAGACAAGGTAGAAGTGATAATGATGCAAAAAAAAAAAAAAGTTTAATAAAGTAGTCATTTTTAAAACTAATTGCTACAATAAAGATCCACATCAACCAGCAAAGGCAATCTCTTTGCCAAAGGCATCCCCCAAGTGCTTATATTTAAAACTGGAAGAGAGACAACTAACAGAGGTGACATGGGATATAACTATTAGTGTTTCAATTCTGATCTCATCAGCAAAGATATTGGAACCAAATCACATGGGGATTCTACTTCCTCCATACAGAGTAATAAACAACATGAAAAAATTGGCAATGGCACTTTAAGAAAATGAAGTAAGGAAGAGCAGCTGGACTTGACCAAATATATACAGAAGAAATCTGTGCTAAATGTGATGTGAAGGGTACTTTAAAATCATTCTCAAAAATGGGAAAGATTCCAAAAGAAGGGGAGAGGAGGGAGGGATGAATCTAGGGAGTGCAAACCTTATAAACATAAACCTAATCAGAAACAATAATGATATATTAAATAATAAGCAATATCAATGAAAAACAAATAATTGAAACAAGTAATAACGACATGAAAAGACAATAATGATGAGTCAACCATAAGTAGTGAGAACATATGTGAAGTACTTTGTACCTAAAGCACTAAAGAAAAGCTAGCTATTAATATTACACCAAGATTTCTGTGAAGCAGCTACACTAGTCCTCAGAGGAAAAATTACATCTCTGAGAACATCCATTAACAAAATAGAGAAAAAGAAAGGATTGAGAAATTGAATGCATAATTTTAATAATTAGAAAATCAAAAGAATGGGAAAAAGCATAAACAGTATGCTATTACACCCAAAACCGGTGACCAAGAAGTCAGCAGCTATCAGTTCACATGTCTGATTTCTCATCTATAGAACATTACAGAGCATCCTCAGTGAAGGTCCTTGGTTTAATCACTCACACTGGAAAAACAGAATGGATGATGTCCAGACCATGAATTCAATTGCACAGAGAATCTGAGCAAGCTCATTTATATCACAGTCAGACTAGACATAATAGGCATTAGAAGGAAGAGTTAAATGACATCTCAAAAATTGTTCAATGCTTTCAATTGATCCCATACTATTTCATGTTGCAACCCATTTCTTAAATATCAATATTCTCCCAGTGCTGTTAAAAATGGAAACCCAAAAAATGAAGTGTCATAATCCCAAAAGAATTAAAATTACAAAAAAAAAGAAAAGAAAAGAAAAGAAAAGCACATTATGAATATGAGTAGGCCATAGCATATTTCAAAACAATGGCTTATATGTGAGATGTAAAAGGCTACAGTGATCTGTAGATATATATGATTCAAAAAAGGAATTGGATAACAGATGGACAGCTAATACCTCCCCCCAAGATAGATAGATATGTGTATACATATACATATATATGTATATGTTTATTTATTTATAGCATGCCTCCAGCTTATTAGTTAACCTATGGATGACTAATGGAAAACATGGCAAGAATTATTTAGGATTTCCTCATCTGTAAAATGGGCTTAATAATACATTTACTACGTCAATGAAAGGTTTGCCTTTCCACAAACTCCTACAGATGATTCCTTGTTGAGAAAAGTTCAACATATAAAAATGTTGATCTCCTAAGACAAATTATGGGGTGACAGTAAAGCCACTCTTCACTTTCAAATGAGATTCCCCACAAGATTCTCTTAAATTGTGAGCTTCTGAACATATTTTAAATGAAACTTGATTGACAAAAATCTAATTCATATGTTTTCCTTTGGTAAACTCCATAAAGCAAAGCCTACCTGCATGGGAAAAAAAAATATTTCTCAATCAACCAGTCTTTATTGAGTACCTATAATGTACTCAATACCCTACTGATGAGATGGAGAAGATGGTTAAGATATAGTTTCTGATTTCCCACTAACAGGAAATTCCATATGTATGCTTGAGATAATTATCACACATAATACTAGACAACATGTAATTATGTGCCAGACAATGAGGTACTAACAATGAACTGTTAGCAGCCATAGGCAGTCAGAAGATAGGAAAAACAAAAGATCTCAGATTTAAGCTGAAACGTCACCCAATCAAACCCCTTCACTTTACAAAGTAGAAGAATTAGGAACAGAGAAGTTCTGTGTTTGGCTAGGGAACACAGATAGTAAGTGGCAAGACTAGGCTTTGAACACAGATCCTCTGGTTCCCAATCCAGAACTCCTTCCACCATACCGGGCTGATTATCAGTGATCAATGGGGTTGAAATTAAGTGAAGTCCTCATAGAAGAGACAATTTGAGATTAGCTTTGAAGAAGGAGCAGAGTCTAGATAGAGAAGAAATCAAAGATATTTGGAGGAGGGAAAGAGGGGAAGATAGTATCATCTTACATACTTGAACTGATTGGCTTCTGAGATATTCATCGCCCATTTGCACATCTGCAGACTCTTCCACCTGTCAAACAGCTCTGATTGCTTCACCCTTTAAAAAATACAAGCAGAGGAAATCATCAAAATTCAGTCTGGCCAAAGTTTTCATAATTTAAAATAATTGCAATAAATTATTCTACACCCAGCAAAACTTTCTGAATCCTTATGGTACAGAAATCTTTACAGGAGGAATACTGTGTTGATCACAAGATTCTATCCACAGAAACTAGAACCCAGTTTATTTGGACAACAGATTTTGAGATTTCCCTAGGGCTGAGAGATTCAGGATAAAAAGAGAGAAGAAAATTCTAGAGAATTCTAAGACTTTCAGGTGGACACATATCATTTCTATAAAATCTTTGTCACAAAGGCCATTCTCAGAATGGTCCATATACACACAGAGAGCAGGCTTGATGAAAATATTGTATTTTAGCAAGTTGACTTTTGCAGATAACTGCATAACAATTCCAATTTTGCTTACACACAACTGATTGAGATGTAGTGGGGAACATGAGATCCCATAGTGTCACTCCAAAATATGTGCTTCTTCTCTCCTTAAAAGCTTCTGGAGAGCAAGATTATGTTAATCGTGTTGTTACAAAAAGAAGTTTACATATAACAGAAGATCATTCTCCATCACCAAAGAAACAGAAAAGAACCATCAATACTAACTTGTTTGTAAGTCGAATTTGGACTACAACAGACCCAAATTCTCATTCACAGATTTTCAAATTTGTAGGATCACCACTGAGCTGAAAGGGAACTCAAATACCATCTGGTCCAACCAGAAGTTAAGTCAGAATCCCCTCTGCATCATACCCAGCAAGGGGTCATTCAGTCTTTATCAGAAGATCTCTAGTGAGGGGACTCCACCTCCTCCTGAGGTAGCTCATTGTACTTTGATACAGCTTTAATTATTCCTAAATTTTCACTTAAAATGAGTAGAAATCTCTTTCTACATAAATTCCACCTATGATTGCTAGTTCTGCCTTTGGGGAACATGTGTAGCAAGCCTAATGCCTCTTTCACAATACTGTACTTTCAATTACTTAAAGATGCTGTGCCTTTCTTTTTGTTCTCCCTCCTCTTTCTAGTAATACTTCAGGAGAGGCAGTTTGGTATGGTAGAAAGAGCTGTGAATATGGGTCAGAGGACATGGGTTCAAATTCCTGTTCTGCTATTAACTTTGTGATCTTGGCAAGTCACCTGAATTCTCTGGCCATCAAATTTCTCATTTGTGAGCTAGATAATCTCCAAGATCCATTCCAGCTCAAAATCAATGATCCTATGACCTCTGAGCCAGTTCTTCCCCTAACTTCAGTACAGAGCCCTATTGTGGTTCAGCATTTCTGTTGCTCCAGAGTGAAACATTCAACTCCCTCCCTTGGTATTTGATCTATTTCTGGCCAAAATCTTTCTAATTTTTAAGGAAGTCTTATTCAGAGTAGATGAGACACCATGTATAGACAGGCTATAGGGATGGGATTTCCGCCACAACGATCCCCTTAAGATTTTGAGGTTCTAGCATCCATTGGCCCTAGGAGCAGCTTACCTGACAGAAAGGCTACAGGATATAAAAAAGATGCTCATGGTACACTAGCCATGTCAGCAGGTGAAGACACTGGCAAGAAACTTCATGATGTCGACACTATTTGTTTCTGCATTTTGTGATTTCAGCATCCTTCTTCCTCTTTCCTCCCCCATATCCACTGCTCATCTTTCTAGGTTCCTTGCAAGAATGACCTTCGTCAAGGGACCAGAATCATCATTGACTTTTCTAACAGCAGAGTCATAGTGGGAGGCTTGCAGCCAGAGTTTAACTCAATCTATTAATCTTGCGCAGGACTTAGCTGTTCACTGACAACAAGCAAAACTTGCTATTAGCATTCAAAACAGCTGGTGTCTTGCTGTCCCAGGAGACAACCAAGCATTTGCCCACTGGCTCAGGGGTGAGGTCAGTTTTATGAGTGGGCGGCCACCCATGGAGAATGATTCTGGGGACGTTGGGAGTATCTATCCCTTGGAGGGCAACTGCAGTTATGGGGAGAAAAAGCAAAGATCTGAGCTGCCAAACACTAAAGGGTATAAAATGTGAGTGGCTGTCATGGTCTTGTCAAGGCTCTAGAGCTGGAAAGGACTGAGAGGAATCTAACCCCAACTCCTCATTTTTCTGACAAGGAAACTGAGACTTGGAGAATTGCTTTGCCATGTTCTACTTCTGTGACCTTGGAAAAATCACTGAACTGATTCAACCCAGTGGAGTCTCAGCATTCTCACTTGTGAAAAAGCGTGGATGAGATTTAGATGACTTGCAACATGTCAAGATCACTTAGGTAATTAATGGCAGAATTTGAATCTGAATCCAAATCCTGGGACTCCAAAGCCAGTGTTCCTTCCACTAATGTCACACGTCCTTCTTCTGGCTCCCTTCTCTGTTTAGGGAAACCCCCCCCCCAACAAAGGATGCTGACAGCGAAAAGTCAGAGAGCCCTGCTGGAATACAGAGGAGCCAGTCTGGTAAAGTAGGAACGAACTGGGAGGCATGAACTATTCCAGCCCAAAATCAACTGTGAGGGTTAAAAGGGTCCTTGGAATTCATCGGGGCTGTGACAAGAGGCAGTTGTGTGAAGTGGAGCTGAAAGGGTGCTCAGAGATCCCCTGATCCACCAGCATCACGCCACCCCTTTCCTTCATTCCCAACACAATAATTCAGCCATTTCCATGCTGCATAAATTGAAAATTCAAGGAAAAAACTACTCAATATAGCATTAAAAGAAACTAGACCCAACAAAACAGTGCAAGGTCAGGCTGTGCTGCACAGTGCAGAATGTGAAAGAACACCATCCATAAAGGCCCCGCCCCTCATAGAGTATCATTCTCTCCTTATCCCAAAAAGCCCCTTCTACTACTGGGAGAGGATAGAGAAGTGCTCCATAATAATCTTTTGTGCACTCGATAATTTGCTGACAGAGAAAGAGAACAAATGTTTGCAAAACCCAAGCAGCTAGAGAGGTGCTGGAACAAAGAAGACTTCTTCTATAGCCCCGTCATGGGAAAGCAGATGGCTGCCAATGACATCTATGTGTTTTGCAGTATAAGGAAAAAAATTAAAAATTGAAGAGTATAAAAGGACTGACTGAAACTTACTGGCTTGTATGTTTATAGGCTCTCTCTTCCTGAAGGTGAGAGGAAAAAAAAACCTCATCCACTTTCATGCATTTCATTATTTTAACTATGTAAAAATAACTCCCAAAGCTGTATGTCCAGCTTTATTCTCTGTCCCAAATTGAATTGTGAATGGACTTCTAAGTGAGCTCAGAGGAGCAAGTACTCAATCTCTCTTTTTTGTGTGTGTCTTTGTCTTATCTGTCTCTCCCCCTCTGTCTCTGGGTATCTCTTCCCTCTCCTGTCTCTGTCTCTTTTTGTCTCTGCCTTCTCTCTCTCTCTCTCTCCCTCCCTCCCTCCTTCCCCCTCCCTCCCTCCCTCCCTCCGTCTCTCTCTCTCTCTCTCTCTCTCTCTCTCTCTCTCTCTCTCTCTGTCTCTCCGTCTCTCTCTCTCTCTCTCTCTCTCTCTCTCTCTCTCTCTCTCTCTCTCTCTCTCTCTCTCTCTGTCTCTCCGTCTCTCTCTCTCTCTCTCTCTCTCTCTCTCTCTCTCTCTCTCTCTCTCTCTCTCTCTCTCTCTCTCTCTCTCTCTCTGTCTCTCTCTGTCTCTCTGTCTCTCTGTCTCTCTCTCTGTCTCTCTCTCTGTCTCTCTCTCTCTCTCTGTGTCTCTCTATCTCTTTCTGTCTCTCTCTTTCTCTCTGTCTCTCTGTCTGTCTGTCTCTCTGTGTCTCTCTCTCTGTCTGTCTGTCTGTCTGTCTCTTTCTGTCTCTCTGTCTCTCTCTGTCTGTCTGTCTGTCTGTCATCTCTCTCTCTCTCTTTCTCTCTCTCTCTCAAACACACACACACACACACACACACACACACACACACACACACACACACACACACACACACCTTATTGCTCCCACCAAAGGCTAAAAGGTGAAATATTTAAGGTAGAGAAATGATCCTCTTCCAGAAGGTTCAAAAATGAGCTGTTTGTTGAAATGTGTCATATCTGCATTTCACACCAAATATTCCCAGCCTGGGTCTTTATAGCTAATTAGTGTTTCTGTGCTGTGTCAAAAACAATAGTAGAAAGAAGAGGATGTGGGTTTGCTGGCATAGCTCAAAGAAGTTCTTGCTTTGGGCTATAAATGGGGAAAAGATTCCCCAAACTCTCCATCACCCCAATCTCAATCTAATTTCTTGTTATTTCATATCATAGATTGAGTGCATTGGTGGAATGGGATGTGCTCTGCAGGGCACCAGAAACATCTCTTTTCTTCCTTCACTAATTATTTCTCTTCTCCAGGTGGAGGAGATATATTACCTGAGATTTCTATATTAAAGTTTCATTTCTTTGGGCTAAATGTTAGTCTGGGCAGGGGTCTCTTTTAAAATAAAAATAAAATACAAATACTTTGAGCAGGGAAAAAGACCAAGTTACCAGCATCTTGTATGAATTTGTGTAATCAGATACTCTCTTTTCTGTCTGTGACAGAATGAGTACATACTTGGGTAGAATCCAAAAAGGAGAGAAAGAACATTAAAGTTGGAGCCTGGACTCTTCTACTTACTATGAACTGACTGACTGTGGAGAAATCACTTAATTTCTTGAAGTCTCATTTTCCTCAATTGCAAAAATGCTGATAATAAAGTGTACAGTACCCATTTTATTAGAATTGTTTCAAGAAAAGCATTTTGTAAGTCTTGAAGCCCTATAGAAATGAGAGCCATTTATTACATCCCACAGTAACTAGCCCAAAGCTGGTTAGGATTAGATCCTCCATTAAAAATTGGTTGAGTATTGGCGTGATGAAGAAGCCTACCAATCCTATCTAATCAAGGGAAGATTCTCATAAAGGAGAGTTCGTTTCATATTAAATTAGGATGTTAGTCCTTCCATCAGCTGGAATGATAAACAGCCACAACCTTGGATTCTTTCTAGAGAAACACAGCTCCATAGTTGTTGGGTGAGTTTCACCAACTCATCTAAGCTTTCCTGCTCTACTGTCCCATAAACTAGGCTCCAGTGTACAAGTAAGCAGAGTAGAGCAGTATGATTTCAAAGAAAGGAAAAACCTCCCTGTCCCACAAAATAACTTTCATAGCTATTTCTTGATTGTCCTTGGAAAGGGCAGGTTTAACTTGCCTCGGGCACTCCCTGCATACATTTGGGTGAGTCACTGGGCCTTGGATTTTAGTTTTGTGAATGAAGTGAAGGGGTTGGACCAATTGACCACTTGGAGGTCACTCACAGCCCTAAATGTACCATCCTATGAACTTCTCTGACATCCTCACCATCCTGTGTCAATGACTGACCATAAATCCTCTTACGAGATCGGGGGTTTGAGGAGAGAGCCAATGAGCACTACACACCTGAAGCTAACAATAAGAACAGGTGGGGGAAAAGGTGAGCAAACAGCAGGTGAGGAGCATCAGAGTCACCCTCTCTCAAACTGGTCCAGAGACCCAATATCGCCAAAGGAATCCTTCCAATCAGAGTCTTCTGCAGGATCCAACAAGGCCTTATGCTAAGAACCTCACACCAAGCCAAAAAGTGCCATGACCTCAGCCCACAGCTGCCCACGGGCCCACAGCCTGAACCCAAAAGAAATCAGCTAGCAGGCAAGAAAGACTGAGCACAAACAGTACATAGCCATGGCTGTTGTTTCTGAGAAGGTGTGGACCATGGATGGCCAGGATCTGTAGTTAGAAGGGGAGCCTCAGGGAACTCTCCAGGCTTGGTAGCAGTGCCTTAATGATATCCCAAAGCGGGTTTCACCAACTCATCCAAGCTTTCCTGCTCTACCCTGCCTCTCACCTCCTCCATCCTCCTCTTCTCACCTCCTCCCTCCCTCTCCCCCTCCCTGCCTAGCACATGACTGGGTGAGAGTCTAGAGAGAGATGCTGTTCAAAGTCTTGCACCCCCTGAGCCTAAGGGGAAAATAGTCCCACTTCTTACCAGATTGCTCTGCCCCACCTGTCAGGCACTTACATCACTCCCCCCACACACCTACACCCCCCCCCCCCACACTCTCTCTCTCTCTCTCTCTCTCTCTCTCTCTCTCTCTCTCTCTCTCTCTCTCTCTCTCTCTCTCTCTCTCTCTCTCTCCATTTCTACCATCATCTCACTCTACCATGGCTGTAAAAAGCAAACCTCCAGGCTGGCATTTCCCTGCCAATAAGAAATCTAAACCTGCCTCTTCCTAAGGGCGCACTCCCCATGCACTAAGATGTTTAAAGAATGGCCTATTTGAGCACAAATAGGTTTTTCCTTGAAAAGAGGGAATTTGCACCAGATTTTATTCCCTGGCAAGTTTCAATTCGGGTCACCTTGACTCCCAAGAATTTCTCTTCCCAGTACAGTCCAAGGTCATCATAAGCTCTCAGCACATAATCCAAGGAATGGCATTGAATGTAGCCCTGAGGATTGCTGCTTTTACTCCCCAATTCATGGCCCTGATTGGGAGAAGAGAGGGTCCTTCAGGAAAGACTCCTCATCCAGATTCTCAAAGACCAATGTTACACAGCCAGCTTCAAAAGTAGTATAATGATCCCTAAATTAAAAGCTCAAATCATATTTGCAACTTTGCATGACCTTGAATAAATCAATTCATCTTCTTGAACCTCAGTTTCCTCATCTGTAAATAGGGGAGAATAACACTTGTTACTACCTATCTCATAGGTTAGTTGTAAGGAAAGCATTATGAAAACAATATGAAAAGTAAGGCAGTATATCATCATGCATAAAGGGCTGGCTTTGGACTGTCTTCTGACACATATTGACTCTGTGACCCTGATACAAGACTTTTAACCTCTCAGTGTCCCCAGACAATTCTCTAAGATTACAAATTACAGAGCAGATACCAATTTGCATTGGTAGGGAGAATTCCTCACCTGGAGCTCTTTACACTGATGGAATCACAGGTCAAGTCAAAAAGAGAGAGAAAAAAAGAGAGAGAGAGAGAGAGAAAGAAAGTCCTTATTAAACCCAATATCACATAGGAATCAATTGTGCCACATAAGTGAATAACTAAAGCTTGTTTTTTTAAGTGTCAAAAAATTGCTCTTGCCTTAATCATTTTGAAGGAAGTCTCTAAAATGTATCCTATATTTCTCTGCTTTCTTTAGCAAAATAACTGAACATAGTGTCATAGAAAGAGTTAGAAGAAACCCTAGAAATCACCTTACCACCCAATAGGAATTAACCTTTTCTCAATGACTCATCATTTGAAATATCAATTGCATTTTGCTTTAATACAGGGATGCCTTCAGGGCAAAACATTCTTGCCTACAAGAAATAACTTCATAATGGTAGTTTTTGAGTATTGTGTCTACTATGTAACTTTTTCTGGATATAAAATATATCCTATATTTCCCTACTTTCTTAAGCAAAAGAATTGGATGGTGTCATAGACAGTTAGAAGAAACCTTAGAAATACACTCAATCACCCAATAGAAATTAACCTTTTCTCAGTGACTCAACATTTGGAATATCAATTGCATTTTGCTTTAATACAGAGATGCCTTTGGGGCAAAACATCCTTACCTACAAGAAATAGCCTCATAATGGTGGAGTTTTGAGGATTGTGTTGCTATGTAAGTTTTTCTGGTTGTAAGCCTGTCTGCTATCACTTTTCCTTGCCTATGCCAGTCCTCCTGTCTCTTCTTCTAAATGTTGTAGCCAAAAACCAGATCACCAAACAGATTAGAATTGTACCCAAAATAAAAGTAAATAATTTCTAAGTAAGAGCCCAAGAGAGCTCATTTATGAATGAAGTGAATGAGTTTTTGGATCAGCCTCTTGGCTTCTCAGTTATCTTTTTTTTGGTCTACTTTTAAGTTTTTGGATTCTTTCCAGTTAATCCAGGTTGCTAGATAATTGAACTCCAGATAAAGATAATAGTAATATTATAACTAGAATAATAATTATGATAGTAATAATAATTCAATTTAAAATTTACTGAGAACTTATGTTTCCATAAGCCACACACACACACACACACACACACACACACACACACACACACATTTTTTGAATTTTCCAGATACCAGCATTTCCAAAGACAGAAATCATGTCAAGTGGCTAAATTATTTCCATGATTCTGAGCAATTTGACCCAGAGGAAAGTGTTGTACTATTGGAGGAAGTAAATAAGACCTTTTCCTTGAGAAAAAAAAAAAAGGTTGCCTTGGGTATCACTCTTTTGGAAATGAAGTACTACCCAATATTTGATATATTATTTATTAATTATTTAAATGCCCTTAAGTTGTTCTGTGTCTTCTTAAATTCACCATCCAATCTTTCTCAGTTTTAATGTGCATATCTAAATATAGAATACTCTCATTATTCTAGAACATGATTCAAAGGGTGTTCATGTTTAAAGTGAGAATTACATCAAAACTTCTTTGTATCTCCCCAGTAAGTAGCATAGAGCTGGGTATATAGAAAGTTCTAAGTAAGTCCTTATTGGTTAAATTATTTAGAATGCAAGGCAATTTCAGATTCACAATCCCCTCCCTGGCATTCAAGGCCTTTGACATTCTGGCTCCAATCTACTTTTCCAATCACCCTTTGTTTCTCTTACCAACTTTCTGCTTCAGCAGGACTGGTATATTATTTACTGTTCTGAACATGCCCTATATATTATCACCTCTGTATTTTCATCATTTCTTCTCTCTCCACCTAAATTTATCTCCTACTTTCTTCTCCCTATTTATCTATCTGCAACCTATTCTCCAGAATCAGCAAAAGTCCCCACCTTCTCCATAAAGCCTTTCATGCTAACCTGGGCTAACAGTGATGAAGGAATCATTCCCTCCTTTGATCTCTCATACAAATTTTTATTGATTTATTCATCTAGTCCTTGGCACAGACTATTTTTGGCATCATTAGCAAACTTTCTATGACTCTACCATTTTCTCAACCGGACTGTAAACTATCTGATGTTAGGAACTGGTCTTCTATTTCTCTTCTCATCCTCATGCTTTATGTAGAATAAAGCACTCCTTACGTGATGTTTCTGATTTTGCGGAGGAGGAGGAGGAGGAAAAAGACTCCAGGATGATTTCAAGCCAATTCTAAATTATGCCCAAATTGAGCTAAAAACCTTTGTCTCTCCTCCTTTCCCTCTAATCTCATAAAAACAGTGTTCCTCCTCTCTGCTTCTATTTGTATGTGGATTTTGCCTAAGATTCTAGCTTGGGACCCCTTCTCTCCTGCTATTCTCTTTTTCCCCCCTCGACATTTCCCCCAAATCCAATCCTTCTCTAAATTTTCCTATTTCTCTTGGGGGTACCACCATCTTTCCATCTATCTATCCAGGTTCAACACGTTGGAGTCATCCTCAACTCTTTTCTTCTCCCTCATCATATCTAAACAATTAACAGTTGTACTTCCACAGCATCTCTTACATGTAACCCCTTCACCTTAACTCAAGCTTTCATTACCTTTCATTGAGCTATTGTGAGAACCTCTTAATTGATTTCTCATTTTCCAAACTCTTTCCACTGCAATCCATCCTCCACATAGATCTCAAAATAATCTTCCCAAGATACAGGTATGATCATATCACTCCCCCTGCTCAAAAAATATCTGGTGTCCCTAGAATAAAATATAAAATTCCCCCACTTGGGTCTCAAGACCCTCTCCAAATTGTTTTAACCTACTTTTTAACCTTTTTGCACATTCCTCTTCTTTGTACATGATATATGCTAGCCATAGACCTGCTTCCTAAATTGAACATGCTGTCTTCCATTTCTGTGCATTGAGCACATCAGGATGTGGGACCTGACATTCACTCCCTCTTTACCTCAGCCTTTAAGAGTCTCTTTCTCCATTTGATTTAGCTTCAGTGTAACTCCCTCTCTCCAGCAGACAGCATCTTCTCTTTCCTCAAAGATTACTCAAACACTTTGTCTGCCCTCTCTTTTCTTTGCCTCTCTTTGTATTATACTTTTTCTGAGAACATGTTATATCTCTCCAGCAAAATATAAGATCCTTGCTGGATTTTTTGTTTTGGTGGCCAAAGTCTACCTGGGAAGCAAGTAGAAACAGAAGTCACTTAATAAATGTATATCTTATTAAATTTAGGTACATCATTGAACAGCATTGTTTTCACTAAAAACTACCAGTCAGGGTAGTTAGCCACCCAAATGCACTTGAGCCTGGTTATTTAAACAAAGTATTCAGACATTCCAACTATCTCTCTACTTGTTCTGAAATATTGGAGAGATGTTTCATAAGATCACAGATCTAAAGCTGACCCTAGCATCCATCCAGGCCAAACCTCTCATTTTACAGAAAAATGAGACACAGAGACTTACCTAGGGTCCACACAGTAGTGAGTGAGGTCAGGATTTGAACTCAGGGTTTTCTGACTCCAGATGAAGCGCTCCATTTAATGTCTTCCTTGTCCCAAAAGTCTTAGTGAACATTTAAGGTTTTAAAAACAGAAGATGGAACTAAGATTTCTGGGATAGTCAGGACTTTATAGGATCACAAAATAAGGAAACTGGGACTTAAAAGTCGAATTCTTTCATTTCACAATTGTGAGGCTGTTGTGATAAAAGGAACTTGCCCACTTCCCACCCCACCTTGCCAGAGAACTCTTGATAAGAGGACACTTACATGGACAGCACCTTCACCTCCAAAATGTCATGGCGAAGTTCCAGGCATCTGGTGGAGTTAAATTCAAAAGGCCCCTCATAAAACTCGAAGTACCTGAGGATGGAGACATGAATATCTACTTACAGGTTGAAGTGAGCATTGGATGGAGGAAGAATAAAGATCTTAGGGGGTTCCTAACTTAAAACATTTGACATTCTCACTATGGTCATGAAGATGCTGAGACCAGAATCAAATAAATAGATTTAAAACCTTAAAAGATTAGTCCCCTGTATTCTATATTTTCAGGGAGGAGTGTTCTACATTGTCAATTATCTAGGACCTTCCCAACAGAGGGCCTCTTACTCCCCTCGAGTTTTGTGATCATTTGACTGAAGCTATATGCATCGGTGTTCCAGTTTGAGGCAGCTTTGGGTCAGTGTCCAAAAGAGAAAGAGGTGGGTAGGAGACTTTGGACCCATCTTTGTTCAGGAGTCCCCTTCCACTTCCCCATGACTACCAATAATTGGGCTTTTACTCATGGCTGAATTGTTACAAAATTATAAACTGAAGTTTGTCTCCAATGGCCCCAGTCATGCTATTTTTCCTTCCCTAGTGCTCCCTCTGCCCATCAAAACACCCTTTAGCCCTCTTTGTACCCTACCCCAACTTTACCCCCTACCAAGCCCTGCCCTCTGGAGAATCTGATCACCAGCACCCCAATAGGAATGTAAATCCCCACAAAGCTGGATTTGGTCTGTATGCAATTGAATGATCCCCTACTCCAATCCCCAGGTTAAGAATGCTCTCCTCTCTCATCTACCTCTTAGAATTCTTAACATTCTCATGGGCATGGGAAAACTCATGTACCATCTCCTACAAATATGCTTTCATGATTTTTCTAGTTATTAGTTTTATAATTACTTTTAATGTTTTTGTTTGCTATTTATCTGTATACATGCTGTCCTTCCCACTCCCCCAAGTAGAATGTAAGCTTTTTAAAGGCACAAAGTGTTTCATTTTTGTCTCTGATTCCCAAGTACCATTATATATATGTGCTTATTAAATACACACTGAATTGAAATTTTTCTCTAATTGCTCTAATGAACATGAAGGCCTCTATTCTCTGGCAAAAGAATCTCAAGCATCCACCAGCAGGTTTATTTATAGGTTTTCATAAGCAGGCCTCTTAATGTCAGAGCAAGAAAAAGTATTTAGATGTGATACCCCCCTTCTGCTTCCTTCATTCCTCCAATTGTTAAAAACTCACCTCAGATTACTTCCTATTAATTTATCTATATACATAGTATTCTACTTGCCTCCCTTCTTCTCCTCCTCCAAGTAGAATATAAGCTCTTGGAGGCCAGGAATTGTTTTTTTTTAGTATACACAGTGAGAACACAGTAGGTGCTTAATAAGTATTTGTTGAACCAAATTGAAAGTGATATGTCTACAGTTACCCAGCTAGGGTTTGAAACTTGGTCTTCATCTCTAAGAGCAAACATTTTCCCCTCATAACACAATGAAGAAAACAAACATTCCAATATGTCACATTTGTTGATTCATGTATGTAAACTCTTACAAGCACCAAGAGGCAGAGTGATATGAAAAGAGTACAGTACCAAGGGTCCAGAAGAGTACTGGGTTTTAAATAATCCCCTTGATGCTTAATAGTTGGATGGCCT
Source organism: Sminthopsis crassicaudata (assembly GCF_048593235.1). NCBI lineage: Eukaryota > Metazoa > Chordata > Mammalia > Dasyuromorphia > Dasyuridae > Sminthopsis > Sminthopsis crassicaudata. The sequence goes on from NC_133617.1 coordinate 368,102,358, forward strand.
TGGTTTGGACTCTTTATCTCTGAGGTTTGTTCCAGTCCTAATTCCGTGGTGCTTGATCAACCTGATGTCACACAACCTTTCTGCCTCTTTCCTTATCTGTAAAACAGAGGTCATAATACTTGTAGGACCCACATCACTCTGTTGCTAGAACAGACAAGTGAGATGATCTACAGAAAGTACTTTACTCCTATGAGTGGCAGCTATTTATAAATATACATTTTGGGACCAATTGATGTGTTTATTGATTTTATTAGTCTACGGCATCTGTAAAAATAAATGTATCACTGGCAAGGGACTTAGCCAAAATAGAGTGTACCCTTCTTTCCTGTTCCTTCTTAGTGATTTTCAGAGACCTTTGCAAGGCAGGGCTCACTCTATGATTTCACTATCTCTGTTTGTTTTGGTTGAAATAATAATAACATCTAATATTTATATAGCTATGTGCCAGGGCTCTATGCTAAGCACCTTTCCATTATTATCTCATTTGATCTTCTTAACAGTCCTGGGAGGTGGATACTAATCATTATCCTCACTTTACAGGTAAGGAAACTGAGGTAATCACAGCGTGAGTGATTTGCCCAGGTTCACATAGCTAGTGATTGTCCGAGACAGGAATACAACTCAGACATTTTTGACTCCAAGCTCAGGGGCTCTATCCACTGAATCATCTATCTTTCCCTAAAAAGTAGAAAAGGAGGAAATGGCAGGACAAGAGAGGAACATTGCAAAGCAACAAAGGAAATGTGGAGAGGGCCAAAGCAAAATTTTTTTTAGGCTAGACAGAATTCTGGTGACCATACACATCCATGTGTATACATATGTAATGCATGTTCATAATGCATACACATTTAACATGTTCATATGTATATGAAAAACATACATGGTACATTTGTACAATGCATAGTATGCACATAGTATGTGTCCATATGCATTCTTATGAATCTGATAATACACATAAGCTTGCATTATAATCCTGCATGTGCATTCACACATAATGTATTCTTGCAATATGTATGTGTGCAGATAATGTATATATACAGTCACCCATACCCACACAAACAGAGAACAGTCTCGGCTTCCCCATAGAACCCCAATCGTTATGGTCCTGCCTACTGTAGATCACAGGGGTACCCTTATTTTATATATGTGAGGGGGCTGAGGGCCACAGAACCAAGTCTCCTCACCCTGCCAAATGTCCAAGGATCAGAGCTGAGCCATGTCCCCCACCATCTATTCCCCCATGCAGTAGGAAGAATCATCAGAGTGCGGGCGCAGGCCCAGAGGGTACCAGAGACTTTGGTCTTAAATAAGCAGCCGGCTGCCCAAGCTTGGAGCTGGCACCAGGTTCTGGCACCCAGCCATCATCAACCAATGTGCAAGCCTGATGGCTCAACTAATCATGCAGAAAGGGGTAGGGTTCCAAAAAGAGTACATCCGGCCTTTATGTGTTCAGCCACTTTCAACAAATCATCCACTCTGAGCACTCATTGGGAGCCACCTTCACTCCCCAATGAGAAAAGTTTCCTTGGTTAGGGATCAATCGGTCTGTGCCCTGTTGCCATGCATGTAAACTTTTTCATGCCCAGTCCAGGGTTCTAGCTGCCCAAGTGCCAACCTGGTACACCAAGCCACAGGGTGAATCTGACCTGAAGTCAGAAGACTCGTGTCCTAGCCTCACTCAGTCCCTAGCCAGCTCTCCTCTGCTCTTTAGAATGGCTTCCTGACCTTATAAAAATCAGATTAAATAACTTCCAGCACGGTTTTTGCCTCTAGCACTCACGGATCTCAGTTTCCTTATTTTTCAACTGAGGCTCACTAACTTCATGGAATTATTATGAGAATCTAAGAAGAAAATGGACATGAAACTGCCTGGAAAAGCCAGATGGCAAGGTGGCTAGGGCATGGGGCCTGGACTCAGGAGTGAGTGAGCAACCAGGCCTTGGGACTATACTTTCTGATACTTAATGATATTCACTTTAGCCAGAATGACATACCGAAGGACAACTTATACAAGGGAAAGAGTGCTCCACTTTGAATCAGGAAGACCTGCATTAAATCTCCCCTCTGACATTGTGTGACTGTGGACAAGGCAGCCCTATACCACTATAGAGTGGAGCCTGTCAGTCCATCAATAAGCATTCATTACGCTTTTTTTATGTGCCTGGTATTTTTGCTAAAACACTGGAGATACAAAGAAAAAGCCAGAATAATCCCTGCTCTCAGAAAGCTTATATTCTAAAGGCAAAGACAGTATATATAAATCATAAGTATATACAAGATAAACACAGAATAATTGGAGAGTGGCTTTTGCAGGGAAGACATTGGCTGTTGGGAAAAGCCTTCCACAAAAAGTGAAACTTGAAGAAAGATGAAAGGAATCTTTAGTCTAAAAAGTGGAGATTAATAGGAAGAATATTTCAGACATGGAACGGGCTGTGGGACATGGTGGGAAAAGGGTCAGTTAGGGCAGAGCAAGCTGGAATATTATCTATGAGAAACAGCATGTAGGGCAATATGACTATACCATAAAATGTATGAAGGGAAATAATATATTAAAAAATTATAAAGATGGAAAGGAACAAAGATGTGAAGATGATTATTTTGGATTTTTGAAGGTAATAGAGAATCATTGGACTTTATTAAGTAGAGTAATGGCATGTTTAAGACCTGGGCTTCAGAAAAATCATTTGGGCTGAAGTACCAGTATGACAGGGCTGTTCGGAGGCTCAAGCGATATATAGATATAAATGTAATAAACAATAAACATAAATAATGTATCTCACAAACTTGAAAATGTCATATAAGTGACAGTTACTATTATTATAATCATTCTTTGTTCTTAAGACTTATACTCCAACCAGATTGTTAACTTCTGGAGATCAAGAAACATCTCCTATTAACTAGTTGAATAAGTCACTTTCCTCTCAGCCTCAGTTTCTTCATCCTTAAAATGAAATAATTCTTCAACCTCTCTCTCTAATGGGATTGTTTGTAAAGATCCAATAAGGTAATAGATGTAAAAAAAAAAAAACCTGAAAAAGTATGTTATCCATATATTATTAAGTACTTAGCACTAGTGTGAACACGGAGCAAAGTTTCTTCAATACTATACTATATACTATAGTATACTATAGAACTGAATTCCCTCCCCAAACTAATGTTTTTGAGTTTCTGGAGATCTTCTCTGCCCCATGTTTCTTGCTATAATTTTCCCACTGAGAGGACAAGAGCTGCCAAAGGAAATCACAAAGGGCTCTGTGATAGTAACAGGGCAGGCAACTTTTAAGGATTATTGTATTGTATAGAGTGTAAATGCCTGCTGACATTAAATAAATCTCATCCCTCCTTGATTCTTCCCAGCTCTATAGACCTGGAGGCAGAGACAAGAGCATCTGGTCCAAGAATGATTTTTATATCCATGTCTTCCATCAATAAGCATCAGGAGTCCAAGTAAGGGGGAAGAGTGGCAGTCTAATTGCTTCCCTGGCATTCAAAGTCCCTATGTAATCTTTAAAATATATATATTAAATATTTATTTTTAGCATTTACTTTTTAAAATTTTTGGTTTCCAAATTCTTCTACTGCTTTCAGTCCCTTCTCCACCCCTTGAGAAGGCAAGCAATATAATGTCACTTATATACATAAAATCATGCAAAACATATTTCCATATTAGCTATGTAGGGAAAAAAGCAAGGAAAACAAAGTGAAAAAAAAGTATGTTTCAATCTACACTCAGAGTCTATCAGTTCTTTCCCGGTGAGTATGTAGCATTTTTTTATGAGACCTTTGAAATTGTCTTGGATCATTGTATTGATCAGAATAGCTAAGTCATTCACCATATAATCTTGTTACTGTGAATAATATTCTCCTGATTGTGCTCACTTCACTTTTCATCAGTTCATATAAAAGTCTTCTCAGATTTTTCTAAAGCCATAACATAATAGTACTCCATCACAAATACATACCACTTTTATTCAATCATTCCCCAATTAAACCTTCAGCATCCCCTCAATTTCCAATTATTTGCCACGACAAAAAAAAAAAAAAAAAAAAAAGACTGCTATAAATATTTCTGTGCATATAGATCCTTTTTCTTTTTCTTTGATCTCACTGGTACACTGACCTATCCCTATGTATGACTCTAGATCACATTTCCAATCTTAGGATCAGAGATTTAACTCTGAAAGAGACTTTCATTTTATAAATAAGGAACATAAATCTCAGAGTGAGATGTATGTAAGGCGAGATTCCAACCATGATTTTCCCCAAGTCCTTCACTCTTGAAA